>NC_083236.1:30105134-31305134 GCF_032191835.1 Heteronotia binoei
AGTAAATAAATAAAAGTTAATAATAAAAGTTAATAACAATTTTTTGTTTACTCAAGGGTTTACTTTTGAGAATAAGTTCTGGGCTGACAGATTGTGGAAATGGAATGTTTTCAAATAAGCAGCAACATTTTTCATTCCACCAAAAGCTTGCCTGAGGCCACCCAGGGAAGAGGGTGGAACTCCAATCCACGTCTCCCTGCTCTGAGTCTAATGCAGTGTTCATTCTGCAGGGAGGCCTCCAAGACGGTGGTGGAGGATGCCAGCAGCTCAAGTCTGGGAGTGAGCCTCCTCTCCGAAGCCACTGCGCTTCTCTACTCCCACCCCCCCCATCACCTCCCCCACACACTGCTCAAGCAGTTCCCAGACCCCTTTTTGCACCTTCTCAAGTTTCACCCGGAACTCGCGCCCGCATTCCAAGGGAGTGGTGAAAGCATCCAGGTCTTGGCCCCAAAAGGCAAAAAACTTCTCGATGCGTAAGCTGCGGAGGGCATAATAGCCGGAGTTCCGGATCCCGTACTTCTGCCCCACACTCATAACTTCGTTGTACACGTGCAAAGCGTACTGCAGGGGTGGAAAGGAAAGGAAACAGCAGCACTTTACATTCCCTGTTCAGAAGCAGCCCACAGCATGAAAACTGCAGAAGTCCTGGACGGTCACCAAACACTGGAGTCAAAACCCTCTATTACCCCAACTGCTTCCAGTAGTCACTAACAAAACTCTAAGCAAACAACTGTGCATATAGCAGACATCCTGATGACCCTCCCTTGCAACATTTCCTACTTGTATCTGATGAAGGGAGCTTTGACTCTTGAAGGTTTATAACCCTGGAAATCTTGTTGCTCTTTAAGGTTGCTCCTGAGACTTGAATCTTGCCTCCCCCCCCCCACTCTTTTGCAACACTCGCTAAGCTAACCAGCATGCGGACAATCAATCCCACGGGTTATGAGAAAAATTCAACTGGCTTTAAGTACACCAATTCAAGGATGAGGAAGACCATGAAGAACCTGCCAAGTTTTGCACCAGCTTAAATTTAGGAGCCCAGAAGAAACAGTTAATGATGTGGTAATACATCCTAATTAACTCTAATCAGAGACTTCCTGTAAAATCAATCAAAATAGGAAAGTTCTGAAACACCCTCAAAGCTATTGGATCAGTCAATGTCAAGGCCATGGATTTTGCAGGAAGGACCCCAGTTTTTTTAATTTCCTCACCTATACTCAGGGCAAGAATGCTTCTGGAAATCACTAAGAAAAACTGTTTTTGAAAGCTGTGCCCCCAGATCTCAAGGAACTACTGGGTAAATATACAACCTGTACAAGTATGAGTGCCAGCTTCTAGCAACCTGGAAGCCTTCCCAAGAAACTTCTCGCTTAAGGTTGGACAGAAGATCGGGAATCGTAAAAGCAAAACCAAGATTACGCAAAAGAAGCACATTTATTAAAATATTTCTACTCCTCCACTGTTCTCATTCAAGGGGGCTAAAAGTGGTTTGCAACTCCTCTCTCAGTGTACCGAAACAGACACAACACACAATGCCACCTGCCAACTGTAACATCCGCCCCCAAAGGTAATCATGAATATTAAAAATTTGCCACAGACTCTCCTGCTTTACAGATCCTCCTAAAGGCCCTTCCTCCCCTTGTCTCACCCATTTGAATGGTGTATACAGTGAAAAGATATAAAACCAGAACCACACTGCACTAACAATCCTCCCATTCATTAATTGCCAGTTTGGTGTAGTGGTTAAGTGTGCAGACTCTTATCTGGGAGAACTGGGTTTGATTCCCCACTCCTCCACTTGCAGCTGCTGGAATGGCCTTTGGTCAGCCATAGCTCTGTCAGAGGTTGTCCTTAAAAGGGCAGCTGCTGTGAGAGCCCTCTCAGCCCCACCCACCTCACATAGTGTCTGTTGGAGGAGGAGATATATAGGAGATTGTAAGCCGCTCTGAGTCTTTGATTCAGCGAGAAGGGCAGGGTATTAAATCTGCAATTCTACTTAAACTGTTCAGTTCCTGATATTCTAGGTAGTAGCTTTGAATAATGGTATTTTTCCATCAGCACCTTTAGCTACAGCTGGATCTATTATGTGCCAGTAGTGGCTTTGGGAAGACGGCTCATAATACCATGCCACATCCAACTCATAATACCATGCCACATCCAACATTCCCTATAAGCTGAGTTAGTGTGAGCTAGCTCAGTTTTTTAGCCTCTTGCTCATACATTTTTGTCTTCACTCAGAAAGGATGGTCCCAGAGCAAATTAATTTATGCAGTTGCTCACAACTGTAATGCCAGTAGCTCATGAATTATAATTTTAGCTCACAAGACTCCACAGCTTAGAGGAAGCATTAGCCACACCACTCTGCTGTTCCATTTCTGTGCCCGCCTAGCCCACAATCATTTACAGGGGCAGCTTTCCAAAGTTCTTTCAGAATTAGCATGCACCTACAAGGAAGGAGGGAACAGATATGCCCTCCACCTAAGTTACAAAGCTAAGACAAGCTCATGGAGAAGAAGCAATGTCGATGAATATTAACCATAATTCGACAAACCAAATGAATTAGAAATTGTGCATCTCTGCCTGCTGGGGTGGGAAGAAATAAAGGGTCTGCCTACCAGCTCCATAAAAGCATCCAGACTAGGGGTGTGCATTCATAGCTACCCAAGCTGAAAATCTACCCCAGAAAAATACATTACAGGTATTTTAGTGATAAATTTTGACATCTCAAATGCAATGTTCCCTCTAAGCTGCAGAGTCTTGTGAGCAAAAATTCTGCTTTGTGAGCTACTGGCATGAAAGTTGTGAGCTACTGTAATTAATGTTGTGAGCTGCTGCATAAATTATTGTACTCTGGAGTCATCCTTCCTGAGCTAAGACAAAAATGTGTGAGCTGGAGGCTAAAAATTTGTGAGCTAGCTCACACTAACTCAGCTTAGAGGGAACACTGCTCAAATGTATCCAAGGTTTTCTTCAGAAAACGGGGTGGGGAGGGAAATCCTGAAAAAACCCTGTATGTTTGGGGATGACTGGGGAGAGCTGGGAGCAGATTGCTCCTGCCTCTTGGCAGTTTGTGAAGCTGGTATCTACTGCAGTCCCTTTAAAGTTCAAAGGGACTGCAGAAGACAGCCCAAAAATGAACTGTGCCGGTGGGGGGGCAGGCTGTTCCCACCAGCTTGGAGCTGGCTTCTCATACAGCCAGGTATCCTCATACTGCAGGAGATGCAAGTCCAGCCGCTATCTCCTCGACCATGCAGAGCCATGTGCTCTGCACAGCAGCTCCTAGGGCTGGCTTCTCCTTCAGCCTGGTTTAAACCAGACTGCAGAAGAAGCCAGCCCAGCCAGAATCAGCTGTGTCCACAGGAAGCAGACTGACCTCCATTATCTCAGCTTTGTGCTGGTCAGGATCAGGCTGGCTTCTTTAAAAGAAAAATGTTGTTTTTCTTCTTGGGTCTATCGAGCCCCACAAAATTTGGGATTACTAAAAATTCTAAAAAAAACCTCAAATCCCATTTTTTTCCCTGATCCAATAGTATCAAACCAAAACAATACCAGCTAAAAAAAAATATTGTCCACCTCTAATCTAGACTTTCTAGGACAGGTGAGCTCTTGACCTGATCCAATCAGGTGCAATTCTGACACACCTATTTGACTAGCCAATTGCCAGCTTGCAATATGCCACCAAAGCCACACACCTGGACAGCTTCTATCCACCTGAAAAAAATAATGTGCAGATATCATTGTTGCTACTTTGTGGCCCTCACTGAAGTCCCTAGTGCAAAGATTTTGGGTTAGATCCAGCCAGTTTTTCTGCCGAAAAGACAACATGGGCCTCCTTTGATCACCAAAAAATTTATGCTTGGGATCAAAGGACCAACATGGGCAAAAACCACTTATCGTTACGGTTATAATACAAAGAGTAATTGGGTAACACTGAAGCAAAATGCTGTTGGATCCACCCTGTTGGACCATGCTATAACACCTTTCTGGAAAAGCAAAGAGTCTTTTAAAATGACTATCCAAAAGCCCTGCAAAGCAGTCAAAGACTACAAATGCCTCTCACCTCAATGGGGATGTAGAGCATGAATCCCGGCTCTCCAGTGTGCGTCATGCTCATGACGCGAATGCCATTGGCGTAACCCACACTCATCTCCTGCGGGATAGAAACAGAAAGCATTCAGGCTGGCAGAGCTGCTTGTACAATCCAGAATGAGATGCAAGAGAAGGAGAAGAGGATCAACAGCATGTTAATAGGCATCAATTCAGGTCTTGCAAGAGGTTATACTCAACTAACTCTGAACAGCATTTCTGCAAGAGAACAGCTGTGGCAGATATCCCAGTAAGGATGAGAAGAGTCCCTCAAGCTCTCCTCTCTCATGAGTCCACAGTTCCCTTCCAGCTCAGCTTCTGCCTTGTAGAACCTTAAGGATTAACCCAAGTGCATACAGGCCACATACCCTTTGGTTAGATGTGTTGTGAGACAAAAGAACATTCAGGTTCATGCAAGCTTGCGCCACAAGACGACTGCCAGTCTTTAAAAGTGTCACAAGACTCTTGCTCCTGCTGCAAAGGGCCACCTTAAGTTGGGCCCAGCAACTGCCAGGAAAGCTAAGGTCCCCAATGCCTAGTGGGCTAGCAACAACCACAGCAAATGAGTCAAGGAGGATTTTTCTCCAAAGGCTCCCCCTTGTTTGAATTGCTGTGGCACCAGAGAGAGGAATCACTAGAAGCCAGGCTGGTCTGGAATGCCTGCTTTGCCCAAGGGAGCCTTCTGTGCCCAGGGGACGAACACAACAGTTCTTCTGTTTGCAGATAGAAGGGTAGTGTATTTCGGAATGGGGAGGCATGCTAAGGGTACATCCCGGAGAAAAGAAATAAACTCTCTGGTTTTATATGCCCACAAGAAGGCCTCGAGAGATTCCAAACCGCTCATATTTCCTGCTCCACACACAGGCATCCCTTGTGGCTCAGGCAGTTTACGTTAGATAACTCCAGCCAGCAGGGGTACTTAACTGACTGATGAGCATGCCAGGAAGGTCTGCCAACCAGCTTTAGGGAAGGGATGCTACTGTTTGTGTTGGAAAGAAGTTTCACATTTGGAAAGGCAAAACAAGATGCCACACTGTGCTACTAAGCTAGCACAGCACAGAGGGCGAGCACTGAACAAGGGACGCTCCATTTCAAATCTCACCTCTGTCTCTTTCAACCCCGTAATGTTTTCTCCTCCCACATCTGCTTGAGAACTCAGCAGCCTACCACAGGCAATGAATGCCGGTGATGTGATCCTTGCGAAGACCCCCCCTCCCCCAGTCACCTTCTAAGGAACCCCGACATGAAAACCACTGTGTTAAAGAAACATGATTTCAATACAGTACACGATCGTGACCAAAGTTATTATGGAAACATTAGGTATGGCTCTCTTGCCTCCGGTCAGAAAAGCCAACCAAACTGCTGGCTCCTTCTCCCCCACTGGCTCATTTTAATAAATGTACCAAAAAGATAACATACTTTGCAAAAGAGGGAGGGGAAATGCTCCGGAGTCATTGGTGCATAGGAGAGTTCTGAGAGGACATCTACGGCACGTGGGCCAATCAGATTCAGAGCTGGGGAGAGAAAGAACACAAGACGTTATCACTTATTGAGTGTGGTCTGAAGCAGAGTCACATGCTTCCAAGTCCCCTGAAGCCACTGAGCTTAGGTGTAAACCTCTGCTTAGGAACACCTGGATAGCACCCTGCAAAATGAAAAAGGAGGACCCACAAAGGCGTCTCCTGGAGAAAGGGAGACAGTAAAACAAACAAGTTTTTCTTTCTCCCCTTGCCTCGCTTCAGAGTGCTGCAACCGGTAGAGGCAACTGGCTAAGAACCACCGATACGGAATCCTTGGAGGCAAGGGAAGACCCACAAAACAGGAAAGGGATGCCAAGAGGCATCATGAAATCCTGGAGTAAAACACGGGGAAAGTATGGTGAAAACCTTTCTGAGGTTGCCAGGAGTCCCTAAGGATTTGTACTTGGCCTGTCCAAGGTTGGGTTGGGTTATCTGCTGAGATTCACAGTGTAAAGTAAGGCAGATTTTTGTCCAAAGGTGAACCTCGGCTTGCTGAAGAGAGGAAGTTCTGGTACGTCCCCAAGAGGGTATTGCGCTCCCCTGAAAACAACCTCCTGGTGATCCCTGGCCCCGAAGATACCCAGCTGCCCTTGACCAGATCCAAGGCTTTTTCAGCCCTGGCTCCAACCTGATGGAACTCTCGGCCAAATACCACCAGGGCCCTGCAAGACTGAATGCAACTCTGTGGGGTCTGCAAGGCAGAGATGTTCTACCACGCTTTTGGTAGAGGACAGCAATAATTTCCATCATGGCTGGCTCCCCCCTTGCTTTCTTCCATCTTTTCGCTTTGGCCTCCTACTCATTCTGCCCGCGAGACGGCAGCACGGTCCAGAGCAGGTTGAAGTTTAAATTAAGAATGCCATCTGAGATTATTCATAATGTAAGGAGGATTATTTTAATAACTGGTTTAATAACTTTTCAATGGTACAATGCTGATGCTTTTAATTCGTCGTACATCGCCCAATGTATTCAGGGATGGGTGATTCACACGTTCCCCAGAGAGTACTAAGATCGGGCTCGCAAAATCTGCTAGTAATCCCCGGGCCAAAGGAGGCCCGTCTGAAATCCACCAAGAATCGGGCCTTCTCGGTAACAGCGCCTTACTGGTGGAACCAGCTGCCGGAAGAGGTAAGGGCCCTGCGGGACCTAGGGCAGTTCCGCAGGGCCTGCAAGACAGTCCTCTTCCGGCTGGCCTACAACAACTAACTGACACTGAGAATCTTTGGATGGAGCTAGAATGCATTTGATAGACCGCTGCTTTTTTATGTTTTACGTTTTACTAAATTATTGTTTTAACTGTTGTCATTTAACTGTTTTTAAGCCAAATCTATGTAAATTTTATATGTTGTAAGCCGCCCTGAGCCACCTCGGTGGGAAGGGCGGGATATAAATCGAAATATAAATAAATAAATAAATTCATAAACCTAAAATATAAATAAACAAACAATGTGTTGGACCTGACGCAACCCCCCTGCCACAAGGTGTTCTCCCCTCTTCCAGTCATCCTGTTGAGACATACTGAACCATCTCCAACAATACACCAGAAGAATGGCTGCTGAGGGGAAAGGGGAGATGAGGAATACACCCCCCCCCTTTGATGCCATCCTTACAAATACATCACAGGCAGGAAGGGGGCGGAGTTCACACAGGACTGCCACTTTCAGTAGCTCCCTTATGTCAAAGGAAACATGTTGTTCTGCCCTTAGATACTGAAAGCAAGACTTCCATCTTGGAAGCAGACCGGAATCACTCGCTCTATAAGTAACACTCTGCTTTGTCATGAAAGCCAAGGGCCCCTGGGCGCATTGCATGGTGACAGCCTTGCATTTGCCACCAAATGTACACTAACAAGGGAGCCACATGTCCAATATCTGTGTTTGTACAGTTAAAAAATACTGTGTGCGAAGAGGTCCTGAGACCCTGAACCTTCTCACATCCCTGAAGCTGGAAAATTCAATTCTCACTTGCTCACTCTCAGCCTGGCTGGGCTGCCCGAGACGGGAGGAGGTGGCCTGCCTGCTGCTAGGCAAAAAGGAGTCCCAGGCAGGCTGCTCTCTTAGTCCAAATGAGATGTGATGCGGGAGATCTGCAATTATCGACTCCAGGGGTTTCCTGGTTTGTTTTACTCATTGGCAGCTCTGGGAGACTGCTCTGGACAAGCACCAGAGGTCAGGGGCAGACAGTCGTTTAACTCTTTCCCCTGATGCCATTTTCCTGATGCAAATCTGTTCCTTTGAAGACAAAGGCGGCTTGCAGAGGGAAAAGAGGAAAGGGTTGATTTACCCCAGCACAGTTTCTGTTGCATGCCAATGATGCCCCCGCTGAGTTTTTGGGTGCCCATTTGCTTCTTCCTCATGGCATCTCTTGCACAAAGCAAACAGCAAATGATTCCTTCCCTACGCACAGTTCCAAGTCATAATGTTCCTCCTTGGACTTACCTGTGTACTTCCAGGTTACATCTTCCAAGAGGAGGTTGCTGTCCTCAGGCATGTGTTTCTTCAGCCAGGCCCAGCAATGTATTTGCTGGTCAGTGGGGGAGATCATGAAAAAGCTGGGACATGAATTAAATAGGAAGCCATTAAGTACAAGGAAGAAGCAACCCCGAGAGCACGATCTGCCCTGGGGAGCTGCTAGAGCTGTTTCCAGATTAATGGAGCCCATCTTGGACTCCAGGCACTGAACTCTGAAGTGGTAAAGGGGGAAAAGCTCAGCTGGAACATACAAGAGAAAGGCCATGGGAAAAGGGGGGGGGGGCGGGGGAAGTATGCTGGCAAGCAGGGCACTGCATGGAAAGCTACCCTCCACAGAATGTGCAGTGCCTACTCTGATATTACAGAAGGCGGAGCAAGTGAACATTGTTGAGAGGAGTAGGGAGAGAGAGAAGAAACAGAAGAGGGGAGAGGAAGGAGAAGCTGAAAAGTGATTGGGAGAGGAGGAGAGGAAAGAATGCAAGAACATGGGCAGGCAATAGAAGCAAAAAAGGAAAGTGGGGGTGGAGAAGAACAAGATTAAAAGTTCCTCCCAGGCTGTTAAAGAGACTGGTCCCAGCAAGAAACAGCTAACAGGGACTGTGGTTTGGCTCATTTGGTAGATAGGTTTATGCATTCCAATGGCTATCTATTAATCGGTTGGGTTACCTGCTGAGATTCACAGTATAAAGTAGCATTGTTCAGAACCTCATGAGATGCCAGACTGATTGACAATTGGTGTCTCTAAGACACTGAAGGTTGCATGCCTGCAGAGCCAGTTAGCAGTTACAAGCTGGTCTCTGGAATAGGCTGAAAAGACCTTTTGATTGATTCAGCTGCTGTGCCCCACTCTCCCCAGGGCTTCCAGTGCTTTAGGCTCCTGGTAATTCCACCCCACCCCCACAAGCCTCAACTCCTTCCCCTACCTGCCCTCCAAACTCCCCAGTATGATTTTCATTACATACCTGACAAAATGGGCTATAAACCACAAAAGCTCATCGTGAAATAAAAATTAATGTTCAAGGCGACGTTAGTCTTTTGTTTTATTCTGCTACAACAAACACGTCTGCACCAGCTCTTTTCTGAGGCTCCAAGTAAGTTGCAGCACTAAATTTTTGGTGAGCCACCCACTATCTCCTCCAAAGTGACAGCCAAACAAGTGACACATCCACTGTGAACTAGCATGTTAGGTGTCACCTATGGGTTTCCGCAGGAAACTCGTCTGAATTATTTTTAAGCATAACCAAAACTTTATGATGGTGAAGACGTTTCCCACCCCCTCAATGCACAACCACAGTGATGAAAGCACAGCCCTACCTGCGTTTGTTCAGGCGAACGATGCTGCAGTCATTCTCGTACCCTCCATTGTGATTGAGCATCCCTGTGTGCACAATGTGTCCAACAGGTACATCCAGATCATTGGAGAAGAGATATTGCAGAACCTCCAGGGCCTGGTCCCCTGTAGACTACACCAATGGGAAGGGGGTGTTGGACACATCAGCAGGCACCATCATCTGGAACAACTCAACTCTTGACACAGCAAGCAGCCTGCACTACTAATAGGACTTTATATGAGTCTTTTCGGGGGAGTGGGGGGGCAGAGAAAGCTGGTTTCTGATTCACAAACAAGGCTGCAATCAAACCTTCAAGGTTAGTGTTGTCTGCTCAGACTGGCAGTGGCACTTCAGGGTCTCAGGAAAAGGTCCTTCAACATCATCCAATTCCAGCTCCCTGTTAACTGGAGTTGCTGGGGATTGAACCTGGGACCTTCTGCATGCAAAGCAGAGGCTCTTCCATTCAGCCACAGCCCCTCCCCTAATTATTCAGATTATGTCAGGGAACCAAGCCCCACAGGCCCAGCCTCCATCTCAGGGCAACTAGCTGCCTGGCTTGTTTTCTCTGAGCTACAGCTTAGTGGAAGGGAGGGAAATAGCTGTTCTGCCGCTTCAGCACAGGGGTTACTTGAAGGACGGCACTTCTGAAAGCGAATTTCTTCAAGATGGGATCACACAACACCCCCCCTTACCACTGAATCAATCAGGCCTCAAGAAGGAGCGTGCTTCTAAATTTGTATGCCAATATCTGAAATCTATTGAATCTATTCTTTTGACTTTTCTTCAGATGCTTTCCCACAAATCCCGTGCAGCTTGTTTTAGAGTCACTTCAAGTTTCCAGTCCCTATGGTGCTGAAGTGTGTGTAGGCCATCCACGTCCATCTCCACAACTAGGCCTCTGCTGCAACAGCAGAACAACCCACCCCCGGGTCTTTGTGGTGATGAAACTTTTAAACCAGGTTGTGACAATTTGGGCATCTGCCGTTGCAAGCACTTATTCCAAGGATCTCCGCTGCTTGGAGACACCAGCATGAGCTGCACAAACCAAGAAGCTTCAGAGTAGAAAAAAAAATGCTTCCCAACAGCCAAGCTCTCAAATTCCATCTGCTAAACCTAAGGAGTTCAGGCTGGCATGTATAATTCTTCCTAATTTACGCATTTTAGGAAATTTCTACAATGCCTCTCCAGAGGACTGATGGCTCACAGAATAAAATTTAAAGCCAAGAAAGCTATTTTATTTCCACCACAACTTGGTGAACTTCATGGCTGAGTAGGGATTTGAACCCAGGTCTCCCCAGTCCTCCTGTGATGCTTTAACCACTACACCACAATGGTTGTGTTACAACCTGGAGACAGAGCCATGGAGGAGCACATCTTGTGTAACCATCGCCCATGGTGTCAGCACTATCCACCCACAAGCAAAGACCATCTTATTTTTCAAGTTTTTTTCTCTACTGCTAAACAGGAGCATCTTTACTGGTGGTTTTGTATTTTTCCCAGTCTCTCTTTTTAACCACAGCCTATTGCCTCAGGCTGTTTTTGCAAAGGCAACCTGGATGTTCTAATCAGGCTATCGACTTTTGACACACAGGAAGCTGAAGTGGCCAGTGCCAGAGCAACAGCACTGACCATGCACACGCACGCACAACCCCCACCCCCACCTGCACTTACGCTGATTTCAAACTTGGTGAATGAGGACATATCAATGACGCACACTGCCTCCTTGCAGCACTTGACTTCTGCCCCCACAATGTCAAACCAGTCTGGCTTGTAGAATGTCTTGCTCTGATCCAGAGCGAGCAAATCTAAAGAAGAGAAAATGCTGTTAACTTAGTCATTTAGGACAACATAGGAACAAAACAAAAAAAGTGGCATAGTTGTGACAAATATCCTTCGAGTAGTCATCCATGCGGTCACATATATGGATTCTGGGCTGGTGCAGTTGAGTACAGACAGCAACTACCAGGATGTTCCCCGATGCTGTTTTAACATCGACATGCGCCCCCTTGCCCAGCTGGTACGGCGCTTCAGGCTAGGACAGGGATGGCCAAACTTGCATAATGTAAGAGCCACATAGAATAAATGTCAGATGTTTTGAGAGCAGGAAGGAAGGAAGGCAAATAGATGGAGGGAGGGAGAGGTAGAAAGTAACTAACTTTAAATGCATAAATGCTTAAGAGAGGTGATTTAAAAAGAGAAATGCCTTCTCCAAGTCGGCTTCAAGTGTTTTTGCCTGCCAACAATTTTAATATACCAACCTGATATTATTTCCTCTCTTCCCAGCCTTTCTGTATATAATAAAACCTATTATTTGTTTTGAACTTTATAACACTATCTGTGCCATCATTTATTTCTGACAAGGTTAATTTTGGTTCTCCTGAGGTACTGGGTAAAGGTGTGACAGGATTCAAAATGGTCCCCTTTTTGCCCCCTGACCATGGCTCTCACATTTATTGGTGGCAGTGCCATGATTTGAAAATACCCACAAAAAGGTAATTCCTCTCATAAAATAAAATGAGAAATATATATTTTTGTACTTCAGAACTATTTTTATAAAAATTTTCTTGTCAGAAATGGGACCACTTCAGAAGGTGGGAAAAGCTAAGGGAGATGACCAGCCAGAGGAAGCTGCTGCTGTGGAGGACCCCAGTTAGGAATTAGAAAGAATGAAATTACAAATAGAGGTGGCTAGAATTGAAGCTGAAAAAGCTAAAAGATTAGAGTTGGCAAAATAGAAGCAGAGAAAGAAAAAGAAACAAAAAATAGGTGGCTGAAAGGGCAGAAAGATTAGAAAGAGAAAAGACAGAAAGGGAACACCAGTTACAAATAGCCAAAATGCAGGCAGAACAGGAGGAAAGAGAAAGACAAAGGACAGGAAAGAGTTGTATTAACTTAAAATTAGAAATCCAAGTGAGGGCGGAGTTCCCCAGTCCTCACAGAGATAGACCTCCTGTTGAGCAAAAGAAGTTCCCCAAATACAATAAAGGGTAGAAGCATTCCTCTTTGGTTTTGAGAGGACATGCCATGATTAACATTGCTGACGGGGACAGGATGCTGTATTTACACCCTCAGATCTGTGACGGGTTAAGTGAGATCTACTCAAATTATGACCTGTTTAAAGAAAGAGTCAGGGTCAGGTATGGGTTTACTGCAGAACACAGCAGGAAAACCTTTAGAGAAATCAAAAGAAAATCTGGGGTGTCAGAGCCTTCAATAGGCAGACTGAAGGGAGCAAAGTCACCACATTTGAGGAGGTGAAACACAATATTGGACTGGTACAGTTTTATAACCTGATTCCCCCACAGTTTAAATGGGTCATGAGGGACAAGAAACGTAAGACTGGAAGAGTGGATGGCAGCCACCATCCTAGATGAAATAGGGGGAGACTTGGGAAAGTCTATGTGGGTGGCACCTGTAAAGAAACCCAGAGTGTGGGCTCCCTCAGAAAGATCTGTGCCTGACAACAACAATCCTACCAGGCAGGCCAGTCCTCCGCAAATTAGAAAAGGGACAGTAACGTGTTACCACTGTCTTGAGGGGGGACATGTGAAGAAGTTTTGTCCCAAGTTGAATGAATGAATATTTATTTACAGTCACAGGCCATCATTTACAAGCCACAGTCTATTAACCATAATGCATCCTTATTACTGTCCCAAGTTAGAGAGAGGAAAGATCCCATCAACACCAAACACTGTCAAAGTTGTGAAGTGCCAGTGCAGAAGCTGAAGTCCCTACACCCACAGAAAACACACAGCAAGACAAACCAGCAGGTGTTTTGCAGATATGGATGGTGCAGGAGGATTTGTGTCGGGAATACATGGAGGCTGTGACTGTGACTGACACACAAGTGGAGGCTTACAGAGACACTAGTGCACAAGTTTCTTTAATAAGGCCAAATTTAGTGCAAAAAAAAATCAGTACTTGCCTGGGCAGACATATACCCTGAAAGGCATACATGGACCTGCTTTTGAGATGGTTGGGTCCCTATAACATACAAAAACTTCCATGGCAAATGGAAATTGGGAGTCTTAAAGGACATTGACATTCCAATTTTATTAGGGAATGACCCGCCATCCCAGACAAAAAGCCTAGGGGAAGCCACAGTAAATGCAATTACTAGAAGCCTAGCAGCTAAGCAGCAAGCACTAACTGAATGGACACCAGACTACGCAGCCTCTGACAGTGAAGAGACAGAGACATTGTTACACAGTGTGCCTGCAGCAGAGTTCCTAGCTGAACAGAGACAAGACTCCTGTTTGCAAGAACTTTTGAAAACCTGTGGCAACAAACATGTGACCATGAATGTGTATCACCCACAAGCCAGTGGTCCACTTGACACCCTAAGAGAGGCATGGTTGGGGTGAGAAAGTGTCCAGAATGCTGATGTCATCACTTACCAGCAGGAGTTCCAAAACTGTCTGCGAGAGATGAGAGAGGAAGCTTCAGACAACAGGAGTAGAGCACAGCAACACCAGGAGATGTGGTATGATTCCAAGGCCAGGGACAAAGAGTTTAAGCCTGGGGCTCATGTATTAGTGCTTAAACCCAGGAGAAAGAATAAACTGGAACTAGCCCAGGAAGGACCTTATACCATCGCCCATAAGGTCACTAATGTGAACTATTTGGTAGCCATAAATAGGGACATGGATCAATGTAAAATGTACCATGTTAATATGCTGGATCTATAGGATCAAACTGAGCCAACTTTAGGGGAAACAAGGACAGCTCTCAAAGTAGAGCCCTACATCTGGAAATGTGGTTCTTCCAAGACACTGTCTCAGTCCCACAAGAACATGGCTCTGTTTTATGGCTTTCCTCGCAGCACAAAAAAAGGCAAAGGTTGGGGCTGTCAGAGGCCGTTAACTTTCAACTGCTGCTGTGAATCTCATGTAAAACCAAGGAGAGAGAAGGGGGCAAGATGAGAAAAGGGATGAAAAATGAGGACTAAGTAGGAATAATTCTTAAAACTAAAGCAGAGAAAAAACTAAAGACAGAAAGGAAGAGCTGCTTACTGTGTGGCAGGGAGAAGATAAAGGAGCAGGAATTTGCTTGCCTTTCCCCTGAAAGCACACTGAGGGATAGCACTATTTCTCAGGTCAGAGACTTCAGCTCCCCATCCTCCTGCTAGAGCTTCAGAACTTTCCAGATTTGTTCTATGCGCTGGTGCAGAACCCCATCAGTGGGACTGCACAGAGCCTATGAAAACAGGACTGCTCTCACCTTTCCCAGGTGGCACAAAGTACTTGGCCCTCTCAAACCCATGCTTCTCCATCCACCGAGCTCCTTGTGCATCCAGCCGGTCATAGAGGGGTGATGTACGAAGCTGCCTGCCAGTCTGGAAATCCCAGCGTGGAACTTTCAGGTCATAGATCAGGGCTAAAAGGGTGACAGAACCACAGACTCAAGATGACATTTGTCTTACTTCCTTCCCTTGGAGTCCTAATGTGCTCCTCCATCAACTGTATCCCATCACTGCCCAAATGCTCTCTTCTGGGACAGGCCAGTCCTACAGAGGATACAGCAACCAGCTGCTACCCATGAAGAAGTCAACTAGTCTTGTAATTTTTCTATACCCAATCTTGTCAACTGAGAAGCCTCAACTTTCAAAGCTTGGACACACCCAGGATAACATGAGACTTTCCCAGTTCCTCCACCACATGATACACTGAAAGAATAAAATTGGGGCCCTGCAGACCACTGAAAGTACAAGACAAGGAGGCAACTTACGCATTACTTCCATGACACGGTGGCGAAGAAAGGTGCGGCTGCTCTGCAAGGTACCAAAGCGTTTCAGGTCCAGGGGCCAGACGTTGTCAGAAGGGTAGCCATTCACCATCCATTCAGCAAGGTACCTGTCCAGAGAGGAAGGCAAAAGGCATTGGGATATTAGATGGTGCAGAAGGGGCCAAGCTTGCAGGACAGTTCACAGCCCGACAACATAAGTGAAGCATGACTCAGAAAGGTATGTCAAAAATATTTTTTGTTACTCCTAGAGACAACAAAGGCTCCTAGAGACCGTCACAGTGCAGCCCATTTATTACACAATGGCTCAACATGCCAAAAACAGTTGTCTGCAAAGATTCCTTCTGCAAAATAAGAGCAAACGTCCCAGCTGCCATGCCCTTTTGGGACAAGCACACCCTGTCCCCACACCCTTCGGGGACTGCACCAGGCAGAGCCAGTTTGGTGTAGTGGTTAAGTGTGTGGACTCTTATCTGGGAGAACCGGGTTTGATTCCCCACTCCTCCACTTGCACCTGCTGGAATGGCCTTGGGTCAGCCATAGCTCTGGCAGAGGTTGTCCTTGAAAGGGCAGCTGCTGTGAGAGCCCTCTCCAGTCCCACCCACCTCACAGGGTGTCTGTTGTGGGGGAGGAAGGTAAAGGAGATTGTGAGCCGCTCTGAGACTCTTCGGAGTGGAGGGCGGGATATAAATCCAATATCTTCTTCTTCTTCTTCCCAAGTCCACTGGCTTCAGTGGACTTCAAAGGGTGTGACTTTCAGGCTCCATGGTTTGTTGCCAACCCCACAACAGAAATCCATTATCCTCACCAAGCAAAGACTGAATAGGCTTTGAAGCAAGTTAGCCAAAACAGCAGATGGGATTGTGCATAGGCTCTTAAAAAAAAAATCTGCATCAAGAAAAGCTGAATTCCAAGACATCTCTGTTAGGTCAAATTGCATTATTCAACACTTTTGCTCACCATTCTGCAAATTTCTGTTTTGCATCATGCATTCTTACTTTCACTGGTTGCATTCTGAACACTGAAGCCCTGCCTCTAACTCCTCCAGGATTCCAGCAGACACTTTCAACATATTTCCAGAGCCCTGGTGGCTAAAAAGCTGCTGTTTCCTCAAAATAAAAGCTGAAATTAACAGGAAGCTCAATTCCGCACGGCTCTTCCTCTCCTATGGCATCACAGCATGCCTGCAAAGCCCTGACTGCAGGGCGAAGGCCAGTCCTGCCTATATTGTCAAACATCCAAGGCCGCAAAAATATGACCTTCTAGCCAACTGTTGGTATGACTGAGAAAAGACGAGAGAAAAGACAAAGTAGAGCATGCTGCCGCTACCCATCCTGCTCATCTGGAAAGTGATACGGAAGGCAGAATGGACCAAAATCATCCAGAGTGGAAAATTCAGACCCCACCATGTGCCTTCCTCCACCGCCCTGCTGCTGCTCCATGGAGGAAAGGTGAGTCAGGGGAGGTGCTGCTTCCAATGGAGAAACAGCAGGGTGGGATGGAGGAAGGGGCTACAGTACTTCTTCCTGGTCCTATCCCTATATATATTTTTGCAAAGATTCCTTTCACAAAATAAGAGCAAATTTCCCAGCTGCCACGCTCTTTCGTGATGAGAGCCAACTCCCTACCACCCCAGTCCACAGTGGGTGTTAGGAGAGGGAGGGGCTGAAAAAGCCATGGGAAAGATTCAGCCCCTTTCTCCTGTCTGCTACTTCTCTACTGGAAATTGCACTGCCCAGCCCCCTTTTGTTTCGGACAAGTGGTGATCAGGCATGGTGAAGTATACAGGTCCACCCCAAGACACCATGGATGTTAAGAGTCCCATTATCCTTCCCTCTCCCTCCATGCAGAGTGTTGCAGGTGAGCCACTTACTTGCCTGCCCCCCCACCGAAAGACGTGCCAGCGGAGTTCATCCCAGCCAGGACAAAGTAGCCCTGCACATTCGGACACTCTCCCATGATGCATCGCATGTCTGGAGTGAAGGATTCAGGGCAATTCACCAGCTGGACGATCTCCAGGTTTTCCAATCCTGGCATCCTCCGAAGAAGGGCACTCAGCAAGGGCTCTGTTTTCCAAGATAAGACAAGTCAAGACAAAGCATCCAAAATCCTGAAAAGAAAAACACCTTTTCTAGAAGTTTTTAGCCTGTTTATTGGGACAGATAACAAAGAGTCCGCATGGTGTAATGGTTAAGGACTGATAGACTAGGATTTGGGAGGCCCGGATTCAAATCCCCACTGTAACAAGGAAGCTCACGCTGTGTGACCTTGGGCTAGTCAGACTCTCTCAGCCTAACCTTCCTCACAGTGTTGTTGTGAGGATAAAATGAAGGAAAGAAGACAACTGCAGATTTATACCCTGCCCTTCTCTCTGAATCAGTCTCAGAGTGGCTTACAATCTCCGGAGAGCCCGTTTGGTGTAGTGGTTAAGTGTGTGGACTCTTATCTGGGAGAACCGGGTTTGATTCCCCACTCCTCCACTTGCACCTGCTAGCATGGCCTTGGGTCAGCCATAGCCCTGGCAGAGGTTGTCCTTGAAAGGGCAGCTGCTGTAAGAGCCCTCTCCAGCCCCACCCACCTCACAGGGTGTCTGTTGTGGGGGAGGAAGGTAAAGGAGATTGTGAGCCGCTCTGAGACTCTTTGGAGTGGAGGGCGGGATATAAATCCAATATCTTCATCTTCTCCTTTATCTTCCACCCCCACAACAGACACCCTGTGAGGTGAGTGGGGCTGAGAGAGCTCTCACAGAAACTGCCCTGTCAAGGACAACTCCTATGAGAGCTATGGCTGATCCAAGGCCATTCCAGCAGGTGCAAGTGGAGGAGTGGGGAATCAAACCCAGTTCTCCCAGATAAGAGTCCGCACACTTAACCGCTACACCAAGCTGACTCTCCAGTGGAATGAAATGGAATGATGTAACAAAAAAAAAATGCTGTAACAACAACAACAACAAGGAGAATTATATAAGTCTGCTGGAGTCTCCGCTGAGAAAAAATTCTGGGTATAAGTAAATAGAGAACGCATGAATGCCAAAACATATGTTTGCCCCTTTTTGTCTACCTGGCTTTTAAAACCTCCATGTCCTGAACCACATCCCTGGAGTGCTCATACCTCTGGTTATTCTATATGGCACTGCAATGCTGGGGCGATGTGAGATGCCACAGTGCTAAACATGGGTGGGACATGGATGTGGAAAGGGCAGAGAACATTACCAAAATGGTCCCAGTCCTCTTGTAAATTCTGAATCTCAAGCTGGTTCCGGCCCTCCGTGAAGATAGGCTTTGGGTTCTTCTCAAAGCCCCCCGAAAGGATGCCCCCTTGCCAACTGCGAATGTAAATCCTCCCATCGGGGTCCACAGTAACTATGGAGAAAAGGGGAAAGGCACAGCTGTCAGAACACATGCAGGAGAGGTTTAGAAAGAAAGAGCTCTAAAAGAAATGGGGCCATGAGCCCAGCTGGCTCTTGACTGCTTTGATACAACAGGCTCGGCTGTGTATTCGGCACAGTGGCATCTGCTTGCACAATGTAATTCCCTTTCATTGGACACAGAGGCAGGGCCCTTTGCAAGGGATGCTTCTGCTCAGAGCACTTGGGAATCCGAATGGGCCATCAGCTGGCCCTGATGCTTCTTATACTCTGCTGCTCGTCCTGCAGCCACCCACTAGTCCGCTGCTTACAGAAACTGCTTGAGAACCTCCACATTCAAACCTGCATGAGTCTGATCAAGTGCGGGGCAAAACCTGGAGGATCAATTGTCCAGAGACAGAAAACAGTGTGTTGTCTAGGGAAGGGCAGCAGTGTCCAACAAAGCTCCAGAGACAAGGCAATCCTACTTGTGGAGAACTGCATTCCACTGAAACAGAATCCCAAGGCCAAAGTGTCCTTTATACTGCATCAAAGATATGCTCAGAGTGCCTGCAAGGAAGCTAAGAGGAGCTCCCCAAGCAGAAAAAAGAAGGGACCTTACTTGGCATATTGCTTTCCAAGGGCGACTTCAAGGGACGTGTCAGGACGTAGAAGTGCTCGCAGGCATGCAGCGGGATGCTGACCGGCTCCTCGTTGGAAAGACCCAGCTCATAAGCCCACTGAAAACAAGGTAGGCAAGTCAGCATCAACATGGGCAGCAGGTTTCCCTCCCCTGCCCCAAGAGTAGCTCATTGCAACATCTCAAGAACTGCCTCAGCAAGCCTCAGAAGTGCCCCTGACTGGGGCTTAGAATCCTATGACAATGAACCAGATATGCTCCCAGAAAGGCAGACGAGAGCTGCTAAGGAGTCCCTAGACAGCAGCGAACTGAGACTATTTAGTGCCCTGTGGCTCTTTTTCTTCATATCAGCAAAGAAAAATGAAATTACAGCAACAAAAAAAGGCACATTTAATACATATCCTACAGGGGTCTGCTGCTCTGGCACTGAATCTTAAGTACAACCTAAAATACAGTCCAGGCAGTGGAGACTAGCAGGAAGCAGAAGCAGCAGCAGCAGCACTGTAGAGTAAGTCAAGTGCCTTCCCTTCCCTGCCACTTTGCACAGCATGCAGTTTGCTCTGATCCTACACTCACCCTGGCCAGGCATATGACCCCAAAGCAACCCCCTGGGCTGGACTGCAACAAAAAGTTTCTCTTTCTCTAAACTTAAACCAATCCCAAGATATTCCCTGTATAGCAACAGAAGAGACTCCCCTGTATGTGAGTATCTGAGCGCTTACCTACACCTCCAGTGTCTCATTTGCAAACAAAGACTCTAGGGTCAATTTATCCAAAATGAGAACAGAGCAGGGAGTAGGAAATTAACTCTTTCCTCCCTTCTGCCATTTTCTTGACTTTCTTTTTTTTAAAGGCAGTATTTACTGCTTTTACTCCTGTCGGAGAAAACATCCAGGAGCTCTTATTTTCTTCCCCCAGTGGCAGTAAGTGCAACTCAAGGGTGGTTTATGCTCCAGAGAGAAAATGACCGGGGAAGAAAGGTTACTCTCTCCCCACACACTGTTCTCTTCCTTGATAAGGCTGAAGAACCCCAAAACTTTTTTTTATAGTTGTAAGGTTCCCTAGAATTTTTGAAGGAGAAACGTCTCAGGGAAAACCAAGATAATAAACAACTATCAGTGATCCAGCAAACCCTTTGGCAACAGTGGCCTCACCAATACAATTAGCCCCTCACCTGTCCAGCACAGTTAACAAAATACTGACACTCAATTGATCCTCTGTCAGTCTCAACTCCAGCCACACAGCCCTTCTGGCTGACAATGTGGATGACACTTGTCCGCTCATGGATCTGGGCACCTGCGTAGAGAAAGTGGAGGAAGAAATCAGAAGGGCATGCGGGTCACATCGCCCCTTCCAAACAAATGCTGCTTGCAGAGAAACCCTGGTGCTGGAGCACAAATTAACAGGTCTGAATGAAGGCACAGTACTCCCTGACAAGCTAGGAGCTTAGATGACTGATTACAGTGTCCTACTAGCAATCTGCTCACGAGGAGACAATTCAGAGCAGGTATGAAGGGAAGTAGAACACGGTGCACAGTTCGGCCACCAGGCACCTACTGAAATTCGTGAAAATACTAAACTTTGTGGGCCTTGGTTCAAATTGTCAATTCTTCAGCAAGAGTTCACACCTGGGGAGAGGCTGCAGCACAGTGACGAAGCCCATGGCAGAAAGCTTGATGGCAATTCCTGGCATCTCCAGTTAACCAGACCTCAGATAGGTGGGGCCAGGGGCAAAGTTCCTGGAAAGCTGCTGCCAAGCTGAACATATGAATGCTGAGCCAGACAAACCAGCAGTCTGACTCAGTACAAGGCTTCCTTATATGGTCAAGGATCACTGATTAGTTATGCCTCGACTGCTAAGAGATAGGGAGTATTGGTGTACATTCCAAGCTGACATCATGATGTCATCCGCCAAGTGACTTTCCCAATAATGTTGACTGTTGCAAATATTAATTGTACTGTATAGTGCGAAGGACTGTTTTAAAACAGAGAATGCCCAGAGGAATCGTCCCACAAGCCATTACAAGTTTGCTAAAAGAATCTGCTGGAAGAGCAATGCAAACACAGATACCTAAATCATCTCAACTTTTGTTGTTGTTCAGTCGCACAGTCGAGTCTGACTCTTTGCCACCCCATGGACCAAGTCAGACCAGGCTGCCCTGTCTTTCACCATCCTCCGAAGTCTGCTCAAATTCGTGTTAGTTGCATCAGCTTCTCAACTTTACAGCTAACCAATACTGAAAGCCTTACTTCCCTGGGAGTGTAATGCAAATATTTTAATTGCTTTGATATTGGGATTCAGGAATATCTGAAAACATTGATATTTTTCAGATCCAATCTGAAAAAGTCAATTTTAGGGGGTTGTGCACCCCTACTGCTGTATGAAAAGCCATACCATTCACAGAAGCAGCGTGTGCCAAAGCCAGGCTCACATCGGCAGACGATACAACAGCATCCTCTGGAACATGCATGGCCCCCACCAGGTCATGGATGTTGATGAGGGGGTGGAGCTGCGCCACTTTCCTTGGTGGAATGACCTCACAGGGGATCCCCATGACCCTACCACAGAACAGAGAGAGAAGGCTGGTCACTGGCTGCTTCGGAATGCCTGAGGCATGAGGAGCACTCTGCCTCCCTCCCCTGCACATACTTGAGCCGTGAGGCAATGCGCTTGAGAGAGATCAGCCGGTCCTGCGTCTGAGCCAGTGAGACAGAGCCGGTCTTCACATAGCCTAGAAGAAGAAACGATCAACAGATGAGAGTCCTGCATTTTTTAGGAAAATGTTTTACTTCCAGTGGCTTTAAATTGTGGTTTGGTACTTCTAGAGAGAAGAAGAGAACCAGAAGGTTCAAGTGCATGGAGGCCCAGGAAAGCACAGACTCAAACCTCTGCTCGGTTGTAAAGCTCACTGGAGTGACTCAGGGCTATGGCACCACCCTCTCAGTCTTACCTACCTCATGAGATTATGAGAAGAATGGAGTAGGGAAAAGACTCTGTATGCTACCCTAAGCTCCTTTGGGGAAGAGCAGTAAACAGTAAAAAAAAAACTTTAAGAGCTTGCAAGAAGTAAAACTACCTCTTCACATTGGTCATTGGAAATGTGCAAAAAAATCAACTTGACCCATTTCCCTTCCCTTGATGGATCTTGCCCTGTAGACCCTCTTGAGGGCAGTGAAATAACTGACCATCATCAAGCATGGCACTGCAATCACAAACGCAAGTGGAGACAAAGGGAACAGAATTCACCATCCTGTTACTTTTTTTTGTATTTGTGTGTGCGCACCTGGAGGTCATGGCGACTTCTGATGACTGACCCCCACTGGGTGCCTGGAGGATATTCAGAGAGGTGGCTGAATAAAGCTTGCCTCTGTCCTCTCAACTACTGCTATTCCAAGGAGGTCTCCCATCAAGTACTTGCCAAAGCCAACCTCGCTTAACTTCCAAGAGCTGATAAGACTGGGCCGTCCAGGGCAGGGCAGCACCCTGTGACTCTTGACTGGGTCAGGCATGGGGGGCTAAACAAGCTTATATTCCTTACACCTGAGGCAATAGACTTAGAAATATGCAGAAAACGCTCAGTGAGATTGAAAACTGAAAATATCCTACTAGCCCAGTTTGTTCAAGTTACAAGGCTAGACTGTGCTTTCAGAAAAATTAAAATTTGGCACTCAGGGAATCCAAACTGTGTCAAGAAAAGCTAGATTCTGCACCCTGTGTAAACTGGAGGTATTTCTACAATTTCTCTTATTTTACATAGCACATTTTGGGTTTGGTGGTCCTAAGGGAGGTGTGACAAACCGTGAAGGACACTGGAGATCACACTCCCCTCCCCGCCCCCCCGACATTAATTAGCCACCTTACTGAGATCTCAGGAGAAACCACCTATGCATTTCAAGAAAAACTCTCCTCATTTACCAGTTTTTATCCCTGTCTCTTGCTCGAGCTGTTGGTAGAGCTTGTTTGAGTAGTCGGCCATCTTCAGCTCAATGGGCAGGTGCCGCGCGGTGCTCACAATCCCTGCACAGAATCTGGTTGAGCCAGCAGCCAGTCTGAAAAGGAGAACCCAGAAAGAACTCTGCAGAAGCTCTAAATAAAAGTCCTAACAATTTGCTTAGCCCTTTTCATTTGCAACATACTTATCTCTTTAACCAAAGCCACTGTTCCTGTTTTAATGAGAAAACCAGGAAGACAAACACCAACTTGACTCTGGCAAAGATACGGTTAAAACGCTATTACTGACTGTCTCATTTGCTGTCTAGTAAGGCAGATGCCAGACCCACAACACAAGAAGAAACTTATGGCCAAGAGCTCCAGTGGAATTCAGTCTTTAGTCTATTCATTTGGAACTACACTGTTCAGCTAGGTAGAGTCCAGGCCGTACAAACAGACCCCTGTGAGAACCTGCACATATTCCAAGTGCTATATAAGAGAGGGGTGAATTAAATGGTGCAGAGTCTTGAACATCTAAGTTGTTTGCTTCCATTTTTTTAAAAGAGGACTCCTAGCTCTTAAATATGTAGAGAAACATTTCATAATATCAGGGCCCAAGAAACAGCAGTGTGAAGAAAGGCTTCCAAGAGTTGGACAAGGCATTCCATTGCATTTCTGTATTGCAGTTTCCTGCCCACCCTAGGACTTCCTTTGGTGCATAGAATGTGCACCTTTCCATGCCCATAGCAACATCCAGTGGGGAGAACAAGAAAGACATTCCAAAGAAAGGAAATTCCTGTTCCCCCAGGATAACCCTGTGCGCCCTTCACATGCAGACAGCATGGCCCACCCACTGGGCCTTATCAAGGACCAGAGAGCAGAGCAAGCCAAGGCACACTAGAGGCCAGGAGTGGATGGGTCAGACACACCAGTACTCTGGATCACTACTTTCCTGTCTTCTATTTCCTGGAGACAGGATCTGGGACTTAGATTTGCATTAAGTGCCAAGGGCTAGAAAAGATAACACATCATCTGAAAAAGGTCAATCGGAACCAATTTATTAACATTTACATTCATTAAGGCAACATGGTTTATCGGTGGTTCATTATCCAGCCTCTCCCTCCACCCATCCGCTGCTTTCCTGCGTTTCTTCTTTACTTGGATGGCAACCCTCAGAGCAGTGACTTCATTTCAAAATTCTTCGCAAATACTTTGATCTATGAGCTACACAAACAAACAGCAACAACTCAGATCTGCATTCCCACCATCAGGAACTGTGCTTTTTGCCCCTCCTTGGGTCTGTTCCTCACATATGGTAAAAACCAAAGCTTGGGGAGGGGGGGGAATTAAACAGCAGTCCTGAAGTGGCACCTTTAAAAACTAACAAAAATAATTCCAGGATAAGTTTTTGTAAGTCAGAGCTCACTCCAGCAGAGGCAATTTCAAGGATGATGCATGCTGAGAAAAGTTTTTAAAGTATTTAGGGTGCCACTGAACACCCACGTACATTTCCTGCAACAGGCTAAAAAGACTACCCCTCTGGAGCTTAAGTCAGAAGAAATTTAACATGTGTAATGTGTGCAGGTGGCTGTTAGTTGTACCCGACACAGGATTTGTGAAGCAACACAGATGCCAAACACCCACAACCTCTGCTAAGCTCTTGTTGTGGCAAGGAATATTTTTAGCCACCTGCTGACAAGAAGCCCGCTCTCCCCTCCTTCCTGGAAGCCTTAAGGAGACAGAGAGGCTCAGACACATGGAGGATTTTCCACCTCCGAGGAATATCACAGCAGCAATTGCAAACTGAAGGGCAAGCACTTGTCCTTGCACTCCGCTTGCAGGCAACATTGATCCACAGACACCTAAGAAATGAGAAAGCAACCAGCTGGATCTGCATCCTTTACAGTCCTGAAGGCTTGTACAGACCACAGTACGATGTCCCCAAGCATCAATTAAGGCATGCTGCAAAGTTGTTCTTTGCTAAACAGGAAACGCTCTTGTTCAAGAATGATCTCCAGCATTGAGCACGCCTTTATATGCTCCAAGGCAGATGGAAAAGTGGAGGAAGAGGGGAAATCCAGCAGCCATTATTTTATTATTTTTAAACAATATATATCATGTTTTTCTGCTTTTAAGAAGCCTTCCAGGCAACCTGAAAACAACCAAAATGACTAGGAGTTTAGTGCTGATTCGTGTCCTTTTCTTAGGGGCTTCCTTACAGATCCCTGGTCTACTAAAAAGCAGTCCTATCTACTCTAGCAGCAGCTGTCCAGGATCTCAGATAAAGGGCTTTCTCATTACCTCCTTCCTGATCCTTTTAACTAAACCATTGTTCAGACCACTACACAAAATCACTCAATGCACTAAAGATGTATTAAAGCAGAACAGTTTATGTCCATCTCATGTCCAAACTCGTATCATATGGTTTGTAGTCCAAAACCAATATGCAACATACAATATTCACATATGCCCGACGTAGAAAGGTGTGACAAAGAAATCATTCATATATTAGAAGAGTCCCAAAGTACTAATCCCTAAATACACAAGTCTCACTCCTGCTGCAATAATTTCCTCTTCAGTCAGGATGTTATTTCTTAAGTTCCTTAAGGAGTGGATCGGTGATCATATAATGAAGGAGTTTTCAAAAGCCAGAGAAAGATGCTTCTAAGTGGGACCCAATCTCAACAATATTTCAGACAGACAATAGTTCATGCCATAAGATGGGATTAATAGGAAGACCTATTGATCCCATCTTATGGCATGAACTATTTTGTGTAGTGGTCTGAATAGCAGTTTTGGTTTCCCACTTGATTTTTATGCTGTACTCCCATTTTTACCTTATTTATTGATCCTTTTAACTGGCAATGCCAGGGACTGATCTGGCACCTCCTGCAAGAAAAGCAGGGGCTCTAATACTAAGCCCTAAATGAAGCTGCCATACTGAGTCAGACCACTGGTCTATCCCTCCGTCTGGCGGGAGCCCTCCAGGCTCCCAAGTGGAGGTGTTTCCCATCACCTGCTACCTGATTCTTGTAACTGGAGATGCCAAGGATTGAAGCTGGGACCTGCATTTAAAAAAAAGATGCTTTGTCATTGAGCTACACTTGCACAGGAACAGTTCTGGTCTCCAGTTCTGCTTTGCTCTGTTTACTCTATGTAGATCCACCCATATTATGACGTCGGATAGAATCTCTCTTTAGCTAGTTGGCTACTCACCTACTCCTCTCCCTCTTGGTTTGCTCACATAGTGCCAAGGAGTTACTTGCCCCGCACCTCAAGAGTCCCAGGCACCTCAGAGTATACTATATACACTGACTGAAGGAGCAGTTCAGCCAGGTGAAAAGTGGCTTACTAACTGATTTAGAACTTCTGTTTGGAGCAGTGAATGTGATCCACAAGAACTCTTTCACCTCTTTCACCAAGGACAACGCTGTTCCTTCTTGAACTCTGGCAAGTGAAAGAATATCAGAGGGATGGGGAAAGGACCCCAACTCAAATGACCATCAGGAGCTACCCAAAGAAGGACTGGATTTCGTTTACTTGAAACACAGAACCTTCTGCTGACCTTCCTTCTACACATTTCCATAGAAATGCTATGGAACTATGAAGTTGTTCCCTTCCATCACTGCCTTCCTTCACAGGGTGAAGACCTGCCCTGAGGGCAGGTGATCTTTACTCTTACATGGAGTAAAAATAGTCCTCTCTGGTTTTAAGCAAAAAGTGCCCCCAATTTTGAGTCATTAAAAAGTTTCACATGTTAATCAACCCCAGTCACAGCTGCTGTACCTTTAAGAGTCCCACAGAAACTGGGGGGCAGAATTCTGCAGTTGGGCAAGCTACTGCCATGGTAGCATTATGTCCCAGCAACCATAAGAAGACAACAAGGGCAAAAATGCTATGATTGGGGAAGGGGGCTGGATTTCAGCAGCTGATTTTTTTTAACTGCAAGCTTCTGACCAACAACTAGGACTGCTTGCCCAGTTCACTTCCTTTATAAATTCTCCCTCTTTGTGGCCAAATATAAACATGGCAGTTACCTTACTTGCAGCCTGAACTCACTCAGCATTAAGCATGGTTTTGGCACACTGACATCTACAGCTCCAACTTGGCACAGAACTGCAATCTTAGGTGCTAATAAGATAAACGCATAAAAAAACCAAACACTTGTAAAACATGTGGACAATGTTAAATCAAGGACCATGCAGAAGATAAAAGTAGTGCCCTAAGCTTATTTCCATCCCCCGACTTCAGTGAAATAATGAATAAATAAACCTATGGTAGTGTGTGTCGCACAGCCATGAGATCCTAAGACTGTCTGGGCAGCCAGAAGCTCTAGCTCAGGGGTGTCAAATTCATTTGTTATGAGACCGGATCTGACATAAATGAAACTTCGTCAGGACAGGTCATGTGTGTCATAAAATGTAGTGCCAGGTGGCAGATATATAAATTTTATAAAGGACACAGACAAATGCAATTAAAGATTTTTTAAAAAAAATAAAACATGCTTAAAACATTAGTATTGTTGGTCTTAATGGTGCTTTCTTTGTATCTCTCCCTTGAGATCCAGGGAACTGGGCAAAGGAAACTCTGATTCTTTCCTTCCTTCCCTTGGGGACCAGGAGGGGGAGGATCCTCAACAATAGAAGGAAGAGAGGCTTGGCTCAGTAACTCTGCTGTGTGACTGAGCAAGCCTGGCAAAGCAAGCTGTCGTGCAGAAGGAAGCGAGAGACGGAGAAGGAAGCAGATGAAAGCCAGTTCCTTGGGGGTCTGACAGAAGCCCTCTGGGGGCCTGATTTGGGCCCCAGGGCTGCATGTTTGACACCCCTGTTCTAGCTCCTTTAGTGTTATGCACAACTAGGTGGCAAGCTAGACTTGTCTTTAAGGCAAGAGATGTTTCAGAGGTGATTTGCCACTGCCGACTACTGCATCATGCCCTGGTATTCCTTGGAGGTTGCCCATCCAAATACTAGCCAGGTCAGCCCTGCTTAACTTCCAAGAACTGATGAGATCAGGCTAACCTGGGCTATCCAGGTCAGGGTGGATTTAATGGCAAATGCTTCTTAATAACTTTAGAATCATAGAGTTGGAAGGTACCTCCAGGGTCATCTAGTCCAACCCCCTGCACAATGCAGGAAACTCACAAACCCCTCCCCCCTAAATTCACAGGATCTTCATTGCTGTCAGATGGCCATCTAGCTTCTGTTTAAAAACCTCCAAGGAAAGAGAACCCACCACCTCCCGAGGAAGCCTGCTCCACTGAGGAATCGCTGTAACGGTCAGGAAGTTCTTCCTAATGTTGAGCTGGGAACTCTTCTGATTTAATTTCAACCCACTGGTTCTGGTCCTACCTTCCGAGGCCACAGAAAACAATTCCACACCATCCTCTAGATGGTGATCATATCACCTCTCAGCCGCCTCCTCTCCAGGCTAAACATCCCCAGCTCCTTCAACCTTTCCTCATAGGACTTGGTCTTCAGACTCTTCACCATCTTCGTCGCCCTCCTTTGGACCCGTTCCAGCTTGTCTATATCCTTTAATCTGATTAAAGCCCCTTGACTAAAAGTCTTGAGCAATCAAAGGCCTATGTTCAGTAGCATCATCTGGACGCATCACTAAACCACTGGAAAAATAGCCACGCCCACCTTGCTGTAGCAGAATTCCGTAGGTAGCCGCAGGATCAAAAAGATTGGGGGCCTCTACTGTAAGTACTACATGACACTATCTCCAAGAGGTTATCAGTAACAACCACCACTATTAATATTTATTAAACTTTTTACAACTAGAGACTGTTTAAACAAATGTTAAGCAGACAAAGTTTAAACCCTCAATCTTACGGTATAAGTCAAGACAGATGATGAAAGCTAGGGACAGAAGCTTCCGAAATGAAAGTCCAGCTCAAAAGGAGAAAGAAGTTAACTGAAAAAGTACAAGAGACAACAAACATTTTGACCATTTAGAGATGAAATGGTATGAATACTAGAAGGGAATTCCAGCTGAAAGTTATTGCTAAGGTTATCACAATGGAAAATGGAGAAGGGATTGAAGAATTGCTGCCTGCAGAACAGTTCAACATCAGGGTAAAATATCCTAGGCTTGTTTTAATGTGCTGTGCATGGGAAACAATAAAACGGGAAGTATTTAAATATGTGGGGCTCGCTTATGTCCTGAACAGGATAGTTGCACAGAAGGTTACTCTGCAACCTTGCTGAAGGTGTATCACCTTGAGTTCCACAATGGAAGAAAAATGGAAAATTAATGTAAATAAATAAATATGCAATCAGCTCTCTGTTAAGGCTCTAAACTGTCAGCTTGCCAACAGCTGTGGTATACACCCACTTCAATCCCCAATCTGATCACTAACTACATCTTCTACAACAAAAAAGTGTTATCAAAGTTACACAGCTCCACCTACTGTGACAGAAACCTTATTTTGGGTTTGGCAAAGAAAGAAAAGGTTTGTTTTTACCTGCCCTGCTCCAGCAAAACAATGTCCTTCCATCCTAGTTTGGAGAGGTGATATGCCACTGACGTGCCCATGATTCCACCCCCACAGATGACCACCTGTGCATGACTCGGAAGAGGCACTAGGTGAGGTTCTGCTCCACTTGTACTGCTGCGTCGGGAACCGGGTACAATCCTCCATCCTGGGCTGCCTCTTTGCCACCGAACATCAGCCAACAGTCGAAGGAACATCGCAATGCCAGTCAGTCACCAATCCCCAGTGCCCCGCAGATAATTTCCCACTGTTGTTTTTGCTGGAAAACAAAAGAGGCCTCCTCATCACATACCATCAATCATTGGAAATATATTTTGATTTATTTATAAAATTTCTATCCTGCCTTTCTGCTTTCATGAGGGCCACCAAGGCAACTCACAATTTAAAACATACATAATAATAATCACATTTAAAAACTTAAAATCAACCCCCCCAACACACACCACTAAAACAAATTAGAGTTAAAATACGTGCAAAGATGTAAAAACAGCAATTAAAACCTTGGTCAAGAAGGAGATCACTGAGGCATTGCCAAATGAAACAAAAATGTTTTCACCTGCTAGCAGAAGATGGCGCCAGAAAGCAACAAATCAACATCCCTGGGCAAGAGACCAGAGCTCTGGTGCTATGACCCAGAAGGCCTTCTCCCAGATGCCTAACCTCAGAGGGGGGGCACCCAAAGCAGAGCCTTTGAAGATGACCCTAATGTGTTCATACAGGAGTTCAAAAGGGAGTAGGCAGTCCTTCAGGCATGTTGATCCCAAAGCATACAGCGCTTAAAGGTCAAGTTTAGCAGCTTGAATTGCACCCAGAAACAAACTGGAAGCCATTGTAGATAGGCCAAGACTGCAGCAATAAGGTCCTTATCACCCAACCAGTCAATTTCCAGGCTGCAACATTCCATGCAAGCTGAAGCTGATCAAAGGCATTACTGGCCACAGCTGCCACCTGCTCATCCAGCAGTAAGCCTGGGTCCAAGAATACACCCATACCACAGACCTGTTTCTTAAAGAGAATTGAAACCCCAGCCAGAACTTAAATCCCAGGTCATACCTTCTGCCCAACTGTAGCAGTTCCATCTTGCTGGGATTAAGTTTCAGTACATTAGCCAGCCACCACTCCAAAACTACCTACATGCACTGGTTCAGGGTTTCTACAGCTTCCTTGGGGTCAGAGTTGAGCATTATTTGTGTATTAATGACAACGGAACCCAAATCTCCAGATGATCTCAATCAGTGGTTAAACAGCATAGATAACATGATGGTATCTTGCAGGACCCCACAGGCCTAAGGCCAAGGAGCTGAACAGCAGACTCCCAGCACCACCTTCTGAAACCTACTCTCCAGGGACTAGAACCATTGCAATATGGTGCCTCCCAATCCCAGCCCAAATAGGTGGTCCAGAAGGATACCATGACTGATAATATCAAAAACCCAATGAGAGGTTCAGGAGAATCAACACAGTCACACTGCCTCTATCAATCCCCCAGGAAAGTCATCCAGAGCAACCAAGGCTGTTTCAGTCCCACAACCAGGTCTAAACAGACTGGAAGGTATTCATAAGAATTCTCCAATACTACTTTTCATATAAAGGACCTACCTTGGCTTTTGCAACACACAGGAGAAAAACAAATATGCAAATATTCTAAGTATATACAGAAATCCCTTATACTGAGTAGACACTTTCACTAAATAATGAACTTTCAATCCACTTTCACACACTTTGAAATGGAATTTTGCTGTGTAAAATGGCAAAATCCATTTGCAAATGGTTGCTGGACTGAAACTGCATTGTTTAGCACGTGTGGAGGCACCCAGAGGGTCCTTTCCCCATTTCCATTAACATACTATGGATTCAACACAGGAGTTTCCCAAAACTAGCGTGAGAGACTGAACCCAGGACATCACAAACAATGAATGCCACTCTCCTTTAAAGATCACTGCATACCCTTGAGCCTGTCATTCTCTCTCAGCCAACCTGCCACACAGGGATAACATGAAGAAGAAAATAACTACCAGGTGCACTGGGTGACCTTGAGTCAGTCATAGTGTCTCAGTATATCCTTCCTCACAGGGATGTTTTGAGGATAAAACTGAAGAAGCAGAGAAACCCCATTCTGTTATGAAGCTCACTGGGTGACCTTGGGCCAGTCAATTCTCTCCCAGCCTATAAAAATGTTGAGAAAATAAAACAGAAAGAGCCACATGTACCAACTTAGGGCAGTCTGGGGAGTCTAAAGTTTGGAGAGCAGAAGTGATACAATGCCATACATTCCATCCTCCACAGCTAATGTTCCTCCAGGGAAATTGACCTTTACAGTCTTCACAAGCTACCTGTTTAACTCCAGGCCCCACCTAGAGGTTAGCAGCCTTCTATACCACCCCAAGCTCTTTAGAAAATTAGTAGAAAACAAATGCAGCAGACAGGGAGTCTGGAAGGCAAACTCTACAAGGAAGGCATGAGTAAACTGTGGCATGAGTAAAAGGCATGAGTAAAATGTGGAGCGCCTCACACGACACACCCATTATCTTAAGTGAAAAATAACAACAGCCTGATAAGGCAAGTCAGCATTAACTGCAATGGAGGACAATGACTGGGAAAGGCTGTCTTACCAACTGCAAGCGGGAAGCCCTTCGCCTTAGCGGGAGGTCATATTAGCACCAGTCCACCTTCCATGCTGCTACTTATGTCATTGCCCCACCTTCACCATTCTCATTTGCATTCCTGGCCCCGCCCTAAGAGGTGCTCTCGCCTAAACCCCGACAGCTGGTGTTCATTTCCTGGCCCCGCCTCCCCGTTCTCATTTGCATACCTTGGCCCCGCCCCCGCAGGTAGGGGCTGTTGTTGCGGGCCGGGCACAGCTTAAGAGGAGACTGTGGGCGGGCGCCTCACCTATGCTGGTGCCCCGTAGCCCCCTACCCCCTCCTTCTTCCTTCTCTTCCTGGTTTTCCCGCCCGCGCTTTACGACAAAGGACGCGCGACAACGGCGCGACACGCACCGTATGTCAACTCGTGGCTCAAATAGAGCCCACAGAACCTGCGCACGCGCAGCACCGTAGCCAATCAGCACCAAGGATTTTTGCGCACGCGTACTCGCTAGCCGTCACATCCAAAACGGAGCAAGGGGGTTGACAGAAAAGGCGAAAAAGTTGGGTTCTGGTTGGCGCGAGCACAGGTTTCTTTCCTAAGTGGGGCGTGAGGGCGCTGCATCGATGCTTATTTTGCTAATTGCGTGGCAAATACTTGGCAGCTGCTAGGGAAAGAGTTGCATATTTTCCTAAAAAGCAGTTTTAGCCTCCAGAGAGCGACAAGTAGGAGGTCTTGTTAGAGATCGTCTTCCCCGCTCCTGCTTCGCTGGATCTGCACTTCCCTGCAAGCCCATACCTTGAAAGGGTTGGATCGAAGCTTCGTAGAGCTGCCTGAAGCAGCTTGGAGGGGCGGATGCCTTCAGCTGCAAGAGCACCAGGAGGTGGGCGGAGAGCATTTTTCCTGTAGTGGAAACGCTGGGAGGCGGACTGGCATGGTGAGGGGACAGGTAGCCCTATATTCGACAGCAATTTGCCCTGCATTATTTGGGGGCCGCCGCAACAGTTAAGAGCAGCACAAAAATTAAAATCCTCTTCGACCGTTTTGCTACCCTGTCGAACTCGGAAGTTGCGTCGTAAGAATTCTGTCTGAAAATAGCGATGTAGAAAGTGCTATTAACAGCGTAGTCCTATGCGTGCTTATTCCAAAAGGACATCGTCGTGTATTCTGTATTATTTAGAGCAGGGGTGTCAAACATGCAGTTCGGGGGCCAAATCAGGCCCCGGGAGGGCTCCTATCAGGCCTCCGAGCAATTTGCTGTCACCTGCTTCCTTCTGTATAACAGCTTGCTTTTCAAGACTTGCTCAATTGCACAGGAGCTACAGAGCAACCTCTATTTGCTCCATTGGCTGAGGCTCCTCCCTTGGGGAGGAATAGCTTGCTTTGCCAGGCTCTCTTAATTGCACAGCAGAGCTACTAAGCCAAGCCTCTCTTCCCCCTGTTGGCTAAGGCTCATCCCCCTCCTGGTCCCTTGGTTAAGGAAGGACAGAGCCAGAGCTTCCTTTGCCCAGTTCCCTGGATCCCATGGAAGGTATACAAAGAAAGCACCTTTAAGACCAATGCTAACGTTTTAAGCATGTTTTAATTTTTTAAAAAAATGTATTTGTGTTTGTCTGTGTTCTTTATAAAATTTATATCTCTGCTCAGGCCTTGAATTCAGCAGGAGCTCACAGGAGGACAGCTCCTGAACCTTTCTGAAGGTTTCCCCTCCTCCTCCCCACCTACCTACCTTGTCCATTGAATAGTAGGTGCAGCTGCATAACGATCCCTGGATGAGCTCCACCATCTTATTTTTCTACAAAATGACCCGTCTCTTCTAATTAATCTTAAATAGGTACACACATGGCTCAGCCCAACAAAATCTCATTTATGTCAGATCCTGCCCTCATAACGAGTTCGACACCCCTGATTTAGAGGAATGCATGCATAGGACGACAGCACGCACACTCTCATGATTTAAATGTATAGGTTTAGTTCAATCTGCATATATTTGGGTATGAACACATTACAACATAAAAGTATTCGATTTTTAGTTGAAGTTTATGTAGCACAGTACGTCAAAATTGTGAGAAGTGCCTCTGGGTTTGTTTTAATTACTGCCTTTACCTTGCTGCACCATTACTCGTGTAGGTAATGACCTCTACCCCCACAGTCAAATCAACACCATGTCAAAACAGATAGCAGTGCCAAGAAAAGTGGCTGAGAAATGTTATCTTGCACCAATTAAGGATGTACGTGTTTATTTGGGCTCCACAGATGTTATGGATGGAACTCCTACGGAAATAAAAATTGAACACCATACTGTTCAGAGGCCACAAGTTTGCTTCATGCAAGACGTAGGTCGAGTCATCAGTAGACTCAGTACTGGCTGTTATCTCAAATCTGCAACACATTTGTCTAGTGACTGAACCTTTGATCTTCAGGGCACTGTTAAGAAATCTACCTGTTATGTACAATGTTTACGTGTTTGTCCTGACCATATTCACATTGTAAGTGATGTAAGAATCAGTGTTCAGTCAATGTACCGTGGCAGAAGCTGGTTATCTTGTTAACAACTTAAGTACATCACAAACAGCTGTGCTGTCAGTGATACAACAGCAAGTCATCTGAAACTGACTTGACAGTGATCTAAAAGGTGAATATTTGATGGTCTTAATTAAATCTCATTCATGTTTGGTTGCCTGATTAAACCTGCAAATGGCAAGAGCAGGAAATTAGTAGATCAGAGGCCACAAGGAATAGAGACAGAGCATCTTCACACACAGAGACGAAGCCAGGACTTTTTTTGAGCAGGGATACACAGGAACGCAGTTCTGGTTGGCTTGGCATCAGGGGGTGTGGCCAAGTATGCAAATACTTCCTACTGGGCTTTTCCTACAAAAGTCCTGTGTGAAACAATGGTGAGGGGGTATGGCTTAATATACAAATGAGTTCCTGTTGGGCTTTTTCTACAAAACAAGCCCTGGACAAAGCTACTACTGACCAGGTGGAAGAGTGCCTGACCAAGGAAGCATTCATGTGTGCAGAGACTCAGGGTGAGCAAGCTGACATCGTCTGTATTGAAAGTATATTGCTTTAGCAGAGTGTCCAGCCTGTTTCTTATCTCCCCAGCACAACAGGTGCAACTTCAAAATTAAATAGAAACAAAGCAAAATTAATGGGCTGGGCGCTCTGCTAAAGGACCCAGGCAAGCCTACAGGTTGAGTTCCTTCAGGAGTGGGGTTAACGCAAATGCTTGTTTTTCTGCTGTAATAAGCTGAAGGCTTGGGATGCAAGAAGCCTCAAGATAACTATATTGCTTGAGAGTAAATTCAGCTGCTCTGGCTGACCGCCAGGAGTCTTTGTTTTGCCTGTGTTCCTTACAATTTGTACACTGCCAAATTCTTTGTTTTGTCTGTTTTAACCCTAATTGTTGTAAATAAAACTTTTTATATATAATTTGATTGTGTCCTATAGACTGGCAAACCATTTAACCCTACAGGACCATAAGTTCCCTCATTGATAGTAGTGATTTAGATTGTCCTCTGTTCTCCCTTCCCCCCCCCCACAGGTTTGAGGGTGCATAGCACCAAACCCCCTCAACCTTGTGACAGGCACTCTTTCCATAATGGCTGGTCTACTGAGGAATGCCTGTGTGCGTGCACACCCACCCAGTGGAAGGGGCACACACACAGTCCCTACATCTCTATTCAAGCATACTGGGCTTCACATATGTCACACACCCAGTGTTGCCGGGAAAGAACAGTTGTGCTAGGTAACGCGTCTTCCAGAGACCATTACTGGTCTTGTTTTAGAAAGCCTGTTTTCCAAACACAATGAGGGTGGGGGGAGGGCCACAATGTCACAGGCAGGCTGTCCATTAGTTTGGCAGCAAGTTGTTCTTTTAGGCTGCCCCTTTTCAAGTTGAGTCAATTTGTTTTTCAACACCTGGGCCAGGGATCTAGTCAAATGGACTTTTGGAGAACAGCATTTTCTCCAGCCTTCCTGGGTTTCCCCCACTCCTCCACCTGCAGGGATGGTCTTGGGTCAGCCATAGCTCTGAGTTGTCCTTGAAAGGGCAGCTTCTGTGAGAGCCCTCTCAGCCCCACCCACCTCACAGGGTGTCTGTTGTGGGGGAGGAAGGTAAAGGAGATTGTAAGATGCTTTGAGACTCTTGAATGAAAGGTGGGATATAAATCCAATATCGTCATCTTCTAATCTAGGTAGCCCAGGCTAGTCTGGTCAGATCTCAAGCTAAGCAGGGTCAGCCCTGGCTAGTATTTGGATGGGAGACTACCAAGGGAGACTACATAGAAGCAAGCAACAGGCAAACCATCTCTAACTGTTGCCTTAAAAACACCATGGGTTAACAAGTCAAGCTGTGAGCTGATGGCAAAACAACAACAAATCTTCCCCAGAGTTAATAAGTGTTGGGGGAAAAAATGTAAGCAGTTGTGGGGGGTTTTGCTTCACCTTTATTTGGCATTGTTTCCTGGATGTATATTATGGCCCCATTTCCTCTAAATTGTGGAGTGCAGTTTACTAAATCCTGTAACTTTTGGAATATTCATGTTACTGAATGTATTAATACTGTTTATTTCATTTGTATGTAAGTGTGTCATCTGATTTTACGGCATTAGCCTTAACTTTGGAATCTGTCTTCAGTCTCAGCGAGAAAGGCAAATGAAAAATGAAGTGAATGAAGAAAAGCAGGCTACCCCAAGCCAGCTACAGCACTTCCCACCCCCAGCAATGCAGTATGTTCAAGTGTCATGGATGGTAACAGTTCCCAGCAGAATACGGTCCATTAAAAAAAAAAAAAGTCTGCACAAGAGGATAACCATACAAATGCCCAGCACAAACATCCCCGAACTACAGGTTCAACTTCAGGCAGATTCAAATGGACCTTTGCAGAGTGCAGTGGAGGAAGATTCTCAGGTGATGGAGAGACAAGCAAACAAGTAAAAACCTGCAGCCTCTTTTTTTATTAAATTCTCCCATTTCATCTGTACAGAAAAAATGCACATTATGTTCAGATTCTCAGTTAACAATTCAAAAATTACACAGCATGGACATGTAAAAACAAGAACGGCCAAGAGTATTATACATAGAAAGGGGAAACAATTTACAAAAAAAAAAATCTTGTTAGTGTTACATTTTTTAAAGAAGTCAGCCAACATTTCCTGTGTGATCAACCACTGACTCTTCCCATAGGGCTTGTTTTGCATGCTGAAGGAGGGGCATTGAACAGAACCCCTAGATACCATCCTGAGATTGATCTGTGCACCTACAGGCCTCTTTCCTCAAACACAAGAATGTCAGTGTAGGCCATAATCATTTCCCATCAGCAGCCACCACAATTATGAGTTCCAAAAAAATTGTAACGGGAGGGGAAATGCACCCTGCCTGTGATGTGTGCACAGCAGACTGTACCAGCTGCAGGTCGGTCCTCTCCAGATATATGCATTTGCCAACGGCGAGTATCAAGCATGTGGAATTCACACCCACAACTGACACAGGAGCTGTTGATTTTCCTGCCAGTTGTGATTAGTCCGGACAGTCTAGCAGGAGAAACATGAGTGGCAGAGCAGAGACCAGTCTAAATGGGGCCGGTAGTATTCTACCTAAAGATAATTTCAAACCCCTCCCTTTATGTCTGGTGCTAGACATACTCTAGAAGAATTCTTTATACACAGACGTCTACTTGGCCCCATTTGTATAAAAGAGAAGCAACATGTCTCAACTTTGTGTCTACCCAGTCAGCTGTTGCATATATCTCTTTTTTTGTGTGTGAGATAAAGAAAACACCCAAGGCAACCCACTTCTAAGTGCCGCTGTGTGTGTTTTTAAGGAAAGGCAGCCTCTATACAGAAACTCTGCACATACATCCCATTTCTCATGCCTCTGCCAATCAGTGCCTGGTCCCCTCTGTTCCAAGGATTTTCCCCATCCACAGGGTTCATTCCTTTCCTCTGAAAGGAGAAGGGTCAGCACGACAACTGTAGCAATTGATATAATACCACAAAGGCCAGTGTATAGATGGAAAACCTTAAAAGGATTTTTTTTTTAAAAGAAGAGAGCATGCAGACCATTTCTCATATGGGCCTTGGCTAAACAGAACAGAATGCAGCCCCTTTCCACCTTTCTCAAATGCCAGCACTTCTCCATCCTGCATCCTCTTGGTGAAACCAAATGCTAAGCCTGTGATGTCATGCATTTTTTAGAAATAATAAGCCTCAGGGCAAAGGGGAATACTTAGCTCTCAGAAGGGTCAGCCCCTCTGCCTTCTGCGCTGACAAGGAATGTTTGAGGAATAAGAACAGAGTCCAAAACTGCATGGGAGCTGAGACTTCAGGAATTAGGTGCCTGAGGCCTGCTGTACATTAACTGTAAGAGCCTCTTTCACATCTTTGTAAAATAGGCACATGGAGTGTACTGACTTCCTATAATGGCTTGAGGGGTCTACCTCTTCTCAGGCACTGTTCACACAACCACTGACCCGCCTCCTCTTGGCCTTTTGCGTTTCAGAAGCATTACTGTATGCTCAAAGCTGAAATGAAGCAAGATGGCTCAGGAAATAAACACCACTTCTTCTAAGCAACATCTGATCTTTTCTACGGATCGAACACTCTAATCAGGACTGAGGGTAGTGGGTTGGGGGAGGCAACCATAGCAGCCTGAAGAGAAACTTTCTTGTGCGTTACACTTTAGAACACTCGGCTGGTGAATATGGGTCCTACTCACCCTTAGAAGCACAATTCCAAGAGCACCAAGCATCAAGGCCAGTGAAAGGTCCTCCCCCCCCTTATCATCTTGGAGGGAATTGAGTTCTGCCCACATCTATTCTTTAGCTCCCACCACGCTTGCAATGGCTCCAACAACCCTGCCATTTATCTTCTACACTCCCTTCCTCGTTCAGGCTTTTCAGGTCAGCTTAGGAGCAGCTGCTGCCCTTCCACACACACCCATCCCCAATTCTGGATGGTAAGAGGTGCAACCATGATTGTTGCTACAATTAGAGTCCCCAAAACTCAAGGCCGGTATCTCAGGAGAAGATTCTCAATCCAGTTAGCTGACAGATCAACAAAACATTAAAGGTGACTTTTTTCCCCCTTGGGAGACTAGAGACTTTGGAAAGCACTAACTGGGGAGCCATGGCACGTACCCCATTTTTTCAGTCCCACCTCTCAGAGGATCAATGACTCCAGAAGTAGGAGAGGGGTGGTGGAGGTGAAAATTCATCCAGTGGCTGTGGTACACAGAAGCCTTCAGCATTTACACGAAGGGGCAGGTCCAGCGAGCCTGCTTCCCCAATCATATCCCCTCGAATCTGGAGGCCTGAAACAGTGAGTGGTCATCAGAAAACCCGCACAAGCTTTTTTTCCATAGAGTAGACCTTGCATTGTTCTCTCTCCAGCAGGATGAAAAAAAGCTTTGCAAAAATGTTTAAATACGCTGTACCCTCCCCTCTCCCCCACCACACAGCGTTTCAAGGGGAAGAAGAAAAAAAATTCACAGTATTGGTTACGCATGACAAGTCTATCCACACCGTGATGCGGCAAAGTTAGGCCCCTCTGCTTTTGTAGAATTAGTGGAGAACTACGTTTCCCTAGCTACATTGGGGGAGGGGGAGGGGGACCCACAGATCCTGCGCACAACTGCTTGCCTGTGGCAGAGAGCCCAAGCCCACAATTTAACACTCCACCATATACACAGGCTACTGTATCTAGCAGGTTAACAGATACCCCTACTGTACATACCCTAAAGGTCTGTGCAACTGCCGCCATGCTTCGTCTTCATGCTCCTCCCCAATTAACAGACTACAGATGACACCTACCACCTATGGAGGGGGCTGAAAGCTACTGGAAGCATCGCTTCAAGTGACTACGCCTCTTCTTTTCAGCTGAGTGAGAGAACAGCCCTCTCTCTCTCCTCCCCAGACCTGTGTGTCCCCCCTCCCTCTGTTGATCTCACTTAATACTCTTTACTACTTCTCATGACACTGTGGATCCCTTTGGCTGCACTCTGGAGAGCAGGAAAACCTCAGTCTCCAGTTGTTAATGCTGTTCCTGAACCCTGGGAGGGATCCATAAGTGACAACAATGTCCTGCAAACAGCCATGCCGGGAGGACGGGGGGTGCAAAGTGTTCCCTAGCTGCGGCCCATCCTATTTGACACTCCCCAGAGTGTCAAATATTTCAGTTTTCCTCCTGGGAATGTCCACTTGCTTACCCAACTGCACACATTACCCCCAAGGCTTATCCAACAGCTTGTTTTAGGGTGTGATGCAGTTTCACAAGGGGTATCTTCAAGACTACTGGAGTTGCTTTAACTCTGGTCAATATATATATGTATATATATATATTTTTTTTAATTTAGCCCAAAGATGGGGAAAAGATGAAAGGCATTGCCTTTTGGCAAAAACTGCAGGATTGGGGGAGCCATAAAAAAGCAAAACAAACGCAACAGAACACAGGAACAAAAGCAGAAGATCAGTAGAGATGACAGACCTCTGGAGGCAACTTTTTGATTCTGCACTGGAGGTGCTTGATCTCCAAGTGAACCAGATGTCCAAAGCAAGGCCAGCTGTGAGTGGTGGGTGATGCCCCTTCTCCCTTCAGTCCTCCTGCCCAGCCACGGAGCACAAATGATTTCCCCCACCAAGACCCACTGCTAAACGCTATGCCTGTAACAGATTTTTAAAAATTACTTTAAAAACCTCTTAAGCTGCAGGTTGCGCCAGTCTGGTTTGGAGTGCAAGGGCAGTTTCAACAGTGAGAGAGAGAGAGAGAGAGAAAAGAAAGACTTGTCTACAGGCAGGCAAACAACAGTCGCTAATGATGGGTAACGAAGCTGCTGGCTGGGCTGTCACGGCTGCACGTGCCAACTCGTTCCGAGGTTGGAGATGCCATGGACGAGATGGGAAAACTCAGCTGACACGTGCCGCTTGTTCTAATTCACTTGTACTCTCCGAAGAGGGGTGAGGTGGGTAGGGAGACTATACAAAGGAGGGCTGTACAAACCGGGCAGGCCTGCCTTCCTTCCTCCCTTTTGCTAGCAAGGCAGACTCTACCTGTCCTTCAGCTCTCGTGTCACTCGTTTCGTGATGCGCCCACACATCAGACCGACCAGGAAGAGGATGCAGATGCCCATACTGATGACGGACAGGATGTAGTTTTTCGAGGGAGAGGCAAACACTTGCAGGGCAAGGTCGGAAAAGCCTTCCGCTGGGGCAACCTGGGGGTGGGGCGAGAGAAGAGAAGCTAAATCCGTGCAAAAGAGCAGCTCCATTTCAAGCTAGGCAAAACAAAGCCAGAAAATAACAGCTACACATGGCCTTGATGGCCAAAATCTGGACTAAAAATATACAGAAATGAATCCCTTTTGACAATATCACCAATTGGAAGTCTGCGAGAAACTGAATGGGAAAGAGGGGCAAGTTTTAAGTAATGGAAGGTCTGCTCTGCTGCCCTCTCCAAAACAGCAATGAGCTGCACGGTCAGGTAAGTCTTTGCCTGCTTACCTACCCCTGTCCACAGCTACTGTTCAGAAAGCTGCTCTTTGAGCCTTAGAAGGTATTTTTCACCTCACCTTCCTCTTATACCATAGGAGAGAGCTGGGATGTGAATGTCACGATTCACAATACTCTAATTTATCTCCTGGGATACTGGAAGCTGTCAAGGGCTCTATCCCATTTGCAGCTTAAAATAGTATTGGGGAGTGGGAGAGGAGAAAAGGAGTGAGTCATAAGGGCTAATGGAAGGGCTTCTGATCCCAAGTTGTTTGAAGCCTCGTCAGTCCAACATTAAAATTCAAAAAGCCAAGAGCACTATCAATGTAACACCTTTTATTAGGCCTAATGACTCACAAGTGTGCAAGCTTTCAGGTTCCCCAGAATGCTTCAATATGCCAGACTGCTACAAAACGCACACAAAAATTATTTTTCAGGTCATGATTTTAAAGATCCAGGCCAGCATATGATGGATCTTTTGGCAGGTAAAGAAGGACAGGTTTCTTACCTGTAACTGATGATCTTCGAGTGGTCATCTGTGCAATCACACATATGGGTATTCCTCCGGAATGGCCCTGACCTCGGAGAGTTCAAAGCAATCTTGATCGTAGATCTGGCGTGCCTCCCCCTCGTCCCGGGGCGGAGCCACCGTTTGCGCATGCGTGGACGAGGGGGGAGGCGTCTAGCCACTCAGTTTCTTCCCGCCACCGGACAGGTGGAAGACGTGCTAGATGAGTGTCCAGCAGCGGGGAAGGCTGGGTGGGTCTGTGTGATTGCACAGATGACCACTCGAAGATCATCAGTTACAGGTAAGAAACCTGTCCATCTTCTTCGTGGTCTCTGTGCATTCACACATATGGGTGATTAGCGAGCTATCCCTTCGGAGGCGGGTGCTGGATCTGTAAAAAGTATGCAAGGTTAGACCAGAATGTAATGAGAGTGGTACTTACGGTGGTCAGTCGAAGATGGAGCGAAGTACAGCCTGTCCGAAGGAGGCATCACGCCGGGCACGAACGTCAAGAGCGTAGTGCGAGGCGAAGGTAGATGTGGAGGACCAGACCGCGGCATCGCAGATGTCCTCTATAGGGATGCCCTTCGTGAAAGCTGACGAGGTGGCGACGGCTCTGGTAGAATGAGCTCGTATGTGTTGCGGGACTGGTTGTTTCGCCAGTTGGTAGCAGAGTTCTATGGTGGCAACGAGCCACTTAGAGAGCCTCTGAGTAGATATTTTGCTGCCCTTATTATGGGTGGCGTAGGTGACAAAGAGTCTCGGATCCTTACGGAATTCTCGAGTTCTGTCTATGTAGAAAGCTAGCGCTCTGCGCGCGTCCAAGTTGTGGAGAGCCCTCTGGCCTGCGTCCGAGGGGTGCTGGAAAAAGGCTGGTATGGTTGACTGTTTCCCTAGGTGGAATGGAGAAACGACCTTTGGTAGGAAGGTCAGGTCGGGGCGAAGGACCACCCTGTTACTGTGAAAGATTGTGTAAGGTGGGTCCGCCCTCAGGGCACAGATGTCGCTAGCCCTCTTGCCTGTGGTGAGAGCCGTGAGTAGTGCTGTTTTCCACGATAGCAGGTGCAGTGGAATAGATGCCATGGGCTCAAAGGGTGGTTTCATGAGCTGGCTGAGCACTAGAGAGAGGCTCCAGGTTGGGAGGAGTTGTCTGACTGGAGGGTGTAGACGAATGATGCCCTTGAGGAATGCCTTCGTGGCATGATGAGAGAAGACTGTTGTTCCCCCGATGTGGGGGTGGAAGGCAGAGATAGCTGCGAGGTGTACCTTCAGGGAGGAGTATGAGAGGCCTGTTCTTGAAAGTGCTAAGGTGTAAGTTAGTACCTGAGAGATGGTAGCGCAGTTAGGGTCAAAGTTGTGTTGAGAGGCGTAGTGAGTGAAGCGCTTCCATTTTAGTAGATAGGCTTTCCTAGTGGATGGTTTTCTACAGTTCACTAGGACTTGGCGGACGTCCGGGGAAAATTCTAAAAACTGATTCTCCAGGCCGTCAATTTGAGGGATGCCGGGTTGTGGTTTAGGACCTTGCCGTCCTGTTGGGAGAGGAGGTCCTGTGTTTGTGGGAGGATTAGGAATGTCCTGTTGGACAGGAACAGGAGGGTGGTGAACCAGGGTTGGCGTGGCCACCATGGGGTTATGAGGATGCAGTTCGTGCGGTCTGTTTGGATTTTCTGCAGGACCCTTGTGATGAGTGGGATGGGGGGAAACAGGTAATGTAGTTTTCCCTTCCAGGTTTGGAGGAATGCATCCCCTCTGGAGAGCTGGGATGGTGGACCTCTCATGTAGAAGTGGGTGCACTGGGCATTTGATGGTGAAGCAAATACATCTATGCTCGGGGTTCCGAAGGTTCTGAAGATTTGTCGGATGTATTGAGTGCTGATAGACCACTCGTGGTTGTTGGTCGAGTGGCGGCTCAGGGCATCTGCCTGGGTATTCTCGGTCCCTGGTAGGTGAACGGCCGTGAGGAAGATGCCCTGGGTGATGCTCCAATGCCACAATGCCAAGGCCCTCTTGCAGAGTCTGATGGAGGCGGTTCCTCCCTGCCTGTTGATGTAGAAGACCGTGGCGATGTTGTCGGAGGTGACCTGGACGTGCTGATTCCGTAGTGATGGGAGAAAGGATCTCAGCGCTTTGTGTACTGCAAGGAGCTCTAGGCAGTTGATGTGAAGGGATCGCTCGTAGTCCGACCATTGGCCTTGGACTGTGAGGGTTCCTAAGTGGGCTCCCCATCCCCACCTGGAGGCGTCCGTGGTGACGATCACTGATGGAGGGGCTTGTTTGAACGGCATGCCCGTGCGGAGATGATGTTCCATAGTCCACCATTTGAGGGATGTTGCGATGTGCGATGGGAGGGTCAGGAGTGTGGACTGGTGCTGTGTGTGAGGATGAAAGGTCCTGACGAACCACATCTGCAGGGGTCGCATGTGAAGTTTCGCGAAGCATAGGACTGCGGTGGTTGCTGCCATTAGGCCTAGCATCCTCTGAAACGTGAGAGCTGTCTGGGAGCGCCGGGCAATGATGGTGTTGGCCAGAGACTGTATGCTGAGTACTCTGTCGTGCGGTAGAGAAGCTGTTTGGGAGACTGTGGAGATGTCTGCTCCTATGAACTGAATTCTTTGAGTAGGGATTAGTTTGGATTTTGATAAGTTGACCTGGAGACCGAGTGTGGCCAAGAGGGAGAGGGTAGTGGAGACGTCCAGTTGGAGTTGTTCCCTTGAGTGGGCGACGATCAGCCAGTCGTCTATATATGGGTATATTGATATGCTTCGTTGGCGTAGTGATGCGGCAACCACTGCCATGCATTTGGTGAAGACTCTCGGGGCCGTCGATAGGCCGAATGGGAGAGAGCGGAACTGGAAGTGCTGCTCCCCTACGGCGAATCTGAGAAATCTTCTGTGATGGTGGTTGATTGTGATGTGGAAGTAGGCATCCTGTAGATCTATGGATGCCATCCAGGAGCGTTCTGGAATAAGCGGAAGGATTGCCTGGAGTGTGATCATACGGAATTTCTTGTAGGTGATGTGGAGGTTTAGTTTGCGAAGGTCGAGGATCGGGCGAAGACCTCCATCTCTTTTCGGCACCAGGAAGTAGCGGGAATAAAACCCGGTGCGATGGTATTGAGGTGGAACTGGTTCTATCGCGTTCTTGTTTAGCAGGGACGCGATTTCTGTCTGTAGAGGTGCGGACGAGGGGGTGGTAAGAAATCTGTGATGTTTCGGGGTGGATGTGAATTCTATTAGGTATCCTCTCTGTATGATGGCGAGGACCCAAGCGTCCGATGTTATGTCTCTCCAGGCAGGGTAGAACTGTTGTAGACGGGTGTATGAGTGGGGATTTGGCTGAAGGAGGGAAACTGGACGTCTCGTGGCAGGGTGGTCAAAGAGACGGTTTTGAGGTAGCTGCGGTCTTTTTGGAAGTTTGAGTGCGTGGTCTGTATTGGGATGACAGTTTGGACTGGGGGGTTTTTCGTCTCCATGAGGTTTGCTGTCTGGGAGACTTGGTACCCTTATGGTAGGTGGACTTCCAGTTCCTCTGCCTGTTGAACTGGGGTTGGTGTTGGGAGACCCCCAAGCGTTTCGCCCGTTTCCTGCCGTCATCGACTGATGTGAGGATGTCGTCTGTGGCCGCGTTAAACAGGCCAAGGCCGTCGAAGGGTAGGTCCTCAATCTTATATTTAATATCCGGTTGGAGTGACGAGGACCTAAGCCACGCATGTCTGCGTAAGGCTATAGCTGAGGCCAAGGCTTTGGAGGAGCACTGTGCAGCATGGCGAGCTGTGTTGATCTGCTGCTTGCTCAGTCTTGCTAATTCCTGTAGGGCGTTAGTGGCTGGTTTTTGTGATTCCTCGGGTAAGGAGGGTATCAGGGTGTTGAGGTAGGTGGTTAGATTGTATGCATATGCTGAAAAGCAAGCCGTGTAGTTTTGTATCTTTGTTGCAGCTGTAGTGAGCGAGTATATCTTTCGCCCTATAGTATCGAGCTTCTTGCCCTCTCTTTCCGGGGGCACTGGGTGTCTCGTCTGCTTTGACTTCGAGGAGGAGTGAACTATTATGGAGTTGGGAGCCGGGTGGGTGAACAAGAACTTTGCGTCAGGTGCGTGGATCTTGTAAAGGGCTTCGACTCTTTTGGAGGTTGGAGGTACCGATGCCGGCTTGTCCCAGGCTTCCTTGAGTGTTTCGAGGAGGACGGGAAGCATAGGAAGAGAGGAGCTTGATGGGAGATCTGCATGTACGAGGTCAAAAACGACATCAGAGACCCTGGGTGCGTCTGTGTTGAGTTTCAGATTCAGCGAGTTCGCCATATTGGAGACTAAGTCAAGGTAGGATTTCGGACCCTCTGATGGAGACAGGTCCGCTGGCTTAGCTATGTCGGAAGCCGGAGATTGTAGGTCCGATCCCGAGGAGCGGTCGGATTCGGAGAGTTCGGCTTCGGAGTCGTCGTCGGTTCCGTGCTGCAGGTCTGGTTGGGTTTCTACAGGTGGTAGCTGTTTGTTGGGCGCAGTGTGTATGGAGCCCGATGGTGAGGGCTGTTTCGGTTCGAGGTCGAGGCGACTGCGTTCGTCATGGGGCTGAACGAGCCTGTCGTAGTCGAGGTGGTGCGCGCGCGGGGATGCTTCGTAGTGTCGGGTTCGATCGCGTCTGTCCGCGTGGTCTCGGTATCGAGGGGAGTCGTGGTAGCTGTGGTAGTAGCGTCCTCTCGAATCCGAGCGGTAGCGGTCGTGAGAGAGGGATCGTCGGTGCCCTCGTCGGGTCCGGGGAGAGCGAGATCTAGACCTCGACGGGGAGTAGTAGGAGTATCTCTCTCTACGGCGGCTGTGGGAACGGTGACTGCGGCGGCTGCGGGAACGTTGACGGCTGTCCCTACGGCGGCTGCGGGAACGTTGCCTACGGTGGCTGCGGGAGCGTCGGCGACTGCGTGAGCGTTGGCGGCTGTGAGCTCTTGGTGTGGGTTGCCGGGGTAAAAGGACTCTCGGAGTCGAAGGTTCCCTGATCAGGGATTGGGCTTCCAGCGGCTTAGAGAGGTCTATGAAGGCGCGGGGGTCGAGTGGTTGGTGACTCCTTGCAGGGGAGTGGGCCTCGAGTATTTGGTCGGGTGGAGAGTTCGTGATTGACGGCGACTTGGAGGAGATGCGCACAATCTCCAATGGTGTGATGTTCGGTGTCGGTGTCAATTTCACTGTTGGTGTCTTGGGAGCCGAGGCGGAGCTCGTGGTCGGGTTCGATGTCGATCTTACTGCGGTCGAGCTCGTGGTCGGGTTCGAGCTCGTGGGTTGCCCAGATTGGTCGGAGGGTCGATGCACAGACTTGGGTTTCTTTATGCTGGCGGTGCTCGTCGGATCCACGTGGGCGGACTCGGAGCGGTGACGCTTTTTGGTGCCGTCCGACTTTGTGGTGTGTTTACCGGACTTAGGCTTGCAGGGACCTTGAGCCACGGAAGCTGCCGGCTGCGCCGTTCCCACGTGGAGTGGGGAAGATGGCGGAAGCTGGTGTTGCGCGCCATGCGGTCGGAGGGAGGCTTCCATTAGATGGCTCCGGAGTCTCGCGGCGCGATTCTTGCGGGCCTGTTTGCCGAACTGGCTACAGTGGACGCAGGAATCCGTGTGGTGGGTCTCCCCAAGGCAGAAAAGGCAGAGGGAGTGCCCGTCAGACGATGGGATCTTGGCGGAGCAGTGCGTGCAGCGTTTGAAAGTGATCTTGTCCCTTCCTTCCATCCGCTCGCGGGGAGGGGGGGGGGTGAGGGAGAAAGTCCGAAAGATAGTGAGGGAGTTTTTTTTGTTTTTTTTTATACGATACCAGGTGAAGATGAAAGACTGAAGTTGGAGATTTGAAGAAAGAAGTAGGTTCGCTGGAGATTGCAATGAGGAAGTTGGAGATCAACGAGGTAGGTGCGATCGGGTCAGCGGTAAGGAAGAAACTGAGTGGCTAGACGCCTCCCCCCTCGTCCACGCATGCGCAAACGGTGGCTCCGCCCCGGGACGAGGGGGAGGCACGCCAGATCTACGATCAAGATTGCTTTGAACTCTCCGAGGTCAGGGCCATTCCGGAGGAATACCCATATGTGTGAATGCACAGAGACCACGAAGAAGATGAATCAGATTTTCAAGCAGCTGAGGGGCTAGAGGCCATCAAAGTAACAGGTAGTAAAATCTGATCTCAGCTAACCACCAGCAGGACTCTTAGTTTCAAAGAGATCAGAACCCTTAACAGTTTATGAGCTTGAGGGGCTGAATTATGGACTGAGAAAATAAATCCCTTTAAGACATGTAGCTCCCGACTTTAACCTCACTCCATGGATACCATACAATCAAGTTATTTGATTGCACTTCCTCTAAGGAGCTTAGAGCGTCTCTCCTCTTCCATTTTATTCTTACAACCATCCTGTGAAGTAGGTTAGGCTGGCCCAAGGTCATCCAGCAAGCTGTCATGGCAGAGTGAGGGTTTGAACCCAAGTCTCCCAGATCCTAGTCCAACACTGACTACTACCAACACGTTAACCCACCAATCCTCCCCACTCCTGTTTTCATTTCTTTTTCTTTTTGACCAACTTCCTTCAACATTCCATGCCTTCAGGAAGGCAATGAGCATGGTCAACCTTTGATGGATGACCCCCCCCCCCCAATTTACCCATTAATGCTTTTCTGCCTGCGCAGAGTTTCCGCCTGGTACGCTTCTCATGGATGACTCTTCCACAGTCCCACTGGTGCACATGGTATCAAGTTTACTATTATAATAATTAAACTGGTTCCCACAAGAGAAACTGTTTGGAAATCTGACCTAAAAAAAAAAAATCCCCTCTCCAGGATTCTATAAAGTCTCCGTGACATAAATAACATAACTGTACACCCTCACCCCACACCCCTGGCAACTAATCTCAACATCCTACACCTTCTGGACCTATATATTCTGGGCTATCAATAAGCTAACAGGGGAATCTTGTCAATTAAGGGCCTGTAGCACCACCGAACACATGTCACACTAGATCCTTAACACTAACCTGAACTGCTCCATCCCAAATCTTCCCACCAATCATATTCCATGAATCTTCGCTCAGCCCCAGCCTCTTTCTCACCTTTGCAGCATAGCTCCACATTTCAATTCGATCATTAAGCCTCTTCTTGCACTCTGGCTGTAACCGTACACGCTTGTCCTCCAAGGCCTCCATTAGGCAGGACATTTCTGCAGAACCAGAGAAAGTTGCATTACAAAAGTCACCCTCCCTTTATAGCACTGTGGGGAAAAACCTCCAGTTCCACCCAGTGCAAATGTGGACACTGCCAAAAAAGGAAACCCACAATGTCTTGCAACTGGCCCTTTTCCAAATGCAGCACTTGAATTCCAGAATGTATTGATACCCAAAAATCAAACACTGAGATGTAGTGTGGCAATAGTCAATTTAAAGGGATTCTGCAACAAGTTTGATTTCCCTCCAAAGACCCATCAGGTTTTTTTAAAGCCCCAAACTCTATAGTAAACAGACTGTCCTGGAATACAGCTCTCTACGGCAGGGATGTCAAACATACAAAATAATTCTTCATCAGTAATACGGCTGAAAAGTGGGACTCAATTTCCACACTACTCTAGGCACAGTTCATGTTCCTCTTTTCAACCATGTTACTGATGAAGAATTATTTTTGAAACATCTTGTATACCTGGGAAGGACGTACTGGCTGTAGAAATTTCTCCGGGACATCCTCTGTTTTCACTTTGAACTTTTGGAGGTCTTTTGGACACTAGTATTTGAAGGAGTATAGAGGAGTCTCTTGTTTGATTATTATTGAAGAATGTGTTATAGCTATTTCTCACTACTTGTTTTTTAATTATGACCACCAATTCTATTTATTGTTTGCATTTATTATTATTGTGTTTCAACAGACTGATGTCTACTGGTACTTGTGAAATTGTTTATTTTTCTGTTGCATTTTCTATCTGTACATAAACTCTGCTCAGAACATGCAAGATCACAGTACCAACAGCACTTCTGCTGCATGCACACACAAACACACTTCTTTGCTTCCTCAGCAGCTGCCTAGACTTACGTCGGCCTCGTCCTGGTGGAATGGCTGCACAGTGGTGTTTGATGTCGAGGGCACAAGCCGTATGAAGGACGGGGTCCACAAAGATGTCTGCTTTACTCTCTTTCAGCATGTTGAGCACCTCCTGGAGGGCAGAAGATCACAACTGAGAATCTCAACTTCACCCACCCCCTCCATGGACTTTGGACCAAATAACGTGACTGGACAATACTCAAAACGTAACGCATCTTGCAGGGAAAATTAAAAATTGTCATATCCTACACCAACAGAGCCACAAATAATCATGCAGTCATTCAGGTTACAACAGGAGCCTTATGCTATGGCATGAGGGGAGTCACAAGGCCAATGTAGACCAAGGAGGACAAGTGTAATAGAGGAAGCAACCCAGCCCTGTTAGGAAGCTTCTGCAGCTGAAAGCATTCAATCTGCAAAGGACTAAATTTGAGCCTAAGGTAATGAAGACATTCTGATGGCTGCTAGGTCATAATCGGAATTGAAAGCAGAAGCAGTGCAGGGTTGGGGACACTCCTCTCTGTCCACGAGGGGGGTAAGGAGCAATGGCAGCAAGGCAAGGAACAAAACACAGACACCATTAGAAATCCCAGGAAGAACTGAGGAAGACTCTAGTTCCAGTGCAAAGAGACTGAAGAGTAGGGCTGCACAGAAAGGGTTCGGGAAAACCAGGGGCTGCATTCTCCCCCCATTTTGCAAGCTCCAAGAGGGACGCCGATTTGTTACCTTTTTGCACGATTCCACTTTAATTTTTAACAGGTTCACTTTCAGACACTCTTCCACTTGCCCTGTCTGCTCTTGGGCTGCTGCTTCTTCTGCACATAAAGTGGAAATCTTTGAGGGGGGAAAACGCATACACACATGGAAAAATAGATTAGAATGAGAGTCCAAGTTTAGCAGCATGAGCAAGCAGCATGTTTGCCAACATATCCGTTAAAATTATGCATTTCTATTTCCCAGTGATAAGAGGAGTCCAGGCAGTGCTAGAGAACAAGGAGAAATACCATCCCACGTTTCACTGAGGGGAGGGGAGACAGATACTCTTGCTCACTACATTTTATCTGTATGTTATTGAACTAATACTTGTAGGGTTATCAGCAATGTTCTCTCTAAGCTGCAGAGTCTTGTGAGCAAAAATTCTACTTTGTGAGCTGCTGGCACTAAAGTTGTGAGCTGCTGGCATTAAAGTTGTGAGCTACTGTGTATATTATTGTGCTCTGGGGGCATCCTTCCTGAGCGAAGACAAACATCTGTGAGCTAGCTCACGCTAACTCAGCTTGGAGGAAACACTGGTTATCAGCGCACAAGACACCAACACAACACATGGGAAGGGTTCCATGGCTCAGTGTTAGAGCATCTGCTGGGCACACAGAAAGCCCCGGGTCCCATCCCTGGCCTCTCCATTTAAAAGTACCAATTAGCAGGTGACGGAAGCCTTCTACTTAGAACCCTGAACATAGCTGCCAATCAGAGTGGACAATGCTGTCTTTGAGAGACCAATGTACTGAGTTCAGTCTTACATGGAGCACCTTCTATTATGGATAGTTCCTGGAATCAAAGTTAGAAGCTTCTCTCAGTTTGGAATTCATATTGGTGAGGAAAGAACACCTGCAGGTCAGGACTGAGAGTGATTTGCTCCACAGATGCCTCCCACATTAGTGTTACTCCCTAAATACTACACGCTTAGAGCAGTATGTGGAAAGGAGAAGAGGAGGAATAGGACTCCAAGCAATAGCTAACCCTAGGATAAAGTCTGACTGCACCAGTATTTACTCTGCAGAACAATGATACTGAGGCTTCCCAAGTTCTTCTAAGTGAGCTTTTCTTTCCAACAGATTCTTAAATATCAGAAAACCCTGTTTTGCTTCACTTGAAGAGACAGAAATTCACAGCAGGAACAGTTTGTGTAAGTTGTGACTCCATAATGCTTTGTTCCATTCAGAGCTAACTTTTGGAACATATCTATCTCTGGCAAGTTGCAGCAATGGCCACAAAAAGATGACAGTCCTAAGGGTATTTTACATTAGTGCGCCAAAGCTCACACTGCACTACCAAGGGCTTACTATTATTATATGAAGTTAAGAAAAGATGACATTTGGAAGCTCCCACCTCATCTGAGCAGTGCATCTGCAGCTGAGGATCTAACCGGTAATCAAGAGCTGATTCTTCAATGATTACTCGAATCTGGTCTTCACAGTCAGGAGAGAGACGCTGTTGGAAGAGAATGACAGAGAGGGTTTGACCCACGTGACTCCCGGAGCCTTACTGGCCATTCAGGTGGTGGAGCATCTTGGCCCCTGAACCTTTGGTCCTCTCCTAGTGAGTGAAGCACCAAGGTCTGCTCCTCCTCCCTTTGATGATGCAATACTAAAGGAAGTTGAATATACCTCCCTCTTCCAGGCCTGTGAGCTATGGCATACCAAACGCTGGCCAGCCTCTCAGTCTGAGCTGCCCCACTTCCCAAATCAATAAACCCCATACTATACAGGTCTTTGTGTAGTACTCTATTGATGCCTTGCTTGCCACCAGTTAATATATCAGACCTAAGAGCTGGCTGCTCCATGCTCCCAAACATACATAGGAACACATGCCTCTCTCTTTAGGCTTTAAATGTTTATGCAGCAGTCAAGGTACCTTCATGCTACACCAAGCACCTACTGTATTGAAACATTGAGTTGTTTCCCATGGTATTCAGAGATGGGCTAAGACACCCAAGGTTTTTCAGCTCCGGGCAACCCAGTAACAGACAAGTCTGATACTACTCTTTAAAACAGTGATACTCAGTAGCTCAGGAGTCATCTGTGGCTATTCTGAGCACTGTTCCACAGTGTGGTACCTGCTTCATGTTTCAGGAAAGTGGACAAGACTCTTCCCTGATAGGGTATGTGGTTGGCAGCTGGTTCTCACCTTGAAACAGCTGCCACCAGAAAAACGGGTAAGCTGCAAGCCTCATGCCAAGGATGGAAACAAGGATTGATTAATGGTAATTGTGCATGTGGCCCCCTGTAAGCCATGGAGCAAGTATCACAGATTTACAAAGAGTACTTTATAAAAAGTACAATGTTCACGGAGCTATTCAGCATTATCCAGCATACCCATTCTTCCTTGTCAAGTATGTATTTCAACAATTCAAGTACTTCAAAAAGTACTTAAGTAAAACGGGGGAAGAGACTGCTTCACGCATGGTACCTTTTCCAACAGACCAGGTTCAAGCATAGCAAAATGTGGCTTATCAGGAAGTCATGTGTGAAGCAGCACCAGACAGCCCAAAGGTAAGCCTGAGATGCAAGAAGCCCACAGGCCAAAGCAATCAAAATCATTACAAAGGGCCTGGATACATTAATGACTATCGAAGCATTTGTAATACAAGCCTCCCAAGTCTTTAAAGCACAATTAAAAGCCAAAATGCAACTAAAATCACAGTGAAATAAAAAGCATTCCACAGAGAAAAATAATATAATAATATGTCTGATCTTGGATTGTAATAAACTATTAAATAAAACACTTTTAAAAATCTCTCAGCAGCAGGACAACTGCATGTTAAACACAACCCAGTCAGGGCACCTCAAAAGCTCTCCACTAGAGAACTGCCTTAGCTGGATGCATAAAAACAGTGAGGGAGGCGAGCAGACTTGAAACGGGAGTTCCACAGCTCTGATTCTGCTGCAAAGAGGACTCTGTCCCACATAGCTGCCCACCACCATGTAAGTGAAGAGGGAATGCAGAGGAGGACCTCCAAAGAGAATCTCAACTGAAGTTAGGTTCAGTATGGAACGAGGCACTTCTTTAGATGCCCTTGGCCCAGGACTGCATGAAGAATTAACAACAATACTTTAGATTTAAACCAGAAACCAATGAGGTGACAATCGTACTGAAAGTGGTCATGCATAGGTCAGGCTGTGGGTGCCGAGAATTCTGAAAGCTTCCCCAGACAAAAGGAGAGACGAGGAGATCAGGCTGCTTGCTATTGGCTGCCTCTCACCAGTGTTTATGGCACATGGTCTTTAGCAGCAAATTTTCTCCAAAGGGTTCAGGGGTGTGAGAGAGAAGCAAGAAGGGATCACTGAGCTGCCACGTAAGCATAAATAAACAAAGAAAAAGACAATAATAAGACGGATCCCAAAAGAAGACACCCTCTAGCGCTCTTCTCTGCCTGCGGAAACCTTCAGAATTCCAAACAGTTGGATCATGGCTGGTTTTCATTGGGCAAGTGTAGACAGTAGCTAGGCTCTAAGTCACTATTCTAAGGCAGAGCAGGATTCAAGTTAGGAGCCAGTTTTACGGCATTTGAAACGCTCAGCTGTTCAGCAGGCCAGAGAGCAAATGCACATTCGACAGATCAGAACAATGTTCATGTCAGCTCAGAACCCTGACAACTATGCTCCTTAGTTACCTGGTCTGCATATTTCAGCTTCAAGCAGGATATGACCTGCCCTTCCAGCTCCGATTCTTCCTTGGCTTTGTTTAGAATGCTCTGACAAAATTTTGGGATGTCTGCTTTGCAGGCCTTCCTCAGCACCGGGTTCAGGCGGTAATCTATCAAGGAGGAAAGGAGCCAAGTCAACATTTGGGACAGACCTCTAAGAAGGCAGCAGCCAGCAAAACTACACAGGCTTCACTAAGCAAGCCACGGCTGAAATTCTCTGCTGTTTCTTACATAGCAAAGTGGTGAATACCCTGAACCCCTCTGGAAACTGAAGTGTTTGGATATTATGTCACAATTCCACAGAAATGTAGAGAAGAAGAAATGATAGCAGCAATGGAATTCAGTTGTCTGTGTTTTTGTTGGCTTTAAAAGTTTATAGCCTTTGTCATTATAAAAAAGCACTTAAGACTGTGGACACACATGGGAGATTCAGAAACTGTGTTCTGCTGAATGCTGAAAACTGTTTTTAAATTCTGGCTACCCGCATTGAAATGAAATTATGATACTGATAACTAAGTAGTTTTTATGTAAAGCAAGAAGCCTAAAAGGCTCAACATAGTTTGTATTATTATTTAAATGTTTACATTTTTTAATCAGGTAGATTTAATTTATATCAGTAGTCAGCAATACTAGATTGAAATCATGGTTTTCTACAAAAAGACTTGTACTTGCTGGTATAATCTTAAATTTTAGCATTTTGCACATATACCTGCATTACCCATAAGTAGAGGAAGTTCATTAAAATGTTTCCAAACTGGGTAGCCCGCTGCCATGATAGGTTTTCTTGGGAGAGAATAATATGATAAACCTTAGCTACATACACAATGCCCCCCAAGACTTGTGGTGTATTCTGCTCAAAAAGTTTCATTTCCATTTTTTGCTCCTTGGCACTTCATCTTCACACTTAGCTCCTTACGTGGATCTATTCCACACTCCAAAGACTCTTCTATTTATTAAACTTCTTGAAATTTAGTGCTCAAGAGGTAAGGGGTTGGTCCTGTGTACATAGATTTGATGAGCAACAATGGGATTAAGGTATTTCTCTCAACTCTGTATGTTTATTTTATAACATTTTTGCTGTGAAGAAGAGGCATGTTATCTCTGCAGACAGAAATTCACAGTTTTGAGAACTTCAAAACCAAGCATCTGTGATAATATCTGCTAGATAGAGAAACTGCGCAAAATAATCTCTGGGAAAGCATGACATTGTGAATGGATTAATGGAATTCATTTACAAAAAAAATTAAAACATTTATGAATATACAGCCTCCTGCTACATAATGAAAAACTAATCCATGTTTCATTATGAATAACCTTTGGACTATATTGTATCTAGTACGGGAGCACATTCAACCTGTGCTGAAAGTGCTGCACTGGTTGCCTATCGCATACCGGGTTCGTTTCAAGGTGCTGGTTCTTACCTTTATGGCCAGGGGCCTGCATACGTTAGGGACCGCCTTTCCCCACATGTTCCCCGGAGAGCACTTTGGTCTGGGTTACAAAATCTGCTCTCAATCCCTGGCCTTAAGGAGGCCAGGCTCATGACAACTAGAGGCAGAGCGTTCTCTGTAGTGGCCCCACACTGGTGGAATGAGTTGCCGGAAGAAGTTAAGGCCCTGCGAGAGCTCTTACAGTTCCGCGGGTCCTGTAAAACGGCAGTCTTTCACCAGGCATTTCCAAACTAGATTGCCGGCCACTACAGTTTCCAGGTAACATATAAACCACCTCTTGCAATCTGCTTTATAGCAGCAGCAGAGAGGACCATCTAAGATCTGCTTCACAGAGAACATTAATCTGAAACCTAAAATCATAGCACCAAAATGTCAATTTTTCTATGTTTTTAACTGTTTTATGGTTTTTATGTCCTTATATGTTTATACTCATGCATATGCATGATCATGTAAGCCGCCCTGAGCACGCTTCGGTGGGGAGGGCAGGATATGAATGGAATTAAATAAATATCTTAAATGGAAAACTTTTGTTAGATTTTTATTAAAAAAACATTCTATTTTAAACAATTCAATTTAAATACAAAAAGCCTTTTAAATAAAATCTGATTTTTATTATTTAAAAGATCACTAATTTTTATCCACGCTGTTTGTCATACACATCCATGTTAAGAACATAAGAGAAGCCATGTTGGATCAGGCCAATGGCCCATCCAGTCCAACACTCTGTGTCACCCAGTGGCCAAAAAAAAGAGGAGGTTCACAAGTGGGGCTAGAAGCCCTTCCACTTTGTGCCCCCCAAAGCACCAAGAATACAGAGCATCACTGCCCCAGACAGTTCCAATAATATGCTGTGGCTAATAGCCACTGATGGACCTCTGCTCCATATTTTTATCCAAACCCCTCTTGAAGCTGGCTATGCTTGTAGCCACCACATCCTGTGACAGTGAATTCCACGTGTTAATCACACTTTGGGTGAAGAAGTACTTTCTTTTATCCGTTCTAACTCTACTGCTCCGCAATTTCATTGAATGCTCACGAATTCTTGTATTGTGAGAAAGGGAGAAAAAGACTTCTTTCTCTACTTTCTCCATCCCATGCATAATCTTGTAAACCTCTATCATGTTACCCCACAGTCAACGTTTCTCCAAGCTAAAGAGCCCCGAGCGTTTTAACCTTTCTTCATAGGGAAAAGCGTTCCAAACCTTTAATCACTCTAGTTCCCCTTTTCTGGACTTTTTCCAATGCTATATCCTTTTTGAGCTGTGGTGACCAGAATTGTACACAGTATTCCAAATGAGACCGCACCATCGATTTATACAGGGGCATTATGATTCTGGCTGATTTGTTATCAGTTCCTTTCCTAATAATTCCCAGCATGGTGTTGGCCTTTTTTTATTGCAATCGCACACTGTCTTGACATTTTCAGAGAGCTATCTACCACGACCCCAAGATCTCTCTCTTGGTCAGTCTCTGCCAGTTCACACCCCATCAACTTGTATTTGTAGTTGGGATTTTTGGCCCCAATGTGCATTACTTTGCACTTGGCCACATTGAACCTCATCTGCCACGTTGACGCCCACTCACCCAGCCTCAACAGATCCCTTTGGAGTGCTTCACAATCCTCTCTGGTTCTTACCACCCTGAACAATTTAGTGTCATCTGCAAACTTAGCCACTTCACTGCTTACTCTCAACTCCAAATCATTTATGAACAAGTTAAAGAGCATGGGACCCAGTACTGAGCCCTGCGGCACCCCACTGCTTACTGTCTTCCACTGCAAAGATTGCCCATTTATACTCATTCTCTGTTTCCTATTAATTAGCCAGTTTTTGATTCACAAGAGGACTTGTCCTTTTACTCCATGACTCCCGAGCTTACTAAGGAGCCTTTGATGAGGAACTTTATCAAAAGCTTTCTGGAAGTCAAGGTAAACAACATCTATTGGGTCTCCTTTGTCCACATGTTTGTTCACCCCCTCAAAGAACTGTAACAGGTTAGTGAGGCAAGATTTTCCCTTACAGAACCCATGCTGAGTCTTCCTCAATAACTTGTGTTAATGTGCCTACTCATTCTGTCCTTGATAATGGTTTCTACCAACTTTCCTGGTATTGAAGTCAGACTGACTGGCCTGTAATTTCCCAGATCTTCTTTGGAACCCTTTTTAAAGATGAGAGTGACATCTGCTACCTTCCAGTCCTCAGGAACAGAGGCAGATTTCAATGAAAGATTACATATTTTTGTCAGAAGATCCACAAGTTCAACTTTGAGTTCTTTCAGAACTCTTGGATGTATGCCATCTGGAACTGATGACTTATTAGTTTTTAATTCATCTATCAGTTGTAGGACCTCATCTTGTCACCTCAATCTGACTCAGGTCTTTCAACACCCCTTCCAATATTAGTGATTCTGGAGTGGGCAAACACTTCTCATCTTCCACAGTGAAGACAGAGGCAAAAAATTGCATTCAGCTTCTCAGCCATTTCCCTATCCTGCTTCAGTAATCCTTTGACCCCTTGGTCATCCAAGGGCCCCACTCCCTCCCTGGCTGGTTTCCTGCTTCTAATATATTTGAAGAAATTTTTATTGTTGGTCTTCATTTTTTTTGCAATATGCTCCTCATGGTCCCTTTTGCCTGCCTGATCACAGTCTTGCATTTGATTTGCCACAGCCTGTGTTCCCTTTTATTAATTTTTTTTAATTTATTTATGATTTATATCCCGCCCTTCCCACCAAGGTGGCTCAGGGCGGCTTACAACAGGTCACTTGCACTAATATTAATCTAATTGCCACAGCCTGTGTTCCCTTTTATAAATCTCTCTTGGACTATGTTATTCTTTTCTTTTTAAAAATGTAACAAGGTGTGATTTATCTGTGAAAAATATTATTAATAATAATAGTGCTTTGTTTTAATGTTTTAACTGTTCAATCTCAAAATGTTTCATTTATTTCCTGACCGTATTATTGATTATAGTATGATGTTAACCACTCTGAGCCCCAAGTTAGTGACGGAAAGTGGAATACAAATCTAATAAATATTAATGCACTATAAAATGTAATAGCGATTAAAATTTTAGGAACAGTGTGTGTACATTCAATGCCTGCTGAAATCTCAAAAGCAGAGGGCAGATGAACAGGTGCAGGAAACATCCTCCAAAATCGTGTTGTTGGGGGGAGATGAGCTGCCGGGGCCACCATGCCATATGCATAATCCAGATTGGTGTCTTGCAATGATTTTTTAAAAACTACAACTGCTTCTAAAACAGATGGACCTTTGGCCACTGTCACATTTACTTTAGCTTTCAAAGATAAATGATCGAGAGACTGAAAAATAAGGATCAAGGCAAGGTGTGTGTTAATATGAGAGCAAAGAAAAAGTTAAGGTAGCAGCACAGTTACTCTCGAGCAACAAACAAAAGCAAGCCTATGTCACTCATTAAAACGGTTAGTGTCAGAGCAGAACCTAAGAGACTCAGTTCAAATCCTAGCTCTGTGCCATGGAATCTGGCTGGGTAATCCTGGGTCGGTCATATGATCTCAGCCTAGCCTACTTCACAGGGCTATTATACGGAGGAACTGGAAGAGAGGAGAACAATGTAAGCCACTTCCAGTCCCTAATGGATAGATAGGCCAGGTATAAAATGAAGTAAAATTAATAAATACAAAAATTCCTTGTAGACGTCACCCACGTTGCTCCCTCTTAAAAAAAAAAATACTCCGCTTTGAGGAAACTTTCATATTTTATTCTGACAAGCAACAGCAGCCAACAAAAAAACCCCACAACTAGAAATAATTTATTACAGCTATTTTAGTTGCTGAGGTTTTGGCTTAACAGTAGTTCTGTTTCCCACAATGATTTCAATGGAACTACCAGCAATAAAAATCAGGACCATCTCAGAATATGTGGTTGCCAGGCAACCAAAGCCTTGATCCAGAACTGGTGACCACTTGCAAAAGCCATCCCTGCTGAAACACCCTTTCAGGACCAGGGCTTCTCCGAGATCCCAGTAAAAAAAAAAAAAAAAAGCAGAGAGAGATGGTTTTGTAAGTCAGATGTCCCTAGAAGCTAGTCAAACAACTTCAGTTAACTCTCCAGGGAATGCGCAGGGATACAGGCATGGATAGGGCAGAAAGCACTATTCTTTCTACAGTGGACTTGGACATGTAGAATGTATACAAAAGACACAGAAAGCATACCAGGGAGTCCCCATTTGGCATGCCAAAGCTCGCCAATTTCCCATTCAGAACCAAACAGCATGGGAGCCTCACCATCATTCGGAAACTGAGCATGCTGTCTAAATCACTGGATCAGCAACTCACAGAGAGAACACTGAAATTCACACACATACACACAATCATTCCTCTTCTGCAGACTGGAAAAGAATCACTTGTGTAATTGGCTACAAGCAAGTTTCTTAGTGGGATGGTGAAGGGCCAGTTTCGTAACAGATGAGGTAGGAAGAAGCCCTGTATTTATTCCAGTTTCCACATATCTTTAAATAAAGTACAATACTTCTAGTTGTGAGTGGGTAATGAAGAACAGAGCCTTGAGCACAACCAGTCCAGCCTGGGCAGCAATCATCACCCTGCCCCACCCAAGTCTCAAGCAGTAATCCTGTTTTTACCTGTGTTCTGTGTGATCTGGCGCTTGGTGATCATTTGCTTGCATTTGGGATCCATCAGCTCGCTGTTCTTGTTTTGCTTCAAACACTGCAGCATGTTCTTTGCATCTGCTTCTGGGCAGAATCTCTGGCAGAAGAAATGGCAGAAGCAGTCAGCTGGCAGGACAAAACTGGACTTTGGTAAGGGCAAGGCAACTTCTGCCCATGACCATGGCCTTCTCTTCCAATCATGCACCTTTGTCTGCTTATCACTAACTGCACATCGATCTAGCTTATTTTTAAGTACGCCACAAGGGTGTTCAGTATAGGATGAGTTCTTAAAGCTACCACATTAATGCCGAGAGAGGCAGCAACAACACAATGCACTACTGCAGCAACAACACAATGCACAGAAATTTCATGGAGGCTCCAATTTAAAGACAGAAGAGGAAACTGGGATGCAGAGCCACTATAATCATAGAGACTGCTAAGTATCTTGACCATTCATCAAGCATTTCCTGTGGCAGAAGCTCTGGATAATGCCTCTGCAGCACATCTGACCTGCAATGTCACCTTCTAGAGGTCAAACACTGAACTTCAGCAGGCAAAAGTCTGGTCCTTATCCCAGATTTGAAGCTTCCCCTGAACCATTTCTCCTCGTAGGAATGTCAGCATCCAGGGGGGACCTGGGGATCCCTTGGAATTGCAGCTCATGTCCAGAGATCAGTTCCCCTGGAGGAAATAGATGTTTTGAAGGGTGAACTCTATGGGCATCATGTCCCATTGAGGTCCCTGTCCTCCTCAGGTTCCATCCTCCAATCTCCAGGAATTTCCTAATCTTGATCTGGCAACCCAACCCCCTCCAGTGACTGGGAGAGACCTGACAACCATATCCCTTCCAGATACCCAACCAGTTGGGGGTGGTAAAGGGGGGAGAGAAGAGAGAAACCTCTAAATCAGGCGTGTCAAACATGCGACCCGGCAGCCGAATCAGGCCCCCAGAGGGCTCCTATCAGGGCCCTGAGCAACTGACTGTCATCTGCTTCCTTCTCCCTCTCTCTTGCTTCCTTCTGCATCACAGCTTGCTTTGCCAGGCTTGCTCAATTGCACAGGAGCTACAGACCAAAGTCTCCATTTTCTCCATTAGTTGAGGCTTCCCCCTTGGGGAGGAAGAGAGGGGAGGGAGAGCTTGCTTGCTAGGCTCTCTCAATCACACAGCAGAGCTACTGAGCCAAGCCTCTCTTCCTTCTATTGGCTTAGGCTCCTCCCCCTCCTGGTCCCCTTGGGAGGGAAGGAAAGAGCCAGAGCTTCCTTTGCCTAGTTCCTTGGATCCCATGGGAGAGATATAAAGAAAGCAGCTTTAAGACTGACAAGTGCTAATATTTAAAACATTTTATTTTGTTGTTTTTTTAAATCTTTAATTGTGTTTGTCTGTGTCTTTTATACTTTATATCTCTGCTACCTGGCATTACATTTTATGACACACAAGGCCCAGCCTGAAAAGGTCTCATTTATGTCAGATCCGGCTCTCATAACAAATGAGATTGACACCCCTGCTCTAAAAATATCCGGCCTCAGGGAGGTGACTGTGAACCTAACATTGTCAAATATATCTTCAATATTATCAGCTTTAATTATTCATCCCACTCCAAAGCAGTCTGTGGCTGTTCATACAAGGCTGTTTTGTTTCTGCCTCAGAGGAATGGAGTGTGGAAGCCGCTACGGCCAAGAATCCCACATGGTTTTTGTTTTCCTTTTGTTACCAGCAGCCTGCAGGATTCCGTTGTATACATCCACAGATCTTTTCAGCAAAATCCAAGAGTTGGCCTCACCAATATATGCACCTCTGAAGGGGCAGAAGGAGTTCCATCAAAAGTTTTATGTTATAGCCCCAATCCAGAAGGAAGCTTGCCCCAGCTTCTCCCGTCAACCAGCTGCCCTCACCTTGATCATCTGCTTGCAAACTCGCATGAGAGTGTAGTCTAGTTCTGGATCCATCATCTCTGTCTCCTGGAGCCTGAAGACTTTCAGGTGGCAGCGGGTGCTGAGCTGCTTCTTGTTTTCCTTCAGACACTCAATAATCTGCAATTAAACAGCACTGCTAAGAAAACCAATGGGATAACTGGTCATTGGGGAATGGGACTGCGGAGGAGGATTGAGGAAGAGGGTGAGCCACGTATCAAAAAAAAAAATAACAGAATACAGTGGAACAAAAGGGAAAAGGCATTTCTCAATTATATTAAACTGCATCATGTCTAGGACAGGAACAATAATGGAACTGTTTGTACCGTCTGTACAAAGTGCATTATGGGTAATGTAATTTGAGCAGGATGCTAAACTGAGAAAGGGTGAAAATTAAAAGGATCAAGGGGATGAGTAAGATACATATAAGATTGAAAATATGTTGCCTAAAAAAAGGATTCAACAGCAAAATGCTAAGGGATATTAGGGGCAAAAACAAACAGGATATTAAATCTAAGCCATTGCTGCCTTCACTAGTCAGTATGTCTCTCTAATTTTATGTTAATTCAAATTTCTGACAATGTGGTAAAAATGGCCCTGTAAAGTCCTGGGAATTTTAAAATCAGCATTGGCCAAGTAAATTAATTTCACAGTGAATTTGTCTTGCTCCTTTGAACACCTTTAACCTTAGGCTACATTCTCACACAGTGCTGACTGCCTCTAAGCAAGCTGCAGTTATTTGCTGAACACCTGGTAGCACAAGTCGGGCAAACTTCCTTTAAGGAGGAGTATGCATGCAAATTGGCTCCTAAGAAGTAGACTGTTCACAGAAGATGACAAATTATACAGACATTTAGGCAAAAAAAGCAGAATTCAATTTTTGGACTTGTTAGATCTGACTACTAATATACACCTGTTCAACCTGGAGGATCCTTTCCTGCTCTTCCTGATTTCCTTACGTTGGGTATATGTGTGCATATGTGCATGTACATATGTGTGCATATATACATATTCCCCTCTTCTTAAAATCTGATCAGTTATGCCAGTTTTGCCCATAAAAAAAATCTGAACACATGTGCATCATAATGATAATTTGTATTTGCTGGAAATGCGAAGGTTATTTTTGTATTAAGGCAAGAGAAATGGTGTTTCCAAAAGACAGTTAGCAGGGGCCATTATGAGGATCTTTTTCAAAAAAATCAGGAGTAAAACAGCAAGAAAAAAAAATCCAAGGCCAGTCAGTTACCTGGGCATTGCCATAGGGAACATTCTGACAGTAGCTCTTGATGTCATTTCTGCAACTTTCATAAAGGTCTGGTTCTAGACGGATATCTTCAGTCTGCAAGACAAAAATCACAACATTTCAGACCCAAAAGGGAATGGAGAGAAGGGCAACCAAAGCATGCCAATTCATTTTAAAAGTGCATTAGAGCAAGTTCATGTACCACTCTGGCTTAGAAAATGAAGACTAGCTATAGATCAAACCACATCTCCTTTGTCTGTGCATTCATCACCCACTTAACCATGAAAAATGTAATTCAGGTCAACTAAGGCGGCTCCAGACAAGCTGGCTGATGAAGATCCTCGGATTCTAGCCACTGGACATGGCCTTGGCTTGGTAAAAGTCAATGTACGAACAGAAACCTGCCATAAGCCGGATTCAGAACACAGGAGGAAGGGGTGTCAATTAGGCAGGAACAAACTAGCTCCAGGCATTCTGATGGGCACACAAGTTAGATACACTAAGAAAGGGTTTTTGTCAATTCCAGCTCTTGATCTGGAAGTAAAGTCCTTTTGCAGTCCTGTTACCAACATATGAACACATGAAGCCGCCTTGTACAGAGTAAGGCTATTGGTCCATCAAGGTCAGAACTGCCTGCTCAAGACTGGCAGTAGCTCCCCAGGGTCTTGGGCTCAGGTCTTTCACATCACCTTTAGTGTATGTGGAAAGAGCCGCGAAGTTGCAGCTGACTTATGATGGCCCTGTGGGGTTTTCAGGGCAAGAGACAAAGAGGTGGTTGGCCATTGTCATTTTCTGCAGAGCAACTCTCTAGTTCCTTGATGGTCTGTCATCCAAATACTAACCAGGGCAAAGTTTGCTTAGCTTCCAGAATCTGCTTAGCCATCACCTCCTACTCGATCCCTTTAATTGAAGATGCTGAGGACTGAACCTGAGATGGTCTGCAAGCAAAGCAGATGCTCTACCACAGCCCCTCCCCAACAGACAGCTGTTTACCATTTCCAGTTCTTCAACACGAAGCTGCTTGCGGCACTTCAGGGAGACCCGATGCTCCTTCCCATCCTGCAGGGTGTCATTGCGCACAGTAGTGCTCAGGCAGATGACCACATCCACCCTGAAAGCGAGCAGGGAAAGCGTTACCACTTCTGTCTGATCCAAAACCCAAAAATCTTGGTTTCAGCTAGATTTAACACACAGTAGGGGTTGGGGTTTTTTTTTAGTTAATACCCACCCTCTACCCCCAAAGCCAATTCTCCACATACTTTTTCTTGATGTTGGCACACAGCTTCAGCACATCCTCCTTGCAGGCCATTTTAAACTTGTAAGAGAACCTGAAATCCTTCATCTGAAGCTGTAGAAGACAGACAGAAAAAGTTAACAGAGCTCTTTTCAAGATCAGAAGTCACTCACAGAGCACAACAATGGCCAATTAACTAGCCTCAGGGGTTTCTCCACCTCGACCTAACCCAGTCCTTTCAGAGTTCCAGGATGGTGCCAAAGACGTTAAAAAATACTCATACACAGGCATTAACTACCTGCTGTGCAAACTGGAGAGATCAGTGTCCAGAAAGAAGTGGTTGCAAATAATTCCAGGAAGCAAATTGAAAATTAAGAAGTTTACTAGGAGCAAACCAGCCACAGTAATATTGGAAGCAGCCGTTGGAAGGTTAGTTCTCAGGAACTGCCCTCAACTGGCACCAACTCTCAGTAGAGGTCAAGCTAAGAAGCGGGGATGGAATTCTATCAGGAGCTCCTTTGCATATTAGCCCACACACCCTTGATGTAGCCAATCCTCCAAGAGCTTACAAGGCCCTTTTCTGTAAGCTCTTGGGAGGAATGGCTATATCAGGGGTGTGTGGCCTAATATGCAAAGGAACTCCTGCTAGAATTCCACCCCTGCTAAGAAGTACTGAGAGACCAACACACTCACCAGCTGGAAGTGTGTGACACCCACTGCACACTTCTCATTCATCTCCTTCTGATGTTTGTTTTGAATGAGGCACTCCATGAGGTCCCCCGAATCAATCTGGTTGTCTGCCACTTCCTGAATACGTGATTGGGCGGCGGGAGAGAAAGAAAGAGTAGACAAAAATCTTGCCTTTTCAAAACTGAAAGCTGAATTCCCGCCACCACATTCCAAGCCACTGATGCCACCACAGTACCACAGCATACACACAATGCCCACTTCCTCACCAGTAGCTGTGTGGCTGTCCCGTAATAATACTGGGATGCGACTTCTTTTTTATTTTCAAAGTGCAGCACAAAGCAACATGGGATTCACTTACATGGCAGAAGGTCTGGATGATTGGCTCACATGCTCGCATCAGCAAAGCTTCGATCTGGATATCCTGCCAGAGGAAGGAGTATGTGTTTAGTCCCCGAGGTTACACTTTCGGCACAGCAATGCCAACGTTTCACGAGGCCTTGCACAGTATGCAACGCAGTGCAAAACGTACAATGCAACGAACGACTAAGACCCCTAGAGACAGGACTAGAAGCCTCCACCTGTAAGGATAGCCATTCCCATATCAGAATATGAGTTCTTGGAAGCAACCGCTGATTTCAGCAAATATCCCTTAAATCTTGTAGCCCAAAACGTCTGCCTCAAGCAAAGGAGATCTGAACAAAGCCATTGACTGTAAAGGGAATAGCTACCAGCATTACAGCCTTCTGTGCTATGACATCTCATATGTTAAATGTATGTGTAAAGCACCAACAAGTTGCTGCTGGCTTATGGCAACCCCAGCAAGGAGTTTTCACTGCGAATGAGAAGCAGGGGTGTTTTGCCATTGGCTTCCTCTGCAGAGTCTTCTTGGTAGCCCCCCTTCCAAGTACCGATCCTGCTTAGCTTCCAAGATCTGATGAGAACGGGCTATACCACACTGCCTTCCCTTCCCATCTATTAACTCCCTACCCCAAAACCTATCTGCCTAGCCATCCACCATGATTTCTTTTGAACACCAGGGAAGATCTGAAGCTTCTTAAATCCTTTGGTGGGTTTTAATCTGTGGCTTCTGGATCCTTCTTTCTTTTGCCACTGCTGTGTCACTGAACATTATTATCCTATATTTTCAGTTTGGCGTTGCTTGATTTTACAACTGGACAACAAAAGGAACAGGCATATACTTTCAGCAAAGAATAAGGAGTGGATATTTATTTACCTGACTGTACCTCATTCCCAATATATACGTGAAAATGCACTAACTACTTTCTGGACAGTCCATTGAAGTCCAGAAAGTAGTTTTTCATTCACATTAGTACTGTTGGGCAATCAATCACAGAGATCAAGTGCAACAGCCTCAACATTCGAGCTTTTCTTTGAAATTCAAGCCAAAACTCATTTACCTCAGATTCCAGTTCTGTAAGGTTTCCAACTATGTCTTTGCAATCAGCCACCAAGTCATCCATATGATCCTGGAGGCACTCAAGTTCCTAAACAGGACACAAAAATTATCTTAAGCCACTGCTTAGCAATGTCAGGGAAAAAAAGTTTATCTCGAGTCGCTCTTGAGAATCCCTCAGCCAAATCTCCTTATTGCTCTCTGAACACACCATGGCCTCTGTGGTGGTTTGTCTTCTCAGGAAGCAAGGCTGCAGAAGCCACCTGTCCCTATTGCATTTCTGCTGTGGATTCTAGCAGCTTTCATCACCCTGACCCAACACAACCCCCAGCTTGAGAGTCACTGTGCTTGCTGTAGGTAGGAGCAAATTAACTGATCACTGCAAAAACGACTTGGTTCAAATGCAGATAAAGTGGCTTCCTGCTTTACAAAGCAAGCTCAAGTTGCAGAATGCACAGCAACATTTCAAAGCCAAAAAGAACTCTCTGTTTTTAAGTCAAAATACAAAATGTATACTTTTAATTCGTTTTTCCCCCACGCAAGAAACAAACATCGCAGTAACATTACACAGTACCTTAATAGGAGAAATCAAAAGAGCTTAAGGTGAAAGTTGGGTTTTTTTAATGTGTTATATAACTCTTCATCGGAGGCTGAATGTTTAAATAAAGTGGTGGTGGGGGGAGAGATTTCAGATCCTGAAGCTGTCTACCCAGTGTAAAAAGGAAGGCCATGTTGAACAGATTATAGGTAGAGCTGGTGTCAAGTCTCACCTTTGGTTTTCTGGGAAAAACAGAAAATGGCAACCTTCAACTGAAAACAGAAAAACCTGTAGTTGACCAAAGTTTCTCTAACACCAACGCAATGTCTTTTTGGTACTGAAGACCAGTGTTCCCTCTAAGCTGAGTTAGTGTGAGCTAGCTCACAGATCACACATTTTTGTCTTAGCTCAGGAAGGATGACCCCAGAATGCACTAATTTATGCAGCAGCTCACAACTTTAATGCCAGTAGCTCATAAAGTAGAATTTTTGCTCACAAGACTCTGCAGCTTAGAGGGAACATTGCTGAAGACCCATTTGATCATCGGGGGGGGGGGTGTTATATTTTCAACTGGAGGCTGCCATTTTCCTTTAACTTTTGAGATTTTCCCTATGGACTGACAGAATCACTTGCAACCACTTTGTGTTGCACCGTATTGCTACACTTATTTCTGTATCCCAGTTATTTATCAGTCACTTAAATCTTCAAAAAAAGGACAAAGAATGACTTGAAGCTTCAACCTGACAGAACCAGATTGCCGCATTAGGTCTCCTTTTACCATTCTGCTGTTTCCTTTAATTAACCCACAGCATAATTTGCTGGAGGTTAATTTCTTGAAGTCTTGAAATCTGAAGCTTAATTTGCCAAAGGGATTTGCTCAAGTCTTCTTCAACAGTGGCTAGAAAGCAGTGCAAGAATATTTGAAACTGTGCCTCTCGCCGCATAACTCCCTCAAGTTTTGTTGTGCACCTTTGGCCACATCCTATCTTTTAGCCTAACACAAACAAACTGACTTGATGAGATAGTATGTGGGTTGTTTACTTGCAACTGATCATGCATTCACACACATGGATTCTGCAGAAGGCAGCTCCAGAGCTTTTGGGTAGGATTATATTCCTCTGCACATGTCTCAAGAGAGTAGGAAGCCCCTTTTTCACTCAGTTCCTTCCAATACTCCCTTCTAAGCTGTGGAGTCTTGTGAGCAAAAATTCTACTTTGTGAGCTACTGGCATTAGAATTGTGAGCTACTGCATAAATTAGTTCACTCTGGGGCCATTTCTCCTGAACTGAGACAAAAATGAGAGGCTAAAAAGCTGTGAGCTAGCTCACACTAACTCAGCTTAGAGGGAACACTGCTTTCTTCATACTGCCATTAAGGGCTAATAGCCTAAAAGATGCCAGCAGTGGGAATGGCCAATTGTGTGAATACACAGATGCCCATTCATCCCAAGAGCAGTTAGAAGTGGAGGCAGGAAAGCAGTTAAGCAAACCTCTTTGTCTTTTCAGTCTCTCTCTTTTCACAGTCTCTGTGGTAGTCCCGTATACCCGTGATTATGGAAGTGACCTTCCTGGGAGAGCAGGGTTCCAACCTTGTTGTGCTTGGGAACACTTTTGGAATTCTAAGAAAAGGTAGCTGGTCCCACCACAAAATTACTACAATGGCCAACCTGGCCGATCACAAAACAGTTACCATGGGGGAGGGATAGGAACAACTCTTTCCTTTGTGGAAAAGTGTTCTTTGGTTTCAGTTTCTGTTTCCAAATATAGAGGCCCTTAGGGAGCTGTTGCCAAGCTGAGAGATGTAAGACAGTCTGTGTCTACTGGCCCAGGTGAGTCAGTAACTACAATACACCTGTCTGATATAAGCTCAGTGTTTTGCTTAAGTCAGCTGATGGGATGCTATTGAAAGCTCCAGGTGGTATTTTTGCTGTTCTATTCAAGATCCTTTGGTTAGAGGAACCTCAAGCACCTGAATTGAGGGAAATGAAACCTGCACATTTTCCAGTGACTCCTGGCTTCAGTGTGCTACATCTTAATTCCCTGCCCAGTTTGGCCATTGCTACATGCAGGTCACTCAAACCTTCGTATTGATTGCTTGGTTTAAAGCACAGCTGAGATGGAGGCAGTCTGTAGCTATCCTGCAATCCCAAGAGCAGTTAGAAGCGGAGGCAGGAAAGCAGTAAATTAAGTCCCAGCTCCAACAACAGAGGACAGTAAGGCTATGTTGACTCAGCACTGGTCAGCTAAATCACCTTTATAAGCAACAAAGATAGTTTTCATGGTACAGCCCTAAATATAGAGGTGTGGCTCCTCTGTGATGTTTGGTGAACTTAAGACAAGGATTTACTTTATTACTTTCCCCCCCCAAGCATGGGAAGCAGAGACTGTGACTATTGGCTAACAGTCCTCTGTTAAAACTAGGTTGCTTTTCCACAGGCCTGCTGAAGTTAGATGAGACAGGGGAAGAGGTCAGCAGGCTGTATATAATAGGCTGAAGCAGAGTAACATTAACCAAAGAAGATGAATCCCCAGAAATGCCATGGGGCTGCTCACTGTGTGGCAACCACAAGAGAATTTAACAAGAAGGCACATGCTCCTCCGTTCCGCACTTGCCCAGAGGGATTTTCCCATATCCTGAGGAGATCCAAGTGCCAGTTTCAAGGCACAGCTCTACAACCTTTCTGAGTTGCCTTCTGGGCCAGTGCAGAACCTACATGGAACTGCAAAGAGGTTACAAGGGAAAAAAAAAATAACTATCCAGATATATTTGAGCCCCTCTGGAAGGACAGCAGGGTCACAAAAGGAACAAGCCTCAGCTCTGAACAAGCCAGTAGCAAGTTTTTTATTTGCAACATGGAAACAACAAAAGTAACAGAAAAACAGCCTGGTAAACAACCAAAACATGGCACAAGCAGGCAGAAAATAAAGCCACAGACTATATTTAAGAAGCAGGTGATATTTAAAAGGGGGGAAATCATAAAGATCAGGGGTCGCTTTGTCGAAAAATAGGTGGTGGAGCTCATCCAGGGATTGTTATGCAGCTGCACCTACTATTCAATGGACAAGGTGGGAAGGAGATAGAACTCTCAGAAAGGTTCAGGAGGTTCACTCCTGTGAGCTCCCGCTGAATCTGAGGCCTGAGAAAGATCAACAAAAAGTAGCAAGCAGAAAACAAAAATGCTAAGTAGAAAAACACCAGCATTTCTTACAATGCCAAGCATCTCATGTAAATTCAAGCTGGGCTCAAACACTCACTTACAGACAGTCCTTTGTTCTTAAATCACAACCTCAGCCATGTGGCTTCTCCCCAACGTAGAAAAAACAGGAAGACCACTATCCAGACTAGCCCGCCCACCCACCAACTCAGGAACACTAAGAACATCCATTTTAACTAACAATTCATTCCAGGCTTCTTCCAAGGAACTTTTAACCTCCTTCTAACTGGGCAGCCAAACATGTGTTTTTCAGTGGGAATGAAATCTGACAGTCTGGACTGACTAGTAAGCAGGTCTTTTCAATAAATGAGGAGAAGAGTTAAGACCATCAACCACAAAGAGAGAAGTACCAGAATTTCTTTTCACACCAAACAGCTGGAAGGACTGCAGTGAGGGACCATTTCATGTCCAGGGGTGGCAGGAAAGGGAGTTTTTTGGCAGCAGCTTCTACACATACTCAAGGTTAAACTAGGAAGGCTTCTGTGCTGTCACTAAGGAAATATGAAAGCAAGTCTTCAAAGAGCTACATGACTATTTTAAAATCAGTATCAGCTTTCATGGACAGGACCCCCCTTCTCCAGATGCGATGAGTGGATCCTCACTACACATTAGTTTTTAAAACCAAAAGAACAAAGCTCAACAGCAATGAAATGCGGGAAGCAAAGAGTGCAATGTAACAATATAAAATTAAAATACAATCAGCAAAAGTACAGAGACCATTGCTAATGCTAAGTTACTTAACATTGGAAACAACTGGTGCTTGCACAGGGCACTACCTTTAGCTTTTATAATGGGTGGGGGGTCTCTGGTTTTGTTAAGATGAGATTCTTATCTCACTATCCTAATTGAGTCTCATGGGGATGGAGTGGGGCACAGTCTTCAAGCTGTACATAGCATGTCTGAGTGAACTTCAGGACTCTACAGGCCCAATCCACTGATATCCAACCCTTATCTCCACTGGCTTTGGTTCAACACAGCACCATTGTGTATATTTTCCTCTTGCACACATTTGAAGACAGTCCTTGAATCGTGACAAGAGGTAGAAGTCACAGCAAGAAGGCTGCACAGGCAAAATCCAAAATGGCTAATGCGGCTGAACTTCACAATGAGGCTGCTCTCCGTACTGTGGCCACAGAAGATCCACTGATTGTGGCTGTCTTAAGAGAAACCCTCAACGACACCAAAGATATTAAAGTAATACAAGAGGAACTGCCCTCTGTCATATCTGAGCTGACTGAACTTAAATCTCTTCAGAAGCAGGCAGCTGAACACCTATCAAATGCAGAGAGCAGGATCTCGGACCTAGAAGACTCTTCTGCTTCTACGTCTGCTTCCATCCAACAAAATTTCAACAAACTGAGGTAACAGCTTTAAAATCCAAAGCAGACCTAGAAAGTAGAAACCATGTAATAATCTTCATCTAGTGGGAGTCAGAGAATGCCTAGAAGGGACAGACATGGTGGCCTTTGTTCAATCTACTTAAAGAGACAGCCTGTCCTTGCCAGAAGATTATGATCTTGTTATAGAGAGGGCTTATAGGTCCTTGGTCAGATCCAGGATGCAACAACTCATCCAAGGGCAATAATCTCTCATCTATTAAACTCTGCCACCAAGGAAGGCCTTTTAAGATGAGCTAGAAGGCTCAGATCACATTACGATTTCCCTCTCCAATGGTTCTCCTAAAGAAATCATCAACCATTGTAAAGGCTTTATACGTTGGAGGGCTCTGGCCCAGGAAAAAGCTGCTGAAACCTTTATGAAATGCCCAACAATATTTTGTGTAAGACATACAGGATGAAGAGGGTTTCAAGCCCCAGCTGAAGCAGAGGCCTTTTTAAATTCCTTATTATTTGAACTCATTTCCTTTTATTCTTCCTGATCCTGGGTGACTTACTGCAGAAATTAATATTCAGTACAACCATTTGCAAACTTTTTGTCTGCTCTATGGTTTGATGGAACTTTATAAGTTTGATGAACTAGGAGCATTCCAAGGAACATTTGTGGAAGTGAAGAACCTCTGTCTTAACTGACTCCAGAAATGTCCGGCAGAAAGTATAAACCTGAACACTGACAACAAAAACCAACAGGGAAGAGACCCCTCCAAGAAATCGTTGTGTCTGCTGGCATAACTTACTGACTATCCCCCTATCTACACAGGACTAAAAGACTTAAAATTCTACCACTATTTAATATTGGCTGGGCCTGCTGGGGGTAACTAGAGTCTCAGGCAAAACAGGATGGACTCACCAACATTCTCATGATGATTTCAACCATTTTTCCCCTGACCTATGTGTGTCTTCCTTACAACGTTCTTTGTTGCATTTTCTTTCTTGTCCCCCTTTCCTCTCATTACCTTCCTAACCCACACTCCTGCACTACTCCCCCCCCCCCCCCCGCCCCTCTCTTTCTTTCTCTGCTAACAGGACACATTAGGGAAGAGGGAGCAGGTGGCTCTATGGGTCTCATTGCTATGTTAACTTTTTTTTGTATGAAAACAAAAACCTTAATTTAAGAACGTTTCGGGGGGGGGAGGGGAAGAGAGTAGTGAGAAACTTGTAAATATATCCAAATTCAACTGTTTGACACTGGAGTATCCTTTTGAAGTTCTTCTGTTGAAGGATGGGGGATCTGGAGATCAGAAACCAAGTTATCTGGGAAACTGAAAAGTCCTCCAATTCAAAGGACGTTCCTCATTTTAATAAAGGGGGGAGGAGGAGAAGAAATTCTTTGCCCTAGTCTTTAAAATAAGCTTAACCAAAAGCTTATTTAACAATATAAAACAAAAAAAAACATCCTTCCTCATGAGAAACACACAGGGTTTATGAAGCCCAAGAGCTTCCAAATTGCTCTCTGGCATTTTTTTTCACCGATACTTACCCAGAGAAAGGTAGCCATGCTCAAGCTTCTGAACATTTCATGTGAGCAAACTCATAACCATGGAATATTTTCTCATATTCCAAGCCTGCCCCAAAGCACCTCAGAATCCAATGGGGAGGGGAGTATTATTTGCAGGCAACTGGGGCTTCCCTGTTCTTCTCCCAGAAAAGGAATTCAAAAAACAAATGTCTGAGATACCTGTCCTGTCTCTGTTTTCTCACTGCACCACTTCCCCAGATCAATCATGCACTTGTCCTGAAGAGCTGGGTCCAGTTTCACATCCAAGGCACGCTGATGCAGAATCCGCTGTACTTCTGCTCTACATTCACGGGACAGCTGCCAAAAACAAGGGTACAGATTTGTTCCAGATGAAGGATCCCAACTGCTCAGATCTGGGAGGGACAATCTCCCACGCACACTCACACAGCAGCGGACAGCAATTCCTTTATGCTATTCTTGGCCTCCACCCACTCAAGTCTGGAGCTGTATCCTTGATTCTGACCCAGCAAGCAGTTTTGACCCACTGCTCCTCTCTCTGCCCCCCCTCAGATTCCTGCTTCACAACATTTAATCAAAGAAGATGTTTGGCATCTTGTTTAAAGTAAAAGGTAAATGGGACATGCCTGCAACAGAAATACACCAACAATGTGCCCCGTAGAATGTCAGACTAGGATCTGGGAGACACAAAATGATATACACTGGTTTCCTCTCCTCCATTTTATTGTCACAACAATCCTGTGAAGTACGTTAGGCTGAGAGTGTGGAGACCTGAACCTGGGCCTCCCACTTCCCAGCCTGACACTTTGACCACCACAGCGCATTTGCAAAGCTTTTGCCAAGAAGACTGATTTAATCACAATTGAGTGCCTGTAGTTACATGGAGCATAAAGCAGCCTGTAGAAAAAAGGAACAGCTCTCATCTCAGTCCATGGTCACCAGCTCAGTTCCTCTACAACTTCAGAAGTAGGCAAGGTCTACCCTCCATAGATAAACCCATCACCAGTCACTTCATTCTCTGATGAACAACAGCTGTCAAAACAGCTGGCTGGTGTCCCTACCCTTCTCCCTTGCTCCTCAGTGCGGTAGGCATGTCTGTACAGGCAAGAGAAGATGGCCCCGGGAGGAATTATCTCACTCGTTTCATTCCAGCCATGTGTGTGACAAAGTCGAGACGCATCTCCCTGGCACTTGCGGTAGAGGACAGGATCCAATCTATATATTTTTTAAAAAGAGAAAATGAGATATCCTTCAAATCACCATCTGGTATTGAGATGCCCTTGTCCCACTATCGGATATCATTTCTTCCCTGAAATATACTATTTCAACCTGAAACATGCATGGCAACCAGAAGTGAAAAAACATAAGAAGAGCAGTCACATACATTTCAATTGCCACTTTCCAATGAAATATTCTGGCATTATTCAAGTCTAAATAAAAGCCCCAGTTAAGAGCAGGAGCCTGTAGACTCACTCAAGGATTCAGGTCCCCTTTGGCCCAACTATATATCCATACGGTCAGCTGGGTCATTACAATGCCTGCAAGAGCAACACACACACCCCCGCCCATGCCCAGCACTCACTTCCAGTCCCGTGAGATAAAGTACTGGAGCTCCAGGAGCCTATGCTCACAGTCCTCCACCATCTTCTCTGTGTACAGATGCTCCATCAGGCAAGAGAGAATCCTAAAGGAGATGCAGGGCAGTCAAACTGAGCAAGGCAGCATTCAGAACCTGTGAAACCTCCAACACCCTCATTGCACCAACTTGCCTCACTAATTGGAGGAGAGAAAACCGTCCATTAAAATAAAAGGAACAATGGAATGTTGCAACGCCTGCATGACTGTCACATAGAGAAAGCACTTCCCTCTGGTCCAGGCTTTCCTTTCACTTAAAAGACCAAAGGTACAAATGCATTACAAAAACTAGATCAAAAACAAATCCAAACCAAATCCTCCAACGTGCTGAGCCCATCCCTTCCATCCCCACCCCTCGTTTCTGGCCAGAGAGATGCAACTTAATGAGCCACAGCAAGAGACACAGCACTACATGGCCAGCTCCATCACTTACATGGGGTCTCCCGCACGGATGTGTTTGCAGGCAGTTTGTATCACTGATTCACAGGCCTCGTTCAAAGCTCTGTCAATGCGGTAGTCAGCACCAGGGTCAGCCTCCTGGATCAGTGTTTGAAGCTGGAGGAGGAAAGGAGACAGATTTTTTTTTTATTATATTAATATTAATAAAAGTGGCAGAGCACTTTAAGGGAGATCTTGGATGCTGTCACTGGCGGAACTGCAAGTCTAACTCTGTGCCCATATTTAACTGCAGTGAGTGCCTCCACAGAAGGTGAATGCTTTCCATAACCTCCCATGTAGGTTAGTCACTTTTACGAAAACGGGCAACATTTTGACAGGAATTATAAGCCTATGATAAATTGATTTCACTTTCAAGCCCAAACCCAGTTAATAGCAAACAACTGCCAAGTCAACTAATAAGAACATTACAGAAAAGCAGCCCTGCTGGATCCATGTAGTCCAGCATCCTGTCTTAGACTGTGGCCAGCCAGCTGCCCTGGAGGCCTAACAAATGGAACTAAAGGCCAAGGTCTTGCCCTAATTTTGCCTAACACTAGGTTTCAGAGGTTGACTGCTTCCAAATATAGGTTCATTCCCCCTTCATAAGAAATTTTTTATTAGCAGTACTGTCACTTCACTGGTACTTGGAAACTGCAAAATTGGACAGAGCACCAGGCAAGCTTCTATCATATAGCAGGATCCAACTACCCTGCAATCTCACCTCTCAGGCACCCAAAGGGCCAGATAGCAGAGCTCATGTAATTGTGTTACTGAGAGAATTGCAGTGTCCTTCCCTTCCAGGGGGGGGGCAGGGAAGACTGAAGTGCAGGACAACTAAGACAGCAGGAAGTAGCTGTTCCAGTCTCTATAAAGCAGAGGCACTACCTCTGCAACAGAAGCTTCTCAAACACAAAACCTGTTATGGACCCAAGCACAATTCACATGCAATCTTGCTATTCAGGGGCTTCAAGAACCAGAGGTATCTTCCCCTCAATAGGCCCCAACATGAACTGGACCAGTTTGTTGATATCCTTCAAATTGGTACACATCTGAGGACACACTCCCTAGTACTTTCATATGAAATGGAAGTAGATGCATGTGGAACTGGACAGGAGGAAAGCAACTGTTAATGATATGGTACAGTAGCTTTCTAAGAGTCACAGACAGCTTTGAAGACTGACTAGAATAGAGTTGGTGATGTTACGCAAGGTCAACTTTGCGAAGTAAACAGTAGAGCAAGGGAAGAAGGCCCAAAGGGTTGGTCACCACCTGGTAAGGACTGGATAAGGCAATGTAGACAAACAATACCCTATTGGTTCTACTGCCTCTTCCCAACCTTGCTTGCCAAGGATACCCGGTTCACTTTTAGGAAGAGGAAATTTTTGTTTTGCTCATTAGTCCAGTTTTGGCCCTGGAGGAACCACAGATCTTACCACTGGTGGCTTGCTTGTGCAGGTTATCACCTGGCAACCACGCCCACTTCAGATTTAAAAGCTTAAGTTACATTGCTGGTTTTGCCTGGTTATGAGAAAAACTGGACACCTCCCAGACTTTTCTTGGGGCTGTTGCTTCTGCTTAATTTATGAACCCTTGCAAAGATACTGTCTCCCACCAGTGGGGTACTTCTCGTGTGTATATTTATTAAAAACCTTCAGAATTCAAAAGGAACCGTCAGCCTAGCTCTGTCCCTCTGCCTAGAATGCTAGTTTTGTCCTTCCAGCTGCATGTCATAAGTCATTCCAGAACAAGTTTTTCTAGTTCCCTTTAGGAGGTCAAAAGGCTTAAGAGAGGTCAGAATGTCCTGCTTGCAGCACTGAACGAGCCAGGTCCACCAGCATAGCACACAAATCTTAACTTTAATAGTGCAAAGAGCTTCTTTACAATCCACACCTGCTAGCAGAAGTCACCCCTTTTTCTTGTAAATACTAAGTTGATTATTTTGGTGGTTCTCCCTAAAACAGCAATAGCATTTGGGTGGTATGCAAACACAGAGGACACCAGCACAGAGCCCAGATCATCTGAGGGAACAGCAGATGATTTGTGACCAGTAATATTAAATCAAATGCAGATCACCTTTCTCTACTCATTGTCTTAAGATCAGACCAAAGTCCATCAGCTGCAACCAGCAGTCTCTGGTAGCTCACAAACAGGGTTATGAAGATGCTGGCCCTCCAGAGTTTATGCCCTGCAAAAATTATGTGCAGGCACACTAGGGGCAAATCCTACCCCTCTTCTGCCGATCCAGAGAGCAAAGCATAAAAACGTCCCCCAGTCTAAGAAGTCTTCCTCTCACTTTTCATTGGAAGAACGTTCCTTGGAGGATGGCTGGATCCACCCTACTGCCGTTAAACATAAAGGTTCCATTTAGCTGTTATGGCTAAAGAGACACTTAGAGAAGCCCTCCACAAAGCCTCAATGCTGCCTTGTACAAGCAGCACATCATTGGATATAGCAAAGGCCAAGGACACTAGTCAGTGCAGACTAACATTTCTATAAACCTTGAAATCTCCTGCAGGTTCCAGACTATCTTCATTCTGCTCTGGACATGAAAAAGCTGGGCTCCAGCTTGAAGGAAACTGAACTCATCCTTAACTGCGGGGGTTGAAGAATGACAAGAGAAGGCTCCCCACTACCACCACCTTACCGACTGCTGGCAGTTGGCTCCCACATTCCCCTTCTCTCCTCGCACGACTTTCATCAGGCAGTGCAGAGTGCGGCCCTTCCGATGCAGCCCTGAGCAGTGGTGCTCAATCTCACTGCGGCAGCCTAGGATGATCTCTGGACTCAGTGAGAAATCCTCCATCAACATGCGCCGGTAATCCAGCATTTCCCCCTGGCATTCGCTACTCACTTGCCGACCTGTGCCAAGTCACAAGAGGTGCCGGTTATAAGGCATCTGACCCCAAATAGCCAGAGGGGTGCTGTTTGCTAGGAGGGGGGTGTACAGTATTCAGTGCTGTCTTGGGTTGAGAAAATGGGGGGAGGCTTCAGTTCCCTCCTTCCCCCTACACTGTGGTCAATCAAAATTGGGCCCTGTGATGTTTCGCTATGGAGTTCCCTGAGCAAACTCAAACAGGCACGATGCCTGGTGCAAATGTAATATTTAGTTTGGACCTCAGATAGCAAAAATAAAGATACATGTGATAAGACAGCACAGAGTGCAGCAGTTTGGAGCTCTCTCAAGTACTGCATATTTTGGCAATTCTGCTTATAGTAAATAAAGGCACATATACATTCAAGTTCTGTAAATACACCAAATAGTACAATTGCATATAAAGGTCAAGGTAGTCTCCTGCACAAGCACCAGTCATTTCCGACTTTGGGGTGACGTCGCATCACGACGTTTTCACAGCAGACTTTTTACAGGATGGTTTGCCATTGCTTTTCCCAGTCATCTACACTTCCCCCACAGCAAGCTGAGTACAACTGCAAATACCAACTCGTAAATTATTTCTTTTTTATTGTTGCTAAAGCAGCAAAATTAGCAAGTTTGTTAGGAAAATATGTATTATAATTTCCCTAAAAACTTCCTTTTCCCCCACAACAACAACAAAACCCTTTAACCTGGACATTTTATGTCTCTAGGCATATATTCCATGTACTGCTATTTTGAGCTTAAGAGTGACTTGCATGGCATATCACACAAATTCTGTGCACATCCCCACATTAAACAATTTAATCCTTTTGCAATATTTGTGGGTTTATTTTATCCAAAGATTTATTTCAGACCTGGGGAGCGAATAACAAGGGTAGATAACACTGACACCTATACCGCTGCCATTTTTTAAGCCCCTTTCTTCTTAGCACAGGGCTGCCTTCCACTATTTCACACACTTTCACTCACATGCTATAATGTATGCCAGGCTAAGATGGATGCCTCCACAATGCATTGGTGCTCATTATGCTTTCTGCAAACATCAGTTCTGAATGTTTTCCTTAAGTGCTGGTCAAGAAAGTTCCATGCCTGAAGTGAGCAAAGAAGTACAGAGGGGCAGAAAAAAAAACCTAAAGTGGACTTCAGGCATGGGACTTCCATGGCATACAGTTTCTTGTCCCTAGCCCAGGATTAGGGGTGCATGAGCATCATCAGGCAAAAAGGCACCTTTTCTTTAACGTGCATCATGTATTTTCATGGCACAACTTGGCTGCTCTGATTTGTACAGGAAGAGAAGTTTAACTGGCATTATGCAGTGTTGAAACAGACAGTCTGCAAATCAGCACAAATGTTTCCTAACCTACAGTGACAGTGAGGGCACCCCCACCCCACCCCACTGCCAAGAACCCTGTGATGTCTACAAAACTGCCAGGGAATTCTAGACCAATTCTTCTTTGCAATGGTACAACAGCAGTGACTTGGACTTAGAGACACTGCCTCCGGCAGTAGTTTAGCAGACATATCCACAGTTAAGGCAAAGATCTATCTGGATCACTGGTTGCCTATCAGTTTAACAATGCCTTGAGGGCACTGCTAGGGAAGAAAGAGAGAGAGAGAGAGAGAGAGAGAGAGAGAGAGAGAGAGAGAGAGAGAGAGAGAGAGAGAGAGAGAGAGAGAGAGAGAGAGAGAGAAGAGAAACACAACCTGAAAGGGGGGCTGTTGAGATCACAGGGTGCCAGATGGAACATGATGAGCTTCCATCAAGTAGACAGAGAAGAAGCTTTGCTCCCCCTCTAAAAAGCTGGCTGCATTTTCCCTCAAGGTCACCCAACTTATTTAACGGGAGGAGGGGGGGGGGTCACACCTGCCAACCAAAGGCTATTTATAGAAAACTGATGGACAAGCCCTTCTCCCAGGGAGAGATCTGTTTTTCATCTTAGCCAAGAGTACTACATTCTACAAAACTGGAATCTGGGAAGCAATAGATTAGCTACCATTAGCTCTTCCCTTGAAGAAAACAAGAGCACACCTTAGAAGTAGAAAAAAACAGCTTAGAATCATAGAGTTGGAAGGGATCTCCAGGGTCATCTAGTCCAACCCCCTGCACAATGCAGGGAATTCATAAATACCTCTCCTCCCACCATGCATACATCCTCAGTGACTCCTGCTCCATGCGCGGAAGATGGCTAAAACCTTCAGAATCCTTGCCAAACTGGCCTGAAGAAAAATTGCTGACTCCAAAATGGCAATCTGCATTTCCCTGGGTGTGTAAGAAAGGGCCACGAGAATTAAGCACAGATGCAACCTTTCCTGCCCTCCTTCTCATGATCTGCCAAATGCACAGAATCAGTGTTGCTGTCAGATGGCCATCTAGCCTCTGTTTAAAAACCTCCAAGGAAGGAGAGCCCATCACCTCCCGTGGAATATTGTTCCACTGAGGACCTACACTGTCAGGAAGTTCTTCCTAATGTTTGGCCAGAAACTCTTTTGATTTAATTTCAATCCATTGGTTCTGGTCCTACCTTCTGGAGCAACAGAAAACAACTCCACACCATCCTCTATATGACAGCCCTTCAAGTACTTAAAGATGGTGACCATATCACCTCAGTCATCTCCTCTCCAGCCTAAATATACCCAGTTCCTTCAACCCTTCATCATAGGACTTGGTCTCCAGACTCCTCACCATCATCATTGCCCTCCTCTGGATATGTTCCAGCTTGTCTATATCCGTCTTAAATCCAAAACAGAACACAACACTTTAGGTGAGGTCTATCCAGAGCAAAGTAATGCAATGCCATCACTTTACATGATCAGGATACTATACTTCTGTTGATACAGCCCCAAATCGCATTTGCCTTTTTAGCCACCACATCACACTGTTGACTCATGTTCAGTGTACTAAGATCCAAGATCCTTTTTGCACATACTACTGCAAAGACATGTCTCCCCATCCTATAGTGACACATTTGGTTTTCCTACCTAAATGCAGAACTTGACATTTATCCCCATTAAAATTCATTTTATTTGTTTTAGTCCAGTTTTCCACCCTGTATCCTGTCTCTGTCTTCTACTGTATTTGCAACCCCCCCCCCCAATTTAGTATCATCTGCAAATTTAATAAGCATCCACTCTATTCCTTCATCCAAATCATTATAAAGATGTTGAACAAAACAGGTCCAAGGACAGATCTATAGCTTACAAGCAGTAATGCCCATGTGAAGCAGTACTCCAAGCACAGTGTATAAAATGGAAGGGTAATTCTATTACCTTCTGCAAATACTAACCAAATGACATTTTGCAGACAATAAGGTCACTGCCATGACCACCACTGGCAAAATGAGACTCCTGCAGCAGAACTGCTTTCGAATGAAAATTGTTTACATGACCGTATGCCATATGTCATTCCAAGATCGATCCAAAAATGAAACAGGCCTCTGCAGCAAACAGTGACTGTACCAGTGAACCACCTCACATGCCCATCAGCATACTTTTAAAAAAACACATTGAAGTATGAAAATTGGGCTAGATATGCTCTTTCAATGGATATTTTTGTGATTTTCCAGTATACAATAAGTATACATCAAAAATACAATGCACAATAAGAACAGCTGATGCCCTCAAGGCATATAACAGGTTACTGTGAATCACAACATGGTGCCCAGGGGTGCTATGGTCCCCCCACCCCAGCACCTACTTGCTAGCCCACAGCCCAATTCCTGACCCCTTCCATACTAATTCATTGTCCCTTTCCTCTTCTTTGTCCTCCTTTGCCCCATTCACTCCCTCTCACATTTCTATTCTTTCCTTTATCATCTTTCACATCCCCTTCCTTTTCTCTGTCCTTCACTGCTACCCCATGGCACTTCTCCAGTCAGCTCCAGGGAGCATTCATGGTGATGGGAAAATAGCAAGGCTACAGTAGTGGCAATTGAATTGGCCAGTGGAGTGAAGGAAGGAGAGCACTCCACCATTTCCTGAAAGGTCCAGGTTGTAGCCACAAGTCCAGCTTAAAGAATAATAGACATTTCAGCGGGTGGCTGGACTCCCATCAGAAGCCTGCACTTACTGGAAACATCTGCAGAAAGGAATTGGGGAGGGGGGTTCTCACTACAAGAAGCAAAAATAAACATGAGAAGAGTTGGAAGACAAAAAAAGAAGGGAAGAGTTCCCTTCCCCCAGTCTCAGCTAAGATCTAGGTTTTATTTATTTACATACTTTATCTGCAGCCAGTTTGCTGTAGTGGTTGAGTGTGTAGACTTTTATTTGAGAGAACTGGGTGTGATTCCCCACTCCTCCTTCTGCAGCTGCTGGAATGACCTTGGGTCAGCCATAGCTCTTGCAGAGCTGTCCTTGAAAGGGCAACTTCTGTGAGAGCTCTCTCAGACCAACCTACCTCACAGAATGTTTGTTGTGGGGGAGAAAGATAAAGGAGATTGTAAACCACTCTGAGACTCTGAGATTCAGAATGAAGGGTGGTATATAAATCCAATATCATCATCTTCATTCTGAAAGTTCTCAGAGAGAAGGTAAAAACCTGCACTTGGGTTGCAGTGCTACAGACAGCATGTGGGAGCTCACTCAATAAGATACTGCGCCACATAAAAATATTCCCTGTATACAGAAAACTAGCAGCAGTCTCATTAATTTTGCTGAGCAGAAGCAATCATGAAGTAGTTCAGCCCAGACACATGCTAGCTATCTCAGAGAGAATGAGACCAAGATTTTATTATGAAATTTCAAGATGAAATATTCACGACTTCCTGACACAGGGCAGAATCGCCTCAGCACATGCAGTTTTTAGTCTACCTAGCATGCCACAACCAACCCAACAGAAGCAAAGACGCAGCAGTGAAAGCTTGAGGTATCAGGGGCCTGCAAGTGGGGAGGAAAGAGTTGTTGTCTGAAGAAGAGGAACACAACAGATGAATTTGCAAGGGACAGGAATTGTTCAGCATGCATTGACAGACACTTAGGGATGACAAAACAAATGGTGATGTCCAAAAGTCATTTTATTCAGACTACCAGTATGTCCTCCACCCCCACCCCCAGGGAAGATATGAAACAACTGCAGACTGCCAAGAGCAAGGCATAGGTAGCATCATAAATATGTGGCTCTCAAACAAATCCATTTTTGCCTTGGTTATCTGGTCTCGAGAAACATGTGAGCTGGGATAACATCCTCTAAAAACATCTTTTCCCATGTTGGCTTTTTCTCATAAAAGTCAAATAAAACTGAAGGCATTATCCTGCTAAATTCTGTGTTCCACGAGGACTTTATCAGATATATTCAGATAAAGGGGGGGAGGGGGGCCTTACCTCTGTGCACTGCAGACTCTAAACACATAAGCAGGTAGGAGAGCCGGGCCTCTCGGGAACGTGGGAGATTCTCTACATTGCATCGATACTTCTTGAGGTCACTTTTACAAGACTTTGCTAGAGAATAACTAACTTTGTAGTCCTGTGCAATCAGTTTTTGCCGGGTTGTCAATGCATCACGGCACTGGAGAGAAGAAGCAAGGAGGGGTCAGTGAGAGGGCTATTTCCCAGTGAGGGACACACATACAACTCCCTCTTGATGTCACCTAGACATCAGCTCTGACTGCTTGGGGCAAAAGAATGGAACAGCAGCCATGGGGCTTGAATTTTTGAAGACAAGCTATTGATGGAAATGGAACACATTGCTACTGGAGTATGAAACTCAGGACATCAATTTGTCCATGGAAACATTACACTGCTTCTGGAAATCCATGGCAATTGCGGGGGGGGGGGGAGAGAAGGGTTGAAAACAGGATCACTGTACCCTTCTCAAAGCAGTCCTAGGCCTTGGCAATGTCATTTCAACTTGCTCTTTATTTATGACACCAGCCCAAAAGTCCACTCATTCCTGCTCTTCTCTCACCACCCAGAATCAGGATGCTTTGTTTCTGCTTTCTGTAGAACACTGTCTTCCACAGAATGCCTTTATTTAAAATATTTATAACTCATCCCCCAAGAATCAGCTCCCCAAAATGGCTATTACTTTAAAACATTGTTACAGCTGTCAAAACAGTAACAGCAGCCAGAAGACACCAACACATGAATAAAGCTGCCCAAAATCAAATGTGAGCAAAAACTTGAGCAAATAAGGTTAGCAGAAACTGATGTTTGGTCATTTTGATCACATCTTCTCCCTTCAATGGACCCAAAGCAGCTATAAATCACAACTGTAGCAAACACAGAAATCCAACATTTGGCCATATGAATGGCGCCTACCTTTTCACTCATAGCATCTTCAAACTTGTGGTTAAAGAGGCACTTGTATACCCTGCCTTCTCCGGCCTGAGTCTGAGGAACAGAACAACAGTATGGTTACACACTGACCATTATGTCATTTACCATGTATGTGTTCCGAGGAGTCCACAGCAGTCTACACTGCATGCTTTATCCACACAGCAAACCCACAATTTGTCCTGAGTTCACCCAGTGAATTCCATGGCCTAGATCTGAATGCAGGTCTCCCTAGCTTAAACACATTATCTGTTAATAAAAAAAACAGGGTTGGAACTGCAGTCCCAATAAAAGTAATTTAACATTGACTCGATGTGTATTTCAAAATGGAAATCACAAGACAGTTTGTACAGTACTTTAGATCAAATCATTTGCATTGTGTGTTTGAGAAATTATGCTTGTCATCTCAATTTGACTGATACTTGTTCTGTCAAGAGGGCTCTGTTGGTTTTGCTCAAGAAAGGAGGGTGTACTGGGCCCTGCTGCCTGGGAGTAGTGGAGGTTGAGAAACAACTCACATTTTCACAGAACCGTTCCCGATCATCCCGGCACGCAAAATAAAGGTGCCGATCCAAGTGGAAGTCGTCGGAAGAGAGCTCAGCCACACGGAGAATTGCTTTCTTGCACTGATCCGAAACCGTCATTCGGGGGTCGTTCTCCTCTGCCTCTTTCACCAGGCCTTTCTCCAAGCAGGCCACCACTTCGCCTTGAGAATGGGCATCCTAAATGCAGAGAAGGATGTTATCCGCGGGTAGAAAATTAATTACCTTGAATTCAGTTCTTGCTATCCATCATTCTGGGAGATGGACTGAAAAAGTTGAAAGCACCCAGGTACCAGTTTAAGGAATATGCTAAAAACTCATTCAGATTTGATGCTGGGTGCGTTCACATGCACATACGGAGAAATGGACACATCAATGTATCTGTCTTCAAGAGGCTTAATGGCATCCTGACAACAGCTGACCAAGGGAAAGACCAGCTGCCAATAAAGAGCTGAGTGAGACCCAGCTGCTGAGGCCCACTCTCTTACCAAGCTATCTCCCCTCAGAGATGCATCTTGCTATTTATCGTGTAATCTATTTTATTGTGATTTTTAAATGATGCTTGTTAGCCACTTGGAGAAGTAAGATATAAAGCAAGATATACATTCTCTAAATAAACATCAAGGGTCACAAACAACGCTGGCTTAGAAGAGCACCAGAACTAAGTGGCTGTGGAACTGAGAAGGGTGGGTGGGGAGCAGGACTACAAAAAGAAAATCCAGAGCAAATTTTAAGGCAACTACAACCCAACAGGAACAGGTAAAGCATTTGATTTTGCTGCTGAAAACACACTGCTGAATCTCTATTAAGAAATCTCTGCTTTGTGATAAGCCTACATTTTAGGACACCCCCTAGACCCATAAGACTGATGCTACCCTATTGAGATGCCCTTGCTGACTAACCTCCATCTTCATCCTGAAACACTACTCAATCATGCAGCAGTAATAAATCTCAGGAATATAATGTATGAATCTGAAATAAGGGCCACAGACTGTGACTACCATCTTCTCCTCTGACTGGCCTTTTCCCGGAGGATCCCTATTTGACTTCAGTAAAGCCATCCATTCAAGGGACCAGAAGCTTACCGCATTTTGTGACAGCTTACCTTTTCTGCAGGTCTAATGCTACCACACTTCAGGTTGTTAATATCATTCCTGCAGTCATCCATAAAACCACAGATCAGGCGGTAGTCGCTGAAAATTATTGCTGTCATTTTGGTGATGTACTGGTGACACTGGTATTCGGTGATGTTTCCTCTGTGATCTACCAAGCAAGACACCAGGTAGCCTTTCCCATCAATCTCATCGGCACACTCTTTGATCTGTACAAAGAGATGTATGTTAGAAGTGGGACTGTCAGTCACCTGGCATTTGTGGAGACATGTGACACACTGGTCTCTCCCACCTCCTGGCACTCAGGATCTTTTTCTAATTAGGAAAAAAAAAACCCAAACCTACTCAATTTAAGATTAGAAAGGGCTGGAAAAGCTAATGGATGGGCAATGAAAAAATGTGGTTGAGTCACTCAGTGCTGATCGCACTTGGAGAGGAAGAGATGACCAACTGGAATAGCAAGTTCTACACTAGGAGGTTCATTATCCAAGGTGGGCTTGTGAGACTGCAGAAGCCTCTAGGCATAAGACTGTGTGCAACGCCAACCACCAAAGTGAGACCACATGAATGCAAGTCTCAAAAGCAGCCACGGCTTACATCATTCAAGGTCTTGAAAGCAATCAAACTTAAAACTACTGCTCTTCAGGCAGCTAAAAAAGACCACAGTGTTGTTGACGAGTCCCCTCACCCCAAAAACCTACATTCTGAACAAGTTGTCAGATATAGTTCAATACTACTGCAAGCCTGTGCGAAAGGAAATGTACGAAGTAGAGTAACCAGAGAATATAGAGCAATCTGCTTGTTAGACTATGTGGATAGGCTTCTGAGGTCAAATTTCTGACATACAAGAGGGGACCATAGTCAAGACGGGTAGTTACCATAGCAGTAGCCATCTTCCCAGAGAGGGGCTCCCCTGAGCCTGTCAGGCAAAGTCTAAGATAATTAGGACACTCATGAGGCATGGATTGTGGATGCCCAATAGAAGAAATTGCTAAGGACAGCTCCAACATTAGGAGGAGGATTTGACAGCAGCAGACAGAACTTCTGCACACTCAAGGTCAATTCATTGGCCATCACTACAAAGGCTGAAGGGGCTCCCCCCCCCCCCCCCCCAGACAGTGGCATGGAGCTGTGAAGATCAGTTGTGCCTTGCCTGTTTAATAAGCTTCAGGGAGCGCATGCAGGTCTCCAATATGTACTGCTTTCTAAGGCACAGCAAATACCAGTTATGGTCTATAGGTGGTAATTTCCCACCACATTGGCAACAATTTTTAAAAGCTGTCCTCTGTGCCATAAATGCTGGGACACTAGGGAGGACAAAAAAAAATGAAAACTTGAGAGGGGCAGCAATATGGGGCAGTATCCTTTCCAAAAAGGAAAAATTTCCAGTATTACAATTTTCCATAGAAAATTTTCTGTCCCACATATATTTACTGATTATTGGTGGGGCTGTTGTGCTGCAAATTAATCAAGTTCAGGCTAAATGTGGGAAATGAAGGGGGGACAAACCCCAGTGTTTATACATGGTCCAGACTCGCATATGTTATGATTGCTTTCTTTTGCTAACATTATTTAAGCATTTAAATGATTCATTTTAATCTGAATCAGAATATTTTCCCAGAAAAGCCATATTACTCAGAAAGAAGGGCAGACAAAGTATCTCTGTGTGCACATGTGTTCTAGGAGAAAAACAGCCCACTGAAGGTACTTCTGAAGATAATGTTTCCAAACAGGTTAAAACGGATAAAAGGAAGTACTTCTTCACCCAAAGGGTGATTAACATGTGGAATTCACTGCCACAGGAGGTGGTGGCGGCCACAAGTATAGCCACCTTCAAGAAGGGTTTAGATAAAAATATGGAGCACAGGTCCATCAGTGGCTATTAGCCACAGTGCATGTGTGTATATAAAATTTTTTGCCACTGTGTGACACAGAGTGTTGGACTTGATGGGCCGTTGGCCTGATCCAACATGGCTTCTCTTATGTTCTTATGTTCTTAACAGAAATGCAGTAGAATGCACCTCCTCCATCTTGGGCATTTGCAACTGAAACTATGTCTCTAAGGAGCCTAGAAACTAGATCTAGAAACTAGATCTAGAAACTAGATCTAGAAACTAGATCTAGTATAAGCTTCCAAGCAGAATTTCTGCACAGGTGCAAGAGCCTCGGGCAATACTCAGAACCCACAAAGAAGAACGTAACAATCGATGGTTCCCCAAGATGCCATATCCATTATTCCAGATCAACAGCAAAAATATGAATCTACAACCATCATACACAACTTTTAAAAGACTTAACTGAAGTCCAGAGTCATCTTAAAAGCCTGCATTAAGCCTTCATGAATCAGATGCATCTGAAGAACTAATCCCTAATGCATGTTTGGGGGGGATGTTTGTCTTTAAGGTGGATTTCTGTCTTTAAGGTGTCACTGAACTTCTGTTTCATTTTGCTACAACAGACTAATACTGATATTCCTCTCACATTGACTGAAACAGACTTTTTTGGGGGGAGGAGAACCTAGTATGAGATGGTGTGGTCATCATCCTTTGAGTCTTATATGGCTGTCTGCGTATTAACCACATTCTTGAGATTCCCAAAATATTCAGATCAATTTTACAACATATGCAACTGCATATTTCACTGAAAGCAGATATATTTAAGCTGCTTATATTTGGGACTTTAAAAAAGTTAACATAGAATCCATTTATCAAATAAACTGTCGGTTTCTCTTCCTTCACAACCTACTAAATTACTAAGTCTGACATTAATGTTTTCCACATTAATCTCAACCAACTACCAATTTGCAGATCCTTCCATCCATTTTATTTGGCTTCTATTTCAATTCCCACTGCAGGTAAATTAATAATCAGTTTCAAGTCTCTTACAATCACCATCATCTTTTTAAACATATCTCAAAATTGCCAAAGAACACCCAATCTGATATATTCACAAGCTTTAAAAGTGTACAGTGGGGACAAAAAAGTGTTCCTGGAGTCATCTCAGAATGGATCAGGACCCAGGGGTCTAGACCTGAAACTACATCAAAGCATATCAGCAAGTCTCGGAAGCTTCCTTTAAGCCAGAGTGTGCCAGTTTCCTTGGTTTCTGTATTCTCAAACCACTTGCTACTGAAATCAATCTCTGAATGTATGACTTAATAACAATGCAACACTTGAGGATAAAAAGTGGGATTAAAGCAGATTTACAATAAATGTAATACAGGGCCACAGACATTCCTCAGACAAGTTTAATTAGCCAGGCAATAATTAAGTCACACACCACAGTTCTGGGGACACCCAGATTCATGGTGCATCTTGGCAAGCTGCCAAAAAGTCATGCTGGCACACTAGCATATACCGCCACAGAAAGTTATGGCCAGGTTGCATATCCCTTCTATTCTGACTGGCCTGAGCTAAAGCACCAGATGTATGGCATCAATCCCCTGAGGAGCTTAAACACATGGCAAACCCATTAAAATTTACTCTTTCAAGTTCTATTTTAGCTTCCAAGGATCACTGGAAGTTTGCTGGGGATACTTTGCTTCCTTGCTTAACAGATGTTCTGTCTATACCCAAGAACACATTCCATGTGCACATTTTCAGTTTCCTCCCAAATTCTAAAGTGTTGCTATTCATGGGACACCACTAGAATGGAACATCAGCAGAAGATAGAGAGCAGAACAAGTTATCTGGAGAGAGCTGAATGTGGGGCATTTGACCCCATCACTCCTACAGGAGTGGAAAACAAGGTGCTCTTACTTTTATCATTGCTGTCAGATGACATCAGGATGCAATTATAAGGTGGTCTTACAAAAGGGTATTTTTGACTACAAATGATGGTCAGACAGATGGTCAACTGAACAGCTCCATAACCCTAGCACATTCACCTAATATCAACACTTGCAGAATGTTAGCCCCTGATCCTTAAACTACTAGAAAACCCCCATGAGGCTTTGTCAATCCCAGCCCTTGATCTGAAAGAAAAGCCCCTTTTCACATTCCTATCCCCAACATCTGTTCTTGTCAACATATGAAGTCCATGTTCCTGCCTTGCATTGGGCCATCAGTATATCCAGGCCAGTATTGTCTCAACAGCCCTCTATAGTCTCAGGCCAAGGTCTTTTCCATCACCTGCTCCCCACTCCTTTTCACTAGAGATGCTAGGAACTGAATCTGGGGCTCCGCTGAGCAGATGCTCTATCACTAAGCCATGGACCCTGTCCAATCTCCAAAGCTTACAACCCACACAGCCTCACAAGATAGCTCACTCTCCCCAGATGATAAAAAGACAAAGCTAAGTTGACCTGTACGCCACAGTATTAATACAGATACTGCCTTGATGCAGGAGATGCAGGAGAAAAGGAACTGAATAGACAGTGCTGCTGGAATAAAAATGTTCCCAACAGCCTCAGAGGAGCCGGATTTAGAATAAGCACTTTACTGGAAGACTCATCTTAGGGTGCTAATTGATCTAAAGGCAAACACTTTCAGTAATTGTTTGTATAATTGTGATTCATCAAAGGTTGAGGCACTTCAAGTAAATACACCCTTCCCCATTTTTAAACTAGAATGTAGCAACATATTATGCTATATTAATGGCCCAAATAAATCTGTCATACATACTGTTAATGACAACACATTAGGCACAATTGAGCAGCATAAGTTTTCATCGGATGCTGTCAATTCTAGGATTTTCCAAAATCCCACAACAAACTGAGAATGTATCAACATCAGTAATCAATTAGATTAGAACTAAAATCTTTTGCACATTCTAAATTGGAATTGTGGTACCATCACCCAGTTTTCTCAGATTATGGTAGATAATTATACTTTCTAGCAACTTTGCACTTCTTTGTTGTCTAACAGCATGTTGTTTTCCCTTTCACTGCCAAAGGTTAATCCAATGAAGATCTATTTTATGATTCTTTACACTTCCATTTGAGGTCTATGGCTCCCATGGTTGCTTAAACTAGCTGCAGAAACTACTCCAGCAGTCATAATTGCAGCTCTGAGGACTTCCTCACCAGTTCCTTGACCATCATGTCTTATTGTGAATGGTGACATAATGAATGCCAGTTAGTTTTAGATGATGTCACAATTTCAACATCTTAAGTCATTGAAGATCATTACGCTTTCGAGACTATGTAGTTCTTACAGCAGCAAGAACAAGATGTATAGTAGAGGCTGTAGTTAGCAGGCTATCAACATAGTACACATTCCATGAATGAAAAGGATAAACCCTGAGAAGAGAAATCGTAGAGACTTCAGTTGTTGTTAACTGGTATGTGGAGAGTTTAAGCCCCATTCACTGCCTCCATCACTGCAAGAGCTTAATGCTTACTTTGGTGGAAATAAGAGTACCCTTCTCCCCAAAACCTCCTTCAGCCTTACCTCTGATATAGTAGTCTTGCAGACTTCTCTGGCCACAGATTCAAATTTTGGGTCTGTAGTCAAGTTCAATTTGTAATTCCACAAAAGCTAGAGAGAAAGGAAGAATAAACTAGATTAGATACCAGCGAAAGCCTTTCATGCACCAAACAGGCTTTCAGCTTAAAGCACAAAATGTCCTAACAATCTTTTTGCAGAGTGGCTTGTTGGATATTATAACACTGCATGCAAGAGAACCTAAGAGGTGAAGGGTTAAGGGAATTCTCTCCCTCAGGTATACTTGGCAGTTGACCCAACCTTCTCATTGATTAAAGGTCCAGCCTCTTTGGCTGTCGCTCGTCTTCTGTTTCATCTGATATATAGGGCCTCTCTTCTTCTCTCTCCTACCTGGGCTTGGCGCTCCAATGGGGCAGAGCTAAACATTCTGCAGTCTATATACTTGATGGTCAACTCAACTAGGTGATGAAAAGTGTCATCAAGTCCTAGACAATTTATGGCAACCTTATAAGGGTTTCAAGGCAAGAAACAAACAGAGGTGGTCTGCCATTGCCTGCCTCTGTATACCAGCCTTGGACTTCCTTGGTGGTTTCCCATCAAAGCATTAAAAATGACAGACCTTGCTTAGCTTCCAAAATCTCATGAGATCATGCTAGCCTGGGCAGTCCAGGTCAGGGCAAACTCAACTTACAAGAATGATGTAGCAACATTCTGTCAGAGTCTATTGTTTGCATTGAATAATGTATGCCAAGTTAAACATAAGATTAACACCTAATATTTAAGAAAAGACTGGAAGTCCAGGATTCCTTCACCTACTCTGATAAAATGTGATGCCAAATTTGCAGTCTGGGGCACTAGATTGGCTTGTGTGCAAATCACAGCCTTCTCTGAAATTAAACAGGAAGTGAAAAGAGAAACCAATGTTCTTCGTTGTGAAGAATAAAAAAATATGATTAACAAGGATAAGTTTCAGCACCTTGAAGAGCTCCTAATTCAGGGGTGGCCAAACACGTGGCTCTTTCACACATACTGTGTGGCTCTGGAAGCCCCCACCTCCCCATTGGCTGGCTTGGAGAAGGAATTTCTCTCTTTAAAATCACTTATCCAAGCCAGACCAGCTGGTGGCTTGGAGAATGCATTTAAAGTTGCTTTTTTTCTACCTCTCCCTCCACCCATCTATTTTCCTTCCTTCCTCTCAAACATATGATGTTCATGTCTTGCGGCTCTCAGATATGTATACTCTATGTAGCTCTTAGATTAAGCAAAATTGGCCATCCCTGTCCTAATTCAGTCACACGGTGACTAAATTTTGTCCAACCGCTTAACCAGCTTCTTAACATCCATGCTCCTCTGCTGATGAGGAGGGGCATCATCCTGGCAATGCCATGTGCTCATCTTATGGCTTCCCATATTTGAAATTAATTTTATTGCAAAGTGCCAAAGAACACCTCTTTCAAAGTAGTCAACAGGCAGGTAAACATACCACACGTCTACTAACAGAGCATGCCAAGCTCCAAAGTGTGCCATGCAGGTGCCTGATGCTCATCTGCCAGACTAAGTAAGAAAATTCCTCTCAAAAACACAAGTAGAAAAAACTGAACATTCAGATTCCGTCTTATGGCAAGTTTGCAGATCAGTGTCCAGCAGTTATTCAGAAGCATGCTTCAACTCTTCTCTCCATCTCCATAAAAGCACAGTTACATAGTGTTTCAGTGTGTTTTCTGTCCAGCACTATACTCTGGTAGGGGTGAGATTGTGGGTAGATAACATACCCAGGGACATCTAATGTGCACCCTGTTGTGTGACCTGCTCTCTTGCTCTCTGTGTTAGTGTGTATATGTACACAATGTATATATTGATTTTCCTGGAAATGGCACAGGTGTTCCTATCATAATGGCTGCCGAGGAATTCTTGGGTCAGCCAGGCATTAACAGAAATTACAAAATGCCTGCATACATAGCTTCAGGAAGCTAAAAAGAAACAACTGTTTTATTTTCAGAGACAGGAAGGTTAGAAAGCAGAGCATTTGTCAAGAGCATTTGGTAAGAATACGTTTGGCTCCTTGTTTAAAGTAAGCAGAAGTTCAGAGCTCTGTAAGAAGCAAGGATCAAAATGATAAAACACTTACGTGGTTGCAGTCTGATGAAATTTCATTGTCCGTCTAAGGAAAAAAATAAAAAGGTTTCCATTAATTCAGACAGGTCAGGATGCACTGCCTTCCTTCTGCAAGAAAGGCCCTTGTTTCAGAACAATGAAAACTATTACCAGTTTTGCCAATATGCCTACAGAGGTTACTAGCCTACATATTAAACACAGATCTATTTAATCAGAGTTACAAAGGGACCAAGCCCTGACTGTGATTTCTGGAATTTTTCTGAAGAAAATGTTTCAAAAGACACACATATAGACATTCTAGAGGCCTACAAAGCATACAAAGGCTGACAGAATTTCATTCACAGGGACTCAAGGACTTTCTAGGCCTCTTTAGATTGAAGGACATACAACATTTTCTCCCTTCCATGTGCCACAACAAGAGTAGAACAGTATAATAGGCTGGAGGAAATGGAATTATTCCTGATTCTTTGCTTTGAAAAGGAAATATCACAGGTTGGGGGTCCCATATAGATGGAAAAGCCACACAGCTATCTGCACTGAGGGAAGAAAGCTGAGGTATCTGCTGCAGAATCTAAGAAAATCCACACACAACAACAAAAGAAAATCCACTTGGGCTAGTGCTGTGGATTATGTTGCAATAAGATACGCATTTGATACGGTTGACCATCAGCTACTGACTAGCCGCCTTGCCGACGTGGGGATTCAGGGGTCCGCCTTACAGTGGTTGGCCTCCTTTCTCCAAGATCGGGGACAAAGGGTGGTGATAGGGGAGGAATCATCCCAGAGGCACCCACTTATATGTGGTGTGCCACAGGGTGCGGTTCTGTCCCTGATGTTATTTAACATCTATATGCACCCCCTTGCCCAGATTGTCAGAAGGTATGGGCTGAGATGTCACCAATATGTAGATGACACCCAGCTCTATCTATTGATGGGTGGCTAGTCCAACTGTACCCCTGAAAATCTAGACCTGGCTCTTCAAGCCGTAGCATCTTGGCTCAGGCTGAGTCGGCTGAAGCTGAATCCGACGAAGACGGAGGTTCTCTACCTGAGCCGGGGTGGTTCGGGGGGGGGGGGGGGGAGATCCGTCTGCCAGCTCTTGACGGGGTGTACTAATACCGGCCCCTAAGGTCAAGAGCTTGGGTGTGCTCCTTGAATCCTCTCTTACAACGGAGACCCAGGTAACAGCCACTACTAGATCCTCCTTTTTTCATCTTCGGCGGGTGCAGCAGTTGGCCCCTTTCCTGGAGCATGACGACTTAGCAAGGGTGAGCCATGCTACGGTCACCTCAAGAATAGATCACTGTAATGCTCTCTACATAGGGCTACCCTTGACACTGACTCGGAAACTAAAGCTACTGCAGAACGCTGAGGCATGGTTGTAAATGGGGCTCCCCCAATGGGAGTACATTCGGCACTGCTAAAAGAGCTGCAGTCGCTACCTATTGTGTTCCGAGTCTGTTTCAAGGTGTTGGTATTGACCTTTAAAGCCCTTTATTCATTCACTTCATTCATTCATTCACATTTTATTTATATCCCGCCCTCCCCGCCGGAGCAGGCTCAGGGCAGCTAACAACAAAATTCATTGAGTTAAAATACATTGAGTTATAACTAACAATATAAACCAACAGATAATTAAAAACTATTAAAATTCTAAAAACAATAAGTTAATATTAGTATGTTAATATGTTGGTGCTATTCAGATGGTGAATTTACTTAGCAGTTTACTCAGTGAAAGCCATTTATGGTCAGGGGCCTGTCTATCTGCGGGACTGCCTTTCTCCACATGTTCCCCAAAGAGCACTGTGTTCAGGGACAAAAAAATCTATTGTCAATCCCTAGACCAAAAGGAGGTTAGGTTGCATTCAACACGAGCTAGGGCCTTCTCAGTGGCAGTACCAGAATTGTGGAATGCTCTCTTGGAGGCCATAAGGGCCCTACGGGATCTTTCCACATTCCACAGGGCCTGTAAGACCGAACTGTTCCAACAGGCCTTTGATATCTAGCTGGAAGAGAACTGCCACCCGACATCATATAAAGTATTAGGTGATCACCGTCAGAAAAGAAGAACTCGCCTATATTGTAGTGATAAAGCACCATGAAATGTTTTTAAAATCTTAAATTGTAATTATGTTTTATTGGTTTTTTACTGGTTTTAACTTGTGAATGTGAATGTTGTCAGCAGCCCTAAGTCCGCTTGCAGAGAGGGCGGGATAGAAATTTAAAGTAATAAATAAATAAGATCCTCATTGTAAAAACTTTTTAAAAAGTTTCCTTAGAATAGGTTTTTCAAAACAGACTGAGGTGGGTGAGGGATGTGGGGGTAGAATTAAATATATCTGAACCAAGCTTAGGTATGTGTAGCTGCATTTGCTTAAATCTCTGCACACCTTCCCCCTATTAGATTTTGACTTAAAAGCTCTTTTGGAGTAGGATCTCTTTTTCCACCTACAAAACTCTTGAAAAGCATGACCTTTACATGACAATTACCCATCATCACTGGGTCCTACGTCCCCGCCTCAGCTGGCAACAACAGAACTTGGTCTAGCTCTCAATCAGGTAGAGAAACAGATGGCCACACCAGTAGACAGGAAAAAAGAAAAAAACAGGTACAAAGTGAAAATATTTATTAGAGCTTTGTCCATATATGTTTTGCTGTTAAGCTTCTTCAGGGGAATCTTCTAATCTAAAGCGTTTTTCAAATTCCACCTTGAGCAATGAGGTGCTCTACAAAGCTTTTCACCATGCACCTACTTTTTTCCTCCCCTCCCCCCAGTCACATAGAGCCAGGTGGTGATCTTGGGCCTCCTCTCACTCAAGTCTAGAGCTGTATCCTTGATTCAGATCCACCATGCTGTTTCGACAGACTGCTCATCTCCCTGCCCCTCCTCAGGTTCCTGCTTTAAAGCATCTGATCAAAGAACACATTGGACCTGTGTTTAAAGTAAGCAAGTCAATGGGACACACCTGCATCATAAATATACCACCAGTGGGCCAGAGGGGTCAGAATGTCAGACTAGCATCTGGAGGACCCAGATTTGAATCCCCGCTCTGGCATGGTAGCTCATTGGGTGAACTTGGACCAGTAACACTAGGACTGTTGCAAAAACAAAATGGAGGGGAGAACACTATAACCTGCTTTGGGCCCCCACTGGGGAGAAACACAGGGCACAAATGAAGTCAATAAATACTCCATGAGACAGATTCCGCAGTACCCAATTGGAACAGCAACACATGTCCAGGAGACCCTTTTTCCCATGTTCTTCGAGCTCAGGGGTGTCAAGCTAATTTGTTATGAGGGCCAAATCTGACACAAATGAGACCTTGTTGGGTCGGCCCTTGTTAGGCAGGGCCATGTGCGTACCTATTTAAGATTAGGTAGCAGAGAGAAACTTTATAAAGGACACACAATTAAAGATTTTTTTAAAAAAAAACTTAAAATAAAACATGCTTAAAACATTAACACTCATTGGACTTAAAGGTGCTTACTTTGTATCCCTCCCATGGGATCCAGAGAACTGGGCAAAGGAAGCTCTGGCTCTTTCCTTCCTTTCCCCAGGGGACCAGGAGGGGGAGGATGGAGGAGCCTCAATCAACTGAGAAAATAGAGGTTTTGCTCTGTAGCTCCTGTGCTATTGAGCAAGCCTTGCAAAGCAAGCTGTGATGCAGAAGGAAGCAAGCAAGAGTCAGTTGCTTGGGGGCCTGATTTGGCCCCTGGGCCACATGTTTGACACCCCTGATATAGCTCATGCTCCCCACCCTTTGTAGCTAAATTCCAACCTTCTCCAGGCTGACTGACTGCTCTCCCTCCCCACACCAATCATAAACATGTGATACGTCTTGCAAAACACCCATGCAATTCCTGAGTTTGTTAAGTGGGCAAGAACCAGGCACCTTATCTCAGAACACAGTGATCCTTGTAAACAGACCGCCAGGGTAGGATGGGGGAGTTACATAGCCTGAAGAAAACAGTGTGATGCTCCAGGTTTTATACTTCAGAGCATGACACCATTGTGTCACTGTTTACCTCCCACCCCCACCCAGTAAGGAAACAGTCTCTATCTACATTCTTTTGTCAACAGCAAAGAGGTGGACAAAAAGCTACCCCTGCTTGGGTTTTCCTGCACTAGCTATGGCTGTGGCAAAAGACTACATGCCCATTTTGTTTTAGTTTTCTAAAGTTAACACCGGAAGGCCAGAAAGACGTGCTTTTTATAGCCTTGCAATGAATGACACATCTCAACAAACAGGATGTGGTATTTTTAACAACTAACTTCTTTCAAAGCAGTTCTCCACAGGCATATTTAAGCATGGCACTTTTAAAAGACATGCAATCAAAATGAATGCTACTTTTAAGTCATGACATTCCTGCTGAATATTTTGACTCTTCTCCAAAGCAAGGAAGCAATACAACTACAATCCTGCATCTTCCCATCTAGTGTGAGAGCCAGTGTAGTGTAGTGGTTAAGAGTGGCAGGCTCCAATATGGAGAACCGGGTTTGATTCCCCCCCACCTCAGGCCAGTCACAGCTATCTCAGTACTCTCTCAGCCCCACCTACCTCACAGGGTATCTGTTGTGGGGAGAAGAAAGGAAGTGACTGTAAGCTGCTCCAAGACCCCTTTTTGGTAGTGAACAGCGGGGTATAAAACCCACTCCATCTTCTTATATTGCCAAGCTATTTTTTTACATCAATATAAATGTACTTAGGTAATGTCAGAAACAGTGTTCATGGAGTCTAATCTTTTGACCATGGTACTGATATTTCTATTTAGTTTCTTGTTCTTGTTAAGTGGGAAAGACAAAATATTTACCAGCACCAAAAGCTTGCACATCTGGTGATGTAATCCAAAACAGATTTACACCATTCTATATAAATGGGTTTAGAAGGGTACAACCCTGCATAGAATTGCATTGTGGGAGACCAGAGCTGGGTATTTTTCCAGTTCTGCCCATGTAGGTAAGTTAGTCTGACAGCTGGCTGATGTATGCTTCTGGGGCTAATGAAATTCCTTTCACACCACTGAATTCTATATAAACACAAGCAAACAAAGTTTGTTGTGAATGCTGCTGGTATCGACACTCAAAACTGGCTCATTATTCAGAATCCAAAAACAAAACATAATCCATTTTATTAGGATCAAACACAATGACGCAAAGCAGAAAATTTTCCATGGAATTTTTTCTGCCCTACGAATGTAAATCTACACTTCTCAGGGCTGTTCTGCTGCCAAACAATCACATTAGATGGGGCTAAATGTGGGATATGAAACAGGGACACGCCCCTGTGCTCATATGTGATCCAGGCTTGTATTTGTCTTATTTTGCTGAAGTTATTTAAATGCTTACATTATTTATTTAAATTTGAATTGAAAGGTTCTCCAGAATGTTTTCTGATTCAAATTTTCCCAGGAAAACCACATCCCTGGGACCAAGCAGAATGACACAAAACAGTGTGCAAGCTTTCAAGTTCTCTGAAACTCTTCCTCAGGCTGGATGTCATGAAATTTTTTAAAAAGATGTTGCAAAGACCGGGGGGGGGGGGGGCGGGGGGAGATATTTCAGGCCATGCTTTTAAAGACCTTTACTTACTAGTGATCTCTGATCAATGCTGGTGGGAATGTAGGTAAAGAAAAAAATGGTCTGCACCCAGCAATGTACTAACAGAACAAAAAGTAAAAAATGCCAGATGATAGATGTCTACAGTTCCTGCACTAGGTGAATGCTCTGATTCCCCTGATGAAGCCTGCACAGCGAAACATGTGGGGACTTTGTAATATAAAATAAAATAAATAAATCTATCACCTGGCATTTTTTACTTTTGGGGAATGTAGACAGACATTGGTTGTACCCCAGTTCCTCTGAGCAAAGGAAAGAGCCAGCAAACAAATGGTGTTTTTTCCAGTGGAATTACAATACGCTTTGCAGAGGACACGTATGTAAGACATACACAATGTAAACTGCCTCAAGTCTTAGCGAGAAATCTGGACTATACATAACCATATAAATAAACCGTTTTCCTGGGATGGTGTGTGGGGAGGGGGGAGACACATTAAAATTGCTAGTAGAACATGCCAAACATAGAACTGGACCATAACTAGGAATATTTAATGCTTACTGCCCAGTTTTCAGATAACCGGAGAACAGTTTTGATTAACCTATCCCTTTGCTTGAATGTGGCTTCATTCTGGATTATTGAGTTTGACAATTACAAGATTCCAAAGAGAAGTTACATGTCAAAGAATTTTAAGATGAGGGTACAAAGAATAAAAGTCTGGGAATCCTCATGGTGTGCTGGAACATCTGGCACTCATACCAAAATATGCAATAGCCAACATGTTTCAAGCCTAAAGGATTCTCATTTAAATGGAAGACACAGACATAAGAATACAAATATTAACAGTAAATCAAGATCTGCTTCCCTCTTTGCTCCCAGTAAGGAAGAAATATTGCAATAGGAGCGATAACATTTTTCACTGCTGAAGTATGCACCCTTTGTGTCTTGAATGAGTCAGAAATAGCGTACCAGCTATACAATACACTCCTATGCATTCATTCTCCATCTTGATTTAATTACATAGACCAGCCATTTATTGGTTTTATCACCATCTTAAGTGCACTGAATCAAGTGCTGTACAACTATATCAGGAATACCAAGCAATCATTCTTGTGACTCATCTGATCAAGATTCATGACTCCCCTGATAAGACAGTCGCAAGTTAAAGCCAGGTTCTAACTTTACAGATTTAACAAATAATGCTTGCAGCCCTAAGGAATTATATGAGGAATTTCGATGTATAGTTTTTAAAAAGAAGAATTTAGAAGGGGTCATCTAAAATGGTGTGTTTTACATGACAAAAGAACAGATTAAAAAATTGGAAATTAAATCAGGCCTTGGATACGAGAAAAAGGTGAAATATTTAGGTATTAATACAACGGCAGGAATCAGAAAATTGAAAATCGATAATTATGATAAACTCCTAAAGGAGATCAAAAAGGACCTAGAGAGGTGAAGAGGTATCTTTGTCGCTTCTAGGAAGAATTGCGACTATTAAAATGAATGTTCTCCCAAGGTTGTTGTTCCTGTTCCAAATGATTCCTATAATCCTTCCAGAAACCTTTTTTCGGCAGTTGAACACTTTAATATCTAAATTTATTTGGCAGAACAAGAGACCCAGAATTCAATTGAAAGTTCTACAGGACGTCAAGCAGAGAGGGGGTTTCGGCCTCCCAGACTGGCAGTTATACCATACAGCCTGTTCATTGGTGTGGCTTAAAGACTGGGACACATTAGCTAATAAAAAGACATTGGCTGTAGAAGGTGCAGACCTCCTGCAAGGATGACACTTTTATATGTGGTATCAACCCCCCTCCAAAAATAGCTTATTTACCAGACATGAAATTAGGAAAACATTATACAAAACATTGCAATGAATAAAACCGCAATTTTTCAATAAGGTGCCAAGGTGGTTATCCCCATTGGAAGCATTGATACACCTTAACTTGTTAAATTGGGATGAAATACCTACTTATCATACATTGGATAGCCATGCGAATTTGAAGATTGATCCAGACTTGCAGTTGAACTGGTGGACCAAGACACAAATTCAGTCAAGTCAGGATAAGATATTGGGATTTGAAAGAAAAATTAACGATTTAGATCTAATTTGGATTGGTACTGAAGAGAAATTGATTGCAAAAATATATAATCTACTTTTAGAACTGAGAATGCAAGAAGAAATTGATAAAGAAAGTATGGTAAAATGGATGCAGACTATAGGCCACACAATTGCATTAGCAGATTGGGAGAAGCTATGGAAAATGAATATAAAAATGACTAGATCCTCTACTCTTAAAGAAAACATATATAAGATGATTTATAGGTGATACACTACTCCTGAGAAGCTTTGCAAGATATATCAGAATACCTCAAATAGATGTTGGAAGTGTCAGAAAACAATTGGTTCTAGCATATGCAGTGGCAATGTGAAAAGGCGAGCAGTTATTGGACTCAAATACTCACTTGGCTACAGAAAATACTTAAAATAAATATAAACCACCTACCCGAACTTTATCTTTTGAGTATATGTCAAACCTCTACTTCTAAGACAAGTTGGATTTTTGGTTCATGCAACTACGTCTGCAAGAATTATATATGCTAGGTACTGGAAGACACCACAAATACCTAAGAAAGAAGAATTTGTGCAAAAACTGTTGGAAATAGCTGAAATGGACTTTCAGCCAAATTGCTTGCAACAAAGTTAAATCAATGTAAAGAAGTTTGGCAGTCCGTATATGATTGGTTGAGAATAGAAATAGTAGCAATAAAGGAGAGGGGTGATGGAAAAGAAGGTTTGATGAAATTGATAGATGAACTTAGAATTAGATCAAAGTTCTCTTCCCCCAAAACGTTTGTTCATGTGGGATTTTTCTTTCTATTTATTGTTTTTGGTTTTGTATTGTTATGTTTATGTTACTGTATTGTGCTGTTGTTTCTGTTTGTCATATATTATTTTTTAAAAATAAAATACTTATACCCCTAAAATGGGGTGTTCTAAATGGCAGTATTTAAAAAGATCATTTATCTTAAAATGAAATTTGAACTCTTTCAATATAAAGAACTCATTTTAGAAGTCATATACTATTATGTCAACCACCAAATCAACAAAAACATATTTTTTATTAAACACACCACCTATTAAAGCACAACATGTAACACAACAGCAACTCAGCCCATTCACAAACAAAAACATTTCAGTGGAAAACCTGCCGAAAATGCAAGAATACAGGATCAGATGGCTTCTATCTTCCTCCCCAAGGCTTCATATTACACAATAAATAAAAAGTACAACCAATAGCCCTCCAGTTGACCACTAAAGGCCAAGTATTTGCAGAACTTTAACATGTTAACATCAATCCTCTGAACTATGTTCAGAAGTAGTGCACTGATACACCAGCTTAATACAGTTGCAGCACCCAGTACAACACAATTGAAGGACAACTGCATACTCCAACAGTAGAAGCTACAGTTTGTGTTCAAAAGCAACCCTCAGACAGAGCACACTACCGCAGTCAAGCGTGGATAAGCAAGATCAGACCAGTCCAAAAAGGAGAACAGCCTTCAAAAGGAGGGAACATTTTTTATCACAGTTCCAACCTGCCTCTCAAAGAGTAGGCCTGAGTCCAAGAGTAACCCTAAATTGATCACAGTGGGTCAAACAGCAACTTCAATGTTCTGAAAATACAAGTATCCAGAATACAGCACAACACATCATGTACTCCTTTCGAGGCTGTATGCAAAACTTTGTGCCTAATACTACACTCTGTTCTCAGATTCATGTGTGTTTGTTTTCAAGTACACGACAAGCTTTGTTATCTGGCACTCATAAGCAATGGAGGTTGACAGTTATTCATATGTGCTGATTACTCAAACTGTACACCATGTGTATTTTTGAGGCTCCCCATCCGATGTCCTGAGTGGGCTCCACACACAGCTTCATTCTTCCAGCATTCTGTCTCCACTACTGTCTTGACTTGCCTCCCTCTAACCCTACCCTCCTTGTGCCACCCAACAAATCCACCACATGTGAAAGGTTCCATCTATTTCTTGACATTTCTAGTGTTTCCCTTTGTAGTTTTTATCTGTTTTCTCAATGTCCTTTGGAGATAGATATCTAAAAACATTTTTGTACCAGTTTTCTCCTAATTTGACTGAAAGGAAATTTGGTATCTTTTCCCCATAGTCGTTGCCATTGTTGTACAGATATCTGTCCTTCAAAGTTTTCCATTCACTTAATCATATATGTTTTTCACTTGTTCATCTTCTGCTTCTAGCATGAGAAAATCTTATATAGCCATCATAGTAAATGCTCTTTTTGTTTTATAATCAACTGTTCAAATTCAGTCCCTTAGTGGTCAACTGGAGGGCTATTGGTTGTACTTTCTATTTACTGTGTGATATGAAGCCTTGGGGAGGAAGACAGAAGCCATCTGATCCTGCATTCTTGCATTTTCGGCAGGTTTTCCACTGAAATGTTTTTGTTTGTGAATGGGCTGAGTTTCCTGTTGTGTTACATGTTGTGTTTTAATAGGTGGTGTGTTTAATAAAAGTTATGTGATTGCCTTGTTTATATAATATTTAGTACTAATATAAACAAAGAAATCACAGTCTGACCCCCTTGGTTTTATTTTATATCCCAGCTTTCTTGCTGAGATCCCAAGCAGGTTACAGAATATTTAAAACAATACAAAAGTCATCCAGTGAACAATGCAATAGGACTAGGATCGCAGAATTAGGACACACACGTCTGTAGTATAACCTCACAAACGCTGATCCAACACAAAGCTTCCATCTGAACTACAGCATTTGCACAAACAGAAACACAAGAAAAAGACCACAGCAACCACTGGTACTAAGTCAAATTTACTGTATTCCAGAACTGCTGCTTATAAAAGATACTGTGCAACCAATCCCATATTTTCAGGAAATGATCCTAGCAACCTCTCCATTCAGAAAACAGCTCCCCAAGGTACAATATGAGAGAGGGACAAGATTGTTGCTCTTCCTGAGGCCATTAAATAAAGCCATTGTGCTTCTCTGTTCTGCTCGTGAGTAGGTCTTCACAAAGGACTACTGTGTCCTGTGACAGTATAAGGGACACAATAAAAAGTCAGAAGCATCACAGGACAATCCCCCAAAAGCTTTCCAAGTAGAAACAAGATGAAAGCTGACTCTCTGAGTCTGTGGAAGATGTTGCACAAAATGTTGAAGAACTTTGCTAAGTAGATTTCTTTTTCTGTTTACGAATCAGCCAATCCAACCCTGTACCCTTAAGCCTCACTATCCATTCTTGTATATCTGGGTTTTTCCTTTCAGCAATCAAACAAGCATTCACGTAATATGCCTGCATACTACAGCAGATGCTGATTCCAAGAGCCGCAGTAGCAAAGCTACAACATAAAGCAACTAGCAGGAAAAACATTTTTTAAGGTTGCAAACAAATCACTGGCCTCTCCTCTGGCATTTCATTGGACTAATTCTCCCACATGACAGCATGATGACTCCATGCTGGCCTGCCTTAACAGCTCAGTTTGATCAGCACTGGAAATGCAATCAATCCCTTGCTATTCCTTAGAGCAATATCACTGAAAAGAAAGATTCAAATCTAACTGCTGGGCAGAAAATCTACCAAAGGACTGTGGTAATGAACATTCCTTGGCACAAAAGTTACTTGAGAGATCCTACATAGAGACTTCCAAAGGTGGTAACACCCTTTTCCATTCTTCCAAGAACTGCTGCATGGCAGGAAATGTCTATTTAGGACAAAATACTCCAACACTCACTTAAATGGTTTGACTGAGGTCCATTCTTCCAAAGACAGAAGCAATTCTGTTAACTTTGTAGTGATTAGGGTGCCAGACTAGGATCTAGGAGACCGGGTTTGAATCTCCACTCTGCCATGACAGCTTGTTGGGTGACCCTGGACTAGACATCCAGCATGGTTGTGTGAATGTAATGGATAAGGTACAAAAATACTATAAGCCACTTTGTATCCCCATGGAGGAGAGAAAAGTGTATAAGGTAAATGTAACAGGTTGCTCAACACCACTTTGTAACCTCCAGAGGCCATGAAACTTGGATCCCACCCTCTTTCCGCTACTAGTCAGTGAGATCTTTCCAACACAATAGATACACACTATAGCTAAAACCTGCAAGAAATCCCTGCTGCATCACCACCACTGCCCAAGAAACAAAGTCCCATCCCTGAAACTTAATCTCATAAGCAAAGAGAAAGTAGTATTACCTGGATTCTTTATCCCATAGTTGGGGAGGGGGGGGGGAATCTGCCCACTATTTCCAGAACTGCCTCCCTGACAAGATGGTGGAAAGCACCCAAGGTGGCCTCCGACTCAGAGGGAGAATACAGAGTGAAACCTTTTTCATCCAGAAGGAGGGAGAGGGCAAAAACCTGTGCCCCAGGAATCAGTACTTTGGGGAAACAACGATCTAGACTAGAGACTGGAACACTTCGTAGCAGCTCTGAATTGCATAAAGGTTATCCTATACTTATAACGAGAACAGGCCACAGTGGATTTACACATAGATCCTAGCAAAAAGGCAGTTGTGGTTAACTTGCTGAAGTGTCCAACAAACTTTATGGCAAGCAGACTGGGGATTCAGCTCATCTCTGCCATCATGCTTAAGAAAAAAGGGACAGAGACTAAAAAAAAAATAATATCAGTGTCCCCAAGATAATTTCAGAGTGTGATCTAGTCTGCATCAACCAAACCATATTTTCACTGTCAAACAGACTTCATACTCCTTTCCTCATTATTCAGTTTCCTCCTTGACTACCTAACTTAAACAATCCAGATCATATGCCTCCGAAACGGAGTTTGAATTTAGGTAGGTTTTAAACATACTATGGTTTGGATCCAACCAGCTTTCTGTTGGTGAAAACAAATAAAGTCCCCTCTGACCACCCAAAAAAAAAAGACTATGCTGGGATCACAAGGCAAGCACATGAAAAAGTCATGTGGAACAGGACATAGTAAAGCAAAAGAAATGGGCGACATTGAGTGGTAAAGCTGTCTGCACCCAACCCTATTGTTTGCCCAGTTCAGATAATCCTAGCACTACGGTTTGTCAAAGCTAAGAAGTGAGAAAGGGCACTGGAGCATAGGAGTCCACAGACTGTTTGCAGTGGCCAATTCATTACTGGATTGGCACACATGATTTAGGCCAGTGGTCTCCTTCCAAAGAAGAGTAGGGCAACTGATGATGCAGCCTTGTGTCTCCTGTAGAGTTGACGTTAAACAAAATGCAATTTAGACAGCAAGTCATACCTCTCAAGTGAAGAAAACTCCCAGTAATACAGGATTAATGAGCCAAGCAGCTTGGCTAGAGTCACAGAATGATGCTCTTTAGAGGAACACCATGAACTTGTTCTCTTCCCTCTACTGCATGGAGCTGCTTTGTAAACTATATTCATGAACAAATCAATAGACCAGATCAGAGTACAGAAAGAAAAGTTGAGTGGGGAGTGGTGATAAAATGGTGATACCACAGTTCTAAGATACTTATTCTTATTGATGCTATTTTAACTCCTAATTTTATGCTAGCATTTTTGTTTACATCATCTCATCTGGAATCCAACAGGCCCCTTTAGTGGAAAAGTTAAAATAAAATAACTAACATAAATCGTTAAATCAGAAAGATTTCATTTTCACCCATGTAGGTCAACCCAGACTTTGGAGGAGGAGGTAGGTAACAGTAGACTGCATTATTTCCTACTTATGTAATACCATTTTTTCTGTATTGTTAGCTTCATTCCATATGTTAAATTGTCTACAATTGCTTATTAGATGTCACCTCACATTGCCTGTTTTCACTTACGCTGTGTAAATTGCCTTGAATCTCAGGGAGAATAGTGGACTATAAAATATAGTACATAAATAAATACTGTAAAATGTGCCTGATATATAGTTGTTGTCAATACAAAACTAGATATTTTTTTTTTATTAGACAAGTCATATGTTCATCAAGAGCTCACCCACCAGAGCTTCTGTGTACCCAATCTGTTGTAGAGGAAAGATTCTCTGTTCTGGTTAAAATGTGTCTTGGCCCAGGATCTAAACAGACAGAAAATAAAGCCACACCTCAACTGAAATCTGCATGAGTTCCAGAAAATTCTCATGACTTCCAGGTTGCATTTTCACCCAGTGACACCAGCAAGACAGACTAATGATCTAAAACTGAGCCTACCCTAACCAGAACTCCATATCTGCTAGAGCAGGGGTGTTGAATTTGTTATGACTAGATTTGACATAAATGAGACCTTGTTGGGCCAGGCTGTGTGTGCACCTATTTAAGATTAAGTAGCAAAGATATAAGCTTCCTAAAGGACAAAAACAATTAAAGATTTTCTTTAAAAAAAAAAAAAACTTAAAACATGCATAAAACATTAGCACTTGTTGGTTTTAAAGGTGCTTTCTTGGTATTTCTCCCATGGGATCCAGGGAATTGGGCAAAGGAAGCTCTGGCTCTTTCCTTCCTTCCCTAGGGGACCAGGAAGGGAGAAGCCTCAGTCAATAGAAAGAAGAGAGGCTTGGCTCAGTAGCTCTGCTGTGCGACTGAGAGAGCCTGGCAAAGCAAGCTCTCCCCCTCTTCCTCCCCAAGGGGGGAGAAAATGGAGGTTTTGCTCCGTAGCTCCTGTGTGACTGAGCAAGCCTCGCAAAGCAAGATGTGATGCAGAAGGAAGCAGAATAGAGGGAGAAAGAAACAGATGACAGCCAGTTACTTGGGGGCCTGATAGGAGCCCTCTGGGGGCCTGATTTGGCCCACAGGCTGCATGTTTGACACCCCTGTGCTAGAGCAAAAAAGTCTAGATGCTCACATTACTAAATGAAGTGAACAAACACTGCAGGTCACCCAGGCATAATCTGCTAGGGATAAGCTGCAAGAGAGGCAATGGCTTTGCTGCCCCATCCTGGACACCCCAGAGATGCCACTACCGTACTTTGTGAAGCAGAAGAGAATGAGATGCAGCAGAACAAAACAAAAAGAAGTCTAAGATCCTACCGCTCTTCAACAGGGAGACAGCAGCTCAAAAGCTATGGCAGGCAAGAAGGTCAGGAGGCCAGGAAATGGGCAAGGGCCTGAACCCTTCTCCTTAGGAAATTCTAAGGGTGGATAACTACACTGGCTGCTGTTGGCAACCCAACAGCCAAGTCAAATTAAGTTAGTTCATTTTTCCATGGTCCCTCCCTGCATTGCTCCACTTCCACCATATTCTATTTGTATCACAAAGTGAAGATGACAGAAAGCAGCAGACACTTGAATTTAACTTGTCCTCTTTCAGCAGCACCCCAGATGTGCCCATCAAGCAACAGATAAAGCACAATTGTCTTGAGATGTACAGTTTCTGGAAATTTTGAAGTTGTGGTAAATGTGTTCTGAGTAACAACGGGAACTCTTGAGAAAAATGTAACATGTGCAATGTATAGTTTCTTAGCAGATTTAAAATGAACATTGACAAATGAACACAGGATGCATTATAACTGATGTACTGTGGAAAATTTTCCAAATCATTTTCCATTAATACTTTTTTCCTGTCAAAAGTGTTTCATTTCTATAAATGTATTGTTCCATAAATTAGCACTTTCATGAATGGTGTTCCAGTTAAACTGGACAATTTCAAAATTGTAATTAACTTTCTTCCACAGACCAATCACTGAGAAGCAGAAACATTACAACTCTAATACACAAACATACATATATAAGCTATATCTGTCAGCATCTTTGTAATGTAATAAATAATGCGTAGTCAAATATTTGCAGTACATTTTGATGAGAGAGAGCTAACACATATGGAGCAGAGGTCCCTAAGTGGCTATTAGCCACAGCATATTGTTGGAACTCTCTGTTTGGGGTAGTGATGCTCTGTATTCTTAGTGCTTGGGGGGGGCATAGTGAGAGGGCTTCTAGTGTCCTGGACCCACTGATGGACCTCCTGATGGCGCCTGGGGTTTTTGGCCACTGTTTGACACAGAGTGTTGGACTGGATGGGCCACTGGCCTTATCCAACATGGCTTCTCTTATGTTCTTACAATATTTTTAAAATCTGCCTTAAGAAGTGTTTCACCAAGACAAAATATTTCAGCTATGTTCATGTTTTTCCACTGTCAACTGGGGAAGGGGGAACCACCTGACTGCCTCTTCTCGTCATCCATTTCTGCTGGCCATCACATCTCTATAATGGTTGCAGCAGCTGCTCTATCATAAATGTTCTAATACTCAGTGGCTTGGGAGCCATATATGACTCTTTGACTTGCTACCTGTGGCTCTTCTGGGAACTGTTTCTCCAATGTGGCAACTGCCCTATCTCCCAGGAAAATGAGTAAGCTCATTGCCTGGCAAGGGGATGGAGAATGGGTAAGCTCTGAGCCTCCCTGACCTGCAGACCTTATGCAAGGGATAGAAGTAAATAGCCCATTCTCTCCAACGCCCCACCCCTCTCTGCAGCCTATGTTATCTAATCTCAGGACCCAGGTGGCTGCTATGAGGACAGCAAGCTGCCCACAGAGAACTATAGCCACCATGGCAGCCACCAATGAAAACAGTAATCAAGGCCACGGTGAGGTGGTGGTTGTTTTACCCCCTCCCTCCATGGCCAGCTTGCTCTTCTTTGGTCACCCTGGCCATCTTACTCGCTTGTTCAAGCAGTTGTGCCTCATGCTGAAGTGAGAGTGGGAAGCCCTTTCCTTCATGCCAGGTCCACATGGGACAGCTAAGGCTCAACACTGGCAGAGACAGAGAACTCTACACAATCAAAGGTATTCTGGTCATCTAAAAGGTTACTGTCATACATTTAATATTAATGGTTATAGTTTCTATTACAATAGGCAGGTTATTGGACAAACCATAAGAACAGTCACGTGGCTCTTTTGCTTGATGGTAACTGCAAATGTGAGCCACCAACCAAATACCACTGCACTAGGGCAATCAAGTCCGTTTGGGAAGTGCCCCTGTTCAGGGTGACTTTGAAGTTGCTTGCAGAGCCCCCCTTAAAGCCTCTTCAATAATGTTTTGTATTAGGGAAGAGAAATAGGCCAGAGTACAGTGCCTGCTTTTGCATACACACACACTGGGGTCACGGGTATCAGTATCTACATGTAGGCAACCAGCTCAAGGGGCAGATGGCAAGTTTTGCCTCATACTGTGATCTAAAGTAATTATTAGAAAACCCAAAGACACAGCTGCAGCCTGATGCGCCACCAACAGGGAGAACAGAATGCACAGGCTCTGCCAAGGTATCTGAACTGGACTCTGAAGCTTGCAAGATACTGCACATTCTGTACCTCCTTTCATTTGCATCCCCTAGTAGGGAACAATTAGTAGGTAAGGTACTGGAACTCTAAATACTTCCAGGAGACAAGTCTGTCTACACTGACTAAACAAATTACAGGCTCAAGAGAATTAAAATGAAAGTAGTAATTAGCTTCCAAAAATGCTTTAAACCATATTGCTAAATGTATGGGAAAAACACAGAAAGAAGATTGACTCTGCTAACACAGCTGAAATTCATAAATGGCTGGCAGTTGGTAGAAGCCCATACTGGTATTACAGATGAATTTCAGATCATTCTTCAATGGACATAGATAAAAATAAAATCTTTGGCATAGCTGAACCCTAAATTGCAGCAAGGTAAACATTTCCTAAGGTTGTTTCATGCTGCTACCCTTCAGAGTCTTCTTCTAAAGACATGACCTGTACAGGACTTTTTTTTTTTTAGCAGGAATGCACAGGAACACAGTTCTGGCTGGCTTGGCATCAGAGGGTGTGGCCTAATATGCAAATGAGTTCCTGCTGGGCTTTTTCTACAAAAAAAGCTCTTTGTAAAACAATGGTGACATCAGGGGATGTGGCCTAATATGCAAGTGAGTTTCTCCTAGGCTTCTTCTACAAAAAAAATGTCCTGGACCTGTATAACCCAGGGAGAAAGAAGAAAACAAAATGAAAACACAGGTAAAGTATCCCCTAGATTGTATTTTCTACCTCTCACCCTCTGCAGCACTGCGGATTTCCTGGAGAAGCAGTACAGATTTTTTTTAAATAAAATCCTAGTTCATATAGTTTATTAAAATCATAAAGAATTCACACACCCCACCATCATATGCTTCCACTACAAGAGCAGACAAACACCCAAGGCCAGTCTAAGGCTGTTGTGGGCAATCTAAGACTTCACTTTCCCATTCCAACCCCATTCAATACAGAGAATAATTTCAAAAACAAGTTCATTCATCTCTTGGCATTCAAACAAACAATGTAAAAATAAAAGTTAAATTTGCTTTTACCTAATTTGGCACCTTAAAGCCTGGTACCCCAAGAGACAGCTTTGAGTTCACCAATATGGTCGGGATGACCCTGCACACACCATCGTACCCTGCCAAGATCAAATGCAAAGCAGGCATGCTGGGAAAAACTGCCACAGTGAACTCAATTTTGCCAAAACCAAGCACAGGAGGTTCAGGAAATGAGAAAGAAAATTAATTCTTACTAGCAGATCGTAAGATTTACCACCCTGACCTGGATAGCCCAGGCTAGCCATATCTTGTAAGATCTCAGAAGCTAAGCAGGGTTGGCTCTGACTAGTAGTTGGAATACGAGGATTGTGATGAAGGGGCAGGCAATGGCAACCCACCTCTGAACATCTCTTGCCTTGAAAACTCTACAGGGTCACCATAAGCCAGCCAGGACTTGACAGTACTTTCCACCATCGCCAAGGATTTACCATCAACTCTCTCACTAGGTATGGGGCCATGAAGAACAAGAACTCTCATGCCTCAAACTGCATGTGCAAGATATCAACCAAAATGCAATTGATTCAAGGAACCATGCGTGACTAGACATTTAGCGGCTGTCATGGGAAATCAAGGGAATGAGGCAACCAGATGTGTAACATCAAGACTGAGCTTTTCCCTCCCTTCCTGCTTGATGCTATAAATTCTGGGATTGGCTGGAAGTTGTAAAACCTGGGATTGGTTGAAAATGTGAGGCTTCTGGGACAAGCTACACAGGTCTTTGGATGCTTGCCTCACAGTCCATGGCTAAGCACACAGTCTATGGGCCCTGAATGAATCAGTGCACTGGATCCAAGACCCATCTAGGTTTTGCATTATTCATTTTGTCTGAATTTTGTTTGAATTGTTTAATTAAATTTCACTCAGGCATGCCTGTACACTGGCTTTGGGTCACCAACAGGGAAAGAAGCAGGTTAATAAATAGCCTGAAAGTGAATAAATATTTTTTCCATAAAACATCTAATGGAGTAATGAGAATCATCAATAACATAAAATACCCACTGCTATACTAAAAAACACACTGGGTTTTTTGCACAAAACACAGGTGGCAAAGGAGAATGAAGGCAAAAATCCACAGGACAATCACAGCAGAGGTAAAAGGAAAGGACCCCTGTGCAAGCACCAGTCGTTTCCGACTCTGGGGTGCTACAGTCACCAAATCTGGAAGTTACCAGGGCACGTGTGACTGTAAGTTTGTAACCAGTAATGGCTTCTTCAGAAACCGTCACTGTTCGCATACCAGCTCAATTGGATAAAAGATATTTTGCAAGCCAACACTACTGCTTTAGCATCCCCCCAGTATGTGTCTTCAAGAGAACAGCACAGCATAAATTCCACCACCCATGTCTATTGAACCACCTCTCATGTTGTCTGGATTAAATTTCAGTTTGTTCAACCTCAATGACCCCATAAGAGCTTGAAGATACCGGTCCAGTGAAACGACTGCCTCCTTAGCATGTAATCAAAATGAGTAGAATTAGGTTTCAGCAGAATACGGACTGAAAAAATGGTAACAGGCTGGTAGAAGACTATGATTATGCTGAACTCAAGGAGTTCTTCCTTTTCCTCAAGTTCAAGCACTCAGTCCCATAGTACACCTCTGCATGCAGACAAGTGTTGTGCTGAGTACCATTAACACAAAGATAGCATGTAATATCACTCTTTCACCCAGTATTCTAAGTGTCAATGAATATTCGCTCCTAGCCCCGTCTGCCAAGCCAGAGAACTGACAGATGACTCCCTAGAATCAATGGCCTGCACAACTGCAACTAAGCTTGGAAGATACAATGAATGCAGTGCAACTCCCCCCCCCCCCCCCCCCAGGAGAGTCATTCTGAACCTGAATGTGCACAGACATTTTAACTGTTCCAACTAGCTTGGCAAAAAAGGAACAGAACTGCCAAGGCATCCAAGAAACTGCAATTAAAGCAGTGCATGGATGACTCATCACCACAGCAATTTCCACTACGGTTACAAAAATGCAGAGGTGATTATCTACCTTAACCCACAGGGTTGCATCAAAGGTGTGGGGAAGAAAAAACCTCTCTACCCCATTTCCCTTTCTTCAGAATCAAAGCCTTAAAACACATCTATCAATCCATCTTCGTTTCAGTTCACAATTCAGTTCCAGCTACAGAAGCATAATTTTACGTACCTGTTCAGGCTCTGTTGGAAATACATAAGATTCCAATAAACATGCCGTAAACAGGTACAGACTCCCCATAAATGAGCCCTAACTAATGAGTTAAACAGCTGTACTAACTGCTTAATGACTGAAACTACTCTAGCGACATCCTGGCAGCTATCTCCTGGTACCATCTGCTCACTTGAATTTCATAAAGACAGTAAGTTATCATGCCTGCCCTGCTACAATTGCTGAAGGAAGCAAGCGTCTAAGCATTAGAGCCACTTCAGAATAGCATTTTACAAAAGCCAAGGAAGACAGTAATTGTAACAAGGCATCAGCCAGTCATGTAAGCACTCTGTTGAATCTTCCTCCTGAATGCAATATATACTTTAAAAATGAAGTGAAAATTCACCTAAACACAAAAAGTGGGGGAGCTAAAAAGCTTATAAAAGTGAAAACAAAGAAAATGTTCTATGAGTCTTAGGAATGCAGCACTCAGGAAAGAACTTAGCAAAGGGTTTCTCTCAAACACACAATTCATGTCCCAAAGAAATGTGCAGAAAATCAAAATTTTACACTTTTATGGAGCGGATATAAACATCAATTTATTGACTAGAACTAGGCTAACAAATCCAAGAGGCCAACTTGCCATAGCACCTAAAATTTCTTTCTGACACCTAGTATTCGAAAACATTAGCATAGAAATACAAAACTCTGAAGACGGGGGGAGGGGGGGGGATCAGTCTTGCTCCTAAATTTCTGGACTGGCTCCTAAAGGCAAAGAACTTCTTTTTTAGGCTTTCTCTAGGATTTTGAACATTGCTTCTGTGCAGGCCCAGAAATCACGGAAAAGGACTCTGCACAGACCACAAAGAAAAACAACTGTCAATGGAGCTTCTCTGGCCACAATCCAGCAAGCAGAAACCAGCAGACTCTACTCAGAATATTCCTGAGAGATCTGTAACGCAGCCCAATTTAACTGTTCCATTTACATGTACTCATGAGATGGTTCAAGTAATCGATAAACTTAATTAGTAGAACTGTCCAAACATTAGTACACACACACAAAAATCTAAAAGTGCAAAAGAAACCCACTTTTTAACAACATGCACATTTATAAAATGCAGGTCATTCAGAGAACATAAGAGAAGCCATGTTGGATCAGGCCAATGGCCCATCCAGTCCAACACTGTGTCACACAGTGGTCAAAAAAACCAAGTGCCATCAGGAGGTCCACCAATGGGGCTAAGACACTAGAAGTCCTCCTACTGTGCCCCCCCCCCAAGTACCAAGAGAATTTCCCTTGTTTATGTAAATAAGTGTTTTAAGAACATTCATTTGCTTCTGCCAATCATTTGTATTACTGAGACATTCTTTAATGCAGAAAGAAGATGCTGATATTTTTAACAAACTACCAAGCACAGTGGAAACGGCTCCCATCAGCTCAAAAGACTTCCCCTTATGGAGCTGAATTATGGCTCAGTGGAGGAGCACTTGCTTTGTATGAGAAGGTTCTAGGTTCAATCACTGTGATCTCCAATTAAAAGAACTCAAGTGGCAAACACTGCAAAAGACCTTTCTCTGTCTTAGAACTTAGAGAGCAGGCAATCCTGAGTTTGACAGATCAGTGGATTCATTCAGTGTAATTGCGGGTGTTTGAATGAAAACAGCAAATGGAAGACTTAGGCTTCTGTGACCATTCTGCAGTCCATCTATTCTACAAGTGCAGGGAACAAGATGCTGGACTAGATGGACCAGTGTTCTGAGCTGGCAGGACAGCTCTTGTGTTTTTACCTGAGGGCATTTTTCTCAGTGTGTATGTAAAACAAATAAACACAGCAAGTATTCACTTCCAGTTCACAACTTTCCACATTTTAAAAGAAGTCCTTCCAAAAAAATGAAAGTTGTCCAAACAACACCAATGGAGCTTTGCTAAGAGTAAGTTAAGCTAAGAGCGCACTGTGACAAATACCAGACTAAACACAAAACTAAAAGAAAGTAGGTGTCAAAATGCAAGGAAAGCAGGAAAAAGTTTATGAAAACACTACAGCAAGCACACTGTTAAAGGTATATTTGTTAACTGTTGCAGAAAATATGCTCAAAGGTCCCACCAGTAGAGACTTACAACTAACTGACAGGCAAAAGATAAACTATGGAGCCTACCAATCTACCGCTGGCTGGTTTTCATTTTATCAGCTAGCACCTGACAACTGCTGTGCTTCCAAACACTATGGCACTAGATGGACCTTGGTCTGATCCAGCAAAGTATTGCTTATATTATTCAGCAAGAGTACATAAATATGGTCACATAAGCAGAGTTCCCCAGTATAGTGCCTGTAAGTTCCATGGTTCCCGCTGGGCTTTTCAGAAAGTGGGTAGGAATACTATTGACTGCCCTCATTCAAATGAAAGGCCTTTCCACAGCTGCAGCTACTTGAGGATCAGGAGGACTGGTAAACAGGGCCTGCGGTTCCCTTCAGGCTTCCTTTTTTTCTTTCCCCTTCTTTTTATCACTTTCTCCCTTCTCAGCCTTTCCCTTGTTGCTTTTCATTCCGTTTCTGTGATTCTTTTGCAACAGAAGGAAGGCGGTATTGTCCTGTGGAAGCCATTTTGGATTTAGCACTCACCACCCCCTTTCAAAATTCCAAAATTGCTCACAGGTTTAAAAAAGGGTTGGGGACCCCTGCCTTACTCATTCAAAGACGCTCTTGCTTTGCAAATCTAACACAACAGTGGGCTGCAAGAATTACACACACACACACACACACACAAAGACCAAACCAAAGTCAGTTAGACTTTTAATAGTTCGGCTCAAGAAGCTGTGCATTTTGAGATCATGAAATTTGGCCTGAATGTTATGACAGAGAAGAATGATTCATGCACGAAGGCAGATCAGTTATCTGGAAACCACGAGAATCTAAAAATGGGTATGCTGACATTAAATCATCTGGCCTGATCTCCCCACCACCGTCTGACGTGCTTTAGCCACCCTGCCCCATGACACACCTGCCCTGTTAAAACAGATTAAACTGGCCTAACTAAAGGCTACTAAGTATGGGTGCGCTACATTTGATGTACCTAAATGGCAAGATATCCATTAAAGAGTACACTGTACAGATGCTTCTAGAATCATGCAAATAGATGAAGAATTGAGGGGCAGCCAGTGAGGATGAGCCAAAATTTGGTCTCTAGTTATGTGGACTAAACATCTTTTTCAGTCAGGCACTTATGTTGCACCCACCACCCTATGTCACAATTCCTTTTTTTTAAATGGTTTTATTTATATTCCAATCCTATAACATATATATATTTACAGAGAAAAGATTTCGATACACCTGTGTGTCACAATTCCAAAGGTACTTGCCAGCTCAAAAAGGTTGTGGACCCCTGCAATAGAGCTCCTGAGCCACTGACTGCCTACTGTGGTTAAATGGCTGAGTGAACAAACTGAAATGAAAGTGTGACAAGATTGAGGTAAAGCTGATTGGGATTCTTGAGGTCTTGATGGACATTACGCTTTCCACTATCATTGGGGTTCGGCTGACCCTTGCTGACTCAGTTAAGTGTCACGGGGTTATTGATTTATAATATTTCTATGTCATCTGTTCAGAGTCCTGACCAAGGCAGCTTACAATTAAAAACCACAGTATTAAACACAAGCCATTTAAAAAGCAGAAAGTTACACTGGATCCAACACTACCACTAGAGAAGAAGGTTAATGCAGCAACAAAACATATACACTTCTTTTTCAAACTTAGCTTAGGCCACAAAATGGCCCACCTACCTCAACTCGACAAATCTAGCCCTCTGGATCAATGCCACAGCAACATCAAGACTAGACTACTGTCATAAACTCAACATAGGTCTCGCTTCAAAGTCAACTCAAAGACTTCAGTTGATGCAGAACACTACAGCTCAGTTGTTTTCAGTAGGTAACCACAGCATGCAGATTACACCTATTCTTCAGTCACTGCCTGCCAGCTACCAGATTTAATTAAAAGATACTGCCATCCCCTATAAAGCCCTACACAGCCTTGGATCTATAAACCCCTACATGGCCCTGGACCCACATATCCGCAAGACCACCTTTCCCATGCTCCAGCATAACAATTTAATTCATCTGAGCCAGGTGCCACCCTGCACAAGAACAAGATCAACAACTGTCCTTGTATGTGCATTCACCATAGCAGCCCCCACCTTGCACAATGCCATGCCTGGAGAGATCAGAAAGGTCCAATGGTTCTGGTATTATGTAAAATAAAATTGTTCGGGAGAATTGTTGTATCATGTACCATACCTGCTTCAGCAGGGAGGGTGGGATATAAGCAGAACTTAATTAATTAATATGATAGTACTTTATTTTTACAGAACGGTTCAAGAGATATTTTAAGAAAGGGGATGAATCTGTGACTTTACTGTATATGGTTTGTGTTATCTGTAGCTCTACCCATTAATCTGGGTGTTGAACTCATGTGTTATGTGAGCCGGATCTAACATAAATGAGACCTTGTCAGTGTGTCATAAAATGTAAAGCCAGGTAGCAGAGATATAAACTTTATAAAGTTTATAAATCACACAGCAGAACTACATAGCCAAGCTCCTTTACTGGCTGAGGCTCCTACTCCCACCTCCTCCCTTTGGGAAAAGGAAGGGAAGAGGGAAAGAGCAAGAGGCGGCATGGCTGCCTCATCACAAAGGAGAAATAAAAAATGGCGGCTGAAGGCAGTAGGCGAGAAAGAAGGAAGCAGATGACAGCCAGTTGCTGGTGGGCCTGATTGGAGCCCTTTGGGGGCAAGACAGGTCTGCAGGCCAGACATTTGACACCCTTGCATTAGCTTGTTTTCAGTGTATTTTATTTCTACTTATTATCATTTACTACTTGTCTAACATGTCATGTTTAATATTAATGATTTCTTCTGATTTCCATTTGTTTCCAATTTCTGCAATCCCAGTTTTATTTACATTGCTTATTATATGGCCCATCCTATTCACTGCATTGACCTTTACCATGTAATCCACTTTGCGTCACAGTGAGAAAAACAGACTATAAATGATGCAAATAAATAAATAACCAACCGTCTTTGGAGAGAGATCAATCACCTCCACACAAAGCAAGGCCTTCTTCATTGCTGCTCTACAGTTCCTTGACATAGTCCTCGCCCCACCAAGATTATGCTATGCTCTTCCTCTGTTATCTGAAGAAGAGCAAACATCTTGGCCTTTGGTTGATATTTTTCTTAGCACAGAGGCTCCTTGGAAATTTGAGTTTAATGGCTGCTGAAGTGCATGTAAATTGTTTTATGATTTTTACCATGGCAGCACTCCAATTTTAATATTTTTAACTGTTAAGGTTTTAATAATTCTGCACCATTCTGAGAATGTGTAAAAAGCTATTTAGAAAGGTCAGCAAATAAATGGTTCCAAAAGCATCTCCAAAAAGATTCTCAAGCAAGTCACATAAATAATGCATTACTATTATAGCAGACTTGTGAATAAGACTCCTTACCATCCTTCAATATATCCCAAGATGTTTAGCAAACATATATAAAAGCAGTTTCATTTCATTATTGTAAGACACAACTGATACCACCTAGATTCACGGCAGAGTGACATCTCTAAGATGAACATAACCAAACCTCCATAGTGGAAAGGTAGCATATACCTCTGAATATCAGAAGCTAGGGATAAACAGAAGCTGGAAATAAAATAATTTACAGTACTTTCATTCCCTGTTTCTGGGCTTCTCAGCAGCTATATGTTACTGTTGAAAACAGTCTTGCACCAGATGGATCCATGGTCTAGCCCAGGTAAGCTCTTATGTGGTATTGTTTTTCACAATACTGCTGCTAGATGCACAGTTTTTCTTCTCACAAGCACCAGGATCCCTTAGCTCTTATCATACAAATGAGTTCAAAAGACTTCCGCATGCTCACTAAACCTAAGGTCTGCTGAAAACTTCACTCTGCATGAACTTGCTTCATGCAAACGGTGACATAAAATATACAAGAGCCAAACCCTGCTGTGAACCACTACAAGAGTCCATTACTTTCATCAGGTCCTACACAATGCAAGGCCTTCCTCTGCAAATTTCAGAGCCATACTTTTATCGTCCATTAGTTTAGTGTACATCTGAAAATGAAATGTATTTCAGCTATCCCGATGTACTTTTCACTTGCTATTGCAGACTGCAGTTAGCCAATCACCTATGGTAAGTTAACAACTCCTTCTGGACAAAAGAAATAATGCTACATTGACCACTCAAGTTGCTCTGTGACACATTGCTGATATGCAGGAAGAATGGTGACGTTCTTTTTGTGTGTGCCAATAAATTTTACGTGCCCTTCTGAATAGCTACACTTCTTATTTACAGCAAAAAAATAAAGCAACCGTTCTACTCAAGGGTAGAAGGCAGCAGTATCTAAGGTAGTAACAGAGTTGCCAGAGCAGAATCCTATGTATGCTAAAAATGTTTTAACCATCAATACAGATAGGACTCCAAGACAGACACATTCTTTTGCATAAATCAGGATCAGTAAAGCTATCTGAGCTATTTCAGCCCCAAGTCAGATGCAAAGAAAGAGCTGCACTTGGGACTGCAAAACAGAACCCATACAATCCTGACCCAACGCTCCCTCGCTGAAACAACTGATTCTCCAAACTCTGGGACAGAAAGGAGAAGACTTTGTTGTTTTGTATTCCATAGTGAATACAAACAACAAAGCTGACTGTAGCATCTGTCAGACTTGCAGCAATGATTCCCAAGGATCTCAACTGCTCAAAAGTTTCTTGCAAGCCACAGGGTTGCTATGGTCACCCAATACAAGATCCAAAATTAGGGTCCCCCAGGTTCCAGAAAAACCAGGAGGTTTTCATGATACTATTGCACTACCAATTAAAACTCACTTGGAAGTTTGCACACATTTGTTATTTCCACTGCTGGATTTCTAACTGATGAAAATATTAACCCAGTTCCTGCTTTACCTACTCCCCTCACAAAACATTCTCACTGGTATAAAACTTCTACTTGCAGAAACAATGAAGATACTAGAAACTGCACATAAGTAAAATCTCTAGAAGTTTTGAAGCTGTAGGGGGGAAGCTTTCCTAGTTTAAAAAAGGGATAGTCTAGTTCATAAACCTCAAGCGTAATCCAAAGGGTGAGGTATTTTTCACTGGAGGAGCATGTAGGGCCAGAATCCTTGCTTGTGTGTGACAATTATCTGATACACAGTTTAAAAGTATTTTAGCTAATTAATCAAATATGCAGCTATGACCTGCTGATTACATTATAGAGATTTTTCGCACTGTATCTCAGCATCTCACCTTTTCCAATACAGGGATGACTGGTCCCAGTACTGGAAAAGGTGAGATGAACTATAACTAAGAGTGCAGTTGTAAAGACCTATACTCTTCTAAGTCCACTGAAGTCAATGGTTTGTATCCAGTTTTTCACTCTCTCAGCTCTATTTTCCTTCTTATTGCAGCATCCTCCTCACATAACTTTTGTACATGCATGTCCCATGATTCCCAGTACAGCCTTTCTTGGTGGTCAAAAGAACCCTCACATCTTTATCACTACTGTAACTGGTGGTTGGATCCAACACAAGGAGTTTGGAAAGGTGAAACTCTGATTAGGACAGCACTACAAGGCTGTTCATTCTTTCTTAAAGTACATTCATATTGAGTATTTGTTCTGAAAGCATTCTGGACAGCTAAAGGACAGCAGTAAAAATGCTTCAACATTGTATCTTGTAAAATATTTTGTAAGTTCTCTTAATTGTTCTATATCAAACCTCAAGAACCCACACAATGAATTTTTCAAGTTTTTGCTACTTCATCCCCCTCAAGTCTTACCATCTCTAGGTCTGCAACTGAACTACTCCAAAGAAGCAGTGAAAACAGCTTCCCCTTCTGGCATGTCCCTTCCTGATCTTATTCAGCCAAAAGATTTCTAAAGCACCTCCTAAAGTCATGTGAAAGTCAAAGGACAGACAGGAAACTATGGATATGAAATGGAGGGGGGGGGCAAGAAGAGGTATCCAGAAGGAGCAGGGAGATTTTAAACATTTTAATTAGAGTGCTGGAACCACCAGGAAGCTTTCAGTACTACACCAAGTACCTGTAATTAATTTCAAGTTAAAACCAGGTCAGGTACAACCAGTATGAGTTAAACTGACATGGCAAAATGCACCACACAGGAATGGCACAAAAATCTGTTTATAATTTCTGTGCCAAGTACCATCACATTAATCTTATAAAACTACCATAAAATTCCAACTGACATACAGAATGCTCCCTTTAACACAGGTTTTCTTCTTCCTTCCCTCCTCCTCAGTTGCAGAGTACTCTGTCACAGATATTTTTGGACAGTTTAAACACCCCCCTAGCTTGCAGACTGCACTAAATCTCTATTCATTCCTCAACCACTCAAGTACTCTATAGTTAAATAATGGCAACTAGCAAACAGCAGGATAAGAATACATCCCAGTGCTTCAGATATGGCCTGCACTAAAATGGCTTGCTGCACACTTCACAAAGCACCTCAAGTGTTATCTATAGTTATACATTAAGTGAAAGTTAAGACCACAATTCACAGCGATGTGCAACATCTTTCATGGCCTTCACCCACACTGAAAATAAATCCTGACTCGCTTCACTGTGTGCAAAGCAAGTTGGTTGCTGGGACCATAACTGCAAGGCAGATCAACACACAAAGAACTGTGTGGATAGAACATTGTGTGGATGGAACACAAGGCACAATCTGTCCTAATGATGGGGCAGAAATTGCCCTTGGACTTAAACGCTCTGCTTCCCTGTCTTCAGTCTTTGTGCACCTTGTGCCAGGACCTTCAATCAAAAAGAAAGAAAATTTGCTGAGCCTATGAACTGCACTTCCTTGATTAGTTACCTTGCTCTATCAAACAACGCATGGTCACATGAAGCTGCTTTATACCGAATCAGACTCTTAGTCCATCAAGGTCAGTATTGTCCACTCAGATTGGCAGTGGCTCTCCAGGGCCTCAAGCAGTGGCAATGCACAAACTAGAAACTTAATGCTGCATTTGCTCAAGGTAGTAAAACCCACCTGCACTTAATGCTGCATTTGCTCAAAATAGTAAAACCCACCCACACGCAGGTTCAGATCGAGGAACTGTTAATTTAAAGCAGGGGTCCTCAAACTACGGCCCGCGGGCCAGATGCGGCCCACTGAGGACGTTTATGCGGCCTGCCGGGTTATGGCAAAATCAGACCGGAAGTGACGTTCGACCTAAACTCGCATTAGCAACGCACACTTCTGGCACAGGGCTGAGGCGGTGGAGATAGAGTGTGAGGTGATACCGAGGTGAGGTGAGTTCCCAGGCCGGGGTGTGTGGTGTGGGGAAGGGAGAGAGATGCAGAAGACGGAGAACTGACGGCCCGCGGCCTTGTACAGTAACAGCAGTCCGGCCCTCCAACAGTCTAAGGGACAGTGAACTGGCCCCCTATTTTAAAAGTTTGAGGACCCCTGATTTAAAGCATATAAAACATCTCACTTCAAATTATAATAGGTGTTTCAGTTATGTATTAATTTCCACCATTTTTTTCAAAAAATAGTACAAAAATTTCACAGCCAGTACTATCATACTATTCAACACTACCATCCCAAAGGAAATGGGCAGATTCTCTCTATATCCCCATCCATGAATTTTTATCCTTGGCTTCCTTCAAATAGCTCAAGTCAGCACAAACGGTTCTCACCTCATTCATGTTATCCTTGTAGCAGCAGGATGTAGTTGTTACAGTAGGATCTGGGAGAGACAGAATCAAATCCCCATTTTGCCATGGAAATTCGCCCAGTAACCCTGGCCCTTTCTCAGACTAACCTATTGCACAGCTCTGTTTGTAAGGATAAAAGTGGGGAAGGACATTATAAGTTCCTCTGGGTCCCCACTGGGGAGAAGTGTGGGAAATAAATAAGCGCACAATAATTGTGTAACAGTTTTTAATTATGTAATGTATCTGAATTATTTATGAATTGTTATGCTTGCCAAATAGCCTAGTTATTACTGTGATCTGCCCTTAGCCTGCTAGGCTGGCGGGCGGAATATAAATAAATATCTAGCAACCCTGCAAGGAAGGCTAGGCTAAAATAGCGACTGGCCTAGGGAACTTCATAGCAGAGTAGAGATTTGAAGACTGGACTCCCAGTGTCCTTCTCTGACTCACTAGGTTCCCAAACGCTGTTAAGTACAAGCAGAAAAAAGAACAGAGATGAAATAACACAGTATCAATCAGTAAGACAGGCAAGTCTCTGTAAGATGCGCTGAGACATAATCACTAGAAGTCAGGATGTTCATTAAAATTAGATAACAGGCACTCTGCCTCACCTCCATGATGCAACCCAATCTACCTTTCAACTGCCTACATTAAGATTCCCGGCTAAGCCTCTAAATCAGTGACTGGTTATAAGCATCTTGCTTGGGAATTCGTGATCTCTTTCCTTACAGAGAAAGTGCTGCTTTCACTTAAAGTCATCTACAGGGATGATGAGAACCTGAGTTAGTGAAAGCTCACCACAACCAAGTCAACAGCTCCTGACAAATAGCGTCTCACTAGCCATAAAGCATGCATAAACATAAGTTTCTCATCTGGGGTGTTAACTAGTATCCTTGCCCTGGGAGAAGGCACACAGGCACACATCTGCCACACCTGTAATCCTAATGATTACTTCCTGAGCAACAGCTCTTGAGGTAATGGTCGAAGATATTTGAGCAAGCACCAGCAGTATTGGGCAGGGACAGTGCTCAACCATACTGCTCAAAACAGCAGTTTTTAGTACAATATACTGAGGCTTATTCTCTCTGTTCCAGGTTCACACACTGCCCCACATAGTAAGAACAGACAAACACAAAAAACAGGAACTTCAGATGAGTAGAATAAACTTGGTTTGCTTCTGAGAGAATGAAAGCATATGGAAGCTGTATCCTACAACTGTGGTTGCAAGTACTGCCTCAGCAAATGCAGGGAGATTTTGAGAGCAGCGTCTGGGGAGGAAGTTATGTAACTTCCAGGTAACTTTCTAGGGATTTTCTCATAATCTCCAAGAGTGAAGTTGATAAAGACATGGAAAAATTCCTAGAGTCACTCTAGAGCAGGGGTGTCAAACATCGGCCCGAGGGCTAGATCAGGCCCCTGGAGGGCTCCTATCAGGCCTGGGAGCAACTCACTGTCATCTGCTTTCTTCTCCCTCTCTTGCTTCCTTCTGTGTCACAGCTTGCTTTGCCAGGCTTGCTCAATTAAGTTACAGAGCAAAGTCACTATTTTCCTCTATTGGCTAACCAGCACATAAAGCAACTTATGTGCAAAAGCTCACAATGCCCAGCCATTTCATGTTTTCCCCTTGGCCTTAGACTCAGAGCACTGACCATGAGATTTCTGAATGTCAATAAATCAAAAGTAGGTTTGCAGCTTACACACATGCACAAGAATAACACCTGAACAGCATATTCAAGATTGCTACAGCACAGACATTGTCTCCAGATTCTGATGCAATAATTCAGAGCAGTCAGTTATCAGAAACTTTTAAATAAATAAAATATTGCAAGAGTGCTAATCTTTTAAGCATATTTTATTATAAGTTTTTAAAAAAATCTTTAATTGTATTTGTCTGTGTCCTTTTTAAGTTTGCAGCTCTCCTACCAGGCATTACATTTTATGACACACATGGCCCAGGCTGACAGGGCCTCATTTATGTCAGATCCAGCCCTCATAACAAATGAGTTTGACCCCCCTGCTCTAGAGGCCACCATTTTTTCTCACTCCTCAGTTTCTCAAGGGTGGGAATTGGGGCTGGAGTTTACCTGCTAGAGGCAGGCAAATGCCAAGCCTACCCACTGCATTGCAGACTCACCCAGATAAGATTCCCCTCAAGTTATACATATTTTTCCGTTCAAAAACAACATTTTTGTTTGTTTTTAAACATGTAGCTGAGATGAACTTGCTACGAACCCTGGATTTGTATGTAATTGCAATAAGAATCTTATCAAACTACATGCAGGTTACATCAACCACAAGTCATCCTGGGATCAGCTAACTCTTACTGGAACATACATTCATCAGCCTGTCAGGGCACCACCTGTCAGCTCTGTTCTTCCTTTCATTCGCAGCAATTACCTTTCCTGCATATTTGTCATAATACTGGAAATTCTTTGTGCTACAGCTGAAAGTTAACTTATAACATCACACAAGTAAGTCCAAGAGCATTAGCAGCCTGACTGCACATACATCTAAGCACATACATTTGTTCAGTCATCTGCAGGTCACAAGCACTCTGAAAAGCTTCCCTCTTTGCTCATGTGCAAGAGATTCTTCACCACAGGCAACCAGGCAAGTGGCTATTTCCAAGCCTGAATTATAGGCTCAAGACACACCTATCCTCCTTTAAACTTAGAACTAGTGACAACTCCATCTCAGAGCACAACTTAACCAACTGAGAATGTGTTTCTGATGTGCACTTGATTGCGTGCTTCAATATCTGTTCACCATATGGTTTAACAACAAATGAGAACTGATTTTAAAAACACACAGTTGTTCATTCCAGCAATTATGAACACGCTGCTTCACAGAAAGATGTTTTGCTTCCCAGCATCTGAACAAGTGAACTAACTCACAAAAGCTCATGCTGGAATAAGTGTTGTTAGTCTTTGGACTTCTGTTAGCAGGCAAATGGCAAGCCTACCCACAGCTTCACAGCTAGCCACATTCAGTACGACATCAAGGATATTTTGCAAGAGTTGTAACTGAAAAACTGGCAACAGTAAGAGGTTATTTTTTCCCAACAAGGCCAGTTCAGTATGAGCTAGGCAATGCAGGGAAGTTCAGCTTTGCCCATTACAGGGCACTTTCCTTTTCCTTCCTCCAACTGAACAGTCAAGTGTACAGAAGAAGTAAGTAAAATTCCTATTCACTCATGGGAGAAACTTTATTAATTTGTTTCTGAGAAGAGGAGAACAACCTGACTGTCTGTTTTTGTTAAAGTTGATACCAAATAGATATTGAAACACATATTCAAATATACATAGGAAGGCATTCATTTTTATTTAATCGCGGTTCTACAGCTTCACAACTGAGTTGAGATAAGGATTCAAGTTGCTCCCGGGAATCCTTGAAGGTCAGGAGGTAAAGCAAGATACAGAAAATGTGCTATGTGATGTCATCACATCCAGGTGAAGAGATCAGGCAACACTGTGAGTTTGCTGAAAAATGTTCTCCCTCCCAACATTTCTCCAGTAGTCAAAAACAATAGGGTAGGAGAGCACTATCCACTGGAAAGTTGCCTACTCAAAGTGAGCAAATGGTAAACTTAAACTAAGAACCCTCTTGTTGTGTTAGATCAGCTATCTGCCTCAACATCCTGATTCATAGTGCACGGGGGGGGGGGGGGGAGGCAGCAAAGCAATCAGGCAGTGGCCCAAACCTTTCCCTGACACTACCCCCCAGTACCTGTATCCAGATAGTTACTTCTACTTACCTCTACTGATCATGCATTCTAGCCGCCTAAACTTAGGTTCCCGTTTGAGCTTTCAAACGAGCTGTATGTTGCCAGACAACTCTGAATGAAGTTCAGACTAGAGTTGCTCCAATAGCACCTCAACAAAGACAACGCACTCATGGGAGAGACTCTACATTCGAGGTGACAGAAGCCCCCAAACAAAGTCCCTCCCCGCCAATCAAGGGTCCCTGCGGCCTTCCCAGGCGGTCCTCTACAGAGCCCGGTGCCGGACTCTTGCTTCCGGGTTGCTACGGGGAGGGAGAGACGGAGTTTTCAGGACGCCTCGGCCCCGCCACAGCAAGCACCACCAGCCCGTGGAATTTCCCAAAGTTGCTCCTTGGAGCGCCCCCTCTGCCATTCTCCACCTTGGCCTCGCTCTCACCTCCCGCACGTCCTGCAGGCACTCGAGGACGGCCAGGTTGTTGGCCCAGCTGTGCTTGGGGCAGACGCGAGTCACATCCTCACGGCAGGCGGGCTCGTCCGCCAGCTTCCAACCGCCGCCCGAGGAGCCGCCCGCGCGAGGCGGCCGCCCGACACCGCCGCCCGGGGCGGCCCCCGCCAGCCCCGGCTGAGGCGGTTGCTGGGCCCCGAGCCCCGCTGCCTGCTGCTGCTGGAGGGGAGCCCCCGGGAAGCCTCCGCCGGCGACGGCGCCCGCTCCCTGCTCCGCCCAGGCCGGCCCGAGCGCCAGGAGCAGCAGAATGAGGAAGGGGCCCGGCCCGCGGCTCCCGGCCCGGACACGTCCGCACGGCGCCATCTTGGATGCGACTCCTCAGCTCGGCCCGGCCCGGCCTCGCTTGCCTTAGACCCCGCCCACTGCGCACGCGCGTACCGCCCCCTCGCCCGGCAGTCGCCAAAGAACCACGCCCCCCCGTGGTCGCTGCTCTGCACGCGACATCCAAAGCAAAAGCGGGTGACGTCAGGACCGGCTGGGAGAGTCGCGCGCGGTCTAGAGCCAACCTCGGGTGGCCTCTGGGATGAGATTCCAGCAGGACCTTAACTCTTCGTCTTCGCCCCGTCCCCATTTCCTCACCTCCTCGGTCGCTTGGCAACCGTTGCCGCATCCGGGTTCTCGGTCTTGCAGGAGGCGGTGCGGCCTTGTGCGGTTTGGTAGCTTTTAGAGGCTCTTCGGGAGCTCAAGCTTGTCTATCACAAGGAAAATGGACCAGATGAATGGAATTCTGCCAGCGCAAAATGCTGCACACTAAAGCAGGAATCCGGCATTGCCTTGAAGACTTAACGGCAGAACTGACTTTTAAAAGAGCTTGAAGAAATGTTAAGGGCATACACCTGGCAGCACCGCTTCTGTGGAGCGGGGTCAGACTCATGAAAGCTGGAGTGCACAGTGTTAGGTGTTTAAGTGGCCTCTGGACTGCTTTTTGCTACAATGTACATTCATGCAGACCCCTCTGACCTTGGATTTGCAAGTCAGCTTCAAATCTTGATTTCAATAGGAACCTAAGTTAATATTGAGATAGAACAACGTTTGAGTCCAGTGGCACATTTAAGACCAACAAAGATTAATTCTGGGTATAAGCTTTTTTGTGCCTGCGTATACCCAGAACGAAACTTTGTTGGTCCTAAAGATGCCACTGGACTCAAACTTTGCTCTGTTGCTTCAGACCAACACTGCTACCCACCTGAAACTTAACACTGAGATGTCACCTTAGTAAACTGCATTTGGTTGAAGGGTCGCATGGGACAGAATAAAATGCTGAGTGTAAGTCAGTTGGTTTGTGTGCAAGAAAAAGAATCAGATGCTACAGAAAGACACAAGAAGATGGTATTGGATTTATATCCCGCTCTATACTCTGAATCTCAGAGTGTCAGAGCAGTCACAATCTCCTTTTACTCCCCCCCCCACCCGCACAACAGACACCCTGTAAGGTAGGTGGGGCTGAGAGAACTCTTATAGCAGCTGTCCTTTCAAGGACAACTCCTAGGAGAGCTAGGGCTGACCCAGGGTCATTTCAGCAGCTGCAAGTGGAAGAGTGGGGAATCAAACCCAGTTCTCCCAGATAAGAGTCCACACACTTAACCACTACATGAAACATGACTGTTCCCTTCATACTGGTAATGGGGTGAACTAACCTCATTTTCTTCCAGTTGCCATGGGGCTCACAGCAACCATTTTGCAGTGATACTCGCTACCAGTGTTCCCCCTAAACTGAGTTAGTGTGAGCTAGCTCACAGATTTTTAGCCTCCAGCTCACACATTTTTGTCTTCACTCAGGAAGGATGACCCTGGAGCACACTAATTTATGCCGTAGCTCACAACTTTAATGCCAGCAGCTCACAAAGAATTTTTGCTCTCAAGACTCTGCAGCTTAGAGGGAATACTGCTCACTACATCCTTTCTTATGATTCCAAAAGTTCCTGCGGATTCAGTCAGGGTAAAAAGTTAAAGGTAGTAGTCCCCTGTACAAGCACTGAGTCATTGCTAACCCATGAGGTGATGTCACATCAGGACATTTTCTTAGCAGACTTTTATGAAGTGGCTTGCCATTGCCTTCCCCAGTCATCTACACTTTACCCCCAGCAAGCTGAGCCCTCATTTTACCAACCTTGGAAGAGTAGAAGGCTGAGTCAACCTTGAGCTGGCTACCTGAACCCAGCTTCTGCCAGGATCGAACTCAGGTTGTGAGCAGAGCTTGGGCTGCAGTACTGCAGCTTACCACCCTGCGCCAGTCAGGTTAGGGACTCCTAAATACATGCTTGATAGTTCTTGGATAAGCATCCCCAGAGGGGGAAACATCTTGATCCAAAGCTCTACAAAAGGTGTGTGTGTGTCTAACAAATCTCATTTTTATCCTGCCCTATCTTCAAAAAGCTCAGGAATGTGTACATGGTTTTCCATTATTCCATTTTATCCTCACAACCATGTGGGCTGGATTAGGTCATATGAAGAGTGACCTGTCAGGTTCATGGCAGAGTGGAGATTTGAAGCGTGATTTCTTCAACAATAACTGCCACTGGGTTGTCTCTTTTTACCAAGACCCACCCCTGCCCCAGCTTTGAGATCAAGCTATTATTGCTGTGTCTTCACTTACAAAAAGGGTCATTTTAACATTAAGAGATCAAACATCTTAAACCCTGTCAATGAAGATGGATAGCTTAAGCTATCATTTTTGCTGCAGTAAGGAAGTGTTATGATAATTGCCACAGGAAAAAGGCATGCCTGGCATAATGGAGAATGAAAATCTTGGATAATTAATATGCAAAGTCAAACCAAAGTTCTTCTAAGTACCAGTTGCTTGTAAGGACAGAAACAGATGAACAGGTGACTAGAGTAATACCACTAGAGAGATCCACTTCTCAGTATCCGTTTCCAGACAAGCTAACATGGAATTTTCACATCTCACGTCACCTTATTACAGGGTAAATCAAGGAGTGGGATTTGCAGGAGTCTAAAAAAAAGGGGGGGGATGGTGAGTTGGGCTGCAACATCTCTGCCTAAAATGTATACTGGCTTTGATTTCTTAGTGGCACCTACAGATGAGGGAAAAGCCTAAATATTAAAAACGTGTGTCCACATCTCAGTACCAAATTAGCTAAGCAAATATGTATCTCCATATAAGAGGGGAAAAGTACAGAATGGTGAAGAACCAGTACTTCTCTATGTTTAGGCAGAGTGAGAGCCATACATGTAGTCACATCAAAGTACAACTCTGTGTAAAGGAAGGGCAATGTTATGTTGGCTACATAGATACCCCTATACTCATGAGAAGCAGGGACTTCCAGGACCTAACTTCTCTCCCACTACAGCAGGGGGCTAATTGCAAACCTGAACTGAAAAGACAGTTTGTACAGGTCAGTATTATGACATTAAAACTCATGACAAACCCCCATCACACACACCCGTATTTCCATTCCCTCCTTCCTTTAAATGCTTAGAACTTTGGGCACTTCCTTAAATAAATTGGTGGACAAAACATTTACTTGCAATCAGAAACATCAGAAATGGATCCAAATGTCTTCATTTATTTCATTGCAGATACATTAATTCTTAATCACCATTTCAGGCCAAAGAAAACTGGTTACAACAAATGGATGGATTTCAAGTACCTTTCATCACCCTCAAAACCTTTGTTTCTATGTTGTTATCTAAAATGAGTTAATTCTGATTCAGTTTATACAGGCATAGACAGATGACCGCAACAGATTCTAGAACTATAGGGGAATCCAGAAAGTATTCTGAGTTACAGCAGGTTTCAAAGTTCTGCATCACTTTGGATGACTGGCAGAAAGTCCAGCTTATGTTGTGGAGCTGCTAATAGCCACTCTTGGCAAAGGTTTCCTGGTGAATCTTAAATGCATTTTTAGTGGATTCATGCGCCAGGATAACAATGCACCCTGAATCACAGCCCACCACAATATAGTCTTCGGTTCTTCCAGTTAACCTGAAAGCCACACAGGAGGGAATGTGTCCAAACACTTCTCCTGTCAGCTAAATATAAACCTTTATGGTTTGGGATCAGGACAAAGCTGTTCCAGGATCTTTCCATAGCAGGCACAACAACCTCTTGCTGTTTGGTACCAAAAAGAACAAAAAAAAAGAACTAAAGCAACAAAGAATGCAGGTTACTAGAAGAACAAAGCAGCTTAAAAAAAAGTAGTGTGTTCCTGCTGTTCACACAGTTTTTAAAGAGCTAATGGGACTGGTTTTCATCAGTTCCAAGATCAGAACTAAAGAACAGCTCTTTTCTTATAATGTATGCCCTGAGTGGGCCAGAAATCAGGATTTTTAAATTTCACATTACTTCCTCTCTGAAACTTCTTCATCCTTAACCCCTACCTTGTGCCATTTCTCCATCTCACTTTGAAGTATATTCAAGGTGATGGGATAAATGGAGGGGTTACTGAATAAAGAGAATACCAAATTTAGATACATACTGCTCCCTGGTTTCAGTGCATACTGAATGACAGAAGGATTCTAAGAGAATGGAACCAGAATCAGGGAAGGAGAGCAAGGACAGTTGGGGAGACTCAGAAGCATCACCTCCCCACTGTCTCCCCACTCCTCCACTTCTAGCTGCTGGAATGACCTTGGGTTAGCCATAGCTATCGCAGGAGTTGTCTTTGAAAGGGCAGCTGCTGTGAGAGCCCTCTCAGCCCCACCCACCTCACATGATGTCTGTTGTGGGGGGAGAAGATATAGGAGACTGTAAGCAGCTGAGTGATTCAGAGAGAAGGGCGTGGTATAAATCTGCAGTCTTCTTCTCTGTGCCCCTTGCCCCTGTTTAAAGGCTCTGTGTGACCTCTGAACCTTGTCAGAAGCAATGAACTGAGGTTCTGAGATACAGGGAACTTTAATTGATTAAAAGGTCTGACGGGAGAGAATACAAGGCCAGCCTCAGCCCGAAAGTCAGTGAAGATGTTTAGTAGCTGGCAGAGGGAAGAAACCTGGGGACTGAGAAGATGGGGCCTGGATAAAGAGGCACCTGAGAGAATGTCAGCTGAAAAATAGGTGGCAGTGCTTTGGTGACCTTAGTCCAGCATCTTCAGTGAACAGTCCTCACCAGGGGAAACCACTGACCAGCTATGTGTGTCAGTGTCTTCAGGATAATGAACAAACCAAGCAAGAGCCTTACCTGAAGGAAAACAACAGCAATGCCAGGGAAGCTCCATAACTACTAACTTGGAGGCTAAAGAAAGGCAGAATTCAATTTCAAGTAACCAATTTCTCAGCAGGGAGAACTGACAAAAGGATTGCCACTTCCCTCAGCTACAGGAAGACTAAAGAAAAGGAAATTCCTGACCACCCATTCGTTTCTTGGATAGAAGTCCCATCTAGATGTATAGTATACTAAGCGATGAAGGCTGGCTTTGTTATACTCTTATTAGGCTGCAATCACACGCACTAAATAATGTACATTCAATCCACTTTCCGACTGGATTTTGCCAGTTCACACAGCCAAATCTAGTTGAAAAGTACATCGAGAGTGGATTGAAAGTGCATTATTTAGTGTGCGTGATCACAGCCTTAGTGTCCAAATATGACCCAAATCTGCTCTCCACAAACCAACTTTGTTGATCTTAATGGTGCCACTTAGCTGTTAGCTGTAACACCTCCACCTTCTCCCCTGGTCTTTCTATTCTCACTATAAAAGCATCAGCCTGATGGATATACATTTCAAAGCATCTAATGATGTGAACACCCGCTCTAGAAAGCCTAGCTGGAATAAAGCTTGTTAGTCTTGAAAGTGCCCCTGGATTCCTGTTTTATTGTTGTTTGTTGTAGTTTTATTTGGGGAGATTTCTGGGTTCCTTCTGGAAGAGCTCCCTCATCTCTGCTATTGCAGGGATGCCAGCCTCCAGAAAGAGCCTGGAATTACAGCCCATCTCCAGACAACAGAGATCAGTTCCCCTGGACAAAATGGATGCTTTGGAGGGTGGACTCTATGCCATTGTACCCCACTGAGATCCCTGTCCTCTCCAGGCTCCATCCCCAAATTTCTAGGAGTTTCTAGGAGTAACCCTACTTCACCACCACCACCAGTGGACCTGGAAACCCTAACTGGTGCTATGATTGAAACTGTCATGCATTATTTAAGAATGGTGTCCAGCAAGAGTAATGAGTCTTACAAGGAGGAGGTAAGAATAAGTCATATGCTGAAGTCACCAAAGGATTATGGATTCACCTATATACTATTTCTGCAACTGGTGCAAGAGCTCCACTTAAGTGGGCCTACTGCAAGCAAGAATAGTTGCACCCAAGCATCATTGGGAACACCAGAATCAGACACAGACAGGAGCAGCTTTTGTTGGATGGTGCCCACTGTTGTGAGCGCTGCCACCTGGGAAGCAGCCATCTCTTACCGTGAAGTTTTAATTCTTGAATTGGGAGGCTCATCGTGAAAACTGTCCCTCTGCCACTTTTCACTGTCAGACCTGTACTCTTGCAAATGGTTCTCCGCTTACTTTCAGTGTCACAATAAAAACTGCAGAGATGGCAAGCCAACAGAAAGCACAGGGTCTTTGACACTACACAGAGCATTTCCATGAACCACCTTTTAAAAAGAGACCAATGCTGTAATGAGAACAAAAATTATTCAGTTATACCGTCTACCTGAAGTTCTGTTACTGTGGGTACCGCTTTGGTTATACAATTTTACAGACCGCCCCCCTGAAGAAATGTATGCAAAACAAGTAGGGGTGGTGTAACTGAATATCCCCCCAGGACACCATTCCTCTTTTGTTTTATTTTGCTTGGTCTTTGATGCTGCTTTCTTCTGAATTGGTGAACCACATGTCAGATGCATGAAGTATCTCATGCATCTCATGGCAGGATATAAATGAAGTTAATAAGTAAATAAACAGACAGACACAGAGAGAGTGCTCAAAAGAAGTACTGCTTGAGACCACGCACTCTACTCCACTATGTTCCACTATGATACCTTCCAAGAGTTTGTTATAGTATATATTCAGCATTCTTTTAGATTTCCACTTGCAAGGCAGAGACAAACCACATGATATTCAATTAATTTATGAAGCACAACATGCTAACACAAACATATCCACCTGAAAGAATACATACAACATATTATATGACCAGACCCACAATTATCCACCCCAAGAGTTACTAAGGTGGACAGCCTTTCCTTCTTTGTAGGAAAGAAGAGTCAGGTCTTCTCTAATAGCACCCAAACTCAGCCTTAGCCTTTCCTCTCTTCCAAGTGTTCTCACGAGTTCAAGAGTCAAATATAAAGGAATGCGTCCCAAACAATATGTAACAAACCACACCAGTAAGCTGCAGCATTCTTGAGAATCCAAGTCTCTTTTGACAAACAAGCACAGCTCATTTTTGCCACCAAATCTATTGTTCAAGGACAACACAAGGTCAAATTCTTCCCCAACAATTAAACTCCTTTCTCCTTATCTGCAACCTGCTAGCAGTTTCTCTGTAAAGTTCTATAAATGTTCTTTTTCTTTTTTGGACTATTCATACAAAATGTACCTCAAGGGAGACCCTGGCCAGGCTAAAAACACAATACATATCTCTTGCTACCTTATCATTCTCACACACTGTACAACTGAAATGTCCATTTCTCAGCTGTAATGTTCTGAACTTTACTATTTTGGTCAGGTCCTACATGGTACACCAGGCCCTTATGCATTTTTGGGTCTTTGGGTATCTGCATAGTTAAACAACAGCTTTATGTGCACCCCCACAGCACCTGAAAACCCAGCTGAACCAGTAGATCTGCCACCACCTGGAGATAAATAACTACATGTGACTCTGCTTAGACTGCTACAATCAAGTCAAGGGTTTCTGCTTCCACGGCCAGAATGATTTCCTTTGCCCAGTGTGTTAAGCAATGGGTTTTCCACTCTTGACACCACTAACTCTCCGTTTACAGGTCAGAAACCCACAGAATAGTAAATAGAGTAAATAGAGCCGATGGAGAAGACAGTGCTTGTTAGTTCAATATTTCGGGGGCTTCCATAGAAAGGAACAGCATTCACCATTGACCAACCAGAACATGGAGAAATTATGCAAATATTCCTTTTAAAAAGTCGAGACCAATGAAGCATTTTTACAGGACAGGAGGGGGTTATTGAAGAGCCAAGTGTGAAGTCTCTGGGCAGGGGATTGAGAAGTGTCAAACAGGAGGGAACTTTACCATTATCCACACACACACACCCCGCCCACCATACTTCACGTTGATGAGACCACCAGCTAGGTGTCAGCTCCTGGCTGGTAACATGCCACATCCAGTGCCAAAGCACAAAGTTCTTTCTTTTTGCTCCCTTATACAATCCTCTCACCAAATTTACTGAACCAAAAAAGAACTGCTTTTGTAGGTGTTTAGTCAGATAAAAAAAGGGTGACATAGGTAACTTCACACAACTGGTCAGGAAAGTCCTCATCTTTCAATCATTGTTGACACACTGTGCAGAATAGTAGTTTGTGGGGAGTGTCTTTGGCAGGGTGAGGGAAAAGGAGTACATGTATGTGATCTGGTGCTATAAGGGAATCCAAACTGTTTTACTTTTCATATGGTTATCTATTGTTTTTGACCTCACCTAATGTAAGAAAACTTCTGTGTAATGTGAATGTTAGAATGACATTTTCTTTAACATTGCACAACCTTATAAACCTACAAGGTTTGCAGCTGGCTGGCCTTTTGGCCCCCTTCTCAACTTCTTTCAGTAAATCCCTTGCAGTCTTGCATGCATCACTGAGCCTGACTGGGTGCACTGTGTCCCAATTTAAGGTAGCAAATCCTAATCTGGCCTCACCTTTTGCCTTTCCTGCCTCTCTGCCCCTTGGTGCCAAGAACATCATGCTCATTCACAGCTGTTCCACATCATCAAAATCAGCGCTAAACCTGTGATTAGCACACACCACACGCACATGCTTGTAGCTCCACCACACCCAGTCCCATAGAACCTTGGTGTAACATTGAGAAAGTGGTAGGGTATCTCCATTAAGGTTCCCCCTATAACAGTGCTGTGGAGGGAGAATCTATGAAAGATGATGGAGAAGCCTCTCTGCTTTAAGCAGGAACTGATAAGGCTTTAGGGAGGTAGTTTCAGGGGCAACTGCAATTTACTCCATTCAAGGATATTACATTGGTATCTAAAGAGTCCTCTGAGACCAAAATAGAACCAAAGGAAAGAGAAAAATAGACCAGTAAAGTATTGTTAGATTTATACTTTCACAATTTGGGCTCAAATTCTGCCCTGACTTCAACATATAGACTCGAGCAAGGGAAGGTCTCCGTTCTAGAACTATAAACTATGGTTTATGAAGAGCAGCTTCCATGTCTGTCTTCTGCATAAATGTCTTGAATTAAGAACATTTCAATCAAATTCCAATTTGTTGCAATACCAGAATATAAAGGCATTAGCCAACTACAGTTTGCCTTCTCCAGTAAGTAGGAGTTTAAATGTTCAAAATTCAATTGTGGTTGGGTGTTTTTTTTTTCGGGGGGGGGGGGTTATTTGCTTTTTGAGATCCGGTCACCACAAGGGAAATGGGAGGTAGCCACAGATCAAAAGGCATCCGTACAGCAAATGGTGGGGAATCGATTGCTTGAGCCAGCTCAAGCAAAAGTCCAGAGGCGAAGCAACTGCCAGTGAGGAATCAGTCTAATTCATTTGTCAAACCACCAACATTGATAACACAAATGAGAGTTAGATCAAAACACTTTCTAATTGCAGATCTACTTGCAAGAAGGAAAGGAACATGTGAACCCTCAAAATCCTGTTTGTTCCTGATATCTGGATGTAGCTTAATACCCGATACTTAAACTGATATTATTATCATTCTCTGACCCCAGGTTACTTTAGTTCTGAGTAGTGTAAGAAATCTCTTGGAGTAGTTTGAGAGATCTGTGAGAATTCTCAGCAGAACACCACACAGTTCCTGGGATTCTTTGAAGAAAGCCATGAGAAGAATTGTCCAAGTCAGCGGAAAGGTATATTTCATCCTGTATAAGTAGCAACTGGATTCCATGAATGGATACTGGGTCCTCAGTGCTTCTGACTCAATACATGTCTGGATTTTTTATGATGTATGATTGCATTGTTTTGTATTCTGCAATCCACCTTGAGTATCAGTGAGAAAGACAGGCCATAAACAAATCACATCCATTCTGATCCCTAATAATATCCAATACAAAAACCCAAATTCACAATCTCACCCCTTGCAATGGTGGAATTTCCAACTTCAGTAGACTGTTGCTGTCTCTGGATCTTGCAAGTCAGAGGATTAAAGGAGAACATCTGATTCTGTCATATCAAATTATCTAGATGACGATTCATGTGGTCACTCCACACAAGTAGGCACAGTAAGGATGCCAGAACCCATATTTCCTCATCTCTCTCTGGCAGGCCCTTTTATAATTTTAAAGTGTGTATGCAATACAAACACATGAGCAATGAGCCACTTCCCCTCTGCTCTGGTATAGGCGACAACCCATTATGCTAGAACATAGAAGATGAAGGAAAGCATGAAGATTGTGTTGCAACTCAGCCTCACCATACCATAAGCTTTATTATGTCAGTATCTTTTTAACAGAGAACTTTTTGAGTTGCAAAGCAGGTGCAGAGAGGTGTCCAAGGGCCTGGAAAACTCGCCCTACAAAGACAGACTAATGTTGAGGCCAGCTTTTTAAAAATTCTGCAGTGCTGGAAAAATGGAAAGTCAAAGAGAACTTTTTTCTCCATCTCCGACAATACTAGAACTTTAAGTCAGATTTGGAAAACAGATTCATGTTAGACAAAAGAAAATACTTCACTACTCCATGGCTACTATCTTAGGTAGGACTAGAGATGAATTCACAGTGGGGACATCTAGCAAAAGTTATTTATTACGAAAAACTGCTTCTGGTTACCAGCTGTAGGGAGGGGAAGGCTATTGCCTTGAGCTTGGAAATTTTGCTGTAGGGAGAGTTAGACAGGAAGGTCAAGTACAACAGAACATTCTTTATACTTCATGCTGGAATTCACTGCAATGGTATAACAGCTGGCCCCCAGCACAGTCTTCATATGTAGATTAAGCATTTGTTAACTTAAAGTATAGGAATTAATTATCCATGTAAGCACTCTATGGGTCATATTTCTGCAAACATTCAGTTATGGATTAATCCTGGATAGATCAGCCCATCACAGGCAAACATCCCAGCCTGGCTTTAAAATGACAAAGGTACAATTTCCTGACCGAGCCAGAGCCTTTTAAGTCAAAGTCCCAGCCATTTCACTTCCCTCCTCGATGCCAAGAATCTGAGACTAACTTTAGGCTTCTGATCACCGAGCTGCTAGTCTGGCTTGGCATGTAACTCACCACAGCACTGGAACAAATTTGCCATTTAGAAGAACACGCAGCTGTTAGATGGAACACCAACATGTAGAGAAATATTTATAACATTATTTATTCTTCCCATTGTGTAAAAAATATAGAGAAACAAACTATTACATAAGAACAGTTCGTAGGAGATATGTACATTTTTACATGTGTATACAGATTAAAGAGTTCATACTCTAGGAAAAATGTTGTGGTTTTAATCACTGACTCCTCAACTTCAGGTAGCCAAAACAGGTACAGCTTCTGTTGGCTTAACGCAAAGCCAAGAAAGGGTCTCAGACTAGATAGACCTTGCAGTTTGCATCATATTCATGATTTTGCCTTAGGCAAAACACAAAACTTTAAAACAAAAATATGACCCTACTTCAATCCACAGCAGAAAATGAACAGCTGCAGGACCCTTGTTTGTTTCTTCTCTCAGTAACATGGTTTTCTGCAAACAGACTTTGGACCAGCCTCCCAAAATGGATTTAGTGGTGCACCTTCCAGTGATCTGACAGGCCCTCCTTCTGCTCAGTGTTTACTGGGAACTTTCCAGGAATCTCATGCGAAATAAGAGTCCCTGAGTCTTCTTGCTAAATTCTTCAGTAAGGCACAATGACATTTTTCCATTCAAAGTGTTACTTAGTAGTCAGTCCTCAGAAGATTTAATTAGCACCTTTTCCAAAGCCCATCATGATAAAAGAGAAGAGGCATACCTGGTAGAACCTATTAAAGCCAAGTTTCCATCCTCTTCCGATGACGAGAACAAAAGAAAGAGTTCTTTCTTGCTTCACTCATGTTGCAGTGGGGAAATTTAAAAAAGAAAACAATGCAAGTGGCTTTAGGAGAACCATCCAAGCTGCTTTTAGTTTTCCGGTCACATGAGGAAGAGAACTGATTAAAACCGGATAGAAACATTTAGCAAATGCCAGTAATGAATTCCCATGAGTAAGACCTCTTAACAGACATCCGACACCACTACCTAACAGGAAGACTTCACCAAGGTCCATCATAAGCCACAAGGAATTTGCCTTGCTGTAAATGGGAACAAAACAGCCACTGAGCAACTGGCAGGGAAGTACAAATAAAATTACCCTGAGGTGGAAGGTTCTGCTTGTACAGCAGCGCAGGCAGGTCTACTCATCTTCTAGATGGAGCGGCTCTCCAGTTAGCAACAAAGCTGGCTCAGGACACATTGGCACAGCTTAGAGGAAGAATGCAGTGAGTTGTCACTGCCACCTGTAGATCTTCACTGCCTTCTCTGTCAAGGTAGCCAGAAAGCTATTGCGGTTCACTGTGTAAGGGCAGACGTCTAACACAGGTAAGTCATCCATAAGCTTCTGCAGCAGGGAACCGGTCCCCGCATCCCAGAGCTGAGAGATAAAGAGAAGAGAGGTCACAACTCATCAGGCACCCTTCTGAATAACACATGGTTCTGTGGCTCCAACTCCTACAGGGTGAGATGTGGAAAAAGCATCCCACACAAACAGGCTTACTGGATGGCAGCACAAGACTACAAAGGTACTGAATCCATCCTGCATAGCAAACTTTCTGTCACTGTATCCTGTGCCATGTGGCATAACATTACAGCAGTACTCTTGGATGGATTCAAATGAAACAAGATGAGTTTAATAGGGCAAAGCTGGGGAACTGTCTGACCAGAAGCTACATGCATTTAATGAGTCACTAGAAATAGACAACCTCACCCAGTACCTGCTCCTGAGAACATGAGAAGGGAGAAGAACCCTTCTTGCTATAGGAAGGGTCCTGGTGACCCCAAGGAAACATTCAGAGGAGGAGAGCGCCTGAGAGCCACACATCCTTGGAGGTAGACAAATGGACAGTCAAAGCTACCCCACCCCCATCCCAACCTTGAGCATTCTCCTCTATTAATCTGGAGGCATTTCCCACTCCTCCTGTCCCAAGTCTGAAGCAATACCATGGCAGAGTTTGATGCTTCATCCCCAGCACACACGAGGATGCTGCCATCATCTTCTGGACTCTGAAAGATTGCATTTTTGGTCAAGAGTTTGCATGTTGGGCCTGCAGTAAGAGTCTGAACAGGACGACAGGAACAGACAATCTCATCGGCTGCTTCTGTCAGCTGAGTACAGGTCAGCTCCATCACCACACACTGCAAACAGTTGCGGTTTCTATCTGTAGGAGTCAAAGAGAAAGTGATGAGCACTTCCCAGCAGACTCAAACAACACAAGACATTTGCAGTGGAAAAAGTCAATAGTACAGACACTGTTGCTCTAGCCAGTCCTCTGAAAAACCATTGCCTGAATCATTCTCCTTTTCAGCTTTCCTTGGAATTGCACATAATCATATGTTACCCTAAAATAGTGGATTTCCCCCTGGCGGGGGGTGGGGGCTAGAGAATGAGAATAATGTTATGTGAAGGAGAAAGATAGTGAACTAGTAATTGCCTTTCAAGCCCTCTGGATTTATGGGGAACAACTGCTCTCTGACTACCCTAATATCTGGCCAGGGTTTAAGAAGAAGGGATGTCCAAAAAGCTCAAGGGCTCAGTGATATCCTGCTCTCCTATCCGTGCTGGAGTTAGAAACATAGCTGACAGATCCTTGTATGAAGCAGCAAAAAAACTGTAGTAGGCACATGATGGTAAGCAAGATATCTGCACATGCAGCCAGTAGGAATCACAGGGATGCCCAGAAGTCACTATAATAATAATAATAATAAATTTTATTTGTATCCCGCCCTCCCCGCCTAGGCAGGCTCAGGGCGGCTAACAACATTTCATAAAATATACAGTAATAAATAAGGCTTTAAATTAACAATATAAAACTTAAATTTAACATCACTAAAAACCAGTCAATATGATTAAAATTTATCACTTAGTCTGACAGTGATGATGGCATTTGACGCTAGTTCTGTCAGTGTATACAGTTTACCGAGCGGTAATCGTTAATTAGATAGCGGTAATCCTTAATTAAGCAGCCTTATCCAGCTGTCTGTATATACTAGCCTGAAGAGGGTGGTCTTGCAGGCCCTGCGGAACTGTTCAAGGTTCCGCAGGGCCCGCACCTCCTCAGGGAGCTGATTCCATAGGGCAGGGGCCGCGACTGAAAAGGCCCGTGCTCTACTCCCCTTTTGAGAAATCCAGGATGGCAAAAACCAACCTGCTCTTAAACTTCTTGAACCCCTGCCTAACCCAAACATCTTGCCAAAGAATGTTACTAGTGATCTGGCTTCACTATAACATCTGTAGTATCGTTTGTTCTTTTCCTGCCTGGCAAAAGAAGCCCCATAACAACAAAGCTTCTGACCTTTCTTGTCAAACTTTCTTAGGTCCCACCTGGACCTCTTATATCACTGCACTTCAAACACCAAAGAAAATTTGAGATGACCACCCCTGCTATCCTCCAGCCTTAAGGCTATCTCCAAGAACAGAAGACCTGTAACCCTAAAACAACTTCCATCAAAAAACAAGTGACACAGCACAGATCCTGTGCTTTGCATCCAATAGCTCTAGGAGAGGAGGAGACCATTTCTAAGCAGCCGGCATGTAATATTTTTATTTATTTACTTACTTTCGATTTATATTCCGCCCATTCCAATTGGACTCAGGGTGGCAAACAATCATGATAAAACCAACATCTCAATTTCAGGTATAAAACAATAAGACGTAAACAATTTACAATTTAAAACAAAGTATTGGTGCTATATACAATATTGGTACTAAATATACAATTTATGTTGGTGGTCCTTCTGGTGAAATCGCCCAGCAGCATAAAAGCGGCAGCCTTCTCCCCTAGTTGTTATAGGCCTGCTTTAAAAGTTCAGTTTTACAAGCCTTGCGGAATTGGGAGAGATCCCGCAGGGCTCTTATGGCCTCAGGGAGAGCATTCCACAGCATTGGTGCTGCCACTGAGAAGGCCCTGGCCCGTGTAGAGCCCAGTCTGGCCTTCCTTGGACCAGGGATGGGCCTAGGCACCCAAGCCTAGGCACTACTGCAAGGGTCAATTACAGCCATACCCACACGTGACAGCTTACTGGGTCTGAAAGTTGCAAGGCAGTGCCGTGTGCTGGCCTCTGTCTGAAGGTCAGTACAGCCCCCAGACTCCAAGGGGAGGTGATGCGGCCGGTAGGAGTCGATGGTCTTCTGCTCCCAAAAACAGGCTCCTTCAAGTGTCCCAGATACCAGTCCACCATGGGGCAGTGCAGCAGAAGCCATTCGAGGAAGGTATGACAAAGACACCACTGGGCACCTGGAAAAGAGGAGAAGCAAGAACAGCTATGGTCAGATTGATCCTGCTTGCCTTACGCTGGGTCCAAAACCCCTTCCCATTTCAATGAAGAGATTGAGGACAACTCTACATAAAGGCAGGTCCTCTGGCTGATTTAATAGTGAAATCCTAAGCAGAGTTACATCTTTCCATATAAGCCTGTTGGCTCAATCAATTTAAAAGGATGTAGCTCTGCTTAGGATTCCATGGTAAAGACAACTTTGATTGCCCGTTAAGTCTGATGTAGTCAACTATCCACATGGTACCAGACTAGGCATAACTACAGTATTGGAAAATTGTAGCATAATGCAAGAAGGGCTGGAGTCCCACAAAGAAACTAATGTTGCACACTGTACCTAGTACAGTTGATACAGACTAACCTTCTGCCGGCAGAATAGCTTGCTGGATGAGTCCTGGAGTTTCCCAAATTCAACCTGGTTCTCTTCTCTGTCTTTGACCCCAGAGCCCCACAAATTCCATGCCCCAAAAATTACATTAAAAATCTGCTATGCAAAACCGTGAAAATTATTCATTCCGTTTTCAGAACCATACCTTTTTTTTTAAAAGGTATTAAAAATCTCCCATGTTCTCCATATTTAATGCTCAACTTCTGAACTTGGAGAACAACCTACTCTTATAAAATTGAAGTTATACCTGGATTTCTCTGTCGTTAGCTCCTGGACATGAGAGGTGGTGTCACGTAGGTCATATACCAATACAGAGCCATTGACAAGTCCAGCGTAGATGTAGTTAGTATTATCCAGGCACCAGCAACAGCTCCAGACAGGCCGGCCTGCATTGTAAGTCTGCACAACAGTGTTTGTTGTCAAGCTGAATGAAGGAAAAACAAGTTGGCATCACCACACTTCAGCACATGTTGCCTGAAAACTACCCATGTGACCTTGAAGGCATCTGTATCAGAAAGTAAGGATAGATCATGAGTTCCTTTGAAAAATGAGAGGAAGTGCCTCCAATCCACTCATCAGAGGAAAGGGGAGAAGGAAAGCCACCCTGCTGCCTCAGCATTCACCTTGTAAGCTTCAGGGTGTTGTCCAGGGCAGCAGATACAAGCAAGCCATCTGAACGGTTGCTGAAGGCCAGGCCTCGGATCTGCTTGCTATGGATGGGGACATACTGGGTGCTGTTCAAGTTGACGGCACTCATCATCTTAATCCCGTAACCTGAGACACCAAACAAAGCTAGTCAGGAGATGGCACTTTGACATGGGCTTTTGCAATATGAATGTGAAGGAGCAAAAAAAGGACCTCCTTTTCCATCTTTAGGGGAGGGATGGTGGCTCAGTGGTGCAGCATCTGCTTGGTAAGCAGAAGGTCCCAGGTTCAATCCCCAGCATCTCCAACTAAAAAGGGTCCAGGCAAGTAGGCGTGAAAAACTTCAGCTTGAGACCCTGGAGAGGCGCTGCCAGTCTGAGTAGACAATACTGACTTTGATGGACCGAGGGTCTGATTCAGTATAAGGCAGCTTCATATTCATCTACTAATCTCAAGGACTAGCCCCCAAGTTGGCAGCTCACCAGGAATGAGGGTGCTCTGAGGAGAGGGCTGTGACATCACCAGGCAGCTCAGCACGTCACAGTATGCCATGACCCGGCAGCTGCCAGCTTGGGATACCATAAAGGCTTTCTCAAAATGGTACTTGTGCTGGCCTTGGCTAGAGGAAGGGCATCCTGAGATGCCAGAGCGAGAGTTGGTGGGCTGCTGAGAGGAACTGGTTTGATGTTGAGCCATCAAGGTCTTCAATTCCTGTGGAGAGAAGCTCAGAGTAAGGCAGAATGGACTACAGTGGAGGACTGAGTCCAGATTACAAAGCCTTGACAGCAGGAAGTGTAATGCCCAAGTTTCTGCTGAAACAGGTGCAGTTTGCTTGATCTTTCCTTTCATCTGATTAAAGCTCCTTCGCGAAAAATCTTGAACAGTCAAAAACCTATCTGGATACAACACTAAACCAGTGGAAAAATCTTGCAACAGCAATGGTAAGGTTTGAAAATGTCAGATAAAAGGAGTAGAACTAGCTTGTGGAGAGATAACGAAAAATGATCTAGGTGCTGTATTAGAAGACCTATTTCTAAGGGTACTATAAATAGGACAATCCAACAAAATATGTATTAAAGTACCAATTTTCCCCTGAAAACAATCGCAAAAGCTGTCTGAGTAAGGAATCTTTCTTAATCTTCCCTTCATAACAGGAACAGGCTGTGCATTCCATAGAGTTAATAAGAAAGCTCTAAAGTAATTTGGGATAAAATGCATACAAAGGCAGCACTTTTGGTGGAGGAATACCAAAAAATCCAGAAGAGCAAACCCTACAGGCATGAGACCACGTGCCACCTAACTTGGCCACTCCTTGTGATCAGACGAGACTAGAGCCACAGGACTTTAAGACTTTACTTGGAAGCAAGCCTTGCTTTGTTCAGCAGAGCTTACTTTGAAAACAATATACAAATTATTGCAGCCCAAGCCTGAAAATGTGCTTGCAACCAAAACCTTTTGCAACTTGACAACCGCCTGTGCAAACATTCAAGGGAATATGGAGGGACCAGAGTTCAGACAGTCAGAGCTCACAACCAATCAAAAAACCTGACCCTAGCTCTCCTATATCCAAATCCAGTTCTCTGTAAAACACTGACATATATGCATAAATATAAAGCAAAGCTGACATGGAGATAATGAACTATCCAGCTCTGAGCAAAATCATCCACAGTAGAGAACTGCCTATTGCACAATTCACTGGGTTCAGATTCCAAGCGGGAGCTGTAATGTTTTTGGCACCCCAAATCTACTAAGAATCTTCAACTGAAGCTCAAACTCTGCTGTGATAAAGGAGCCAAACAGAGCAGCTCTTCTATTCTTCATCCTTTCACTGACAAAGTGGGAAATGCTCTCATATATTTGTTTCCTTTGGAAAGAAATCATAAGAAGGAGATGGATAGCAAATTAAAAGACCCTGCATTAGCGGGGTGTGGCTAAACCTACCTGGACTTGCTGCCGAAGTTTGGTACACTCTTCCGTCAAGACATGCAGCTGGAGTCGGCTCTGAGCAGATTCCAGCTCTGCTTTCCTTCGTAGCATTTGCTCCTTTTCTAGAGAGCTGCAGAAGAAAAGAAAAGTACAGCAGACTTTATCCTTAGCAGCTGGGACTCTGCTACGTGGAAGGAGTTCATCAGCCAAGCTTACAGCCCACTGCCCAACATCCTGTGCTTCCTGGAAAGGCAGAAAATGCCTATTTTTTTACTGGAAATTTGTAAGAAGCTCAAGAGCCAACAAAGTGGGGACATAATGGAGATTCATAAAATCATGCTCAAGCTGTAAAAAACCCTGAGGACTGGACCCAGATTAAATGTTCCTAATAGAATTTTCCTGCCTTTCCACTTCCACTGCAGCCCATTGATCTTCCCAAAACGCTGCTCCTGGAGGACAGGGGACGCTTAGGAATTGTATAAAAGGCAAATCAGGGGGTCTACAGCAGGAACCTGAAAGTGGGAGAAATCTCCCCTCTTCTATTAGTGGAAAATTCAGTCTGGGTACAACCTAGAGAAAGATAGCATTTTTTCTCCCTTTCCCCAGGAACTAAAATTTACGCACACCAATTTAAGTTAATGTGCTATTTTAATACATTAAGAATGGATAAGTTAAGAGTAATATTCCATGTGACACATAATTACTCTGTATAACTTACTGCCATAAAATTTAGTGACATCAACTGGCTTAGATGCTTTCAGAAAGTCATTCAGAAATATCTAGAAGATGGCCTTATCAATGATGGCTAAGTGAAGTCTGCAGGTTCAAAAGGAAGTAATATCTCCACATAACAGGGAGGTTGTCCTTGTGCCCCTGATGAGGCATCTGGTTAGTCACTGGGGAACTGGGTGCTGGCTATTGGTCTAATTCAGTAGGGTCTTTCCTAGGATATTATTTGGTTTTAAATACATACCAGCATACACACAAAATTCTTTGAAAAGGCATCAATAGAAGCAGGCAAGTCAAGTCATTCAGACCCTGGATTTGCTGAACATAAAGCATGCTCTTGAACCCAAACTTACACTGGAAGCAGCTGCAATAGAAGCTTCCATCTCCATACCAAACATGGCTGGAAACGAAGCAGACTAAAGGTCTCCACAACAGCTGGCCAAGTCCACACTGACAGAGTTTTCCCAACTGCATAGAAAGGAAGCAGATTATACTTACCTTTTCATGTGCTCCTGTTCACTAGTGTCCAATGCTTTCAGAGTGCGGGCATAAAGGACCACAATGTCTGACCGCTTGGCTTTCTTATTACACTAAAAAGAAAGGAATAAGAGGCAGAACTGATGCTGCTGTGCCGCTCAGCTGGTAACACTCACAGAGCCAAGGCCACCTGCTGCTTGCTGCTGTTTCTTCCATGCCTGACAATAAGGCAAAGCTACTGGTATCCTACTTTTCAAGGAGGTGCTTTTAGAGAAGCTGATGGATGGGGAGGGAGAGGGAAAACATATACAGCTGCCTCTTGCATACCAATATCCACTGCCTTCTAGTGGTACTCCTGAACCATCAGGGAGACTTAAAAATTATAACCCATGCATTCTCAGCACCTGTCCACAACATTAACAACTGACCACAAAAACTGTTTAAAAAATACTATTACAAATGACCAGCATGTAAAATGATCCTTTTCAACCAGGAATGAATTGGAGAAGGTGGTTAACCCCAAAGCCTGCTTTAATTTAAAAAATGTCTTCACATAGCACTAAAATTAGCCAAGTTAGACATTAAAGTGAGATGCAAGCAAAGACGAGGTGCCATCTCTGATAAACACCCATCTAGCACAGAAAGTGGGAATAAACAGAGCAGGGCTTCTGATGATAATCTTTATTGACAGGAAGTGTGTAGTCTCTCCAAAGTGTTGGTCCCAGGCCATTTTGGGTTTCAAAGGTAATAACCAGCCAGTGGAATTGTGTTCAGAAGCAAACAAGCCAATGCAGTCCCTTTAAAGCTAGCAGAATCAGCTTCCCACTTTCTGTGCCGATCTGCAATTTTGCTGTTGCATTTGGCACCATCTGATGCAACCAGAGCATGGGCACTCATGTCAAATCATGCTTCTCAAGGCAAGTTCACAGCTGATGCACCAACTGAAGGTGAGCAAAGCTACTCTGTGCCACTAAGGAGACCTGAGCCTCCATCTTTAGACTTGGATTTAACAGTACCCTCAAGCTGCAAAGCTGATGTGGCAGTTATCAAACCTTTTGGGTCCAGGGGCATTGTTTTAAGGAGAGGCTGTTCTTTCAAAGAAGTCAGAACAATTACCTGCCTTAAGAAGGCACTGGCCACTCTTTGGACTCAACCTGCTACCCTTCTACCCATCTCCCTCAGCAAGCAGCAACAAGCCAAGATGGGCAAGGATCAAGCACTAATGTGGGAGGTTGCACCCCTACAAGCAATTCATCTGTATCCTTAGGCTTCAAGAACTGAAAGTGATCAAACATTATTACTACCTAAACCTAAAGTCTTTGTAGCTACAGAATTGTTACCCTTACTCATCCCAGGCAAAACTCCTAACCACTTCAGAACAGTTGAGTCTCTGTCTCAGCACATCACATCCCTATAATTCAACACCAGCATTCTCTCACTGGCAAACTCTGCCATTAGCCTACCCAGCAAACATAATATATTCTCCGCACAAATATTCTGATGACATAGTGGAGCTACTTGATGAAACTACCACTTCGCTGCAGCCTGGACAACTCAGACTTGAGAAGTACCATTACACTCAGTCCCATTTGAAGTACTGCCTTTTGTCTCAGTGCCACAAGGTGGGGGGAAAGGGCATCAACAGAATTGGGTTGGAATTCAGAAGAGGGCAGTGAGAATTTAAATGAGAGGGAGAAGAAACAACTGCCAGGCAAATCTTCCACAATGCCTGAAAGAGACCCCAATAGAACACTCTCTTCCTTCCAGCTTCCCAGTGCCATTTTGAAGTAAAAAAGAGGAAACAGACAAGCTTCTGTAAATCAGGTCTAGATCCCACTCCAGGAGAGACCCTTTCCTCCTACCAACTGTTGAGTGCTATCAATAAGGGTATTCATTTTCAATTGCTGTAAGATATGTAGTATGGCAATGTTTCCACTTGAAAAGGAACAACCTGCAGCATTTCCTTCCTTGGAAGCCTGGCATCCATCACAGTATTGTTTTTTTTAAGATGTCAGTGCCAAGGACATGAATTCTCAGCCTTTCCTGATGGTGAGATTCATCCAAGGAAGAAGTTGTTGAGTTTGTTAAGTATTTAAAATTGTACACTACCCCCCTCTTCCCTGCCCTCCTCAGCTAGATCGCTAATTAGGAGGCACAGTTTTCAGGAGTCAGTCCCTGACAAAACCATTTACCTGAGGGCATTTGCCTGCCTGTCCCTTCAGCCACTTCTCAATGCAGCTGTAGCCAAAGAGATGCCCACACCGCAGGGCAGAGAGACGGTGCCCCCCTGCATTAGTCCACTCTTCGAAGCAAATAGTGCAGGTATCACCATTCTCCTCTTCCTCTGAGGGGGTCACAGGTGCTGCAGGATTGGCTCCTTTTAGAGGACTTTTCTGAAACAGGACAGCATGAAATTACAACTCAGGTGAAGGTTGTTCTGAGTGTTTGCGGATGACACTAAAAAGTTTGCGGATGACACTAAATTGTTCAGGGTGGTGAGAACCAGAGAGGATTGTGAGGAACTCCAAAGAGATCTGTTGAGGCTGGGTGAGTGGGCGTCAACGTGGCAGATGCGGTTCAATGTGGCCAAGTGCAAAGTAATGCACATTGGGGCCAAAAATCCCAGCTACAAATACAAGTTGATGGGGTGTGAACTGGCAGAGACTGACCAAGAGAGAGATCTTGGGGTTGTGGTAGATAACTCACTGAAGATGTCAAGACAGTGTGCGTCTGCAATAAAAAAGGCCAAAGCCATGCTGGGAATTATTAGGAAGGGAATTGAAAACAAATCAGCCAGTATCATAATGCCCCTGTATAAATCAATGGTGCGGTCTCATTTGGAGTACTGTGTGCAGTTCTGGTCGCCGCACCTCAAAAAGGATATTATAGCATTGGAGAAAGTCCAGAGAAGGGCAACTAGAATGATTAAAGGGCTGGAGCACTTTCCCTATGAAGAAAGGTTGAAACGCTTGGGACTCTTCAGCTTGGAGAAACATCGACTGCGGGGTGACATGATAGAGGTTTACAAGATAATGCATGGGATGGAAAAAGTAGAGAAAGAAGTACTTTTCTCCCTTTCTCACAATACAAGAACTCGTGGGCATTCGATGAAATTGCTGAGCAGAAAGGTTAAAACGGATAAAAGGAAGTACTTCTTCACCCAAAGGGTGATTAACATGTGGAATTCACTGCCACAGGAGGTGGTGGCGGCCACAAGTATAGCCACCTTCAAGAAGGGTTTAGATAAATATATGGAGCACAGGTCCATCAGTGGCTATTAGCCACAGTGTATGTGTGTATATAAAATTTTTTGCCACTGTGTGACACAGAGTGTTGGACTTGATGGGCCGTTGGCCTGATCCAACATGGCTTCTCTTATGTTCTTATGTTGGAATCAGCAGCACATACATCTCAGCTACTCCCTCCCACCTTCTTCTGCTGGACAGCAGCTTCTCTAGGTTCCAGATGCTCTGGCTCACTGGAGTCGCCTACAGGAGGATCCATTTGTGGTGCATCAGAGACTGCAGGAGAGAAATAAAAGGAATAAATCTGCATAGTCAGGAATGGGATGAAACCACAATTAGTGGTACACAAGTATTTACTGTCACACTAAAGGCAGTCATGTATAAGTCAACTGTATAACCAACTGGGGGGGAATCTCAAAATAAAGTACAAAGCCACTGCTATCATGGGAAGAGGAGAAGACACACACAAAAGATACCCAGGGACCAGGCTCTTTATCAAGAAAGGTGGATATACTCACAGGGTGTCCAATAGGCAACAACATAAACAGCAAAGAAGTACTAGGCATTAACAATGACATTACTGAAGTAATTCAGTTTTCAGTACTTAGAGCTTAAGAAGCCCCCTTCATGTCCCTGCATGGGCTTTCTGTAGCTCATCCTGTATTAAACAGAAATCCTTGTCCTCACAAGGACTATGGCACTGAACAGGACTTTGTATAACTGCTCTAACTATCAGGAAGTTCTTCCCAATGTTTAGCCAAAAACTTTTTTAATTTCAACCCATTAGTTCTGGTCCTACCTTCTGGGGCCACAGAAAACAATTCCACACCATCCTCTAGATGACAGCCCTTCAAGTACTTGAGGATGGTGATCATATCACCTCTCAGTCACCTCCTCTCCAGGCTAAACATCCCTAGCTCCTTCAACCTTTCCTCATAGGGCTTGGTCTCCAAACCCTTCACCATCTTCAACTCCCTCCTCTGGCCAGTTCCAGCTTGTCTATATCCTTCTTAAAATGTGGTGCCCAAAACTGAACACAATACTCCAGGTGAGGTCTTACCAAAGCAGAGTAAAGCGATACCACCACATCATGTGATCTGGATACTATACTTCTGTTGATACAGTCCAAAATTGCATTTGCCTTTTTAACCACCGCATCACACTGTTGACTCATGTTCGGCATATGATCCACTAAGACCCCTAGATCCTTTTCGCACATACTACTGCTAAGACAAGTCTCCCCCATCCTATAACCATGCATTGGATTTTTCCAACCTAAATGCAGAATTTTACATTTATCCCCGTTAAAATTCATTTTATTGATTTTAGCCCAGTTTTGCAGCCTATCAAGGTCATCCTGTATCCTGTTTCTGTCTTCTACTGTATTTGCAACCCCTCCTAATTTAGTATCATCTGCAAATTTAATAAGCATTCCTTCTATTCCTTCATACAAATAAATAATTTATAAAGATGTTGAACAAAACAGGTCCTAGGACAGATCCCTGAGGCACTCCACTTGTCACTCGTCTCCAAGAGGATGAGGAACCATTAGTCAGCACTCTTTGGATGCTATCTGTCAGACAGTTACAGATCCATATAAGAGGAACTTAACCACATTTTATCAACTTGTCAACAATAGTATGTGGAACCTTATCAAAAGCCTTACTGTAATCAAGATAAACTATGTCTACAGCATTCCCCTGATCCAGCAAGGTAATAACGGTCTCAAAAAAGGAGATAAGGTTAGTCTGACATGACTTGTTTATGAGAAACCCATGCTGGCTCTTAATAATCCCTGTTCTGCCATAAAACAAACTGTTTACTACTTGGGAAAGACACCTCCCTCTGAGACATACCTGGATCCTTCTGAGGAAACAAACAAGATAAGCGTGGGCATATTTGTCTTGAGCACTTTGCAAGAGGCTTAGGAACATGGCATACAGATCAACAGAGTACTCTAGGCAGAGATGAACAATGTCTTAGGTTTTCATTAAGATGTAGAACCAACACAAACCTCCCAAGTCAGATGGTGCTGGTGCCTCTTCAGGGGCTCCTACAGGTTCCTCACCGTCCTCCTCCTCCTCCTCTTCCACTTCAGTCAAGCTGCTACTGTCACTGTCAGAGTCACTAAGAGTCACAGTCTCATATGAGCTGTGCCCACCATGGCCTGCTGAGAGATTCGATGTGGCTGTTGCTGCTTCAATCCTGCTGAGGAAGTAAGCATGCAATGCTGCTGTGGACCTTAAAGCCAAGGAACAAAGCCAAGAAGTGTGGATTATTATTAGTTCAGGCAGACTGGGGAGTAGAACATCAGTCACCATTTTCCAAGCCACACTCAAGCATCTGCGCAAAGCATCTTTAATTGCACTCTAAAACAAGTCAGAATGCCACCATGGCTACCAATTCGCACGTTTTGTTATAAGTTAAGCCAAGGACTCTGTAGTACAGTGATGCTGGATAAGTCCTTAAACAGCCATCAATTCGGTCATGACATATTGTTTGCAACCCAGGATGCAACACTACTTCTACTGCTCACTCTTAAAAATTCCTACAGAACAGATTATTTTAGGATAACACAACATCAATCATTTCTTCAGTTCTCCCTCTCCAAATGTCCACAAAATGAGGTAACAGGAGAGTTCATTCAATGTATCTATGATAAAAAACCAATTATCTTGTCTGAAATAGCATGACTAGATAAAGGTTAAGTCAGAGGAGATTAAGAAGACGACGCTTATGCTTCTTTTTATGCCCCATTTATGCTGTCTCATATACAACCCCTGCACAAGAAATAGTTCAGTATTGAAGTTGCCAGCATATGTCCATACATAATCATACACATCCTTTTTCTTTTCTTTTCTTGCTGTCAAGTAATAGCTGACTCATGGTGCAACTCCCGGTGGGGTTTTCAAGGCAAGAGACATTCAGAGATGGTTTGCTATTGCTTGCCTCCATGTCGTGACCCTAGTATACCTTGGTGGTGTCCCATCCAAATACTGAATAAGGCTGACCCTACTTAGCTTCTGAAATCTGATGAGATCAGGCTAACCTGGGCTATCCAAGTCAGGGCAAGGGCCTCTATACAAGGCCTTTTTTGCAGTCATATACAGACATGCTTGCCACAGCACGGACACAAATTGTTTTACAGGAGCAACTGCATGGAGGGAAAGAGTTTGTTTCCTCTCACAGTCCAGGGAAGTCTTGCATAAGCTGCTGCATTTTGCCAGAAGGAATCCGACTATGAAAGTTAATTTTTATTTTTGCAAGACAGCAGATTTGAGAGAAGGGAGAAGAAGAAAGTGCTGACAGAGAACAAGTCCACATTTTGCTATATCAAATGACAGGCAACTGACTGACAGAAAATACATTCAGATCACGTGGGCCTCCACTGCACCATTTTATCCTCACGTTAAGTTGAAAGTGAATTTGTCTACCTACCATTACCTTTCTGTTTAACTGACTCATTTTTCTCTTATTCTTCCTTCCAAAGCACTCAGGACAGCAAGGTATGGCTCTCTCTTCTTCCAGTTTACCATCACAACAGCTCTGTGACTAGACAAGCCAAGCCATGCCCAGAATACATTACTGTCCAAAGATTCCCGCAGATCTCCATGTCAAAGAGAAAGATGTGAACCCATGCCCTGATCCTATGCTCAAAATATCATATTTACCATGGTTCAATAGCTGTTGTTTTCCCTCTCCTAAACGTGGCTGTCTAAAGTCCTGGGAACTTACCTCCAGAGTCGACGCCCCCTTCTTCTTTCTGACAGGGCCACGTTTGACCTCCCAAGCCCCGTCCCAGAGCCTCAACAGCGGGGGGGAGGAAAACTGGGCAGTTACCCCGGATTAATCACCCCGGATCTCCGGTGGGCGGCTTACCTGCTTCGGGCTGCCCGTTGGGTTCCGCGCGCTGTCGGCTGCCGAGGCCGCCTGCTCCTGGCTCGGGGCAGAGGTTGCGACTGGGGCTGGGAAGGAGGCGGCCTCCGCGGCTCCCGCTCGCCGAAGAGGGCGCTCCAAGGGATGCGGGAAGCCGATGGCCTCTCCTCAGCAACAGCAGTCGCTGCCGCCATTGCTGCTGCCGCCACCACCTCCTCCTCCTGCGCGGGACCCGTATGGAGATCCACCTCCATTGCCTCCTGAGCCATAGCCAAGGTGCCAGCGAAACCCAGGCGACCCGGCCCAACGGCCTCTCAATCTCCCGCCGCCATCCCCGCGCCTCCCATTGGCCGTTCTTCCTCTTCGCCCCCTATTGGTCAAAGAGACACTCCAGGAGCTTCCTATTGGTCAGAGCGACACTCCCATTAGGCAACGCGCCTGTCAGTTTCTAGTGTTGGGGAAGGCGTTGATCAGAGGCGAGGATTTAGGAGCACTGAGACTGTCGGGCTGGAGCGTACGCAAACTTTGTGACCTCTGGGTTGGGTTTGGAAACACTGGTTTTATCGGTTGTTGTAGATTGGGGGTTTTTGTATGTGAATGACACAAACGCATGCAGTCAGGATCATTTTTTTTAAGCATGACGATTTGTTGATGGTATATATATATATATATATATATATTTTAAAAAAAGGTAAAGGTAGTCCCCTGTGCAAGCACCAGTCGTTTTCGACTCTGGGGACGTTGCTTTCACAACGTTTGCACGGCAGACTTTTTACGGGGTGATTTGCCATTGCCTTCCCCAGTCATCTACACTTTCTCCCCAGCAAGCTGGGTACTCATTTTACTGACTTTGGAAGGATGGAAGGCAGAGTCAACCTCAAGCCGGCTACCTGAAAACCCAGCTTCCGCCGGGGATTGAACTCAGGTCGTGAGCAGAGTTTAGAACTGCAGTACTGCAGTTTTACCACTGTTCCAAGGGGCTCTTTATTATAGATTAGTATAGATACGACGACCTAAAAATGGGTTTGTGTGGATTTGTTTTTATTCTAACGATTAATTCTCCCACCTTCCTTTTAATTACGCAGCTCTTTACAAGCTTCGTTTTTTAGTAAAGATTTTTTCAAAAACAAAAATGGGACAGATTGGACTTGGGGGCAGGGAAGGCCGCGTTTTAAAATTACCTCTTGCTACAACCAGTGGCCCTTTTGGGGTGTGAAATATCTTTTGCGGGCAATGAAAAACAGTCACCGATAGCATAAGGGGGCGTAGCTTCCAATGTGTTTTAGAACAGGCCTGGTTCTTTTACAAATATGGACCTACTGTCCAATGGAGATCACATCCCTAATTATATCAGACTCCATTGCAATAAAGGTTAGCAGAAACCTTCGACCTTTCTAAATCTCATCCTTGTTTCCCAGCTACTCCAGTTGGACTGCTGGTTCTTTGTTTGCATTTGTGTTCTGAGTAGCCCTTTAACACATCAGTCTTATGGACTGCTGGGCCTCCCTGTGCAAAAGTAATTTAAGCTCCTAACCTTTTTATTCTGTTGTACCCACGTATAAATTTATTGATGCATTTACTTAACGTACAGTCCAGGTTTCCTGCTTAAGACTCAAGGCAGTTTACAAAATTAATAGCAATACAATAAGAACAGTATGCTGAAACACTATTAAGAAATGGGGTTGCCATCCTCCAAGGCTCCTGGAGTTCTCCCAGACTTACAATTGACCTCTAGACTACAGAGATCAGTTCCCCCGGAGAAAAGGCAGCTTTGAAGGCTGGACTATTGGCATCACATTTCTGCTGAGCTTCCACCCTCCCTGGGCTCCACCCCTAAATCTCTAGGAATTTCCCAACCAAGACCTAGCAACCCTAAAAAAAATGCAAAAAGCTGGGCTACAAAAATTAGAAAACAATGCAATAAAACCAGTTCCAGGTAGGATTCCAAAGTCATGTTAGTCTACTGCAATAAAAGAGAAGTCCTGTGGCACCTTAAAAATTATATCAAATTTTACAACTAACCAAAAGAAAGTATATCATATAATATGAATTTTCAATATAAATGAATATTTATTGATGTATTTGTACCCTGCATTTGTCTCCAGTAGTGTCCAAAATTGGCCTGCAACATCAGTATCCCCTCCATGTTATCCTCATCATAACCCTGTGAGGTAAGTTAGACCGGCAAGGGTCACACAGCAAGTTTTCATAGCAGAATGGGGATTCAGACTTGGGTCTCCCAGATTCTAGTCTGCCACTGTATTCACTATACTACACTGGCTCTCATAATGAATCACTTCTTCAGCAGATATTTAATATAGCATAATACAAGTCTTTTTTGGTATATACATATGTCAAATATATCAGTCTTCCCAAAAATTGTCTACCTGTTTTTCCTTTCCTAGTTTTTAAAAAATTCTCTTTACATCTGACTCCATTTTTTGTAATGCAACACATAGTGATGTGAAGACTTCCCAGCCTAGTTGTTAAAAATTATCCAGATCCTACCTGTTTCCTAAATCATTTATTGCCATTTTACATATCAGAGGTTGAGGCACTGTGCCAGGCTGTCCAGAGAATGTTTCTGCCTTGTAGTCCAGAGTGAAAGAGAAAATATTCCTGGCCATGTCCATACCAGTCATATCATGAATCAGCTCTGCAGGGAGTCAGCAATGTGGTCCCATAGCTCTTGCATGGAACAAGTTCTCATTTTCTGCAGGAACGTCTCAGGTTGTCTTTTCGTGAGGTCATAGTTGTAACAGAAGAGATGCAGGAACGTCTCAGGTTGTCTTTTCATGAGGTCATAGTTGTAACAGAAGAGATGCTCAAGAGAGAGTCCACAATTGCTTGAAGACACACAAAAATGCAAGACTATATTTCAGAACAGAACATTTCAAATAGTGCAACCAGAGCTTTGACTCATTTCTATTTTTGCAACTGGGTCCTCCAAGCGAGCAAGCATGATGCCTACCTGAGCCTTCATACTTTGTCTTGTATATCTTAAATTCAGTAGGAATTTAAGATATATGACACACAGTAAAACCTCCAATGACCCTCCTTCCCTACATGCAAAATGCCTATGTCTACATTCCTTTAAAAGCCCAAGAAAATAAAATAGCCTTGCAATGTCTTCCTGAAACAGGGCTTCCACCTCACACCCTGAGAGAACTTGTTCCATAGGATGAGAACTAAGAGGAAAACATGGTGGCCACGCAATGTGGCTGACTGTTGACAAGTGGCTGCTGTAATGTCTGGCTTGGTTCAAAGATGGAAAAAACATGGGCTCTGCTTGATGCCAGATTATCCAGTTTAAGCAGGGAACAGCCAGTAGATGGCAGTCTGAGGCATCCAAAGTCAGCACACAGGGACATGTGGGAGGAGATGGTCCTTTAGATATGGGGGTCCTACATGCCAATAAAGGCTATCTGATGATGATATGGGGGTCCTACCTTCAGCTGATGGGCGCTTAGAAGGCTGGTAGTTCCGGCATTGGTAGATGACCTCCCGCAGGCCAGCAGGACAGTCTTCTCCCAAGGGTTCTTGGTAGCCTTCCTTACAAACCTGATAGATCTCCTGTGAAGTGCAACCTAAAGCACAAGAAACAGGGAGATGGATGTGCATGATAACATTTCACAAAGTCACACACAAGCACAAATATACAGCAACATTACTAGTTTTGTTAATTACTTAATTAGGAAAGTGGACCCAATTGCTGTGGCTCACTGGAATGCTTGAAATGTAGCAGGTGTTTGAAATGCAGAAAGTTCCAGGTTCAATCCCTAGCATCATCAGTTAAAAAGGACCAAGCAGTAGGTGATGTGAAAGATCTCCACCTGAGACCCTGGAGAGCTGCTGCCAGTCTGAGTGGACAATGCTGACTTTGCTGGACCAAGGGTTTGATTCAGTTGTAAGACAGTTTCGTGTGATCCTGTGCTTCTTGCCCAATAGATTATGAATACACAAACACGCAAAGGTATTTATGCTGCTTTAAAAATCCACAGCTTGCCTGAAACTTGATTTGAGAGCAAGACTAATAGCTAAGCCACCATTGGACATTGATGATACAAATGTACATAAAGCAAGATGCAAAAACCAAGATCACATTGTGGGTAAAGGACCCACAGTGCCCACGATGACAAAGTTAATGTCTGTCTCCACTCTCTGCTAATCATGAAATGTACATGGATTGTGGCTTTCTAGGCTCTAAAACAAACAGATTTTCAATGCTCATAGGCCAACAGAGAGGAAAAGCATTCTTCAGGATATATCTCATGTGTTTGAATCTTACCCCCTAACTCAGACACGGTATTTGCTTTTTGTTCACAGTGTGTATGTGATATATGATGTTACAGTTAAGGGTACAGTTTGCGTATTCTGCTCAATACACTTTGCAGTAGCTTCAGAGATTAGTGTTCCCCAATTTTAGAACTAAACATATCAGGACTGAGCAAAGAGAATTTCGTCCTGATTGCTCTCCTGGATCTGTAGCATATGCTGCTGATGCCCATGAACCGAATAATCTAATCCAGCCCACCTTTGTCTTACCTTTAAAAGGGGTCTTGCCAGTTGCAATCTCCCAAAGCACAATGCCAAAGCTGAAATAAAGTAAATAGGGATGTCACATAAGAAAAAAGTTAGAGTCCAGTGGCACCATTAAGACCCAACAAAGTTTAATTCTGGGTATAAATTTGCATGTGTATGCACACTTCTTCATCCACAGGAAGGCTTATATCAAGCAAACTGTAACAATATGTTAATTACCAATTTTAAGTTATATGCCACATTGCAGCAAAACCTACACACAGAATCAACATTTCTCAGGGAGATGGCTAGTTCAGAGAGCAGGAATCCTTGGGGCTCATGAAGCTGAGATTTTGTAGAGCAAAAGGGCAAAGATTTCCTATGGGAGATGTGTGGCTATTGCTGACCCAAATATTTTCCTTGGGTAATGTTTGGCTTATTGAGAGCTGTGAATGAGACATTAAAGTTTATGACTCTAACTACATCCAAACTGCCATGAAAGCAGACTGGGGACAAGGGAACTCTGAACACAACAATGACATGGATTGGTGGAAGCCATTTGTCCCGCGTACTTGAATAATCAAAGAATATTTTTGTAGCTGAGAGCTACAAGACTGGAAGTGGTCAAGTGGTCAAGTGGTGCTTGGGCTGCAGCCCTATAGGAATTTTACCTGTAGATTTCACTTGGCAAGTCATATATATGGTTCACTGATGTGAGGCCCTGAGGGGAGATGTAGGCCGAAGGAGACACTTCTTTCTGTTTTTTCTCCTTGTGTTTCCGTTGGAGAGACGACTCCGTTTGAGACAGTTCAAATCCTGACAGCTGGAGTTGGTGAAGGAGGAACACACACAAACACATTGTTAAGAGTCACAGTGTCAACATGCAGCTTGGGTTTAAGTATCCTGACCATGTAAGCCTTTCTCAGTTAATGCCTCAGACTGCACTGCAAAACAGTCAAGTATGAGCTGCAGGGAATGCTCTGCCTGGCAAGAGCCTTTATGTCCACGGACATTTACCATTTTCACACACAGCTCACCTCGCAGTCACAATCCTGTTCCCTCTGCAGCATCTGGTCGGATTTCCCACCATCTGCGCCGAAGTTACAGGAAGTGCCGCAGTTTTTGCATAGCAAAAGTAAACTGCTAAAACCCAGTTTACATTTGCTACGCAAAAGCCGCGGTACTTCCTGTAACTCAAGCGCAGATGGTGGGAAATCCAAAAGATGCTGCGGAGGGAACAGGATTGTGACTGCGAGGTAAGCTGTGTGCGAAAACGGTTAGTGTCTCCAAGTGAAAAGTCTACTTCCCCATTTAGAGAATTTGGGATGCCCCATTTTTCCAGTTTAATGCAAGAAACAGATTATAGGAAACAGCAAAAATGTGCCCCAAGACAAAAATCAGGTAAGCATATTATTCTTAGACGTACATAGGGAAATTTCTATAACCCCATGAACTCAATGTGAGCATGTTGACTGTGTTTGTCCCACAAAAAGAAGCACACAAAGGAAAGTAGTATCATTGAGAGTGTCATAGAAAACCATTGTGGTGTAGCGGGTAGAACGTCAGACTAGGATTTGGGAGGCCCAAGTTCAAATACCTGCTGGCTGCGCTACTGAAGCTTGCTTGGTGATGTTGGGCCAGCCACACATTCTCAGCCTAATGTACTTCGCAGGATTGTAAGAATAAAGCAGAATGTAGTCCGCTTTGTAGTCCACTTCTCCCATAAGAGAGAAAGGCAAGGCGTAAATAAAGTAAATAAATAATCATTGGACCAGTCACTGAAGGACATTCTTTCATAAATTTAAAATGGTTCTCTATGTATTCAAAGTGTATTATAACAAAATGCTAAAATCACATGTCCACATTTGATTAATGCCATGAAGCCATTTTCTAGGAAGCAACTAACTCATCAAGCATATCTGCATTACAAATTTATATCAGTTTTACCTGGCATGTTTCCCCCCCCAAAAAAAAAGAATCCAGAAGCAGGTGCTGATAATTTTCTGATAGAGATCTCTTTGCCATCACATAATTACAGTTTCCAGGATCTCGTGGAAAGGAGAATGATCCTTATTAAACTAGTTTAGTTTGCAGTGAAAGCACCAAAACAGGATCTCAGTCCAGTCATACGGCGTGTGCAGCCTCAATTTGCCTTAGGACTGTGCAGGGAAGAGGAAGGGGACTTAAACCTTCAAACCTTTCAAATGCCACGTGGTTTCACTATTCAAAGCTGGCTTCTTTACTCTCTATTAGCATTCAAAGGTGAAAAGACATATCCTTTAGAAACCTGCTCCCCCCCCCACACACACACACCTTTAAAAGCTAGCAACAGACTCGGGAACCAAACTTGAAAGAGTAAAACAGAGTGAAGTGTAAGGCCCCTCTCCTTGCCCTGCACAGTCCCAAGGCAAACAGAGGTTTCGTAATCCTGCAGTCTCCATCTTGGTCTCTTCTTTGTGAGCCTTCTAAACCTTCCCTGGGGCTAGTACGTTCAAAGATCTCACCTTAACATTGTAGCCTTCAGCAACTAGGAACTTGTTGCTGCTGATGGAGCCATGCAGCTGAGACTTGTCCCCAGTCTGATGCAACCTACAATCAATAAAAGACAACAGAGGCATTTTATTTCACTTGCGTGCAAGACCCTTTTCCACATTAAGATTGAGACTGATTTTCTTGTATGGCTTCTCCACTACCAAGATTGCTCTCAAAACCATTTATTGACTCTCCCTTGCATCTAGGTGGTCTGTAGTACGGTACCTGTATAAGCCAATAGCAGCGTGAAGTGCCATCTGAATGCGAATCTTCCAGGATAAATCTGGTTCTTTCTTCAACACATCCCGCAGGGTCCCTTTCTCACAATATTCAGTGACAATGGAGAATTCAGGGCTTGGACCTGGTGGAGAAAGACACTCAATGAATAGCTACAGTCTCTGGTTTTCCTTTCTACACTTGCTTTCAAGTCAGAATTCGGAAGCTGACAGGTTTCGGCTTTTGCACACATACCCACACTCTCCCCAAATCACATGTACATAGGCTTGCCAATCCCCAGGTCCCAGCAGGGGTTCTCCTGCTTTCCCAGGCTTCTTCCCGTTCCCAGTCAGCTGGCTGGTGGGGAAAGTTCCGCCACCATGTGCCTTTCCACCTCTGGAGGCTTCAGACTCCCCTTGGAAAGGCTTCAGACTCCACTTGGAAAGGCTTCCTCTTGGGATGGTATATCTGTGTCTTTCAGCATAGCATCTGATGACTCTCCTCAAAATGCTCTCCCAAGTTTCAGAAAGATTGGACTAGAGGGTTCAATTCTATGAGCCCCCAAAGAAGGTGCCCCTATCCTTCATTATTTCTAATGTAGGGAAGACATTTAAAAGGTGTGTGGTTCCTTTAAATGTGATGGCCAGAATTCCATTTGGAGTTCGCTTGTCACAACTTTGTTTATGGTTCCACCCCCAAAGTCCCCAGATATTTCTTGAATTGGACTTGGCAACCCTACATGTACACCCAAAAAGCAAAAGGCCTTACCGCTCTCATCTATGCAGATGCCATACATACGAAGAATGTGAGGGGACTCAAATCTCTTCATGGCTTTGATCTCCTTTCTGAAGAGATCTCTCACTTTCCTGTAGGGAGCAACAGAGTGATTCATCTCTAGCGGGGGCTGAAGCCCTTTCTGCTACATCTTCCCACCCTGCCCAGCCCAAATCATGTGGGGATAGTAGCTGATTCAGATCAAGGCTGAGATGCATGAGGAGGTAGACCTGGATCCTAAGCCTTGGTTCTGCTTGCACTGTATGCCTTTTCTGCAGCAGAGATGGTCCTCCTCTGTGAAACACGTTCCTCCAGCACTAGGAAATTGTATCTCTTCACACAAGACCAGCACTATAGCACCTTGTGCCAGAGGAAAGAGTTGGATAGCCGAGGACCACCGTTGCCTCAGAGGAAGCAAGATTTAGGATCCAAGCTGTAGGCTAAACCGCCTGAGGCCTGTCCTCCTCTACATCTGTGCCCTGGAATTATTGTAACTTCATTTTGCCCCCTGAGGCAATGAAGGATGTATTGCCTAAAGAAATTATTCTCATATTACTCATCAGGGCTGCTTGTATGGAAATGACTTGGCAATAGGGTTCCCAGCTCTGTGTTGGGAAATACATGTGTTGGTATTTGAGGGATGGAGCCTAAGGAGGGTGGGGTTTGGGGAGGGGAGGAAATTCAGCAGGGTATAATGCCATAGAATCCATGCTCCAAGGCAGCCATTTTCTCCAGGGGAAGTAATCTCTGTCACCTGGAGATCAGTTGTAATCCCAGGAGATCTCCAGCCAACACCTTGAGGTTGAAAACCCAATGAGAAACCGTGACAAAATAACGAATACAATTGTTAATTCATTTACAAATGCTTAAATATAAACCTTCAAAGCACTGATTATCATTATCCAATTCAAGAATTAATATAACAGGTAAGTACATGCGAATCATTTACAAAACGCATCTAAGCACACACTTTATTAGAACAAATTGCTTAAAGTGCTTAGTGCTACAAAGTGCTTGTAAGTCAAAGTGCCTGTGCAGATTTTTCTTCCCCAAAGGGAATATATCCGAAGATTCTCTGACGGAGCCTGGAGCCAGCAGGATGCTTGTCGCACCATTTCAACTGTCTTTATCAAAGAGGGATATCCAAATTGATCTATTTCACAATGGCTACATAAAGCAAGCATATGCATCTTAGATAGCATTTCCTTAAAAATACAAAATTCATATTAGCAATTAATACAAACAACTTACCACTATTAGCAAAGACTGAAGCTAATACAAGCACGCAGTATCATTCCTAAGGCATATTACCGCAATGCACATCAAACCTCACACAATATTTAAAAGTACGGCACCCCAAGGTTTTCAACACACCTGTTTTTAACCAAAACCAGGAAAACTACGCAAACACTTACTACGAAAATTGCAAGCAGATTATTATAAATAACACGAGAAATCTATGCAATTATTTAACCCTTTCGGGGCCAGTGATTTTAACTGGGAGCTCCAAAAAGTTTCCTCCTGCTGCAAACACTTCTTGACAGCATCATCAATATGGCCAGAATATTTAAACAGTACAATGAATCTCATGTCATCAATGCTATGATTCATCTCTGAACAGTGACTAGTTAATGGAACTTCAAGATTTTTCATTCTCCCCCGAGAACAGTGTTCCGCCACCCATGTTCTAATGCGGCGGGTAGTGTTACCCAAGTAAATCCGATTACATCTGCACAAAATTGCATATACCACATGAGAAGAGTTACAATTACTGAAATGTGGTAATTTATATTGTATATCAGTATTAGGTGGTGAAAATTTTTTTGTCTGGATTGCCATCGGGCACATAGTGCAGTTCCCGCATCGATAATGTCCCAAAGGGCCACCAGATGGCGCTAAAGGCTTTGTCAAGTCAGAATGAATAGGAACATCTTTAAAGGATTGCATTCTACAGAAGCCCACAAACGGCAGTTCCTCACAGCCCGGCACTTCCGATAGGAGATGCCAATGTTTAATTATTATTCTTTTAATTGCAAATGCATGAGGAGTATAATCAATAGCACAAGAAATACGCTGATATTGTGGTTTGTTTTTTCATTGTAATAAAGTAGATCTCTGAACCCCCTGCACTCTACAGGACGCCTTAGCAATGACCTCAGCAGGAAACCCTCTTTGCAAAAAGCTCTCACTCATGAGATTTCTATGCTGTCTATACTCTGTTTCAGATGCTGAATTTCTTTTTAATTTTAAAAACTGTGAAAACGGCAAATTTGCTTTCAAATGATACGGGTGAAAAGAAGAAAAATGCAAATACGACCCCCTGTCTGTGTCTTTAGAAAAAGGTTTTATGGCTATTTTATCCTCGAAATCTCGGTAGAACGTAAGGTTTAAAAAAGACACGCACTTAGAATGTGCTTTGACAGAAAATGTAATAGTTGGATGAATATTATTAAGCCACTCCACAAACGGTTCAAAATTTGTCCTGTCTCTCAAAATAAAAAAAAAAAGATCATCAATATAATGGTAGTAAATCAAAATGTCAGCAAAAAATAAGTTAACTTGGGGATGGCTGATAAATTCTTTCTCCAGCTTTACCACAAACAAATTGGCCACACTGGGAGCCATGCTACTTCCCATGGAAACGCCCCTAATTTAATAATAAAAATTCTTTTGAAAACGAAAATAATTTTTTTCAAATACAATGTCTACCAATTGTAACAAAAAGGAAGTGGGAGGATCATGACATGCCCTATTATTAAGCACAGGCTCTATTACCATCTGAGCCTCTTCTAAGGGAATGTTGGTATACAGGGAAGTAATATCCAGCGTACAAAGAACAGTATTCGCTGGCACAATTTTCCCTTCCACCTTGGTGATAAAATCTCCACTGACATTTATATGTGAAGGTATATTTAATACAAAAGGTTGCAAAAAGAAATAAATAAATTTGGAAGGTGATTCCAGCAGTGAATTAGATCCTGATACTATAGGTCTGCCCGGGGGAGGAAATCCGGGCTAATGGATCTTAGGTAAAGAATATAGCACCGGAACTCGAGGATTTTTGTTTAGTAAAAAAGCCTTAGTTTTAGTGTCTAGCCAACAAAAAACTTCTGTCTCCGTAAGGGTCACATCTATAATTCTAGTAATGTGATCAGTTGTGATATACAATATAAATTACCACATTTCAGTAATTGTAACTCTTCTAATGTGGTATACGCAATTTTGTGCAGATGTAATCGGATTTACTTGGATAAAACTACCCACTCCATTAGAACACGGGTGAGAATGAAAAATCTTGAAGCTCCGTTAACTAATCACTATTTAGAGATAAATCATGGCATTGATGACATTTACCGTATTTGCCGGCGTATAAGTCGACTGGGTGTATAAGACGACCCCCCAACATTTCCATTCAAAATATAGAGTATCTTTTTGAATTCCTTGCCGGCAGGATCCAAACAGGGCGACGAGAGCAGCAGCTCCCCCGCCTGGCCGCGCGGGCAAAAGAAAGCAGCCATTGGCTTTGCGTGAGGCGCTGTCGCTAGGGAGGCAGCTCGGCGAGGCGGCTTCCGCTGGAGAAGAGCTCCAGCGGAAGCCACCTCGCCGAGCTGCCTTCCTAGCGACAGCGCCTCACGCAAAGTCAATGGCTGCTTTCTTTTGCTCTTCTCTCGCTGTAACAAAGGCGCAAGGGTCTGTTCCACAGAGGCACCGGGTTGCTTTCCCGACCTCTTCCCTCCATGCACCAGGCGTTCAGCCAGCCCGAGCACCCCCGTCTTGACCGCCACGGAGAGGTACAGGTCGGCGGCTTCCCGCCTCGCAGCCCGGGATCTGCTCTAACGCGTGGGCGGGTTTCCACGTCTCCGAGTTAGAGCCGTTCTTCAGACCTTCGGATTCCCCTTCTTCGCTCCCTCCCTCCCTCAGTCTCCGCCCTGCCTGACCCCATTCCCCCGTTTGCTGGGAAAGGGGCTGCGCTGAAGAAGCCCGGCAACACCTGTCCCTGCCTCGCTACGGCTGTTCATCTGATGGCGTCTCACCACGGATCCTAGACCTGGCTGCTGCTGCACCCGGCGTATAAGACAACTCCCCCACTTGGAGGCATGTTTTTCTGGGCAAAAAAGTCGTCTTGTACGCCGGCAAATACGGTATAATTCTAGTAATGTGATCAGTAGGATCCTACTGAACACGTTCATAGGTGTCAGTTTCTGCTAATTGATGTCTAATTTCAGTCTCATAATCTTTTAAATATTGTATAACTATTGTGCCTCCTTTAATGGCAGGCTTGATGACAATGCTATTGTCCACAGCGAGCTCTTTAAGAGCAGAGCGTTCCTCAAAAGTCATATTTTGCCAAGGACGTTTATTTGTCTTTTTCAATTTCATGATGTCTCTAAATACACCTTTTTTTAAAACCAAGGACCATAGGGTCACTGATATTTGGAACAAAACTAGAGGTGGGTTTAAAACGCCAGCCTTCCTGATCTGATGACAAGGTCCCAATTTTTTTTTTAAATTTAATTTGTCGAATCAATTTGAAAATATCTATATGGGTCTTGAAGGAGTTATACTTGGGTGTAGGTATGAAACCTAGCCCAAAATTAAGAACACGTCCCTCCATTCTAGTGAGAGGAAGGGACGATAAGTTAATAACTACGTCTTCCACTGGTTTCGCCCTGGACCTTGGTGTAAAAAATAACGATCTCTAGTTTGATCACTCAATTGGTCCTTGTAGCGGCCTCTAAAATTACCCCTATCTCTGCCAGATCTCTGGTAATTTCTAGACGGGCCTTGCTCCTCCCCAGAGGACGAGCCTGATTCATCTGCCTCTGATGTATCAACAACTGAAAAAGAGCATACAGGGTGGACCCATGAAACTTTCTTTTTATTAGTTGCAGGAATACTGGACCACCAGCTGTAAATATTTCCCGCAGCATAGTCTTTTAAATCCCTATTCAATTTTTTTATTTTAATATCCATGGTCTTAATTTCAAAATCATGCACTGTGGCATTAATGGAATCAAATTTCTTTTTGAGAACATCTTCAGAGTAGCTAGCTTTAAAGCTGTCCTCCATATTAGAAATATCTTCCTTAAGTTTAATCACTTCTAATTTGGACCACTCTATCAGTAATAGCATCAAATCAATTGAAAATTTGTTTAATATAGCCACCCATTTTGTTTTAAATTTTTCACTAGATGTAAACATGGCAGGAGGTTTATTGATGTGAAGTCCCCTAGATATCTTGCTAGTACGACAATACTCTGTAAGAGAGGAAACATGTAATTGCAAACATACAGCTTTCTTTATTGTAACAGCTTGAGGCTGGCAGCCCTACTTGGCAACGATGCAGAACACTGCACCAGGTTGCCAGACTGATGTTGTCAGTGCACTTGTGGAAAAGTCCACATACCAGGTGATTATTTAGAGGTCTGCCTACATTTCAGAGGACTTTAACACTTGGGACTTTTGTAACTGGAGACCGTTCTGTCATGTCACTCATGGCCAGCTCTGCAATGAGGTGACATGAGGGGGCAGTGAAAATGTTTGTTCCTTCAGGTGACAAGAAGATCAGAGAAATCAAAACCTGCCCCTGGCAGAATGAATAGCTTAGAAATAAATATTTTTGCAGTACTCTTCCCCTAGATCTTTGAAGCTATTGGAAAGAAAAGGATGTGGGAGATTGGAATGAGGTGCTACTTTCTCCTGGTTGAGTGGGTTACCTAGTAAGAAGATGGCTCCCCCTTTCTTTCTAGTAGTAGGGCATGAGACAAATCAGTTCTTCACCCCCTTCACAGAACCACTCACTGTGTGCTGATCATAGGGTTTTTGAAGACCTTGATGGCCACAGGGAACTTGTGATACTCTCCTTTGTAAAGCATGTGGCTTTCAGACTCCTTCAAAAGGGTCCACTTAGTGAGGAGCCTTTTCTCTATTTCGATAGTTTCCACATCTGTGGAAGTTCTTGGCCCTGAAAAGGGAGGAAAAGGAAGGACATTAGAACATATAAGTAAATTGTTAGCCGCCCTGACTGTTGTTCGCTGCCCTGAGCCCATTTGGGGAGGGCGGGATATAATTGCAATCAATCAATACTGAATGAATAAATGAATGAATGAAGTGGCCACACGGATGACAATATCTTCTAGAAGCACCAGTGAGAAAACATTAATCTGACAGTCTGTTCCAATTTTGCAGAGAGTGCTATGGAGTACACATCTCAGCCATATCACGTATCTGAGTGTATGTCCACACACCAGTTTCCAAGGACATTTGGTTCTCTAAATAAGTTCCCGGAAGTTAAGCAGGAAACCAGATAACTAACGTCTATTCCCCTTTCAAATGGAATTAGGGCTCAATTTGGGCTGTTGGCTCAGACTGTCAAACCTATTTCCAATTATTTGGAATAAGCAAAATCACGCTAACATTTAAAAGGCTGTCTAAGCATTTGCACTTCCCCCACTAACAAACTGAGCATACTGAAAGTTAAGGCTGGAGAAGACCACCCAGGGTCCAGGCAGACTCCATCTCCAGTACCTCTCAGTTTCTTTAGAAACTAAGAACTGCATAGAATCACAGAACTGTAGGTGTGGGAAACAGCAGACTTTACTCACCCCTACCCCAAAATGGAGCAATGGAGCAAGATCTGCTCTCCAAAACTGTCTGGATTATAGACCCCAAACAGACCCCAGCAGTCTAGATAGCACAAACTAGTGTAATCTCCTTAGAGCTTGGAAACTAAGAAAGGTTGGCCATAGTCAGTATTTGGATGGGAGACCATCAAGGGAGAGACTTAAGAGTGGCTGCACAGAAGAAGGCAATGGCAAATCACTTCTGCTCATCTCCTGCCTTGAAAGCCCCATGATAGGGTCACCCTTATAAGGTTGTGACCTGATGGCTCTCTTGATGATTGTTTAAACAGACCTCAAAACAAGCACCCGAAGGGCAGGAACTGGAAAAAGTGAAAACATCCTTTGAGGCTACAAACAAGAGAAAGCGCCTTACTTGCATCCAACTTTTGCAAAACTTCATCCAGTTTGCCCTGAATTTGTTTTACTTCACACTGGATGTTTCCCACACCATCCCTGGTTTCCTTGCTGCCTGTAGGTAAGGAATGAGGAGAAAAGGCAGTATGTTAAAGAGTGCCTGTCACCTTATGTATACAATCAAGGCTGTCTACCACAACATGATCATCAAAGGGTTGCCATCTTGAAATGAAAACCACCTTCTGTGTGAGAAAAGCCTGAAATGTGTGGGACTTTTAAAGATTTAATAAAGAGACACTTTTGAGACTCAAATACATGGCTTTTTTTTTTTAAACACAGCTTGTTCCTAAGATTGCCAACCTCCAGGTTTTACTTGGAGATCTCCTGCTATTACAATTGGTCTCCAGATGACACAGATCAGTTCCCCCGGAGAAAATGGCTGCTTTAGAGGGTGGGCTGTATGGCATGACATGACACCCTGCTGAGGTCCCTTCCGTCCCCAAACCCTGCCCTTCCCAGGGTCCACCCCCACAATCTCCTGGTATTTCCGAACCAAGACCTGACAACCCAACTCTTTCTGTCTATAAAATGCACTGACAAATTTCTGCAACTGGACTGGCTCATTTTTATCTTGTTCTTCTCCTCTGTGTTTTCCTCACAACAACCCTATAAGGTAGGTTAGGTTAGAAGAAGAGACTGGCTCAAGATCACCCAGCTAGCGTCATGGTGGGAAGGGTATTTGAAGCTGGCTCTCCCCCAGTCCTTGTCTGGCACTCTAACCTCGATGCCACACTCATTTTTCATTGGCCAGCCTGTTGCCTACCTAGGGTTGCTAGGTTTTGTTCCCTCAGGTCTCTCACCCACAGGGGTGGGAGGGAGCTTTTGGGAGTGGGGGGGGGGCAAAGCAACAGTGGATGATGTTTCTTGATGTAATGACATCACAAAGAAATGGTATCACTCTGAAATTTTGGGTAAAGCTAACAGAGCATTGTAGCATGGCACCTCCAGCATGATGGTGTCAGTCCCGCATGATGTCATCGCATCAGGGATGTCACACTGGGTTGTGGCTGGAGCCAGCAAAATCAGGGGATCCCCCACTTCCACTTGGGGACTGACAACCCTATGCCTACCCTCCACTCCCTTTCCCACCCAGCTTATCATAAAAGGCCTGAGTACTTCTGAGCATCTCTTCCAACAACACCCTGTCAGCCTCAAAGTCCTTGTTATTCTCCTGGTACAGGACGCCTTTCTGAAAACTGTCCTTGAAGGTCTGCTCCACTTGCAGCAGCAGTGACAGCCCTTCTGCAGCATCGCTGAGTTGCTCGTTCACATTTGAAAACTCTTCCAATGCTTCACTCGCTTTCAGGAATTTCTGCACCCAGTTCTGGTGGCTGTATTTCTCCAGCAGCCTCATGGCCTTCTTCAAGGTTCTCAGCAGTTTCTGCAGCACCTCTTCCAGCTGCGGGGAGACTGTTTTGGAAGGCTGAGCCTGCAAAGTCTTGATGGGCCTCATCAGAATCTGGACTCGGTCCACAAGGCGTTGGCTTTGGCACTTACAGCACTTCACCCGCTCGCACTGAGCATAAATGGCTTGTGCTACACCCAGAATATTCATCACAGTGTCCATGGCTGTAAAGGAGTACAAGACATTGTGAGCAAAGAAGATCATTAATAGGGTCTAGGGTTTCCAGATCAGGCCTGCAGAGTTTCTAAAACCATCAGCAGGTGCCACTGGACTCAAATCCAACCAGCACATTGGGTATGTCTGTCTGTGAATCACATTTTTATCCTAACCTTCCTCTAAGTCCAGGGCAGCGTACATGGTTCTCCTTTCTTTGTGTTATCCTCACAGCTGAGTCACACGAATCTGCCTTATACTGAATCAGCACTTTGGTCAGTATTGCCTACTTAGACTGGCAGCAGCTCTCCAGGGTCTCAGATTGAAGTCTTTCACATAAGAACTTAAGAGAAGCCATGTTAGATCAGGCCAATGGCCCATCCAGTCCAACACTCTGTGTCATACAGTGGCAAAAAATTTATATATATATATATACACACACACACACATACACACACACATAAATATATATAAATATATATATGTGTGTGTATATAAATATATAAATATATATATATATACACACACACACATACATACACAATCACTGTGGCTAATAGCCACTGATGGACCTCTGCTCCATATTTTTATCTAAACCCCTCTTGAAGGTGGCCATGCTTGTGGTCGCCACCACCTCCTGTGGCAGTGAATTCCACATGTTAATCACCCTTTGGGTGAAGAAGTACTTCCTTTTATCCATTTTAACCTGTCTGCTCAGCAATTTCATCGAATGACCATGAGTTCTTGTATTGTGAGAAAGGGAGAAAAGTACTTCTTTCTCTACTTTCTACATCCCATGCATTATCTTGTAAACCTCTATCATGTCACCCCGCAGCTGACGTTTCTCCAAGCTAAAGAGCCCCAAGCGTTTCAACCTTTCTTCATAGGGAAATTGTTCCAGCCCTTTAATCATTCTAGTTGCCCTTTTCTGGACTTTCTCCAATGCTATAATATCCTTTTTGAGGTGCGGCGACCAGAACTGCACACAGTACTCCAAATGAGACCGCACCATCGATTTATACAGGGGCATTATGATACTGGCTGATTTGTTTTCAATTCCCTTCCTAATAATTCCCAGCATGGCGTTGGCCTTTTTTATTGCAAATGCACACTGTCTTGACATTTTCAGTGAGTTATCTACCAAGACCCCAAGATCTCTCTCTTGGTCAGTCTCTGCCAGTTCACACCCCATCAACTTGTATTTGTAGCTGGGATTCTTGGCCCCAATGTGCATTACTTTGCACTTGGCCACATTGAACCACATCTGCCACGTTGACGCCCACTCACCCAGCCTCAACAGATCACATCACCTACTGCCTAGTCTTTTTTAACTAGAGGTATCAGGAGTTGAACGTGAGACCTTCTTCATGCCACGCAGATGCTCTGTCCTTGAACCACAGCCCCTCTGCAGGTTATACTGAAAGAGCATGATTGGCCCAAGGTCACTTAGACCGTTTTCGCACAGTCACAATCCTGTTCCCTCCGCAGCGTCTGTCGAATTGCCCACCATCTGCGCTGGAGTTACAGGAAGTGCCGCGACTTTTGCATAGCAAACGTAAACTGGGTTTTAGCGGTTTACGTTTGCTACGCAAAAGCTGCGGCACTTCCTATAACTTCGGCGCAGATGGTGGGAAATCCGACCAGACGCTGCGGAGGGAACAGGATTGTGACTGCGAGGTGAGCTATGTGTGAAAACAGTCTTACTCAGTTTCATGAAAGAGCAGGGGCTTCAACCCAGGCCTTAAAAGTCCTACTTTGACATTTTCACTACTACACTACACTGTAGTCTACACTACAAAGTTAAAGCCACAACCAATAAACTTTTCTGTACTTCTGTGAAAGGTGAATGGTTCCTGTCAGCCATTCAGCACCCACATAAAGTTACAGTTCACAAAGGTCTTTGCTAGAGGTAAGTGGGTTTCAAACAGGTTTCTGCTAGATCCTAAATCATAGAATCAGAAGGGGCCATACTGGCCATTCTAGTCTAACCCCTTGCTCAATGAAGGATCAGCCTGGAGCATCCCAGATGAGCCACTTCTTAAAGACTATCAGTGAGGGGGAGCTCACCACTTCCCTAGGTAGCTGATCCCACTCTTGAACAACTCTTACAGTAAAAATGTTTTTTCTAATATCCAGCTGGTTCCTTCCCACCCTTAATTTAAACCTATTATTGTTAGTCCCCTCCTCTGCTGCCAACAGGAACAGCTCTGTGCCCTCCTCTAAGTGACACTCCCTCAAATACTTCAAGAGAGCAATCAGGTCCCCCCACAACCTCCTCTTCTCTAGACTGAACATTCCCAGGTCCCTCAACCTTTCCTCATAGGGCTTGGTTTCCTGATCATCCTTGCTGACCTGCTCCATTCTGACTAAATCCTTCTTGAAATGAGACCTCCAGAACTGCACAAAGTACACATGAAGCTGCCTGGTACTGAGTCAGACTATTGATCTATCAGTGTCAGTATTGTCTACTTTGACTGGCAGCAAGTCATCGGGATCTTATGGGTTTGACCCAATGATTTTCACCATAGAGTTTCTAGTGATTCCTAGAGAGGCATGATGTCACTTCCAGTGAAGAAGGGTAGGGACAGGGGAATAGCGGCGCTGTGGTGGTGTGATAACACTTCCAGTACATACCTGGCCAGAAGTGATATCACATGGCTAGCAAGACATCAGTGCAATGCTCTGGGATTTGGGCAGAATTCTGTAGTGTTTTTTTTTAAGCTTTCTTCCTGCTAGCCGTCTTTAGGCTAGTAGGCAACAGCAAGGAAGTCCTGATCTCCCTAACCCCCTCCCCCTCTTTCTCTTGGCATGTATGCTGTCTTCCTCTTTTTTTAAAGCCCAGCACGTGTTAGAGGGATGGCAGAAGGGAAAAGATCTATGGGAAAGGAGGTGCTAGCTATTGATGCTTCTGCTTCTGTAAAGAGATACCCAGAGCTTACTCTGCTTCTGTAAAGAGATACCCAGAAAACCTCCAGTGGCAGGATTCCCCTTAGGCCCAATTCAAACCTACCTGGCCTGCGCTGTGCTTTCTCCTTTGTGCTGAGTGTCCGTTTGGTTTTATAGTTTCAAGAAACTCCCTCAACTTCTCTTTTCTCTGTGATTAGCCCCTCCTTCTTGCCAAGGATGACGAAGAGTCTCCTGCAAGTCAGAGCAGGCTTTCTCCACCATAGTAGCTTCCCTTTCTTACTTTCTTTTTTCACACTCCCTGTGCATCTCTCTGAGGTTGTCTAAGTCAAACACCCTCTGTACTGCATTTGACACACCCAAATGTACTGCATTTGACACACCCAAATGTACTGCATTCCTTTGGTTTCTCTGGCACTACAATACTGTGAAGAACTGTCCAAAACAATGCAGTGAATCTGCACACTGAACTTGCCAAAGTTCTAGAAGGCACTCTATCACTCTTGTGTAATCCTTTAAAAAGCAGCCCTGTGGTGCAGAGTGGTAAGCTGCATTACTGCAGTCCAAGCTCTGCTCACGACCTGAGTTTGATCTGGTGGAAGCTGGGTTCAGGTAGCTAGCTCAAGGTTGACTCAGTCTTCCATCCTTCCAAGGTTGGTTAAATGAGTACCCAGCTTTCTGAGGATAAAATGTAGATGACTGGGGAAGGCAATGGAAAACCACCCCATAAAAAGTCTGCCAAGAAAACGTCTTGATGTGATGTCACCCCATGGACCAGTAATGACTCAGTGCTTGCACAGGAGACTACCTTTACCTTTTTTAAAAAATCTTTAAAAAGTGATCCACAAAAGGGTTCCCACTGGTGCCTTGGTGCCTGACTAAAGGTTTCTTGGCTCCCTGGTGGGAGGCTTGAAGGTGGGGGCATGGAGGGCAGCATCCCAAGTGTGATGATTTTATTTCCAGGGAAAACACTGAAGTGATAGCCCATAGCTCTAGGCATTGTTGGAAGCTCAGAAGTGACATCATCATGCTCACAGCTCCTGTGAGTTTTCTTTAACCCCACCCTCGCTGCCAGAGCTGGTGGAAACCGGGAAGTGACATAATACCTCTCTAGGAACCACAGGAAACATTGCTTCTGTGTTTTCTCCAGAAGTGACATCATGCCACAGCTACAAGAGCCATTTTTTTTTTTTACTTTTATGTTTCTTCTGCCATGGCATGGCGTAGAGAAAGAGCAGCTGGCTGCAGCATATTCCCTACCCTACTGGGAGGGGGGAATGACATCCCTATGAGTTGAGCCTGTTGGCATTTTTGGAATGCCTTTCAGTCCACCTCCCAAAACAGCTGCAGTCTCCAGGGGACTGATCTCTGTAGCCTGGAGATGATTTTTAACTTTGGGGGATCTCCAGGCCCCACCTGGAGATTGGGAACCCTAATATGTGCGTCAGCAGTAGAATGGGGAGGGGCACAACTGAATGGTAGAGCACTTGCTTTAGATGCAGAAGACCCCAGAATCAGTCCAACATCTCTAATTAAAGGATTAATTAATTAAAGGTGACTCTTTCAAACAAGAGTCTATAATCCTGAGCTAAATGGGGTGTTGGCCTAATAAAAGAAGCTTCTCCTATCTCCTATCCCTGGAACAGCCATTAATCAGTTCATACCAAATGCAAGAAGGGACTGATGATCCTTTACTGCCACCCAGTGGTAAAAATCATAGTAACAACTTTGAGGAAATTGCAAACAACAAAACATGTTAAGTACACTGCTGCTTATTCACTTGTATGGAATACATGTGCTGCTTATTCACTTGTATGGATTCTGCCAAATGGTGCATTGAATCAGCAGACCTGATATCCCCATCTACTTGTCTGTGATATCACATTACCTATGCAAATGCAGCCGGGCATGTGCTGTCTGAGCGCCCCGGGGCACCTCAAACTATGCTAGCTTTTTCCTGAGCTGGGAGGCTGCAGCCACAAGCTGCCAGTGTGAATCCATCCTGTGTGTACTATGTGCCATCAAGTTGCTTCCGACTTATGGTGACCCTATAGCAACCTGCAAAGCATCCAATTATTGACCTGCAAAGCATCCAATTATTGACAGCCTTGCTCAGGTCAATAAACAAGGTCTGTAACTTCAGCTTCAGGATGGTAGCAGGCAGGCCTCAGATTCAGTGGGAGCTCACAGAAACGCAGCTCCTGAACCTTTCTGAGAGTTCCATCTGCTCCTTCTGAGAGTTCCACCTCCTTGTGCATTGAATAGTAGGTGCAGCTGCATAACAATCCCTGGATGAACTCCACCACCTATTTTTCTACAAAACGACCCCTGGTAGCAGGACTCCCAGAAGTTCTTTCCTCCAACTTCTTCAGTCCCTGCTGGCATCCTCCAAGAGCTCACAGGCTTGTTTCTGGCTGCATAGCTGCTGGGGGACGGAACGGAGGGGGACAACATTCCAGTGCCCAAGTCAGCTGGAGAGCTTCATGCTGCATCTAGCCAAATGCTTTTTCATTTATTTTACTTTTAGTGCAGTTCTGGCTGCAGCTGCTAGGGGCACATGGAAGTCTGAGCACAGTAAAAGGTACTATCTGCGAGATTTGCTTTTCTGCAAGACTGAAGCAAGCTTGCCTAACAGATCGTGCTAAGCCCGTTAACCAATCCAGCATTGAGGCAAGACAAGCTGGCACAGCTGGTGGCTGCTACAGTAATCGCGAGACTGCAGAGTCATTGTCTCTAGTTATCTATCCTTTCTCTCATCCTTTCTTTGCACCCAGCATCAGAGTTTTGCCTGCCCAACCAGAACTTGCAAAGCAGTATCTAATGCACTGCAGCAAGATAAAACAATCTTTCTCAGTCGTTTTCCTTTCTCTCCCTCTTTTCCACACTCTTCTCATTCAAACTGAAAGCCGGCTTGGTGTAGTGGTTAAGAGTGGCTGACTGTAATCAGGAGAATCAGGTTTGATTCCCCACTTTTCCACATGCAGCTAGCTGGGAGACTTTGGGTCAGTCAGAGTTCTCTCAGAGCTGTTCTCTCAATAGACTCCGAGTGAAGGGCAGACTATAAATCAGTTCCTCCTCCTCCTCCTCTCCCTCCACCTAACTTTTCTGTGTTCTGCTTCCCTCCTCTCAACTTCTTCTCATCCCTATCTTGCCTGGCAACTTAAAATGTACTTAATAGTATCATAGTAGCAAAATTTTGTTGACATTATGAACAGAAGTGGGAAGGAGTAACAGGATGCTTTCCCCCTCCTCCATCCTTTATATGCTGCAAGGCAGTGGAACATTACTGTGCTTTAGTGGTTACACATGTGGAACAGAAGTTATAACTCCCAGTTCCAGCACTGGCATTATTCTCTGATGAATTATGCCTGCCACAAATGGTCAGACCTGCCAATTCTTTTATTACTTTTCTCTCATCTATGGATTCATTCATGGTAACAGCAAGCCAAGGGATTTGTTTTGTTACAATATTTGGATTTTTTTGGGAAGGGACAAGTGGTATCTTGGTGCAAGGGCCTATGGTGGATCAGCAGCCCTGGCTGGCTATAGTTCTCCTTCATGTATCTTCTACTTTTGCCTCCCTTTCTCACTTCCCTCTCGCCTCTTCAGGCTGCCAACCTCTAGGTGTTTGTTTGGATGTCCACTGACTTACACCCCCAGCCACAAGGTTGGGTACAGTTGAGTGGAAAACTGGTTCATTTTGCTCATCCTTCTATTCAGGGCTTTTATTGCAGAAGAGGCCCAACAGGAACTCATTTGCATATTAGACCACACTCCCTGATGTCACCATTGTTTTGTATAGAGCTTTTTTGTAGAAAAAGCCCAGCAGAAGTTTATTTGCATATTAGGCCACACCCCCTGACATCAAGCCAGCTGGAGCTGTGTTCCTGTGTGTTCCTGCTCAAAAATAAAGCCCTGCTTCTACTTGGATCTATGTTATTTGGGGTGCAGTCACACGTACCATTAGTGACGACACAGCTCCGTCTGGCTGACGGATTAAATGTGTTCGTTCAGACATGCACATCTGGCAATCGAGCGTCATCCGGGGTCATTCCGACTTGCTGCTGATCAGTGCTGGGTTAATTTGACAGCACATAAAGTCCGGCCCTTTTTCAAAACAGCGGCACAAGATCGGCTTTTTGATGTTTGGACAGCTCACGCGCGATACTGCCTCTCACCTTTAAAAAAAAAAAAAGCCCCAGCATCCGGGAATCTGAAGTGATGCTTCTGCTTCTCCAATCAACACAGGATCGGAGGAGGGGAAAACGTTATCCCACTATTCAGAACAGGAAAAAAAATCTTTTTTTTTCCAATGTGGAGGATTTCAAGATATCATTGTCACTTCCAATTTCTAAGAAAATAATTCCTGGCAGTTCCGTGGTTTGGATCAGCAACGTTAATTCTGGAAACTTTCGCCCTTCCCCCCTGCCTCTGAAGAAAGTTTTGATTTCCCAGCTCCAAACAGTTGGGCGCATGTTCAATGGACCCCCCCCTCCCCTCCCATCTGATTACGCATGCTCCAAGAAATGAGCGTGATACTATTGGATGTCTGATCGCGCACAACAGAATGAATCGCATTCTTGGATGCTCGTCTGAACTGCCCTGCATCGAATCAATATTCAGCAGTTCAGATTTGAGCGCTACACACACGCTTTTAATGGTACGTGTGACCGCACCCTCAGATAGGTAAATATAGTCCCATAGAATAAGTTCCCTTTTGTCTCTATCAGCTACTACCTTTATTTTTCTAAACTTGTATGTGTGTTTAGAGTGCTCTTCAATTGATAAGTTTTTGATTTTTATTTTTTTAACTTTCATTAATAAAAAACCATGTTATTAATTAAGGCCGGATTCATTTGAGAATTCTACTGAGGGAAAAATCCTCATAAACATAGGTGGAGATCCTGCTTGTTGCTCCCTCTCGCTTATTTGGGTCTCCTAGGTGCTCCTAGCTTGGGGCTCTTTAGCTTGGAGAAAAGTCGACTGCAGGGTGACATGATAGAGGTTTACAAGATTGTGCATGAGATGGCGAAAGTAGAGAAAAAAGTCCTTTTCTCCCTTTCTCACAATACAAGAACTCATGGGCATTCAATGAAATTGCTGAACAGTCAGGTTAAAACGGATAGAAGGAAGTACTTCTTCACCCAAAGGGTGATTAACATGTGGAATTCACTGCCACAGGAGGTGGTGGCGGCTGCAAGCATAGCCAGCTTCAAGAGGGGTTTAGATAAAAATATGGAGCAGAGGTCCATCAGTGGCTATTAGCCACAGTGTGTGTGTGTATTGGCCACTGTATGACACAGAGTGTTGGACTGGATGGGCCATTGGCCTGATACAACATGGCTTCTCTTATGTTCCCCCAACAAACTCAGGAGACCCTCACAACCACTTAGGGCAACACTGTATTGTGAAAGTCATTCTTCCTGCCCATGAATAGTTCCTGAAATGTTGTACTTCTGATTATGTTTGCTACTCATGCTCGAACTTAGCATATGCCCATATCAGTGCTCCTATCAAGCAGCAGAACAAAATTTGAACCCAGTGACACCTTTAAGACCACAAAAGCTCATTCATACCTTCAATAAAACTTTGTTGGTCTTAAAGGTACCACTCAACTCAAACTTTATTTTGGGGTTATGTCCGTTTCAGGCTGTTAGGAAATGTAGTCCTTCAGAAATGCCATTGTATGCACAACTGACAGTGGCCTCGTACAGTTCCTCCTCATGGAGTTTTCAAGGCAAGAGATGAGCTGAGGTGATTTGTCATTGCCTTCCTCTAAACAGCTACCCAATTCTTCCTTGGTGGTCTCCTATCCAAGTACTGGCCCTGCTTAACTTCTGAGCTCTGCCAAGACAGCCAGGCCAGAACTCCCCCCAGCCCCCAATTAGATTTGTAACATTTTTTCACTTATAGAAAAGATTTGTTTTTAAAGAGCAAGCATTCAAATTGGCACCTGCACCCTATGCTATAGTATGCAGTAGCCGCTCTGTGCTGTACGCAGTCCGCTCCCTCTGCAATTTAATGGCTCTCTCAGAACTCAGGGCTTTCCTGCATGCTCAGTGTACTCCTGATTTTCTTGAGAGTCGATCCAAAAGCACTGGAACTGGATTGGGCATGGTTCTGCATGTCTGTTCTCCCTCTGTGTTTTCACAGTTGTAGAGTCCATTTATTCTGCATTGCCTTAAATAATCAGGATTTTCAAGGGAGGGTGCTTTTGTCATTGGCGATGCCACAGCACATACACCCTTCTTTGTTGCCTATGCTTATATTGACATAGTGATATCTTACCTGTTTTGTTTTTAAGGCACTAAAGATCAATATCTTGATATACTGCTGTAATGATAGGTCAAGCTAGGCTTGCCAATCCCCAGGTCCCAGTGGGGGTTCTTCTGCTTTCCCAGGCTCCTTCCCGCCCCCAGTCAGCTGGCTGGCGGGGGAAAGCCCCGCCCCCAGAGGACCATGTGGCAGAACTAACAAAAAAGAAAGAAGAAAAAGCCCTTGGAGATAAGTGTGTCCACAAGAGAGAGGACACTTCTGCAGCAGTTCAGATGCATGTATATTTGGGCACTTCTAGTCTGGATGCTGGTGAGTTCCAATTTACATGGGCCTACTTTTCTCCCTTCAGGAGCTTAGGGTTCATCTCTACAGGTGAGAACTGGGGATCCCCTGGAATTTTGGCTCATCTGCAGACTACTGAGATCAGTGCTGCTGGAGAAAATGGCTCCTTTGGAGGGTGGACTCAATGGCACTGTACCCCACTAAGGTGCCAGTCCTCCTCAGGCTCCACCCCCAAATCTCCAGGAGTTTCCCAACCTGGATCTGGCAACCCTACCTCCCCCCTCCATCCCCAGCTTGTCACCAAGAGAGACCTGGCAACCATGTCTACAGCAGAGGGTCCCCAACATGGCACCTGCCAACACCTTTCCTGGGGCCTGCCAAGAATTTTTAGAGTAATCTAATCAACAAAAAGGGATCACAGTTGATAAGACAGGCAATGAAAGAAACAAATACTGTGATGTACCGGCGAACAATGTTTAATAAAACCATTTAAAATCTGTTTAAAATATCTTTTTATATTTCACTAGAAATATCCATTCACATAACAATATTATCACAGAGGTCCATTCTCACATTCCAATATTACAACAAAGGTCCTATGAGCATCCGGATAAAGGCTCATTTCGTCAATGGACTTCCTCAGGAGTAATCCTTCCTATGTTTCTTCCAGGGTTACCAGCTTCTTGTAACAATCCAATGTTAGTGCTCTTCTGCAACATCTTCCATCTCAAGTTTTATTTTTATTTATTTATTTATGATTTGTATCCCGCCCTTCCCACAAGTGGCTCAGGGTGGTTTTCTCATCCTGGATTAAACCAAGGTAATAATTCTTTTAACCAGATGCACAAGCTAATATTGGCCAGCAAACTCCAGAAGGCTTGTACATCTGGTTAAAAGAATAAGTTTGGACTGGCTTAAGCTCCTAGTATAAATATATGCACTTAAGTGTTATTGAGTGGTAAGTTTTTTCCAACTATATATCAAATTAAGAATTATCTATTTCCATTCAGCTTTGTGGTATGTCTTGTTGTTATTACCTTGGTTTATTCCAGGATGAGAAAACTTGAGATACAAGATTTTGCAGAAGAGCATTAACTTTGGATTGTTACAAGAGGCTGGTAACCCTGGAAGAAACATAGGAAGGATTACTCCTGAGGAAGTCCATTGACGAAATGAGCCTATATCCGGGTGCTCATAGGACCTTTCTTGTAATATTGGAATGTGAGAATGGACCTCTGTGATAATATTGTCATGTAAATGGATATTTCTAGTGAAGTATAAAAAGATATTTTAAAAGGTTTTTAAATGGTTTTATTTTTAGAGAGCAGATCTTAAATTTGTAGAGAATTTTTGACCAGCAAGGTTTCTGATTGGCCGTTGGATTATCAGATTGGCTGTGTAGAGTAAAACAGCATTGTTTCAGCAACACAGTGTTGGTTTTATTCTCTCTCACTCTTTTTCCCCAGTATATATATTTTTTAAATTACTCCTCTTTTACCCTGGACCCCTTCGTGTATGGTTGGTTCTGCCTTCCACGGTGGCCATTTTGTGGTTGGCTCCACCTCTTGTTGTGGGAATTTTGTGGCTGGCTCCTCCTGCTATGGTGGCCATTTTTGATTGCATCCACCACCTTGTGTCAGAATTCTAAAGAGTCACACAGGCTCAAAAAGGTTAGGGAGTCTAGGGACCCCGCACAAGAGTAAGGTTTTCTGCCTGGTTCTGCAAACAAATTCATACAAAGGGACAGATACCTTTGCACAGTGCACAGGCAGAAAGATAATAGTTTCTTCTTCTTTTATCTCTGCATTTGTGTTGGAATTTGAGGCTAAGCTTGTTTTTAATGATGCACCAGGTCAGAAAGTTCTCACTTTTTAAAACCTCTTTATGTTAAACTTAACGTAACCAGTACATTGACTCATCTTGCGTGAGTTCATAGATATGTGTGAAATGACTTTGTGTAACTTTGCATAAGCCTGGCAAACAATAAGCTACTTTTTGCTCTGTGTTCTCATTCTTTACTGAAATAGATCATATGACATTTCTTGCTCAAGGAGCTGCTTGTCTGGATTTTCAGGAAGAAAAGAAGGGGTCTCAAGCTGGGCAGCAACATTTAAAAAAAAAAAACTGTACCAAGCAAGAAGGTGACAGATCTGCATTTTTGTTGTTATTGTTGTTGTTGCAATTACTAACGTAAATTGCATATCACTTTTATAAACAGGCTGATTGTTTGCAGTGTAGGGACCTGTTCTTCAATGCAACACTCATGCCATGAAACAGCCACTGCAGGGAGTGGAGGAAAGGTAAAGTAAAAGCTTCCCTGAACTTCAGCCTCATGCTAGGAATGAAAGTAAAAAGCCTGTCATCTCTCTCTCTCTCTCTTTTTTCAACCTACCCTTTTCTGCAACCGGGGCTAGCGTCAGCATCTTCTGAGGTGAAGCAACTGCCAGAGTTCTTGGCTTCTGGCAGTGCCCACTGCTGCTGACTCTCTACTCATGCATCTTTTTGGATGCTTGCACTCACACTCTTCCACTGCCTGCTGATGAGTGCTTTCTCAGCTGTGTTCCCTGCTGCATGCGCTGCTTGGCACTGCTGGAAGTGGGCATGTAAATGGTGTAAGAGTATCTCCTTCTTTGGTGGCCATAGCAATATAGGGGGGATTTTTTTTTTTTTTTGCTGTAATAGCGCCGCAAATAATTATGAAATCTATTCAGTACTAAATATGAAATATATTATGCCAATCATTTATATACCAGTCAACATTTAAAAATACATATTCAGCATCACTGTCCAGAAATTTTCACAATATGTAAAATGACACAATCATGTAGAATTAGAAAAATTGCATTGCATTCACACAAGCGCGACATATAGCAAAAACCTCAGAAATTGATTTATATTACACCAGTTCAATTCACAGTCCGCAAGCAATCCAAAGTCCACATGAGAATCCTGGCTATAAATCTCGTTCCAGTCACCTTTCACTTTAATTTTAATTTTATAAATGGTTGAGTTATAATATGTATGTACTTATAATATGTATTGTTTGAATTGTTGAAGTGCCTGTGTTGTGAGCCGCCCTGAGCCTGCTTCAGTGGGGAGGCCGGGATACAAAGGCATTGTTATTATTATTATTACCAGCTGTAATCCTTATTGGATCTTTGGTGGACTTGGCAGCAGCACTCCTAATAGCACCCCTTCCCCCTTACGTTCAGGGAAAAGCCAGGAAGGCAGTGTGGGCAGCTGTGATTGCAGCTGGTAGGAAAGCTTGAGAGCAGGAGGAGGAAAGATGCACAGGCTAGTGGGGGAGTGTTGGGCACAAAGGGGGGCTGCGTAGTGGTCATGGAGGGGCTGAGCACTCTGCCCAGGGCCCCCAAAACTTGGAATTGACCCTGTATGCAGCCTCTGACTCTCATCTTAATACCCCAGCAGCTGCTGGGAGGAGAGCAAAACTAAAACTGCCATTATCTGGGTTACCAACTCTGAATTTGGAAATTCTTGGAGATTTGGGAGTGAAGCCTGGGAAAGGGCAGAGGCTGGGGAGTGGAAGGGGCTCAGCAGGGTACAATGCCATAGAATCCACCCTCCGAAGCAGTGGTTTTCTTCAAGGGAACTGATCTCTGTAGTCTGGAGATCTAGTAATTCCAAAAGGAAATAACTGTAATAGTGCTGCATTCATATATTCAAAAATCCTACAGAAAATTATACAGAAATTTTCATATATACAGGGTTTCATATATACAAAAATCCTACAGAAAGTTGCAGTATACCTATGTTGCCTATGCACATATCAAGTCTATGCTACAAACTGTATTAATCCACATTCACAAAATTCATAATCATGAAGGATCACAATAAAGTGCAACCTTCACAGAACATCATCTCAACAAATTCCAGGAATGGAATTCCAACAGTTCATTTCTTTAAACGGTCAGTCCACACAATGTTCAACTCACTCATTCGCACAATGTATAGTTCGCACAAGAAATCCCAGGTACAGGTCTCATTCAGGTAGCCTTCAGACTTCATCAGTGAGCCCACTCGATACACAAGTTTAGCAGTCCTAACCATCACACAGAAGGCACCTGTAAAAAGAACAAGCTGGCCACAGTGAATTCATAGCAGAAGATTTGAATTTTATACTCTGCTTTTCTCCTCATAGAAAGAGCCCCTTGGCACAGAATGTTATAGCTGCAGTACTGCAGTCCTAAACTCTGTTCATGACCTGAGTTCGATCGCCGGTGGAAGCTGGGTTTTCAGATAGCCGACTCGAGGTTGACTCAGCCTTCCATCCTTCCAAGGTTGATAAAATGAGTACCCAGCTTGCTGGGGGGAAAGCGTCGATGACTGGGGAAGGCAATGGCAAACTACCCCGTAAAAAAGTCTGCCGTGAAAACGTTGTGAAAGCAACATCACCCCAGAGTCAGAAACTACTGGTGCTTGCACAGGAGACCTTTCCTTTCCTTTCTCCTCATGTGGAGGAGGGGGGAATTAAACTTGATTCTTCAGATTAGAGACTGCCACTTTCAACTGCCATACTGTACTGCCTCTTTTTAATTTTTTTATTCCCTTTCTTTAGGGCCAGGTGACCCTCCTCTGGGATGACCTTCCAGTATCTCATGCTGAGAGAGAAAGGCAGAGCCATATATACATGGCTTTTTTTTGTAGAAAAAGCCCAGCAGAAACTCATTTGCATATTAGGCCACACCCTGGTGTCACCATTGTTTCACACTGCTTGTTATAGAAAAAGCCCAGCAGGAACTCATTTGCATATTAGGCCACACCCTCTGATACCAAGCCAGCCAGAACTGTGTTCCTGCTCAAAAAAAGCCCTGCACATACACCACCCTCCAAATGTTTTGCAACCATAAATGTCCATATAATAAGAGAAAGAAGATTTCTTTGTTGGGGCTCTTCCCCGTGCCCTTCAGCTAGCTGGTGGGGGTACTTACTGGCATGGACTAGAAGTGACATCCTGTCATGGCAACATGTGGACACTTTGGTATTTGAGCAAAAACAGTATGGTCAAACCAACTTCTACCAGTCTCCCTCCCTCTGGTTGCTAGGGGGGACCTGGCTTGTATATGTATGTCCGGTGGAGAGACCCACAGGGCAGACAGTAGTCTTGCATCTGTTTTGGTGAATGCTTAATGGGAATGTGTTTCTCTGTGAGTGAGTACTCTGGAACGAGTACCACTGATATAAATGTATCAAATAAATGAGAAATATTGGGAAACTCAAGATTTAACCAAGAATTTGCAACCTGCTTAGAAACATTTTTTAAAAATGTTTTTATTCCATTCATATCTCACCTCCCCGCAAATAGGATTAGGGCAGCTAACAAGCCAAACTGTAATCTTAAAAACACAGAATGTTAAGACAATAAAACAATAACATTGGTGCTGTATCACAATTAGAACATAGTGTAAAAAAGAAATTACCAATCCCTAAACTGAATTTCGAGATCCTCTTGCACTTCTTGGCAGTGGTTGCCTGATACATAAAACGATTCAAAGCTGTAGTTGCATAATCTACTCTTTCTTGTTCAAAGTTTACTTTCTCACATGAACAAGGAAGCCCAACGCTCAAAGCATTCATTGCACAGTCATCATAAAAGTTCAGTGTGTCGTTGCTGATGTTGGCTGCTTCCTCTCTGTCACCATGGAAGTGGTCAGCATTCTTCTGCTGCTTTCTTTCATTTTGTACCTCTTCTGGAAGACCACCCGTTCCAAACAATTCCCTCCAGGACCAAAACCCCTGCCACTGATTGGAAACTTGCTGCAGTTTGACATGAGTAACCCTCTGAAGGACTTTGATAAGGTAGGTCTCCCCCATCCTTTCCACAACCTTCAGGCTCAGAGCCAGATTAACAACTAGGCCAAGTAGGCACTGGTCTATGGGCCCCCATGCCTTTAGTGGTCCTGTACCAGCTTCCCCCCCAGTTTTCTCCCTGCTTGCAGCCCTCCCAGCCTGCATGCGCAGTCAGCAGCTGAGCTGCACTTTGCCCAGCTTGCCAGGTGCAGCTGCTGTTGGCTGTTGCCAAGTTTGCCTCTCCCTGCCTCTCCCCTGCAGCTTAGTAAAAGGGGCTTATAAGATGGTGCCTGCAGGCTGCAGTGGGGACCATGGGCAGTGGGGCAGGCGCTCAGACTCTTGAGATAATTTGCGAGGGGGGGGGCTCCAAGTTTTCGATTGCCTAGGGGCCTCCACAGGGTTTAATCAGGCACTGTTCAAACTGGACACAGAGGAAGAGTCAGCAGATCAGGTGAGATCCTGGAAGATTTTTTAGTTGTTCCAGTGGACTGCCGCAGAATACAGGGAGGTGTATCTGGCATCTTTCTGCATAAGACTGAATTGCTGCTCTCTTGATTTGGATGGGGAACCTCAAAATGTTATAAAGAGAGTTTTTACCACCTGTTACAGTATCACATATGAATTTGGTTCAGGGTAGTACCTAGGAATCTATTGCTGCCCATGTAGATCACCACTGTGACTTCTATTCTTCCACCTAGGTTATCTGCTCTGAGTTCACTGCTTTGGAGCTTCCTCACAGCATCATGTAGCATTTGTGCCCCTCCGGAGGCATAGAAGACAGCCATATTTGGGTGTTCATACAACAAACAGTCTGGTTTATTAACATCTCAGAAATGCCTCCACAAAGAAAGCTAAAGACTAAGTTGACAGGAAAAGATGGCTGACTGCCAAGATAGCACTAGGCTAATAAATACCTTACACCTGTGCTGAGAGACGGCTTCTGTTAAAGGGACGTCACATCAATGTAACCATATTCTGTCCTAGCAACATGGAAACCACCCAACCCCATCTCTGGCTACCTTCTTCAAGTACTTATCTCAGACAGGTTATGAGTAGTTATCTTGGTTTTCAAAACAGAAATTGCTTTACAGAATAGTAAGAGATTATTAGCATCCTCTTTTCCAAATCAATATTTTGTTTTTTAAAAGGTGTAAATATTACTGTGGTGTAGAGTAGTAAGTTGCAGTACTGCAGTCCAAGCTCTGCTCACGACCTGAGTTCGATCCTAGTGGAAGCTGTTTTCAGGTAGCCGGCTCAGAGTTGACTCAGCCTTCCATCCTTCTGAGGTTAGTAAAATGAGTACCCAGCTTGCTGGGGGGGGGGAGTGTAGATGAGTGTAGTTTGTAAGATCGCTGTATGTTTTTAATGTTTTAAGTATATAACCGTGAGAAATGTTTAGATTTTAACTATGTAAATTGTGAAATGTTTATACTCTTATGCTTAATTTTATACTCTTATGTTAGATTTTATGTGTTGTAAGCCGCCCTGTGCCACCTGGTGGGAAGGGCGGGATATAAATTACAAATAAATAAAATAAATAAAAATAAAATGACTGGGGAAAGCAATGGAAAGCCACCCAATTAAAAGTCTGCCAAGAAAACATCGTGATGTGATGTCACCCCATGGGTCAGTAATGACATGGTGCTTGCACAGGGGACTCCCTTTACCTTTTTTTCTTCAAATAACTGTGCTCAAGCCTACTAATGTGTATTGATAAAATAACACTTGAGCATAAGCTCTTGGATTCTATTTTTTTAAATTTCAGTTAGCACAAAAATATGGCCCCATCTTCAGCCTGCAAATGGGAGGAACGCCTTTTGTGTTTGTTAATGGGTTTCCACTGGTGAAAGAGGTGCTTGTGACGAAAGGAATGGAATTTGCTGGAAGGCCAAGCAACCCTGTCATAGATATCATCACAAAAGGAAAAGGTATAAGATCACTTCCAAGTTACGGTTTCCTTTTAGATTATTTATCTGTTTCTTCTTTATGAGAGCATTTCTGTTGCCCACTGCGCTGAGAACGAGGGCCATCCTTTGCTATTCTGCTTCAGTGGCGCAAGTCAAAATTTAGGGGACTTTCCAGATGATTGGATGCTTTTATTATCACAGTGCTTAATGCTGATTTAACAGACCACTGAACTTTGGAGAGCCATATAATTGTGAAAAACTTGCGGTGTTTTCATAACCCTTAAACCTCCATTTGGTTGCCTTGTGCCTCCACCTCCTTTCATCTTCATGTATGACCAGCTTGTCTTGGAGTTCTGCTAGCCTAGTGGTGGGGCTATTTATAACTGGAGTTGAGTTAACGGAAGAATAGATACGAGCCAGGGCATCTCGCCTGACTATAGACATGACAGCACAACAGCCAGCTTGCAAAGCATGCCACAAGTTTAAAGAGAAGGTCCTTTGCAGAATGGAAGCCTCAAGAGGAAACAGGCTCAATCACACCCTGAAATTCAACTCAACTCATCCTTATATTTCTATTCCAACCTGGCATGAATAATTTATCCATGGTATTACAGTCCCATCAGAGTTCTTTTACACACTGTTGTCTTGCTGCATTCCTTTCTAACAATGGCCTCGGCTTTAATGCACAAAATGCAGACATTTTATCTCTGTTTACCTTTGCTTAATTCCGTGTTATGCAACTGAGTGAGACTGCCTCTCAAAACTTGCTCCCCCTAAAAAAAAACACCCTTGCCCTCTTTCCCCCTTTTTGGAAGTCTTTCCACATGAGGGGACGCTCTTTTGTCCTGCTTCCACCCAATCAGGTAGCTGTCCACAGCACTCGCCCAAATTCCCCACCTCTCTTGAAATGTTTTCTCTCTAATCTTTGTTTGTTTCTGGGTTGGCACTTGTTTAGTTTCCCTAAAAGTCTGCTTAGTGATAATAGTTTCAAGCATTCCTGCTCTGCTGTGTACCCTGAGCTTTGGCAGCTTGGTTTCCCCTGACCTTCTCCATGTGACCATTTCCACAAGCTTTGCCCTGGAACACTACCTGGACCTTTCTCCTCAGGTTTTTATCTGGATCTTTGTGCTGGTCCCCACTGTGACTTCAACACCTCTCCTAGAACTTCAAACATCCCAATTAGTGTAGGCTTGAAGGGTGTCTGCTTCTCAGATGGCTACAGAATCATTCAGCATAGCTACTGTAACATTCTGCTTTCCTCTCTGTTCTCTATAAGCCCCACCCTCTTTTCAGAGGTTACACATTACTTGAATGTGTATGGGTACTTCTAATGTTTAGTGCTAAATGGTGGTGGAAAATACCTTCAAGTTGCAGCCAATTTATAGTGACCCCACAGGGATTTCACGGCAAGAGATGCTCAGAGGTGGTTTGCCATTGCCTGCCTCTTCACAGCAACCAATATTCCTTGGTGGTCTCCCATCCAAGTACTAACCAGGACTTCTGATATTTATGAGATCTGTAAAGCCTGACCAATCCACATCAGGGCTTAGAAGAAGAAGAAAAATTGCAGATTTATGCCCCGCCCTTCTCTCTGAATCAGAGACTCAGAGCGGCTTACAATCTTCCATATCTTCTCCCGGCACAACAGACACCCTGTGAGGTGGGTGGGGCTGAGAGGGTTCTCACAGCAGCTGCCCTTTCAAGGACAACCTCTGCCAGAGCTATGGCTGACCCAAGGCCATTCCAGCAGCTGCAAGTGAAGGAGTGGGGAATCAAACTCGGTTCTCCCAGATCAGAGTCCACGCACTTAACCACACACCAAACTGGCTAGCGCTAAGACCATGCTGGCTATTATTTTGACTGTATAAGTGTATTTTTGCATCCAGTTTGAATGAAACCTGTTTCAATATTCTTTATCTTTGCAGTCTTCCAGCATCATCGTTTAAACAAACCTGTATAAAAGTTTGTGGGTGTATGATACCCTCTGCAGTGGGAATGATAACCTAAACCTGCATATCTGTTTGAACAGAAGTGAGAGGTAGAAGAGAAAAAAAAAGAGGCAGAAGAGAAAATGCTTGGCTCCCTCAGGGTGAATTTTGTCCTATTTGAACAATAGCCGTTATTCATATGGGCACATATCTAGTATGTTTTTCCAGACATACATAGTTAAAGGACACACATGAAAGTCCTTTTACTGGATCAGAATCTTGGCCCATCAGCATCAATACTTTCTAACCTGGTGGGCAGTGGCTCTTCAGGGTCTCAAGTGCAGGGCTTTCTAGTGCAGGTCAGGACAATGCTGGGGACATCATTTATCTTGATTTCTGTAAGGCTTTCGATAAGGTTCCACATGATATTCTTGTTGACAAGTTGGCAAGATGTGGTTTGGGTTTGGCAGATGGCACCCAAATGTGGTTTGGGTTTGGCAGATGGCACCCAAAATGTGTTTGTGAATGGTTCCTCATCCTCTTAGAGAGGAGCAACAAGTGGAGTGCCTCAGGGACCTGCCCTGGAACCTGTGTTGTTCAATATCATGCCAAATGACTTGGATGGAGGTATAGAGGGGATGTTCATTATATTTGCCTATTATTTTAAATTGGGGATGGAAGCAAATATAGTAGCAGACAGAGTCAAGATACAGGCTGTCTTGGCTGTCTTGGCAGTAGTGTGTATGTGCAAAGGATCTAGGGGTCGTAGTGGACCATGCACAGAACATGAGTCAGCAGTGTGATGTGGTAGCTAAAAAAGCAAATACAAGTTTGGGCTGTATCAACAGAAGTATAGTGTCCAGATCATGCAAAGTGATGGTATCCCTTTACTCTGGTCTGGTTAGGCCTCACTTAGAGTATTGTGTTCAGTTTTGGGTACTGTAGTTTGAGTAGGAGGTTCACAAGCTGGAATGTGTCCAGGGAAGGGAAAAGATAGTGAGAGGTCTGGAAACCAAGTCCTATGAGGACTTATGACCTCATGAGAGGGAGGTAGGGTTGCCAAGTCCAATTCAAGAAACATCTGGGGACTTTGGGGGTGGAGCCAGGAGACATTGGGGCGGAGCCAGGAGCAAGGGTGTGACAAGCATAATTGAACTTCAAGGGAGTTCTGGCCATCACATTTAAAGGGACCCTCCATAGGAAATAATGAAGGATAGGGGCACCTTAGGGACTCATAGAATTGGACTGCCTGGTCCAATCTGTTTGAAACTTGGGGGGTATTTTGGGGAGAGGTACTGGATGCTATGCTGCAAATCTGGTGCCTCAACCTCAAAAAGCAGCCCCCCCCCCGAGCCCCAGATACCCGTGGATCAATTTTCCATTATTTCCTATGAGAATAAGTCTCCATAGGGAATAATAGAGTTCCCTCCCCTCCCCCCGTTTTCTCTCTCTCACTCACACACTAACTGTCTCTGGTGCAAGTGGGCAGCCGTGTTGGTCTGAAGCAGTAGAACAAAGCAGGAGTCTCTGGTGCCTCCACAACCAGGTCTGGAAAGTATGCTGCTCTTTTACACACACACTCACTTGTCCGAAAGGAAAGCAAAAGAGGGGCTGCACTCTCAGGAGGTCTGCTGTTGCTAACCCTTCCCCATGAAGTACTTCCTGCTCCAATTTAAAGGCACACACACATTTTAAAACTGTACCTGTTTGCAGGTCCTGCCCAAGATCTAGCTGGCCAGCTGGCTGGGGAAAGCCTGTAAAACCCAGGAATCCCCCGCTGGGACCTGGGGATTAGGAAGCCTAAGGGGAAGGGAAGGGGCAAAGAGAAGCTGCTGCGATGAGACTGGGTGGGAGGGGAAGGGAAGGGGCGAGGAGAAGCTGCTGCGATGGTGCTGGGTGGGAGGGGAAGGGAAGTGGCGAGGAGAAGCTGCTGCGATCGGGGCTGGGTGGGAAGGGAAGGGGCGAGGAGAAGCTGCTGCGATGGGGCTGGATGGGAAGGGAAGGGAAGGGGCGAGGAAAAGCTGCTGTGATCGGGGCTGGGTGGGAAGGCAAGGGCCGCCATTTTCCCCCCGCTTCTGGATTTTTGGTGAGCGGGGGAGGAGGCTCCAAATCAGGGGGTCCCCTGCTCGGGGTGGGGGATTGGGAAGCCTAAAGGGAGGCCAGGAAGAGATGAGCCAGTGCTCTCATAGCCTTTTCTTACATACCCAGGGTAAAAGCCTATGGCCACCTTAGGGTCAGGAAAGAATTTTCCTCCAGGACAGATTGGCACAGGGATCCTGGAGGTTTTTTTCCCTTCCTCTGGGCATAGAGCAAGGGGTCACTGGGGAAATCGGCAGAAGATAGTTGTGAATTTCCTTCACTGTAGGGGAGGGTTGGACTGGTGATCCTTGATGTCCCTTTCAGCTCTGTGATCCTATGTTTCACATCACCTCCTACCTGGTACTTTTAACTGAAGATGCTGGAGATTGGACCTGGGATGTTATCCATGCAAAAGCAAGGGATCTTCCAGTGAGCCACAGCAACTCCCTATTGGATAATGCTCATCTATAACATTGCTAATGATGACTCTTCCCTTCCTAGTGGTACAGTCAGGCCTTGGATACAGCAGGAGCTCACAGGAGCACAGCTCCTGAACCTTTCTGAGGGTTCCACTTCCTCCTTCCCACCTACCTTGTCCATTGAATAGTAAGTGCAGCTGCATAACAATCCCTGGATGAGTTCCACCACCTATTTTTCTACGAAACCACCCCTGGGTGTAGTCATGTATGTGATTCAGAGCACAGTCTATCCCATAGATAAGGGGCATGGCTGAATGTTGGAACTTGTCTTTTGCATCCAGTAGGGTCTGTGTTGAGTCCCTGGCATCTCCTGGTCAAAGATTTGAGGGATTGGAGAAAGACTATTGCCAGTCAGATTAAACAACATTGAGCTGAGTCTGACTCGACACATTATTACTGGGGATGTGTATTTGTTAATATAGCAGAGTTGCCCAGTCGTAGAAGCATAGGATTGCGTGTCATAAATAAACTCCCAAGAAGTGTATTGCAAAAAGATAAAATTGAAGGTACATTGCATTCACATCCATTTCGCAGTTGACAAGAGAGAGAGAAACCTATTCTAAAGAATGCTATTCTATGTGACAAAAGGGACAGACTGAAGGACACCAAGGACACCAGGCTTCCCCTGATAACTTGACCTGAAGGTCCAGATCAAGTCTTTGACCTTTTCTATTGTGTATTACTCCAGGTGTAGTTGCTGTGCCCTATGGGCCAGCATGGAAGGAGCAGCGAAGATTTTCACTGAGAGTTCTCAGGAATTTTGGGCTGGGCAAGAAGTCGGTGGAGGAAAGGATCCTGGATGAGTCTGCTTACTTGATGCAAAGCTTTGAGGAAAGAATGAGTGAGTAACACAGCTGAGAGGGTGCTGAAGGTTGGGATCCCCTCGCCCAACTCCAAATTTTCAGCAAAGGAAGAAGAAGGTTTGGCTAGGTCACAGCCCAATGTCCTGACACAATCCAAAAATACCTTCAGTTAAGGAATAAAAGATAGAAGGACTCTGATGTTCATAAAACATGGCTTATAGAGAAATTGCATAAGAAAATTCAATCACTTCCTTTTCTTGTCTTGTTTCATGCCACAGAGGAGCCTTTTGATCCCTTCTGTTTCATCGACAACGCTGTGACCAACATTATCTCCACGCTTCTTTTTGGGAAGCGTTTTGGATACGACGATAACTCCCTGAGAAATACCTTAGACCTGGTGCATGAGAATATGAAATTGTCTGCTGGTTTCTGGGCACAGGTAGCTGAGGACAGAACTATATGTTTCATATCATCCATTATTCTGTAACAGGAGCAGCCCTGGGAAGAAGTTAAAGTTCCATTTCAGCCCACTGTAGCATGCGCATTTTTGTGAACTGAGAGTACATGATTCACTATTGATATCATTGTTCAGTATTTGTCCTGAAGGACTTTACGTTCAGCTAATCATAATCTACTGGCTGTCCCCGGCCCGAAGGACATCCGTCTTGCCTCAACTAGAGCCAGGGCTTTTTCTGCCCTAGTTCTGGCCTGGTAGAACATGCTTCTGCTAGAGATAGGGCCCTGCCTGATTTTGTAGGGCCTGTAAAATGGAGCTGTTCCACCAGGCCTTTCAGTGAGGCAGCAGACACCAATAGTACATCGAGTCTGTTCTCCCTGTCGCAGCATTCCATGATCTATCGCGCCTATTGGGACATCATTGGTTCCAGCTCTATTTGGACTATGGCCTTATTGGTTGTCTTCCACCTGAAATGGAGTAATTTTATTGTTTTAATTGTTTAATTGTTTATTTACTTCTAATGGTTATTGCTTATTATTATTGTTTAAGTCTGTTGTGATCCAGCCTGAGCCCACTCGCGGAATAGGGCGGGCTAGAAATTAACATAAATAAATACATTTTTAAAAACAAACAAATATAGTTGCGGGCTCTCCTTGTCTGCAGATGCTAGTTTGGGGCCAGAAGGGCAGTTGCAACATAATCCATCTTCCCAACATATGGCCAGGTCCTATATGTGAGCCCCCTGGGAATAATCTTGGAAGCCTAGCCTACCTAAACCAAGGTCAAAATCCAGGAACTCCCATTAAGGCAAATTCAAGCTTTAGCTTAGGATAAGTGTTTTCCAATCCCTCTTCATCTTTCTTTGTTCTTCCACTCCTTCCCTCTCCCAGTGTATTCTGTATTTCCCAGAATGCCTGCAATTTACCATTTTCTGAAAATCATATTTTTAAAATGTACTGGAGGACAGGTGAAGCTGACAAGTGTTGAGTAAGGAGTCATGGTAGCTCTCTACAGATATTGAAGGGAAGCTGCATGGTAGAGGATGACTGACTCGTTTTCTGTTGCTTCAGTGAACTAGATTAGATCTAATAGGCCTCATATGCTGGAAAGTAAACTTGATCTGAACATTAGGAGAAGCTTCCTAATGATAAGGACAGTTTAGCAAATTATCCTCTGCTTGCCCAGGAGGACAGTGGAAATCTCTGTGGAGAGGAGCCCAAGCAGTTGGCTGGACAGCTATCTGTCCAGAATCCTGTACCTTTGGGTGGTTTTCACCGAGCAGGGAGTTGGTCTTTAAAAAAACCTTCCTTACTCTTGGTTACTGGATTTCCCCCCAAGCACACGAAGACGTTGTTGCATAAATTGCTTTATCAGTTAATATTGGCTCTTTTGTTTGCTGACAGCTTTACAATGCAGTGCCATTGGTGAGGGGGCTTCCTCTACCCCATCGGAGGTTATTAAGGAATGCAGATAAAGTCATTGCCTTCTTTTTAAAAGAGCTGGAAGAGCACAAGGAAACACTTGTTCCTGGAGAGCACCGTGACTACGTTGATGCATATTTGGAAGAAATACAGAAGGTATCTCATTTCTGGGCCCTAGCTGGCATGTGGTTGTGCATGAAAATGTTCTTGAATATGTTACTCCCCACCGCCAAGCAGGGCCGTAGCCAGCGGGGGGGTACAGCGGTGGTGCCCCCTATAGAATCTGCAGCATCCTCACCTAATCTTCCCTAATCTTCCCTTTTCAGTGGGCCTCTTTCCTTTCACTGGCCTCAAGGCATGACAGCCCATGACATCCCTGTCAAGCACCAATCTGATGAGCCACTATCTCTCTTCCCTTGTTGTTCCTCCCACTAGGAAATTCCAGTATATTATGAGATGCCAGAATATGGTCAGATCGGAATGTGTCCAGCTATTTAGAGGAACATGCTGTGTGTTGAGTCCGGAGCTGCAGGAAACATCATGGTTTTTGTGGGGCAAATGGAAACTGGTTTTTAGCAGTTTCCGTTTGCTGCGCAAAAACCGCGATGTTTCCTGCCAGCTCCGGAGCAGATAGTGGGAAATCTGAAGGATGCTGCGCGGAGAAGAGGAACGTGACAGCAGGGTAAGCTGAGTGCGAAATTGGTCATTGTGAACCCCATACCAAGGGTGTTCCAGGCAAGAGCTGAGCAGAGGTGCTTTGGTGTTGCCTTTCCTTGCATAGCAATCCCAGTCTTTCTGTGTGGTCTCCCATCCAAGTATTGACTGTGGCTGACCCTGCTTAGCTTCCAAGTTCTGGTATGAGCCAAGCTGGGGCTATTCAAGCTGCTACCATACTATAACAATATTAAAGAACTGACATAGCTCATGTCCAATTTGGATCCATCTACATGTCTTTATTGCTCATGCAGTTACTTTACCGCATAGACAGATTGGGCTGCCTGCTGTCTTGCTATACTAACATATCTTTATGAACCAGCCTTTAGACTCCATTTAAGCCATGCATCTGATTCTAACCCCACCATCTTCTGTACTTTTTTTCATGAAAGTCAGAAAATAAAGGATCAAGTTTTGAAGAGGAAGGCCTGATTATTGTGCTGTCTGATCTGTTTATTGCTGGATCAGAGACAACCTCATCAACACTTCTGTGGGCTTTGCTCTACATGATGGTTTTCCCAGAGGTCCAAGGTTGGTAAACGCCTAACGAGAGTAGTGTGAATAATTTGTCTAAAATCATAAATGGATTGAGGTTACACATCATTGTCAACATCCTGTTGAATGCTTTCACTTCGGTTTTAATGTGAGTAAAGAAGAAACACAGTTGAGGACTTAGCAAAATAGACAAACTGTGTGGCACAATACAAAGTCTTATAATTATAATTACATAAACAAGAAATTAATGCATCAAGAACATCGCTCCTAAGTGAATATCAAAAAGTCTCTATGTTTAGTCTCCAAGCATTAGTCTTCTGACTCTTTTTCTTTTTCACACGAAGCCAAATGGTGAGCCCATAATCTGTGGGGACCGGTTTCGATGCTGCACACCTTCATCAGCCAGGGACTTCTCTGTAGCTCTTCCATTTATAGGCAGCTTTTTCACCAATACTCAGACAACAATTTCCAAAAGAGAATTATTATTTCTTAACCGGAACACCAGTCCAATAATTTTCCCAACTGTCGTTTCTGCAATTTCTACAGCAGGTATGGGGGAGGGGGGGTGGGCTCCCTCTGGGTATCCTACCCCCCCCCCAGGGAAAGTGTATGCGCAATACATAGCCTCTCCTCTCCCGGTGTAGTGAATGCCGCGTGGTCACTGTCTGGCTATGCCTGGCAGATGGTCACTGCAATGGCCTCTCCTGCATTACTGCATCCGTAGCAACACCTTCTCGCTGGTCCCCCCCGTTTTTCACAGAGTTTGCTACGTCATGGTGCGACCGAATTGTCCAGCGGTATAACCGGATGGGCAGGCTGGGCTCACCATCCTTGCCAGCCTAAGAGAAGGAAAACTCTAACATCAAACCCGGGCAGATAGAGCTCGTTAATGTAACACCTACCACCTGGAGGATTCACTGCCAGCGTCCCGGCTTACTGGGCCATGGCAGATGACCCCCAGGTGAAAGGGTGGAGCCAGTACCGCGCACACTGGGCTTCACCTAAAAAATTCCTCTGCGCAGGCCTGAAGGGCATATCCACATACACAACCCACAACGCATCAAGTCCTGCAGCGATGGGCAAGGGGCGAAACGGCAGGTGGAAGGTGCCACTGGAAGCCGCAGTCCCGATCCTGCATGTAGGCGGTTCAGGGTATTGGTCGTCTGATGCTAAACCGGAGACAAAAGCATTTTTCGGCAGCACCCTGAACGACCAAGCAGCCTTATCTAGGGACAGCACTGCTTGCTCCACACGGAGAGGGGCCTAGAAAAGGTGGCCTAAACAAAGCTCGTCTCCTCCACCCCAGTTGGCTAGCCGCGGTCAACGGGCATCCTTACTTGCGGTCAAAAAATAACAACAAAGAAAAGGCATGCACCTGCCTCACAAAGTGTGCAAAGACTAAAGCTTGCGTGTTGGAACATCAGAACCATGCTTGACACAGTAGACAGTGGTTGCCCTGAACGACGCTCTGCTCTAGTTGCCCACGAACTTCTCAGGTTGAATATCGACATAGCAGCTCTCAGTGAGGTCCGTTTCTCTGAGGAAGGTAGTCTTCAAGAACACGGTGCTGGCTATACCCTCTACTGGTCAGGTAAGTCAAAGGCTGAGAGCTGTCATGGGTGCTGGGGACCCTGCAGAGGAAGTTGAGTCTGACGAGGAAACTGTGCCCCTGCCACCTGCACCAGTGCCCCTGCCTCCTGCTGGAGAAGATCCCAGCCCCCCTGCCTCGCCCTCTCGGGTGGTTCGTGTGCGTGACCGCCTCCGGCAGGACCTCAGGGATCGGAGGAGGGCGGCACGCTCACAAGCAAGACGCTCCCTGAGCCCTGAGTTCTGAGAGGATTCTGGCCCTCCTAAGAGCAAGGATGCTTGAGTTATGACAGGATCCTGGCTGCCTCCCTGAGCCAGCAATTAGCCCAAACGGGCAACAGCCAGCAGAGGGCTATATAGCTGTGGGCTTTGGGAGGAGGCTTTGTGGAAGCAACTAGTCATCTCCCTGACATCCTAGCATCCACTCCGGCTTGACTTTGGTTCCTGACTCCCTGACTTTGGCTTTTGACTTCTGGACTCCCTGACCTCGGCTTCTGGACCTCGGACCTGCGATACTTGTACACTGATTTGGATTTGGCGCCTCAGACCCTCCTGCTTACTGGCTACAGACCTCGGACTGCCTCTGGACTTTGCCTGACCCGGCCCCAGCCGTGACAGATTGCTTCCACCAGACAAACACCCACTCCACAGGATGGATGCTGAAGCAAGTGAAACCACAGAACTACTGGCTGCGCTCCAAGCCCAGGTACAGCAGCTAACACAGGCAGTAGTGCACTTGCAGCAACAACCTGCGGCCAGTGCTCCAGCCAAGTGCCCAGTTTCCCCACCTGACAGATTTGGGGGTGCCGTGGAAGAATTTCCTGCCTTCCTAGCACAGTGTCGGCTGTACTTTGAACTGAGAGCACGGGACTTCCTCAATGACAAGACAAAGGTGTGTTTCATCATCAGTCTGTTAAAGGGGCAGGCGGCCAAATGGGCCACACCCTTGCTGGTCGCATCCTCTCCCCTACTAACTAATTACCAAGGGTTTGAGGCCCACCTTTCTGCTGCTTTCTCTAGCCCAGTCCAAGCAGCCACAGCCAACCGGAAGATCAGGGCACTGAAACAAGGCAAATCCTCGGTGGCTCAGTATGCCACCGAATTCAAGCTCCTGGCCCAAGACTTGGCGTGGAATGAGGCTGCCCAGATGGACCAGTTTACCGAGGGGTTGGCAGAGGAGGTCCTGGATGAACTGGCCAGGGTGGAGCCACCACCCACGCTTCAACAACTTATCACCCTCTGCCTCCGCATCGATGGCCGCCTGGAAAGTCGCCGCCAAGCCAAGACCAGAGGGCGCCAGCTCCCTGCGCCGTGCCACTTGGCTCCTCGCCCATCCTCAGCTCGTACCAGCACCGAGGACGAGCCTATGCGGCTTGGAGCTGCTCGACCCTGCCTGACCCCAGAGGAAAAGGCCAGACGCCGCACACAGAATCTGTGCCTCTACTGCGGCACGGCAGGCCACTATGCCTCTGGCTGCCCTGCTAAGCATCAGATACCCGGGCCTTCACCGCCACCGCCGCCAAAAGGGCAGCCCCAGGCGTAAGTGGACCCCCCAGCCTGGGGCGACTAGCTGGGTCCTCCGAACAGCGGGCTGATACCCCGGGCCCGTTCCTGCTACCAGTCAAACTCCGTCTGCCTGACGAACGCTGGCTGTTCGTGTATGCCATGCTGGACTCGGGAGCAGCCCACTGTTTTATAGATGCCGCCTTTGTAAAACAGCACCAGATCCCGGTGCAGACAAAAGAGACTCCGTCGCTGGTGGAGGCTATTGACGGGCGCCTCCTCCGTTCTGGGCCTGTCACCCAGGAGACCTGTCCCATCACCTTCCACGTCAAGCAGCACCAAGAACAGCTGCAGTTTAATGTCGCCCGCATGCCTCGCTTCCCACTGATTCTGGGCCTTTCCTGGCTGAAGCTGCACAACCCCATCGTGGACTGGGCCCAGCAGGAACTACGTTTCCAAGACCCATGCCCCCATCTGACTCCTCCCACCACTCTGGCAGCTGGCATCCCGAGTGGTGGTCCTCAGCTCCCTCAGAAGTATGCGGATTTCGCCGATGTCTTCGAAGAGATGGGAGCGGATCAGCTTCCCCCTCACCGGCCCTATGACTGTGCCATTGACTTGGTACCTGGGGCACCACTCCCGGTGGGGCGTCTGTACCCAATGTCGGAGCCTGAGTTGGCCGCTCTGCGAGACTTCCTAGATAAGAACCTGAAACGCGGCTTCATCCGACCCTCAACCTCTCCCCTGTCTGCTCCAGTCCTCTTCGTGAAGAAGAAAAGTGGGGAGCTCCGGCTGTGCAATGATTACCGGGCCCTGAACAAGATCACCATCCGCGACCGGTACCCTCTACCACTGATCCCTGAACTCTTGGATCGCTTAAAGGGGGCCCAAATCTATACCAAGCTGGACCTCCGTGGAGCGTACAATTTGGTGCGCATACGACCTGGAGACGAATGGAAGACCGCATTTGGGACCCGGTACGGGCAGTACGAGCACCTGGTGATGCCCTTCGGATTGACCAACGCCCCCGCTGTCTTCCAGAGGTTCATGAACGACATATTCCGGGACCTGCTCGACCACTTCGCAATCATATATCTAGATGACATCCTAATTTACTCCCGCAATCCTGCCCAGCACGCTGAGCACGTCCGCCAGGTCCTGCAGCGCCTACGAACCCATGGCCTCTACGCCAAGCTGGAGAAGTGCGACTTCGACCTGCGCTCTGTCGAGTTCCTCGGTCACATTGTGTCCCCGCAAGGGATCCTCATGGACCCGAAAAAAGTAGAAGCGGTCCTGACCTGGCAGGCTCCTCAGAATCGCAAAGACCTGCAGCGATTCCTTGGTTTTGCCAACTACTATCGGCAATTCATCCCGGCCTATGCCTCCCTGACAACACCCCTGACTCAACTACTCCGCCCCAAAGAACCCTTCTGCTGGTCCCCAGAGGCCGATAACGCCTTCTCCACCCTGAAGACCCGTTTTGCCACCTGGCCACTCCTGAGATACCCTGACCCCCAGCTTCCCTTTACGGTGGAAGCTGATGCCTCCAACGTGGCCCTGGGAGCAGTGCTGTCCCAGCGCGAGGAGCCGTCTCAGCCACTCCAGCCCTGCGCCTATTACTCGCGCCAGCTCACGGCTGCGGAAAGGAACTATACCATCTGGGAGAGGGAGTTGCTCGCGATCAAGGCGGCTTTTGAGGTTTGGAGGCACTACCTCGAAGGGGCTCGCCACCCTGTTCGAGTGCTCACTGACCACCGGAACCTAGAGCACCTCCAGACCACCCGCCGTCTCAACCAGCGCCAGATCCGGTGGTCCCTATTCTTCTCTCGCTTTGACTTCCGGATCTCCTACATCCCCCATACCCAGAACCGGAAAGCAGACGCGCTGTCCCGGAAACCGGAATACGCCCCTGCTTCAACTGAGGCCGCGCCCGCTGCTCCCATCCTGCCGCCCTCAGTATTTGCAGCCACCTCCACTTCACCCACACTCGTGGAGGACATTCGTGCTAGCCAGGCCAACGATCCCTGGGTCCAGCAACACCTCCAGGCACTCCAAGACGACTCAGCAGGCGAGTTCACGACTCGAGGCGGTCTCTTGCTACACCGCGAACGCCTCTATGTGCCGCCCGGGCCCTTGCGGGCAGAAGTGCTACGCCTGACTCATGACTCGTTACCCGCCGGGCACTTTGGACAGCATAAGACCACCCACTTGCTGACGCGAGAATTCTGGTGGCCATGAGTGCGCTCCGATGTTGCCCGCTATGTCAGCTCCTGTGATGTCTGTCGGCGGGCCAAAGACGTCCCGGCCAAACCCTCGGGGTTGTTACAGCCCTTGCCCGCACCCTCAGGACCCTGGGACACCATCTCGATGGACTTCATTACAGAACTCCCACGATCCAAAGGTCAGACTTGCATCTTGGTGGTCGTCGACCTATTTACCAAGATGGCCCACTTCATTCCGTGTCCGAAACTTCCCACAGCTCAGGAGACAGCCCAGCTCTACCTGCAACACATCTTTCGTCTGCACGGACTCCCAGCCCACCTGATCTCAGACCGGGGCCCCCAGTTCTCCTCTCGGTTCTGGCAAGCCCTCCATTCCAGCCTGGGTACTCGAGTGCACCTGTCCTCAGCCTACCACCCACAGACTGATGGTCAGACAGAGCGCACCAATGCCACGCTAGAGCAATATCTCCGCTGTTACACCTGCTACCAGCAGGACGACTGGACCAGTCTGTTGCCTCTAGCGGAGTTTGCATACAACAACGCGGTCCACTCGTCCACCCAAATGACCCCGTTTGCTGCAACCTACGGGTACCACCCTCGGTTCTTCCCGGCGATCCTGCCACCCACGAATGTCCCCGCCGTCGAGGCCTACCTGCAAGAACTCCGCGCCAGCCAAGACTTGCTCCGGGAGCAGCTACAGCGGGCCAAGGAAGCCTATAAACTGGCTGCGGACCGGAAGAGGCAGGAAGGCCCCCCAATCCAGCCAGGGGATCAGGTGTGGCTCTCAACTCGCTACCTGCGCCGGCCTGGTCGGTCTCACAAGCTGGATGCGCGGTTCATTGGACCCTACCCCGTCACGGACCAAATAAACCCCGTCGCCTTCAGGCTCCAGTTGCCACCCCACCTCCGCATTCACCCTGTGTTCCATCGCTCCCTCCTTGTTCCAGCTGCACCCCCTGACCCAGCTCGGCCTCCTTGCCCACCGCCGCCACCACCGGTGTTGGTGGATGACGAGGAAGAATATGAGGTGCGCCAGATCCTGGACTCCCGGTACCATCGTGGAGGCCTCCAATACCTGGTGGACTGGGAGGGATATGGCCCAGAAGACCGGTCTTGGGAGCCCGAGAACAATCTTCATGCCCCGGACTTGGTGCACCGGTTCCACAACGACCACCCCGACCTTCCAGGTCCCTCGACGGAGGGGGGCCCTGGGGGGGGGATAGTGTCATGGGTGCTGGGGACCCTGCAGAGGAAGTTGAGTCTGACGAGGAAACTGTGCCCCTGCCACCTGCACCAGTGCCCCTGCCTCCTGCTGGAGAAGATCCCAGCCCCCCTGCCTCGCCCTCTCGGGTGGCTCGTGTGCGTGACCGCCTCCAGCAGGACCTCAGGGATCGGAGGAGGGCGGCACGCTCACAAGCAAGACGCTCCCTGAGCCCTGAGTTCTGAGAGGATTCTGGCCCTCCTAAGAACAAGGATGCTTGAGTTATGACAGGATCCTGGCTGCCTCCCTGAGCCAGCAATTAGCCCAAACGGGCAACAGCCAGCAGAGGGCTATATAGCTGTGGGCTTTGGGAGGAGGCTTTGTGGAAGCAACTAGTCATCTCCCTGACATCCTAGCATCCACTCCGGCTTGACTTTGGTTCCTGACTCCCTGACTTTGGCTTTTGACTTCTGGACTCCCTGACTTCGGCTTCTGGACCTCGGACCTGCGATACTTGTACACTGATTTGGATTTGGCGCCTCAGACCCTCCTGCTTACTGGCTACAGACCTCGGACTGCCTCTGGACTTTGCCTGACCCGGCCCCAGCCGTGACAAGAGCCGCCTTTCTGGCGTTGGCTTCATGGTCAGGAACTCCATTGCCTCCAAACTCGAAAACCTGCCAACAGGTCACTCAGATCGCATCATGTCCATGCGCCTCCCACTTCAAAACAAGCAGCATGCAACACTCTTCAGTGTGTATGCCCCAACCCTTCAAGCAGATCCTGCAGAAAAGAACAAGTTCTATGCTGATCTACACAACCTCATACGGAAGACCCCTACAGAGGACAAGGTGATCATCCTTGGCGACGTCAATGCCAGAGTAGGTAAAGACTCGGAAGCCTGGAAAGGAGTACTTGGCAAACACGGCATTGGCAACTGCAATGACAACAGGCGCCTCCTGCTAGAATTCTGCATGGAGCACCAGCTCACCATCACCAACACTATCTTCCAGCAGAAGAACCTGGATGCACCCACGGTCCAAGCACTGGCACCTTATCGACTACATTCTGGTGCGCCAAAGAGACCTTTGAGATGTCTTACACACCCGAGTAATGCCCAGCGCAGAATGTCATACGGATCATCGTCTTGTACGCTGCAATCTCTGTCTTCACTTTAAACCCACACCCAGGAGAGGAGGTATCCCTCGGAGGAAGTTTCAGGTTGGCAGTCTCCAGTCAGCCGAAGTTAAAGCTGCCTTCCAGGCAAAACTCCAGTCAAGAATTGAGGACCCCAGTTGCCCCACAGACCCTTCTCCAGAAGCACTCTGGGAACACCTAAAAACTACCGTCCTGCAGATCTCTGAAGAAGTCCTCGGGTTCTCCACAAGGAAGAACAAGGACTGGTTTGATGAGAACAATCAAGAGATCCAAGATTTACTGGCGAAAAAGAGATCTGCCTACCAAGCACATCTTGCTCAGCCCTCCTGTCCTGGGAAAAAAGCAACCTTTCGTGCTGCATGTAGCAACCTCCAGCGCAAGCTTCGAGACATTCAGAACGAGTGGTAGACCAAGCTTGCTGAGAGAACCCAGCTGTGTGCAGACACTGGTGATTTAAGAGGGTTCTACGAAGCCCTGAAGGCAGTATATGGTCCATCATATCAGACTCAGAGTCCCTTGCGTAGTGCAGACGGCCAAGTGCTCCTCACAGACAAGTCATCCATATTGAACCGGTGGTCGGAGTATTTTCAGGTTCTCTTCAGTGCCAACCGTGTAGTTCAAGATTCAGCAATTCACCTCACCCCACTTCAACCAGTGAAAACAGAGTTGGATGAGATCCCCACTCTAGAAGAGACTGTTAAAGCCATCAAGCAACTGAAAAGTGGCAAGGCAGCAGGAGTTGATGGAATTCCACCAGAGATCTGGAAGCATGGGGGCACAGTACTACATAGCTCACTTCACAAAGTACTTGTCACCTGCTGGGAACAAGGCAAATTACCACAGGACTTTCGCGATGCAATCATCATCACCCTATACAAGAACAAAGGGGGAAAAGTCAGACTGCTCCAACTACCGGGGGATAACCCTGCTCTCCATCGCAGGCAAAATCCTTGCCAGAATACTCCTGAACAGACTGGTGCCCGCCATTGCAGAAGAACTCCTCCCAGAGAGCCAGTGCGGCTTCAGAGCTAACAGGAGCACCTCCGATATGGTATTTGTTCTCAGGCAGCTCCAAGAGAAATGCAGGGAACAGAACAAGGCTCTGTATGTGACTTTTGTCGACCTTACCAAAGCTTTCGATACTGTTAGCAGGAAAGGCCTGTGGCAAATCTTGGAACGTTTAGGATGTCCCCCAAGGTTCCTCAGCATGATCATCCAGCTACACGAAGACCAGCGAGGCCAAGTCAGACACTGCAACGACCTCTCGGAGACCTTCCCAATAGGCACAGGTGTAAAGCAAGGCTGCATTCTCGCGCCAACTCTCTTTACGATCTTCTTTAGCATGATGCTTCAAAGAGCCGCAGTAGATCTAGATGATGACGATGGTGTCTACATCCGCTATCGCACCGATGGCAGCCTGTTCAACCTGAGGCGACTAAAGGCCCACTCCAAGACAATGGAAAAACTCATCCGAGAGCTACTGTTTGCTGATGATGCTGCACTCTTCTCCCACTCGGTATCAGCTCTGCAGCATATGACGTCCTGCTTTGCAGAGGCTGCCAAGCTATTCGGCCTAGAAGTTAGTCTGAAGAAGACAGAAGTTCTCCACCAGCCTGCACCCCAGGAAGATTATCACCCTCCCTGCATCACTGTGGGTGAATCAGTTCTGAAGACAGTCCAGCAGTTCAGCTACCTGGGGTGCATCATCTCCTCAGATGCCAAGATCGACAAGGAGATTGACAACAGGCTGGCAAAGGCAAACCGTGCCTTTGGCCGACTGCACAAAAGAGTGTGGAGCAACAAGCATCTGAAAAAAGGCACAAAGATCAATGTTTACAAAGCGGTTGTGATGACAACCCTCATCTACGGCTCCGAATCGTGGGTTTTATACCGTCATCACCTGCGACTCCTTGAGCGCTTTCATCAGCGCTGCCTTCGCACCATCCTCAACATCCACTGGAGTGACTTTGTGACCAACACTGAAGTTCTCAAGCGGGCGGAGGTTACCAGCATCGAGGCACTGCTGTTGAAGACGCAGCTGCGCTGGGCAGGGCATATTTCTAGGATGGAAAACCACCGCCTTCCCAAGATTGCCCTGTATGGCGAACTCTCCACCGGCCATCGAAATAGAGGGGCACCAAAGAAGAGGTACAAGGACTCCTTGAAGAAATCCCTTGGCACCTGTTGCATCAACCATCACCAGTGGTCTGACCTAGCCTCAGATCGCAAAGCATGGAGGCACACCATCCACCAGGCTGTCTCTTCTTTTGAGAACGCACGCATAGCTGGTCTTGAGGACAAAAGGAGATTGAGGAAGAATCGCACTGCTACAGCACCAACCTTAAATCAGACTTTTCCCTGCAGCCACTGTGGCCGGACCTGCCTGTCCCGCATTGGTCTTGTCAGCCACCAGCGAGCCTGCAGCAGACGTGGACTATTGCACCCTTCTTAAATCTTCGTTCGCGAAGCCAAGCCGAGATAGTTATAAGACTTTGTATTGTGCCACAGTTTTTTTGTTCACTTAGGTTTTGGCAGAGTGTGGGGACCCCAGACTTAACCTATGTATCCCAGTTTACCAATGCTAGATTGGGAAGAGAGTTACAGTGGTGATAAAGGGGTGAAACAACATAATGTAGCTTTAGAAATTATTGCATGTACTCAAATTCCTCTTAGACAAATACGAACGTGGGGTGGAAGAAGAAAAGGATTAAAGTGATGAAGATGATGTTATGCATAATACCGACTGAAGTCACCGTTAACATAATGTTCAATCTATTGCTTCTTAGAGAAATGTCAAGCAGAACTTGATGCTGTTCTCGGAAAAAATCCATGCATCAAGTATGAAGATCGGGACAGGCTTCCTTATACAAATGCCGTCATTCATGAAATTCAGCGCTTTGCAAATGTGGTACCCCTGGGAGTTCCTCATGCCCCAATCAAGGATGTGGAGCTTTCGGGTTATACAATCCCCAAGGTAAGACTTGAAGGAGTTTGACATCAGTCATGATGTGTTGGTGTGTCTATATATGTGAACCATAAGGAAGGTTAAGGGGGAAATGTAGTTCGATTGACATCAAGGGAGACTGCAGAGTAATAAAGCAAGTGCAGCCAGTGCATGAATGTGGTTTCATGAATCTAGGATTGGTGTGTTGACAAGTGAGTCCACTGTGAATGTTTTGCATGCCTCTCTTTCTTCCTTCAGTGCTGCACTGACACCATGGATTGGATGGAAGCAGCTTTTTCATTCACTGAAACCCAATCTCCGTCCTTACTACAGTTCCTCTCTTATGACCACCAGCACAGCCTGACTGGATGGCCAAAAGAGACCCCTCCTTCTTTTCCTACTAGTATCAAATCTACTTGGTTCCAACCCCTCCATTCATTACATTTCCCCTTTCCCCACTTTTTGCCTTGAGGGTTCTCCAAGTTTCCCTAAGCTTAGGCATCGTGAGCAAGCAACAACATTACACAGAGGTGCATGTGACTGTCCACAAGACTTTTTAAAAAACAATAAAAGGAAAAACGAGTATGGATAAAGTGTTTTTCCCCCCTGCTAGCTGCACTGTCTCTCCGAAATGCCCCTTCCAAACTTCTCCCCCCCACCTGGATGGTAGAAGAGAACCATGGCCCATACCTCCCTGCCCCTCCCTCCCAAATGAGAGAATCATTTTCAAGAGGGAGAGGGAAAATAGACTCTAGGGTTAAGCACATCCCGCTCCATTTCCTGCTCCTTTTCTCCTCCTATGGCTGCATTTTGTTTGGGGGGAAGTGTTGGAGCCCAGAATTGGCCCCCAGTTGGACTGCTTCTTGTTCAGCAAAAGTCAGTTCTCTCCTCTTGTTCTATAACTCTTCAGTGGCTGATTGCCCCTCCCAGTCCTTTGCAATTACGTGCAAACCAAGGCCGTAGCCAGGATTTTACAAGTCAGGGGGCTTTTTAAAAAGTGAGGGGGCACCCATTTCCATCCATTGTAGGGCTTGCTGCTTCTCAGAGGCTTTTTGGGTTAGGGGCAGAAGCTGGAGGCTCTGAATGTGGCCAAATTGAGGCAGTCAACCCTAAAACTTTGGAGTGAAGAAAGGACTATACTTTGCGCTAGCGGGGGGCGGTTTCTTTCCACCTCCCTCTCTCCCATCCTGGCACTTTGCAGCCAGGAGCTCCATCTGTTCCCCCCCTTCCCAGCTCATTCCACATGGCTTCCTCTGCCTTCCTGAGCCCTGCTCAACTGTCTCTGGTTGCCACTGATAATGCTTTGCCAGGTCAGCCATGGTAAAAAGAAAGTGAAAAAAGTAGACTGCACTCAGGAGGCTCCCCTGGAAGTCAGGGAGCCCAGCTTGGAAGTCAGGGGGCAGTGCCCCCACAGGCCCCTGTGGCTACAGGCCTGGGTCAAACACAGTGGCAAGCCAAACTGATTTGGAAGGGGCTCTTTAATGGTCTTATATCAGAAACAAGGACTAAAATGATCATGGTTGTAGAAACTGATCGTTGAAATATTGTAATGTGGTCTTGGTGCCTTGTGAGTACTGGTGTTTTATTTATTTATTTATTTATTTATTTATTTAGAATTTATATCCCGCCCTTCCCACAAGTGGCTCAGGGCGGCTCAGGGCGGTGTCTCAAGAGCCAGCACGGTGTAGTGATTAAGAGTGGCAGATTCTAATATGGAGAACTAAGTTTGATCCCCCACTCCTCCACATGAAGCCAGCTGGGTGATCTTGGGCCAGTCACAAACCTCTCAGAACTCTCAGTTATATCTACCTCATAAGGTGCTTGTTGTAAGTTAAAGGAAGGGAAGGCTACTATAAGCCACTATGAGACTCCTTATGAGAGAGAAAAGCTGGGTATAAAAGGCTACCCTGTTTCTCCTGAGTATGCTGTTCTGTGCCACAGCTGCTTCCCCAATAAGTGCTTGTACTTCTTGTGTCCTTTTGGTGTGACTTGGTTTTGTTTGGTTTTTGCAGGACACCCAAGTTATAACCAACCTCATTTCTGTACACTGTGATGAGTCTCAGTGGAGATACCCTCATGAGTTCAACCCCTCCAACTTTCTGAATGAGAAGGGAGAGTTTGTGAAGTCTGAAGCCTTTCTAGCATTCTCGGCAGGTAAGTTCCTTCTGTCACCACTTAATAGACAGAAAGTCCACAGTTGCCACAGAGAAATGTAATAATCTGCTTCTTGAGGGGGGGGGCTTCAACTCGACCTGACTTGTGTTATGTTTTCTACAAAAATGTATCCTACATCATTACCCAAGAAGCAGAAAAAAATCTGAACTTGTGCCTAAGTCCCAAGTAATGTCACGTTCCAGATTCATCAAATTGATCCTTTCACCATGCTGCTTACCCTGCTTATGCAAAACCAATTAAGAACCACAGTCTGAAATTGTTGGTAAACAGTGGGAAACCGTGTAGCACAATAATACTGTGTCAATAAGGAACAATTATGACAACAATTTCTGCATCCAACCTCTAGTATATTTTTTAATAAAAAAAATAAATGCAACTGACAAATAGGCACTGTCCATAAGATTAAACAAATAATGTTCATAAATAATATCAGTGCACAGTCCAAGTGCTATTCCAAAATTATCCTGAAGTGGATCATTGAAGAATAACAAAGGAATAGACGCTGAAGCCAAATCAAGAAGCTCAGGACCGGTTTCAGTAAAGGCACCTTCTTCAACTTTTAGGCTCTACCTGCAGCCATTACAATCATGAATGTCTGTTGGCTATGGAAGCTCCAGTCTATATTCATTCAAGTAGACATAGTGCAAACACTTGGTAGCTGGAATTGCTGGAATTGTGTGGGAGAAGCAATTCTAGCTACAAAGTGTTTGCACTATGTCTACTTGAATGACTGGAGCTTCCATAGCCAACCGATATTCATGATTGTAATGGCTGCAGGTGAAGCCTAAAAGTTGAAGAAGGTGTCTTTACCAAAACCAGTCCTGAGCTTCTTGATTTGGCTGCAGCATCCATTTCTTAGTTATTCTTCAATGATCCACACTTCAGGATAATTTTGGAATAGTGCTCGGACTGTGCACTGATATCGTTTATGGACATAAATTTTTGCCATAATTGTTCCTTATTGACATAGTATTATTGTGCTACACAGTTTTCCATTGTTCATCAACACTTGCCCTGCTTACGGCATATAACTTTTAGGGGAAACAATCCTATAATTATCTTTTTAATAGTTCCTTGGTATAATGGCTGTGATTCTGGATCACAAGAAAATGTCACTGGCGTTCTTAAGTGAAGTGAAGATTGCAAAAGCTTCCTGCCAATATTATCTAGAGCAGGGAGCTCCAATCTGACTGATCCTGTGGGCACATTTGGGATTTTGAAAACAGTGAGTGGGGGCTCCTGCACAGGCACAAGAAAATTTATCAGTGGCACCATGTTTACCACATTGGGAATCACAGATCTAGAATATAGTACAGGGGTCCCAATGCAATACCTGTGGGCTTTATGGCGCCTGTCAGCATTTTTCCTGATGCTGCCCACCAAGTGTTTTAGAAAGTGGGAGGGGCCAGGTGGGACTTTTGCCAATAGGACCACTGTTTAGCCATTGATTGGCTGTGCAGATTTTTCAAAAGTTGCTTTGGCAGCAGCTCCCACCACAGTACAAGGCTCTTTGCTCCATGACTGAAGGCAAGTTCTGTGTATGAAAGAGAATATGTTTAAACTCTGATTTTTTCTGTTAAGGAGCTTCTACCTAAAATGTTGCAAAGTTATTTTAGAGTTATGCAAGACCTCACTCCATGACATTTTGTGGCTGGCTCCACCTTTTGTGGCAAACGTTTTGTGAATGGCTTTGCCTCCTGCAGTAGCTGTTTTGTAGTTGTGCCCACCACCCAAAGGTCGTCACAGGCTGAAAAAGGTTGGAGGCCCCTGGTGTTGTTGGTCGTATTAAAACAGATCTTAATGAAGGACTATGCTTATTATCTGCTTGACTGCCCTAATGATAAATCTAGATGAAGTTTTGACTGCTTTCGGCAAATTCATCCATGGAAAGTTGGGTAAAGTTGGGTTGCAAGTGGCTATTGTGTTTGCTTCCCACCCCACCCCACCCCTTTATAAAAATGCTATTGGTAGCCTGTTATCTATGAAACGGATGTAATCTAAAAAGGTTACTGGCACCATGACATGGATGTTGATACTACACCAGCTTTTATTACCACTGGGTTCTTCTCTTTATTTTTAGGTCCCAGGGGCTGCCTAGGGGTGAGCCTGGCTCGTATGGAACTGTTCCTCTTTTTCACCAGCCTTCTGAGAAAATTCCAGGTGGTCTGGCCAGATGAATCAAAGGCACCAGATCTGTCACCTTGCTTTGGGATCACTTTGTCCCCGGCACCCTTCAAAGTGGCACTGAAATGTCGCTGGCAAACATGAACATTGCTAAGCAGGATTTGGATCATTTAGGGCCTCTGCAGTGAGTTACTACCCTCGAAGCTGAGTATGTTGCAGGTTCTACTAGAACGCTGTTAATTAATTTTATGAAAGCAGACTGTTGCATGTATGCAGTTTTAATAACTTGCATGCTTCCATTTTTGAATTCTGTTCTTAGTGTTATATAAGAAGAGTATATAATAACTGGGAAATGTGGAGGATTAGAGATACCACATAAAGCTTCTGTGTTGCCAAGTCAAATGCCTTTCAAAAAAATATTTAACCCAACAGAAGTTGGGTGCAGCAGAATTCTGAGAAGGAATACTGAATTTCCTGGCTAAGCAGAGTTTCCTTTCTTGGTGGACACAGGGTCCCAAACACTCTCAAGGAGCCCACCACAAATACCGCGGCTTGTTGTCGAAAAACTTATACATTCAAGTGCAGCTCTCATTTTTGTGGTAACATGCCCCTCTTTCCCTTTCCTTCACCACCCCCAACCACTCCCTGCTCCATTCCCTCTAGGAATAGGGAACAGCGGGGCTAGTGGAGGGGAGGGAAGCAGGTACAGCAGGGGATAGGTTGGGAAAATGAATGGAGGTGGATATGTTAGTGGGGGTGGGTGAGTAGGGGATGGAGGAGGGAAAGGATGTGAGGGTTGCTTATGAGTAGACTTGCTTATGGGTAGTGGGAGAAAGGAAACTACACAGAGTGGGGATGGTAGAATTCATGGGTTAGGAGACACAGTGGGGGCAGTCAAAAGAGGGGAAACAGAGATAAAGTAAGTGGAGTTAGAGAGTTAGTGGAATAGGGTAAGTGGAGCAGAGGGAACAGAGTGGGAAACCACAGTTCACCACCTCTCAGTGCCCCGTTCGCCAATCCTGCTCTTTCTGGAGTCTTTGAAACAACAGAAAAAAGAAAAATTAGAGAAACCAATTCAGATTCACCATGAAAAACTCCCATCTGGAGTTTGCTCATCATTCAAAACCAAAGCAGTCAAATGCAGTCTTCAATGAAACTGTCTTCAGCTGCCTCCTTGTGCTTTGCCACCTTCAGCCTCCTATCAAACCCTTCTTCTCCCCACCCACTTCCACTTGAAAATTCATCATTGGACCCATTTGATGACTAACCATTGGCCCAACAGCAGGTCTCTCAGTTTACAGCCTCTGTTCTGAATCCAGCTGCCTGCCAGGCTCAAGCTTGCTTATACATCTCTGTCCCCCTGAAGAATGCTGATGCTGGCATTGTGACATCGGTGGATGGAGGGCCACAAGAACCAGTCTCTGGACAGCATGGCAGATGTGTGGGGGGGACAGGGGTCAGCCACTTTCCACAGAATCTGGACACGTTAGGAATGACTGGCCATTAACAGTCATTCCTAACTAGGGGTGCATTCACACTACACTAAATAATATGTTTTGCAACTGAATTTTTACTGTGTAAGAATAGCAAAAATCCAGTTGCAAAACACATTATTTAGTGTAGCTTTTTTAAGGAAGCTTTTTTGTCACACTACAGGGAGCTTTCTTCCCTAAGCTGACCACCAAATCCTACCACAAAGCCAAATAAAAGCCTGGCTGAACTAATGTTCTTTTCTGGAGCAGCACAATCCCTGTCTCAAGAAAATAAAAGTTTCTTCATCCTTCTTTTTACTCTGAGGTTGGCTCACCCCCTCCCAGTCAAAATTACAGTCAATAATTTAACATACAATGACAGGGTGCTGGCTCCTCACTGATTTCAATACAGAATCTTCTTCAGTCAAGTGGACTTCAAGATACCTGCCATTCCAACCTTACAAATCCACCACAGGCTTAAAGAGCTCAAAAGTTACATCTGTATATTAAACCAAGAGCATCCAGCTTCTTTTACTTTATTGTGAAAATCAAAGGCAGAAATTGATATGGTGGCTCAGTTGTCAGAGTTCAGAATGTAAGGAAAATTATTCTGAGTGGTTTTTTCCCAGGCATCCAGTGATCTCTTGAGAACTGGGAATGAAGTCCAAAGGGCCTTGAACAAAGAAAACAGAACATCTTACACAATTGAAAAAAATGTTTGAGGGGATTCTTTTCCAATGCTTTTTTTTTTTTAGAAATGATGCACAAAAATAACCTTTCTGGAGAGTAGAAGATAACTTGGGACCCTTTCTCATAGACTTCCAGATATTGGGTTGGATCAAGCTGGCTTTTTGATTCAACATCACCTAATTCCCCAACTTTCCACAGCCCCCATGATGCAAGTCTTTTATCCAGGTTGGTCCCATGAGATCCCTAGCACAGTCTCTTCTCTTCATTTCTTTTGGAGATCAAAGGGAACCAATGCCCCTTTTTTCATTTGTGGAAAAAGCAGTTGAATCCAAACCATGGTTCTTAAGGGGGAGGACACTGAAAGGTGATAGTATGTTTCTGCCTCTTAGCCTTATTTGCATTTCCATTTGTAGGTTTCCTTGAAGAATCAAATGGACTGAACTAGAAGTACAGTAGCTTGGCAGGCTTTCCCTCCAGAAGTGATTGTCTTGTGCCCCCAGTCTTTAACATGCTCAGGGCTTTTTTTTGAGCAGGAACGCACAGGAACGCAGTTCTGGCTGGCTTGGTGTCAGTGGGGTGTGGCCTAATATGCAAATGTGTCCCTGTTAAGCTTTTTTGGTAGAAAAAACAATGGTGATGCAAGGGATGTGGCCTAATATGTAAATGAGTTCCTGCTGAGCTTTTCCTACAAAAATAGCCCTGAACATGCTTATTTACTGATCTTGTTGCCCATGCTAGATAGGGGCTTACACTATTTACTAAAAGTGGGGATTATTAGTTGCTGAAATCATTGTTTTATGTTTTGAGATGTGGCATGACTGTCAAGCGAGTGTGGCAAAAGCAGTCAAGAGAAATACTTGCTGGATCTTTCCATGGACATGGTTGTTTTGGGTTTGTAACTAGTCTCAGTTCTGTCCATTACAATGAGACTCAGTGGAAAGACCACCAGCTTAACCCCCACCAACTTTCTGAATGAGAAGGGAGAATTTGAGAAGCCTGAAGCCTTCCTGGCTTTCTCAGCAGGTAAATTCTCTGACTGACATCCACCAACTTTTCTCTTGCTATTTCATCAACAGCTAGGAAAACAACTGTATCACCTCTCCGTGTATAAAGCACAAAATAATATTCTATTAAACGTGCTTACTGACAAATCCAAACAACTACTATTTCACCATTCTATGTAGTTACAATAAAATAATACAGTGAGAAAACCATCCACTACACACGATGCAACTACTGTCTGTCTGTGACTAGCAGCACAATCCAGAGAGGGGGGCAGAAAGTCTTTTGGGAGCAGATGAGCTGCTATGTGGGCGCAAGAAGGGTTTGTACTGACGTATGACCAGCACCGCCACAGAGGAGGGGAGTTATGTGGGTGGGGGGGCCACTCGAGCACCGCTCCAACTGAGGGCAGCTGGGTATGAGGGCTGTGTCCAAGCATGGGCAGAAGTGAGGCGGACCACGGCATTCAGGCGGAGGAGGGGGTGGAGTTGGGGGCGCGGCCAGGCTTAGGCAGCTTTCTGAGCAGTTTAGCCCATGACATACCCCCCCCCCCCGAGAGGCGCAACTTTATGCCTGCAAAAACGGCGGCATGCCCCATAGGTGCTTGTTGAAGCAAAAAACAAAGGTCACCTCCACCACTGTGGAAGCTCGCAAACCCCTTAGGGAGTGGTGTGATTGCCTTGCCAATCCCCTTGCACCTCGGGCTGATGAGCCCCCTCCCCAGCACCCAATCGCGGTCTTCCCCCTCCTAGAAATACTTCCACTCTGGCCTCACACAACTCAGTTGTTAGGGAGAGGAGCACATGGCGGGAAGCTCTGCCGGCAAGCTCCCAGCGATACAGACTTAGAGTGAGGGACAGGCAGGCACATTGGTGACGGTTTTGCACCGCTCGGTTGCTTTGACAGTATCTTTGACTTGCGAGGGGGAGCTAACTGCTCTCTCTCTCCTGGGGCTAACTGCTCGTTTCCAGGTCCCCACAGGTTCCGTGCTCCTGGAGGCTCTGCATGCAAGGACTGTCGGCCATGGCTGGGTAAGTTCCACTGTCCCTCCCCAGCCTCCCCCCCTCGCTCTCGACCACTTGGTGTGCGAGCGTCTCTTGCATGTGAACCAGGCAGTGGGCTCCGGCAGGAGGCATTTGCTAACCCCGCTCCCCTGTGCTGCCACCTGCTCCCTTCCCTTGGTCTGCCCTCTGCCGCGTTCCCAACCCCTGGCAGGGCACGGGGTGTGCGTGTGTGGCAGCTGCCCCACTGCGGGGAGGTGGGTCAGAAACTGTCCCTTTAAGAGAGTGCCCGGCTGAAACGCAGCCTGCTCTTCCAGCTGCCGCCCCTGCAGGTGCTCTTGATCTCTCTCTCCGTTTTGCAGGTGGGACTCCAACACAGAGGCTTCCGCGTGTCGCTCCACTGCCGCCCCCCACTCCCTCAGCTGTTTCTGCCAGCCGCACGGAATGGAGCCCCCCCCCCATGGCGAGACTGTCCAGCGCACGCCAGGGAGACTGTGTTCCAGAAAAATAAAGTCTGAGCTGTGCCCTCTGTTGGCTCTCCTGCTTGGCATCTGCTGCACGTACCCTGGGCACCCCCCGCCCCTGTCAGTGGCCTCTCCGAGAGAATGCCTGGGAGGGTGGGCAGACTTGGTTTTTGGGGGGAACAGTCTATGAGCCGCCACGCTGCCCCCCGCATGGCTGGACAGGGGAGGGGAGTGCCACCCCTCAGCCTGCCCGGGCTGACAGCCTACCCAACCCCACAGGGCTGTTGTGCGCAGGGCACTAAGGGGGGGCTGATGAAGTGGACTCAGATTTCTGCGGCTGATGCACTCGCACTCTGAGTTCTGCGGCCCCTGGGGGAAGTGTTCCGTGCACATGGCAGGAGGCATCAGGGCAACACAGGGGGTTGGGGGGTGTCTGCTGCTGGGCTGCTCACTCCCAGACCCACATTCCAGCCGCTGTCTATGACAGCGAACTCCTGCACTTGGTACTTCCTGCTTGTCTGCCTGCCATTGGCAGAGTCTCTGACACTGGGAGGGTGTGGGGATTGACAGCTTCTCCGTGGTGCCATGCGACCCTATCTCGCCCCCACCCCCGGCTCGCCACCAAGCCAGACTTCTCGTGCATACATGCCCAGCCTCACTCCTGTTCCCTCCCCGTGTTGGTGGGACCTCTCTCCTTTGCCTGTGATAGTCTGTTCTCTGTTTGGGGGCGGGTTGGAGATGGCTATCAGCCTCCCTGGGGCCACCTCTCCCCATCCCTGACTGTCATGAGCCGTGGCACATGTGCCAGGAGTGGCCAATGGGGGTGGGTGGGTGGGCTGGCCCTCCCTTCTGGCTGCCTCTGCCTCCCTTGTGCCTACGCCAGTGACGTTACCATGGCGACCATCTCCCTCACGGCAAGCTACACCTCTCCCCTCCCCACGCCCCAACATGCTGAAGTCCTCAGGAAGTCTACTAGCGGCGCAGCTACGTCGTGGCTGGCCGCCACTTATGTCTGGATTGGGCTGTAGATGTCCAAATTAAATGCGATTTCCTTATCAAAGTCCGACCACAGGAGAACCAGTCCAATATTGTTTCAGATTAAACAATCCTTCTTCCTGGGACCATCTTCTATAATGAAAAGTCCAGTAGTCTTGCAGTGCCATTAATCATTTCTACAATTCACTGTATTTCTTTTTCCACGGCTTTCTTTAGTATTTATTCAATTGCTTGTGGAACGCTGCTGTCAATTTACCTTCATGTCAGCTTTTAGAAGTCCCAATATCTTGTGGTGCTTCATCAACAGCGGCTGAAAAATAAATTTGCCTCCATGACTCCAATTTTCCCTTGAGGGAAACCCCCAGTGTGGAGCCAAAGGCTGCACTGCTGCTGGACCCAGCATGGCTCCTGGACTCCTTCAGCTGCTGAAGGGGAGTGAAGGGAAGTATGGCTTGGGAATGATGTTGAATGATGTTTCTTTGTGCTTGCACAGAGAACACTTTTTTTTAAATGGAGGGGGATTTAAACCCCCATGTAGTTAAAAAACTTTTCAGATTTTTTTGCACCCCTGGTGAGTCACCCAAGTGTACAGAAAGCTCTGTTTAGCTTTCATGTGGTCATGATTTTTGAATTTAGATATTTGCAGATAGGGACCAGGGGTGGCTATTAAAATATAAGATCATATGCCATGGCATGGCATTCAGAACTCAATTGAACCCCCACATGAAAGTTGTTGAATAGTGGAACTCTGTGTATAAAAGGATCTGAGAGGGAAAGGGTTAAAAGCATTTTCTCTCTCTCTCTCTCTCTCAGGTACACCTGGCAGTTGGCCCCACCCTCTCATCGGTTTGATCTCTGTAGTCTGGAGATCAGTTATAATTCTGGAAGATCTCCAGGGCTCATATGGAGCTGGCAGCCCTCATTTCTGCTAACTGAATATATAGCTTTGGGGTATAGATATACTTGTATATTTAATATTAATAGGTATAGAGTTCCCAAACCCCTGGTGGTGGGGGGGATCCTAGGTTTTGAGGCCCTTCCCCATGTACCTTCAGCCTGCCCATGGGGGTACTTACTGGCACAGACCAGATGTGATGTCATCCTGTCTCCAGCAAGATGCAGACATTCTGGTATTTGAGCAAAAACTCTATGGTCAAACCAACATCTACCAGTCCCCCCCCTCCCCACAAAATTGGTGGTGGGGGGGACTTGGCAACCCTGTCTCTTGTATATGTATGTCTGGTGGAGTGGTGCACAGGGCAAACAGTCTCGCTTTGTTTTGGTTGATGGTTAATGGAAATGTGCTTCTCTGTATACTTTGGAGTGAGTACCACTGATACGAATGTATCAAATAAATGAGAAAAAAATGGGAAACACTTTCTTTATTTCCCTTTATTTCCATTTCTTCCCCCATTTCTTTATTTTCCTTTATTTCCTTTTCTTATCCCATTTCTTTATTTTCCTTTATTTCTCTTTCTTCCCCCATTTTTCTTTCTTTCCCTTTCTCTCTTCCTTCCTTAAGCCCTGGACTTAGGCATTTGCCTAGGGCAGCGGGTCGGGTGTGTGTGCTTGCCAAATTAGGCTCTCCCCACACGACTTCAAATAGAAAAACCATTATTTACATTAATTTTGCTAGCCTGAATTAGTCTTCCTCAGCAGAACATTGTTTTTAAAGTGGATAATTTTGTATGGCTCAGGAATGATGTTGTAAATATCCACATGGCCCATGGCACAAAAAAGGTTCCCCACCCCTGTCTTAAAGGCACCACTCACCCTCTTCATAGGGCCCATTTGCAGGCGCTGCATGTGGGTATTTAAATACAGCTGAGAAAGGACATGCAGTCACACACGTGTATTAGCTTTAAAGAGAAAAACTTTTACTGACTCATTTGAAAAAAGGAACTGAGATTTAAAAAGAAAGAAACATTCTGTCTAGCTAGTTGACAGGATCCTCTTATCTGCACGCCCCACAACTTGCAATTCGGACCCGTGCCCCTCCTGGCTTATTAAATCCTGCCAGAGGGAGCTCAGGTATCCTATACGGGATATCATAAATAGATCCCTCATGGAAGGGCAATTTCCAACACCTCTTAAGGAGGCAGTGGTCCGCCCCCTTTAAAAAAAAACAACACTGGATCCGGCCGAATTGGCACACTATCGGCCGGTCTCGAATTTACCCTTTTTGGGTAAACTTATTGAAAGGGCAGTGGCGTTGCAATTACAGAGCTTCCTGGAGGATGCTTCCGTCCTTGATGCCCATCAGTCGGGCTTCCGCCCGGGTCATGGGACGGAGACAGTGCTGGTTGCCCTAGTGGATGATCTCCAGCGGCATCTGGACCGAGGCGGCTCGGCAGTACTGATGTTGTTAGACCTATCGGCAGCGTTCGATACGGTCGACCATCGGGTGCTGACTTGCCGTCTCACCGATGTGGGGATTCAGGGGTTGGCTTTACAATGGCTTACCTCTTTCCTCACGGGTCGGGGACAAAGAGTGGAGATTGGGGGTGAACTGTCCCAGAGGTACCCGCTGGACTGCGGAGTCCCTCAGGGGGCAGTTCTCTCCCCGATGTTGTTTAACATCTACATGCGCCCTCTTGCCCAGATTGCCCGGAGATATGGGCTGGGTTGTCACCAGTATGCAGATGACACCCAGCTCTATCTACTTATGGACGGCCGGCCTGCCTGTGTCCCAGAAAACCTGGACCTGGCATTGCAGGCTGTATCTAGATGGCTCAGGCTGAGCGGGCTGAAGTTAAATCCATCGAAGACAGAGGTCCTCTGCCTGGGTCGCCGTGGTCCGGGGAGGGAGATTCCCTTACCGGCCCTTGATGGTGTGCCTCTGTCAGCGGCGCACAGGGTTAGGAGCCTGGGGGTGCTATTGGAGCCTACCTTAACTATGGAGGCCCAGATAGCGGCCACTGCCAAGTCCGCATTTTTTCATCTTAGGCGGGCAAGGCAGTTGGCTCCTTTCCTGGAGGACGACGACCTGGCAACAGTGATCCATGCAACGGTCACCTCGAGGTTAGACTACTGCAATGCCCTCTACATGGGGCTGCCCCTGTGCCGAACCCGGAAGTTGCAGCTAGTGCAGAATGCCGCTGCCCGGCTGTTGTTAGGGCTCCCTAGATGGGAGCACATTCAGCCGGGGCTTCGGGGACTGCACTGGCTGCCGATAACATATCGAGTTCGGTACAAGGTGCTGGTTATGACCTTTAAAGCCCTTTATGGCCTGGGACCTGCCTACCTTAGGGACCGTCTCTCCCCACATGTTCCCCAGAAAGTGCTGAGATCGGGGTTCCAAAACCTCCTTACAATCCCTGGGCCAAAGGAGGCCCGTCTGAAAGTGACCAGAGACAGGGCCTTCTCGACTGCAGCTCCCTGTTGGTGGAATCAGCTCCTGGAAGAGGTGAGGGCCCTGCGGAGCCTTGAACAGTTCCGCAGGGCCTGCAAAATAGTCCTCTTCCGGCTGGCATATAATTAATTGCTATCAGAATGCCTGAACACTCCAGTCTATAACACCAGATTATTTAATACTGGAATATTGAAGAATTGATTTAAGGAAGGTTAGCATAGTACATATTGTAGTAAGTTTTATGTGTTTTTATGTATTTTATATGTATTTTATATATTTTATTGTATAATTATAATTATTAATCTATCATGAATGTATTTAAATGGATTCTGTTGGTTTTTATGTTGTAAGCCGCCCTGAGCCCACCTCGGTGGGGTAGGGCGGGATATAAATCGAATAAAATAAATAAATAAATAAATAAATAAATAGCTCTCTCGAATCTACCTCTTATTAGTGCCATGGCTACTCCTCCTGTCTGTGCCCAAGGCAAGACTCCGAACAAAGAGCAACTCCCTCCCGGGACAGGGCTGGATCTAGGGAGGAGCAGAGGGGGCGCTTGCCCTGGGCGCCCCTGAAGCGGGTGTGTGTGTGTGTGCCAAATTGGGTATGGAGTCCATTCTATTCTATAGGCCAATGAGATAGAATGGGCTCATAAGGGGACATCATTTTTAATCCCCCCCTCAAAAAACATGTAGATCCGGGGAAAATCCTCAGTCTATAGATCTGGCCAATAGAAAATCCCAATACCCACCGATTGAACATTTGTTCACTGAAACAGTAGGGAGAGATTTCTCTATAAGCATGGCTCAGAGCCTGGCGGAGAATGGGTTACTGGAAGGCAGGCGTCTGGGATCGTGTTTCCTAGGGAGACGGGCTGGCTGACTGTATTTGCATGTGAATGGAAGTGTGGGTCGCTGGTAGCCTTGTGCAAAATGAATTGCCAGAGAAACGGAGTGTGCTTGGATGGGGTTTTTACAGTGTACACTGTAGCTTGAAGGGGGGAGGGAGGAGAGCTTGGGGAATGGAACTTGCACAGAGAGAGAGAGAGAGAGAGAGAGAGAGAGAGAGAGAGATGAGATGTGCACACATCCCTTTCTCAACTGGCTGAGCCAGGCAACGGGAGAGGACGTGCCCCTGCGCTTAGGCTGAAAGGCCGTGAGTGGAGGGGTAAAAAACCCTGAGTCACGTACGGTGAAGGGAAGTTGGCTTGCACAAACAACTCTTTCCTGTTAAAGTTTACCTTCTTACATGCACAAGGAAGCCCTGCGCTCAAAGCATTCATTACACGGCCGTCATAAAAGTTCAGCGTGTCGTTGTTGATGTTGTCTGCTACCTCTCTCTCACCATGGAAGAAGTGTTCAGCATTCTTCTGCTGCTTTCTTTCATTGTGTATCTTTTCTGGAAGACCACCCGTTCCAACCAACTCCCTCCGGGACCAAGACCTCTGCCTCTGATTGGAAACTTGCTACAGTTTGACATGAGTAACCCTCTGAAGGACTTTGATAAGGTAGGCCAACGTCCCGCCCCCCCTTCCCACAACCTTCAAACTGTTCACAGAGGAAGAGTCAGCAGATCAGGTGAGATCCTGAAAGATTCTTTACAGTCGTTCCGGAACTGCCCAGTCCCCAGAATACGGGAAGGTGTATCTGGGATCTTTCTGCATAAGACTGAAATTTGCCAGGGTCCAGGTGAGTCCTGGAGATCTCCCACTTTTACAACTGATGTCCAGTTGGCAAAGATCAGTTCCCCTGGAGAAAACGGCTGCTTTGAAGGCTGGGCTCTATGGCATTGTATCCTGTTGAGGCCCCTCTCCTCCCCAAACCCCACCCTCTCCGGGATCCAACCCCAAAGTCTCCAGGTATTATTTCCAACACTGACTTGGCAACCTTAGACTGAATGGTAGCTTTCTTGATTTAGTTGGGGGACCTCAAAATGTTATAAAGAGAGTTTTTAACCACCTGGTCCAGTATTGCATATATATTTGCTTTGAAGTAGTACCTAGGATTCTATTGCTGTCGATCTCCACCACTACTTCCACAGTGGTTATCTGCTGTGAGTTCAATGCTTTTGAGAAGGTTAAAAAAAATCAACATTAAGCATTGTGGTAAAAGCATCTGATCATCTGGAAAGTCTCTGAAGTTTTGACTTGTGCCACTGAAGCAGAATAGGGATTTTTCCAGCTTCCTCACAACATCATGCCGCATTTGTGCACTTCTGGAGGTTTCCCTGGCTTTTCTCCAGCCTTTCTCAAACCTGCTATACATATTGTTGAAATGATGTATCAATTGTAATGTCGTCTGATTCAGGCATAAAAGACAGTGACATTTAGGTGTCCACATAACAAATAGTCTGGTTTACTAACATCTCAGAAACAGCTTCACAAAGAAGGCTATTCATACACTAAGTCGAGAGGAACAGACATTTAGGCTAATAAATACCTGTGCTAAGAGACTGCTCCTGTTAAACGGACATCACATTGCATTGATGTAACAATATTTTGGTGCCAATTAAAATATTATAGAAGTCCTGGTAGACCATGGGTGAGGGAGTGGCCACTTCCAGGAAACTGGGGCAGGGAAATCTGCCATGTGGAAGCCCCGTCATTGCTGTGCTTTACCTGTAGCCATCCCAGCAACAAGGAAACCACAAAACCCCAATCCCCATGTACCTTCACAGGCTTTTATCTCAGATGGGTTATGAGTAGTCATGCTGGCTTTCAAATCAGAAATTGCTATACAGAATAATAAGAGATGATTAGCATCCTGCTTTCCAAATCAATATTTAGTTTTTTAAAAGGTGCAAATATGACCACCTTTTTTCAAATAACTGTGCTCAATTCTACAAGTGTATATTGATAAAACAACACATGAGCATAAACTTTTGTCCCAGGGATTCTGCTAACTTTTTTTTTTTATTCCAGTTAGCACAAAAATATGGCCCCATCTTCAGCCTGCAGATGGGAGGAACTCCTTTTGTGTTTGTTAATGGGTTTCCACTGGTGAAAGAGGTCCTTGTGACGAAAGGAATCGAATTTGCTGGAAGGCCACTCAGCCCTATCATAGAGGTCATCACTAAAGGAAAAGGTATAAGATCACTTCCAAGTTACAATTTCCTTTTGGGTTATTTACCTGTTTCTTTCTTTCTTTTTTTGTGAGAGCATTTCTGTTGCCCACTACACTGAAGACAAGGACTATATTTTGCTATTCTGCTTCAGTGGCACAAGTCAAAAGCTTCAGAAACTTTCCAGATGATCAGATGCTTTTACCACAATACTTAATGTTGATTTTTTTTTCACCTTAACAGAACATGATACTTTGGAATGCCATACAGTTGTGAAGAACTCACGGTGTTTTCATGACCCTCCATTTTGTTGCCTTCTGTCTCCCCTTCCTTCATCTTTGGGTGCATGACCAGGTAGTCTTGGAGTTCTCTTAACCTAGTGGTGGGGCTATGTGTAGTTTAATAGGAACTGAATTAACAGAAGCATAGATAGGAGCCAGGACACCCCACCTCACCGTATTATAGACACAACAGCACAATAGCAAGCTTGCAAGGAGAGAATGCCCTTTGCAGAATGGAAGCCTCAGGAGGAAACAGGGTCAAATGCACACCAAAAACTCTTAAATACCAAATTGCACTGGTGTTGGCACCTTAAGACTATATTTAATAGTAGCAGCAAACAGGGCTTTTTTTTTAGCAGGAATGCACAGGAATGCAGTTCTGGCTGGCTTGGTGTCATGGGGTGTGGCCTAATATGCAAATGAATTCCTGCTGGGCTGTTCTACAAAAAAGTCCTATGAGAAACAATGGTGGCATCAGGGGGTGTGGCCTAATAGGCAAATGAGTTCCTACTGGGCTTTTTCTACAAAAGAAGCCCTGGTAGCAAGCTTCCCCACGCCTCCACCCATTATATACATGGTAATGGTTCACTTGGACAGCAAACTGAGACTTAGCTCATGCCCATTCTTTATATTTTTATTCCATCCTGAGATGAATAATTTATCCATGGTATTACAGTTTAATCAGAGTTCTTCTTATTTACCACTGGCTTGCTGCATTCCTTTCTAACAAGTCACAATGGCCTCTGCTTTAATGCATAAAGTGCAAATGTTTTATCTCTGTTTATCTTTGGTTAATTCCTTGTTAGACCACTGAGACCACCTCTTGAACCTGCTCCCTCCCCCTTATTGCCCTCTTTTGCCTTATTTGGAAGTCTTTCCACATGAGGGGATGCTCTTTTGTTCTGCTTCCACTCAATCAGGTAGCTGTCCACAGCACTCGCCCAATTTCTCCACCTCTCTTGAAATGTTTTCTCTCTAATCTTTGTTTGTTCCTGGGTTGGCTCTTACTTGGTTTCCCTAAAAGTCTGCTCAGTGATAATAGGGTCAAGCATTCTTGCTCTGCTGTGTACCCTAAACTTTGGCGGCTTGGTTTCCCCTGACCTTCTCCATGTGACCATTTCCACAAGCTTTGCCCTGGACTGCTACCTGGACCTTTTCCCTCAGGTTTTATCTGGATCTTTGAGCTGGTCCCCACTGTGACTCTAGCAATTCCAAACATCCCAATTAGTCTAGGTTTGAAGGTGCCTCAGATGGCTACCCCATATGGAATCATTTGGCGTAGCTGGTAAGTTCCAAGTTGGTGTGTCCTCATTGCAAAGTCCCATGGGTTGGGAGGGTATGGAGGTAAATCCACATGGTGGACAGGAGTGCTAGCAGTACAGCACTAGTAGATGCTCCTGCATTGCCTGGAAGGGGGCAGACCACTTCCCCAGCTTGCTCCCACCGCCAATGCTTTGAGTCTGGGCCCCAGGATAAACACATGAAGCAGCTGGGTGTTGTGAGCGCCCCTCTGTCCCTTGAGCTACCATGGAAGGGAACTGGGAAGACAAGTAGAACTAACCCTCCTGTTTATGGAAGCAGGGGGCCCAAGGCCATGTTTTATGGCAGGACCCAGGCCAAGCAAAGCTTGATAAGCTGGGGATGCCTGTGCAGCAGTGGCAGCCTCCAACCAAGGCTGCTAGGTGATCCATGGTGGGACAATGCTGGGCATTCAAGCCGGAGATTGTCGGCAAGATGTGCCAACAGGCCATCTTGGCCAAAGGCCACTGAATCATCTCATGGGGGAGTGGGCACTGCATGCACAAGGCTGTGCATGTGGAGAGGCCCAAGGCCCCCCAGCAATCAGGATACTTAGAGTTCACCAGCACTGCCCTGCCCCTCCCCCTCCCCCCTGCCGCCAACAAGGCAAGGAGAACAGGAGAAAACCAGGTTCCATGATACACCAGCTTCTAAAACACTCCACTCCAGTGAAAATCAAAGAAAACTTATAAGAATCTACTACAACATACAATCAGAAATTAGGAAACCAACAGATGAAGCAAGAACCCTATTTCAACAATTTTTCAATTTTTCAGGGCACAGCTATGCACAGAAATTCCCTAGTGCGACGGGATGGTACTCAATTGTCCCCGTTTCGCTTCTTCCAGCTTGCTACTTCAAAAATCAGGACAACTTTCTGGTGCAGCAGAAATATTTTCACTAAGGAATTTCTGTGCATAGCTAGCTGCACACTGAAAAACTGAGTGCTTAGCTGCATATTATGAGGACTTTGCTTCAGCATCTTTGTTGGTTGTTGAAAACATTTAACTATTTGTATTTGGGTGACTTTTGATTCATTTGTTGAAATAGGTTTGCCTCATCTGTTGGTTTCCTAATTTCTGATTGTATGTGGTAAATAGATTGTTATTTAAAATAATTTAAAGTTTTCTTTAATTTCTCTGGAGTGGTTTCGAGGCTGGTGTATCATGGAACTTGGTATTCTTCTGTCCCGCCCCCCCAAGGCAGCAGCCTATGGCTGAAGGCTGCCAGGTGGTCCATGGGGGATGGATGCCTGGTTGCCAAGTCATGTGCTCAGTGCCAAGACTAGGCCCCTGATGTGTGGAAGAAACTGCCAGAAACACTGCTCCATGGACCAGGGGACAGCAGGCCCCAGCAGAGGATTGGCTACACCCCCCATGTGCAAATGCCAACCCCCACAGCCATCGGACAGCATCCCTGGAGAGGCATATGACCTTTCCCTGAAATCCCAAGCCAGCATGAATATAACTGTGGTGGCTCCCAACTTAGCAGTGAGGCTGCCACTGAAGCAAAAGAGTCCTACTTGACCATTGCAGATGAGGTGGTTCTGCTGTGCTGAAGCCACAATCAGAGTGGCTCCACCCACGCCCCTTGAGCAACCTCCTGTTCCTTCCATTCCATTCCCATCGGTCACTTGTGGGCACGATAAGAGCCCTGGACGGGCCAGGTAGGGCCGGCCCTAGACTGGCACCCTAAATAAGGCTAACTTCTGGCAACCCCTCCCCTGCTGATATATATATTCATCATTTATTGAGTTTAGTATATGTAACAGATCCATAGTAATAATAAGTATTTAACAATTAAACAAACAAAAATTACGTAGTTCACAATTATCCACTCATCCAGCACCCTGTGACCCGTCACCCTTGTTGCCCATACTTATCTATCACTGCCTATTGTATGCCTAATACTTGATATAGCTCTCTGGACCACCTTGGCCCCCACAGCCTAGAGGGAACTATGTTCAAATTCACATCCCGGACCCTGTAAATTATTGACAGCCGCCAAAAACGGTGCCCAAATGTCCTCGAATTGTTGTTGTTGCATCATTCGTCGGTAGACCAGCCTTTCATCCACCGCCAATCGCAGCATGTCCTCTAACCATTGCACTACGGTTCCTGAAAAATCCGTTCTCCACATCTGCATGATTATCCTCTTTGCGTCATCAGTGCCCGAAATCCCCAATATCGCTGTGGGCGAGACAACACCCATGCTGACGGGAAGTAGTTTAAAAGAACTTGCATGGCTGTGAATCTGTGCTGACTTCCCAATACGCGGTTTATCCACCTGAGTATATCGCCCCAGAAATCAAGCAGCACCGGGCATGACCAAATCATGTGGCTTAGTCCCGCTTCACCTCCCTGACATCGCCAACATGCTGGTGAAGTCAAGAGGTTAAATTTGTGTAGTCGAACAGGTGTCCAGTAAATACGGAAATGAATTTTTTGCTGAATTAATATCAAGCGTTGATCTTTAGAAACTTTTCGGATCGCCCTGTTGATTGTGAACCATTGGAATGGTAGAATACTAAGGTTCAGTTCATCTGCCCATCCCTCCCCTGCTGATAATGCTACCAAGACACACGAGGCCATCCAATTTGGTGCCCCCAGAAGGCTGGCGCCCTAGGCAATCACCTAATTGTGGCAGGGCTGTCCCTGCTCCCAGGCCTTATGTTTTACACCTCTGGTCTACCTCACAGATAAGGGGCATGACTAAATGTCCCTTATAGAGCTCCTGTTTTGCCTGCAATAAGATCTGTGTTCCCTGGCATCTCCTAGTCAAAGATTTGGGGAACTGGAGAAAGACTGCTCTCTCCTGGCACTCTGGAGAACCAGTGCCAGTCAGATTAAACAACATTGAGCTGGATCTGACTCAACACACTATTACTGGGGATATGCATTTGTTAATACAGCAAAGTTGCTCAGTCATAGAAGCATGGCAGTGAATGTCATAAATAAACTCCCAAGAAGTATATTTCAAAAAGGTAAAACTTACACTTACTGAAATTAGATTCAGTTCGTATCAATTTTGCAGTTGGCAGGAGACAGAAACCTAATCTAAAGAATACTAGATAGATCCAGGTGGGCAGCTGCAGCAGTCTGAAGCAAAAGAACAAAGTTAGATTCCAGTAACACCTTTAAGATCAACAAAATTTTATTCAGAATGTAAGCGTTCGTATGCATGCGCACTTCGTCAGACAGTGGTATGGGGTACAGTGAGCAGAGCTACATATAGCTGGTGGACAGTGGTTAAGCATGCAAAATAGTACCAAGTTAGAATCTATGGCAAAATAATGCAGTTAACAAATTGAAAGAACAACCAGTTTGGTTTAGATACCATTTGTTGTGTTGGAAAACAGCAAAGTCAACAAACATGTCAGAACTGAAGAGTGATGGTGAGAGTATTACAGGCAATAAATGCAGAGTCTGTTAATTGCTCTATATATTTGAGGCTGAGTTAAACTGAGAACATGTTTTTCTCAGAGGTGTTCCTGTCCACTTACTTTGCTTTTTAACATGTAGCATACATTATAAACATCATTTCAGTTTACCAGTACAAAAAAAAAAAAAGAATACATTAGAATATAGTGGAAGATGGTATATGTAATGAGATAAACAACCAGTATCCAGTGTTCCCTCTAAGCTGAGTTAGTGAGCTAACTCACAGATTTTTAGCTTCCATCTCACATATTTTTGTCTTAGCTCAGGAAGGATGATCCCAGAGCACAATATGCAGTAGCTCACAACGCCAGTAGCTCACAAAGTAGAATTTTTGCTCACAAGACTCTGCAGCTTAGAGGGAACATTATTTAAGTTTGTCAATACAAAAAAACATTATTTTGATACACTATTCTAAAAGAGAAGTACATTGGAATATTGTGGATATATAGCCAAGTAGAGATATATATCCAAGTAGATATATCCAAAAAGAGCTATTGGATTCCAGCTTTGTTCTAAATAATACTATTTCTAATCACAAATGGCTGGCTGTTTTGGCATCACATATGTGCAAGTAAGAGGGTGTATCTTCTACAGGAGATACCTATAGATGTATTTGGTTCCTTGTAGAGCCAGGAGGAGGGAGAGAACAAAGGTTACAGGAGGAAGAGTTGTCAAAGAGAAGCTCCCAGGTTAAGACAAAGAGTTATCCCATTCTTAAGGAGATAACACATATACATATCTAGAACAATGTACAATCACAGAAATGTCCTGCTTCTACAACTACAGCTTTATAAGTTTTTCATCTAACTTGTAGAGGAGATAAAATGGACCAGTCTTTGTGAGTTCTTTCTGTCCCACACCTAACTCCAAAGGATTTCATAATAGAATTCAACTTCCTGATTATCTTAGTTTTCACTTTTAAAAAAAGTTTCTGTCCTTTTGTGATGATGCAACTGTAATGAAAAGTGAACTGGCAATATGTGGCAAGTCTGAGAAACAGATAAATTGCACAATGGACAAATAGCGGGAAACAATACACTGAATTAATTCTGCAAAATAAAGGAGACCATCACTGATTTCTAAACAGTGTCAGAGGACAGCAGTGCTGGTTTGCAGTAGAAGAGCTAGCTTCAAATCCAGTAGGTAGCTAACATAGGAGTTTTGACTCTTGAAAGGTTATACCCCAAACTCTTTTTGCTTTCTAAGGTGCTGCTGGACTCACTTCTTGCTCTGATTTTTGCAGGTTTCAAAACTTGGGAAGGGGCAGACTGAAGAACACCACGGCAGGGAAGATTTGTCTGGCTTCTCCTGAGAACTTGACCTAGGAAGCTGCAGACCACTGAAGATGCAGATCAAGGATTTTAAGAGACTTTGACCTTTCCTATATTGTGTATTTCTGCAGGTGTGATTTCCGTGCCCTATGGGCCAGCATGGAAGGAGCAGCGAAGATTTTCACTGAGAGTTCTCAGGAATTTTGGGCTGGGCAAGAAATCGGTGGAGGAAAGGATCCTGGCTGAGGCAACTTATTTGAAGCAAAGCTTTGAAGAAAGGATGAGTGAGTAACACAGCTGAGAGGCTGCTGATGGGTGGGATCCTCCAAATTTTCAGCCAAGGATGAAGCAGGTTTGGCTAAGTCCCAGCCAGGCATCCTTACAGAATCCAAAAATAACCCCAAGCTCAGGAATGATAGAAGAAAGCATAGCCTTCCAAAAGGATTCTGGTGTTCATAAGTCATGGCTTATAGAGAAACTGCCTGAGGAAATTCAATCACTTTCCTTTCTTCTTTTGTTTCACACCACAGAAGAGCCTTTTGATCCCTTCTGCTTCATCGACAATGCCGTGACCAACATTGTCTCCACGCTTCTTTTTGGGAAGCGTTTTGAATACGACGATAACTCCCTGAGAAATATCTTAGACCTAGTGCATGAGAATGTGAAAATGGCTGCCGGATTCTGGGCACAGGTAGCTGAGGATAGAACTGAATGTTTCATCTCATCCATTATTCCTTTTATTTATTTTTTCCAATTGCACAATACATTTGCTTAGAGCTGCAGCTCAGCAGAGGTTGTGCCAACCTTCCATAACTTTCTGCTGAAAATCTCTCTCCCCTTCTGCCACTCTGCTTCATATTCCCTGGATGGAAAAACTGGGACAGAGGGAAGACTTGCTCAGTGTGGTACCAGGGTTCTGCATGTGAAGTGCAGGTGCAGCCATTATGGTATTACAGAAAATATAATTAGATATTTCTGGCCAGCAGGTGTCACACACTGCCTGTTTATGCTTCTGAGTTCCAGCCAATTAATCCTTCTCTGCTGCCATGATTAATGTTGTGATTGAACACTGGAGGGCAGATAGAGCACCATGTGCTGAATGCCCTGGATTCATTTAGTCTGGATGTCTCACCTGACTTCTCTTTCACGGCTCTGTAACAGAAGCAGTCCTGGGAAGAGGTTAAAGTTCCATTTCACCCCATTGTAGCCTATGCATTTTTGTGAACTGAGCATACATGATTCATTATTGATATCATTGCTCAGGACACTTGGGGGCCCTCATTGTCTGCAGATGCTAGTTTGGGGCCAGAGGGGGTGTTGTAGCATAATCCATCTTCCCAGCAAATGGTCAGGTCCTATATGTGGAGCCCCCAGGGAAAAATCCAGGAACCTTAGTTAAGCCAAGGTCAAAATCCAAGAACCCTACTTAAGCCAAATTCAAGCTTTAGCTAGGGATAAGTGAGTGTTCTCAAATCCCTCTTCCTTTTTCTTTGTTCTTCCACTTCCTCCATCTCCCAGTACATTCTGTGGGTATTTCCCAGAACGCCTGAAACTGAACATTAAGTAGTCTGGGAATTACAGTTTCCAAAATGTACTAGAGGACAGAGGAAAGTGAGGACTGAAGAAAGACAGAGAAATGATACTGCAAGAATTGTCTCACCTTTTGACTGCAGGGGGCATGGAGAGAGGGCCAGATTCTTCTCAGATTAGGATTTATTATCTGAATCAGAGAGACAGCATACAACAGCTTTCAGAGTGACCCAAGTGGGTTCAGAAGGAAGCAAGGAACAGGGGCAAGGGCAGTTTCAAAGTTTTGGATGGTCCTGGGCAGAGATCCCAGATCCTCCCCCCCCCCACAGAATTTACCAGGCCCTCTTCTGGCCCACCTACTTATGTGCCATCTACTTATGCCTTCTTCCCCTGCCCACTCACAAGTCTCAGTTGCCAACACCACTTGCATGCCCCTTTCCCAACAGTGATGGATGCAGCTGTGAGTGTCATTGCTATGGCCACCTACTTATGTGCCCCCATCTACGTATGTCTTCTTCCCCTGCCCACTCACAAGTTTTCCCACCACCTACAGTCTCAGTTGCCGACACCACTTGCATGCCCCTTTCCCAACTGTGATGGATGCAGCTGTGAGTGTCATTGCTATGACCACCTGAAATGCTGCTGCTGTGTGCAGCAACCACATGCCCTTCCACAGCAGAGTGAGTCAGCAGATGCAGGCAGGGCAAAAAAGTACTCACAAGCAGGCAAGGGGAGGCCATGAGTGAAGGTGCTAGGAGATGCCTGAGTGCAAAGTCAGCAGCCATGAGCCCTGGTGGAAGTCCTGGGCCCCAGCAGCTGCCCGACTTCAGGAGATACTGATAAGGGTTATGGAAACCAATCCTTATGTTGAAACTTGCTTAACTTGAGGAAGTACCTTGCTTAACTTGAGGAAGAGAATGTTGAGTAGGGACATCCTAGCACTCTATAGATATCTGAAGGGCAGTTGCATGGAGGAGGATGATTGACTCATTTTTGGTGCTTCAGAGGGCCAGATGGATCTAATAGACTTCATTTCCTAGTAAGCAGATTTGAGTTGAATATTAGGAGAAGCTTCCTAATGATAAGGGTGTCAGGAATTCTATTTCTTTATTTCAAACAGTTTGATGGATCACTGGATCAAATAATCATTGAGAGGCATTTAACTCAAAAGCAAAAAACATATTTATTACTACAGGGAAAGGGTACTGGGAGGTGAAAACAACAAATTCTAACTAGGAGAGCCAGTTTGGTGTAGTGGTTAAGTGTGTGGACTCTTATCTGGGAGAACCGGGTTTGATTCCCCACTCCTCCACTTGCACCTGCTGGAATGGCCTTGGGTCAACCATAGCTCTGGCAGAAGTTGTCCTTGAAAGGGCAGCTGCTGTGAGAGCCCTCTCCAGCCCCACCCACCTCACAGGGTGTTTGTTGTGGAGGAGGAAGGTAAAGGAGATTGTGAGCCGCTCTGAGACTCTTCGGAGTGGAGGGTGGGATATAAATCCAATATCATCTTCTTCTTCTTCTTAAGAAGTACATCCTAACACATTGAAGAACACATGCTTAATGGAGGATACTTCCTCCTTCTCCTTGATCTCTCTGCCTGAACAAAGGAAGTCACCTGACTAACTGACCAAACAAATAAACCAGTTTTCCCACTTCTAGATCTTGATTGACAGCAGTCAGTATCTTCTTCCTAGGTCATGCAGACAATAGGGAATCAGGCACAATGTTAACCCTATAATGACTGGAACTTTAGAACATTGCAAAGGACATACAGAACAGACACATAATTCCAACAAAGGACACTTTAGCAATGAATTCTCCACTTGCCTATGAAGATAGTGAAGATCTCTGCAGAGAGGAGCCCAAGTAGTTGGTTGGGCAGCAACCTGTCTTTGGGGTTTTTTGAACTGAACAGGGAGTTGAGCTGTGAAACCGTTTTAAACTCTATAATCCTATGATTGGCTCTTTTGCTTTCTAACAGCTTTACAATGCAGTGCCATTGGTGAGGGGGCTTCCTCTACCCCATCAGGGGCTATTCAAGAATGTAGATAAGGTCTCTGCCTTCTTTTCAAAAGAGCTGGAAGAGCACAGGGCCACACTGGTTCCTGGAGAGCACCGCGACTATGTTGATGCATATTTGGAGGAAATCCAGAAGGTACCGTAATCTGGTTTCTGGGACCTACTGGTAGTTGGCATATGATTGTGCATGAAAATGTTCTTGAATATGTTATTTTCCCCTCTACCTAGATGTGAAATATAATCCAAAACTTGAATGTGCATCTGGAATTTATAAACCCAGATTCAAAATTCAGATTCAGCCATGCATCTGATTTTTTTTTAAAAAAGAAACCTTTTCTGTATTTTTTTTCACGAAAGTCAGAGGATAAAGGATCAAGTTTCAAAGAGGAAGGCCTGATTATGATAGTGGCTGATCTGTTTATTGCTGGATCAGAGACAACCTCATCAACTCTTCCCCTCTTCCTAGATAAGAATGGCTGATGACTTGGTGCAATAAAGCCCAGTGCCAAATAAGAGTGATGAAGACATGGCTGCTGCTGCTGGTCTCCAAATCAGACAAGTTATGAGTGGAAACTGAGAAGAGCCAACAACACACATCTGTTACATGTTACACAGTGTGGGGACCCCAGACTCAACCTAATTCCATAATGGATAAATCAGGATAACTGTCCAGCTACCAATGTTGGATTGGAAAGATTTTCTCAGTGGTGATAAAGGGGTGGAAAGAACTTCAATGTACTCTTAGAAACTATTGTGTGTACTCAAATTATTCTTCTTAGACAAATTTAAACAGTCATAAATGGGTGGAAGAAGAAAAGAATTAAAGTGAAGGTGATAATATACATAATGCCGCTTGAAGTCACCACTAACATAATGTTCAATCTTTGCTGCTTAGAGAAATGTCAAGCAGAACTCGATACTGTTCTCGGAAATAATCCATGCATCAAGTACGAAGATCGGGACAGGCTTCCTTACACAAATGCCGTCATTCATGAAATCCAGCGCTTTGCAAATGTGGTACCCCTGGGAGTTCCTCATGCCCCAATCAAGGATATGCAACTTTCAGGTTATACAATCCCCAAGGTAAGACTTGAAGGAGTTAGACATGAACCATGATGCGTTATGTCTAAATATGTGAATCAATACTTTAAAGCAGGGGTCCCCAACCACTGGGCTGTGGACTGGTACCAGTCCATGGTCTGCTAGCAACCAGGCTGCAAAGCAAAACAGAGATGCCACGCTGCCCCCGCCCACCCAGGACCTGGGTGGATGAAAGAGGCAGTGTGGCCTCACTCCGAGGCAGGGAGGCAGCCTTGGAGCAAGGCAGAGCAGCCTTGCTCCCTGCCACCCCATTCACCTGCCCGGGCCAGGACCTGGACCAGCAAAAGGGGCTGCGCTGCTGTGACCTTAGTTTACCCCTCATTTATAGGCCCCTGCTGATCAGCGGGGGTGTTTAAATGGGAGGGGGAGGCAGATTGGCCTTCTGCTGCCTGGCCACCTAGCAGAGGTAGCAGAAACAGCCCCAGTCTCCCACTCAATTTGAAAGACCTCCACGGGGGGGTGGGGCAGCCTAGAGTGACAAAAGTCCCAGAAACCCCCTCCCATTGGTCCATGGAAAAATTGTCTTCCAGGAAACCAGTCCCTGGTGCCAAAAAGGTTGAGAGCCACTGGTTTAAAGGAAGCTTAAGGGGGGAATGTAGTTTGGTTGACATCAAAGGAGGTTGCAGAGTAATACAACAAGAGTAGCCAGTCTTTGGATATGGTTTCATGCATCCAGGATTGGTGCAATGACAAGTGAGCCTGCTGTGAACTTTTTGCAAGCTGCTTCTTCTTCCTTCAGTATTGTATCTGCATCAGAGCCATGGACTGGTTGCACACAGCTTTTTCATTCACTAATCTGCCTCCTTACTGTAGCACCTCTCCTAGGACCACTAGCACGGCCTGCCTGATTGGGTGGCCAAAAGAGACCTCTCCTTTCTTTTCTACCAGCATCAAATCTAACTTGGCTCAACCCTTCCCTTCATAACACTTGCCTTTTCCCCACTTCTTGCCTTGAAGGTTCTCCAAGTTTCCCCCAGCTTAGGCTTCATGAGCAAGGAACACGTTATGCAGAGGTCCATGTAACTATCCCTCAATCTTTTTTTTTTTTTTTAGCAAGAAGGAAGAAGACCGCAGGTTTATACCCCGCCATTCTCTCTGAATCAAAGACTCAGAGCGGCTTATAATCTCCTATATCTTCTCCCCCCACAACAGACACCCTGTGAGGTAGGTGGGGCTGAGAGGGCTCTCACAGCAGCTGCCCTTTCAAGGACAACTCCTGCGATAGCTATGGGTAGCCCAAGGCCATTCCAGCAGGTGCAAGTGTAGGAGTGGGGAATCAAACCCAGTTCTCCCAGACCAAGAGTCTGCGCACTTAACCGCTACACCAGACTGGAGGAAAAATTAGAATAAAGAACGTGTTTTTCCTGCTGGCTATGCTGTCTCTCTGAAATGTCCCATATAGTCCATCCTCCAGGCACCAGCATCCATTTTTTCCAGGGGAACTGATCTCTGTAGTCTGGAGGGGAGCCGTAATTCCATGGTGTCCCCAGCCCCCACCTGGTGGCTGACTTTAAAAAAACAAGAGGTTGGCTTGGTGTAGTGGTTAAGTGTGTGGACTCTTATCTGGGAGAACCGGGTTTGATTCCCCACTCCTCCACTTGCACCTGCTGGAATGGCCTTGGGTCAGCCATAGCTCTGGCAGAGGTTGTCCTTGAAAGGGCAGCTGCTGTGAGAGCCCTCTCCAGCCCCACCCACCTCATAGGGTGTCTGTTGTGGGGGAGGAAGGTAAAGGAGATTGTGAGCCGCTCTGAGACTCTTCGGAGTGGAGGGCAGGATATAAATCCAATATCTTCTTCTTCTTCTTCTTCTTCTTCTTCTTCTTCTTCTTCTTCTTCTTCTTCTTCTTCTTCTTCTTCTTCTTCTTCATCTTCCTCTCTTCCTGATTGCAGCCTCATGGCTGTATTTTTCTGGGGGGGAGGGAAACGTTGGAGCCCAGAATTAGCCCCCAGTCAGTTCTCTACAACTGTCCTATAGCCTTCAGTTGCTGATGGCCCCTCAGGCCAGATTGTAGGGGAAAATGTATTCTAGTGATTTGGAAGGGGCTGTTTAATAGAAAGCCCATTATACATTAGGACCAGTTTGCCTTGTCAACATATGGCATGCAGATTGGTATGAAATCAATTCCTATGTTGAAAATAGGGACTAAAATGATCATGGTTCATGATTATTGAAATACTATAATATGGTTTTGGTGCCTTGTGAGTATCGATGCCTTGAGAGCCATTGTGATGTCGTGGTTAAAGAGCGGCAGACTCTCATCTGGAGCACCTGGTTTGATTCCCCACTCCTCCTCCACATGAAGCCTGCTGGGTGACCTTGGACCAGTCGCTGTTCTCTCAGAACTCTCAGCTCTACCTGCCCCATAAGGTGCCTGTGATGGGGAGAGGAAGGGAAGATTGTAAGCCACTTTGAGGATCCTTAAGGGAGAGAAAAGCTAGGTATAAAAGCTGACTCTTCCTCTCCTGAGTTTGCTGTTCTGTGCCACAGGTGCTTCCCCAATAAGCACTTGAATTTCTTGCGTCCTTTTTGTGAGCCAGTTTGGTGTAGTGGTTAAGTGTGCAGACTCTTATCTGGGAGAACTGGATTCTTATCTGTCGACTTGCACCAGCTGGAATGGCCTTGGGTCAGCCATAGCTCCTGTAGGAGCTGTCCTTGAAAGGGCAGCTGCTATGAGAACCCTCTCAGCCCCACCCACCTCACAGGGTGTCTGTTGAGGGGCGGGGAGAAGATATAGGAGATTGTAAGCTGCTCTGAGTCTCTGATTTAGAGAGAAGGGTGGGTTATAAATCTACAGTCTTCTTCTCCTCTTCTTTTGGTGTGACTTGGTTTTGCTTGGTTCTTGCAGAACACCCAAGTTATAACCAACCTCATTTCCGTACACCGTGATGAGTCTCAGTGGAAGCACCCTCATGAGTTCAACCCCTCCAACTACCTGACTGAGAAGGAAGAGTTTGTGAAGTCTGAAGCCTTTCTAGCATTCTCGGCAGGTAAGTTCTTTCTGTCACCACTTAATAGACAGAAAGTCCACAGCTGCCACAGAGAAATGTAATAACCTGACCTCAACACTTACTTCTTGGGAGGCTTCAACTCAACTCAACCTGACTTGTGTTATGTTCTCTATGAAAATGTATCTGCCATCAGTACCCGTCAAGCAAGGAGAAAAATCTGAACCTGTGCATAGGTCCCAAGTAGTGTCATGTCCAAGATTAATCAAATTGATTCTTTCACCATGAGTTTTAATAATGGCTACCTGTCCCACCTATGGCTTGTAATCTCTAGGGGACCACAATCCTATAATTATATTTTAACTGTTCCTTGGTAGAGTGACTATGATTCTGCATCACAAGAAAATGTCATTGGTGTTCTTAAGTGAAGGTTGGAAATGCTTCCTGCCAATATTATTTAGAGCAGGCGCCTTGAATCTGACTGAGCCTGTGGGCACATTTGGGATTTTGAAAACAGTGAGTGAGTGCTACCCCACTGGCACAGGGAAATGGACCAGTGGCACCATGTTTACCATGTTGGGAATCACCTATCTAGAATGTGGTATAGGGAACCTAAATGCAGTACCCATGGGCACTACAGTGCCTGTCAGCATCTTTGCTGATGCCCACCAAGTGTTTTAGAAAGTGGGAGGGGTAGGGGTGGAATTCTAGCAAGAGCTCCTTTGCATATTAGGCCACACACCCCAGATGTAGCCAATCCTCCAAGAACTTACAAGGTTCTTTTTTGTAAGCTCTTGGAGGATTGGCTACATCAGGGGTGTGTGGCCTAATATGCAAAGGAGCTCTTGCTAGAATTCCACCCCTAGGGAGGGGCCACATGAATCTTTTGCTCAGCAAGGATTCTGATTGGTCACCGGAGATTTAACATTTTTTAAATGTTGCTTTGGCAGCAGCTCCCACCACAGTACAAGGCTCTTTACACTCCATGACTGAAGGCAAGCTCTGTGTATGACAGAAAATATGTTTAACCAATACTTCTAAAAGGTCTCTTGTTAAGCAGAGCTTCTACCTGAAATGCTACAGTTATTATTGGAATTATGCACACCCTCACTCCATGGCATTTTGTGATTGGCTCCACCTTTTGTGGCAAACATTATGCAGTTAGGTTCGCCTCCCACAATAGCCAAGTTGTAGCTGGGCCCACCAGCCAAAGGTGTCCACAGGTAGAAAAAGGTTGGGGACTCCTGGTGTAGCTGGTCATACTGATATAGATCTTTATGAAAGACTGTGCTTATTATCTGCTTGACTGCCCTAATGATCAATGCAAAATATGTTTCGATTGCTTTTGCTACATTCATGGAAAGTTGGTTAGTAAGTGGCTATTGTGCTTGCTTCCCTCCCCTTTTATTAAAAAAACTATTAATAGTATATCATTCCATGAAATGGATGTAATCAAAGGTGTTACTGGCCCAATTATATGGATGTTGATACTTCACTTGCTTTTATTACCACTGGTTTCCTTTCTTCTCTTTCTTTTCAGGTCCCAGAGGCTGCCTAGGGGTGGGTCTGGCTCGTATGGAACTGTTCCTCTTTTTCACCAGCATTCTGAGAAAATTCCAGGTGGTATGGCCAGATGCATCAAAGGCACCAGATCTGACACCTCGTTTTGGGGCGACTTTGTCTCCAGCACCCTTTAAAGTGGCACTGAAATGTCGCTGGCAAACATGAATATTGCTAAGCAGGATTTGGATCATTTAGGGCCTCTGCAGCAAGTTATTACAATTGAAGCTGAGTATGTTGCAAGTTACACTAGAATCCTGCTAATTTTATGAAAGCAGACTGTTATATATACATAATATTAATAACTTGCATACTTCCATTTTTGTATTCTTTTCTCATTGTCATGACTTGCAGTAAAGCCCATTGTAGGAAGAAATACAATGGGCCCTAGAAAGTGTGTGTGTGTGTGTGATGAACGTGTAAGTGGCAGGAAGGAAGAAAAACAGAATGAAAGAAAAAGAAAGAGACAAAGAAAGAATGAAAGAATGGTAAGAAAAAGATGGCAAGAAAGGAGTGAAGAAAGAAAAATAAAAGGAAGGTAGACATAATGAAACAAAAAGACAGAAAAGTAAAGAAAAGTAGGAAGAGTAGTGTGAGAGAGGAAACCACACACAGTGGGGATGGTGGAGTTAATGGGTTAGGAGACACGGTGGAGGTAATGGATTAGAAGACACAGTGGGGGTGGTCAAAAGAAGAAAAACAGATAAAGTTAGGGGGGGAGAGGGAGGGAGGACTAGGGTAAGTGGAGTGGAGGGGACAGAGAGGGAAAACCCAGTTCACTGCCTCTTCCATGCACTGTTCGCTGATCTTGCTCTTTCTGCACCCTTTGAAACAATAGGATTAAAACAACAATTAGAAAAATCCATTCAGTTACAGCGAAAATCTCCCATTTGGAGTCTGCCAATCATTCAAAACTCAAGCAGTCAAATGCAGTCTTCAGTGAAACTGTCTTCAACTGCCTCCTACACACCTTGTGCTTTGCCACCTCCTACCAACCATCCTTCTCCCCACCCATTTCTACATTAAAATGTAGCATTGGCCCCATTTGATGACTTACCACTGGCCCAATGGCAGGCCTCTCAGTTTACAGCCTCTGCTCTGAATCCAGCTGCCTGCCAGGCTCAAGCCTGTTTATCCACCTTTGACCCCCTGGAGAATGCTGATGCTGGCATTGTGACATCAGTGGGAGGAGGGTCACAGGGCCCAGTCCCTGGGCAGTGTGGCAGGTGTGGGGGGAGGACAGGGGTCAGCCACTTCCCACAGAACCTGGACACAAGTTCGGAATGACTGGCCATTAACAGGATGCTTATTTGTCACACTAGAAGGAGCTTTCTTCCCTAACCTGACCACCAAACCCTACCACAAAGCCAAATAAAAGCCTGGCTAAGCTGATGCTCTTTTCTGGAGCAGCACAATCCCTGTTTCAAGAAAATAAAAGTTTTCTTCACTCTTCTTAAGCTGAGGTTGGCTCGGCCCCCTCCCAGTCAATCATTCCAGCCAGTAATTCAATATACAATGACTGGGTGCCAGCTCCTCACCTATTTTAATACAGAATCTTCTTCATAGTCAAATGGACTTCAAGATACCTAACAGCGGTACAAATCCACCAAAGGCATACAGACCTCAAAAGTCACATCTGTATATTAAACCAAGAGCATCAACCTTCACTCACGATGCAAAAACAGCACCTGATGTGGTGGCTCAGTTGTCAGGGCTAAAGCAAGGTTCTTGTGAGTGTTCTTTCCAGGCACCCAGTGACATCTTAAGAACTGGGAATGAAGTCCAGAGGGCCTTGAAAGAGGGGGCAAAAAGAACCATTTAGGCTAAGGATTGCTTCTGTAGAAGCTGTTGCAAGAATGAAAGAATGTTTGGGGGGATTCTTTTACAGTGTTTTATTATGTATTAGGAGTAAGACCCATTGTGAAGAAAAATACAATGGGCTCTAGAAGGAAGCTCTGGGCAAGTACCCATCACCCTTGCTGCCTAACCACCCAAGTAAAGGCATTGATTCCCCTCCACCTCAAGGGGAGCTAATCTCTGCCATCTAGAGAGCAGCCATACATCTGAGTGATCTCTAGTGGTTCTCTAGGAGGAAATGGCATTCTACATGTCTATTCCCCCTTAACCCCACCCTGTCCAGGCCCCACCCCTTAAATCTCCAGGAATGTCCTAACCTGGAGTTAGCAACCCTATCTACTTTCCTTTATCTGCCCCTCTGACTTCAGGTTTCCATCGGCTTCCCCCTCCCTGCAGCCTCTACATAAAAAAATGACAGTCTTTCTTCACATGGTGGGACCAAAGCAGTTTATATCATTCTCCTCTCCCCTCATGTGATCTGAACAACCCTGTGAGGCAGATTAGGCTGGAAGTCTGTGACTGGTCCAAAATCACATCATCAGCTACTACAGCAAGAACCTGGGTCTGGCAGATCCCACTTTGAAGCTCTAGCTCCGATGCCACAGTGGCTGTCATAGGGGGGCTGCTGCTGAACAGTAGCAAGCAGCCAGGCATAGGGTAACTAACTCCCACGTGGAGCCATCCCTTTATCTGTCCTTCTGACTTCAGGTTTGTGTGGTCAGAGAGATCAAGTGTGGAGCCTAGTCCCTATGAGTCCACCATCTGCAGTGACAATGCCATGTCCCCTACCACATCTCCATTTAGATGAAGTTGATACTGCTTTGGACTACATTCAAGTGAAAAACACTGCATTGAGGGGCGGGGCGTCGAGGTAGATGGCGGACGCCTGAACGAGCTGCTCCTTCCACAATCCAACTAAATCACCCCCCATCCGGTCCCCGGACCACTCGCCGCCACCAAGAGATGGTCAAACGGAACCAGGGTAAGTCCACTGCGAAAAAGAATTCCCAGGACTTGACCCAATACCTCAGGACAGAGGAAAGAAGTCGTCCTTCCCCCAAGGCCAGAGAAGCCTCAGAAGAAATGGCGGAGGAAAACCCCTCTCTGAGCGAGGTGAACGACGCCCTTTCCAGCAAAACCTTTCTCGAAACCATCTCTACGCTTAAAACTACTCTCCTGGCCTGCATCACTCAAGCTATCTCTCCTATTCATGAGGAACTCAAAAAAATGAACGAAACTATCTCTGAAGTGGCACAGACAGCGGACTTAGCTTATGAAATTGCCTCTCTAGCTCAAAATGACATTAAAGCCTTATCAAAAGATGGAGCCTGGGCCAAAGAAAAAATTATGACCCTGGAAAACAAAATGCGGGAACGGAACCTCAAATTTCGCGGGATTGAAGAAAAAGCGGAAGAAAACCAGGGTGCACGTACCTTCCTGATGAACTGGTTGGCTTCAACTCTCAACAAAGAGAATGGGGTGGCCCCAAACATTGAATCAGCGTTTCGCCTGGGCCCCCCTAAACAACGCTCAACAGAATTCCCTCGAGACATCATAGCCACCTTCCCAGACGCCGGCACCAGGCAAAGCATTTTAGCCAAAGCCCGCTCTGAAAATGGACTGCTATTCAACAACAAGAGGATCGCTGTTCTCCTGGATCTGTCCCCAGAGACGCTGCAACACCGCAAAGAACTGCGCCCGATCGTCTCCCGCCTGATTGAAAACAAAATCCGCTTCAGATGGTCTACTCCAGTCCAACTTCTCGTGGTGCACCAGGACCAACGCCTGACCGCCTCCGACCTGGCTACCGGACGGGAGCTCCTTGCCACCCTTCATCTCGAAAGGCCTGCCTTCGCCTCGTCGCCAGCGCGATTCTCTCCCGAACGGACAGACCCGGCCAGCTGGCCCGAGAGAGAACGATCGTCTCCAAGTCAACGAGGGAAACGTTAAGCCTTTTGTTCTTTAATCTCTATAGCTTCTAGCGGAACTCCTCCACTCAAATGTGTAAACACGCCGAGTTGAAATAAAGGGTGGGGGGGGGTCTAGCACAGAGACTATTACTGGGTTGGATTGTGGGGGAGATGCTTTCCCCCTTAAGTTAAGTGTACTTAGCTGTGTAATTGATACCAACCTTCTGCTGCAGCAGCAGAAAATGATGGAAAAATTGGGATACTGGTTTTGTATGGGGTGGGAGAGGGGGGGTGGGGGAGGGAGGGGTGTGGGGGGGGGGTCGGATGGGAGAGGGAGGGGGGGAGGGGGCCTTGGGGTGTTCTGTCTCTGTTTTTGCACTACTTTTTGTTTCTTTCTTCATACTCTGCATACCCAAAATCACACTAGCTCGCATGCCTTATTTACTCTTCTTTCCCGGTGCTACCCGAGCAGCCAAAGGAAAGCCTATTTTTAAAAGACGCTACAACTCTGCTCCTAATCTGATAGGCTATCCGTTGCAGCCAATGGCGAACCGCACACCGAGCCTTTTACAGGACCGAAGTGCCTCATGTTACGAGCAATCCAAAAGACAAGCCCCTGTAATTAAACTACAGCACAGTACTGCCACCTACAGGTCTCTTGAATGTAATGCACCTTCCCAGATGGGTGTCCCCTGTAAAAACCTACAATTGCCAAGCATCTCACATGGAGATTCCCTGTAACAAAATAACGACTATACCGGCATGGGCATGGCAACAAGGCATCTCTATCCTAAAACTTTCAACCCTTCTCTCCCAGCCAAAGAACCATGCCCTTAAGACTCCAAGTCGGACCCCCACCACCAGCCCACCAGGGAAATTCAAAAGTGGAGCCCTTGCAGTCACTATACTGGGTCACATTGTCACCCGCAAGCCCTCCATGAGAAACGCGTTCCACCTAGCCAGTCCCAAGATCTTACCACAGATCTGCTCTCCTGATGTGACACACTGGACCATGCCAAAGCTACACATAAGACCACCTCAAGGAACACCGCGTAGCATCCAAGCAAATCATGTGGTGATCCCCTGCACTAATACCACTAATCCAGCATCGCACCTAATTGATAAATTCTTTTGCACCGCAACACTCCCTAAAAAGGCTATATGTCTGGACTGCAATGTACAACGCCCCTCCACTCACCCCACCCCCCTACATTCAGTACCATGACAGGCGACATTAAGCTAATTTCTTTAAACTGTCGTGGTCTCAACAACATTATAAAAAAAAAGAAAACTCAGTCAGCTCTCCTTAAACTCTCGCCAGACATTCTTTTTCTACAAGAGACCCACTTGAAGAATACGGATCATCCAGTCTTCCGGACCAAACGCTTCCCCCTCCAATTCCAAGCAACAGGAACATCCAAATCCCGTGGGGTAGCTATTCTCATCTCCAATAAGGTACGCTTCTCTCCATTAGCTCAAGAAGTAGACCAAATGGGGCGCTACCTATTCATCAAAGGCCTGCTAGAAGGCTCCGTGTATACTTTTGCATGCATATATGCCCCAAACAACAACCAGTTCACATTCATGCAGGAAACTCTTGCCAAACTGTCCTCATTCCAAGAGGGACAAATAGTAATAGGAGGGGACCTTAACTGTATAATGAACAACTCCTGGGATAGATCACACCCCCCAACGAAATCACCCAAGGAAACGTACACTTCCCTTCACTCCCTAATAAATCAACATCACTTATGCGACATTTGGCAACTTCAACACGAGGGAGTAAAAGACTACACTTATTTTTCACCATATCACAACATTTTCACCCGCATAGACTATTTCCTGACCTCAAACTCACTGATCCCTCAGCTCAGTTACTCAGACATTGGCCTTAGAACCTTATCTGACCACGCCTGGGTAGAATGTCACATAAACATAAACACAAGAGAACCTCACACACGATCCTGGTCTTTCAATAAGGCCCTCCTAATGGACTCTAAAGCGTGCGAAGAGATTGAGAAGGAAATTAAAAACTTTTTCGAACTAAACGCAGACTGTGGGGTTTCAAAACCAGTAATCTGGGACGCGTTCAAGGCAGTCCTCCGGGGCAAATGCATTTCACTAAGTGCGGCCTATAATAAGAGAAGACAAGAGGCTAGAATAACCCTGCAAAAATCTATCCAAGAGTTGGAAGCCCTACATAAACGTACTTGTGCCAAGAAGGCCTACAAAAAATTACTACTTGAACGCAAAAAATTGGAATTATTAGAATCCAACACTATCAAGAAAAACCTCCTGTTCACCAAACAAAAATATTGGTTCAGCCACCCCAGATCCTTAAAGATCCTCTCATGGAAACTCAGATCGGAATTAGCAGATCGACAAATCCACCTATTAAGAGATGCAACAGGGAAAACCCACTCTTCCCCTCCCAAAATTAGACAAATTTTCCAGGAATTTTTTCAAAAACTATATACCTCTAAAAACCCAGACCCAGGACTTATAAAAAACTTTCTCAATAAACCCGAAATCCTCCCAAAACTAGACCTAAATCATCAAAGCTGCATGGACTCTCCAATTACACCGTTGGAAGTCCAAACAGCAATTAAAAACGCCAAAATCAACAAGACCCCAGGGAGGGATGGCTTCCAATCTGAGTTCTACAAGAAATTCTCTCAAAACATTCTCAAACCTTACACAGAAATCTGCAACCACGTCCTGGACTCCGGAACAATCCCCGAAAGCTGGAAACTAGCAAAAATAATTTTAATACCTAAAAAGGAAAGGGACCTACTAGACCCAAAAACGTTCCGCCCAATTTCCCTTCTCAACACCGACTATAAAATTCTAACTTCTATTCTAACCGCCCGTCTAAACTCCTTCATTGGCCAATACATTCATGAAGACCAGACAGGCTTTATCCCAAAACGTCAAATCACAGATAACATTCGCCAAACCATTAACATCATCCAATATGGCAAATTCCAACCCTACGAGTCGTGTATTCTGGCTCTGGACATTGAGAAAGCCTTTGATAGTGTGGAACCCACATACTTACTCCTAGTGTTGAAAACAATGGGGTTCGGTCCTAAATTTTTATCAACTATAGAGTCTCTTTACTCTTCCCCGAAAGCCCTGCTGCATATCAATGGGGTTTCAACCCCAGACTTCTCCCTCTCTAGGGGGACCCGCCAAGGGTGCCCTCTTTCCCCACTGTTATTCGCTATAGCAATTGAACCACTAGCAAACTACATAAGGCAATCCTCCTCCATCCAAGGCATCAGCATTAACAACGCTACCTACAAAATCAGCTTATTTGCAGACGACATGGCCCTTTACCTAAAAAACCCTTTGGAATCCTTGGCGGTACTGTCTCCCTTCCTCCTGGAATTTGGAAGGTACTCAGGGCTATCTACTAACCTATCTAAATCCCTCATTTTCCCAATAAATATCTCCTCTGATACCCAATCATCAATTAAAGCCTTGTACCCTTACCAATGGGTTAACTCATCCTGGTCCTACTTAGGAGTAAAGATCCCGGTCGACCTCAAAGACCTTCTCAAATTAAACTACTCAGCAGTACACCAACAAACAACAACAGCTCTACAATCATGGAACCCCCTAGCTCTGTCGTGGATAGAACGGATTAACACAATTAAGTCATTTATTTTTCCAAAATACCTCTACCTATTTCGAGCCCTCCCCATTAACATTCCAGCAACACTATTCAAGAAGTGGCAGGCCCTACTGACAAATTTTATATGGGGCAATAAACCTCCCAGAACCCGCTTTACCACAATCAGAAGACCCAAAAACAAAGGAGTAGCAGCCTTCCCGGACCTGTACCTCTACTATAAAGCCTCTGTAGTATCGTCCATGGTCAATATACTATACATAAGACCGTGCCCAGCATGGGTTTACATAGAGGAGACTCACATATCCCCTTACAAATACCATGAATTTCTATGGCTAAAGAAAAAAGACCGCCCTTCTTGGACTATTCTCAATACTTTTAGTCAGGCTTTAATCACAATTTGGGACCAGGTCCGGAAGGACCTGGCCTCGGACCTATCTATTCTCTCCTCATTTCTAAAACAGCCTTGGTTCCCCCCAGCTCTCCAGTTTCCCTCATTCTGCTCTTGGGAATCTGCTTCAACGGTCTTTCTATTTCAACTCTTCAGCAAAAACAGAATAAAAACGAAAGCTCAGTTAGAGGAATCCACAACCGTTAAGATCCCCTGGTTTGAATACTTACAAATCTGCCACTTCCTTAACAGCTCTTTCTCAAAATTGGCTACCACTAGGCCCAAAACGGACTTTGAATATCTGATTTCTCAACCCTCTCTAAAAACCAAGGGCCTTATCTCTAAAATCTACCGCATTCTAATACAGCAGGTCTGCAGCAGTCTACCATCCTACTGCGAAAAATGGCACAAAGAATGCAAACTCACACTTACCAACACACAATGGGAAGCCATATGGGACTCAGAAGTCTGCAAGACCAAATCAATAGCAACTTTTCAACAGAACTACAAAATTATGTCAAGATGGTACCGCACCCCTTTGCACTTCGCCAGTATTGACAATAACTACTCCCCACTTTGTTGGCGTAATTGTGGCATGCAAGCCTCATCACTACACTGTTGGTGGGACTGTCCGATTGTCAACTCTTTTTGGCAAAAGGTTATTACCCAGGTAGAAAAAATCTCCGGAACTACAATCCCAAGACAAGTTGAGACCATCATTCTAAACTATTGGCACTCAGTAAAGGCTACAAGTTCTAAACTATCCCTTATTATCTCGCTTATAACTGCAGCTAAAAACATAATAGCCCTGAACTGGAAATCTAAGCTCAATCTGTCCATAGATAATTGGATCCTCAAAATTTGGGACTTTATCACGATGGAAAAAATCACAGCCAACATAGACACCATAGATCCGATAAAGGCAGCCAACGATTTCTATGCAAAATGGTACCCAATTCTGGATAAGGTAGAGGTGGACACCACTCTCTCTTCCTCACTTAACCAACGGGTTATCCACAAGAGTATTCTTTTCTCGTGATCACTTTATTGCTGTACAACTTTATTTTATATAACGGTATGTATGTAGAATGAAAACCATGACATTACTGTAACAATGTTATTCGCTGTTTACAAACATTATATTCAAAATAAAAATTGTTTGGAAAAAAAAAAAAACACTGCATTATACAGCCAAGAAAGAAAATGTTTTTTCTAAATTTCTTCTAATAATCCTGTTATCTTTGACAGAGCTCTTCTGCTCTAAATGGAGGTTGCAAAAGTTTCATTCCTTCCATTCTCTTAAAGTGTTTCTAAAATTAGAAGAAAAATTCCCTTGGCCAACGTGCTTTTGAAAAGGGGAAATGCCCAGAGCTTGTGTAATGTACTGCACCATTCTCCTGTTACACAGTAATTCATTCTGCTGACTCGACTATGTACTGTAATAGCTAATAGACTTTAGAAAGAGGCTCTGGGCAGCTGCCCCCCCCCTTGCTGTCTTCCCACCCACCCAAGTAAAGGCATTCACTCCCCTGCCTCGCCTCAAGGGGAGCTGACCTCTGCCATCCAGAGAGCAATTGTAAATCTGAGTGATATCCAGCCCTCACCTGGAGATTGGCAACAGTGTTTCTCCAGAAGGAAATGGCTGGTTTGAAGGTTGGAGTGTATGGCATTGTACCTGAGGTCCCACCCCTCCTCAAACTCCACCGTCTCCAGGTTCCAGCTCTTAAATCTCCAGGAATTTTCAAATCTGGAGTTGACAACCCTATATCTGTCCCTTTATCTGCCCCCTCTGACTTCAGTGTTTCATCATTTCTCCCTTTCCTGCAGTCTCTACCTAGGAAAAGAGCAGTCTTTCTCCATAGGGGGGGGGGAATCAAAGCAGTATACATCATTCTCCTCTCCCCTCTTTGATCTGCACAACCACCCTATGAGGTAGATTAGACTGAAAGTTTGTGACTGGTCTGAAATCACCCAATTAGCTTCCACAGCAAGAGCCTGGGTCTGGAAGATACCACTCTGAAGCCCTAACTCTGATGCCCTCCTCAAATTCCACTACAAAATCTCCAGGAATTTCCCACCAACTTGCAACTGACAGCCCTAGTAAGGACTGGGCCCAATGAGTTCTCCCTCAGAGGTCTTTAGTGATGCCTTTTAGAGCAACACTCTCTCTCTGATAATGTTGTTGGTCTTAAACAGGACTTCAGTCTCTCTTGCTTTCCCTCCCTATCTCTCTCTCTCGGTATCTGGTCTGGCTGTTTCCATTCCAGAAGAGGAGAGGGAGGAGCCATCTGCCATTCAAGGAAAGACTTCCTCTGGCTCTTTCCCTCTTCCTCCTTGTGCCAATTGATGCGTTTTTCTCTCCTCTGTGAAGCAGTGCGACAAGCAGCTCAGCCAATGGGAGAGTAAGGAGAGCCAGGAACTGCCAGAACCAAGGTTGGTTGCCTTTTACTGACAGAATCAGCTTGGCTGGGTAGCAAGCAACTAGCAACATCCACTTGGGTGGGAGAGAGGAGCGGACTCAACCAATGGCATGCAAGTACTCTTGATTGATACTAAAAGTTGATGCAGCACAGTCCCAACCAATCAGGGTGCTCTGTTTTGCCACCACCATAGGGGAATTATATATAAAAGATACCTTCTGGCCTACCTTTTCTTTCCATGAATGCAAAGGATAACATTCTGTGTGTGAGCATGTGTGTTTACTAACAGCCCTCACTAAACCTCCCGCTCTACAAAAAATATTGTAGAAATTACTATTTCTGCTTACATTTTGGAACTGGCCGCAAATTCAACCTTTCTGGTATACAATTGTGAGGTTATAGGGTATTGTGTGGTAACCCAAAGATAACCAGGATGTCTTAGCACACCTACAATTAGGGACCAGTATCAGAAAATCTGGGAAACCATATTAACGATTAAATTTACTTATTGTGTAAGACTGGGGAATTTGTTTAGGAATCAAATGAACTCAGACTGATTCTGCATAGACCAGTGTAGAAAACTAATCTGTTTTTTCTTGCTTTAAAGTAATAAGTTCCAGGATAAAGTTCAACTTCATGTATCTTTTGAATACATTTGGGGAAAAAGGTTAATATTTATTTTTCATCATTTATTTAAAAAGAAAAATCATTTATCTAAAAATAAACGCTTCCAAATTAAAGAAAATGCATCTTATCCCAGTTTTAGCTACCCAACAGTGCAGTGCTATAACATTAGAATTAAAAATATTTACTATGAGATAATTTACCAGAAAAATCAGTAGGCACTACAAACAATTTTTTTGCAAGGCACAGGAAATGACAGGGCACTCTTCATTTTGCATCACACACAAGGCATTAATTTTGGATACAAGCAGGCACACACAATTGCCATTTTTGCATTATTAACACATACAAGAGGTAATGCACTGAACTAAGATGCAATCACTGAATTATCAACATCTCATCAGCATGCAGAAAAACACAGCAAATAAAATATCCTCCCAGGCATAATCCCGGAACTGCTTGCAAATGGATAAGCTCTGATGCCTTTGGGGTTTGCAAATAACTTGAGGACTGTGGCTTCACCTAAGTGTCTCCTGACATTCCCCAAGAGAAATCCTTCAGACCATTACAGATAAATCCTACATGTGTTTATTTAGAAGTAGCCGCTACAAAATTCACCAGGTCTTGCTTCTAAATAAGTAGGAAGATTACAGCTACTCTGTAGTCATGAGAAGGTATTCAAGATCTCACTCTCCATTGCCACCTGAAAGATCCATAAACTATTTGGACAAAGATAACCCTCCTAGAAATGGATAAGGAAATAAGCATAGAAAGCATGGGGGTTCAATATCCAGAAAAATAAAGCTGGAAGGGGCCCCAAAGGTCGTGTAGTACAACCCCCTGCATAATACAAGAAATTCACAACTACCTCCCCACTTCCCCCTATGACCTTTAGTCTATGCCTAAAGGAAGACAAAAAGCCCTCCAGAATCTCCTGGACCAATCTGACCTGGGGGAAAATTCCTTCTGAACCCCAAAGTGGGGTCTATAAGTGCATGTAAGTATAAAGGTAAAGGTAGTTCCCTGTGCAAGCACTGAGTCATTACTGACCCATGTACTGGGGAATAATCATATATCATGCCATGCAGGTAAGAAATTTCTGCTCAGTTGACACAAGGCTGAACAGCTGCTCTGCTTACAAGCACATGTCCACTCTAAACACCTGGGGTCTACCTGTAAGAAAGCTCAGTTGAAATCATTTGGACATTAGCAGCATGTAAAAAAAAATGTATGTTGACTCTTAGTTCATATACAGTTTGATTCAAACTTCAAGTAATGAGTTTTATAAGAAAAGAAAGCTCTGACTGATCAACAAAGAAAGATACTTCTTGCCTTAATGAACGTTATACCAAGGCACAAGATATGGTTCCCCAGTCTTCCCTGCAAGGTAGGCTGAAGGATGACCACTAACTCAGGGTCACCCAGGGAGTTTCATGGCACAGTGGAATTCAAGGCCACAATTTCTACTAGGTGCTACACAACACCAGCTCTTGTGGAATATTGCTAGGAAATACGCATGGATGGATTTTGTCTGCCTGTTATACATTCAGTTCAGCAGTGGATCTGCAGGGATAAAGAGAAGATGCAGAAGTATTTAGAACCCAAGGTGGCAAGTGCATTCAGAATGAAATATCAAACAAATAACTACAGCAGGCCTGCAATGTGCTTAACTGTTGAGATCTGCTAATATCCCAACCAGTGTGCATGCTTCATGTCTCCTCGTGTGTGGAAATGTCCAGTGTCAAGGAATTACTGGTTTTTAAGTAAATCACTTTTTTATATTACAAAGGACATTATACAAAACATTATCAGGACAGCACATTGGTAGGAAACAGGTGTAAAATAAAAGATTCCTTAAAGCTCTGTAGAGTCTGTCTTTCATTCTGGAAGTGATGCTTAGGAATGCAAGTCTAAGTGCTGAGCCGTGCAAGCCTAAGAACACTTTTCTGGGAGTAAGCTTCCTTGAATAGACCTGAGTAAGATTCTGAGTAGACCTCTTTAGGATAGCTCTTGACTTCTATTAAGCACCATGTCAGTTGTTTCTTCCTAAGATGGTCTGTTGCTAGCCTTCAAAGTTGCTAGTCTTCAAAGACTCAAGTGGACAAGAGGTTCCCCTGCTCTCAATTAAAGCATCAATTCACTTGAAACATCCCTATAAGAAACCCCCCCAAATAGCTGTAAAATATGGCTTACATCAATCACATGGACCGCTCTTGCTTGAAGCACACTATCTGCCAAACAGCCTAGATCTGTGCCCAGTTTCTCGTATGGAAACCAAAAGTTTCTCGTATGGAAACCAAAAGTAAATCCCAAACTATCTGCATAAACCTCAATGCCCATGGAAATGATTAACACACAAAACACCAATCCTATCTATGATGACTCAGAAGTAAGTCCCATTGATTCTAGACCTGTAGGATTCCAGCTATAGCTACGAACTAGATTTAATTCTGCTAACACGTAGAAAGCTGCTGGCTATACAGTCCCTGAGGCTTCCTCCCCAAACCCTGAGAGTTGTCACTGCTGAGTTTACTAATCCATCTCATTGAGATGCTGGTATTTTATATGCACTGCCAACATAACAAAGCCAGTGAGGATGCAGATTGAGCCAAAAACCAGGAAGGTGATGCCCAGGAAAGGATTTTTGCCCCCCATCCAGGAAAGGGTGCTGAAGATGACCTTCTTGCTGCCGTAGAAAGATAGGACAGGGTAATTGTAGGTGATATGGAGAGAGTAGTTGCCACGAGGCAACCCCATGGTGAAATTGGCCAGGCGGATGCGCGAGTAGAGCTTGCGGAAGGTGGGCAAAGCAGCTGTCCTCATCCAGACGATGAAGTCTTCATTGACAAAGCCCGTGTTGTTGCCGCTGCCTAACTCATAGACCGGGACAGGCCAATTAGGGGGCTTGGTGGTGCCCTCAAAGGCCAGCGCCAAGCTGTCATTGACAGGCTCGGGGTTGTGAAACTTGATGTTGGTGTCGGTCCACCAGGAGATGCCCCTCTTGTCCATGGGCACCAAGCCCTTGGTGCCATTACTGAACACGTAGAAGAGGTCAAAGGTGTCGTTGAAGAGGCTGTTGGCCACAGAGCCGCAGGGCGCGATGGGGGTGTGGGTGGCATTCAGCCGGTAGGGCTTGCACTCCTCTGCAGGGTCGCGGAGGGCCCAGGAGAGGCCACTGAGCTGCTGGTCGTCGCGGGAGACGCTGTAGCGCCGGTTGTTTTGGTAGTAGTTGGAGAGCTGGTAGTAGAGGCAGACGGGGGCGGGAAAGGCCTCAGCCAGCGAAAAGCGCAGCTCGCAGGTGCAGGGCGGGTGGAGGGCCTGCAGGCTGAGGTTGGCGCAGCGGGCGCAGCTGGAGTCGCCCAGGCCCGTGTAGTCCAGCTCCAGCTCGCGGATGGTGGCCGAGGAGAAGTGGAGGCCCAGGCCCAGCGCCACGAAGGCCACGCCCAGGCAGAAGAAGAGCGGCAGCACCGTCCCCGCCGACAACAGAGGCTGCCAGGCCGGCAGGCGCTGCTGCGTGAAGGCCGTGTTGTCCGGCCGCTGCTGCGCCGGCGGGGAGGAGGAAGAGGAGGGAAAGGCGGCGGCCGCCATGCTGGCTGGCGGCCCCCGGGCAAGGAGAGGCCTCACCTGCGGGAAGGGAGAGACCCAGGTGTGCACCGCACCTTCCAGGCAGGGGGATTGGGTGAAAGGGGATGGAGAGACGGGCCCAGCGCTGCGCACCCGCTGCCTCTCCAAGCGCCTTTCCTGTTTGGGGCGCCGCCCGCCCAGGTGCCCGAGCGAGCGAAGCAGCAGCCCCCGCCCGCCTGCGCTCTTTCCGGGAGAGGAGCGGCTCGGGGCGGGCTCGCCTCAGTGCAGCCGCGCCTAGGTAGGGAAGGCCGCCCTCCTCTCCTTTCGCGGCGGGGGGAAGGCGCGGCGTCTCACTTTCTTACCCGCCGGCACGGGTAACAAGGAGCAGGGCGCCACGCGATGATGCTTCTCTCAACGTTTGGAGCTACGCCCGCGGCGTTTGGGTTTTGCCTAACAAAAGTGACCCCCACAACGCCGGGCAGGATCTCATCCCTGTGTGGAAGCTTTCTTCTTTCCCGTAGTAACGTTTCCGGCAGTCTGTTCTCGTTTGTCTCTTTCTTGCTGCAAACTGAAACAGGAATCCATTGGCACCTGCAAGACCGGTGGTGGTGGTGGAAAGTGCCCTGGAGTCGCAGCCAACTTCTGGCAACCGCTGATGGGGTTTCCAAGGCGAGAGACTTCCAGAAGTGATTGGTCATTGTCTGTCTTTGCATATTTATTTATTTATTTTATTTACTTTCCATTTATATCCCGCCCATTCCAAACGGACTCAGGCCGGCTAACAATCACATAAAAACCAACATCTCAATTTCAAATATAAAACAATAAGACAGTCAGTTATAATTTAAAATAAAGTATTGGTGCTATACAGAGTATACAATTTATCTGTTGGTGGTCCTTCTGGTGGAGTTGCCCAGTAGCATAGCAACTCTGACTTCCTTGGTGGTCTCCCAACCAAATACTAACCAGGGCCAACCCTGCTTAGCTTGAAAGACTAAAACTGTTATTCCAGAATAAGCTTTGGTGTGCTAGCATGGCAGTGTGTCTTTCCCACATTCACTGTTCATTGTATGGTGATACTTGGGCTTCAGTTCATGTAGTTTTGTTGGAGTAACATTTCCTTAGTCTTTAAGGAGTTCCCTTTTCTTGTTTTGCTTCCTACTGGGAAGCTGTTTGTCATTTTTTATCACTAATGCTCTTGTGTTGATCCCAGCGCTGAAAAAATATTCCTGGGAAAATAATCCAAAAACGTTTCTGGTAGCTTCCGGGAACAGAGACCTTAGTTCAGTGGCCCCCAGCCTTTTTTTGCACCAGGGACCGGTTTTGCGGAAGACAATTTTTCCAAGGACCGTGGGGGGGCAGCACTGGGGGTTTTGACACCCCAGGCTCCCCCCCCCGCCCACGCCACATCCCTGCCTCCCATGGGGGTCTTTAAATGGAGGGAGACTGGACATATTTCTGCCTCCCCTTCCCATTTAAAGAGTATATAAATGAGGGGTAGGCTAAGAGCACAGCAGCACTGCCCCTTCTACTGGTCCGGGACCCTGCAAGGTCTTGGAGTTAGGCCATGCTGCTTCTTTAGTCTGGGACTGTTCTGCCTCACTCCGCGGCCCAGTTGCTAGCAGGCCATGGACCGGTACTGGTCCACGGCCCAGTAGTTGGGGACCCCTGCCTTAGCTGATGAAAACTCTAAGGCAGATTTGCTGAAGGCAAATCTTCCTAAGAAGAAATAAAGGTTTCTGAAGCTCCTCATTTGTATACAGCTGCTGTGATGTGCCAAATGAGTCTTGCCAGGTTGGGCCAATCTGTGCATGGCTAATGCAGTGACTTTAGCATTCTTTATTGGAAGGTGATGGAATTAACTTACTTGTATGAAGACCTTCACGGCTGTAGCACTGCAGAACTTATGTCTCTTTCCTCCCCATTCTTCAAGTGACAGTGCTTTTCAATTGAGTTAGTAACACTTTCAGCTGCCCTGTTATGTAATAACAAAAATTAGCACAAGTTAGGTGCCCTCAAGTCACAACTGACTTATGACAACCCCAATAGGGGGGCTTTCAAGGTAGATGAGAAGCAGAGGTGGTTTCTCTTGCCTTCCTCCATAGAGTCCTCCAGGGACAGGGCCTTCTCGATTGCAGCTCCCTGTTGGTGGAATCAGCTCCCGGAGGAGGTGAGGGCCCTGCGGAACCTTGAACAGTTCCGCAGGGCCTGTAAAACAACCCTCTTCCGGTTGGCATATAATTAACTGTGAGCAGAATGCCTGAATATTAAATCTTAAACATCAGATTACTGAATATTGGAAATTTGAAGGACTGATTTAAGGAATAGTAGCATAGTGTATATCGATGTGACTTTTATGTATTTTTAGGCTTTTATGTATTTTATTGTATAATTTTAATTGTATTTAAATCGACCTTTGTTAGCTTTTATTGTTGTAAGCCGCCCTGAGCCCACCTCGGTGGGGTAGGGCGGGATATAAATCGAATAAAGTAAGTAAGTAAGTAAGTCTTCCTCGGTGGTCTTCATCCAAGTACCAACCCTGCTTACCCTCTGAGATCAATCTATACCCAGGGTCCCCAATGTGGTGTCCTTTCCTGGTGCCCACCAGGTGTTTTTAGAAAGTGGCCACATGGGGTTGTGTCCAGCAGGGCTTCCAGTTGGCCACTAGAGATCTGATGGGCTGTGCAAATCAAAACGTTTGTTATTTTGGTGGCAGCTGCCATCACAGTGTTGATTTTATTCTCTTTCTCGCTCATCTTTCCCAGTGCATTTTTAAAAACTGCTTCTCTTGTCCTTTGTACTTGGGCTTCCTTTGTGTGTGGCTCCACCTCATGGTGATCTTATGATTTTGGCCACCATCTTGTGCCAGCGTTCCCAAGGTAAAAGGTGTAAGCACCAGTTGTTTCTGGGGTGACATCGCATCACGACGTTTTCATGGTAGACTTTTTACGGGGTGGTTTGCCATTGCCTTCCCCAGTCACCTACGCTTTACCCCCAGCAAGCTAGGTACTCATTTTACCAACCTTGGAAGGATGGAAGGCTGAGTCAACCCTGAGTCAGCTACTTGAACCCAGCTTCCGCCAGGATCAAACTCAGGTCGTGAGCAGAGCTCAGACTGCAGTACTGCAGCTTACCACTCTGTGCCACAGGGCTCTGTTCCCAGGGTACTCACAGGCTAAAAAAAATCAGGGACCCCTGGGCTGTACCATGCCACCTTCCTTCCCCTTGATGAACTTTATGCACAAATGAATGAGGCCATGGAGCCAGCTAGTTCTGCAGAAAATTGACTTTTAGTTTCAGCAAAATCCAGTCTTTGAATATGCAATGGTACTGTGCTGATTTGCTCAGCATGCTGTAATTATGTAATAATTAGCTACCAGCATTGTGGTGTGTTCTCATCTAGGAGGCTAATCCTATGGCCTAGTAGGTAATAAGTCCTACTGAAATTGGGGGATGTGACTGCGTAAGCCAGGTCAGGATAAGGTTGCTCAGATATATTTGTTGGCTTCTTGTATGGTCAACAGAAGAACGTGCATTACAGAATATCACTTGGGGGCTGTTCTTTGTAAGTGTGTTGTGCAATAATGGTTGTGGGTTGGGCTAATGAATTGGGGAACAGGCCTAAGAAAGTCTGCTTGGAAGTGGGTCCCATGTTATTCATTAGGGCTTATTCCCAGGAAAGTGTTCCTAGGATTGCAGCCATCGGTGCCCTTCATACACATTTCCAACAACTGCTTATGTCTACAATGGAAGAGAAAAGCTGGGTACAAATATCAATATATACAGAGAACTCTTAAAAGAGATGCCTTTAATTGAACTCGGAAGCTTCTTCATGTAACATGTGCTCAGCTATTAAACCTCTGGTAGAGTTAACATTTCTTTTTTTATTTTCTTTTTTAGCATCATGGCTATACACACCAAAACAGGTGTTTCTTGCATGCTTCCAGTCACTTGCTTGAATGACTATAAACCTGTATGACACCTTTTAAAAATTCCACAGAGTATGACCACAAGCCCTGTACCAGGAAGAAGTTTTGGCCTGGGCAAGCCCCTCAATTGTTTTCTGATTCTAATCTCTCCGTGATTTTTAGGACTGTATAAAGATGTAGTTAAGAAATCATTAACATCTCTAAGAGAGGTTCTTTAAATTTTCATTCAGGTTAACAAAAATGTTTAATAATAAACTCCAAAGGAAGTATGATAAATAGACTCTTCCCTCCCCTTACTCCACCCCTTGTTTTTTAATACACATTTGACTCTTTACTGAATAAAATTTTGACTGAAAGCTATTGATGTATTTCTTTCTCAGACATTGTTTAGTGGCTGTTCTGCCTTCCTCATCCCAACGAATTTGTGCACGTTTTGCTTTCTGAAAATATATGATTTTAAGTTTGAGAGTTCATGACGGGGTGAAGGGGGGACAAATAATTGGGAAAACTCTCTGTCCTCAGTAGCGCAAGGCAATTCAGCAGCCCTGCACTGTAACGCTGCCAGCCTGGGGTGGGGGGCTTGGAGATCTGGAATTATAACTGACCTCCAGACTACAGAGTTCAATTCCACTGGGGAAAATGGCAGCTTGGAGAGTGGGCTCTTTGGCATTATACCTCACTGAAGTCCCATCCCAAACCTCACTCTCCCCGGGCTTCACCCCAGAATTTCTAGCAATTCCCCAACCTGGTGGTAGCAACGCTAGCTGTAACATACCTGCTTACGGCACTGACTGCTATTAGGTAAACAGGAGGATCTAGCTCCAGAATTGTGTGCCACAGTCTAGGTTGGGTGGCATTTTAACCTTCTGCTTCCCATGCTGGATGTTTTCTGCTGCAGTTCCAGCTTGGCTTCGTAACTGCATGGGTTTCCTCCCTATCTTAGCAAAGGTGTCTGTGTGGTTTTTTCTTCTCCCTTTTTTTTCCCTTCAAGATTTGCCAGTGGTTTTTTTTTTTACAGGCCATTTTTTTTTTGCAGAGGTCTGAAAAAAAACTCCTGGGAAAATAACAAAACAAAAACCTTGGAGAGCCACTGCTGGTCTGAGTAGACAATACTGACTTTGATGGACCAAAGAGCAACGACCCAGCAAATACTGTGGCTAAGAGAGGAGAAAAGCCTGATGCATTCAAGAAGCCAAGCTGAAGCAAAAACCCCATGCAGAAAACCCCTCCAGAGGTAGAGATTGGGTGGATAGGGCTCACCCTTTTGAGGGGGTTTTATAGGCTGATTTCCTTGCTTCCCTTTCTTTTGTCTTTCAGCTGCCCTCAAAATATGGTGAGTTCTGGAAAAAAATGAGCATGTTCAGTCATTATCTGGCAGTTTCCTGGTTTTTTTAATTACAAAGTCTCTTTTTTCTGCACAACTGGGGAATTTCCTGAGACCTTGCATGTGGGTGTCTTGTTTCCTGACCTACTGATATGTATAGGACCATTAATCTTTCATTGCTCGAATAAAGCATGCCTTTCTAAAACAGAAACAGAAACAAAAATCAAAAGAAGCCTTTTAGTGTGTGAATCAGATGCAGCATTTTCTGTTCATAGTCTTTTTTTAAAAAAAGCTTCCTCTATGATATGCAGATGAAAAACTCCTTCCAGTGGCAATTTGCTACTGATCTTGTACTCTTTTTAAAGAATCACTGGAAGACTAACAGGTTTGTAACATTCATTCAGGCACAAAAAATATTTTAAAATTTGAACCAAAACCTGTTGGGTGCTAAACATTTTATCTTATCTCTCTTACCTTCAGGGAGTTTTTTCTATCTCTCCTTTGTTTTCCTTCATGCAATCTCAGTCTAGCAGTTTTGTACATCATTGGTATTTATTGTACAACCTGCAGGGCTTTTTTTCTGGGGGAACGCAGTAGAACAGAGTTCCGGAACCTCTGTGGAAACAGAATTCTCAAAAAATGTTTACGCGTTCATGAGGCATATCCATGTGTTTCTCCTTCATTTCCCTCTTGAGAGTTCCAACACCTCTTTTTCCAGAAAAAAAGCCTTGACAACCTGTAATTTGACTTTTAACATAATGCTTTTTTAAAAATATAATTTTTTTAAAAAATAACAATTATGTAAGCTCCGTATTGTAATGGCATATTATATATTACAAATTCCCCTGAAGAAGCTCCCTGGTGATTTTAAATGAGTAATAAAATATAGTTTATTTTGCACCATTGGCCTCAGCCTTATTTTTAATCTCAGTGACCACTGCAGCCCTTTTATTTTCACTAACATTTATTTCTGTGTAGCTCCATAAGCTCATACAGAACTAAATGACAGCCTAACAGGGGTGCCCAAACTTGCTAAATTTAAGAGCTGCATAGAATAAACATCAGACGTTTGAGAGCCGCAAGACGCAAATGTCAGATGTTTGAGAGCCGCAGGAGATGGGCATTGAAGGAAGGAGGGGGGGGGAAGGAATGAAGGAAAGCAAATAGATGGAGGATGAAGGCGGGAGCGAGAGGTGGAAAGAAAGCAACTTTAAATGTATTCTCCGGCTTGAACTAATGTTTTAGAGAGACAAACGCCTTCTCCAAGCCAGCTGACAGGGCAATGGGGGCTTTGAGAGCCACACAATGTATGAAAGAGCCATATGTGGTTCCCCAGCCACAGTTTGGCCACCCCTAGTCTTTAAGGTGCTGCTGGTCTTCTGTTTTACTTTTCATCTTGAGCTAGTGAGCAGCTTCCTTATCTCCTGTAGGGGGCAGTCTCTAAACAGTAGGGATGTATGCCCTGTGGTAGTGCAAGAGCAGCTCCCTAAATTCTTGTTGCAGACTGGTCCTCCTCCTGCTTCTTTTGCTATTCAAGTGCTGTGTAGTTTTCCTAGTTTTGCCCCCAGATATTAGCACACATTATTGGTGGAAAGGAGTAATACTCTCTGTTCCACACAAAACTTTGGTCCTTCCATTCAGAAAAACATGTATAGACCCTGCAGCTTAAAAAAAAAAAATCACTTTTGGATTATCTCAAATGTGTCTTTGCTGGGTGTGGTGCAGGTTTGCCAGACTTTGGGTGAGATCTCTTGGAATTGCAACTGGCCTCCAGACTACAGAGATCAATCCCCCTGGAGAAAATGACTGCTTTGAAGGGTAGACTGTATGGCATTACACCCTTCTGAGGTTCTTTCCCTCCCCAGAGCTTCCCCTCCCCAGACTCCATCCACAAATCTCCAGGATATTCCCAGCCTGGAGCTAGCAGCCATAGCACACAATTCTATGAGTATTACATGTAGATAGATGGAACTTAAGGTCAAAGACTTCACACACAATGCCTCCCCACAGCTATTGCTGGAAGAATCAAGAAAGCCACTGAGGACTGGCATGGTTAGACTGTTGGGTTTGGACAAGGGATCCCAAGTTCAAAACTCCACTCAGTCCCAAAGATCCCTGACTGACTTTTGGAACATGAGATGAGTTCCGTGCTGGATGACGAAGGACCAACCTGGTCCAGCATCCTCTTTCACACAGTGGCCAACCAGAAGACCAACAAGCTGAACTTGTAGGGGGTGGGGTGTGTGAGCAAAAGTCTTCTGTATACACTAAGAAGTAATAGGACCTAACGTGAAGTGTCATTTTAAAGGTGATTTTTTAAAAACAAATTACCCTCAGGGCAATTTTAAACAGAGGAACACCCTTCATACTTCTAGCCTGTGGATTTAAACAGATGCAGGATTTGATAGGATTACACTGTTTGTGTGGCTTACTGAAGGAAATAGAATGGATTTGTGGCTAGAGCTGGGATGTGAAGTAAGGATTTGCAGGGCCAAGTGAGAAATTCTCATTGAATTGTGGCTTATTTTAATTCCGTGCTGTCTCATGTCAGATTCTTGGCATTTCTTTCTGCTCTCCATTTCCCTCCATGTTCTACTGCAGCCTTATTTCCTTTATAAAAATGCTGTCTCGAACAATTCTGTTTTATACAACTTGTGGAATGGCAGAAGTGTGGGAGCCTTCAAGATCTCCTCAGGAAATGGCTGCTGCAGGGAACTGAGGCAGGGTGAACCACACCAATGTGTTGCAGAAAAGACAGGTGAGACCTGGAGGTGCATGGAAGCACAATATTGGGGGAAATAGGAACCTCCCCACCACCACCACGCACACTTCCCAACAACCTCTGGGCTGAGGCAAACAACCCATATGTACATGACCTCAGTTTCATTGCTAGTGCACTAAACTTGTTGTCAAGGAAGTCTTACATTGGTTGCTGCTGCCCTCATTTCACAGAGGCTTACGGTCAGGGCTTTGTACACGCACCGCTGAATTAATGCTCAGGTTTCCGATAATGACCTCTCCTGTTGAAGAATTCTCTTTGGTTCTCCGAGACCCTATGGAGCACTTCCCTCTAAGCTATTTCAAGGTTGGTCAGTAGTTAAACATCAACCAAGCATAAATGCCTTCTGAAAAGAGGAGTGACTGTTAACTTTGAGCATTCCTACAGAGAAGAGAAATTAGATTGTTGCTGCTTTTTCCAAAAAAGGACTTTACACAAATAGGTGCTTGTGAATCTTGAAGAATGATTAAATATGTTGTCAAGCTGTCCTCTTTACCTGGGTTCATCCCTTCTGCTTCCTGTCCTCGGTAAATCCATCAGTGGAGGACTTTCACATCAAGTGCTACTTGATTTCCTTAACTGGAGATGCTGGGGATAGAACCTGGGACTTAGTGCATGCCAAGCAGATGCTCTACCACTGAGCCACAGGCCCTCTTGAATGTATATGAATTTGGCTTTGGGGGCTTATTGTTGTTTGCTTGAATTGTTAGTGTAGTCATTAGTGTGTGTGTGTGTGGGGGGTTCACTTCCCCACCCCAGCCTTTCTAGACATTAGCAGAGTGATCCTGAGCACTCCTACACCTTTCTTAGCCCATTGACCTAACTGGATGTAGAAGGGAGTAACCCTGCTTAGGGGAGAGCACTGATCAAGATGGGTAGCCTTGTTAGTCTGTCTGTAGTGGTAGAAAAGAGCAAGAGTCCAGTAGCACCTTAAAGTCTAACAAAATTTGTGGTGGGGTAGGAGCTTTCATGGGTCACTGCTCATTTCTTCAGGTAAGTCAGTCATTATTACAAAGCCCACTGTAAGTCTCACGTTATGAAGTCCATGTGGCCACCACGAGGACTTTGGATGAGGCATGTGCCTGGAGTTCCATGCTAAACCAAAAAACCGAGGAGGAAGCTGTGACAGAAAACCTGCAACAGAAGCTATAACAGCTCATGAATGTAATTACTAAAGAAATAAATACAATCTATGAATAATTCAAAAATGTTGTATGTTTTCTTTTTTTCATGATTCGAAGTACAAAAATTTACATCTCCAATACAATACACTACAATACAATAAGGAATATGTATGATCATTGACTCGAAGGAGTTGATTCCGCACACTGCTGGAGTTCCATTCTGGCAATTCAGTTATCTGGTGCATGGAGGCTGTGGATTGGTGCCGTGGCTTCAGCCCCCCTCCTCCACATTGTTTTCTTGATATTACATATGGGCATCAGTACATGTAAGTTTCCCCAGTGAGCAAATAATGGATCCTGGGAGCCATTTTGGGTTGGGAAAATTATGCAGGAAGGAAGATTTAAGTGCCTTGCTCTCTGCACCATGTTGTGAATTATTCAGCACAGCTGAGAATTAAGTGTCCAGTGGTGAACTTTTGGAACATGACTATTGAACATGCACATGGTCACATGGACTTTGTAATGTGCAAAGTGGGCATGGGGTAGCAAGTGAATGCTTCTAATTTCCAGCACATGCCCAGAGATATGATTGTGGATGAACACAAAGGCTCCATGCCATGTTCAGCCTGCCATTTCATGCTCTGCAGCAGCTGAGATATTTTTAAAACAGTTGATAGTATGTTCTAGAGCATATGTTTTTCTAATACATTTTGAGCACAATCCTAAGGGGGGGGGCAGAAAGTCTTTTGGAAGCAGACAATCCGCTACGTGGGCGCAAGAAGCATTTGCGCCCATGTATGGCCGGCTCCGCTACAGCAGAGGGAAGTTACATGCGCATGGGGCCGCCAGAGCACCGCTTTGCCCAAGAGCAGCGGCACCTGAGGGCTGCGCCCGAGCATTGGCGGAAGTGAGGTGAAGCGTGGCACTCTGGTGCAGGAGTGGGTGGAGTTGGGGGCGCAGCCAGGCTTAGGCGGCTCCCTGAGTAGTTTGGGCCATGACACGCCCCCTCAGAGGCACAACATTACATCTGCAAAAACAATGGCGTATCCCATAGGCACATTGGGGAGGGACGGTGGCTCAGTGGTAGAGCATCTGTTTGGGAAGCAGAAGGTCCCAGGTTCAATCCCTGGCATCTCCAAAAAAGGGTCCAGGCAAATAGGTGTGGAAAACCTCAGCTTGTTGAGACCCTGGAGAGCTGCTGCCAGTCTGAGTAGGCAATGCTGACTTTGATGGACCAAGGGTCTGATTCAGTATAAGGCAGCTTCATATGTCCATATGTCCACTCATTGAAACCAAAAACAAAGGTCACCTCTGCTGCTGCAGAAGCTCGCAAACCCCTTAGGGAGCATTGTGATTACCTCACCAATCCCCTCGCACCTTGGGCTGATGAGCCCCCTCCCCAGCACTCAATTGCAGTCCCCCTCCTCCTATAAATACTTCCACACTGGCCTCGCACAACTCAGTTGTTAGGGACAGCTTCGCATGGTGGGAAGTACTGCTGGGGAGCTCCCTGCCATACAGACTTAGAGCGAGGGACAGGCAGGCAAGTTGGTGACGGGTTTTTCATTGTGTGGTTGCTTTGACAGTATCTTTGACTTGCAAGGGAGAGAGCGTGGTCTCTCCCTGGGGCTAACTGCTCTTGTTTCCAGGTCTCCACAGGTTCTGGGCTCCCAAAGAATCTGCATGCAAGGACTGTCACCCATGGCTGGGTAAGTTCCACTGTGCACCCCCACTGTCCTCCCCCATCCCTCGCTCTCAACCTCTCGGTGTGCGAGCGTCTCTGGCACTTGAACCAGGCAATGGGCTCCAGCAGGGGGCATTTGCTTACCCCGCTCCCCTGTGCTGCTGCCTGCTCCCTTCCTTTGGTCTGCCCTCTGCCGCATTCCCAACCCCTGGCAGGGCATGTGGGTGTGGGTGGCAGCTGCCCTGATGCGGGGAGGTGGGTCAGAGACTGTCCCTTTAAGAGAGCACCCAGCTGGAACGCAGCCTACTCCTCCAGCTGCCACCCCTGCAGGTGCTCTTGATCTCTCTCTCCGTTTTGCAGGTGGGACTCCAACACAGATGCTTCCGCATGGGTCGCTGCACCCCCCCCCACACACACTTCCTCAGCTGTTTCTGCCCACCGCTCTGAATGGAGCCCCACCCAGCGTGCACCAGGGAAACTGTTGCACTCTGTTCCGGAAAAATAAAGTCTGAGCTGTGCCCTCTGCTATCTCTCCTGCTTGGCATCTTGGCTGGGTTGACGGCCTACCCGACCCCACAGGGCTGTTGTGCGCAGGTCACAAAGGGGGGGGGGGGCTGATGAAGTGGATACATGCCCAGCGGCTCACACTCTGAGTTCTGTGGCCTCCAGGGGAGGTGTTCCTTGCACATAGCGGGGGGCGGCAGCAGGGCAACACCAGGGGGGGCTCCAGGTGGTGGTGGGGGATGTCTTTTGGACTTGGTGGTCTGCCCACTCCCAGACACACATTCCAGCCACTGTTTAGGGCAGCAAACTCCTGCACTTTGTGGTTCTTGTTTGTCTGCGCATGCTTCTGCCCATCTCTCTGCCATTGGCAGAATCTTTGACAGCAGGAGGGTGTGAAGGGATTGACAGCCTCTCAGGTGCGGTCTTTCCACACCCTCTCCTGGTCACATGCAACTAGCTGGCCAATCCCATGGTCCTGTGCGAGCCAGTGCCTTCCCCACCCCCACCTCAGCAGCGGGCTAATGGAGTGTGCATGGGCGGAATCACCATGGTGACAGGTTCTCTCTCACTCGTTGGACCCGTGCTCCCCCTCCACTCGTGGCATAATGTCTCCCCTTTGGCAGCCGACTACACTAGTTCTGCACTTGAGCGCAGCTACACGGCGGTTCTCTGGGCTGTTTGTTTATTTGTTTATTCCAAAGCCACTAATAATAGGTAGCTCTCTGAAGAAGTAGCATATGAATTCGCTAAAGAAATAATAGGGAGAAACTATAACAGGGGTGTCAAACATGCGGCCTGTGGTCTGGATCAGGCCCTGGAGGGCTCCTATCAGTCCTGTGAGTAACTCATTGTTTCTGCTTCCTTCTTCCTCTCTTGCTTCCTTTTGCATCACAGCTTGTTTTGCCAGATTTGCTCAATTAAGCAACAGAGCAAAGCCTCTATTTTCTTTATTGGTTGCCCAGCACATTAACAGGGCCAGCTCACCCACTAGGCAAATAAAGCATTTGCCTAAGGCACCACCAAATTGGACTCCCCCTCTCTTCCAGTACGCCAGACAAATGCCTAATTCATCCCCTCCCCCGCAGTGTGCTCAGAGGATCTACACCAGCATCAACCTTACCCAGCTGCTTCAAAGCCAGCATCTCAGTAAAGCGTTCTCTTAAGAGAGCGCATGCGGCAACAAGGCTTTGCTCTCTTCTCCCATTGAAGGGAGGGAGGAGTGAAGCCTCATTCCATCGTGTGCTCTCTTAAGAGAACACTTTACTGAGATACCGGCTTTGAAGTGGCCCCTCTGAGTGTGGGAAGAAAGTAGGGGCTGGACAAGATGGGAGGGGAGGGAGTGGGGGGGCATGGCGTGGCAACTCTGCCTGGGGCACCGCACACCCTAGGGCTGGCCCTACGCATGAAGCAACTTATATACAAAAAATTGGCAATTCCCAGCCATTTCATGTTTTCCTCTGGTCTTAGCTCAAAGCATTGGCCATGAGATTTCTGTAATGAATGTCAATAAATCAAAGGTAAGTTTGCAACTTACAGTTACACACGCAAACAGCATACTCAAGATTGCTACAGCACAGAAATTGCCTCCAGATTTTGATGCAATAATTCAGCACAAGAGGCGCCAGTGATCACAGACGGTTAAATAAACAATATTGCAAGAGTGCTACTCTTTAAACATATTTTAAGTTTTTTAAAAAATCTTTGTGTTCGTCTGTGTCTTTTATAAAGTTTATATCTCCACTACCTGGCATTACATTTTATGACATACATGGCCTGGCCCAACAAAGTCTCATGTCAGATCCAGCCCTCATAACAAATGAGTTCAACATCCCTGCCTAGTACTATAACAGTGGAATACAGTAAAACCAGGTCTGAAACAGGCAAAATGTCTATAAATATATCACCCTAGAGAACCGCAGCAAGGTCAAACCGAAAAAACTGTAAGATGAACGAAGTTCAAAATACCAGAAGTTGCTGCTGTTAAACCTGGTTCCAAAACTCTCTTGAGGGTGAAACAGCCTGAAGAATGAATTTTATATCTCAGTGTTACATATATTTCATTATTATTACAGTAAATTGTAAACAGTCAAACATAAATCATAACAACCAAAGTCCCAGTCCATTCAGTCCCATGTAAGCATGTCAGTTTCAGGCTTCAGTAGCTTATTTCAGACTTCAGTAACTTTGCCCCTCAACTTTGCCCCCCAACTCCACTCCTGCAGGGCGGGTTAAAGTGCTAGCGCTTGTGCTGATTCCATTGAAGAAAAGTGCTTTATGATTTTATATCAGTTCTTTCCTATTTCCAAACAGCAGTTATAACAGCTTCAGAACATCAACAAGTTGGAATTCATAAAAGTGGGTGCAAAGGAAGCCTCTGACAGTAACGCCAGTATTTATTACCGTTTCCGGTTCACCTTTCCTCAAAGACGCATTCCCCACTCATCTAAAATACACAAAATCATACAAAATCACATATTGTAAGTCATACAAGTCCATATTATACCCAAATTATGCATTCTAAACACAGTCAACATTCATTCACCACTTCAAAAATGGATCATTACCACAGAACTAAACACAGAGAAAGTTCTCAGCCATCTTCCCACTCATAATCCTTTACAACACTGTTTCCCATTTGCAGGGTTGGGACCCGATACCGGGCCACGGAAACCTCACTACTGGGTCACAAGAAAAGCCAAAGCTAGCCCCGCCCCCAGCAAAGCATGACCTCTGCTCTGCTTCCTTCCCCCATCTCTCTGTTGTGCAGAGAAAAGCTAGCCTTGAAGACTGACACAAGCTGCAAATGAGCTCCATTTGGCTTCCTTTCTTCCCCTATCTCTGTGTTGTGCGGAGAAAAGCTAGCCTTGAAGACTGACACAGGCTGCAATGTCATGGGTGCTGGGGACCCTGCAGAGGAAGACGAGTCTGCCAAGGAAACTGTACCCCTGCCACCTGCACCAGTACCCCTGCCTCCTGCTGAAGAAGATCCCAGCCCCCCTGCCTCGCCCTCTCGGGTGGCTCGTGTGCGTGACCGCCTCCGTCAGGACCTCAGGGATCGGAGGAGGGCGGCACACTCACAAGCAAGACGCTCCCTGAGTCCTGAGTTTTGAGAGGATTCTGGCCCTCCTAAGAGCAAGGATGCTTGAGTTGTAACAGGATCCTGGCTGCCTCCCAGAGCCAGCAATTAGCCCAAATGGGCAACAGCCAGCAGAGGGCTATACAGCTGTGGGCTTTGGGAGGAGGCTTTGTGGAAGCAACTAGTCATCTCCCTGACGTTCTAGCATCCACTCCGGCTTGACTTTGGTTCCTGACTCCCTGACTTTGGCTTTGACTTCTGGACTCCCTGACCTCGGCTTCTGGACCTCGGACCTGCGATACTTGCACAGCGATTTGGATTTGGCACCTCGGACACTCCTGCTTGCTGGCTACAGACCTCGGCCTGCCTCTGGACTTTGCCTGACCCGGCCCCAGCCGTGACATGCAAAGCCTGAGCTCTGTTTGGCTTCCTTTCTTCCCTCATCTCTGTGTTGTGCAGAGAGGAGCTGGGCTGCCTCTCCTTCCTTCTCCCCCTCTCCCAGTGTTTGAGAGAAAGCTGGCATCCACTGGCACTTTAGATCCATGAAGTGTTCTTCAAGGTATGAGCTTTCATATGCCTTGTAGTATGTTCTTTTGGGAGATTTCCTGGGAGGCCTGGGTGGCAAAGAAGGGGTGTGTGTTTTTTTCAGCTGGGAGGGGTGGGGAGCGGGCATTCCAGTAGCTATATTTTTTATCAAACGACCCCTGGACTGAATTGTTGCTGGCTGGGGTAATCTGATGGTGAGTAAGGCTTTAAGAACATAAGAGAAGCCATGTTGGATCAGGCCAATTGCCCATCCAGTCCAACACTCTGTCACACAGTGGCCAAGAAAACCAGGTACCCTCAGTAGGTCCACCAGTGAGACCAGAATTCCAGAAACCCTCCCACTGTGCCCCCCCAAGCATACACAGCATCACTACCCCAGACATAAGAACATAAGAGAAGCTATGTTGGAACAGGCCAATGGCCCATCCAGTCCAACACTCTGGGTCACATAGTGGCCAAAACCCAGGTGCCATCAGGAAATCCAGCCTCCCAGACATAATGTTCCATCTATAGCCACAGATAGACCTCTGTCCTCTGTGTTCATCAGTAGATTAAAAGGGCATTATCCCAGATTAATGGCAAGAGGTCTTTAGTATTGCCAGCTCTGGGTGGGGAAATACCTGGAGATTTTGGGGATGAAGACTGAAGAGGACAGGATTTTAGGAGAGAAAATACTTCAGCAAGGCCATAAAGCCCACCCTCCAAAGCAGCCATCTTCTCCAGGAGATCTCTATCGCCTGGAGATCAATTGTAATAGTGGGAGATCTTCTGGCCACCCCTGGAGAATGGCAACCCTAGAAGTCTCCTGGCTGCATCCAACCATCAAAGTGGGAAGACCCCTGTTCAGACCATGCAGCCCTTACCATTTAATGGGAAGCAAGAGATCTAAAGTCTGAAAAGAGAGCCAGTTTGATTTAGTGGTCAGGGGTGGGATTCCAGCTCCCCCCCCCCTTTGTCCCCCCTTCTTTCTTTTTCCGTCTGCAAGGGATGCTCTGTCTGTATTCTTGGTGCTGGGGGTGGGGGGAAGCAACAGTGGGAGGGCTTCTAGTGCCCTGACCCCACTGGTGGACATTCTGGTGCTTTTTGGGCATTGTATGAGAGAATTTTGGACTGGATGGTCCACTGGTCTGATCCAACATGACTTCTCTTATGTTCTTATGTACTTTCTTTCCATGTCTTTCTTTTCCTTTCCTTCCATTTTATTCTTTCCTTTCTTCCTTTCCTTCCATTTTTACTGGATGAAACTTTTCTGTTCATCATACTGTTGTTGCAGACATAGGAGCTCTGTCAATGAAAAATTGGCACCCCCAGTTATAGCCAGCTGGCCTTTCTATGAGATTTCTGTGTGAGTGAGTGAGAGTTAGAGGTGTGGGTCAGAAAGAGATTATTGAAGATTATTGCTGTATATCTCAGCAGCACTGGAAGAGATGGTACTATGAACTTGGCACCATTTTACTGGTCCTGCTTTTAACAGCTGTCTGACACCAAAATTAAACTCCTCCTGTAGATATTAAAAAGGATGAAAGAAGTTCACTGGCTAATATCTGCACAAAAGGTTGCTTTTAAAGGCATGGGAAACACAGCCAGTAAAAAGCTGCAAGCCCCTCTAAATATCCTTTTTGGGATAACTGCAGAAAAGCTTGTATGAACTTTATATAACTTGAAATTAATTCATTAATTGCAGTACAATTCTCTGCTACCTTACACAGCAATTCCCCAGTGTTTCAGTCAAGGAAAAGTATGAAAAATAGCTGTCAAAAGATTTTCTTGAAACATCACTTGGCCCTTGACCTGGAAGTGACACCACAGGAAATGACATAATTCCTGTCTCCCGGCTCCACCCCCAAAGTCTACTGGCTCCACCCCCAAATTTTTGTGGGCCACAAAGGAGAAGTGTAAAAATAACTGGGTCATGGGAAAGAAAAGTTTGGGAAACCCTGCTTTACAATGCTCAAAACAGAAACCACTGTTTTGTGTGATACCTCCAATAACACCTAACAGACACAAGGGGCAAACTTCTATACATCTATGCAGTAAAACCAGGTCTGAAATAGGCAAAATGTCACATTAAGCAATCTGGGACCTTCCAAGGGCTTCTGAACAGCTTCAGATTTCAACAGAAATCCTGGAAGAGATGGAACCAATTCCAGAAGTTAGAGGCAGTGGCTGAAAATGCGTTTTTGTTGGTTGTCAGTAAATTACCTCCAACGATGAGTGTTTCACACAATAAGTTCCTGCTGACTGATCTAAAATCTGCAATGATTAGAACTGTGAACAAATAATTAAGAATCAATGTTACAATAAAGATAGTCTATTCACCTTTTTTATATATAGTCAAAACCCACAACTTAAAAAGTCCGCCAAAAGTTATTTATTCCAATCAAGTTGAAACTTCTTAGAAAATTGTGCTGGTAAATGCTGTCCTTTTTTGAAGGTGAAACGGATTGTAGGCTGCCTCCTTGAGAAAGCAGGAATGGGGAAAAGCTGTGCATGTCAATGTATCTGTTAGAGGCTGTACAATATATCCATGTTCTGTGCTAAGTTTGGAATTGGAATAAGGAACTTCTGAGAGCACTTTTATTGGATTTCATAAGACAAGCACAATTGCTTTTAAACTTCATTCAATTGTGAAGTATATGAGAAGATCACAGAAGTTATCAACAGAAGTTGAGAAGTTACTGAAAATCATATGGATTGTGGATTGAACTGTGAATGACATTGATGAATGTATGCTGAGACTTTTGATATTGGACTTTGGAACTCGACTTTATTACTGTCTCAGATATTGAATTGGGTGGAATGGGCGGCATATAAATCTAAAATAAGTAAATAAATAAATAGTTCATTATTTATTCACAGTTGTAGCTTGCTTGTCATGCATCTGTGTACCAAGAAGAGGGACTTTATTGGTGGTTTCCTATCCATATATACATGCACACAATTAAATAAAGACGACTGATTCTATGTAAAACCCCTCTCCAATTTTCCCCTTCCACAAACCGTGCTCTCAGATGTCCAGGAATTTCTCAGGTCAGAGTTGGCAACTGTAGCCCCAACACTTCTGTCATTCTGTAGAACATGTAAAACAGAAAGGGACATGTTAAAATAGACTTTAGAACCATTGTTGAATGGAACTGCACAGGAGAGCACGTTTATTAATGGAACAGGGTTTTAATCTGCTGCAATGATTATTGGAAATATCACCTGCTTTCACTGCATTGTCTTAACCTTGCAATCTACTCTGCACAGTGTTTATAGTGTGCCTTGTTTTAGATAATTTGTTGTTTGCATTGTTCTCTAATTCCATAATCCTATTACATTCTTCATCAGTTGTTTTAAACTGTCTGCGCTTTTTAAAATTAGATTATATTTTATTGAACAAATATTCTAAAGATATACAAGAATACATAAAAAGCATGAAATATACAGAAAGAATAGACAATACCACCATTGTATCCCATTAAATAGTATTGCTGGACGTTGTGCAATCTATATATTTGGTTCCAGTAATCAATGAAAGGAAACTATTGTTTTACAGACATCTCTTGCCTAGTGAGTTTCTTTTCTCTTCAACACTTATCCACTGTAATTTTATTCATTAACATCAGATACCAGAATTTCTAAAGCTACACATTTGTGTGCAATTCAGATTGTCACTCTGACAAGCATATTTAACAACAATGGTCCGAGTCTTTTCATTCACACTGTTCTACGTCCTATAACTCACCATGAGTCTCAATGAGAAAGACAGCCTAGAAAGTATTCCTGAAAGGATGTCATTTCCACATATCTGAAGAATTTAATTTAATTTAATTTTTAGATTTATATCCCGCCCTTTCCCGCAAGCGGAAAGAAGAGCCCAAGAACTCATTAATTAAATGATGTTAGGTTATATTTTCATTTTAGCAAGATGGCTGCTGCCACCCAGATTGGGAAATGAAAGTGCATGTATGTGCAGATGGTGTCAGCTCACCTTTGCACCACACATGCCGTGTTTGAGCTGAAGCGGCAACCCAACCATCTTCATTTCGCCTGCATCTCTCAGCCAGAGCTAGACAAACACAAGCGCCCAACCTGAATAACCACACTGTCGCTTACTTGAAAGAAAGAATTCATTGGATTATTTATGCAGTGTCCCTGCAGGCGCTTTCTGAATCAGCCACATGTCACAGGTCTGGTATGTGGTTAACCTACATACTGTTGCTTCTTGTTTTTGTATAAATTGGTCACGCACACTTGTTTGCTTGCAATTTTTCCTGAAGGTTCTGTTGTAGTAGTAGACAAGGATATTGGAACTTTATTTTCATATGTAGGAAAAAAAATTTTTAAAGAAGATATCCTTTGCTGTCATGACTCTTTCATGTGTCAGTTTCAAAACATATCTTTTATCAATATTCAAATTCTTGGGCAATATTGCTCCAGAGGCAGCTCTTCAAGTCATGAAGAACTGCATCTAAAATGGAAATATCATGCGTTACTCTGCAGCTACAGAGGTCATGACTCAGACATACATCTGTTTTGCATGCAGAAGATCCTAGGTTCATTCCTCTGCATCTCCACTCAAAAAGATCATGTAGTGAAAGACCTCTGCCTAAGACCGTGGAGAACCACTGCCAGAGTAGAGAGGGTGCTCAAGCTCATGGTGAGACCTGCAGATCACCCAGAATTACAACTAATTTCCAGACTACAGAGATCAGTTCTCCTGAAGAATATGGCTGCCTTGGAGGGTGGAATATATGGCCTTATACCCCACTGAGCTCCCTCTCCTCCCCAAACCCTGCCCCTCTAAGGCTCCACACCCAAATATTTAGGAATTTCTTATCTCAGATGGCAACCTTAAGGGTAGACAAGGCTGACCTTGACAAACCAATAGTCTGGGTATAAGGAAGCTTCATTTCCCTGTAGATGTTTTCAGCCAAACATAATGCTTGTTTGAATCCCAGTCGGTATTAGTGCAGATATCTTGAGCATTTCAGTCTTGAAATGTGCAAGCTTGCTACTGGTGTATGTCACTCATCCCTCAAATTGTTGCAGTAGGCAGGTTGGGCCTTGATCCTGCCTGCCCTTCAGGATTCAACAATCAAGTTGCAAAGATCAGGATTTTCACTGCTGTTGCCCCAGGGCTCTAGAACAGAGTTGCTGTCCTCAAGGAGGTGGTTCCCTCATCATAACTGATCTCCAGATTGCAGAAATCTATTTCCCTGTGAGAAATGGCAGTTTTGCACGATGGACCCTACAGCACCACACAACCACAGAGCTCCCTCCCCAAACCACCTTTTTCTAGGCACTGACCCCAAATCACCAGGAATTGCTCAAGCAAAAGCTGCTACCCCTTCTGAGCTCCTTTCTCATGGCTCTTTGGAGGGGATCAGAGCCATTATGTTCCTGCAGGGTATTTGATTATTGAAGTCTGATTGTTCTTTTAAGGTTCCTAGACTTTATTCAGTTACTAGTATTACAAATTTGCTGTTTTAAAAAGGAAGGTTGTGAATTTTATTTTACTTTCTTGGCATGGCGAACTGCCTTAAGCAAAGGAAATGCAGGATAAACATATTTTAAATAAACAGTAATTAAAAGAGGAATCAGAAAAAGTATCACCATCTCACTTTCTGTTGGGCATTGGTGGTGGAAAGTGCTGTCAAGTCACAGCTGGCATATGGTGACCCCATGGGGCTTTGAAGGCTAAAGACCAACAGGTGGCTTGCCATTGCCTGTGTCTGTGTCATCACCCTGGACTTCCCTAGTGGGCTCCTGTTCAAGTACTGATGAGGGCTGACCCTGTACAGCTTCCAAGATCTGACATTGGGCCATCCAGGTTGGAGGCTGTAAGGCATCATGGTCTGCTATAACTAGATACAGGGTTGGACAGCGGTATGGCTCCTCTCCTCCCATTCCAATTAGACTTTCCTGCAAAAGGTTTTGTGGATGGTTTTGCAGACATCCAAAGTCTAGCTGTATCTGTGGATGGACAGCCACCTGGACTCCTCCCCACAAAATCAGGCTGAGGGAGAGTCAGTTGAAACTGAATCCAGCAAAGACTGAGGTTCTGTGGCTGGGGGAGGGGGGATTTAGGAGTGGGATTCCAGATTTCAACTGTTGACGGTGCACCTCTAAAACTGGCACAAACTGTCAAGAGCTTGGGTGTGGTCTTGGATATTTCCTTATCCATGGAGATCCAGATCACAAATGTTGCCAAGGTTAGGCAGCTGGCCCCTTTCCTGTCTTGCCCTGACCTAGCCACAGTAATCCATGCAACAGTCACCTCTAGACTGGAATTCACTCTGAGCTGGTCTGCCCTTGAGACTGGTCCTGAAACCCCAACTGGTCCAGAATGTGGTAGTGCTGGGACACTATAGACTTCAAACTGTGCTATGCCAGTTCCACTGGCTCCCAGTCAGGGCCGGCCCTAGATTGTATGGCACCTTAGGCAAGGCTAGCTTCTAGCACCCCCCCCCCCACTGCACTGATAATGTCACTGAGTCACATGGGGACACCCAATTCGTCACTCTCAGAAGGCCAGTACCCTAGGCAATCACCTAGTTTGCCCAGTGGCAGGACCAACTCTGCTCCCAGTGGAGTACCAGGTCAGGTTCTAGGCTTTAAGGCCATGTGCAGTCTGGGGCCTACATATCTGCAGTTTGAAGAGACTGAATGTAACTACTGAGCATATAAAGAAAACCTCAGCCAGTGTGGGAGCAAAGTCTGGGCGCGTTTTGTTTACGAGCGAGCAAACAGAACAAAGCCTCATTAACTCCAAAGAGATCGTTAGATGCTGAGTCTCTTCTATGCTTCATTCTAGGAACTCTGATTACTCAAATGCACCTTGGCAACGAAGTGACTGTTTTTCCCACTTTGTGTCACATAACCTGACATGGTAATGAGGTTGCGTCTCAGTTACAAAGCTTTTAGAATCCAAGTTAACTATTTTTTTTAACTAGGGAGTTTTGAGTATTGGAAATGTGTTGTAGGACAGTGTCTAGGGTTGCCAACTCAGGAGTGGAAAATATCTGAAGATTCTGGGTGTGGAGCCTGAGGAGGCCAGTATTTGGGGAAGGAAGGGACTTCAATGGAGTATAATGCTGTAGAGTTCACCTTCCAAATTGGTCATTTTCTCCAAGTGAACTGATGTCTGTCACCTGGAAATCAGTTGTAATAACAGGAAATCTCCAGACACCACCTGGAGGATTGTGTAACCAAATTAGAGAATCACAGTGAAGAAAGGCGGGGGAAACAAAGCATAAAGCTACCGTGATGTTTAACCTCCAAAAAATTAAACCAAGAGTCCAAAATTATACAAAAGTACCAAATATAACTGTTTTACAGTCAGTGAAGGCAATCCTGAGCCATTCGTGGGAAGGGCGGGATATAAATCCCAAATAAATAAATAAATAAATAAATAAATAAATAAATAAATAAATAAAAATCACTTTCAATCCCTCCAAGGAACGATATTTCATTAGGAATCCAATTCCTTCTTCTCAAGCAAATGAATGCCAGATACAAGAAAAGTGATGGTAGAATATTAGGATTGTACTATTGTTCCTGTTTCACGTTAGCTTCTTCAAGCTTCTCACAATTAATATTCACATACTGGGTAAGAATGCCATAAATTTCAAACACAGAGTAGCATTCCAACAGTTGAGAAGAAGGAATTGGATTCCTGATGAAATATCGTTCCTTGGAGGGATTGAAAGTGATTGCCTTCACTGACTGTAAAACAATTATATTTGGTACTTTTGTATAATTTTGGACTCTTGGTTTAATTTTTTGGAGGTTGAACATCATGGTAGCGTTATACTTTGCTTCCCCTACCACCTGGAGGTTGGCAACTGTAAACCCAGGGTATGGTACAAAAAGGGGGCTTCTTCTTGTAGCCCTCCCAATGCTGTCAGTAGAAAACAGAGCGCAAATAAGTCTGTGGAATAGCAATAGAATTAAAATGGTTTAGTATGCAACTATCACACCTTCTATGGCGACGCCAGCCTATAGCCTCCAGCCTCAGCGAGGGCAGCTAAATATACGTTAGTCTCTTTGGGGGTCTGATACGATAGATGAGCAGGGGACCACTGCAGATTTGAAGTCTTTCCCAATCACACAGGCACCAGAGAACGTAACAGTAAACTATAGTGCTTTATTTACAAAATAGGCTTTGACTGGGGGATGGGATGTATGTACAGAGGCTAGTTTGTATCTTGTATGAATAACATTTTCTATACAGTATGTCGGCTAGACCCTCCAGCAATGCTCTGAGGTATTTCAGAGTATACAGTTCTTCTATTAATCCACTCTCCTAAACTTTAATCAGGCTGGCCTCTTGGGCTTTGAGTGCCTGGTCCCTCGAGTCATCTGGTTTGACAAGCCCCAGCCTTCCTGACTCCCTCAGACCCACGGCTCTCCCTCAGCCACCTTATAAACTCTTAGGAGCAGTGTATCATATGTCTGTGACCACTAAGGTCTTTTACTTAGACACTCTCTGTCACCTTCCTCTTCCTTAGAGGGCACTCGTGACCTAGAGATATGCCTCACACTCAGCCACCTGGCTGACTTCACAGAGTGTATACAGAGCTTCACTTCACACCAAGTCTCTCTCACCACACTCTGAGTCCCACTCCCTCTTTCTGACCGTTTTTTCTTACAGTTACCCTCTGAGCTGTTAGCTGTCACTCAGGACTTGAGAGTTCTGAGCACCCCTGGCCCCCACCTTTGGGTCACATGACTCAGGGCTCTCTGAGTCCTCAGCTTCGCCATTAACCCTTTGATTCCATCACAGCAACATTTACTGATGATAGATTAATTGAATGCTGATTCACTAGCTAGGCAAGACTTCCTATTTGACTCTGAAATCTGCTGCCCGGAGGGTGAAAGGTAAAACCGGTGCCATCTTGTTTGTCTACTAATCAAGTTAATATGAACCAACACACTTTTAGTCTGTTTCTGTTTTATTGGAAGAGCCCCATGGCGCAGACTGTTAAAGCTGCAGTATTGCAGTCCTAGGCTCTGCTCATGACCTGAGTTCGATCCCTGGTGGTAGCTGGTTTTTCAGGTAGCCAGCTTGAGGTTGACTCAGCTTTCCATCCTTCAGAGGTCAGTAAAACGAGCACCCAGCTTGCTGGAGGGAAAGTGTAGATGACTGGGGAAGGCAATGGCAAACCACCCCCTAAAAAGTCTGCCGTGAAAACGTTGTGAAAGCAACGTCACCCCAGAGTCAGAAACGACTGGTGCTTGCACAGGGGACCTTTCCTTTCCTTCTGTTTTATTGATAGTTTGTTTACTATTTATGGCCTCCTGGCATGTTTGTATATTGGTATACTTTGTTTCAATTGCAAGCTGTCTTGAGCAAGATTCTGAAGAGGTGGCGTAGAAATATTCTAAGTAAATAAATATTTGGAGCCCTCTATCTTGTGGGTGCTTGGGGGCAGTTTGTTCCGCCTTCTTTGCCCCTTTACTTGCATGTCAAGCTTTTGTTATTTTTGAAATAACCCTGAGACATCAAAAGTGGTGGGACTAGTTTGGAAACCCTAGAAGGGTCAACTACCCCCATCTCTCCCCCCTTTGGATATGACTTCATTTAGGTACCAGGGCAAGCACTATTTGCCAGAATTCAGAAGATGCAGGGTTCCTTCCGGAAGGCCCTCCCACAGAACCTTGGAGAGAAGGGTGAGGTATAAAGCAACTAAATAATAAATACATAAACCCACCTCAGATTTCCTGCATGCCAAGCAGATGCTCTGCTATTGAAGCTCAAGCCGTCCTGGAGGGAAGGGAAAGGAGTAGTTAACATAGGTTGGTTGTGTCGGAGCGGGAGTGAGCAGAGTGAGCTTGGTGACCTGCCCGACACAGGGCTCCAGGAAAGAAATCAGCCAGACACTTGCAACTAGTGCCAAAATAGTGTATTTACAGATACATACAATAAGTGCTCACTAGTGCAGTCCAATATCTTACTCCAACAGACAAAATGCTCCGCCCACACACCAACTCTCAGAGAGAGACCTGTGTGTTCCACACACAGTCTTCTTATAGTTCTACTAGCCAATCCTGGCTGTGCACTGTCATGCTGACTCAGCAGGTTTCTTCTCTTGGCTTCTGCCGGCTCAAACCGGCCTGCTGTTAAGGTCATTGTGACCTAGCATGCCTGCTAGATCACCAGCTGTCAAAGCATAGCTGTCAGACTGGGTTTACATAGATTCATTACACCAACACACCTCCTAATCTATTGAACCCAGTACACCCAACCACTGTATACAGTTTTCATGTTCACATGCAGACAGTAACATACACTTCATATTTACACATTTGTAATTACCAGTCCAGGAACTCGTCTGGGTGATAAAAAATATCATCACTCTCCTGGTCAGCCAGCTCCTTCTGGCGTTTGGCTTCAGCCTCCCTGTTCTTTGCCTCGCACTCTGCCACCCAGGCCTTCCACTTCTTAGCCTTTTCCTTTAGCATTTCTTCAAACCCAGGTGGGTCTGGTTTACCTGTCAGGGTGACATAGGGCACCTTATACCTGGCAGGAGGTTTGCCTTTTGTGGTTCTAGCAGACACCCATGGCTCTGTGCTAGGACCGGCCTTATCTTCTTCAGGCTGATCTGTTCCCACCTCCTGGGCTGGTTGTTCTGCCCCTGTAGTTTGAGGTTGCACCTCCTGACTTTCACACTCCACCTCCTGACTCTCCGTCTCAGGCTCTGAACCACCTTGGGGCTCACGTTTCTCTGAGCCTCTGCTTGCCAGGTCCCGGTCGGGAGAATGTTCCTGCTTAATTACCTCTGGCAGGACTCCAGCACCATTATCAGTTGCTGGCAGCAGTACAAATTGCTTCTCCGGGGAGTGTAATCTTGCCCAGCTGGACGTCTCATTAAACTGGGCAGTTTTACTGAGGATTTTTTCTTTTTCTTATCGCAGAAGCGATAACACCTGGCCTCTGGCTTGTAGCCCAGAAAAGTCAGGCTCTCTGCCCGGACATCCCCCTCCCTGCCGCTCTCGGAGGGGATGCCAACCCAAGCCTGTGTCCCAAAACTCTCAAGAATTTCAAATCTGGACACCTGTTATACAGCTTCCTATAGGGCAAATCATTTACAGGTTTACACCAAACACGATTATGTATAAACACAGCACAGTACATAGCCTCAGCCCAATAGCAAATTGGCAACTTTGCATCTTCAAGCATTCTGTACATTTGCGTTTGCAACACAGCTCCTGTGTGCTCTGCTAGCCCATTTTCATTCCCATTTTCTTGGGGCGTGGCTGAGTTCACTAAACGGTGGGCAATGCCCTTGTTCTCCAGCCAACATTTCAATTCATTTGATAGGAATTTCCCCCCTCTGTCGGTCTGTATAGCCTGGAGGTTTACACCTAATTGCCTCTCAACTGCTTTGACCCATTTTACGAATGTCTTGTACACTTCAGATTTATGCACCATGGCAAAGACCCAAGAATACCTCGTATGGTCGTCTGTGGCCACTAAGCAGTATCTCCTCCCCGACAGACTTTTTGGCAATGGGCCAATCACGTCTAAGTGAACTAGCTTTAGGGCACGCTTACTTTCTCTCGTGCTTTCCTTAGAAACAGCACATGCCCTGCTTTTGGTCTTCTTGCAGACCTGACAATCCAAGTAACATTTACAAGGTTTCACTTTTAGACTTGGCACCAACTCCAGGGTTTTTTTCCACGCTCTAAACCCGCAGTGCCCCAGTCTCCGGTGCAGTAAATGTATACACTTATTGTGCACAGGCTCATTTGACACCTGTGCCACCTGGGCACATTCATTCTGGACCACATATATTTTACCTTCCCTTTTTCCAGTTACAAGCACCTTTCCCCCACCTCCCAGGATTTTACAACAGGTCCTTTCGAACCTCACCTGGTATCCCTGGTCAATTAGCGTGCTAACACTTAGCAGGTTTGACTGTAGTGAGGGTACACATAACACATTTTGCAAAGTGCAATTTAACACAGGAAATTTCACATTGCCTGAGCAAGTAGCATTGGCAGTGGTCCCGTTAGCTAATCTAACATGCCTGTGTTCAGGAATGTCAACATTGTTCAACAACTCCTTCTTGCAGCAGAGATGGCTCGTAGCACCAGAGTCTAAAATCCAGGCAGACCCTGTGCTCTCTACTGCAGACGTGACCAGCCGGGCTCCTTCCTCACACGGGCTGGTGGTCCTCCGCTCTCGCTGCCTCCGTCCACGCCGCTTCCCCCTCTCTGGGCAAGCTCGAAGCAGGTGCTGTGACGACCCACAGCCGTAGCAGCGTCGGACTGCCAGTGCAGTCGGCTCCTCTTTCTCAGCCTTTGGACGTCTGCCAGCAGCAAAAGCTGGCTCACTCCTGGCTGCCTTCCCGGACGAGCCGATAGCCGCACGCTCCTCCGCCGCCACCCCCGGACAGCTCACTGCCGCAATCCTCTCTTGGAAATCAAGCAGGTGGGCACAGACGTACTCCATTGTCAGGGTCGCTACGTCCACTGTCTCCAGGGAAGTTATCAAGGGAGTAAACTCAGGCGGCAACGACGACAGTAAAATGTAAACTCTGTCGTCTGGAGCTACAGTCTTGCCTCTGGCCTCAAGCTCAACGAAACAGTCCGTTAGCTTCTTGATGTGGTCTTTCACACACCCTCCAGCTGGCATAACGGTGCGAAACATTTTCCTAGTCAAGGCCATAAGGGAGCCAGCAGTGGTACTAATGTGAACCCCACTGAGCGCGTCCCAGGCAGCCTTGGGAGTGTCCTTCCCACGCACATATACTAGCTGGTCATCTCCTATAGCCAGCACGATGTTTGCCAGTGCCTTATCGGCTAACACAGTCTCGGCAGGAGTTATCGCTGCAGGGGGATTACTCACGAACCGCCATTGCCCTTCACGCTTGAGGTAGTGTTGCATTCTCAGGCTCCACACCGCGTAGTTGGCTGAGTTGAGCTTCTCAACGGGCACTGCAAGCTGCTGCTGAGCCATGATGCCGACTCCTCCACACAGCTGGCTGCCGTCGTCCCTCTGGCTCTCAAAACGAGATAGCTGGTGCTGCTTTGTCTTTCAACCGGCGTTCCTCGCCTCCGGCTCTTTCCAAACTTTCGGTCAGCTCAACTCTCACGGTGCTCCTCCGCGCAGCGGAACCGCCCTGGGCCCATAACCCTGTCGGAGTGGGAGTGAGCAGAGTGAGCTTGGTGACCTGCCCGACACAGGGCTCCAGGAAAGAAATCAGCCAGACACTTGCAACTAGTGCCAAAATAGTGTATTTACAGATACATACAATAAGTGCTCACTAGTGCAGTCCAATATCTTACTCCAACAGACAAAATGCTCCGCCCACACACCAACTCTCAGAGAGAGACCTGTGTGTTCCACACACAGTCTTCTTATAGTTCTACTAGCCAATCCTGGCTGTGCACTGTCATGCTGACTCAGCAGGTTTCTTCTCTTGGCTTCTGCCGGCTCAAACCGGCCTGCTGATAAGGTCATTGTGACCTAGCATGCCTGCTAGATCACCAGCTGTCAAAGCATAGCTGTCAGACTGGGTTTACATAGATTCGTTACACCAACAGGTTGGTTGTTTTTTAAAGGAATGTTGTAAACTGCTTTGGGCAGCTTATAGTTGAAAAGTGCTTTTGTGGCATGGTATTTCATGTGCTGCAGGTTGACAGAAATAAATTGTATCATTTGAAAACAGTGAGATGTGGACTACTTCTCAGGCACTTTCTAAGCCTTTGAGGTTGCAGGATAGAACAGCCTAGCCCAGGGGTGTCGAATTCATTTGTTATGAGGGCCAGAACTGACATAAACCTTGCCGAGCCGGGCCGTGTGTGTCATAAAATGTGATGCCAGATAGCAGAGATATAAACTATATAAAGGACACAGACAAACACAATTAAAAAAAAATTAAAACAAAGCATGTTTAGCACTTGTTTGTCTTAAAGATGTTTTCTTTGTATCTCTCCCATGCAATCCAGGTCCTCTCAATCGCAGAGCTACTGAGCCAAGCTTCTGTTCCTTCTATTGCAATGACCTTTTTGGCACCAGGGACCGGTTTTGTGGAAGACAATTTTTCCATGGATTGTGGGGAAGGGGGGTTGGGATGATACAATTGCGCACTTTATTTTGGTGTGGTGGTTAAGTGTGCAGACTCTTATCTGGGAGAACTGGGTTTGATTCCCCACTCTTCCACTTGCAGCTGTTGGAATGGCCTTGGGTCAGCCATAGCTCTCACAGGAATTGTCCTTGAAAGGGCAGCTGCTGTAAGAGCTCTCTTAGCCCCATCCACCTCACAGGGTGTCTGTTGTGGGGGAGGAAGGTAAAGGAGATAGTGAACCACTCTGAGATTCAGAGTGGAGGGCAGGATATAAATTCACTGTCATTTTATTATTATTACATTGTAATATATAATTAAATAATTATACAACTCACGACTCAGTTGCTAACAGGTCACTACCGGTACCCGTTGGGGACCCCTGTTCTATTGGCTGAGTTTCCCCCCCTTCCCTTCCTGGTCCCCTGGGGAAGGAAGGAAAGAGTCAGAGCTTCTTTTGAAGCAAGCTATCCCTCCTCCCCTTCCTCTCCATGGGAGGAGCCTCAGCCAATGGAGAAAATAGAGGCTTTGCTCTGTAGCTCCTGTGTGATTAAGCAAAGCTGGCAAAGAAATTTGTGATGCAGAAGGAAGCAAGAGGGGGGGAGAAGGAAGCAGATGACAGCCAGTTGCTCCGGTGTCTAATAGGAGCCATCAGGGGGCCTGATTTGGCCCGGGAGGCGCAAGTTTCACCTCTGGCCTAGCCCATCTCAGCCAAGCTTGTACATTAAACTGAGCCGGCCATGGATTGGAGACCACCAAGGAAACCTGCGGCTGCCATGGATGCAGGTTTCTGCTCATGTCACGACCCTGGGGCCTCCGCCAGTCGGTTGCAACTCGAAGGAGTGCAAGTATTCTTCGAAGCCTTTGCTTCACATGCATCACTACAGCTGCGCCTTAACCGCCCAGCGGGGAATTTTTGGGCCGAGTCAGCAGCCAATAAGAGGAGGAGCTTGGAAAGGGGCTGATTCATAACCAGCTGCGCTCGGGGAGCTGGGGCAGTTTGGAGAGCGCCTCGCCAGGAGTTCGTGCGTCCGCAGCCCCGGTGGAGTCTTTGCTCGCGTCCAGAGCGGTAAGGCAGTGCCAACAAGGAGTGTCTCGCGTTTTTGCAAGAATTCTCTTAGAGTAGAAAACGGGCTGAGTAGCTGGAGATCAGTGCGACCAAGCTGCCTTGTTTGAGCAGCTGACAAAACTCTCCTTTCAGGTTAAGGAACAGCGGGCGAGTGGCGCCTTTAAGACTCACGAAGTTTAATTCCGGGGTGTTTTACCCGGTGGCGTTCGGCTCCTTTCAGTGGCCCGCGGTTGTCAACAGACGCCGCCGCAAGCATGCATGCCATAGGGCAGTTTGAAACGGAGCAGGTGTTTGTAGGGCGCGACTAGCCAGACCGAGTTATGAAGTGAAGCATTTGGGGATCTAAAAATGCATCTCCGGACTACTTTCATGGGCACTGCGTTAAAAAGACAATTCCCAGGAAAGGGCGTTTTACGCTTTACTCTCGTGCCCTAGAATTCTTTCTAAGCTTCAGGAAAGGAGCTCTATAGTTTCCGTTCTGCAGAAGCGAAGCTATTGAAGCGGCTCCTCCTGAATTACGCATAGAGGTGCTGGTTTTTTTAAAAAATTAAATGCGGGTTGTTAACCCACTTTGGACTAATACAGTGATCTGCGTATATGTAAGTAACGTGATTAGATCAGCTCCTTTAAAAAGAAAAAAAAAAGCAGGGGGGGGGAGACCACCGCTAGCCTGGATTCTTGGTTTGTTGCAGCGTGGAAGGTTTTTGCAAGAAATATTCAGTTCTGAGAAGGGGACTCCCGGTTTTCTGTGGACAGCTCCTTTGCAGAGAAGGCGCCGGCTATGGGGGCGAGAGGAGTGAAAACCGAGGTCATTTGGCGTTTGAATTCACTTTTTTATTGAAAGGAGAGGTTTGAGGTTTTGGATCCACAAACAGTCACCGCGCCCATTTCCGTGGTTTCACTTTGTCCAGCTCGGTTTTGAGAGGGAAAGGAGGCGGGGGAGGGAAATCAGCCTCCGTTTTGATCTGATGCTACAGCAGCCCTTCTGTTTTGAGGGGGTTTCGTTTGTTTTAACTGCTGCATAGATAGAGCCAGGTGGGCAGCTGTGTCGGTCTGAAGCGATAGAATAGGAGACCAGCAGCACCTTTAAGACCAACCACGTTTAACCCAGACTTGCACGCAATAGATCAATTAAGGGACAGCATTTATTGCCTCGTGACACTCGCTCTCACCATCATTCTCTCTTTCTGACATGCTAGTGTTTTATTGGTTTCCCACGCAAATGCGATCCAGACCAAATGTCCTTTCAGTTTATTCATTTCACCATTTTGCCATTGGATCTTATCTGTATACCGCTTTGCATTCTTAACCGCTGCCCACCAGCTTTAACTAACTCTGCTCAGTGTACCCATTCCATTGTCTGATGAAGTGTGCGTGCACACAAAAGCTTGGGTTCTGAATAAAACTTTCTTGGTCTTAACTGCTGTGGTTATTCTTTGCCCTGACAAATAGATGTGATGCAGTAACTGATTTAGGCTGCCTTCTAGGAGTCTGGTACTTCCAGCCCAGAGAGGCAGACTGGATCTTGTGAAGGGTTTTAATTACAAGATAAACTCTAGAGCACCAAAATCCCTATATCAAGGAGACAGTCTTGTTCATACAGCCCAACTTTAATAGGTGACATGATGTAGATCCAGGTGGATCCTTTGGAGGCTTTTGGATTACCTTGTGCTAGGGTTGCCAACTGCCTGGAGAAGCAATGTCCTCTAACAGAGGCATGATGGGATGTTATTTGTCAGGCGATGTTCTTGACCACTATGCCGTGAGAAGCTTTCCCTGCCCATTTCTGCACAATAGACCTCTCTTAGAGGGACAAAACATGTTTCTCCAGACTTGCTGACAACCCTGCCCAGTGGCGAACATTTCACTGTCTCCTGCCCAGAACAGAGGACATTTTAGGAAGTCTTTCTTATAAGTTTAGTTTTCTTAGCGTGATTTTCCCCCCTTCCACCCCACTCCCCTAGCCATTCTTTATGTCCCTTTATGTTATCCTGGAAAGTACAAACTACTCCATCTCTCTCACTGGATTTTCTCTTTCTCTTGCCCTGCCCCCTTCTGTGTTGCATGTTTATAACAGATCCAGAGGAGTTAGCTATAATAGTCTTGTTGCTCCAGACTAGTGAAGAGTCCAGTAGCAGCTTTAAGACTAACAAATTTTATTGTAGCACAAACTTTCAAGAACCACATTTCTCTGATATATCTGATGAAGAGAACTGTGTTTCTCAAAAGCTTTTCTTGAATTTTATCATTGCATAAGCTTTTGAGAAACACGGTTCTCTTCATCAGATGTATTTAATGTTTCAGATGAGGAGAGCTGTGTTTCTCAAAAGCTTGTGCTACAATAAAATGTGTTAATCTTGGGTGCTACTGGACTCTTTACTGTTTATGACATATTTTTGGAGGACAATGTCTAAAAAAATGTTTGGAAATTGTTTTTTTTAAAGAAACCCAATGATCCTTGACATTTTGCTTTGGAGGATGCAGCTATGCATCCTCTTTACTTTCCACATTGGGGGGAGGGACGGTGGCTCAGTGGTAGAGCATCTGCTTGGGAAGCAGAAGGTCCCAGGTTCAATCCCTGGCATCTCCAAAAAAGGATCCAGGCAAATAGGTGTGAAAAACCTCAGCTTGAGACCCTGGAGAGCCGCTGCCCGTCTGAGAAGACAATACTGACTTTGATGGACCAAGGGTCTGATTCAGTATAAGGCAGCTTCATATGTTCACATTTTGCATATAAAACTCATGTTTTAATCCAGTTTTACTAAAGAGCATGGAGGAGTAAAGTAGATTTTGGAATAATCCAGTTTTGCATTAGATGACCCTAATCTAGCTAGGTTGTTGGAAGGATGTAGGTTGAGAGTTGGGGATTTTGCTAATACAGGTTAGAAAGGGCTTCACATGACCAGCTGCAGATACTATGGGCCATTCCATTCATTCTTCCCTATCGCAGCCATCTTCCCACCATCTCCTGCTGCACTGTGGACACATGAACCATAGCATTGGTCCATCAAAGTCAGTACTGTCTACTCAGACTGGCAGCAGCTCTCAAGAGCTTCCAGGCATAGGTCTTTCACATCACCGAGTATCTGATCTTTTAAACTCTATGGGAAATTTTATTTTCCCCTTAAGTCACAGTCAAATATGATAAGGCAGCTTGGGTCTCTGTTCTCAGATCACGGTGGGAAGGAACCTGATCGAGGATTCTAGCTGGAATTAAAGAGATCTGGGTCCAGTCCAACAAAACATCGGCAGAACTTTCCTTAAACTCACTGTTGATCTGCTCATGCCACTAGTATTGTGGAAGTGCTTGTGGAAGTAGAGTGTGTGATTTCCACATAACTGTGCAACACACAGCTATGTTTGTATTTTAAAATCAAGCTTTCTGTTTGGGGGATGGGGTGGAATCCTATTACATTGATTTGCAACACAGGATTGAAAGCTGCAAGTGTGCTGTGTCTATGCTAGAGCTCACACTAGTGGAATACAAGGTTTGGATACAATGGCAATAACTTAGTGCTATCTCTTGATAACTTAGTGCTATCTCTCTAAAATTATACTTCTGCAAGAGCAGTTTGTCAAGTAGAAAGGGACATCAGGATGCAAACCCAAGTCTGGGGAGGAAATTCTCTGGAAAACCTTTTCCAGTGGATGATTCTGACTTTGTCTCAGTTTTTAACATTTTAATGCCAACTTTTACCAGCTGCTTTGAAATTTGGCCTGCATCCTCTTCTGTTTATGCTGCTTGAGATGTATGTTTTTATAACTTAAGTACTTAGAGTTACCATCAGGACTGGAGGGGGGAAGTGCTCCCAAAATTCCCTCTAAGCTGCAGAGTCTTGTGAGCAAAAATTCTACTTTGTGAACTACTGGTATTAAAGTTGTGAGCTACTGCATAAATTAGTGTGCTCTGGGGTCATCCTTCCTGAGCTAAGACAAAAATGTGTGAGCTGGAGGCTAAAAATCTGTGAGCTAACTTAGCTTAGAGGGAACACTGCTGCTCCTTTAAAAGAGGCTTAATGGGATGTTATTTATCGCCATGCCATGAAAAGCTGCCTGTTCTTACAAGCTGACAGTGCAATCCTATGCAGAATTACTCCAGTCTAAAACCATTGATTTCAGTGGACAGACTAGAGTGACTCTGTATAGGATTACAAAGTGAGCCTCCGTTAAGGAGACAGGACATTTTTTCTTCAGGCCAGTTTTTAACTTTGTGCTATATGCAGCATTGCCAGCTCTGAGCTGGGAAATTCCTGGAGATATGGGGGGTGGAGCCTGGGGAGGGTGGGGTTTGGGAAAGGGAGGGACCTCAGCAGGGTATAATGCCATGCAGTGCGCCCTCCAAAGCAGCCATTTTCTTCAGGGGAACTGGTAACACCTTTAAGACCAACGTAGTTTTATTGAGAATGTAAGCTTCCATGTGCTAAAAGCACACTTCATCAGACAATGAAATGGGGTACAGTTAGCAGTGCCACAAGCAGTGCTTGTGGGTCATGGTTAAATAGCACGAAGTTAGAATCCAATGGCAAAATAGTGAAATTAACAAACTGAAAGAATAACAGTTTGGTCTGGATACTATAAGTCGCATGGGAAAAAGGCAAAAAACGATAAACATATCAGAACTGGAGAATGTTGCTGAGAATGGCCCTCCTGGATCTATCTATCTTCAGGGAAACTGATCTCTGGAGACTATTTGGGAGCTCTCCAGGCCCTACCCGAAGGCTGGCAACACTAGGATATGTTTAGTGTTGTGAAGCTGAACATGTTTGGAGAAGTGGAATGCAACCACCTTTAATAAATGCACATATAAATATGTGCCATCTTTTTTTCCACGGAAGACAGTTCAGAGGCAAATTAAACAGAAAAGTAAAGGCCTGTGTTTGTTGGGTGTTTGTGCCACCAGGATCCAGAGCCAGCTGAAGATTCCTTCCTTGCATGCCTGAAGTAGAACAGATTGTGCTGCTCCTGTGGAAAGGGCGTACAGAGTATGCAGGCTTCCTGATGTGGTTTTATAGGAAACTTTGTTTTGCATTTTTGTTTTGGTTGAAAAGCCGCCTTTTGAAATATGATGTCTGGAGCTTTAGCCAATCTCTCATTGGCCGTTTTCCCACTTAGCGTTTGCTCCCCTTATTCCCCGGCGCAATTATCTCCGGATCATTTTTTTCGTTTTCCCACTAGTGACTCTTTGCGGAGTCGCCTTCCCTGAAGCCCCGGCTCAAATCGTTTTCCCACTGGCATCGACTTGAGTTCGATGCCCTGTCAATCATTTTTTTTTTTAAGCGCAAGTCTGGTTGCGTAATGACGTACTAACGTACTAACGTAACATCGAGCTGCTCCCTCCCCTTCATTTCGTGGACAAACCGCATCACGTGTGCTGCTGCTGCTCATGGATTGGCTGCAGCTGTAGAATCCTCCACAGTCCTTTATGTATTAACAGAAGCATTCCTAGCGCTATATTCCCCCCCCCCCCCCAAATTCTGAAGTTGCGAAATATCGCAATAACGAAGAGAGAGAAATCGAGGGGTTTGTGTGTGTGTGTGTGTGTGTGTGTGTGTGTGGCAGCTTCTTCCCTTCGCTCCCTCCCGGGTGGCGAAGCTGGGATTTCCTCCGCTCTCTTTCCCCTCTCCGGCTGGCTCTTGCAACGGGGGACCTGACTGATTCCTGCTGCCAGAGCTCCCCCCCCCCCGCCCCATTCTCTCCTTCCCCTTCTGTGGCGGGTATGAAGAGCGAGCTCCGTCTATTTTCTAACCGAGCAGAATGTAGCCAGGGAGAAGAATGCAGGACTCCAACTTCCCATTTTATACATGGCGATTTTGTGCAGGTCCAGAAATCCTGGTGGCACAGCTGAGGGAGGCATTCCGTTTTTAACACACACACATGAACGCTTTGGCCCGCACCGGCACTAGATTCCCCCCCCCCAACAATGGAGAAGCGCCGCCGCCGCCAAATGTCTCTGGGCGGCTGGGCTCCCTTTGCCAAGGCGGCGGCGGCGGCAGCGGGAAGCCGGCGGGGTCAAGCGGGGCGCAAATGGAAGTGAAGTGGGGGTGTTTGAGCTGGGGAGAGTCGAAGCTGCCGGGGCCCCTCCTCCGGCTCGCTGAAACCTCCTCCTTCCCGCTCGCCCTCCCCAAACTAGACCCGAAACGAACTGGCTGGAAAAGGCCTGCTGGGGGGGCTGCCGCGGTCCCCCCACCGGGGCCCCTAAAGGGAGAAGAGGCGGGGGATAACGCAACAGCGAAATAACGCAACTATTCCAGGAGGGGTTTTTTCCCTTTGTTAATTTCGAAATATCGCTATTACGCAAAACTGTGAAGTTTAAAAAAAAAAAATGGCCGCGCCGGCACTTCGGGGAAGCGCCGCGAAAGGCTGATGATTGGCCAAGGGGGTGGATGGGGTGGGAGGACGGAAAGGGAGAGGGTGCCGCCCACAAAGCGTCGATCCGGCGTGGATGGATTTCCCACAGCAAACTCCGCTGAGTGGATCCGGAGTGGATCCGGAGGTTTTCGGAAACTCCGGCAGAATGCTGAAAAACATACTCCGGCGTAAAATCCCTGAAGCGCCAGAGCAAACCGCAGCGCCGGAGCAAGATGTGCGAAATCCAAGAGAAGATCCGGAGGTAAATGGGGCGCTACGCTGGAGCAAACGCTAGTGCGAAAACGGCCATTGTATTTTAATCCCTCCCTTCCTCTAAGGAACTTAGAGTGCTTACATAGTTCTGTTTCCACTTTGTTGCACAACTCCTCTGGAAAGATAAGTTGGGCTGGAAGAGTTAATGGCTGGTCCAGCGATATGCTCCAAAGCTTTATGGCAGAGGAGCGGTTTGAACCCAAGGCTCTGGCACTTAACCACTGTGCCACACTGGCTCTCCAGTGTGTCCGAATGACTGAATGGAACATCTATGTTCTGAAGAAGTATCTCTGAATATCAGTGCTAGGGTCAAATATGGGGGAGACTTTGGGCCCTGTGCCTTGCCTGTAGGCCTTCTGTGTGAAATAGGATGTTGGACCAGATGGGCCTTCGCTCTGTTCCAGTGGGACTGCTTTCAGATTTCCAAAAGTCAGCCAAGGATCTCTGTGGTTGAATGGAAATTTGAACCTGGGATCCCTTATCCAAGCCCTACTGTCAAACCACACTGGCCTTCTGTGACTTTGATTCTTCCAGTAACAGTTGTGGGAGCACTTCCTGTGTGATGTCTTTGACTTAAGGTTCCATCCACATGTATTAAGTGCATGCTAGAGCTGTCAGCTCCAGGTTGGGAAAATCCTGGAGATGTGGAGATGGAGCCTGTGGAGGGACCCCAAAGGTGAAACTCCAAAGGAGCCATTTTCTTCATGGGGAGGGATCTCTGTAGTTTGGAGATCAGTTGTAATTGTGGGAGATCTCTAGGCCTCACCTTTGTTCACTCGCACAGTCGAGACTGACTCTTTGTGACCCTAGAGGTTATAAAATACAAGAATGCTGAGCGGAGGTGTAGAAGGATCATATTTCAATCCAAAGGAAGGTGATAGATGTCCAGACAGCTAGAATATATTCCCCCCCTTTTGGAATGTATTTCAAGCATGGGGACATTGCTCTGAGATGTATGCAAGCTAAAGACTAAGGCTACCCGAAACCAGATATTATTGATCACCGGTACAGCTTTGCTTCTTTTAGGTGGCCAAGTCTGAAGTGGCCAGAGAAGAATACTGTTGTCTGAGCCACACTTTTGGACTGGCTTGATATTTATTTGTTAAGAGCAACCTGCTTTTGTACTGATTACCTCACTGTGTTACACTGCTTGATGTGTTACTTGCTAGTGGAATTTTCCTTGTTAGAGTGGGCTTTGTTATTTTACATATTGTTCTCCATTACAGATGTCAAATAATTTAAAGTATTCAAGTCTTTTGTTACCCTGAGGCTTTTCTTGTATTTTACAGCCACGTAATTACCCCAGGTCTCCTTTGCTTGTTGCTCACCTGGAGGTTGGCAATCTTAGTGTGCGCTCATGTGCCCTCCCCCCCCCCCCAATAATACCAATACTTTGTTCTTTTTTCTTTCCATGCACCAGCTGTGCTTAGAAAAGAGTAAGAGCAGAAGCATAGCCAGGATTTTAAAAGTCAGGGAGATATTTTAAAAGTTGGGGGGCACTCTTTCCCATCCACTGTGGGGCTTGGCTACTTCTCAGAAGCTTTCTGTGCTAGGGGCAAAAGCTGGAGGCTCTGAAAGTGGCCAAGTTGGAACCAAGAAGGGACTGCACCTTGTATGCAAGCAGGGGAGTTTCCTTCCACCTCCCTCTCCTCCATCCCAGCACTTTGCAGCCAGCAGCTCCATCTGCTGCCCCCCAGCCCATTCCACATGGCTTTTCCCACCTCCTGTTCCCCCTCCTGTCCACCTGCTGATTTTGCTGCCGTAGCGCACTGTGCCCTGCTCAGCTCTTCCAGCTGCTGCTGCTTCACTGGCTCAGTCATGGCAAAAAAGGGGGGGGGGAGAGAAGGTCCGCTGGAAGCTGTGGGGCCCGCCTGGAAGTCCAGGGCAGGGCCCCCACAGGTCCCTCTGCGGCTGTAGGCCTAAGTAAGAGTCCAGTAGCACCTTAAAGACTAAAAATATTTGTGGTAGGGTATGAGCATTCATGAGTCACTGCTCACTTCTTCACATCCAACCTATTCCATGTTGTTCCTTCAGTAGCAGTTAATCATGTGGCAGTCATAAGTTCCTCTCTATTTTTAGAACTCTTGCATCCATTGATGCTCTCTGAGTCATCCCAGCTAGCTCTGCAAGGATGTTTTGGTGTTGCACTGAGTCTCTGTGCTCACAGGCAAGCTCTCTTTCAGTGCAATCCTGAGTCTGGATTTTCTGCAGAGAATGATGCATTCCTGACATGCCCTTTGCTCAGCTGATACGGAATATTTTGCAAAAGGCCTAGCAACACTGCAAAAGGAGGGAGGGGGGCGGGGATGGCAGGCAGGGAGCCTGCCTGGGGCTCCATGCACCCTCAGGCCGGTGCTGGTTGCCAGTCAGTAGCAGGCAACCAGCAGGAATCAGGGGACAAGGGCATTACAGAGGCACTGTAAATGCAACAGTATTTTTTCACTTCCAGGGAGAACCCAGAAGTCACCTTATTTATTTCAGATCTCCAATTGTCTCTCTTCCCTCCTTCAGGCACGGGTTTTTTTGAGCAGGAACGCAGATCCGTTTGGCTTGCTGTCAGGGGGTGTGGCCCAATATGCAAATGAGATCCCGCTGGGCTTTTTCTACAAAAAAGCCCTGTGTAAAACAATGTTTATGTCAGGGGGTGTGGCCTAATACGCAAATGAGTTCCTGCTGGGCTTTTACTACAAAAAAACCCTGCCTCTAGGCAGCTATCTTCAAATCCAGCCTGAATCTTCAGTTAACCCGATGTCAGTAAAAGGAAAAACCAGGAGTTATTTTGTAGAAAAATAGGTGGTTGAGCTCATCCAGGGATTGTTATACAGGTGCACCTACTATTCAATGGACAAGGTAGGTAGGTGAGAAGCAGGAGGGGGAACCTTCAAAAAGGTTCAGGAGCTGTGCTCCTGTGAGCTACTGTTAAATTCAAAGCCTAGGAAAAACTATTGTGCCGTGAGAAAGTGCACTTGTAACCATTGCATCTCATGCACTTTTGGTCTGAGGGGATGTTATGTATGGAAAGCTAAGCTACTGCTTTGCTGTTTGCTAGTTCCTGCCAGACTCATTGGCGCTTATAGGACTGAGCTTGGGGACACAGACAATGGGAAGCAGGATTCCAACCTGGCTTCCTTGGACCAATCGCGAGCCCCCTGATGGTTCAAACTATCCAATGGTGTTTTAGCGCAGGAACTTGAACTGTATATAGTTGACTCTGTTGACCCAGTTACTCCAGTCTTAGTTTCAGTTTACCGTGCTGTAATCAGAATAAAGCAAACTGATCACTATGCTACGCACCTCCTCATGTATCGAACCCAGTATATAACAAGGGAGATGATGGCAGGGGAGCTCTGGAACTGCCCCTCTATCACAAGATACTGCTTGAGGCTCCAAGGATTGCAGTAATTATTCCCTGACGTCTCAGCACAGAATTCCATATAAAACAAGGAAGGGGCATGTCACAAGCACATCATTTTTCTTCGGAAAAATCTGACTCAAAATGCTACTGAAACTGTGAGTGATTGCTTAGTCAGCCTGCGAGTGCAGAAGCAAGAGGTATGATTCAGAAGTGTAATCCAGTTTGTGCACTGCATCCAGATAACACAGAGAAGGTCCCCAGAACCTTTCCAAGAAGGGGGGACTCTGTGAGCCTCTCACCTTGATGGTGGTTTGCTGGGTCATTTTACTGCTTGCCTTTAATACAGAGAAAACATCCAGACCTTTTGGGAGTTTGTGAAGTAGGTCCAGAGACTAAGAAGAGTTAATTCTTCTAGCTATTTGATTTCCAGAGTACTCGGTGTGTTATTGTGTTGTTGTGTACAACTTTTCAGCCCAAATTCCATTTCTGATACTTTTATTTAAAAGTTGGGGGGGGGCGTTGTTTATGGACAGTTACGTAAATTCTAGAGCAGGGGTGGCCAAACTTGTCTAACATAAGAAGCCCGCAGATTTATACCCCGCCCATCTCTCTGAATCAGAGTCTCAGAACGGCTCACAATCTCCTTTATCTCCTTCCCCCACAACAGACACCCTGTGAGGTGGGTGGGGCTGGAGAGGGCTCTCACAGCAGCTGCCCTTTCAAGGACAACCTCTGCCAGAGCTATGGCTGACCCAAGGCCATTCCAGCAGCTGCAAGTGGAGGAGAACTGGGGAATCAAACCCGGTTCTCCTAGATAAGAGTCCGTGCACTTAACCACTACACCAAACTGGCGCCACATAGAATAAATGTCAGATGTTTGAAAGCCTCAGGATATGAACAAATATCACATATCTTTATTAAAACTCTTAATGCTTTCTTTGCACAGAAGAACTTGCAAGCCTGCCTATTTCCCCCTCCTTCTCCGCTTCACACATGGCAGAAATAGCCACCTACCTATGAGTCAGCGCTCAGAGGCTGATGAGGTTCTGATGCTAAGCATGCTTACTTGAGAGTAAGCTTCATTAAGTTCCTCTTTGACCTCTGGGAGCCACCCAATATGTGTGAAAGAGCCCTATGTGGCTCCCAAGCTGCAGTTTGGCCATCCCTGACCTAGAGGGTCACATTGGCCAAGTGATACCTGGAAATGGTGTTGTGCCATAGCTGTGCTCACAACACTACTTTTTTGGCAATTTTCTCCCCTGCTGAACGGAGGTGTGCAATGAAGAGACAGGCTGGGAGGTCTTCCTAGGCTGCTTTTATAATTTTATTAAACTTCTTTTTTTTCCCCCAGTTCTCCATACTAAACCTTGGGAAAATGTCCAGTCCAGTACCCATCGTTTCCCCAGAAGATCTGGAGAGGATCACCCTGACGAGGACAGGGTTTGGCTTCATTCTCAAAGCTTTCCACATACCTCGGAATGCTGACGTAGTCTTGAAGCTGTTGACTTGCAAGAACACAACAGAGAGGTGGGTCTCTTGGAGGAGATGAGTAAACGGCAACGGCAGCAGCTCTTTACTGAATCAAGCCACTGAGTACGACTTAAAACCCAAGCTGGGTTTATTGCAAATATTAAACAGGCATAACAACTGCTGGCTCAATCTCTTCCTTTCTCCCCCAGCAAGGAGTGCTTCCAACTCTTATGTATGGCCACTACTGTATTCAGGAACACCAAAAAATGTTGAAATGAATGTGAGCTGTGCACAACTTGCTTTTGGTTGGTGGGAGCATGCACAATATTTTACACCCATAAGTGCACACATGACTTTTCTCCAGAATGGACCCAAAATATAAAAATAAACCAGTGCAGATCAAACAAGCAAAAAAGAATACATCCCAGGAGAAGTCCTCCTATATTCATTGCCTGGTTCAACTAAAGTCACAGGCTGGGACCCACAGTGCCAAGAGCCCTTTTGCTCTTGCCCAAGGACTCAACCTCTGCCCACACAGAAGCTTTCTGAAGTTCTTAAAACAGAAGTGGGAAAGCAGACCTCAGCAAAGATGTTCCTCTTTTTACTCCTTCCCTCTCTTCCTCTGTAAGTGAGGCTGTGGGGGAAAGTGAAGGGGTGTGGCTGGATATAGAACAGTGTTAAGACTAGTAGGGTTGTCTGTCCACCACTGGAGGCAGGGGATCCACCCCCCCAGGCCCCACCCACTCCCACTGCAGATCAGCTGGCCAGTGGGGGGGGACTTACTAGGACTACAAGCAGGAGGAAGATTCAATCTATGTTACCAGCAATGTGATAACGTCAATGTGACCTCTGGTTCCAATGTTTACCAGAGGTGATGCCATCAAGGCAGGCAACACTCTGGTATTTGGGCAAAAACCAGGGCTTTTTTGTAGCAGGAACTCCTTTGCATATTAGGTTATACACCGCTGATGTAGCCAATTATAATGTACCACGACGTGAGACACGAGTGGGGCAACATGCTTTATTCCTAGTACATTATAAGATGGAGAGTGAAACCACGCGGGCTGGGTCCCGCTTATATACAATTCCCGGTACAGCCTCCTGGGCAGGCCGGCCCAATCCAGGCCTGTTGAAATTCCCGCCACAGCTGGTGATTGGCGGGGTTTTGCGCCCTGTGCAGAGGCGCCCGGGGCAACCCAGTCGCCTCTACGCATGGGCGCGTGTGGCTTGGTATTGTTGCGTTATTCAGTGTATCGTAATGGCGATACACTACACCAATCCTCCTGGAGCTTACAGTAGACCCTGTACTAAGAGCCCTGTAAGCTCTTGGAGGATTGGCTACATTGCAAAGGCGTTCCTGCTACCAAAAAAGCCCTAGCAAAAATTCTAGGATAGAAGCTTTATATCGAATTGGACACAAGTCCATCAAGGTCAGTATGTCTATTAAAACTGGCAGTGGCCCTCCAAGGTCTCAGGTCAAGGATTTTATCTGATCTTTTAAACTGGAAATGCAAGAGATTGAACCTGGCTGGGACCTTCTGAGTAGCAAGCAGATACTCTATCACAAAGCCAGGGCCAACACTGCTGCAATTTGATACTGACTGTCAGTCCTTCACACATGACCTCAGAGTCCAAGAGAAGTTACTTGCCACTGCTTTGTGCAAATGAAAAGAGCTGAGCTCAGCCATGGAGGAAAGTGGTTGAGGGAGCCTGCAACAAACCTTTCAGTAGAGAAGCACAGTTCACCTGCATTTTTCCTTTCTGTGGTCTCAGTCTTACTTCATTGGAAATGGTCTTGTGAAATCAATACCTATAACTCTTAATGTGTTGGCAGAGACTTGAAAGCACTGCTTGAAGATGTCACTGGCATCCGACATGTTCATTGTGAAAGGCTCATGCCTCCCATTGGTATCTGCCAGTTCCAAGGACTCCTCGGGGTTGTTACTGAGTGGATGCACAACGGATCGCTCCATTCCCTCATCCATGAGGTATTCAAGAGAAAGATCTGTCTCTTTTTCTTATGCAAATGATTAAGGTGGTGGGATCCATTGGGTTTTTTTTGCAGTCAGATAGGTAAAGTATATATTGTACATGGCCAAACATTTTGCATCCAGAGTGTTACATTTCATATTTTTACATTATGTGTGGTTGGTTGTTTTTTTCTGATAATTTTTTGGAGTAGGGCAAACTAGGAATGAACTTTTGGAATAAGGCAAGCTAGGAATACAGAACAGAGTTTGGGGTTTAACACCAAAGTGAATGTGTTGTTTGGATTTTCTTTTTTAAAGCATGAACTCTATCCGGATTTGCCTTTTCCTCTGTGCCTAAGGATCCTGACAGATGTGGCTGAAGGCCTCAGCCATCTACACAACTTGGAGCCTCCCATCCTTCACCACGGCTTGAAACCTTCCAATGTCCTCCTAGATCTTGATTACAGAGCTAAGGTGGGCCTTATAAAAAAAACAAAAACCCTTCCCTCCATTCCTCCTGGGTGTTGGAAAGAGCCATCAAATTGCAATTGAGTTCCAAGGCAAGAAACAATGTTGGTTTGCTATTGTTTGCTTGTGTAGCAACCCTGAACTTCCTTGGTAATCTCCCACGCAAGCAAGCCTCATTTTGGGCAGGAGCTCACAGGACTGGAGCTTCGGAACCTCTACATTTTATTGTGCTCTTTCTTTCTCTCCCCACTCCCCGCCCCCCCCCCCCAAAATACTTGCTTCTGGGATGTTCAAACCCCCTGTGAGAATTTTGCTAAATGCTAAGATTTGACAAACTTTCTAATATTCCCCCTCCACAAAAAAATGGGAAAATAAGCAAAACATATAAAGCAGACAGATGGAAGTCTTCATCATGCCACTGTGGCCACAGAGGAGAAAGCAATTTAAAAAGGATGATGGGAGTAAGGTTTTATTACGACAATACTAATTCAAGAAGCATTTTAAGGTGCTGATCTGATATAATTTAGTATACCTTCTGGTGATGTCAGGGCTCTGTGTGGCGTATGCAAATAAATTATGCAAATGAGCTCCAGCACCTCTTTTTCTACAAAATGACCCCTGCACCCAAGTACTAACTAGAGCTGACTCTGCTTAACATTCAGGACCCAACAAGATTGAGCTAGCCTCAGGGCCATAGCCAGGATTTTTAAAGTTGGGGGGCCTTTTAAAAAGTCAGGGGGCACCCTTTCCCATCCACTGCAGGGCTTGCTGTTTCTCAGAAGCTTTCTGGCAAAAGCTGGAGGTTCTGAAAGTGACCAAGTCAAGGCAGCCAACCCTAAAACTTTGGAGTCAAGAAGGGATTGCACTTTGCATGCAAGTGGGGTTTTTTCTTCCATCTCCCTCCCCCCCCACCCAGGCACTCTGCAGCCTGCAGCTCTTTACAACCCCCCTCCAGCCCATTCCACACAGCTTCCTCCAACTCCTGCTCCTTTACCTCCCTCCTCTCTGCATGCTGTTGCTGCTGCTGCAGTGCACTATGCCCTGCTCAGCTCTCCCAGCTTTGGCTGCTGACACTTTCTTGACCCAGCCATGGTGGAAGGGAGGGAGGGTGGGCCTCAGAGGGCTCCCTGGAAGTCAGGGGGCTGGGCCCCCACAGGCCCCCCTGTGGCTACAGGCCTGGCTAGCCTGGGCCATCCAGGTCAGCCCCACCCCAATTTCCTTGTAGCTTACAATAAAATGCATTTAAAAGAAAGCGAGCTCTGAGAAGGTGATGTAACTAGTTTTAAATTACACAGAAGACTGACTGAGCTTTGCCAGTGGCTTACCTGACTCCTTAAGGTGGTTCCTTCCTTCCTTGATTACAGATATCAGATTACAGCCTCCCAACCTGGAGAAGGCAGCAGTTAAGATCTGTCCTCCAGAACTGCGACAACAGAAGTTGTTGGGATTTGCTCTACCTGTCCCCTGAAATTGTCCAGGGAGGCAGCTTCTCACAAGAAGGTGATATTTACAGGTGAGCTGCAGTGTTTTTTCTTTCAAAGCAGACTTTCATCATTTGAAACTTCTACACTTGAATAGGGCTTTAACGTTGCCATCCTGTATATATGTGAAGCTGTTTTACAATGTAGCAGACTGCTGTGGTATTTATTGTCATATGTATACACACCCATGAAACTTCCTTACAGACAGGGCTTCTTTTTTTTTTTTTGAACAGGAATGCTGTTCTAGCTGGCTTGGCATCAGGGGGTGTGGCCTAATATGCAAATGAGTTCCTGCTGGGCTTTTTCTACAAAAAAGCCCTGCTTTTAGTGAACCAGACTGTTAATTCAATATGCAGATGACACCCAGCTCTATCCACTAATGGACGGCCGGCCCGACTCCGCCCCAGGGAATCTCAACCGGGCTTTACAGGCTGTTGCGACGTGGCTTAGACTGAGTGGGCTGAAGCTGAATCCAGCGAAGACAGTGGTCCTTTGTGTGGGTCGCGGCGCTCTGGGAGGGGAAATAGCTCTCCTGGCCTTCGACGGTGCGCCATTGAAAGCAGCGCGCCAGGTAAAGAGCCTGGGTGTTTTACTGGAGCCTTCATTATCGATGGAGGCCCAGATAGCAGCCACTGCCAAGTCAGCATTCTTCCATCTGAAGCGGGCAAGGCAGTTGGCCCCTTTCCTTGAGCGCCAGGACCTCGCAACAGTGATCCACGCAACGGTCACCTCAAGATTGGACTACTGTAATGCCCTCTACTTGGGGCTACCTATGTGCCGGACCCGGAGGCTGCAGCTAGTGCAGAACGCGGCGGCCAGGCTGTTGTTGGGACTCCCGAAATGGGAACATATACGGCCGGGGCTACGTGAACTGCACTGGCTGTCGATTATATACCGGGTCCAGTACAAAGTGTTGGTCACTACCTTTAAAGCCTTATATGGCCGAGGACCCGCCTACCTGAGGGACCGTCTTTCCCCATATGAACCCCAGAGAGCACTGAGGTCAGCCGGGAAAAATCTAATGACTATCCCTGGGCCGAAAGAGATTAAACATCAGAATACCAGAGCACGGGCCTTTTCAATCGTGGCCCCTGCCCTATGGAACCAACTTCCTGAAGAGGTACGTGCCCTGCGGAACCTCGATCAGTTCCGCAGGGCCTGCAAGACCACCCTCTTTAAACTTGCATATTCGGACTGCTAAAGAAAGCTGTCAATTAAGGATCCGCCAATGCGGCTCTAAAGACCTATACCGCTATGTATAAACTGGCAGAACTAGCGTCAAACACCATCAGCACTGTCAGACCAAGTTACCTAACTGTATTGACTGGTTTTTAATGTTGTTAAATTTAATGTTTTATATTGCTAAATTTAAAGGTTTTATCTATTGTTGTATGTTTTTATGAAATGTTGTTAGCCGCCCTGAGCCTGCCGAGGCGGGGAGGGCGGGATACAAATAAAATTATTATTATTATTATTATTAATTCATCAGAGTCAGTATTACCAACTCAGACTGGCAGTGGATCTTCAGGGTCTCAGGCAATGGTCTTTTGCATGACATACAACCAGATCCTTTTTAACTGGAGATGCCAGGGATTGACCCTTTTACCTTTTGCATGCCAAGCAGATGCTCTGCCATTGAGCCTCAGCTCCTCTCCTACTCCTGCTGGTAGCAGTTCACCAAGTTCTAGGGCAACTTCCTCAGCATCTGGACTTTGAGGGTCAGACCAAATGTTGGAAGATGACCACTAAATAGCTTGGTGTGTGCTGGGGAGGGGAACTACGAACTCTCCCAAGTTGGTTGCCTAGTGAGAGCAAGAACACAGTTTGCCATGTGTTTCTACCAAAATAGATGTTTCTCCATAACAAGAAATATAGGTGGATCGTGGAAAGGATGTTTTAGACTTGTGAATTTGCTCGTTGAGATAACAGAGACCCCAAAATAATGCTTTTCTCCTGATATTTATGCTTAGCTTTGGAATGGTGTGTTGGGAGACCCTAAGCAGACAGAAGCCATTGGAAGGTAGGCATTTGAGGACCTCTTCTGATCCTTTCCTTTTGTTTTTCCCCTCATGGAGCTTTCATATATTCCCATGGGTGCTTCTGTTCTTGTTTCTATCTGGCTTGGTGCTTTCCTGAATACAATCATGCCTCTTTTGAAGTAGCATCTTTAGAAATGTTTCTGCTGTTTTTCAAACATGTCCAGTCGCTACTCAGTTTTGGGGTGAATGAGTCTACTAGCCACTGGTGTGATGCATCTTGTTGGATTTCCTATTGGAGAGCTGCACTCTGTGAAAATGTCCATAGGTGTTATGCTTTGCAGGGACCTCTGAATTCTGTTAGTCTACTTCACCTGCTCTGAGGAGATGCATTCAAGGACCAAGACAGAGCTTAACAGATCAATTTATAAACAGATAGAGGCTATGGTACCATCATTTAGAAAAAAAAATGGTGTGGGGGCAGTTCATCTTACTTCCCTACATAGTATCCACAGATGACCCTTCTTTAAAAGATCTGCGGTCTTGTATTGACATGACCGAGATCATTAGAGAGTTAGGATGTCTTATATTTGTTCATGTACAAATGTACATATTGGGAGCTAGCAACCTTCTAAGGGCAGCAACACAATCATTAATCTTACAGCAGATTCCCAAGGAATGTCAGCTGCTTTCAGTTTTATCTAACTCGAGCTTAAAAACATACAGCTCGCTGTCTCCAAATTTGACTTGCAGTTTTTGTGTCGTCACACTGATGGACAGACCATTGTTGTGGACACCACCCTACAGGTCCTAAATCCACAACTATTAGCAAGGGATCAGGTGTAATAAGAAATAATTCAGACTCTTTTGATGCTTGCCCTGAACTGGATAGCCCAGGAGAGCCTGATCTTGGAAGCTAAGCAGGGCTGACTCTGGCAAGTACTTAGATGGGAGACCTCCTTGGAATAACAGGAGTCGGGAGGCAGGGGCAGGCTTTATTCAGCCACATTGCTGAATATTCTCCATGCCCCCATGACTTCCAAGAATATCTTCCCCCAAAATTCTCTTGATGCTCCAACACAGCATTTCTATAGTAATCTTTAATAGAAAGTGTAGTTTGGAAACAGAATTTCAGCTCCAATCCAATAAGCAGAAGGTTAATCTAGAAAAATAGCAAGGAGGCATAAAGTGGAGCAAGAGAACAGTTACCTAAATTTATACTTTATAGAACAGCAGTAAATTGAATGTTAATTCAATCTATGGGATCTAGACATAAAGGTAAAGGTAATCGCCTGTGCAAGCACCAGTCGTTTCTGACTCTGGGGTGACATCACATCATGACATTTTCACGGCAGACCTTTTATAAGGTGGTTTGCCATTGCCTTCCCCAGTCATCAACACTTTCCCCTCAGCAAGCTGGGTACTCATTTTACCAACCTTGGAAGGATGGAAGGCTGAGTCAACCTTGAGCCAGCTACCTGAACCCAGCTTCCTCTGGGACCTTGACATACTGTGGCTGAAAACTGGAGGAATGGAAAGGGGAGAAAACACTGGGGTGTGTATGTACATGTGTGCAGGGCTTTTTTGTAGCAGGAACTCATTTGCATATTAGGCCACACCCCTCTAACGTAGCCAATCCTCCAAGAGCTTACAGGGCTCTTCTTTCAGGGCCTACTGTACACTCTTGGAGGATTGGCTACATCAGGGCTGTGTGGCCTAATATGCAAAGGAGTTCCTGCTACAAAAAAAGTCCTGTGTGTGTGTATCCAGTGCTGCTAGCCCTTTAAGTCATCTATGAATGCAGGCAAAGTTCACTGTCTGCCTTTTGGAGATGCACCCAAACTTCCTTCCATATGTGGTCCAAATGCTTTGTCTAATGTAGAGGAAGTAGCAGTTCAGTTTCAGAACCATTCAAGTGTGATGTGTGGAGGCAGTGCCATAACCTGGATAGCCCAGGCTAGTTCAGTCTTAAAAGATCACAGAAGCTAAGCTGGGTTGACCCTGATTAGTGATGGGATGAGGGACCACCAAGGAAGTCCAGGGTTGCCACACAGAAGCAGGTAGTGGCAAACCACTTCTGTTGTCTCTTACGCTGAAAATCCTTCTGGGTTGCCAGCTGTGACTTGACGGTGCCTTCTGCCACCAGAGGTAGTAGCTGACAGGTGCTATCAACACACAGCTTTTCTTCTGAACCTTTTTTGGTGAGCCCTGATTTTCCATGTATAGCGGTCTTGAGTGCTGTTTACATGTGTGAGAATGGACCTTACAGATAAATAATTTCTACATCCCGTAAACCACAGAGCTTTGCAGCATTGTCGGTTCACACAGTTCAGTTGCCAGCTGTTTGGTGTTGAGTAATGAAATGAGATGAAATCCATTGATGCACATAAACTCTCAAAGCGTTTTGCATGCCACAAGATTTCAGGAGGCGTAATCCTAGCTAGGCAGATCTCTAAATCCACAAGTCTTGTGTATCAACCAGCAGCATGATTAATAGGTTTAGTAACAATGTGATTAATGCCAGGAAAGAAGAGAATGGAGATTTATTCCTGATAGTGGGTAGTGGATTCCTACAGTTTAGCAGAAGGGAATCAAAAAGCCAGCAATGAGTCATGGTTAGACTAAGATCTGGCAGACAGAGGGTCAAATCCTTTTGCCATTCTGCAATGGGGAACTTGCTGAGTGGCCTCAGGGAAGCCATTCTTTTTCAGTCTAACCTACCTCAGCACTGTTGTGAGCATTAAAAAGGAGGAGGGGGAGAAAACTGTAAACTGCTTAAAGTCCCCACTGTGGAGAAAAATGGGGTATAAATAGCTAAATCCCATCCAATCCAGGGTTTTGACAGCAGACAACTTGATCATGGCTAGAATTCTTCATTACTTCCCAGCTGGGACTTAGTTCCATATAATGTGCTTTGTGATCTCCTCTTTAGGTGTGAGCCATTGCTTGTTTCCAAATCTGGAGTCCTGGGTAAACCTTCCTGTGCCTCCGCAACTCAAGAGAGGCCTATAAATCCGACATTGTTACAAAGAAGTATGTTTCAGGGGATATGGAAGTAATTTATCTGTAAAGGCGTATTCTCATATACACACAGACAGCACTCAAGACTACTGTCCTGACAAAGGCTCAAACTACATGTGGGCAGCTCCTGCCTGGACTGTGAGCTCCTGCCTCTACATACCACAACGGAATAGCTTTGAAACTGATTTAACTGTTGCACAGGCATCATTGCAATATGTTTAAGCTGCTGTGAGAGTCCAGCTGTGGTCTGGAAGCTAGGAGGAACTGACCCTCTTCATGTCTGTTGGGGAACACAATGAGGACTTTGTATCACATGTGCAATGAGAGTTTTGTGCCTATCAGGCCCACTCCAGTTCTTTTCTGTTTGGGACAGCAGCACACAGGGAGAAACAACTGTAGCCTCCCCTCACCCCTGGTGTTTTCAAGTCATCTAACCCACACGAAGTCTCCAGTCTTTGAGTCCTCAAACTGACTGGCTCCATTGTGAAGCTTGTGTGTGGCCCTGTAAGTGATGTGATTGCATTCCCTTCCAGTGCCAATGTATGGGATCATCAGAGCTTACTGTTATGTCCAAAACTTTCTTTTTGACCAGAAGTGACATCAGGTTGCAGCTGACATAGCAACCCTGTAGGCTTTCAGTTCAGAGGTAGTTTGCCATTGCTTGCCTCTGCATAGCAACCCTTGACTTCTTTGGTGGTCTGTCCAGGTGAACCAGGACTGACCCTGCCTAGCTTCCAAGATCTGATGTAATCTGGCTAGCCTGGGGGCATCCAAGTCAGGGCAAAGCCTCTTTTGAGGCTGCATTGGCTTGCTTCCTTGGCTCCTTGCCTCCCTGCTGGTAGAAGAGTCTTCCAGGTAATTATCTGGGATTGGGGTGGGTGGCTCCCAGATCACTAAACCTGTTCTTGCGCTTAGTTCCCTAAACATTCCACTTGCACTTTAATCTAGTGCTCAGGTGGATTGGATAGGTGCCTGTGCCTTCTGAGATGCTAAAACCATAAACAACGTAACTACAGCACTCCTTATAGAACAGCTTTCTTCAAAACCTGTACAACTTTGACAACACTTCCCACCATCAGTATTTGATGGTGTGTCAAAGAAGGAATATCAAAGGAGGAGGATTTAAGCCTCCCCATATCGTGCTGTTTCCCTTTCTTTCAAAATACTATTTGGGCTAAGGGTTTTTTTTTTGTCATCTTCTGGGCATGGGGCAGAGGTCACTGGGGGGGGGGGGGTATGGGAGGAGGTAATTATGAACTTCCTGCATTGTACAGGGGGTTGGACTAAATGGCCGTGGAGGTCCCTTCCAACTCTTTGATTTTGGAGGAGGGGAAATGACGCAGAGTGAAAACAAACTCTTCCTCCCCCTCCAAGTGCCACTGTCCTGTTCAAGCATCTCCAGCTTGTAGGGTTACCAGCCTCCAGGTGGGGCCTGGAGCTCTCTTAGAATTACTGCTGATCTGTACACTACAAAGATCAGTTGTGCTGGAGAAGACAGCTGCTTCGGAGAAGGCATAGCAGGGGTATCAAACATGCAATTCAGGGGCTTTTCCTTCTATTGACTGAGGCTCCCCTCCTCCCCCAGTCCTCTGAAGAAGGAAGGAAAGAGCCAGAGCTTCCTTTGCTTAGTTCCCTGGATCCCATGGGAGAAATACAAAGAAAGAACCTTTAAGACCAATGCTAATGTTTTAAGCATGGTTTAAGTTTTTTAAAATATATATTTGTGTTTGTGTTCTTTATAAAATTCATCTCTCTGCTACCTGATCTTAAATAGGTACACACATGGCCCGGCTTGATATAGCTTGGCCCAACCAGACATGACCTGACCCAACAAGGTCTTCTTTGTGTCAGATTCGGCCCTTATAACAAATGAGTTTGACACCCCTAAGTCTACAGTATGCCATAGATTCCAGGTAAAATTCCTCACCAAACTCTCCCCTCCACATGTACTGCTCCCAAGTCTCCAGAAATTTCCCTGGCTGCATTTAGCAACCTTTCCAGCTGGTTTTTTAGAGCCGAAAGGCTTTGGTATATCCATTACAAAACTCTAGCCAATAATTCTGCATGTAATTTGGGCTGAAAGTCTGGAAAGAAAAAAAGGCTGTTTGTTTTCAGTCTTTTACTGCCCTCTTGTGTTCATAGCAGGAAAGAAATGCCCTCATTTTGATTCAGACTTACTAGCAATTGAATAACAGACATTCTCACATTCTGACATGTTACTGTTTTATTGGTCTCCCATGTTAATGCAACCCAGATCAAAGGTTTTCTGAATTTGTTAATTTTACTATTCTTCTATTGGATTTTAACTTTGTACCACTTTGTATTCTAAACCCCACAAGTTATATGTAGCTCTGCTTACTGTACCTCATTCCTCATCTGAAGAAGTGTGCATGCACACGAAAGCGTACATTCTGAATAAAAGTTTGTTGGTCTTAAAGGTGATGCTTGACTCCTGCTTTGTTCCTACTGGTTCAGACCAACATGGCTGCCCACCTGTATCCATCTCTTGTGTTCATGTGTGTGCATGCACATTGTTTATATAATTGCATGTGGAAGTCACTGACAGTGCTATGAATCTATAGACTAGGTATACTCTGCTTAGGAGTGTTGGCAGCATAAACCCTAGATAGCAGCAAGGCTCACATCCACAGCTTCTGTAAAGAAACATTTTCTTTGGGTGCCACAGGCAAGAAGACCCTGCTTGAGGCTGTGACTGGTGTCTGCAGTGGAGTGCGCCCTGGGCTGGAATCAGCATTTATTCCCAATGGCCTGCCTCATCGAAACAAACTGCTGCAGCTGGTTGCTCTTTGCTGGCACCAGGAGCCCCATTATAGGCCACGTGCTGCAGGTATGTTGGCTTGGTCCTGACAAAATATTCGGGTTTTATACAAGCCTTTTGGCATTTGCAAATGCAGAGAAATGCACGCCCATGAATTATTTTGATCAGCTGCCCATCTGTGTCACACTCTGACTGGTGCTCCAATTCTTTGTGTCTTGGGTCTATGAAATGCTATAGCCTGCCTTTGGCACTGAGATTCAAAGTGGGACTATGCAGTGAAAGGCAGTGCAGTCAAATAGCATAAAACATCTAACAGGCAATGCAGTCGGGTTGGGGGGGCGGCTATAAAAATTACAGACAATACAGAAAAGTACCAGATAGGATGTGGTAAAAAAAAAATGGAGCTTGGAATTACAAAAGTCTAAAACAGTGTAGCAAGACTCAGGTAGCACATGCAATAAGCAGATAATACCCATCTTAAACTTTGGCACAGGCTATAGCCCTGTGACTCCCTTTATAAAAGTTCATTCTTGACCTGTTCCATTGTCCTATAGCCTTATTCCCTTTATAGAAATGCCCTCCTGAACAATTCTGTTCTGCATAGTTTGAAGAATGACAGAAGTGTTATAGCCTTCCTGTCCTTTTCAGTTCGGCCATTAGAAGAGGTGGGAGCCCCAGTCTTACCATTGCAGAGGATCTGAAGGCTCTTGCTAATGGAGATAAATGAACTGCTTACACCCAGTGCAATTGCCTATACCTTCCTCCTCCATTAGATTATCTCAGATCCTCCTTTTGCCTTTCACTACACCTTTCACCGCTGGTGCCACTGTCAAGCTGATAAAGGACCCTTGAACATTATATAGATTCTTGATTCCATGATTACACGTGGTCTCTAAGACACCCAGCCCTCAGGGAGGACAGTCTTCGGGACCATCTCTCCTGGTATGTCACCCAAAGAGCACTGCGCTCAGTGGATAATAATCTCTTGGTGGTTCCTTGCCCCAAATGCTTCTGCCTTCACTTATCTAGGGCTTTCTCAGCTCTAGTCCCAGCCTGGTGGAACACTCTTCCAGAGGTGATCCAGGCCCTGTAGGACCTAAGGCAGTTCCACAGGGCCAGCAAGATAAGTGTTCCACCAGGCATACAGCTGAAGCAACGATAGTTTCTAGACTGGTTCCCCTCCTCTCCAGCCACCAACTCTATCCTAATATCAACCAAAATTACAACTGTCCTTGTATCAATTGTAATATCCATCATCCCTTGAAAGCTTGTTGGAAACTGTGCCTCATATGCCGTCTGTTTGATTATTAACTGTGTAGGAATGGGTTTGTATGTATTGCTTTAACCATTGTTGTTATGAGGCCTGAGCCCTGCTTTGCAGGGGAGTGCAGGCTAGAAATCAAATAAGGTATGTAAAAACTATCAGAACAAACCATTTGCAGGGAAGTCGGGACAGTCAGGGCCACCTTGGATGCTGCAACATCCAAAGAGAGGAAGCTGCAGGGGCTGTGGCTTGCAAAACCCTGTGCCACCATAAGTCCATGCATTTTTCAGGTGCCCCAGGGCTCTGGGTTGGTTTTGGGTACAGCTGAAGATGACATCAGACTCTAAAACAGGGTTCCCCAACCTTTTTAAGCCTACAGGTGCCTTAGGCATTCTGATACAGGATGGTGGGTAGGGTACAACTACAAAATGAATGTCATAGAAGGCAGTACCAACTACAAAAGGTGAGGGAGTGAGGTCATGTATAACTCTAATAATAATGCCAAGTGGGCAGCCATGTTGGTCTGAAACAGTAGAACAAAGTAGGAGTCGAGTAGCACCTTTAAGACCAACAAAGTTTTATTCAGAATGTAAGCTTTCGTGTGTGCATGCATCGTTTGTTGGTCTTAAAGGTGATACTTGACTCCTACTGTGTTCTAATAATAATTCTTCTACATTTCAGCCAGAGCTTCTGTTTAACAGGTTACCTTCATTAAAAAAAAATATTTTCTTTCGGGAGCACACACACACACAGTAGCATAGTGAAGATTCGTGTGCTGTAGAGGCAGCTGTTGCTGAAGCAACCTTTGAAGTATCTGTACAGCCAATCGGGGCAGAAACCCCACCTGGCCCTGCCCACTTCCTGTCAACAATTGGCAGGCAATAGGAGAGAACAGTTGGTGGGGATCACATGGGGGACCCATGCTCTGGAAGCTAATGTAGTATATGTGGATATGCATAAAATCTAATAACACAGGGACACTGACTGTATATATACACAAGTGCAAATCTTTGAACATACCCACAGAAATAATATGTACATTTCCCCCTTCTACAGACTGCATGGTGCAGCTACAGGACATTCTTGGTATGTTTAGAAAGGAGATGATTTCTGATGCGATCTACAATCTGATTCACGCCAAGGTGAGTGACACCCATTAGCATCCCATGTGGTGGTTGAAGCACCTGGCTTTTGGGCTACCTGCTTCAACACCACCATAAAAGGCCTGGTGACTAAACACCACGGCAAACGTTACAAATGACTGGACATAGCTTCGCAATATGCAAAGGTTTATTTATTTATTTTATTTTGTGAATTTATAGTCCACCCTTTCCCCCAATGGGCCCAGGGCAGATTACAACACAATGAAACAGTTAAAAATTCAACAATAAAATAATTAAACAACTAAAACAAGTTAAAACAATTAGATAATACAGTGTGGATGGTGTAAGCACATTTTACAAATTAAGGCATAGGTGTCCTAGATGTTAGAAACATCAAGACTGTCAGTCCGATCTCTAGCAATCAGGATGGTAAATCAGTGTAGGGATGCCAGTTAGATGGTATAATAAAAAAAGTAAGGACATCCGCCTGCCTCAACTAAAGGCCTGGTGGAACAGCTCCATTTTACAGGCCCTACAGAATGGTAGTAAATCCGGTAGGGCCCAAATTTCCACGGGGAGCGGATTCCACCAGGTGGGGGCCAGGGCTGAAAAGGCCGTGGCCCTAGTCGAGGTAATCCGGACGTCCTTTGGGCCAGGGATAGTCAGAAGATGTCGATTGGCCGATCATAGAACTCCCTGGTGCTCATATGGGGAGAGACGATCCCGCGCAAGGAAAGTAGTTGAACTACCTTCTCCTTTTCTTGCCTCTCTGCCCAGAGAGGAGGGAAAAAACTTTTAAAACTCAAGAGTGATGGTTTTGCTCATTTCAAACCTCCAAAGAAAACATGCATTTCTTCAGAGCCCATCAGAAAAATATAGTGATCATGCATAACTGAAGGATCATGTGTGATGCACACTTTCTGGTGGTGGTGGAAAATGCTGTCGAGTCACAGCTGACTTATGGTGACCTCGTATGGTTTTCAAGGTGAGTTGACTTTTAAAGGTGGTTAGCTATTGCCTGCTTCTGCATCATGACTGTGGTATTCCTTGGTGGTTCTCCCTCCAAATATTAGCCAGGGCTGTCCCTTCTCAGTTTTTGAGATCTGACCAGATTGGGCTAGCCTGGGCTCTCCAGGAGGATGTACTCCTCATCCTGGTCAGTATTCCCTCTAGGCTGAGTTAGTGTGAGCTAGCTCACAATTTTTTAGCCTCCAGCTCACACATTTTTGTCTCAGCTCAGGAAAAATGGCCCCAGAGCAAGCTAATTTATGCAGTAGCTCACAACTTCAATGCCAGTAGCTCACAAAGTAGAATTTTTGCTCACAAGACTTCGCAGCTTAGAGGGAACATTGCTCCTGGTATATGTATTCAGATTTAGCGACCGAAAAGGGCTTCTCTCTCAGCCTAGCCTGTCTCTGAGGGTTATCTCCAGGATAACCTAGAGGAAGAGGGAACTGTGTAAGTTATCCTGAACGCCTTTGATTTATTTGATTTCTAGCCCACCCTTCCCACAAACGGGCTCAGGGCAGGTTACAACATAGTCATAAACAATACGTTTTACACTTAAATATATTTTAAATTTGCACAATTAAAACCACTAAATAAAAAAAAAAAAACAATGGCATCCAGAACTAATTCATTGTTCCAGGTGATCCAATAAATCACAAACTGTTCCAATAGATTGTCTCCAGCTCCTGAGTTATCGAGTCTTCATAGTATTCGGTTCCAGAGTATGACAGGAATGGTAGGGTAAAACTGATTTAAAAATGGACAGAGAAAGAACTGTCTCTTATAGAGGTGTGCATTTTTGGGGGAGGGGGGCTTGCATATGGAAGAAATGGGGTCCACTACCCCAATGCCAGTGTTGGAATCCCCCTCCCTACCCCCCACAGTGTTGATTTGCATAGATACAGGTGGGTAGCCATGTTGGTCTGAAACAACAGAACAAAATTTGAGTCCAGTGGCACCTTCAAGAACGACCAGGTTTAATTCTGGGTATCAGGTTTCATGAGACTGAAAACTAACAGCTTAAATATAAACTTTCTCTGGCTGACATCATAGATTCCCCACTTCCTGTTCCTTGGAAGAATGACGTTTTCCCAGCGGTGGACTTTGGTTTGTTTTCGTGCTGTGATAGCTTTGTCAATTGTCCACCCCTTTCTGCTCTTTCATGACAAGCATTGCCATGCTATGCTTCTCTTTTTTCAGGACTGTGTAACAGATGCTGCCAAAAGCCCAAATGCTCATGCGCTTGAAATTGATTTGCGCAACTTGGAGGTGAGCACACTCTGTTTGAGACATTATCCTGGAGGACAGGACTGCACTCTCTGCTAAGCCTGGTACTGCCAGCCCTCATGGTGTATGTTTTCCTGGCAAACATGGAAGGAATCCTTTCTCTTGGTAGCTTCCCTTGGTAGTACTTACAAATGCACCTTGCTGTAAGGAAACTGAAATATAGATGGCTCTTCTACAGGAGGGGTGTGGTGTGGATGCCAGCATAATTTTTTCATAGTATTTTGTGGTTTCTTATGGGTAGTCTGTCGTTGTATATGAATAAAAAGAGGATCTTTGTAATCTGCTTTTCAGATGCAATGCAAAAAAAGAGGAAGTAGAAGCCAGAATATTTGATAAAAAATGGTGTGTGTTAATGGATTATGCAAAGTTTGAGTCAGGGAAAATTTCCCAGCCAGATATAATAATAAACAGTTTAATAGACCTGCCAAATTCAGATGCATTTCTTAGTCAAAAGGAACTGGGGTGGGTGTGGGGGATGGAGCCAGAAAATCCAGGGTATTGCTGTATCGGGGCAGTATATTGCTGCTGCTGTTACATTAACTAATTGCAGCTTTCCCTCCTTGTCACAGGCAGTCAGTCCCCAGCACAAGACCAGGCTCACCAAAAAGACTAGTTTAGAAGGACAGAGCTTGCCTGGCAGCCACCTTGAAAGTGACACACACGAGCAAGAAAAAGAAGTGAAGCAGACACTGTTTGCCACCCCTCCTGATACAACCCTGGAAAAAGGTATTAACATCTCTCCTCCCCCCATGTAAAAACTCTGGTTCCCAAAGGTCAGTAGGTGGCCTCTTTGTTCATATCCCTCCTGCTAGGCATGCTTCCCACAGCCATCGTCCAGACCTAAACAGAAACCTGATAATGCACAGTAGTTCATGAGAATCTCTTCACAAGAGATGCTGAAGTGGCGTTTGAAAATTTCCTCTATCTCTTTGGTGAGGTCATGCTGACCTGTTATTATAAATGTTCAAATGTTTGCACAAAAACTGCTTAGCCTCACACAGCTCCTTTTGGGTGCACAAGGGTTCACCCTCTCCACAGAGAAGGTAAGAGTTCTGTGTGGCTATCATGTGGCACCTGAATGACTGACAGATTTGTTTTAGCACAGGGCTAGCATCTCCTCTGTTCCACCTATTGAGAGGCGAACTATTTCTGCTGCGTGCAAGAGTATCTAAAGGGGTAACTAAATTGATTGAGGGCTGGAGTGGGGTAGTGGTTAGAGTGCTGGACTAGGACCAGGTGTTACCAGGCTTGAACCCCCAATCAGCCATGGAAGCCTGCAGGTGACTTTTGGCCCATCAGAGACTCTCGGCCTAATCTAGCTGCACAAGGTGAGGATTAAGCACAGGAAGAAGGAATGATATGAAAAGCTGCTTTGGGTCCCCAATCAGGGAGAAAAGTGGGATATCAATTGGTATCAAACAAATTACAATGGGTTCGGATTCCCAACAATATTCCCTCTAAGCTGTGGAGTCTTGTGAGCAAAAATTCTACTTCATGAGCTACTGGCATTAAAGTTGTGAGCTGCTGCATAAATTAATATGCTCTGGGGCCATTTTTCCTGAGCTAAGACAAAAATGTGTGAGCCAGAGATTTAAAAACTGTGAGCTAGCTCACACTAACTCAGCTTAGAGGGAACACTGGTTCCTAACCTGGGGGTTGCCTCCTAGTGTTAATTGTGGGGGAGGGGGTATTTTGTAGGGAAGATGTGGAGAGAGGAAGGCAGACTTAACCAGTCTCATATGTGCTGGTTTTCTTTCAATGCCTATATCTCCTCCTAGCTGTTTTCAACCCATTTTCCCTGGTGCAGAGTGATAAACTGCAGTATTGCAATCCAAGCTCTGCTCACGACCTGAGTTCGATCCCAGTGGAAGCTGGGTTCAGATAGCTGGCTCAAGTAGCTGGCTCAAGGCTGACTCAGCCTTCCATCCTTCTGAGGTCGGTAAAATGAATCGCAGCTTGCTGAGGGGGAAGTGTAGATGACTGGGGAAGGCAATGGCAAACCACCCCATAAAAAATCTGCCATGAAAACGTCGTGATGCGACTTCACCCCAGAATCAGAAACGACTGGTGCTTGCGCAGGGGACTATCTTTAGCTTACTGCAGCTTACCACGCTACACCACGGGGTTCCTGTTTTTAATTGTAAGCCACCTCAAATAGGACTCTGAAGAGTGGCACAGAAATATTCTAGATAAATAATAGTTAAAGGAAGCAGTCTGTAGATTTACTGACGCTTCTGTGTAGTTTGTAGATCCCTCCCTGGTTCCAGTTTCTTGCTACAATGCAGTTCAAGTTCAAGTCAGCCTTTATTGGCATAAAAATAGCAGTACAAAATTAATATAGTGTAAAGCAGGATAAAAACACAACTTTCATGTACACTTGTATGAACAGAAATTATTACTGTGATATCCTTTGATGCAACTTTAGAGCAGAGTAGAGAAACTTGGCTGACCTCTCAGTAACATTGATAGAAAAATCATTCAAGAGTCTGTGGACCTTAAGCGCATCAGAGCAATCGATCATACTGGCTAAAACAGGGTATAAATACATATAACGTAGGTCCATATGCAGATGGCAGTGCAGGAGAACATGAGTAATTGACTCAACACATTTTTGTTTACAAGGGCAATACCTAGCTGAATAGGCTATTTTATTGAATCTGCCATCAAGAATGGCAGAGGGCATAGCATTGCACCTAGCGAGAGAAAACGCTCTGGATTGTTGGGGCACCTGCAAAGATGATAGATAGGAAGTCATCTTCCCTGTGCTGAGAGGGATCTCAAAGTTCAGAGGGGAGCAGATTTTGTTAGCCAGACTATTAAACTTCTGGCGCTCAATGTCTAACATCCTATTTTTGATCTTTTGGAATGCAGCAGTAAATGTAAGCATGGACAGAGATTCTATAGACAGACCCATCACTTTAATTTTATTCTCTATGTATGCTGACCAATTTGACACATTGGACTCAGAGAGCATTTGATATATAAAGCTCCCAGGTTCGAAACTATAATGTAAACGTAGCCAGAATTTGAATGTCATAAGCCATGCACTGGCTTCCATTAAGGACTGACCAGTTTCTAAGCAGATGATTGCATATGAAACACATTGTGGCATGCCCAGAATTTTTCTCAGGAATTTGAATTGGGCACGTTCAATAGCACAGTCAAAGGACCTAATCCAGATTGGAATGCTGTACAGTAATTGTGTGGTCACTTCGACCTTAAAAATTCTTATAGCAGCTGGCACAAATTGGTTGCCTCTGTTATAGAAAAAGTGTGTTATAGCTGAAGCACTGGTGTCAGCTGTCTTCACTGCATACTTGCAGTCGGTGGACCAGGTCGCATTATATTGGAAGCAAATGCCTAATTTCTAAATATCTCCTAATTAAGCTTAATCTCTGGATGACACAGGAGAAAATTTGGGGCCCTGAGCAGGTGGGTTTTTGCAAAGGAAAGTCCACCTATCGCACCTAGTTGAGAAGTATTCTGTGAGAAATAACCAGAAACTATTTGTGGCTTTCCTGGATTTAAAAAGTGCATTCGATTCAGTTGATAGGGACCTTATTTGGAATAAATTAGAGCAGCTAAATATGGATAAAAGACTTCTCATGCTCGTTATGAAACTGTACACTTCTAATTCTTGTCAGATAAAATGCTCACTAGCAGGCAATCTGACACCAAAGATCTCTGCTAACAGGGGTGTCAAACAGGGTTGCATATTAGCTCCCTTTTTATTCAATCTCTTCCTTAGCGACCTTGCTGGTCAGTTGTCTGATGCTAACTGTCACAGCCCGAAACTTAGTGCAATACATGTACCCTTGCTACTCTACGCAGACAATACGGTGTTGTCCTGCTCTAGAGTGGGTTTAAGACGTCTGCTGTCTCACTGTGCAGTCTATCTTACTAATAACAAGCTTCAGTTGAACAATGATAATGCTGTTCTTGAACTGATTTCTACAGGTCCTCCAGCATGTGACATCAAAGGATTTGGCCCTCGCCATTCCTTACCCACTCTACTTCCATCGGATCCAAGTGACAAAGTCACCTTTCCCTTGCGCAGAAAATCTGAGGGTTGTCAGCAGCCGCTGCCTGTGCTGGGAGCAGATCGCAGCCCTTCCAACAGCAACTTTCCCTATGCCTGGCCCGGACGCTCATTCGCAGGTGAATTTTTAAAAGCTGTTTATTAAGAAGAGCCAATCTTGTTTCAAATCAATTAGCCCTGAACTCTAGTCTGTTGCTGATTTACCATGGCTTGCATTAGAAAAGGAAGCATTATGTGAAATCAGTGTTGTTTGGGGCGGGGGGAGGAAAATGTCTAATGACTCAGGAGAGACCAATTTCGCACTCACGCTGCTGTCACATTTATCTTCTCAGCACGGTGTCCTTCGGATTTCCCACTATCTGCTCCAGGGCTGCAGCAAACTTTGCGGTTTTCACACAGCAAAAGGAAACCGCTAAAACCCAGTTTTATTTGCTGCAGCCCCGGTGCAGATAGTGGGAAATCCGAAGGACGCTGAGCTGAGAAGATGAACGTGACAGCGGCATAAGATGAGTGCGAAATTGGTCACAATCTTCTTCAAAATGAAGGATCCAAGTCACAGAAACTGTCCCAACAAACTTCACTTTTACAGTGACAGGTTGTTGCTAGGGAACCATTTGAAGCCACAGTCCCACATTGACTTGGGAGCAAGGCCCAAGTGAACCAAATAGGGTTTACTCCCATGTAAACAAGCATAGGACGGAATTGTGACAACTGATGACACCTGCTTCTGATGTTGATTCCAGATGCAACTATGCAGCAACACTGCAGTCCAATGACTCCTTAAAGACAAATGAAATTTATCTCAAGATAAATTTTTGTGAGGCAGAACTCACTTCATTAGATGCACTGGAGTGCTCATCTTCACCAGTTCTTTATGTTTACAATCACAAGCAAGAAATGGGCAGATGCTGCAAAGGGAGGCTAGTTTGAAACAAATAACCAGTCAAAGAGAAATCAGTCCATCAGATCCAATCAAGGAAACAGCAATAGGAAGTAAGATAAGTAGAACTGATTAACAGCAGTATTGGGGGAGGGGGATCATGCTCAGCTATTAAAACCTGTAGTGAGTGAGGAAGCCCAAGTCTTTGTTCCAGCCAGGGGGCTGGGGGAGGAGAGACAGGGGTTTTTTTTAATGGCTATAACTGACTACTAATTTTTCTCACTGCTATGAGCTCTGACAATGCTTCTAAATTTAACTAATTGAATGATGCAGTCAGATAAGAAAATGAAATCTTGGTATCACATCCCACCCTTCCTCTAAGGAACTTGATTAATTTAGTTGTTAAATAGTTCTTTCAATATGTTGAATGCGGCGTGAACTAGATCTGGCAGTCACAGAGCAAAGAGAGAAGCGCTTCTGGGAACTTGTTTCCTTTGGGTTTGGTAAACCCCCTCCTCAGCTTGAAGCCCAAATTTCAGGAAAGGATTGGTTTGCACATTTTAGCAATATCTTTGGAGTACCCCCCCCCCTCCTTGCCCTTGACGGATGGCTCACAGAGGCAGATATCCCCTTTTGAATTCGCTATATCACCTGACTGGCCACCAGTCACTGAATCTGAGGTTAAAGGTCTTATTGCCTCTCTAGCCTTGGGAAAATCTCCAGGGGAGGATTTTATTCCTCCAGAATTAAGTCTTTTCCTGATTGGTGGTCAGCAGTGCTTGCTAAAGTTTTTACCCAGATTAATGAAACTGGTCTATTTCCTTCTGGATGTAAACTGAGCATTGTAGTTCCAATCCACAAGAAAGGTGATAAGGCAGACTCAAAAAATTATCGCCCCATAAGCCTGCTGAATACAGCTGCGAAACTTTATAGAAAATATCTTTTGCATAAACTGGAAGACTGGGAAACTTCCAATCATGTAATCCATCCTAACCAAGCTGGCTTTAGGAAGGGACAATTCGGCCCCGCCCTGGCTGGGCTGCAAAGCAGCTGCGCACCACAGGGCCGCCCTTTGCCTCCCTGGAAGGATGGGAGGCTGGAGAGCTTCCCAGCCATCCGGGTGCTGCGGGCGGGTGGAGCGTCGGGGCTATTTATAGCCTCGACCCCACCCAGTCAGCGCAGTTCTTTTTTGGCTCTCGGCCCACCTACCCACCCTGTGGTAGTACAGGTTTGACCAATTGTCTTATCAGAGGCCAGGTAGGAATTTTTTCATCTCACCTGGTTGGCCTGCGGTGGGGTGTTTTTCGCCTACCTTGTACTGCTGACAGTGGTGTGGAAGTTAGGTAGGGAGGTTTAGTTTGGTCACTTGGCAGAAGGAGCAAGGGGTTTCTGCCTTGCAGGTGAGCACCCAGGCCTCTGCACCTGTTAGTGCAGGCGATACGCAGGAGCGGCAGGTAGGCTTTACAGCTCAATGCTGTATAATGCGGATTGTATTCGTGCCTCCCCTAAATTCGCTTCCTTCTGGGTATTGGGGCTGAAGTTTAGGGGAGGGTATTTTGTGGCCTGGCCGGCCCAGCATTAGCCATAGTCATATAGCTCATGCTGGGGGCAGGGTGGCTCGCCCGTTGTTGGACTTGGCGGGGTCGGAGGAAGACCCCAGGGCTTGTCCAACTGCAGGTAGCCCTTGCCGTGTTAGTTGTGTTAATTAAATAAAGTGGCCCATTTCCCAATATTTTGTGTCAGCCTCTTTATTCCGACTGGGCGGGGGGGAGGGGGGGAAGCATAATTGAGCACTGTCAAAATCTTTACCATTTAGCCCTTTCAGGCATTAATGGCCCCACCAAAGCCCTTTTTGTAGCATTTAGTGATTGTTCCAAATTAAAATAAAAATACTAAATTGTAGTAAGCATTGTGTTACAGCACAGCGATGCAGTTGTGCAGTCATACCATCTGGGGTATGTACTGACCACCACAATGTTAATTCCAAGGAGACCCCAAAGTAGACAAAGCCTCATAAGAGTATGATTTTTTTAAAGCCTCCTAGTCTGTTGTTCTGCCTTGATAGCTGCATCAACAATATCATTTCTGCTGTTTTTCAAATAAGGATTTTCACCATTTACACCTCAAAATTATTTAGTTTTATTTTTTTTGTTCACACGCACTATTTTAATTGAAGTCTAAGTAACTCCAGTGGCCTCTTAATGAAATCTTTAGTTTAAAAAGGGAGGGGGGGGAGGAGAAAAAACTCAGAATAATTGACCAGGTTATCTATAGAGCAATATGCAGAGTAGTAACTTGCATAGCTCCTACTAGCCCAAGCTTGTCAGAGCTTGGATGCTAAGCAGGGTTGTCTATGGAAGACCACTAAGGAAGATGGAAGTTGTTATACACAGGCAATGGCAAACCACCTTGTTTGCCTGGAAAACCCTATGGGGTCTTCATATGTCAGCTGCAACTTGATTGCATTTTATTATAATTATGTGAATTATGCAGTGGTATGGGTTGTAAATGGATGGGGTGGGCATAGAATCCCAAAAATGTAGAAAAGATACAAGTGCGTTATATTATATTCCTCTGTGCTACAGATCCATGCTATAGAGGAAACTGCTGTGCCATCCTAGCCTGTGGGCGAGAATCCATCTTGAGCTTTATGACAGAAGGGCGCCTGAATCACATCTTGGACGTTCTGCGCTCTCAGCAGATCTTATCCAGAACAGACTATGAAACAATCACTTCATTCCCCACTGTGACCAGCCGGGCGCGTGCTTTGCTGGACACTTGCCTCAGCCTTGGAGAGAAAGCTGCCCAAACTGTGGTGGCTGTTCTGTCTGCCAGCAAGTGCAGCCCTTTGGCAAGAGGCAGCCCTTTGGCAAGAGGCGTCTGGACCAACATGGTGAATTGAATGGCTTTTAGCACAGCATGTTGTTCACAGATGTCTCCAGAAATGGTAGCTTTGTGCTGGCGTTGGTTTATGTGTCTTTGTGACTTGCTGCCACGGATGTGAGTCTCACACACTTCTGCTCAGTGACTTTAACCAAAGAATTGGATTAAGAGATCAAGTCACCCGGTGCCTGCGTTCATAACCATCAGTGTCCTTTTTTAAACTAATGATGGCTCTTTGAGTTGTTGGAATTAGGGCACAGCTGAAGTTTAGTGTTGGCTTTGAACTTCCTACTTGGAGAGAATGCATTGTGGTGCTCTAGTTTTTCATACTGGGGGAGAGGAGGTTTGTCAAGACTTGGCAAATGGAGGGGAAAAGGCACCTAAGGCCAGCTGCGTTGCCCTGTGGAGCGGTAACAAAGGACGCCTGCTGGGATAAACCGTAAGGTCAAACTGAAGCCAGCCATCACACCAGCAGGGCATCCTAGTTCAAATGAACTTTTGTTAATTGCTGAGTTTCAAGAGGGCTTTTAAATAATCATTGAGGCACCTATTACTTTATGTGCTTGTAATTGAGGCTGGTGAATCCTCACAGTGGCTCTGCCCTGCTATAATGGGCATATCCATCTGATGGATAAAATAGCGCTAAATGTGTATAATATGTCTGATAGCGTCCACTTAAATTAATGGTGGCAATTAATGGCAGCAGCCCAGAGAAAAGTCTGCACTGCAGTCACAAGAGGATTGGTTGCTGAAACTAAGCAGGGGAAGAGACTGCTTGAGAGGTGCTGTGTATGCTGATGTAAAGTATATATCTGGAGGGTTCCTGCTTGGTTCATCGGAGCCTGAAGGACTGAGCTTGGGGACTCAGGAACAAAGGGCAGTAGGATCCAAATCCCTGTTGCCCTGCTCCAATCACGGGCCCCCTGCTGGTTTGAATGATCCAATGGCATCCTAGCATGGGAACCTTGAAATGTATATAGTTGGCCCGGTTGGCCCTTTTATTCATTCTTAGTCTTAGAGTTCAGCTATGACCATGCTGTACTTAATAAAGAGCTTTGATCACTGCTACCTTGTTTCCTCCATGCTTTGAACCCACTATATTATAGTATAAGAGGCATTTTTGCTGCTTTGAACTCTTGGGAGAGGAAGGAGGGTATAATGCTATCATCAATATGTCTTGGGATTTGCCTTCAAACCCATAAAAAAAAGACACTTCTTTAGCCCTTGTTCTTCTTCCCTGCAACTGGTCCTGTAAAGTGCATCAGGCTCTGCCAGGGATGGCTCTCAAAAACTGAGAGTTAGCAATGTTTTTCTTCTAAGGCGTCACAGCCAGGGATATAAGTAACTTAACATTTCTTACCAGTACCATCAGTTTTTTGAGGAGAGGGACCCTGAACCAGAAGATTTATTAGTACATACACTGGCCTGTACCATACTACTTTCATTCATGCACACAGCACAATACCCGGGATAGAGCGGCTGTGGCTCTGTAACAGAGCATCTGCTTGGCACACAGAATGCCCTGGTTCAATGCCTAGCATTTCCAGTTACAAGATCCAGGTAGTGAGTGGTGGAAGACCATAAGATACTGGAGAGGTACTACCAATTTTAGTAGTCTTCACAGACTAATGGCCTGATTCAATATAAAGCATCTTCATAAGAACATAAGAGAAGCCATGTTAGATCAGGCCAATGGCCCATCCAGTCCAACATTCTGTGTCACACAGCGGCCAAATATATATATATATATATACACACACACACACACATACACACACACTGTGGCTAATAGCCACTGATGGACCTCTGCTCCATATTTTTATCTAACCCCCTCTTGAAGGTGGCCATGCTTGTGGCCGCCACCACCTCCTGTGGCAGTGAATTCCACATGTTAATCACCCTTTGGGTGAAGAAGTACTTCCTTTTATCCGTTTTAACCTGTCTGCTCAGCAATTTCATCAAATGCCCACGAGTTCTCGTATTGTGAGAAAGGGAGAAAAGTACATAGAATCATAGAGTTGGAAGGGACCTCCAGGGTCATCTAGTCCAACCCCCTGCCCAATGCAGGAAACTCACAAATACCTCCCCCTAAATTCACAGGATCTTCATTGCTGTCAGATGGCCATCTAGCCTCTGTTTAAAAACCTCCAAGGAAGGAGAGCCTACCACCTCCTGAGGAAGCCTGTTCCATTGAGGAATCGTTCTAACGGTCAGGAAGTTCTTCCTAATGTTGAGCCAGAAACTCTTTTGATTTAATTTCAACCCATTAGTTCTGGTCCTACCTTCTGGGGCCACAGAAAATGATTCCACACCATCCTCTATATGACAGCCCTTCAAGTACTTGAAGATGGTGATAATATCACCTCTCAGCTGCCTCCTCTTCAGGCTAAACATCCCCATCTCCTTCAACCTTTCCTCATAGTACATGGTCTCCAGACCCCTCACCATCTCCGTCGCCCTCCTCTGGACCTGTTCCAGCTTGTCTATATTCTTCTTAAAATGTGGTGCCCAAAAGTGTGCTTCATGTGTTCATAGGATGGACAAAAGGAAGTACTTCACTCCATGAATAATTATATTGTGAAATTCATTGCCAGTAGACTTAGCAATAGCCACAAGGGAGCCATCAGTGAGAACCTCCATATTTAGAGGCAGTAAACCTCTGAACACCACTGCTAGGAAGCAATATGAATGGAAGGCCTTGGGCTCTGTGACCTATTTACTGGCCTTCCAGGAAACTGTCATGTGAAAAAAGGATGATGGACTAGATGGACCACTGGCCTAATCCAGCAGGGTACTTCTTATTTTCTTATGTGTCCCATATTCTGCCCACCAAGTTATGCTGGCTCTGATCTTGGTTTATGGCAGAAAAACAGAGTTGAACAAGAGAACATGTGAAAATAGCTACTTGGCAGTTACTATCACTGTGACAGAAACAACTTAAAATTGAGATGGTTCATAGCAACTCTGTTAAGGCAAAAGGGTAACAGATAGCTTTATCCAACAGGAGGTCTAGAATTTGACATAAGCAGAATTGGATCCCCCCCCCCATCCAATTTTGTCAGACCATCAAAGGAGTACAGCTTATCAAATTACATGACTTATATTTACAAACTAGGACCGATTCCTCACTAGCCTTATGCCGCTCTCACTCTCTTCTCCATGGGGCTTCTGTCTGATTTTGCACAAGCTGCCCTGGGGCTGCAACTCCTTTCGCCTCATTTGCGTGGCAAACAGAAACCAGTTTTTAGAGCATCTTGCTTGCTGCACGAAAGAGGAGGAGTGAGTTGCAGCCTCAGGGCAGCTTGTGCGGATTCCGAAGGAAGCCCCATGTTATCCTTATGTGAACTATGTTTTTTTTTTTTACTGTTTGGTTATAGTGATGTTATGCTTACTGAATGATTTAAACAATACAGAGTAAAAGAATTACAACTGTTAAACAAAGCATTATTAACAACTGTGCTGTCTAGAGGTCATATATTTATAAATACATATAGATAGTGATTAATATAAGTATTAAATCTCTCCTTTCTAATCAAAACATAAATTTTTTGTATTTTTCAGGTACTTTACAATATTCTTTTTAGAGTTTTCAATATATTCAAAAAAATAAAAAAAACCAATGCTCTGTAAAAGTGTTTTTGCATGGTGGAACTTGTTGGATGATCTGAGAAGCTAATTTATCAATCACTAGTACATCCCAAATTTTTAGGAGCCATTGTGACTGAGTAGGTTTAGAAGGGCTTTTCCATTTTGAAGCTATCAATAATTTGGCGGCCATCGTGAGTAAACAGGCCAGATCCCTTTTTTCCTGAACAAACTTAAAATTTAGTAGAACTTAAAATTTAGTAGTAGTCATTTAGTAGAACAAACTCTGGGTTTTTGGAACAGTAACTTTAAGTATGTCATCAATAACAGATAACACATCATCCCAAAACTGTCAGATTACCGGGCAACTCCACCAGCAATGGTAAAAAGAAGTAATTTGCTTACATTCCTTCCAATAAAGAGGATCTGATTTGTGTTTAGAATGGAATAGTCTAAGAGGCGTAAGGTACCATCTAGCCCATAACTTAAATTGTAATATCAAATTATTGGCTGGGGTTCGAAAAAGAGTACCTGTCCATATACTGGCCCATTGTTCTTCTGAGATATCCCTCAGAGCATCCTTCTTAGCACTTTGTTGGGAAGAAGTTTGTTGCCAGTTCTTAAAATTTAAGATTTTATAAATAATGGATATTGTCCCTTTTTGCTGTTGGTAGTCTTTATGAATAAAATTTTTCAAAAGCTGTTAGGGGTCTGTCTAGCTGTGTGTTCAAAGAGTTGCTATGTAGAAGATGGTTTAGTTGTTGCAACTGCATCCATTGGACTTGTGTGTTAAGTTTTTGGGAAAGGATTTATTTGGAACATAGTTGACCTTTATCACATATGTCAGAAAACTGAAACATATTTTTCTTAAGCCAGTTTGCGTAGTCTGACTTACTTCTGCCTGCAGGGAACCAGGACTGTCCCAAAAAAGATGCCACTGGGAAGACTCCCGGGGCAAAGGTTGGTCTAAATTTATCCCACAATTTCAATGTGGTGTTAATATAAGGATGGTCTTTCACAGTTGGATTCCTATCATTGGATTTGTTCCAAATTGTTTCACATAGAATGTCAGGAGAAGAATAGTGAAACTCAGGGTCAGCACAGATAACGTGGGCAAGGGGTTCAATGGAGATGGTGAAAAGAATACAGGAGAGTGGACACCCTTGTCTGGTATGTGAACTATGTATTAAGGTCCACTTAGTTCAGGTGAGGTGAAATAAAGTTCAGAGACTGTAAAGTGCCTCTTGTGGTTTTGGGTCAATCTCATAACTATGCTTTAAAAAACTATGCGTTTAAAGAAAAACCTCAGCTTGAGACCCTGGAGGGCTGCTGCCAGTCTGAATAGACAATACTGACTTTGATGGACCAAGAGTCCAGTATAAAGCACCTTCATATGTTAATATGCCATTTACTCTTCCTGTTAGGATCGCTGAGGGGAGGACATTAAGCCTAGCAAGTGAAAAGGTTCTATGTAGTGTTGAATTCTGAAGTTGGTAAAGGTAGCTGGGAGGATGACCCAAAATAGGTAATATCCTATGACTGAGGGGAGAGCAAGTCTTATTGGCTGCGCTGTACAGTTCCACTAGTTCTGCCTTTAACAGCCTATCCCTTATTATTCGCAGTGCCTCTGTTTCTGAAAGAGGAAGGAGAGATTCAAGGGAAATACTGAGTATTTCCAGTTTCCTTCCTATGTTAGCCAGCTAGGATGAATGATTAGATTTAGTTAATAGTTGGAAACAGTACCTGGAGGGGTCAGAGTTATAATGAAACGCAGCCAATATTTGAATGTCATGAGCCACGCCCTTGTGAGCATAACATTCTGGCCACATTCTAGGCATAAAGCCACATATGGGACACAAATTGGACTCCCAAGATCTTCCTTAAGAAGTCCATTGCTCTGATTTTGTAAATGAGCTCATTTAACAATCTGTAAGCCAAAATGCCATCAAAACGAGGTTGGGAAATTGACAGGTGGGCACCTGACTTAAAAAGGATCTAGAATCTATGTATGCAGGATACACATCCAGAAATTATTGCTTAAATTTGCCAAGGACACTAATTAAGTAAAGCAATTAAAAATTTATTGTAGAAAAATATAGAACACACATACAAGACAATGAATACAAACAACACACATACAGTCCTAATAAAAATAGAGCGAAATGCAGAGATAACACAAGGGATTAACAAACAGGGTGATAATTACCGATCGTAGTCTTCAAGGAAGGCTCCAGTGGTGACGAACGAGGACTAGGGGGAAGGACCTTCAACTGGCCAAGAATCGGGGATGTATCTAGACAGTGGAACTGGGGTACTGCTAGATGCACACCTGTGGGGAGTTGGACCACAGGTTATAAGGACTACCTTGAGCCCTTAGGGGATGGGAGGTACAGGGGCGGATGTCAGTGGTCAGCTGGTACATGACCTCAGAAAAAGGGGAGGCTCCGCAATGACCATAAGGGTTGGACTTATGCAGTAGCCAATAGCCAGTTTATTGGTGGCACCTAATTGGACCTCCAGGTAACAATGGGCCAAAGTGGGAGGTTCCAGGATTACCATTAAGGGGAAGAATGAGAGAAATGATTGGGGTGGGGGTGATTAAAACTATCAAACTTATCTAAAAAGGTGACAATAGGTGGCCAAATTGCTATCTAAGGTAACACCCAGTCTAAACAAAGACACTTGGCTCTAGGTGAAGATGTTCTTCCTCCTCTTCAGTTTTCTATTGGCACCAGTCGTTGTCTTGGGTTCCGTTAGACAAAGGCTTAGGCGGTCTGGCAGGATCCACGCCTAAGATAAGCTTGATGGTTTATACATTGGTGACATCTGTTCAGTACGTGAGCCTCCTGCTTCGCTGTTATGGAGTCTGGCACTGCAGGAAGATAGCTGCTGGTGGTGTTAGCCTTCCAAGTTGGAGTCTCTGGTCAAGGCTGGAAACCGCTTGCCTGGACAGTTGCTGGTGGCACAACTTCTTCCACTACAACGCCCGAGATGGGGATCGCACGGAGCGACTGGAAACCACCTGTTCTCCTGGTTAGCCCTTCTCGAGAGACACGGAGTGCTGCTGCAACGTTGTGGCTGTTAGTACTCATAAGTCCCTTCCAGTCTGGTAGACAAAACACACTTTTCCCTGGCAGATGTGTGTGAGTTGAATCTCCAGGCACCCTGGCAACCAAATGGGTGACTACAATGTTCTGGAATTAGGGGTCTTTTTCTCACAATTCTCATGGTGTAATTTCACCTTGACATTTCTTTGTTTGAACACAGCCATGCTTAGGTAAGGGAGGGAACCTAATTACTTTGCACTTTGCCGAGTGCAATGTACAAAGTAATGCACATTAGGGCCAAGAATCCCAGCTACAAATACAAGTTGATGGGGTGTGAACTGGCAGAGACTGACCAAGAGAGAGATCTTGGGGTCATGGTAGATAACTCACTGAAAATGTCAAGACAGTGTGCGTTTGCAATAAAAAAGGCCAACGCCATGCTGGGAATTATTAGGAAGGGAATTGAAAACAAATCAGCCAGTATCATAATGGTCCTGTATAAATTGATGGTGCGGTCTAATTTGGAGTACTGTGTGCAGTTCTGGTCGCCACACCTCAAAAAGGTTATTATAGCATTGGAGAAAGTCCAGAAAAGGGCAACTAGAATGATTAAAGGGCTGGAACACTTTCCCTATGAAGAAAGGTTGAAATGCTTGGGACTCTTTAGCTTGGAGAAACGTTGACTGCGGGGTGACATGATAGAGGTTTACAAGATAATGCATGGGATGGAGAAAGTAGAGAAAGAAGTACTTTTCTCCCTTTCTCACAATACAAGAACTCATGGGCATTCAATGAAATTGCTGAGCAGACAGGTTAAAACGGATAAAAGGAAGTACTTCTTCACCCAAAGGGTGATTAACATGTGGAATTCACTGCCACAGGAGGTGGTGGTGGCCACAAGCATAGCCACCTTCAAGAGGGGTTTAGATAAAAATATGGAGCAGAGGTCCATCAGTGGCTATTAGCCACAGTGTGTGTGTGTGTGTGTGTGTATATATATATATATATATATATATATATATATATATATATATATATATATATATATATATATATAAATTTTGCCACTGTGTGACACAGAGTGTTGGACTGGATGGGCCATTGCCCTGATCTAACATGGCTTCTCTTATGTTCATATGTTCTAATATTCTGAAATATTACACATCTTTGTGTTGTGCTTTTAATAGATTTACTTTTTGCATAGAAGGTTACCTGTCTGTCCAAAGTAGAGAGTGGAAAGGCATTGCTGACAATTAATGGTACATAAGTCGGAAGGTGAATATGAATTAACCTTTGCCCAAAAAGCATCAGTTTGTTCTATGTATTACCTAACAAACCTATTATTGAATCAGTTTCTTTAACTTTTAATGGCAAATTGAGGTATCTTCAGATAGTTTAGGAAATAAATTGTTGGAGTGGGATAATAAGAAGGGTACAAATTAGCATGTATGCTATTATTTTTGCCGTTCTTATTCTTATAGCAGAAATGGTACATAATTCTTTCTTTTTGTCAGATTATGCCAAAATAGTTGATCCACAAATATTGAATTTTAATCAGTCTTCTTCCAAAGCTTTTAAATTGCCTATTTCCCTTTATGTTTGAATGATGAACTTTTTGTGTTTTTCCTTTGATTGAAATAATTTTATTTGATACATTTTAACTTTTAACAATTATTGCAATTGACTAAGAAAACAATTGCATTAGTATTTCTTCCATCTTATCAATATGCTTTATGCTTTGATTGGTACCATGAAGATCTAATGGGGAAAACTGAGTAAATCAACCATTTCTCAGATAAATTGTTTTGGCTCTCCCTTCCTTATCAACTGCTACTTCCACCATAATTAGAATTTTCACAACTTTGTAGGATAAATTACTCTTTTCAGTACATGGTCACTTGGAACAAATAATTCTTGAAGAGACTAAAGAGCTGGGCTCATTTTCTGTAGCAGAACACTGCAAGAACTTCATTGAGAGCTCTTCATTAGCTCATAGGTTGAAGGACAGTAGTGGAAATACAGCTGAGCTAGTAAAATTTTAGAGGTGATCTCAATATGTGTCTTTTGACTTTTCTTATTCCAGACATGGACCGCATAGGTATTTTTAAAGAGCTCTGAAAGTTCTGAAGTTTTGATTACTTCAAAATATTTTCTCCATTTCTGCCAGCGGATGGGATAAAAGGCTTCTTGGGGGAGAACGGTGACTCCTCTACAACTTTTGCTATTCTGAAGTCTTTGAATAGAACACCACTTCTTAAACACACGGGTGAAAAGCTGTGGGCCCTGGTGCCCCCAGATCCATCTATTGTAATTGCCCACAAAGTCTTGCATACAATGCTCTATGAACCTGTGCCTTGATTCAAAAGAGAGGAAGGCCCCATTCAGTGTATATTTGGACTGGGTGCCAAGCACATTGGTGAGGTTCTTTAAACTCTTAAGGACAATGAAATCTGTGTCTAAGTATATTCCTCCAAATTTCCACATGATAGCTAATCGACAGGCATCAGAAAGAATGGGTAACAGATAAGGTTCCCATCTATGTTGGGCAGCCTCATACCAGTCAATCAGTGGAGTGTCCATAAAAAGGTCCTTCATGTCCAAAGGTCTGAATTCGATATTGGTGAAGCACCTGAACAAAGAGGTGTCCAAGTATTCTCTTAAAGTAAAATTGTGCTTTGCAAAGCCATTCATTAGTATAATAATTCTGGCTTCTGGGTGAACCCTGGCTGCTGATTCAACAGAACACATAAACAGGAAGTTGGGCTTTATTTGTTCTGATGTCTCCACAAAGTATATATTCTTAGACAACTGAGAGGGCTGGCCAGATGAAGAGGGAGAAGGTACAAATAGAGGACATTTAAACTCTCTGAGCAAGCTGTAGAACCAGGTATTGCCCTTTGCATCTGTGGTGATTCGCCAATAAAATATGATGGCAATAAACATGAACTTACAGATGAAAACAAACATAACCCAGAAGTTGCAGTTGGTCGAAATCCTGGCTAATTTTAGCACTTTGCACATGGTCTGCTTTCTGTAAATAAAATAGGATATGCTGCAAAAAAGAAATACAACTAGTTAACATGTGGATCAGTATCCCATTGACAACAGACATTTTAAATCATATTTGAAACTATAGTGCAATTGCACCCCCAAATTTCTGCAGTTCATATCTGAGTATTTTGAGGATTCTTGGGATTTGGCTTGGTTTGTTCTGATATCTTCACAAAGTATATATTCTTAGGCAAAATATAAGACCAGTCTGAGTGGGCGCATATATGTTAATAGCAGAAATTTATTTCAGTTTTCCATAGTTTTTAATAAAAGCTGAAACAGGAATCTGGGTTGCCAGTCACCTGATTTGGCAGCCTCCAATCTGCCACTGGCCAGCTGGGGAAGCCCCATCCCCACCACCTGGTACAACATTCCAAGAGTCATGACATCATGCGGAAGTGACCATGTTTCTACACTCTCAAATATAACAGGATCAACAACATCTTTGGCAGAGAGACTGGAGTTCTTCAAGACTGAAGAAAATGTTATGCCAATAAAGGTTTTTGGAATTGGAATTGGACTGAAGAAAACAAAACAAAAAAGCAAGCCTCAAAGGCTACATTTAAAAAACATTAGCGAGCACCACATATATTATGCACTATCTACTGTCTCTGCCTTTGTTTTCAATATTGTTACTGAGCCACTGGTTGACCTTCAGTTCAATTGACGAACTGAAAACTCTTCAAATGCTTACAAAGACAGAAGCAGAATCTCCAGCCTTAAGAGGACCCGTATTCAATTGTTCCACGTTGAGGTTAAAGGAAACATCTTAAATTCCAGATTCTGAAAACAGAAATCACCTCACTATTGAAGAGGCCAACTCTAGGTCAAATCTAGAGTACAGCAGCCCACTCCAAGCTATTATTTTCTGCTTGCTGAACTTAGCCACTAGAAGATCTTCTGCCACTAAATGATCTTCTTGCTGAAGAGACTGCTCTTGCTGAAGAGATTGGTCTGCTGATTATCTCAGTCTAAAACTTAAAAACAGGGTTACCAGATTTTAAAGCCCAGCTGGAGTCCTCTTTGACTATGGAGGCCCAGGTAGCAGCCACTACCAAATCCGCCTTTTTTCATTTGAGGCAGGTACAGCAGTTGGCCCTTTTCTGAAACACTGTGACTTAGCAATGGTGACCCATGCCATGGTCACCTCGAGAATAGACTAATGCCCTCTACATGGGGCTGCCCTTGACTCTGACTCAGAAACTACAGCTAGTGCAGAAAGTTGCAGCATGGTTGTTAATGGGGCTTCCCCGATGGGAGCACATTCAACCAGTGTTGAAAGAGCTGCACTGGCTACCCATTGTGTTCTGAGTCTGTTTCAAGGTGCTGATATTGACCTTTAAAGCCCTATATGATCGAGGACCTGTCATCTACAGGACCACCTTTCCCCATACATTCCCTAGAGAGCACTGCGTTTGGGAACACAAAAGCTGTTATTCATCCCCGAACCAAGGGAGGCCGGCCTGTGCTCTACAAGGGCCAGGGCCTTCTCAGTGGCAGCGCCAATGATGTGGAATGCCCTCCCAGAGGTCATAAGGGCCCTGTGGGATCTTTCCCATTTCCACAGGCCCTGTAAAAATGAATTATTCTGACAGGCCTGTAATATCTAAATGGGAGAGGACAACCACTTTAACACTGCTGAGGACCATTATATGGGGACCATCATACAGACCACTGTCAGAAAATTATGACATAGTTATTAATTGGACTGCCATAAGAACATAAGAGAAACCATGTTGTATCAGGCCAATAGCCCATACAGTCCAACACTCTGTTTCACACAGTGGCCAAAAAAATCAAGTACCATCAGGAGGTCCACCAGTCGGGCCAGGACACTAGAAGCCCTCCTGCTGTTGCCCTCCCACCCCCGCAAGCACCAAGGAAGGAAGCTAGAATTCCACCAAAGAAGGAATTCACCAAGGAAGGAAGCCAGAATTGCTGATTGAAGGAAGACAGAATTCCACCTATATTAAAAGCTAGAATTCCATGTATATTAAAACTCTGAAGTAGCTCCATAAACGTAATTTTAATTGTTTTATTGTTTTAATACTGTAACTTAAAATTGTTGTTTCAACGATTTTAAGCCCCCCTGAGTCTGTTCACGAAGAGGGCAGAATAGAAATTTGAAGTAAGTAAAATAAACAAAATAAAGCAGAAGCATTTTTTACTGCCCTATGACTGCTACCTTATTCAATTTTCCGGCTTCCTTGAGCTGTACTGCAGAACAACCTGCTGGTGGTCCCCAGCCCTAAAGACATCCAGCTGTCCTAGACCAGCCCCTAACCTGGTGGAACTCTCTGCCAAATACCAAATACCACTGCCAAAGGGACTTAATGCAATTCCACAAAGCCTGCAAGGCATAGATACGCCACCAGGCTTTCGGTTGAGGGCAGCGACAGTTTCCATCTGGCTAGCATCTTCCTCTGCTAATTATACCTGTTTTTCCCCCTGCCTGTGAATGAGACTGGCAGTTGAAACTGGGACAATTATTGTTTGCCACCATATTGTTAAAATGCTCTGTTAATTGATTTTAGCTCATGTTTACTTTGTTGTGGTTTTATACATGCTGTACACTAGCCAGAGCCCTGCAGTACATAAGAACATACGTGAAGCCATGTTGGATCAGGCCAATGGCCCATCCAGTCCAACACTCTGTGTCACACAGTGGCTAAAAAAAAAACCAACCGAGTGTCATCAATAGGTTCACAAGTGGGGCTAGAAGCCCTTCCAATTTCCACCCCCCAAAACACCAAGAATACAAAGCATCACTGTCCCAGACAGAGAGTTCCAACAATATGCTGTGGCTAATAGCCACTGATGGACCTCTGCTCCATATGTTTATCCAACCCCCTCTTGAAGCTGGCTATGCATGTAAATGTGGCCACCTCCTGGGCAGTGAATTCCATATGTTAATAACCCTTGGGTGAAGACGTACTTCCTTTTATCCATTCTAACCCAACTGCTCAGCAATTTCATTGAATGCTCACGAGTTCTTGTATTGGGAGAAAGTAGGGTTGCCAAGTCCCCAGCTTCCTGCAGCGGGGGACTCTCTCTCACGTGTGGAGCACACGCACAACACAATGATGTCACCCGGAAGTGACATAATCAAAATGGCAGCACCCTTATGGGGCTGCTCTGGGCATTTCCGGAAAAATTCTATGGTTTTCCCAGATGATCTAGCCATTTGGGAGGTAAAAACTCTATAGTACCTATGCACCATAGAGTTTTTACCTCCCAAATGCCTAGAGCGGCCCTGCTTGGCGCCGCCATTTTTATGACATCACTTCTGGGTGACGTCATCATGCCAGCAACGTTGGGGGAGGTTCCCCCCACCGGCCCAATGTAGTCTGGCAGGTTGGGAACCTCCTGAGTGGGAGAACTCCTGCCTGGACCTGGGGCTTGGCAGCCCTATGAGAAAGGAAGAGAAGTACTTCTTTCTCTGCCTTCTCCATCCCATGCATAATCTTGTAAACCTCTATCGTGTCACTCCGCAGTCAACGTTTCTCCAAGCTAAAGAGCCCCAAGCATTTTAATCTTTCTTCATAGGGAAAGTGTTCCAAACCTTTAATCATTATAGTTCTCCTTTTCTGTACTTTTTCCAATGCTATAATATCCTTTTTGAGGTGCAGTGATCAGAATTGTACACAATATTCCAAATGAGGCCACGCCATTGATTTATACAGGGGCATAATGATACTGGTTGATTTGTTTTCAGTTCCCTTCCTAATAACGCCCAGCATGGTTTTGGCCTTTTTTTATTGCAATCAGTGAGTTTTCTACCATGAAAACCATTTTCAGTGAGTTATCTACCATGACCCCAAGATCTTTCTTTTGATCAGTCTCTGCCAGTTCACACTCCATCAACTTGTATTTATAGCTGGGATTTTTGACCCCAATGTGCATTACTTTGCACTTGGCCACATTGAACTTCATCTGCCGCGTTGACATCCACTCACCCAGCCTCAGTATCAGGAACTGGGCGATTTGTAAACACAATAAGCAAACAAACTTTCATGGGTTTCCTGAACTAAGTAACTTATCAGCTTGTGCTTTCTATAAATGTATTTGGGAACTCCAGTAAGAACTGTGTTTTACAGAAGTCAATCCATTACAGCTCTGCCAGAGCCAGGAAAAAACATGGTAAATTCCCCTCCCAAATATTAATGAAAAATTCCAGGCAACAGCATTTGCATCAAGTTAAACATGTTTTACCAGCATTACTCCATCTAATTTAAGTAGGTTTGTTCCACAGAGAGATAAAGTAGTAATTCTCTCAAATTAATATTACTGCTGCTACTAGGGTTGCCAAGTCCAACTCAGCAAATATCTGGGGACTTTGGGGGTGGAGCCAGGAGCCTTTGGAAGTGGAGCCAGGAGCAGGATATGACATCACCTTTGTGATTTCATATCCTGTGATGTCACTTCCAGGTCAAAGATCAAGTGATGCCACTTCTACGCTCCACTTCTTTCAATGGTGTCACTTTCAGCACACTGCACCCAAACGTCTTCCCTTCCTGTGATGTCACTTCCTCCTTCCAAATTTAAATTTATCTCTTTACATTGCTTTCTGCTACTCAAACATTTGTTGAGTAGCAGATCTCCAGCCACCACCTGGAGGTTGGCAATCTTAATTTATATCCTACCTTCCATGGGAACCCAAAGCTGCTTCCATCAGAGGTTGAGAGTATTCCAATGTTACCCAGAAAGTTTCCTTGGCAGAGTGGGGATTAAATCCAGATCTCCCAGACCCTAGTCTAGCACTCTAGGTTAGACTTTACCCTTTTAAGCTTAGGATCCCCAGGTAGTTCCCTTCTTTGGTTTCCAAATAGTTAGCAAAACTGATTTACTGTGTCTCTCCCCACTCACCCCTCTCCAAATGGTTGTGGAATATCTTTGTTGGCCACTGGAGAAGGGTGAGCTGGGAGGTAAACATGCCTATCACCTTCTCCTCTCCACATGATTTGGTACTCTCTAAACCACTACACTAGAGTGTTGAACCAGCCCTTTATGTTTTATAAACAGTATTCAGAAATATGGAGAAGGCCATTTAATAACAAAGAAATCAAAGAATGCTAGTTAGACATCAGCCCACAGAATAAGCTGTCCTATTAATTCTGAGATTCTCACTATATGGATTGAGAAGTCACACCTCTGTATGCATGGCTAACAAAGCAAGAAGAGGAACTGCTAAGTTTCCTGAGACAGTGAAATCTTGAGAAAAATATGACATAGCAGAGCCCTAAGAGCCCCGTGGCACAGAGTGGTAAAGCTGCAGTACTGTAGTCAGAGCCCTCTGCTCACGACCTGAGTTAGATTCCAGTGGAAGCTGGTTCAGATAGCCGGCTCCAGGTTGACTCAGCCTTCCATCCTTTGGAGGTCGGTAAAATGAGTACCCAGCCTGCAGGGCGGGGGGTGGGGAGGGAAGTGTAGATGACTGGGGAAGGCAATGGCAAACCACCCCATAAAAAGTCTGTCATAAAAACGCTGTGAAAGCAGTGTCACCCCAGAGTCGAAAAATGACTGGTGCTTGCACAGGGGACTACCTTTACCTTTTTAATGAAATCCACCGCAATATGCTTAAACTTTCTTAAGTTCATTCAGTAGTAATAGACTTAACACTGTACCCAATATACTGTTGAAGTAAATATAGGAATGGCTTAAAATCTATTGCTCTTCAGTTACACATTTTTTAAATTTCCATCTTCAGTTTAACAAACTTTTAAGAAATGCTAAATATATAATTAGTATCCCATAAGTATTTTAAAAGGGAAACCAATAGTTTAAAGGTTCATTTCATTTGTAATGAAATAGTAGAGAGTGAGGGTGTCATTTTGAAATAAACTTTCCTCTTCTAAGCATAAATAGAGGCACCTTAAAGTAGTATCTCCTCTCTACTGTATTACCAGAAAACTCAGTTGCAAAAATGATAAAACTCTTGAAAAGGATGTACAGAATTACTGTACATACCAAGACCTTGGGGTGTTTTTGGTGTTGTTTCTCCTAGAAGGCTGGCTGCATTAGTGAATATTTGATTTACAATGACGAGAAAACAAATTCATCTGTGGACAAAACTTCCTTAAAAACAAAGATAAAGGAACCTGAATAATATCAATTTATAATGGTGTGTTCTCAGCAGCTATTTCTGGCAGCTGAGAGGGCACAAAATATAGTAGTCCAATTACCAAATTAAAATGTACAAACTACAAATTATAAGCATTCCTAATTTCAGAACACATAGAACTTTTAAAACACAGAGAGACTAAAAATGAACACAGCCAAATATACTGAAACAATTTACCATCCATGTTTACAGTCTCTCATCACACCAGAACACTCACAGAAGAGGGGGGGGGGGGATTTGGTTAATCTTAAAAGGTGCTCCTGCTGTTAAGTGAAACACTGGCTGGCACAGCCTTCCCTCACCTCCAGCAAACACACAAACATGGAAGAGGAGGGGGAAACTTTGTTGATCCTAAAGGAAAGGGGGCGGGAAGCATGAACAGTCTTCACCCCCAACACACAGAAAAACTCAAGGAGGGGGGGAAGCCTCCTTGATCTTAAAGGTGCAGTGCTGCTGGGGAAAACAATCGCGAGGAGAGTGAGAAAGGATGGCATTTATAGCTCCCCTTCACCTCCAGCACGCACTCTCTCACTCACTCACAGATGAAGAGAGAAAAAAAACTTTGTTGATCTTAAAAGTGCTCCTGCTGGGTCAAATGCGATGGTGAGGAGGACAGACCCAGCCTCCCTTCCCCCACTTGCAACGTCGGTTGAGTGGACAGCTGCTCGCGCTCGTCCCATTCTGTGGCTCTCTTTCCCCCCTGCCTCCACCCTCCCCTTCTCTCATTTTACCTCAGAGGCGGAGCGGGCGACGCTGCTGCGCTGCCGCCTCTTGTCGGCTTCCCACCGCAGCTGCTGCACCGAGATGGGCTCGGAGAAGGACTCGCTGTTTCCCCCCTCCCCCCCTCCCGCTTCCAGATTTTTGGAGAGTGGGGGATGAGGGTGCAATTCCAGGGGTCCCCCGGCAGGGCGGGTGGGTTGGGAAGCCTAGCTGCTACCAAACACAGATGTTTTCCATTAGAATGAATCTTGTTCTAAATTACTTATTAATGGGTTTCATTCAGTTTTCCTATTGCCCATGGCATACACTGAGGTTCTCTCACTAACCTGGCTCTTTAAACCCTTAAAGTACAATTAAAGAGATTAATGTGGAATGCCAATAGGGTTGCCAAGTCCCCAGCTTCCTATAGCGGGGGACTTTTGCGCACGCAAAGCACGTACGCTTCATGATGACATCACCCAGAAGTGACATCATCAAAATGGTGGCACCTGTGCAGGACCACGCTAGGAGTTTTCCCTCCCAAATGGCTAGAGCGTCCGTGAAAACCATAGAGTTTTCCCAGAAATGCTAAGAGTGGCCCCGCATGGGGCGCTGCCATTTTGATGACATCACTTCCAGGTGACGTCATTGTGCCAGCGAGGTAGGGGGAGGTTCCCCCCATTGGCCCAATGTGGGCTGGCAGGTTGGGAACTTTCCTAAATGCCAAGCTCATGTTATATCGGTTTGGTTCTGCTTTCTGATCCTTAGTGGAGGGGGGACATGATTGCTCTTTTTAAGTATCTGAAGGGCTGTTACTTGGAGGTCTGTTCCTGTTGGCAGCAGAGGATAGGACTCACAATAATGAGTTTAAATTAAGGATGGGAAGGTACCAGCTGTACCAGCTAGGAAAAACTTTTATAGTAAGAGTTGTTCAACAGTGGAATCAGCTACCTAGGAAAATGGTGAGCTCCCCCTCACTGACAGACTTTAAGCAGTGGCTGGGAAAAACCAGGTTTTTAATGGAAGTGATGTGATGTTGTGAGCTGCCCTGAGTCCGCTTGCGGAGAGGGCGGGATATAAGCTTAACGTAATAAATAATAAATAAATAAACTTATCAGGGATTCTCTAGGCTGATCCTGCATTGAGCAGGGGGTTGGACTAGATGGCCTATATGCAGGGCTGGCTCGCCCACTAGGCAAACTAGGAGGGCACTGGGAGTCAGGGGTCACCGAATTGGGTCCCCCCCCTCCAGTGCCCAAGACAACTGCCTAGTCTGCCTCCCTCCCACTCCTGCCACCGCTGCCGCCGCCAGCCCCCTCCTGCCTGCTGCTGCCGCTGTGCTCTGTCACTCCCCCCACCCCCGAAGCTTGCCGCAACTAAAACTGAGCCCTATCAGCTTCTCACAGCCTGCACCTATGCATTTTGTTAAGAGATGGATGGAGGAAGCTTCGTTCCCCCCTCACTTCCCATTCTGGAAAGGAGGGGGGGCGATACCTCCTCCATCCGTTTCTTAACAAAATGTGCAGGCACAGGTTACGAGAAGCTAGAAGGGCTCAGTTTTATTCACAGTGAGCTGTGGGGGGAGCACGCAGAGCATGGTGGTGGGGGAGGCAGCAGGGGAGAGTGGAGTGTGCCGGGGAGGTGCCAGGGGGGCGCCTGCCTAGGGTGCTATTTGCCCTAGAACCGGTGCTGCCTGTATGGCTCCTTCCAACTCTGTGATTCTATGCTTAGCAAACAACTAAAATTGATTAGCCATATCACTGAATTACAGAACAGCGTAACCGGTGTAAATCTCATGCCTTCTTATGTGGAATCAGTTTCATTTTATATTTGCAAACCGTGTTCCATTAATGCTGATCCTAAATTTGTCAAATATCTTGTCCTGATAGTTCCAGGAGAGATCTGTTCCTTATATCACATGAATGTGATGTGGATTCTGGAATACCTAGTGCTGGACAGTAGGCTGCCCTGCCCCTCAAGGACTCATGAGCCTATGGGGGTGCTGATCCAGCATCCAGTCATTATTCTGGAGGAGGATGGAATGTTGGAGGGAAACACAGCAGAATTTCACTTCAGTTCAGCCTCAAAGAGAAAGCAGTAAGAGCTCAACTCTGGCTCAGGAAAAGGGCACACTGAGTGAAAGGTAGCTCTGCTTGGCAGTATGGCAGAGTGGTTTATACAGCACAGAGTACCTGATTGTGTTGAGCTATTAGCAGCCCTTGTGCCATTTAGACTGACTCTTGGGAAAGGGCAAACTGGATCTGGTGTGAGAGGATCTGGTCAATTAAATGCCTGTTTATGCCTGAAAATATTTAGGGAAATTAAATCTACTCTCTGAAGCCATAACTAAATTTATCTGCACCTGCCAGGTTTCTTCTTTGTCTATCCAGTGGTTTGTGCTGTTGATTTGTTCCTTGAAACTAACCAATAAATTCAACTTAAATTATATTAAAAGAAAATCTTGCCCCAGAGAACTCTGTCAACACAAAACTTACCTACAGCCCAAGCTATGGAGTCTTGTGAGCAAAATTTCTACTTTGTGAGCTACTGGCATAAAAGTTGTGTGGCTGCTGCATAAATTAGTTTGCTCTGAGGCCATCCTTCCTGAGCGAAGACAAAAATGTGTGAGCCAGAGGCTAAAAAACTGTGAGCTAGCTCACTAACTCAGCTTAGAAAGAACACTGCTGGTAGAAAGTTCATAGTTTAAAACAAACAGTTCCATGAAAATATAGGAGACTGTGTGGAAACGAGGGTTCCAGGTCCTACCTTGCTGCCAGAAATGGGGGATCCCCTGGTCAGACAAGGGGTCTGGCAACTCTAGTGGAAACACTCTGAAAAGACCTGTCACAAATTGATTGCATAGCACTGTTACCCAAGGCAGAACAAAGCTGTTACCCAAGTTAGAACAAAGTTACAGTCCAGTGGCACCTTTAAAAACAACAAAGTTTAATTCTGTTATAAGCATCCATGTGCATGCATACATCATCAGGATCTATTACCCAATGTGATGAAATAAAAAAGGTAAAAGTAGTCCCCTGTGCACGCAACAGTCGTTTCTGACTCTGGCGTGACGTTGCTTTCACAACTTTTTTATGGTAGACTTTTTACGGGGTGATTTGCCATTGACAAAGATATAAATATTTAAGAAATTTAAGTGTCTCTTAAGTTAGTAAAAGCACTTGAGAGGACTGAATATTGGTACCGGTAGCTGAGTTCCATAGAAATGGAAGAGATTGTGAATACTTACCAAGTGGAGACCTGAGAGATAGAAATAGAACCAACCCCTTTCATCAAAGGCAGAAAGACAGAATAAGACACTGGATGGACTTCTGGGTTCCGGCTCTGAGCGAGCAGATGCCTGTTGACTGAGCTCTGTCGAAGGCAGTACTGTTTTGTTTTGTTTCGGTTTTTGCTTTCATATTCCTATGGTATTCTTATCTTAATGGTTGCAAAGGTGGGGGGGAACTAGGGCTTTGAATGAGCAAATAGTAATGAGATTGCTTTTCCCCACCTTCCACTGACTGTTATATTTTGTCTCTCTGACTGCTGGGGATTTTGGCTTTGAGATTTATACTTCAGCAGAAGGAAAGCCTCTACTGAAAAAAGTGGAACTATGTCCAAGGCTTTTATTTAGAGTCTCAGCACCTTGTGCCTGGCTTTGTGGCTTTTAGTTTTTTCCTCTCCCCTTCTTCCAGTGTACTTTGGTCCAGCCTAGGTCTGAATCCTGGCTTTTTATTGTGGGGATCAATAAAAGAACTCGTGACCTTGAAGATTATTTCTCTCATCCGGCAGTAAAAGTTGTGTGGCTGCTGCATAAATTAGTTTGCTCTGAGGTCATCTTTCCTGAGCTAAGTAAACCTACTAAAATTAATGATTTCTATGCTTCAGTTCTATTCCTACCAACCTGTGATATTTCAGCTTTCAACTGTTTTACACCTGTTGTGTATGTGGACTCATGTAACACATTTTACCAGTGTTCCTGCCTGGCTCATTGGAGCCTTGGGGACTGAGCTTGGGGGCTCAGGAACAATGGACAGTAGGATCCAAAACCCCTGCTGCCCTGGTCCAATCACAGGTCCCCTGCTGGTTCAAATGGCCCAATGGTATTCTAGCATGGGAACCTTGAACTGTATACAGTTGGCCCCGTTGGCCCAGTTAGGCAGTCTTCTAGTTCAGCTGTTACCATGCTGTAACTCAGTAAAGAGCTATGATCACTGCCAGCGCGTCTCTTCTATGCATTGAACCCACTATATCAGGGGTCCCCAACCACCAGGCTGTGGACTGCTACTGGTCCATGGCCTGTTAGAAACCGGGCCTCCAGTGTCCCTGCCCGCCACCCCCCTGCCGCCGCTGCCCCCATCTTGCCTGTTAGCAACCAGCCGCAGACTCCTCAAACTAGGAGAGAACCTAAGGAACTGAGGTGTTATAATAGAGTAATTGGCCATATAAAACATAACTATTCCAAACTGGTAAAGAAAAATCTCAGGATCTTTGAGGCAACATAACACCCAAGAGGCAGAAACAGCCATTTTTCCTAACGTAAAAACTTCTCATGTATGGAAGGTGCCCAAAGGGTCTAGAAGTGAATATATGGAACCAGTTGAAGAGAACATTACAGAGGTTTTTGGTTGGAGACATTCAGAAACTTACGAACCTAATAAAGCCATAGCTAGCAAGGCCTGAGCAGTACGTAAAGATGGCATACCGGTCAGGAGACTGAGGAGGGGGAGTGAGCAGACTGGGATGTGGGGAGAGAACCCCTCTCCCCTTTTGATTTGGAATGATTTGACCAGATATGTCAATATAGTGATGAGGAGCAAACATGAGAAACTAGGCTTGCAGGCAGAGAGAACTCAACAGAAGGGGAGAGAAACTGCAAAACAGAAGTCCAAGAGCAAGCTTTGCCTAGGGAATTCCACTGGCTGGTGGATAGGAATATCACCGCCTTGTGGATAGGCTTGCCAATCCCCAGGTCCCAGCAGGGGTTCTCCTGCTTTCCCAGGCTCCTTCCCGCCCCCAGTCAGCTGGCCGGCGGGGGGAAGCCCCGTCTACACAGCCATCATGTGCCTTTCCCCCTCTGGAGGCTTCAGTCTCTACTTGAGAAAGTCTTCCTCTTTGAATGGTGTGTCTGCATCTTTAAGGCTGAAGGGGAGAGGGGGGGGAGGGGGGGAGGCAGAACAACATGGCTGTGAAAGAAGCCCAGACCCTTCGTTTGTTGCATAAGCCTTGCAGAGGTCGTTTGCATAGTGTGAAGGTAAACTTGAACCTTTGGTTGCCCTGTGTTACTGTAAAGAACTTGAAAGTTCAGCAACTCATGAGTAGAGGTGCCAATCCCCAGGTGGCAGCCCCAGTTTGGAGGCAGGGGAGCCCCAGTTTGGAGGCCCTCCGGAGCTTCAGGGTCATCAGAAATGGGGGGGAGGGAAATATCTGCTGGATCATAGGGTATAATGGAGAATTAATCCCAGGGTATCTGGGACTCTGGAGGGGTGGTTTTTTGAGGTAAAGGTACCAAATTTCAGTGTAGCATCTGATGAGTCTCCTCAAAATGCTCTCCAAGTTTCAAAAAGATTGGACCATAGGCTTCCCAATCCCCAGGTCCCAGCGGGGGATCCCCTGGTTTTACAGGCTTCCCCCCTCCCCCAGCCAGCTGGCCGGCGGGGGAAGCTCCACCCCCATAGCCATTATGCACCTCCAGGAACGATTCCCATAGGGAATGATGGGGAATTGATCCGCAGGTGTCAGGGGCTCTGGGGGGACTGTTTTTTGAGATAGGGGCACCAAATTTTTAGTATAGCATCTAGTGCCTCTCCCCAAAATACCTCCCAAGTTTCAAAAAGATTGGACCAGGGGGTCCAATTCTATGAGCCCCAAAAGAAGGTGCCCCTATCCTTCATTATTTTCTATAGAAGAAAGGCATTCTAAAAGGTGTGCTGTCCCTTTAAATGTGATGGCCAGAACTCCCTTGGAGTTCAATTATGCTTGTCACACCCTTGCTCCTGGCTCCGCCCCCCAGTGTCTCCTGGCTCCACCCCCAAAGTCCCCAGATATTTCTTGAATTGGACTTGGCAACCCTATTGGACCAGGGGGTCCAATTTTATGAGCCCCAAAAGAAGGTTCCTTTATCTGTCATTATTTCTAATGTAGGGAAGGCATTAAAAAGGTATGTGTTCCCCTTTAATGTGATGGCCAGAACTTCCTTTGGAGTTCAGTTGTGTTTGTCACAACTTTGCTTATGGCTCCACCCCCAATGTCTCCTGGCTGCACCCCCAAAGTCTCCTGACTCCACCCCCAGAGTCCCCAGATATTTCTTGACTTGGACTTGGCAACCCTACATGTGGATAAGTTCAGAACAGCAAGATGAGATTCAAAAGGCTTCATAGACAGAGAAGGCCCACTTTGAAGAATCTATAGATCCTGTAAGCAGGGCCGGCGCTACCATTAGGCAGCCGTAGGTGGCTTCCGGGAGCGCAGAGCCAGTTAAAGGGCACCGGTTTTGGGCCCTTCCACTCTCCCTTGCTTCCAAGCAGACGGAAATAGTCTGCTCAGAAGCAACAGCAAGTCTCCTGGTCTCTGTGTGCAGCGGGCAGCAACGGTGTGCATGCGGAGACCAGGAGCCTCACTGCCGCTGCACTCGCCTTCACCAGTGCTGCCAGTGGGGCGGCAACTGTGGCTTGCCTGGGGAGCCGGCCTTTGGCCGGCACCCTAGCACTGCTGCTGCCTATAATATTACTACCTCTGTGAAGAAAGTCTGTGGCTATGTGGGAGAGGTAAGTCCAACCGATTGCCTTGCACTAGATTGCAGTTACTCAAAGTTATTTATTTTTTAAAATCCTGCTCAGTGATTTCCTTAGTGATCCCCCACGAAAGTCCTGCTCAGTGATTCCCCACAAAATCCTGTTCAGTGATTGTCACACACCTTTTCAAAGATTATAGTTGATCTCCCAAGCTCAATAAAACTCTAAGTGCCTGGGGTTACAATTATTATTTATGTGTTTAAACCAGGGGTGGGGAACCTTTTTTCTGCCAAGGGCCATATGGATAATTATAACATCATTCACGGGCCATAAAAAATTATCAACTTAAAAAAACAGTACTCCGCCAAGGGAGAACGATTCAGGCCAGCAAAATTAATACAAATAATTGTTTTTATATTTGAAGTCATGTGGGGAGAGCCTAATCTGGCGCACACACACACATATACCCGTCCCAGTGCCCTAGGCAAATGCATAGGTCCAGCAGGAACTCAGTAGCATATTAGACCACATTCCCTAATATTAGCATATTAGGCCACACAATCTGGGATAATCAAGTGGAAACTGAACTGTGGCAGTAACTTTTCCAGGCCCTGCAGCAATTTTGGCCGGCCAGCCAGGCCCCAGGGAGGCTGCCGCACAGTATATCTAGGCCCTGTGATCCCTGCCTGGCCCTGGGGAGGCTGCTGCACAGCGCGGCTGGGCCTCACAATCCTCGCTGGCCAGCCAGGCTCCAGAGAGGCTGTCACATGGCTCGGTTTGGCCCAGCAATCCCTGAGGGCCACACCAAGTGACCTCGAGGGCTGCATACGGCCCTCGGGACAGAGGTTCCCCACCCCTGCTTTAAGCAATCTAGCCCAAGGAAGATATTGTCTTTTCTCCAATTTATTTGGTAAAATCTGTTGAAAACTACACTTGAGCCTATCCTCACAGTAAACCAAAATGAAGCTGATTATGGCAGAATGCAGCAGAGCCTAAGGCCCAAGGCATTGAACCAGGCTGCTGAAATCTGAACAAGGTAAGAAATAGGATTCTCATGTCCTCTTCACTCCCCAGTGCGGGGTCCAGGAGTGCCAGAGTGGGGCAATGTTGCCGTATGTGATTATCCTGATGTGGTGATGTCACACAGAAGTGACAGCACCATGCTGAGGATGCCATGCGGTGACGCTCTGGTATTCTGGGCAAAATTTTATGGTTACCATAGAGTTTTGGCTAAAATACTAGCATGTGACCATGCAGTTATATGTAGAGGAGCACTTTTAAGCCTCTTAAAAAGTGCCGTTGTTCACAGAAGCCTTGCTCCCTTTTATTTTTATTCCCTTCTTTTTTTCCTGACTAGCCACTGAAAACTGCAGACATAGCAAATTGTACGGGAATATGTAAGCACCTAATTAAAAACTGAATATACAGCAAAAAAGAACTCACTCATTTCTGCTACTGGAAAAGGGAAGCTTGGCTTCAGTAGGGTTGCAACATCCAATGAATTACAGACAAAAACAAACAGGAAAAGCCCAGGTATACTGCTGCTGTTGTGAGAGGGAGGAACTCACTCTACTTAAGACTGTTAAATTAGCAAAACAGAAGGGAGCTGACATAACTCCAGGCTGACAGCAGTAACTTTGAGAATTCAGTACTTCACCCAGCCATACTTATCCTTGCTCGTTCCAAAGTTCATGACTATATGAATTTCACTGGATTCAATCAAGGTCGTTTTCTGACTCCAAAACCATTGACTTGTCACCAGCTTACAGTCTGCTTTGTGCCCATATGCACTGTTGAAGCTGCCGACGGTGTTCTTTCCAATATGTCTTGAACATAGCACAATTCTGCTTATGGGTCCAAGAGTTTTTAGCTCTCAAGCTTTATTCTAATGCCCAGAAACAACTTGCATAAGCAGATGCCGGGGGGAAGGGTAGCTCATGAGAGTGTTGTTTTGCACCATAACTTCTGCTCTTTATTGTAGTATGAAATAAAAGTCTCACCTGTTTGCCAAATTACATCTAAATAAGGTCTGCCGGTTTGCCTCTTCTTCCTTTGAGACAAGCCTTATTCCAGTGGTGCTGCCATTACTACCCCAGTGCACTTTCCACCTCATTACTGTTCATTCTGGATGTTCTGCCTACCAGAAACAATAAATTGTACAAACTGGCAGTGGAGCTGAGTTTTCTAATCCTACAGAGCAGATGGTAACCAAGTGCTATCCAGTCTTAGCCAGTCTTCTCAACGCACTGAGTAAACAGCAATTAGTTGGTTGTGACTTGGGAGATTACTGTTTCAGTTCTGCATCTCCTGCAATGCCTATCGAGTAAAGCATCAGCACTCCCAAGAGAATCCTTTTCTTTCTTTCCTCATACCGGTTCCATATACTGAATGGGCCCACATATATAATAAAAAATTACGAGATCAGAAAATTGCCATGTCATGCAGCAAATAAAATGTCAATTTATGGAAGCAGTTCAAAGGATTGGTACTATCTATTCCTCTTCGCATGTGTTCACAGGCTCCTGAGTATTCATACCAGATAAACAAATTGGAGCTATTAAAAGTAATTGGGGGGTGAGGGATATGATGCAACAGAAAAAATGGCACAGAGGTAATCAGTAACATCAGAGAGACCAGGAAGGAAAAGAAGTTACATTGCCCATTTGGTTTCTTAAAATGACAAAATGACAACACGGTTAAAGTGAGAATATCTGAACACAGAAGATGCATCAGACAGCAAAAATTGCCAGCTTCACTTGTGAATCATTTCATTACCTTGGAACACATACAGTACCTAAGGAGCTTACATTCTGTGCCATAGAAAAAATGCACAACAAATCTGGCTTTTGGAGAAGAGAGTGCTTCTGGATCTTCATGTTGGATACTTTGATGCCTGAATTAATTGACTATTTGTGTGTCTAATGGAGTTTGCTGCTTTCTGTATCTGAGATTTGCACGTAGGCTGATGTAATTTTCCTCTCTTTGGTGTTGATGATTACTTTGTGCCATTTTTCTGTTGCATGTGCCCCCCCTCCCCAACTCAGGTCAAGTCAAGTCAAATTTAATGCTGTTAGAGACCCATCCAAAAAAAAAAAAACCAAGTGACATTAGAAAAACCAAGATATACAATTCAGCTTGAGTACAGTATAAAATATTATACATGCACAGCAGCCAAGAAGGTCAGAGCGCCTGCTCTGGCTGCAACGCCACTGAGGATGTTCTCCGCAGCTGAGAACGAAACGTCTGGAAGGAAAACTTTCTCCAGTAGAACACGGCACTTGATCCCAAAAGATTCTACAAACCCTAATAATATTATACATAAACATTTCAGTTTCCATTTCCAGTTATAAAACAAGGTAAATTAAAATATCTCATAGATATTTAAATGTTTTTATCAGTTATTTATGCATCTTATGGCTTGTACAGCAAATGTTGCCGTCTTCATAGTGATTTCCTGATTCTTATCTGCTAAAATTTTATCTAAATAAAAGCTAAAATCTCTCCCCAGAATTGGTCACAAATAGGAACAATATGTTGAGCAAAAGTTCTGATAAAGTTTACATTCAAAGAGAATGTGCTCTCTCGTCTCTATCCTCCCATCTCCGCACCTACATAACCTTTCCTCATAGGAGCGCTTTTTGTATTTACCTTCTGTGACCGCTGAAGGGAGCATATTCACTCTCATGAGTGTGAAGGCTCTTCTATAATCAGGTTCATCTAAATTCTGCAAGTATGGCATCAGAACTATTCGATTCAGGTTTTTCATGCCTGAAGGATAACATTTAATCTGGGACAAATCATGTTGTCTTTCAATATCTAGAATCCTTTGTTTAAGGAAGGCTTTAACTGAACTGGCTGCCAACTGCATCATAAACTGTTTAGCGAGCCCATAATAAGCTAATTTAAGGTTGGTTTCTTAAGTTTTACAGGGAAAATTAGGGAATTGGGGGAAGGATCAGGGATAGGGTACCAAAAATAAAAGGGTAGATTACAGTTATTACTACATAAAAGAGAGACGAAAAAGTATAGTTCATTATACCTGCAAGTATTCAAAATTAGTACATAGATATTACCTTTACATTCCATAAACATTTTATGACCTTTTGATATTATTATAAAATCCTACTGTTTTACAAATTATTTAGTGGCATATTCCAGATTCTTATCTATCATGTCTATGATCATACAAAACCAAATCTGTGTATCTTTAACCTACATAGAACAACCAAAGAGAGAAGGAAAAGAAACGAAAGAAAAGTTCAGATTTTGGTCTTCAATACAAGCTTATTGACCAAGAGGTTTCAGTTTAGAGCAACAGCAGCTGCATTCCTGTATCTATGTTACTGAGGAATCTCAAGGCTAATGAAAATAAAACAAGCTTCTCATTAAACATAACAGGATTCTAAGTTAGCTGGGTACAATTATAATGTACATATCTTATTAACAAATGTAGATAACTTTAAGCACCTACTTGAAAAGTTAGCTCTCTTTAATTAGCAAAAAGGGAATGTTTCCTAAAAAGAAAACAAAGTGAGAAAGTGCTTCAAAGGGACTTCGTATTGTAGTTGGACAAAAGATTTTGCCTTAAAGATCTTAACTGCCGCAACTATATTCCATCCCCCAGAGTTCCAGAAAAATTTCTCAGTTGCCCCCGCACTTCTAGTCGCATTCATTATGGCATTATCCCCTCCCCAACTCACATGTAATCACATACTTTCTATATATTGAGAGTTTGGTTATTATAATGCAGAATGATGATTCTTTTCCAGTTGTTCCTGAGCACTCCATTGGAATTCTGAGCATACGGAGCCCCTTTGAGCATATCTCCACATAAGACACACTGTCAAGCCTGAACTTGTTAGATCTCAGAAGCTGAGCAGGGCCAACTCTGGCAAGTATTTGGCTAGGAGACCTTCTTGAAATAACAAAGATGCGAGGGTAGGCTCTATTCAGCTATCTTTCTGAATATCTTCCAGGCCCCCAGTAGAGGTCAGTCACCAGAGACTGACATGATTTCCAGATGTGCATGCATGTGCGTGGGCACACACACACACACATTACTGAGCAGTCTGGGCACATGGACTAACACACCAACCTTAGAACCACAACATGTGCTATTTTTGTGGCAATGAAAATCTTTGGCAGCCAGAGATGAGCAAGTGTGTTGTGCATGAACACATATGAAGTTGCTCTATACTGTTCACTGAAGGAATTCCAGGACTTGACATAGTGTCGAAACTTCTCACTTGAACGCAACCGAATTTTGGGTACCTTTAATGCTATGGCAGAGAAGGCCCCAGACAACAGAGACATTCCAGATACACAAGAGACACCCAAATGAGTGGGCAAAGGGACGAGAGCAATCCCCAAAGGGCTACCTTGGCATGTACTAGACAAGCGTAGGGCCCAAGGGAGGAGCTCACCGCTTTACACCCAATGTCTTTTCATCATTCCCCACGTGGAACCCCCACAGGTCCACCAAAATTATGGAAGCAAGCCAAATACATTGGGCTGCTATCCTGAGCGGTTGGGACGAAAAGGACAGTGGGGTGTGTGAATAGGGAGATGAGGATGATCAGACCAAGGAAGGGTCAGAGGACCTGAGAAAGCAAGAGCAACCAGGTGGGAATGGAGCCGAGGGCGAAGATGACCTGTTCCAAGTCATGAGATTCAAGATGCTGGATCTGGCCTCTTGACGCTGAGGCAAGAGATGTGGACCACCACCAACTTCTTGGTGCAAAAAGTCAGGCAGCAGATTGTGCAAGCCCTGGTCCAACAGGCCCTACTGGCTCGAGATGGCGGTGGAGGAGGTCAACTGGCTCCCCGGCCCCCGCAAGCTCCAAAGCGAGCAGGGTTCTGAGAGCTGTCAGCTACGTTCAATGGGGACCCTGAACAGATTGAATACTTTGAAACTCAAGCCAACAGCTACCTGCAATATTGGGGAAACACCTTCCCCAATGAAGCAAGCCGAGCGGACTAACTGGGGTCCAAGCTCGAAGGGGCAGCTGCCTGCTGGTACGTGAGTCTCTATGAGACCCATGCTGCAGAGCTAAATTCAGAGACTTTCTGCAAGCTTTGTTGGAGCAGTCTGAGGACCCCTTGCAAGAAACTCGGGCCTTGACCACCCTACAGAACTTGCATCAGGGGAACAAACCAGTGCACGAATATGCAACCGAATTCAGGTCCAATGTGGCCAAAGTGAGAGGCTGGAATGAGAGAATGAAAGTTGACCAGTTCCAACACAGGCTCAACGGCAATATCCTAGACTGCACACTCAACCAAGCCAACCCCTGCACCCTAGTGGGTTGGATCTAGCTAGCGTGTGAGGTGGAGATGCAGATGTAGAGCATGGCACTCCAATGACAGCAGCAGTAAGGGGGGATGTGAGTCTTAGTCAGGGGCAAAAGGGGATGGGAAAAAACCCACAAGCCCCAAGAAAATAAAAGCCCATGGTGGGGAGGAGATGCTACCGGTGTAACGCCACAGGTCACCTAGCCAACAAATGCCCCAAAGGACCTCGAGGTGCTCCCTCACTCCAGAGATGCCCAGTGCTCCCAAATCCAAGAAGGACGATGTGAGCGGCAAGAAGCCCTCCAAAGCAAGGCAGCGGAGTGACAGAGAGGGAGCACAACACGCTCCTGATATGAGATTCATATGGGGAGTCAGAACCGGAGCTGCCACCAGGAAACAAGAATGACCTGTCATAAGCAGCGCGAAGCGGCATGTCGGGGATCTATCTGCGCCACTAAGGGTGAGAATAACTGGAACTTTGTTTTTTATCCCTTTGTCTTTGCTGAACCCGAAGCTTAAATGCTTCGTGCATGTGTGTGCCCTGCTAGACTCGGGGTGTACCAGAGACAAAATGACTCCCAAATTAGTGGAAACTTTGGGACTCGCCTCTTCCTCCCTACATCAAATAATCCAGTTTGAACAAATGGACAAGTCACTCATGAGGGGAGACCCGTGTACACATGAAACACTTTTGCACTTCTGTCTCTCTGGAAGAGGGAACCAATATGTTCCAGCTGTGCTAAAAGTTTTTAATTTGAAAATTGGCCCTCAATTACTTTATGGAGCCCCTATCTGAATTGATTCAATAAATAAAGCAGTCAAACAAGTACACTCAGGCTTTCTACAGAAGATTTTGGGTGTTCCATCTTGTGTACCATATGTGACCTTATGCCTGGAATGTGGCCAAATTTTATGACCACAAGGGCATGGTCTATGACCTTTAAATTTTGGCTTCAATTGCACTATAGATCTGAGCCGTCTAGCTACTGTGCCCAATAGGGGAATCTAATATTTCCCCATGGCTGGTCAATATTGAAAACAAACTAAGAACACTGAACATTCCCTTTGAATCTCTTCTTTCCCTTTCAGAATTAGAAGCAATGTGAACAATAAGGGACAGATTATTTGACGTAGAGCTATCTGAACTGTACAATGCAGCTAATAAGACATGCTCCCATCTTAGTCATGGGATCTTTCCCACTGTGGGCCTTCCTGCTAGCTACTTTTACTAACTTCAGATTCCAGCGTTTTGCAGAATCTTTTCTCTTGCTAGGTTCAATGCCCTCCTTTCAGCGATTTTAACAGGGAGATTTAAAAGTATACTTTTTGCTAACAGACTATGTCCTTGTGCAAGTGGGTCCATTGAAACTGTGTCTCGTTAGAATGCTGTTATTATGTTAATATTTGGCATAGCATTTTATTGTCAATCCTTGATAGTATCTTAGAGCTTTCTGATTCATATAAACTGCTGTATCTATTAAACAACAAAGATGGGAACACAACTGATGCTGTGGCAAAGTTTTTGCAGTCTGCTCTTCTTATATGCAGTAATGTATTATAATTTTAATTTGTATTAGACAGACTGACTTTTGAATGATTTTTGAACAGATTTTAGACCCTTTTAGAATGTTCTTTTGTCTTGACTCATGTTGGCATGTTTTATCTATTTGTATGTTTATGTATGTACATCTATTTTTTTTTCTTTCCTCTCTTTTATCTCTCCTTTAATGCCAATAAAGGTAACTGAACTGAACTGAAACAGAACCGACCCCTGTGGGAACAGGCCCACATTGGGAGTCAGAAATCTTTGTGATTGCACCCTCCTCCTTTGACCTAGTGCTGGGGGTGGGGTGGTTAGCCAAGCATGAGCCCCACATCAGATGGGGTGAGTACATCATAAGTTTTGAAGACCAGGTCTGCAAGAAACATGTGTGGAAAACGGAATGGGGACCTTTTCCCCCGCCCCTCAATGAAAAACTGTGTCTTAACTATTGAGGAAGTAGCTAGCATTACCAAAGAATATAGAAATCTCCGCGGGGGTGGGGGGGAGGTCTTCGAGGAGAAGGAAGCAGATGAATTGTTCCCTCATAGAGACACAGACTGTGCCAATTAACTCATTCTGGGGGCAACCCTTACCTAAAACTAAAGTGTATTCCATGGGGAGGGAAGAGAGGGAGGAGCTGCACAAGTTCTTAGACAAAAACCTAGCACGGGGGTTCATCTGCCCCGCAACCTCCCCCCACGCAGCCCCAGTGCTTTTCCAGAAGAAAAAGGATGGGTGCCTGAGGTTGTGTACAGATTACTGAGGCATAAAAGCAGTATCAATGACTAACACATACCCACTTCCCCTCATTCGAGACCTGCTGAACACAGTAGCCCAAGGAAAAATGTTCTCTAAACTGGACTTAAGAGACACCTACTTTTGGGTCCGGATAAGGGAAGAGGATTAGTGGAAAACTGCCTTCAACACACCCAGGCCTCAGATTCAGTGGGAACTCACAGGAGCACAGCTCCTGAACCTTTCTGAGAGTTCCTCCTCCTCCTCCTCCTGAGAGTTCCACCTCCTTGTCCATTGAATAGTATGTGCAGCTGCATAACAATCCCTGAATGAGCTATTTTTCTACAAAACAACCCCTGAACACACCTTGAGTACCTGATCATGCCGTTTAGATTACAAGGGGCCCTTGGCGTATTCATTAACTTTAAAATGAGGTGCTCAGTAAGTACCTATACAAGGGGGGGGGGGCGTTACTTGGAACATCCTAAAAAGTGTAAAATAGAAATAAAATATCAAGGAATGCCAACTTTAGAAGCAAAAGTCACATTCTGAAATTCCAAGCAAAGCATTTAATAAGCAGAGCACATGAATAACTACTACTCTATGGTATACTTATTGTCTAATCCACACTCCTTTTGAATTACCAAAAATAACTTTTCAAAATGGAATTACAAAGCAAAATTGAAATATAAGAGATAGAAATGAAAGAACTCATTCAAAAGTTAAGCTTCAGTGTTCTTGAGTGATATTTCCAGATAAGGCTTTAGCCAGAATTTAAAAAATTTCAGTTTTGTGAGCTTAGGCTTCGCTTCCTACAAGAGTCAAACCTTTCTGAGTAAAGCTCTTGTACCAAGTAACATTAAACTTGAAACATTTGTCTGATCTTCAATTTGTGTAGTTGGTTTGTTTAAAAAATTTCAATACTAGCAAGTGGCCTTGGATCTATAAAAACTGCAGAAGGACATTAACTTACTAGAATCAAGAGCTCAGTTACCACAGACAAGCTTCTTCATTCACTTCAGTAGAAGGGACAGGTCCATGTGCACAAAGGAAGTAAAGGGAACACAGAGGAAAGGCAAGTTGTTTTTTTAAATCTCTCCCAGGCAACTGAGCCAGCCTGCAAGGCAGCAGCCACTCCTAGTAGAAGAATTGTGTGCGTTCACAAACGTTTTTACCTGGATTAAAATATTGTTGGTCTCAGTTGCTGTAGGACAGCTTAGATTTTGCTTTTGCTCCCTCTCAAGCATACAATGTATCTCTTTCCTTTCCCCCTGCGTAAAGGAGTGAAGGAGATAGCTCAGGGAAGAAAGGCAAGCTGTTTTTGCTCTCCTGCAGGGCAGAGAGAGCCAGGCTGCAGTTTCCTGGGCAGAAAAGGAATCCTAAAGGGGCGGGGGACGAGACAGCACACTGAGGAAAAGGAACAAAGCAGAGTCAAGTTGCACCTTTAAGATCAAAGTTTTATTCAGAATGTAAGAAAAAGGGGAGGTTGTTTTCTCTCTCCTGTAAGACAGAGACAGAGTCAGGTTGCAGTTTCCCAGGGACAAGAAGGGTCCTAAAGGGGGGGGGGGGAGGGGGAGGAGACAGTCCAGGGAGGAAAGGCAAGCTGTTTTCTCCACTCCTGCAGGACAGAGAGCTAGGCTGCAGTTTCCTGGGCAGAAGAGTCCTAAAGGGTTGTGGGACAAGACAGACCACCGAGGAAAAGGAAGGTTGCTTTCTCTCTTCTGCAGAGAGACAGAGTTGGAAAAAGGCAGCAGGGAAGCAAAAGAGCCGGGAGCCAGTGAGAGAAGGGTGGCAAGGAAATGAATCAGGGAGAGCCAGGGGAAGACGGCAGGGAAGCGAAGAGCCGGTGGCGAGCGGGGAAAGGGCAGCAGGGATGCGAGAGAGCCTGGGTGAGCAGGAAAAGGATGGCAGGAAAGTGCAAGAGTGCGGGGTGCAGGAAAATGGTGGCAGGGAAGGCCTCTGCAAGTAGAGGGTGCCCAATTTGGCACACCCCCCCAGGGCCAGAGCCCTAGGCAAATGCCTAATTTGCCAAGTAGAAGAGCCAGCCCTCCCTGGATGACGGTCCTTATTTATTCAGATGATGTCATCTCCCGCATGAAACTTGTCTGGGAAGTACTTCAGACCCTATAGGAAAATAAAATTAATAATCTTAATAATAATCTTCTACCACCGTTACTTGATCAAAGCTGCAGCATCAAAGAAGGATGCTTCCCTGCTGTTTCCCTTTCTTTGGAAATGCTTTTTGGGTTAAGGCCCATAGAGGAAAAGAAAGGCAAAGTATAAGGTACCAGTTCTGATTTTCTTGCTGGGATTAATATCTGCTAGGGAGCAAGCCTCAAAAATGGAGATGGGTTTTGTTTGTTTGTTTTTGGCCATCTTCTGGGCATGGGGCAGAGGTCACTGGGGGATATGTGGGGGAGGTAGTTGTGAACTTCCTATGTTGTGCAGGGGGTGGACTAGATGACCCTGGAGGTCCCTTCCAACTCTATGATTCTGGAGGAGGGGAAATGATGCAGAGAAAATAGAAACTCCCCCCCCCCCCCTCCAAGTGCCACTATCCTGTTCAAGCATCCCCAGCTTGCAGGGTTACTAGCCTCCAGGTGGGTCCTGGAGTTATCCTAGAATTATCACTGCTCTGTAGACAAGAGAGATCAGTTCTGCTGGAGAAAACAGCAGTTTCAGAGAGGGCAGATGCTACCGTATGTCATAGATTCTCAGTAAAATTCCTCACCAGTTTCTGCTCTCCACAGGTACCGCTCCCAAGTCTCCAGGAATTTTCCTGGCTGGATTTAGCAGCCTTTTCAGCTGCTTTTTTAGAGCCACAAGACTGGCATTCCCATTATAAAACTCCAGTTTGGGCTGAAAGTTTAGAAAAAAAGGCTGTTTGCTTTCAGTCTTTTACTGCCCTCTTGTGTTCATGTGCGTGCATGAACATTGTTTGTATAACTGCATGTGGAAGTCACTGATGGTGCTATGAATCTATAGACTGAAAAGGGTTGGGTGTACTCTGCTTAGGAGAGTTGCCAGCATAAGCCCTAGATAGCAGCAAGGCTCACATCCACAGCTTCTGTAAAGAAACATTTTCTTCAGGTGCCACAGGCAAGAAGACCCTGCTTGAGGCTGTGACTGGTTTCTGCAGTGGGGTGCACCCTGGGCTGGAACCAGCGTTTATTCCCAATGGCCTGCCTCATCGAAACAAACTGCTGCAGCTGGTTGCTCTGTGCTGGCACCAGGCGCCCCATTATAGACCACACGCTGCAGGCATGTTGGCTTGGTCCTGACAAAATATTTGGGTTTTGTACAAACCATTTTGACATTTGCAGATGAAGAGAATGCACACCCATGCCTGATTTTGATCAGCTGCCCATCTGTGTCGCTCTGTGACTCGTGCTTCAATTCTTTGTGTCTTGGGTCTCTGAAATGCTATAGTCTGCCTTTGGCACTGAGGCTCAGTATGGGACTATGCAGTGAAAGGCAATGCAATCAAATAGCATGAAACATCTAACAGGCAATGCAGCCGGGTAGGACTACAGAAATTACAAACAATGCGAAAAAATACCAGGCATGATGTGACAAAACAAAATGGAGCTTTGAATTACAGACATCTAAAACAGTGTGGCAAGTCTCAGGTAGCACATGCAATAAGTAGATAATACCCATCTTAAATTGTGGCAGACTACAGCCCTGTGACTCCCTTTATAAAAGTTTCTTCTTGACCTGTTCCATTCTCCTATAGCCTTATTCCCTTTATAGAAATGCCCTCCTGAACAATTCTGTTCTGCATAGTTTGAAGAATGACAAAAATGTTGTGGCCTTCCTGTCCTTTTTAGTTAGGCTATTACAGGTTACTTCTCTATCCTTTCCTGCTTACCTAAAAGAGACTTGCAGATGGACTAGCTGGTAAGCACATTGCTTGGTTGCTCCTATCCCCACCCCCTCCCAGTTGCCCAAAGACAAGTGTAGTGTAGCGGTTAAAATGTTGAACAAGGATTGGGGAGATCTGGGTTCAGATTTCCACTCAGCCATAAAGTCCCCTGGTGCTGCACTTAAGCCAGTCATCATGACCATGGGCACTAGGAGTTCACCAACTGCACATATCAGAAGCGTGTGCTGTAGGCAGTCCTCCCAATATATGCAACAGCTATTTTATTCAAAAGGGTGCATCTTTTCTGCCTTGGTACAAACATATCGAAACTCTGATATTTTTCCAGGTTCAGGTTCTCATGTACCGAAGCTGCAAATATGCACATTGCCCCTGTAGGGCAGTCCTGATACGGCCTGCTAGCCCTGTTCCACCCTGACCTCCAGGGTTTTTTTAATCCCTGGAGAGACTTTTCTGTCTCTCCAATAACTCGTCACCACCACCTGACCTCTGTAGGAATTGCCTGCTGGGAGGGTCAGGACTCCCAGCTTCCCTTCCAAGTTCCGAGGCCTTGCCTCTGAGTCTTCCACTGCCCAGTGCCTGGCCACCGAGGGGACCATTTACTGCCTTGCACACTTCTGAAGGAATGGCCACTTGTCAACTGCCTGCCTTCCCTCTGGCACTCCTTTTAAAATAGTGTATGATGGGGGAGAAGGGTATGTGGTTCAGACAACCACTCCCAGCTACTAGCTTATCACATTCTGAAGTTCTATGAAATTGCTGACGCACCCAAGTTCTTCTAAGTCCTGCTTTATTCATACAGAATTTTCTGAAGAACTATGTATTCCATGTTTGTACGTACTGCAATTATTCCAGACCGTCTGAGTAAAAATAAACCAGGGTAGAATTCTTTATGTGACTTTCCTGTAAAGATAAATGGCACTACAGCCTCACTGCCTTTAGCAATGCGCAACAATTTGTATATACTTAACCTTGTTATGTTATAAATTGACTAATATACTTTGTCTTGAAAAGCTAGAGCAGGCTGTTATCTGTATATACTTAAAGATTATTACTAAGTGTTTATGTACTTTCCAGCCTGATCTGAAATGAGGCCTAATATCCCCTTTAATGTGAATGCTTTTCTTTATCATGGAATGTGTGTGTGGGGGGGGGGCAAGACTGTGCATCCAGTTTGGTGAGAGCCAGTTTGGTGTAGTGGTTAAGTGTGCAGACTCTTATCTGGGAGATCCGGGTTTGATTCCCCACTCCTCCACTTGCACCTGCTGGAATGGCCTTGGGTCAGCCATAGCTCTGGCAGAGGTTGTCCTTGAAAGGGCAGCTGCTGTGAGAGCCCTCTCAGCCCCACCCACCTCACAGGGTGTCTGTTGTGGGAGAGGGAGATAAAGGAGATTGTGAGCCGCTCTGAGACTCTTTGGAGTGGAGGGCGGGATATAAATCCAATATCTTCTTCAGCTTCAATATCTTCATCCGTTGCAAATGTATAGGATGTTTCAAGCTATATGCTTCATGGACAAGGGCTCACTTCAAATGCAATGAGGGGATCCACATATTGCACCTGAAGAAGAGAAATCCAGTTCTTGGCAGCATATGCTGTGATAAAACTTCTGTTGTTTTTTAGAGGCTACAATATTCTCTGTTTTATTTTTGCTGCTGGAGACTTAACACAGCTCTCTCAAATTAGATTATGGCTGCATAATCTATAGTTTTCCAAGGTTGTTTACATAGAATTATTTCCATCATCAGGGTCTCAGTTTACATATATCTCCAGAGCAGCACTTCCATGCAAAGTTTGTGTAAGCAGACTATACTGTGATCCTGCTGACCCACCATTCCAAGAAATCTAGTTGAAGAACACTTTGCTTTCCAATTCTTTGATTCCAACCTTTCAGCAGTTCTAGTTGAAGCTGGAGACACTGAACTGCCTTATCACAATGCTGCTTCAATAAAGTTATTTCTTCAAAAAAAAAAAAGACAACCACTCCCAGCATCAAAAGTTATAAAATATTTATTAAAACAAAAATGTTCACAAGCAGGGGTTTTTTTTGTAGAAGAAGCCCAGCAGGAACTCATTTGCATATTAGGCCACACCGCTGACACCAAGCCGGCTGGATCTGCATTCTTGCGCATTCCTGCTTTTAAAAAGAAAGCCCTGTTCACAAGCACAGCACCAGATTGAGCACAGGATTCAAAAGACTTGAGTAAAATGCAGTTCTTCTGTCCCTCTCTCTGTACATGCCCTATCAGATGTTAAAATATAGGACAAGCTCCTTAGATTGAAATGTTACAAATCTCTACAGAGTTCAAAAACTTTGCAGCTTCCTTCAGCTGTGCAGGTCAGCACATGGCAAAGGCCGCTGCCTCGAGACTTCAATTAAGAGTTCAGTCTGCTCTAATGGACTCAGCATCAATGAGCCCTTCTTCCTTGCTCCCAGGAATTTTATATTTTCCCTTTCCCCTCCCACTGACCTGATCAGGCCATGCCAAGGAAACTTTTCCTGAAGTCTCCAGAGATTTCTTCATCAAATATTGCTAGTCTTAATTCCTCCAAATCTCTGTTTCCTGCTTGGGGTGGGGGTGGGGGGTTGGCCCCTCCAATTGTCTCTAGATAGATGTATTAGAAAAAGATATTGGATTAGCATTTGTTTTAGCATTTGTTTGAAGGTGGGCTGAGGTAAATCTGGAAAGCCAACTGTCATCTCCCTTTCTTGCCTGTTCTCTGCCCAGAGAGGAGGGAAATTTTTTTTTAAACTAAGAGTGAAGGTTTTGCTCATTTCCAACCTCCAAAGAAAAAATGTGTTTCTTCAGAGCCCATCAGACAAAATAGTGATCATGCATAGCTGAAGGATCATGTGCAATGCACACTTTCTGGTGGTGGTGGAAAATGCTGTCGAGTCACAGCTGACTTATGGTGACCTCGTATGGTTTTCAAGGTGAGAGACATTCAGAGGTGGTTTGCTGTTGCCTGCCTCTGCATCATGACTGTGTTATTCCTTGGTGGTTCCCCCTCCAAATATTAGCCAGGGCTGTCCCTGCTCAGCTTTTGTGATCTGACCAGATTGGGCTAGCCTGGGCTCTCCAGGAGGATGTACACCCTGGTATATGTATTCAAATTTAACAACTGAAAAGGGCTTCTCTGTCACCCCAGCCTGTGTCTGAGGGTTGTCTCCAGGATAACCTAGAAGAAGAGGGAACTGTGTAAGCTATCCTGAATGCCTTTGATTTGATTTATTTGATTTCTAGCCCACCCTTCCCACAAACGGGCTCAGGGCAGGTTACAACATTGTCATAATAAGTTTACACTTAAATATATTTTAAATTCGCACAATTAAAACCACTACTCAATAATAAAAACAATGGCATCCAGAACTAATTCATTCTTCCAGATGATCCAATCAATCATAAACTATTCCAATAGTTTGTCTCCAGCTCTTGAGTTATCTAGTCTCATAGTATTCGGTTCCAGAGTATGACAGAAAGGGTAGGGTAAAACTGTGATTTAAAGAACTGCCTCTTATAGAGATGTGCATGGGGGGGGGAGGGGGGAGGGTTGCATATGGAAGAAATGGGGTCCACTACTCCAATGCCAGTGTTGGATTCCCCCCTCATGTTGATTTGCAATAGGGTGGCCAGACCGTCCCGGGCGCCCGGGAATGTCCCGGTTCTGGCCCCCTATTCCCGCCTCCCAGGCTGGCTATACCGGGACCATTTAGAGGTCCCGGTTTAGCCAGCCCCGGAGGCGGTGGGCCGCGGGCGCCGGCGGGGAAGGCGGCGAGTGAGGGAGGGAGCGTCCCTGCGCGTGCGCAGGGCCCCTGCACACGCGCAGGGATGCTCCCTCCCTCACTCGCCGCCTTCCCCGCCCGGACGCGGGGCCCGGCGGCGGTGGAGGCCTCTCCGCGGCCTCCGCTGGTCGCTGGAAGCCCCCCAGAGACTCTGGAGGGCCTCCAGCGACCAGCGGAGGCCGCGGAGAGGCCGCGGAGCAGCCGGCGCTGGTCCCGGAAGGCCTTCCAGAGACTCTGGAGGGCCTTCCGGGACCAGCGCCGACCAGCGAAGGCCTCTCCGCGGCCTCCGCTGGTCGCTGGAGGCCCTCCAGAGACTCTGGAGGGTCTCCAGCGACCAGCGGAGGCCGCGGAGCAGCCGGCGCTGGTCCCGGAAGGCCTTCCAGAGACTCTGGAGGGCCTTCCGGGACCAGCGCCGACCAGCGAAGGCCTCTCCGCGGCCTCCGCTGGTCGCTGGAGGCCCTCCAGAGACTCTGGAGGGCCTCCAGCGACTCTGGAGGGCCTCCAGCGACCAGCGGAGGTGGCGGAGAGGCCGCGGAGCAGCCGGCGCTGGTCCCGGAAGGCCTTCCAGAGACTCTGGAGGGCCTTCCGGGACCAGCGCCGACCAGCGAAGGCCTCTCCGCGGCCTCCGCTGGTCGCTGGAGGCCCTCCAGAGACTCTGGAGGGTCTCCAGCGACCAGCGGAGGCCGCGGAGAGGCCGCGGAGCAGCCGGCGCTGGTCCCTGGAGGCCTCCAGAGGCCAGCGCCGGCAGCTCCCTCCCTCCCTCGCCGCCTTCCCCGCCCGCGCGCGGGGCCCGGCGGAGGCCAGGGAAGCGTAGGAGAGGCCGCCGCTGCAGGACTCGCCGCCGCCACCGCTGGACTCTCCGCCGCCCTGGAAGCAGGTAAGGGGGCCGAAAGTGGGGGGGGGTGGGGGGCGGCCTTCCTTTCTTCCCTCCCTCCTCCCTTCCTTCCTTCCTTCCTTCCTTCCCTCACTCCCTTCCCTTCCTTCCCTCCCTCCTCCCTTCCTTCCTTCCTTCCTTCCTTCCTTCCTTCCTTCCTTCCTTCCTTCCTTCCTTCCTTCCTTCCCTTCCTTCCCTCACTCCCTTCCCTTCCTTCCTTCCCTCCCTCCTCCCTTCCTTCCTTTCTTTCTTCCTTCCTTCCCTCCCTCCCTCCCCCCTTCCTTCCCTCCCTCCCTCCCCCCTTCCTTCTCTCCCTCCCTCCCCCCTTCCTTCCTTCCTTCCTTCCTTCCTTCCCTTCCTTCCTCCTTTCCCTTCCCTCCCTCCTCCCTTCCTTCCCTCCTTATGTTCTTATGTGACACAGAGTGTTGGACTGGAGGGGCCACGGGCCTGATCCAACAGGGCTTCCGTTATGTTCTTATGTGACGCAGAGTGTTGGACTGGATGGGCCATTGGCCTGATCCAACATGGCTTCTCTTATGTTCTTATGTGACAATACTGACTTTGGTGGACCCAAGCACTGATTCAGTGTAAGGGAGCTTTGTGTTTGTGACTGGAGTGGACAATACTGACTTTGGTGGACCCAAGCACTGATTCAGTGTAAGGGAGCTTTGTGTTTGTGTCTTCTGGTGCAATTTTGTTCTCAGATCCTGTATTTACTTCATCAGTATATGGGATAAGGCACTTTCTCAACTGTGCTGCATAATGCATCCTATTTATTTTGTCCTGTTTGCTCTGTTGGCTCTATCTGCGCCACCTTCATCACTTTCGGGGTGTGGATCCCCCAGTGGGGTGGTCTCCCGGTTCCCTCCGCTGGCTGTTTCTGATAGCCCTGCGCCCCCTCTTTCATTTGATATGTGTCCCGTGCGGGTGCCACCCTCCCGCCGGGAGATGCCGCAAAATGAGCCCCCTTGAGGCTTATGGCGGCAGGGCTCGGGGGAAGCGAGCTAGACTGCTGTTCTTTTGAGGGGTTATAGAGTGTTTCGAGCCCGTCCCTGTGGCATCGGTCCCATCGTTGTAGGGCCCAGGGGGCCGGCGCAGCGGCCTGCTGAAGCAGCCTGTCGGTCACTTCCGGGTTCCTGTCCTGCATCTCGACCTGTGTTATTAGTGTGCGCGCGCACACCCCTACCTTCCCCCCCCAAGGTGTCCCTGGCTGGCCTTCAGACATTATGGTCACCCTACTCGAAACACTCTATAACCCCTCAAAAGAACAGCAGTCTAGCTCGCTTCCCCCGAGCCCTGCCGCCATAAGCCTCAAGGGGGCTCATTTTGCGGCATCTCCCGGCGGGAGGGTGGCACCCGCACGGGACACATATCAAATGAAAGAGGGGGCGCAGGGCTATCAGAAACAGCCGGCGGAGGGAGCCGGGAGACCACCCCACTGGGGGATCCACACCCCGAAAGTGATGAAGGTGGCGCAGATAGAGCCAACAGAGCAAACAGGACAAAATAAATAGGCTGCATTATGCAGCACAGTTGAGAAAGTGCCTTATCCCATATACAGATGAAGTATATACAGGATTTGAGAACAAAATTGTTTCCGGCGGTGATATTTGGGGGATTTTTGGGGACGTCACAGGAAGTGCTGTGAAGTCACTTCCTGTTTCCGGCAGTGGCATTTGGGGGAAATGATGTCATTTGGGGGAAGTGATGTCACAGGAAGTGATGTCACTTCCCGTTTCCGGCAGGTGACGCAGGGAAATGATGTCACAGGAAGTGGTGTCACTTCCTGTTTCCGGCAATGGCATGACATCACCAGAAGTGACGTCACCGGAAGTGACGTCACTTCCAGTTTCCGGCGGCGCGCACGCTTCGTGCGCGCACCCCTGCCTCCCCCCTTCCCCCCCAAGGTGTCCCTGGCTGGCCTTCAGACATTATGGCCACCCTAGCATAGATTCAGGCGGGTAGCCATGTTGGTCTGAAGCAACAGAACAAAATTTGAGCCCAGTAGCACCTTTAAGAGCAACCAAATTTAATTCTGCGTATCAGGTTTCATAGGACTGAAAACTAACATGTGAAGCAGCTTAAATATAAACATTCTCTGGCTGACATCATAGATTCCCTACTTCTCATTCCTTGGAAGAATGAAGTCTTTCAGGCAGTGGACTTGGGGTTGTTTTCATGCTGTGATACTGTTGTCAATTGTCCACCCCTTTCTGCTCTTTAATGACAAGCATTGCCATGCTATGCTTCTCTTTTTTCAGAACTGTGCAACAGATGCTGCCAAAAGTGCAGCTGCTCATGCGCTTGAAATTGACTTGCGCAACTTGGAGGTGAGCACGCTCTGTTTTAGACATTATCCTGGAGGACAGCTCTCTGCTAAGGCTGGTATTGCCAGCCCTCCTTCTCATATTTTTCCTGAGAGTTCTTAAAAACACTTGAAATTGATTTGCACAACTTGGGAAGTGAGCACATTCTGTTTGAGACATCTTGGAGGACGGGTCTGCTCTCTGCTAAAGCTGGTACTGCCAGCCCTCGAGGTGTATATTTCCTGGCAAACATGGAAAAAATCCTTTCTCACATTTCCCGTGGTAGTTCTTACAAATGCACCTTGCTGTAAGAATACTGAAATATTGATGGCTCTTCGACAGGAAGGGTGTAGTGTGGATGCCAGCATAATTTTTTATATTATTTTGTGGTTTCTTATGGGTAGTCTGTCCTTGTGCATGAATAAAAAGGGGACCTTTTTAATCTGCTTTTCAGATGCAATGCGAAAAAAAGGGAAAAAAGAAAGAGGAAGTAGAAGCCAAAATAGTTAATAAAAAATTGTGTGTGTTAATGGATTATGCAAGGTTTGAGTCAGGGAGAAAATGGGTATTTCCCAACCAGATATAATAAACAGCTTAATGGAGCTGCCAAATTCAGATGCATTCCTTAATCAAAAGGAACTGAGGTGTGTGTGGGGGATAGGGCCAGAAAATCCAGGGTATTGCTGTATCAGGGCAGTATATTGCCACTGTTGTTATATTAACTAATTGTAGCTTTCCCTCCTTGTCACAGGCAGTCAGTCCCCAGTACAAGACCAGGCTCACCAAAAAGACTAGTTTAGAAGGACAGAGCATGCCTGGCAGCCACCTTGCAAGTGACACACACGAAGCAGACACTGTTTGCCACCCCTCCTGATACAACCCTGGAAAAAGGTATTAACATTTCTCCTCCCCCCATGAAAAAACTCTGGTTCCCAAAGGCCAGTAGGTGGCCTCTTTGTTCATATCCCACCTGCTAGGCATGCTCCCCACAGCCATCGTCCAGACCTAAACAGAAACCTGATAATGCACAGTAGTTCATGAGAATCTCTTCACAAGAGATGCTGAAGTGGCTTTTGAAAATTTCCTCTCTCTTTGGTGAGGTCATGTTGACCTTCTGTTATAAATGTTCAAACGTTTGCACAAAAACTGCTTAGCCTCACACAGCAGCTTTTGGGTGCACAAGGGTTCACCCCATCCACAGAGAAGGTAAGAGTTCTGTGTGGCTATCATGTGGCACCTGAATGACTGACAGATTTGTTTTAGCACATGGGCTAGCATCTCCTCTGTTCCACCAAATGCGAGGCAAACTATTTCTGCTGTGTGCAAGAGTATCTAAAGGGGTAACTAAATTGATTGAGGGCTGGAGTGGGGTAGTGGTTAGAGTGTTGGACTAGGACCAGGTGTTACCAGGCTTGAACCCCCAGTCAGCCATGGAAGCCTGCAGGTGACTTTTGGCCCATCAGAGACTCTTGGCCTAATCTAGCTGCACAAGGTGGTTGTTGTGAGGATTAAGCACAGGAAGAAGGAATGTATGAAAAGCTGCTTTGGGTCCCCAATCAGGGAGAAAAGTGGGATATCAATTGGTATCAAACAAATTACAATGGGTTCGGATTCCCAACAATATTCCCTCTAAGCTGTGGAGTCTTGTGAGCAAAAATTCTACTTCATGAGCTACTGGCATTAAAGTTGTGAGCGGCTGCAAAAATTAATATGCTCTGGGGCCATTTTTCCTGAGCTAAGACAAAAATGTGTGAGCCAGAGATTAAAAAACTGTGAGCTAGCTCACACTAACTCAGCTTAGAGAGAACACTGGTTCCCAACTTGGGGTTTGCCTCCTAGTATTAATTGTGGGGAGGGAGTATTTTGTAGGGAAGATGTAGAAAGGAGAAGGCAGACTTAACCAGTCTCATATGTGCTGGTTCCCTCTCAATGCCTATATCTTCTCCTAGCTGTTTTCAACCCATTTCCCTCCAGATAGACTCCCAGACCAAAGGTAAGCACAGCTGGATGGAAAACAGCATGGAGAGGGGATTTTCAGGGAAGAACTGTCAAGGACTAGGAACCCACTCCTTGCACTCCCATTTCTCCTCTTCAAGTGCTCCCCTCTCCTGCATTCATATTTTCTCAGCGAGCTGAGGCAATGCACAGAGTTCTGCCCTTCTGTTTTAGACACAGAGTAATATGTTTCCATTCCAGCATCCAGCTTAAACTCTTGCATGAGGGATCAAAACAACATCACACGCTCCTGTTCTCTGTCTGTGACATACAGTAGTCAGGAGGCTCTGCCTTTCAGCTTCTGTTTGCAGGGAGACTGGAAAAATATCCACAGCAACAAAAGGGACTCAGTTGCCCTTTGATTATGGTTGTAAAATTCTGTGGCTCCCACTTCTGTGATCAGCAGCTCTCTGCTGGTGGGGAACAAAGTAGCTACATTCAAATGACAGCCAGTGTGCTGTAGTGGCTAGTGTACTGGATTAGGATATGGGACTGGGAGACTCAGGTTTGAATCCCCACTCTGCCTTGGAATCTCACTGGGTGACCTGGGGCCCGTCACACACTCTCAGCCTCCCTTCCCTCACAGGGTTGCTGCCAGGATAAAATGAAGGTGAGGAGAAGAATGAAAGCCCTTTTGGGTCTCCATTGGGGAGAAAAAGGCAGAGTATAAATGAAGTAAATAAATAATATAATAAAATAAAATAAAATTAAGCTGGAAAACATCAGAAGAGTTTATGCCTCCTATACCTCGGTCCTACTGGTGGATCTATAGCTAGATGTGTTTCCAAAAATCACCACACAAGCAGCCTGATTTAGGATTTCTCCTACACAGTTCTACTGATTCCCAGTATCCTTCCTATGGTTGACTAAAGTCTGCCTGCTCTTCTTTAGTTTGGCTATGTTGAGGGAAGATAAATATGCATGAATGTAGATAAATCCAGGCCTCAGATTCAGCAGGAGCTCACAAGAGCACAGATCCTGAACCTTTCTGAGGGATCCCCCTCGCCACCTACCTTGTCTCTATTGAATAGTAGGTGCAGCTGTAGAACAATCCCTGGATTAGGAGAGTGGGCATCCAGTCAGCCACCAGGAGCTTGGCCACACCCCCAGCAGCCCTCATTTAATCCTGGAGAAGCTCACACCACCATTTCTTGTGTGATTTTGGGCAGTGAGTGGCTTGCTGGTCTTTTGACTGGGGGGGAGGGACCAGGATCTCTAGCCAGCCCAAGCAGGCCTCACTCACCCAGGGCTCTCCTTTCTTGCATCAGGTTGCTTTTGGCTGGTGGGTGGGGGGTGGCATATGCTAATGAATTATGCTAATGAACTCCACCACCTATTTTTCTACAAAACGACCCCTGGATAAATCCAATCAAAATGTTAGGTGTTGAGCCAGAATCTATGTTGGGTTGAAATCCCACAACACTCTTTTCCTCACAGGTCAGCAGGATACAAAACAAGTCTGAACAAACAAGTCTAAAGTTTGAAGGTTATCTTAGAGTCACTTCCCATTTTACTTTGTTTTTAAGAAGTGCCTGGGAAAGGAAGAACATCTTTCTCGAAGTGCAAGAAGTTAAAACTTACATCCTACAGACCTTTCCAAAGCGGGTCTACTGAATGTGTGTTTCTCAGAGAGCGTTTGTGGAGCTCATAAGAGAAGCCATGTTAGATCAGGCCAATGGCCCATCTAGTCCAACACTCTGTGTCACACAGTGGCAAAAATTTATATATATATATATATATACACACACGCACTGTGGCTAATAGCCACTGATGGACCTCTGCTGGGTACTCATTTTACCAACCTTGGAAGAATGGAAGGCTGACTCAACCATGAGCTGGTTACTTGAACCCAGCTTCTGCTGGGATCGAACTCAGATTGTAAGCAGAGCTTGGACTGCAGTACTGCAGCTTAGGAGCCCTGTGGTGCAGAGTGATAAACTGCAGTATTGCAATCCAAGCTCTGCTCACGACCTGAGTTCGATCCCAGTGGAAGCTGGGTTCAGATAGCTGGCTCAAGTAGCTGGCTCAAGGCTGACTCAGCCTTCCATCCTTCCGAGGTCGGTAAAACAGGTACCCAGCTTGCTGGGGGGAAAGTGTAGATGACTGGGGAAGGCAATGGCAAACCACCCCGTAAAAAGTCTGCCGTGATAACATCGTGATGCAATGTCACCCCAGAGTCAGAAACGACTGGTGCTTGCACAGGGGACTACCTTTACATTACTGCAGCTTACCACTCTACACCACAGGGCTCCAGTTTTTAATTGTAAGCCATCTCAAACAGGACTCTGAAGAGTGGCACAGAAATATTCTAGATAAATAATGGTTAAAGGAAGCAGTCTGTAGATTTACTGAAGCTTCTGTGTAGTTTGCAGATCCCTCCCTGTTTCCAGTTTCTTGCAACAATGCTGTTCTTGAACTGATTTCTACAGGTCCTCCAGCATGTGGCATCAAAGGATTTGGCCCTCGCCATTCCTTACCCACTCTACTTCCATCAGATCCAAGTGACAAAGTCACCTTTCCCTTGCGCAGAAAATCTGAGGGTTGTCAGCAGCCGCTGCCTGTGCCGGGAGCAGATCGCAGCCCTTCCAACAGAAACTTTCCCTATGCCTGGCCCGGATGCCCATTCCCAGGTGAATTTTTAAAAGCTTAAAGAATTTTTAAAATTAAGAAGAGCCAGTCTTGTTTCAAATCAATCAGCCCTGAACTGCAGTCTGTTACTGATTTACCATGGCTTGTACTAGAAAAGGAAGCATTATGTGAAATCAGTGTTGCTTATGGGGGAATGCGCAAATAATGACTCAGTACCTTCTTCAAAATGAAGGATCCAAGTCACAGAAACTGTCCCAACAAACTTCACTTTTACAGTGACAGGTTGTAGCTGGGGAACCAGTTGAAGCCACAGTCCTACATTGACTTGGGAGCAAGGCCCAAGTGAACCAAATTGGGCTTACTCCAATGTAAACAAAGCATAGGACTGAACTGTGACAACTGATTGCAGCTGCTTCTGATATTGATTCCAGATGGATAACCCTGTTAGTCTGCAACAATGCAGTAATGCTGAAGTTCAATGACGCCTTAAAGACAAATGAAATTTATCTCGAGATAAGCTTTTGTGAGGCAGAACTCACTTCATTAGATGCACTGGAATGCGCATCTTCACTAGTTCTTTATGCTTACAATCACAAGCAAGAAATGGGCAGATGCGGGGAGATGTTGCAAAGATAGGCCAGTTTGAAACAAATTACCAAAGAGAAATCAGTCCATCAAATCCAACCAAGGAAAGAGCAATAGGAAGTAAGATAAGTAGAACTGATTAACAGCAGTATTGGGGGAGGGGGATCATGCTCAGCTATTAAAACCTGTAGTGAGTGAGGAAGTCCAAGTCTTTGTTCCAGCGGGGAGGGGGGAGGAGAGACAGTTATGGTTATAACTGACTACTAATTTTTTCCCCACTGTTACAAGCTCTGACTTAATGCTTCTAAATGTTACTGATCAGATGATGCAGTCAGATAAGCCACTCTAAGAAAATTAAATCTTGGTATCACATTCTTATCCCACCCTTCCTCTAAGGAACTTGATTAATTTAGTTGTTAAATAGTTCTTTAAATATGTTAAATGCATTCAGTGATTTTTCCGAATTAAAATAAAAATCCAAATTGAATCAAGCATGGTGTTGCAGCGCAGAGATGCAGCTGTACAGCCATACCATCTGGGGTGTGAACTGACCACCACAGTGTTAATTCCTATGAGGCCTTGTCCACTTTGGGGTCTCCTAAGAGCAGTGCTTTTTTGAGCAGGAACACACAGGAACGCAGTTCCGGCTGGCTTGGTGTTAAGGGGTGTGGCCTAATATGCTAATGAATTCCTGCTGGGCTTTTTCTACAAACAAGCCCTATGTTAAACAATGGTGACATCAAAGGGTGTGGCCTAATATGCAAATGAGTTCCTGCTGGGCTTTTTCTACCAAAAAAGCCCTGCCTAAGAGTATGAATCTTTTAAAAGGTTCCTAATTTGTTATTCTGCCTTGATAGCTGCATCAACAATATAATTTCTGCTGTTTTTCAAATAAGAATTTTCACCATTTAAACCTCCTTGAAATTATTTCATTTCACTTTTTCATTTACATGCACCACTATTTTAATTGAAGTCTAAGTAACTCCAGTGGCTTCTTAATTAAATCCTCAATTTAAAAGGGGGTTGGGGAGAAAAACCTCAGAATAATTGACCAGTTTATCTATAGGGCAATATGTAGAACAGCTCAGACTAGCCCAAGCTTCTTGGAGTTTGGATGCTAAGCAGGGTTGGTTATGGTCAGTCCTTGGATGGAAGGACCGCTAAGGAAGACAGAGGTTGCTATACACAAGTAATGACAAACTACCTCTGTTGCCTGGAAAACCCTTTGGGGTCTTCACAAGTCAGCTGCAACTTGATAGCACTTTATTATTAATTGTGGATTATGCAGTGGTATGGGTTGTAAATGGATGGGGTTGGGCACATGATCCCAAAAATGTAGAAAAACTATGAGCTTGTTATATTATATTCCTCTGTGCTACAGATCCATGCTATAAAGGAAACTGCTGTACCATCCTAGCCTGTGAGTTAGAATCCATTGAGTTTTATGACAGAAGGGCGCCTGAATCACATCTTGGATGTTCTAAACTCTCAGCAGATCTTATCCAGAACAGACTATGAAACAATCACTTCATTCCCCACTGTGACCAGCCGGGCGCGTGCTTTGCTGGACACTTGCCTCAGCTTTGGAGGGAAAGCTGCCCAAACTGTGGTGGCTGTTCTGTCTGCCAGCAAGTGCAGCCCTTGGCAAGAGACATCTGGACCAACATGGTGAATTGAATGGCTTTTAGCACAGCATGATGTTCACAGATGTCTCCAGAAATGGTAACTTTGTGCTGGTGTTGGTTCATGTGTCTTTGTGACCTGCTGCCACGAATGTGAGTCTCACACACTTCCGTTCAGTGACTTCAACCAAAGAACTGGATTAAGAGATCAAGTCACCTGCTGCCTGCATTCATAAATATTAGAGTCCTTTTTAAACTAATGATGGATCTTTGAGTTGTTGGAATTAGGGCACAGCTGAAGTTTAGTGTTGGCTTTGAACTTCCTACTTGGAGAGAATGCATTGTGGTGCTCTAGTTTTTCATACTGGGGGAGAGAATGTCAAGACTTGGCATATGGAGGGGAAAAGTCACCTAAGGCCAGGGTTGCCTTGTGGAGCGGTAACAAAGGATTCCTGCTGGGATAAACCGTAAGGGCAAACTGAAGCCAGCCATCACACCAGCAGGGCATCCTGGTTCAAATGAACTTTTATTAATTGCTGAGTTTCAAGAGGGTTTTTAAATAATCATTGAGGCACCTATTATTTTCTGCACTTGTAACTGAGGCTAGTGAATTCTCAGAGAGGCTGTGCCCTGTTATAATGGGCATGTCCATCTGATGGATAAAATAGTGCTAAATGTTTATAATATGTCTGATAGTGTCCACTTAAATTAGTGGTGGCAATTAATGGCAGCATCCCAGAGAAGAGTCTGAAGCCACAAGAGGATTGGTTGCTGAAACTAAGCAGCGGAAGAGACTGCTTAAGAGGCATGTTTGCTGCTTTGAACTTTTGGGAGGAAGGAGGGTGTAATACTATAATCAACGTGTACTGGGATTTGCCTTCAAACCCTTTTTAAAAACCCCACTTCCTTAGTTCTTGTTCTTCCTTGCAACTGGCCCTGTAAAGTGCATCATTCTCTGCCAGGAATAGCTTTCCAAAACTGAGAGTTAGCGATGTCTTTCTTCTAAGGTGTCATAGCCAGGGATATAAGTAACTTAACATTTCTTACCAGTGCCATCTGTTTTTTGAGGGGAGGGACCTTAAACCAGAAGATGTGAGACACCATTTTGGCTGTTTTCTTAGTACATATACTGGCCTGTACCAAACTTCTTTCATTGACAAACAGAGCACAAAAACCTGAATAGAGGGGCTGTGGCTTAGTAACAGAGCATCTGCTTGGCATGTAGAAGGTCCTGGTTCAATTCCTGGGATTTCTGGTTACAAGTTCCAGGTAGCAGGTGAAGGAAGACCATAAGATACTGGAGAGATACTACCACTCATAGTAGTCTTGATAGACTAATGGCCTGATTCAACATAAAACATCTTCATATGCTTCTTGTGTTCATGGGATGGGGAAAAGGAAGTACTTCAACCCATGTGTAATCACAGGGCTTTTTTGTAGCAGGAACTCCTTTGCATATTAGGCCACACATCCCTGATGTAGCCAGTCCTCCTGGAGCTTACAGTAGGCCTTGTACTAAGAGCTCTGTAAGCTTCTGGAAGATTGGCTAGACCGGGGTATGTGTGGCCTAATATGCAAAGGAGTTCCTGCTATAGAGAAAAACCCTGAGTAATCATATTGGGAAATTCATTGCCAGTGGACTTAGCAATAGCCACAAGGAAGCCATCAGTGGGAACTTCCATATTTAGAGGCAGTAAACCTCTGAATACCACTGCTAGGAAGCAACATGAATGGAAGACCTTGGGCTCTATGACCTATTTACTGGCCTTCCAGGCAACTGCCATGTGAAAAAAAGATGTGGGGAATCAAACCCAGTTCTCTCAGATATCGCACACTTAACCACTGCACCAAACTGGCTCTAAGCTGAGTTGACGTGAACTAGCTCATAGATTTTTAGCCTCAGATCACACATTTTTGTTTTAGCTCAGGAAGGATGACCCCAGAGCACACTAATTTATGCAGTAGCTCACAACTTTAATACCAGTAGCTCACAAAGTAGAATTTTTGCTCACAAGACTCTGCAGCTTAGAGGAGACTTTTGAACTAGGCCCTATTTTAAAGGTAAGAATATGCAGTGCCATGCAAATGTTCTTTACATTTCCAGGAAGATTCTTTCATTAAATCTAATTCTGGCCAGCACGGTAGGGTGACCTCTGCTGAGAGTTGTGAGGGGATCCCCTGGTCTGAGGCCATGACAACTTTACAGTAATAATTTATTATTAATAATACATATTAGATCCAATAGCACCTATTCCATACTTGTTAACTGCTAATGCAATCTACTGTTGTCTGCTGGAGGAAAGCAAAAGGTCTTCCACAACTGTTTTTTTGAAACAGAGGAGAGCTCTTTCACGGGGCTCGCTTAGTGAACTTGTGTTTTCCTCTTCAAAACATGTGAAATGGCCTTTGTCAATGCATCTGACCACTAAACATGCTATGTATTTACAAAGATGAAACATGAAAACTAAAATAATAAATTTGTTCCATGTTTAACTGATCAGAGTTTCTTGTTTGTTATTTGGAGGGGGGGAGAAACATGGAGTTATAGTTGTTTTTAAGACCTACTTACAAAGTAACAGTAATAAATCCTAATATGTTCAGTGAGATTCACTCCCAGGTATGCATATTTAGGACCGGGGTGGAGACTGCAGTCTAAGAGAGCAATCCTAAAGAGGTCTAGCCAGAATCCTGCTCAGGTTAATTCACTTGCACTTAATCCCAGGCAAGTGTTTTTAGGATGGTACTATTCGTTTATAAGTGTGTCCCATTTTTAAAAGTTTGAGAACTGTTGCCCATAAGCCTTGGAAATGAGAAGGATGAACTGGTTTAATAGGTTTTAACAGTGATTCGTTGGCTTACTGTGCAAAGCTGATGTTCTTTTACACCATAAGCCACTTCAAGTTTTAGGGAAGGTATGGGCAAATGATCATTTTTCAATAAATATATAGATATTGATGAGAACTTCCATTAACTGTAGAAGCCTGGTGAGCTGCTCCGTTGGACCTCTCGAGCATAGGCCAGTAAAGAAGGAACCACCAGAGGGTTATACAAATTATGCCTCCTGTTGAGGATGGAACTGCATGTTCCATACTGTTTTCTTATTCCTTTGCTAGTTTTTTTTTCCAAAACAGGATGCAATTGCTGGGGTTGCAGTTTTGAGAGGGAAATCAATGTGTGTGGCAGAGGGAGAGAATGGTGTGGCTTTTCCCTTAAAATGAAGGCCTTGGCCTCTATGCCTTGTTGTTAATTCTCCAGAGTAACTGGCTGGGCATGTGTGAGACAGGATGCTGGTCAACCTGGAGCCGGCTACCTGAACCAGCTTCCGCTGGGATTGAACTCAGGTCGTGAGCAGAGGGCTCAGACTGCAGTACTGCAGCTTTACCACTCTGCGCCATGGTGCTCTTATAAATTGAGATGAGAAGGAAAAAGGAGAAGACAACCGTAGATTTATGACCCTCAGAGTGGTCACAATCTCCTTTACCTCCCCCTCCTCCCCCCACACACATAACAGACACCCTGTGAGGTGGGTGGGGCTGAGAGAGCTCTCCCAGAAGCTGCCCTTTCAAGGACAACTCCTATGAGGGCTACAGTTGACCCAAGGCAATTCCAACAGCTGCAAGTGAAAAAGTGGGGAATCAAATCCAGTTCTCTCAGATAAGAGTCTGCACACTTAACCACTACACCAAACTGGCTCTCTTGTATTTGCTTGGTTATTTACTGCCATTCACAGATCTCTCACATGATACGTCCAGTCTCAGCTATAATCATAGTACTTATGGTACTTTTGCACCTTGTCTGTTTCACCTGTATCTGAAGAAGTGTGCTTGTACACAAAAGCTTATACCTAGAATGAAACTTTGTTGGTCTTAATGGTGCCACTGGACTAAAACTTTATTGCTTCAGAACAACACAGCTACCCACCTAAATAAAACAGCGTGCATGCACATGAAAGCTTATACCTAGAATTAAACTTGGTTGATCTTAAAGGTGCCACTGGACTCCAACTTTGTTCTGCTGCTTCTGACTGACATGGCCACTCCACCTGAATCTGTTAGCTAGTTGGTTGCCCCTTTGAACCTGTACCACCATACCATTTTAGGTAACAGCAAAATGAAAAGCATGAACATGTACAGAGTGTGCATTCCTTGGCAATGTTGTCTCTGGACTGCACACAGGACAAAAGGCAATTTTAAAAGGCCTCTGATCTTCATGTCCCCTCCTCCCAATCTCACTTTCCCCCAATTGAAAGTATGTTGAGCCCAACAAAGGCCTTGCAGCCTGACTGTTACCACACTGAAAGTGGATGCAGCCAGGGAGGGTCAAGGACTATGCTTTTTTTCCAACAGACACCAAACATATTTAAGTATTGATGTGTTCTGGATATAAAAACCTTAGTAATTAATCTAGAGAGTCCAAAGATACAGCAAAAAAAATTTGCAGATCACTATTACTATTAATATCAAGTGTCCTCCTTCAGCTAGGGTTGCCAAGTCCAGTTCAAGAAATATCTAGGGACTTTGGGGGTGGAGCCAGGAGACATTAGGGCGGAGCCAGGAGCAAGGGTGTGACAAGCATAATTGAACTTCAAGGGTGTTCTGGCCATCACATTTAAAGGGACCACACATCTTCTAAATCCCTCCATAGGAAATAATGGATAGGGGCACCTTCTTTTGGGGCTCATAGAATTGGACCCCCTGGTCCAATCTTTTTGAAACTTGGGGGGATTTTGGGGAGAGGTACTGGATGCTATGCTGCAAATTTGGTGCATCTATCTAAAAAAACAGCCCCCCCCCCCAGATACCCGCGGATCAATTCTCCATTATTTCCTATGAGAATATGTCTCCATAGGGAATAATAAGAGTTCCCTCCCCTCTTCCCATTCTCTCTCTCTCTCACACACACACGCTTAACTGTCTCTAGTGCAAGTGGGCAGCTGTGTTGGTCTGAAGCAGTAGAACAAAGCAGGAGTCTCTGGTGCCTCCACAATGAGGTCTGCAAAGTACAGGGGCTACGCTGCTCTTTTACACACAGCCACACACACACTTGTCCCAAATGAAAGCAAAACAAACAGAGGGGCTGCACTCTGACGAGGTCTGCTGTTGCTAACCCTTCCCCATGAAGTACTTCCTGCTCCAATTTAAAGGCACACACATTTTAAAACCAGACCTGTTTGTAAGTCCTGCCCAAGATCTAGAGGTACATGGTGGCTGTGGGGAAGGGTCTTCCCCCGCCGGCCAGCTGGCTGGGGGCGAGGGAAGCCTGTAAAACCAGGGAATCCCCCGCTGGGACCTGAGGATTGGGAAGCCTACCTTCAGCCCTCTAGGCTGTCCAGATGAAAGGATAAAATAACCACATTTCGTAGATCTCGGGTGAGAGATCTGTCCTTCCTGATAATCAAGCAGCAAAACAGCTTTTGTTGCAGTTTCCCAGAAACATTATCAAAGTTCTTTCCCCACCCCCTTGATGCAGGTCTGCTCAGGTCAAAACAGCTTTTCCTGTCTCCAGAGATATTCACATATATGTTTCCTGGGAGGGGAGAGAAGGGGGATGTTTATTTATTTATCCATTCTCTGCTCTGTAGCATTTGTAAGAAGGTAAAAAAGATCATTACACACCTCTGATTTCCTTCTTGGCAGCTCAGAAGAAAAAACACACAGAGGGGGGAGTTTTACCGCTTCACATGCCTTTGAAAAAGATCTAAACTCAAAGGAGTTTGTCACTTTGCCTGGCATTGGTTGCTGTGTACTGATTGCCCCCGGGGGGGGGGGGCTCAGCTCCCTCAAAAAAATTCAGAGGGGACTGGAGCCCCTCCGTAAGTCATGCCGATGATAGAGGTGTAAGGTGGGAGGAGGAAACAACCAGAAAAGAAAAGCCAGGGATCAATGAATATAAATGCACTCAAACATACTTGGAATGCTTCTGCACAGGGATGACTCCCTGTTCTGCTCTGATTCCCATGAGGAATGCAAAGGTATTCACAGTGGCAAGGGTGCCTTTACACAGAGATTTATTCTGTGTTTTACATATGAACATATGAAGCTGCCTTATACTGAATCAGACCCTTGGTCCATTAAAGTCAGTATTGTCTTCTCAGACTGGCAGCGGCTCTCCAGGGTCTCAAGCGGGGGTTTTTCACACCTATTTGCCTGGACTCTTTTTTTTGGGAGATTCCAGGGATTGAACCTGGGACCTTCTGCTTACCAAGCAGATGCTCTACCACTGAGCCACCGTCCCTCCCCTTTACCTTCCTGTCTGCCATCTCCCCCACCCCAAACAAGTTTATTGCCATTTTAAAAAAACTTGGGCAGCATGCATATTGCTGTAATGTTAAAACGGTACTATTGATCATTTTGTAAAAACTTGGCAATAAGTCTGGTGGAGAATGGGGCCAACTGTGGGATTTCCTTTGGGTACATCCGGGGGGGGGGTGTTGGTAGAAAAAGCCCAACAGGAACTCACTTGCATATTAGGACACACTCCCTGGCATCACCAATGTTTCACAGAAAGCTTTTTTTGTAGAAAACGCCCAGCAGAATCTCATTTGCATATTAAGCCACATCCCATGATGCCAAGCCAGCCTGAACTGCATTCCTGTAAGGTCCTGCTCAAAAAAGGCCCTGGGTACATCCTTCCAAAAAAGACTGTACCAAAACAACCTTGAGAAAAATTATAGCAAAGCTGGAGGAAACTGGTGAAAAGTCAGTGGAAGCACAACTATTGTGCAGAAGCTACAATTAAATCTGCTGTGATGGGGGGCGGGGTTTCACACAGAAGCCATTGTAGGGGCAAGCCAGAGGGATCTTATCATCCCTGTGCCGAAAGATCTGCACTTCCTGCCCCTTTGCTTCTAGGCACAATTCAAAGTGTTGGTTCTCACCTATAAAATGTCTCACAGGGGACAAAATACTATCCAGTTTACCTGTTAAGATAATCCACACCAGTCCTGCAGTCTGTGCTGCAGCCTGCAGAAGTGATGTGGGCAGTGACTAGAGACAGGGCCTTTTCTGTGGTGGTGTCACTGGAATGCTCTCTTCCTTGAAGTTTACTTGACACTTACCCCAGGCTAAAGCTTTTTTTACCCAGGCTTTTAACTTAGGGGTTTGACCTTTTAAATTGTTTTTTCACTATTGGCTTCTAGTCTGAGGACTATTATAAGGCTCATTTAGGCTGCCAAATGTTTTATGCTTCTAGAGTTTTATTGGCTGGCTAACAGTTGCATATTTAAATGTTTTTAAATTTATTTACGATTTTATCTGGCCTTATTTTGCAAGTCACCTTGAGCAGGTCTCTGAAGAGGTGGCATAGCCATGTTTTAAATAAACACCTACATAGCTCCCCAAAGTCTTAGACGGAGGGGGTTTTTCCTGCATCCAGAGCCGGCCCTGCCATTAGGCAAACTAGGCAATTGCCTAGGGTGCTGGCCTTCTGGGTGCGCCAAATTGGGCAACCCCATGTGACTCAGTGGTGTTATCAGTGCAGGGGGGCACCAGAAGTTAGCCTTGCCTAGGGTGTCACACAGTCTAGGGCATCTGTTACCTGCCTGCATCTGTTATCTGACATCCTTTATTAGCACCAAAGACTGAACTTGACAGTTTCTGCAGGAAAGACATGTACTCTGCCACTGACTTATGGTTCTTCCCCTATGAAGTGACCAAGCAGAAAAGGTAACTTTCTCACCTGGATTAACAGCTGGTGAATGAACTCAGTTGTTCTCCATTTGAACCTAGACAAATGTGTGTCCAGTTGGTAAGCAAATCCAGAGGGAACAGAACAGCGTGAGAAGCTAGTTGCATTGGCTGAGACAGACAGCCATGGCTGCCAAGTTGGAAAGTGGATCTAGAAACATTTCCCTACCCCAAAGGGAACATGTGACAATGTAGGAGATTGCCTTCAGGTTTTAAAGGTTTAAAACTCATAATGGAGGCTCTCATGAAGTATGGCATAACAAACACTGAAAGCCCCACACAACAGTAAACCATTGTCTCACTCGCTAATGTAAACAGATGCTGCAATAATGGGTCCTCTTCTTGAATTTGTGGCAAAGCTTCAGGCATTCTTAAGCAATTACATCTTAGACCTTGAGAACCCATATCTACTGAAGAGTCTTAAAGTTTAGCATGCTAGGTTCTATAAAGCTTAGAACATGTTCAGTTCAAAAACAAGATGATTAAGGAGGAGGGGAACATGATTGCAGTTTTATGCATGGGTTGGAGAAAGTGAATAGAGAGAACTTCTTCTCCCATAGAACTAGAACTTGGCAGTGGGAGATGGGGATATCTAAAGATTTTGATGAGGAATTAATGCAGGATGAAAACAAAACAGTCCTTTACTCAACAAGTAATTGCATGATGGAATTCTCTGCCAATGGATGTAGTGATGGCCACTAGCACAGATGGCTTTAAGAGGAGGTTAGGCATATTCGTAGAAGGGAGCTATATCAATGATTACTGGCCATGGTGAACAAAGGGAACCTCCATATAAAGAGGGAGTAAATCTCTGAATATCAGAGCTGGGAGGCAACAAAGCCTTATCCTTTGTGCTTAGTTTGTTTGTCCTCCAGGACAACTGTTTTGGCTGCTTCATGAAACAGGATGTTGGACTAGATGGACCACTCATCTGATGCAGCAAGGCTCTTCTTAAGTTCTTAAAGCTCACTGAATCTGACTGGCACATTCAACTTATACATGTGTAGGCTCTATCCCTACATATGGGAACCCCGGAAAAGGCTGTTGCTGATTGAAGTGATTATACCTGTGTATATGAAGTTTGTGCACGTGTTGGCTCTATGCTGACAGACAGAAAAGAAGGCCAAGACCAATGGTGCAAAATAAAGTGAAAAGTTGCCCAGTTAAAATTTCCCCAATTCCCTTTGCATTTTGCCAACATGCTTCTTCAGGCAAATCTGTAATATATAATATGCACGTATATTACTGAGATCTCATAACTAATGGCTATTTGATTAAAATTAAATAAAGCATTGTGTTAGCCGCCCTGAGACACTTCGGTGCGAAGGGCGGGGTATAAATCCCAATATAAATAAATAAATAAATAAAAATCACATTACAGTACAATATCAAAAGAAACACAAAACTGCTGGGGACTATTATGTCCTTAGGATAGCATGCAGTTTGTGTATGTCTTGGCTGAATGCATGCTTAGCCTGAATGCATGCAGGCCAGAGTGTGCATTTACACACACCTCTGTGCACACTGCCTGCACATGGTTGTGTTGTGTACACAGGGCTATTACCTTTCTGACCTTATGCTATGTTCTTTACTCATACATGCCTGTACAACTTGCCTTCTGTGGAAGTTCTGCCCACCTGCACAGTGTACACTTGAGCCCTGTACAGGCAATTGAACTGGGAAGTAGAGGAAGGGGACTGGGATTGTGCCTGCTTGCCTTGCCCCAGACACTTGTGCATTGATGCTCCTCCAGAAGGATCTGTGTGTCCCTGAATGTGCAATCAATATCTTCCATGTTTGCAAGGTACAGAGTGTATTTCAGAGCTCATGCACTCCTCTGTTCATGTATGCCCCTTAAGCTGTGATGAACATTATTTATGGCAAGTCATTGCTTGGCATTTCAGTGACCAAGTGATGAGCAAACGTGTGTGAACTAGCCTACCTTGCAGCTATCAGAGGCACAGGTGCTCCCCTGACCTCTATTACCTAATAGCAACCTGTGAACCATTTCAGAAAAAAGAAGTTACAATCAACAAAGGACATGCTGGCATTTGTGTCATATGGAAAGGACCAAACAGTTCAGCATACTTTAAGATACAGTTCAAGATACTTACATATCAGAGTACAGCGAAGAGTTCTAACAGTGCCAAAGAGCCAAGCTTAGAAACAAAGCCCTTTTAAAACTAGTTATACTTCCATAAAAAGTGCATTCTCTGAAAGTGCTTGCAGGAATTCTTGGCTTGTTGGTGTTTCTTACCATTCTTGTGCAACAGCTGGCTAAATGTTTGGCTAAGTTAATCAGGGCTGCTCTAGGTTCTATATAAAAGTGGCATTGCACTAGCAAACACCAGTTTTGTAGTTTCTTATACAGTCAACACATTGGGCCTTTCAATGGAATGAAAAGCACACTTGCAAAATATCTCCTAAATACTTTTCCAAGACCGTGACAATGCTGAACAGTTGTGGTCAACTAAAAAATTGGTGGCATTAAAGATTTCTAAAAATTTTGTGAAAGTGTGGATTATTGTTTCAGACCCTCTTCTGCATATCAAGTGTTGGGGATACAGTTTTGAATCAAATTTTCATATTTTTGCCAGCAGCTTCCCAACCTTTGTAGAAAATGACATGTGCACTGTCTACATACATTGAAGGGAACAGTTTTCCCTATACAATAATTATGTCCATTCAGGAATGGTAAACATTGTGTGAAAATAGCCTTATTGTAATATACAAGGAGCTTGTGCACATTTTGGAACTGCTTTACTGTAACAGCTAAGGACATATGATCCTGATTGTCTTGTACTCTTCCTCTGAAGTCTGAAACTAAGAGACAGTGCAAAGTCTTTCACTTCCAACACTAATCTCATCTCATTTATGAACTCAGCAAGAGCTGTTAGATAAACCTCAGTTCTCCAGCACACCTGTGAGGTTTACTAGTTTGTATCCTGCCATTCCACTCAGCTCAGCTTGCAACTTTCCTCCAGCCTCAGGAGTTTTCTTTTGGCAGCAGAGACTCGTTTGAGCCTCCTTCCATTAGAGGAAGGCTCCTTGGGTGAGAGGAGGAACTTCAACTTGGCTGAGTGACATTGTAAGATACCAGTTTTTCTGCCCAGAAAAGATTTTAGAAGCTGTTCACCATTGTCATTTGCTTGAGGAAATGAATAGAACTATGGCTGGCTATACTGAATTTCTAACCATAAAACACTGGGGTAAAAAGAGTGGGTCTTCTTGAGCACAAAATGCCCCCTCAAAACTAATTTTATTTTCCTCCCTTTCTGTGCCTATTCTCAGCCTGCCATTTTCTTCTCACTGGTTGCAGGATCCCAAACAATCAGGGGTAATGTAGTGAGATAGGCAATATTAACTTATTGGTCTGTACAGATATGGACACTCCAAAAGCTTTCTGTATTATTGCTGTTTGTTGGCATGACTGCTTCTAGGAATACAAAGAGCCACAGTTTGGCAGTTCTCCAAGAGATGATGAAAAGCTGGTGCTGTAAACCATCCCAAAACATTTCCTGACCTGGCTCTACCTGCAAGGGTTAATGTGTCAATCCAGTGCTATGGAACAAGGCCAGACATGGTGGCATTGGGTGTGCCTCTGAGGTTTCTTTCAGGTTTTAGGGCACCCAGATGAATACCTAATATTTGTTATCACCTAGGGTTCTTTTTTTGTTCAGATGGGCAGGAAAACTAGATGGACTTGCCTAACCTGCTGTTGGGCAATAGGATATAATAGTAGCTGTATTTGTGTCCATTGCAGTGAAGCCTAACTGTTTAATCAGGGTGTGTGTAATGACTGTAAGGGAGTTTCTGGGTTCCGTTGCCTTGAGCTCAGCGGGGGTCCGCGGAGCTTGTCTCTTGCGGCCCCCCTGAATCAGGCTGTTGGAGAAGTGCCACAGACGTGGCACCTCTAGGGGAGACCCTGGAGGGGTTTCCTTTTGCATGGGGCTTTTGCAGAGAGACAGGGATACAGCGGTGGCTGTTCCTGTCCTTCTTGTGTGCTCCAGTGCTCCTCGGCCATGATCACCATTAAGGCAGAAAGAGGTGAACACCTGACCACTTGCTTTCTTTTCTGCTAACAAGCCTTTGATGCATCGCTTTCCTACCTCAAACACGGCAATTCTACCCCTCAAGTTTGCTTTTCATACCATCGGCTAATGGGTTGTTTTACATAACAACAAATGGGCCAGTTCAAAGAAAGGGAGAGAGGTGAATTTCCCCCCCCCCCACACACACACACTTTCCCGTGAATCCAGCTTCCAAAAGATAAAAAAAATAACTTTGAATGCCAACAACAATCTGAATTTGACTGAATATAGATAGTTAAATCGACCCGGATTATGATTGAATAAGTGATAGAGACTATTATTTGGTTATAATTTGGTCTGAACAAATGAAATATATTTCAAAGAGACTGGTATTTGTCATCTGAGTGCAACTGAAATGGCAACAATCAAGATATATGGCTGGTGGAGATTTGGAAGGATAGACTAACTGGATCTCTGAGTTACTTTCCAACTTTGATTATTAGACTGAGTTATTCTTTGGAGTAAAAGGACATCACAAAGCAAAATGTTTCATAAAAAAGATACAATGGATATCATATTTTCTCTAAAGCAGGACCTTGGTTTATTAACCAAGCAAATGGGAGCAAATGGGAGCTTTTATGTTGAAAGCTAGCGAAAACTTGAATCTACATGGGCAGAGTGACAAAGAGATCTTGGTGATGTCTGTGGAGTTGGAAATGGAAAAAGATCCATTGGGAAACGAAAAGAAGAAAACTAAAATGGAACCTTATGGCGCAGTTACTAAGAAGAACTGGAAGTTAAGGCTGTTTGAAGTTTTTTTGAGAGGATCTAATGGTGTGGGATTTATACTATCATTACTGAGAGGGGTGCTTGCATTAAGGAGAGAGGATGCACATTTCATCAAAAAAATCAAAATGTGGAAAACTTTCAGGAAGAAGGGATTTTAAATTGTTTCCCCTCTCTGTAGGTAACTGGATAATATGGAACTCTCAGCAAGATATGCGATTTTAAAAGGAAAAGTGAGATCTTTGGGACATATTAGTTTTGTTCCTCTCTGATTAATGTGGACATAAGAGCTAAAGGATTGAAAATTTATTTAGATAAACAAACAGTTAACTTGGATTAATTTTTAAGAAGACAGACAACACAATTATTTTGTAATCTGGTAGATATGCTCTTAATATGTTTGGAGAAATTGCTTATATTGTTTTGCTAATATGCTCCTTGTTTATCATTTTTCTTTCTTATCTCTCCACTTTTTACATTATTTTAAATTTGATCTTTTTCTCTATTCGTTTGAAATATGTAAGTTAGAAGGATAAAGAAATATTTGTTTCTTATGCCTATCTAAATGATGACATTGTTAAAATAACAAGTCAGTTTGTATTTTTAATATGGTTAAGCTTATCCAGTTAGTTCTGTGTTGAGACCTTGGTGATTTTTTTTAATATATATCTATGTTTGCTGAAGAAGAATAGTTCAGCCTTATATTTTAAGTAATAGTTTAGTAAAAAGTGTACAATGGAAAATGAAGACGGTAGAATATAAGGGGAAAACTCAATACTTGCAGGTAAAAAGGATTAGGTATTTTGTTTTGAGGTAAAAATGTAACTGATATATTTGCAGCTTTCTTTGTTTCTGATCTCCCACTCTGTATTTCCCCCTCCCTCTTGATGTTTCTGTACTTGTGCTTATGCTTCTTCTTTTTGTAGTTAAAATTAATAAAAATTATAAAATCCTGTAATAACTGTAGGAAGAAAAATTTATGCCTTGAAAGAAGCAGTTTTAGGGAACAGCACCAGGATGTTCAAAGGCAGCGTCCATTCTAAAAGCAGTATTGTTGCAAATGCCACCTCAGCCTCAAGGGTGCAAACTCGTTCCCTGAGGAGCAGTAGCTCCTTGCATCGAGCACACACCCAAGACTTCTGTCCAGTGGGCAGATAGTCATACATGCGACACTCAGTGCAAAACACTGGAAAGCCCCCACCCCCCTGTTGGCATTCTACCTTCACAATAGCTTTTTAAATATACAGTACTCCCTTTAAATCCTTTTGTGTTTGTGGCTCTCCTTCTGGAAAGTCTACTTACCTTATTGGGAACACAAGGAAACTAGGGATCCTGGTTCCTGGGCTTGTTACAGAGCCCCCAGGCCAAGAGCCCTTTAGCTTGCACCAAAGGCTCACGCCTCTGAAGCCTTATAAATGCAAAGAGGGTGGGGCTAGCAGTCTGCTCCAGGCAACACAGACACTCCCAATGAGCAACAATCACCTACAATCAGCAACAATCACCTACAGCCCACTCAAAACAAACAGCAGTTCCCTAGCAACCGCACAAACTCAGACTCTCAGCAACTTCCCCCAGCTGTTTAGAAAAGTCAGTTAAGAAAGGCAAACATTCACCCTTGCAGCAGCACACCTTTCCTACTCTCTCCTGGAGCTTAACTGTGCTCAGCCTCCGGCAAGGTGGGGCCTTATAAATGCAAAGAGGATGGGGTCAGCAGTTAGCCCCAGGCAACACAGACACTCCCAATGAATAACAATCACTTACAATCAGCAACAGGCCACTCACAACAAACAAACAGCAGTTCTCCAGCAACCACACAAACACAGACTCCATGGCAACTTTCCTCAGCTGATTAGAAAAGTCAGTTAAAAAAGGCAAATATCCTTGCAGGAGCACACCTTTCCTGCACTCTCCCAGAGCTATCTACCTTATACTGAGTCTGCCTCTTTACCTTCTGCTTTCAACTTTTCCTAGAATTACTGTCTTTTCCAGGGATTCTCGTCTTCTCATGATGTGACCAAAGGAAAAAAGTTTCAGTTTAATCATTTTTGCTTATAGGGAGAATTCAGGCTTGACTTCATCTAAAATTCACTTATTTGGGGTTTTTTGGGTGGTCCATGGTATCTGCAATTCTCCTCCAATACTGTGTTTCAAATGAATCAATTTTCTTCCTGCCAACATTTTGCACTGTCCGACTTTCATCTCCATTCACAGCATATGAATTATCTTGATCTCCAGCAATACTTGTTTGCACTTAAGGGTCTTTTCTGGTTCTTTTATGGCTGCCTTACAAGTCTCAGTCTTCTGGTTGCAGTCTCCCTTTTGGTTGATGAACCTCAGAGTAGAGAATAAGAACTAGATTTTCCAACAGGAAACCTTTCACCAAAGTGCTTCTCTCCAAAAAGTTCTTTCCCCACAAGTGTTAAAAGCATTTCTCCCTCCAAAAATATTTGTTTTCTTCTCTGAAGTGTCTTTCTCTCCCCACCCCCCAGCCAAATAAATATTTAAGAGAGGATTTTCTCCTTAGGCTTTACTTCTGTCTGCAATCCTGTGCCATGATTCTAGGTAAAAACCCCTCCTACCAGTTAACATGGCAATCCTGATTGTAAGAGGTGGCAATATGATCCGAAAGGAAGGCTGGAGAGGTTTTCTTTAAACACATAGTTTAAAGCAGGGGTGGCCAACGGTAGCTCTCCAGATGTTTTTTGCCTACAACTCCCATCAGCCCCAGCCAGCATGGCTGATGGCTGGGGCTGATGGGAGTTACAGGCAAAAAGCATGAGGAGAGCTACTGTTGGCCATCCCTGGTTTAAAGCACAAGAGGCGCTTTACAGTCTCTGAATTTTATTTCACCTCATCTGAACTAAGTGGATCTTAATACATAGTTCACAAAAGGATAACATCTTTTTTTTCTCTTGTAACTAACAGCAGGAAGGAAAGTACATTGCGGATATAAGCCCCATAATATAGTTGCTTGTTTGAGGATGAACTATGACGTTCTTTCATTTTAGATTAAAGACGGCAGTCACAGGTGAATAAACAGCCTTATTTAGAGTATGAACAAAGGCCGTTTGACTTTTCATTGAAATGCCAGGCCAATTTGCTTTGCGCTACACAAAAGATAACAATGTTTGTTAAAATGATGAATTGAGAATTATGACCTGGTTCTACAGAATCTTGTTTTTACTCTTCTCCTTCTTTTGTTAATAATGGAGTTAATTTTTAAACTGCTCTGGAGGATCTCATTTGGTAAGCATGGATACAATCTTCCCAGGTGGGAAGCATGAGGGCATTTCCTTGCTTGCTTCTTACATGCACGTTGAAAGTGCCCTAGTCACTGTCCTACCATTCATTCAAGGAGCTCAAGGCAGCATTCTACAGTTCTATTCTTCCAGGGAGTTCTCTATGAGAAGGAACTGCTCTTTATATATGATGAAACATCAGCAATGTAAGATACAGTCTAGGCACACCTTTGTCACCTCAATGAGAACTAGGTTTTTGAAAGATGAAAACTCCTTATTACTTGCAAATTTTTGTGGCTCCTTTGTTTAAGCTAAGAGACCATAGCTTTCAAATATCTCTGTAAACCCACTCTTGTGTGTGAAAGAATAGTGGTATCGTCGACATACAATAATAATGGAATTGGAAGATCGTTTAGCTTGGGTGGATGCCCATTTATGGATTTAAAGAATTGTGGTAAGTCGTTTTAAGAAAATATTAAAAAGATATGGGGCTAGCACATAGCCCTGGCTTAACTCATTTAAAACAGATATTTTCTCCACCCCATGATGACTGGAATGTGTGTGGGTTATGAGATCCACTCTATTTTAATTGCCCTTTGAGTCAAAACGAACACATACACCCAACACCAAATTCCAGAGGATTATCATTTCTGTGAGTCTCTTGCTCTTCTAGAGTTTCACCTTTTGGAACAAGAGACCCCTCCCCCTCACAAAACACACCTTTCCTGCTTCTTTTTTAGATCTTAGATGATACAACTTGTCAGGTTAAATACTCATCAAAAGGCATTTAACTAGGAAAATATCTGTTTTAAAGGAGTTAAGCCAGGGCTATGTGCTAGCCCCATATCTTTTTAATCTTTTCTTAAATGACTTACCACGATTCTTTAAATCCATAAATGGGCATCCACCCAAGCTAAACGATCTTCCAATTCCATTATTATTGTATGCTGATGATACAACTATTCTTTCACACACAAGAGTGGGTTTACAGAGATATTTGAAAGCTATGGATAATTATTGCCAGATAAATTCACTTTCTATAAACTATTCCAAATCCAAGGTTGTAGTTTTCTCTAAAAGCTGGCATCTGCAAAAATGGTATATAGGTAAAATGTACTGGGTTCAAAGCATGAGGACGTCCAAGAGATAGTGAGTTCAGCTCTTTATTCAGTGATTCAGCATAGTGAGATAGGAATAGAACTGTCTGGCAGGACCAACGGCCCTGCTTATATGCATGCAAACCTCCCCATCCAAAAACCCATTACCATTACACAACTGTAGGTTAATAGCTGGCCTAACGATCCCTGATGGGCCTCCTTCCTGAATCCAGGTGGCTATTGTTTTAGAGTCTCAAGCTCAGCCAAGTCTCTGTTGGCCCTAAGGCCAAACTCCAGTTCCAATACATAACACTCCTCCCCCCAAAGTTTCCCAACACCTAACAAACATAGTCTTTAAGATGTGCTGGTTTCCGTCATTCCCTGTTGGACCGATGAAGCCCCTCAAGTGTGGCTGAGGAGTCTGGTTCCCTTGTCTGGACTGCTGGTGCCGGGCTGCTGGAATGCTGCGGTGGTGTAGCGGTTGAAGGGTCCCCAATGTCGAAGTGCCAGCAGCACTCATGCAGTCCCAGACCATGACATTGCTACAGAGGTTGAAGGGGTGGGGGGTCAGCCTGTCAGTGCTCAGACCATACACCGCACGCTGCATCAAATTGGTCTGCAGGGCTGTCATCCCAGAAGAAAGCCTCTTCTAAAGATGATGCACAAGAAAGCCCGCAAACAGTTTGCTGCAGACGAACAGACTAAGGACACAGATTTCTGGAACCATGTCCTGTGGTCCTATGAGACCAAGATAAACTTATTTGGTTCAGATGGTGTCAAGTGTGTGCAGTGGCAACCAGGTGAGGAGTACAAAGACAAGTGTGTCTTGCCTACAGTCAAGCATGGTGGTGGGAATATCATGGTCTAGGGCTGCATGAGTGCTGCCGGCACTGGGGAGCTACAGTTCATTGAGGGAACTATGAATGCCAACATGTACTGTGACATACTGAAGCAGAGCATGATCCCCTTCCTTTGGAGACTGGGCCGCAGGGCAGTATTTCAATATTATAATGACCCCAAACACACCTCCAAAATGACCACTGCCTTGCTAAAGAAGCTGAGGGTAAAGCTGATGGATTGGCCAAGCATGTCTCCAGACCTAAACCCTATTGAGCATCTGTGGGGCATCCTGAAACGGAAGGTGGAGGTGCACAAGGTCTCTAACATCCACCAGCTACGTGACGTCATCATGGAGGAGTGGAAGAAGACTCCAGTGGCAACCTGTAAAGCTCTGGTGAACTCTATGCCCAAGAGGGTTAAGGCAGTGCTGGAAAATAATGTTGGCCACACAAAATATTGACACTTTGGGCCCCATTTGGACATTATCACTTACGGGTGTACTCACTTTTGTTGCCGGCAGTTTAGAGATAAATGGCTGTGTGTTGCGTAATTTTGAGGGGACAGCACATTTACACTGTTATGCAAGCTGTAGACTCACTACTTTACAGTGTAGCCAAGTGTCATTTCTTCAGTGTTGTCACATGAAAAGATATACTTAAATATTTACAAAATGTGAGGGGGTGTACTCACTTTTGTGACATATTGTATATTCTAATCCCCTGAGAGAGCTGTTTGGAAATCTTTCTCTCCTTCCTTGTAACCTAGTAACTGGAATTGATTACCGTTGCCTACGGAAAGATAATGAAATAGAAATCACAAGGGCTGTTAGTAAATTTCTGGAGAAGTCCATTAAAATCTATGCGGGGCATGTTTCATTATAAGTTTTATTAGTTTATTGTTCTTAATCTTAGACTGTATATCTTGTCTGTCCTTATTTCATGTTATGCCTGAGTATGCCAATAAAAGGTATGATAATGATGATGATGATCTTCGATGGCCAGGAAGAATAACAACAGGGAGCCAAATGAACCACGGTGTTGGAGTCAGACAAGTGACATCTGGATTCAAATCTCAGCTCAAGAATGAATGTCCTTGTTGGACATCTCTAACTCTCAGCCTAACCTACCACATAAGATAGTTGTAAATGGGGAATAATTGACATTTATTTTAAATATTTCTATGCAACCTTTTTACCCAATTCAAGATCTCCTAAGTGGCAAACACTAAAAAAAATTCCAAACATGAAAACATTCAGACATTAAACAGATTGAAAATACATACATAATATTTAATGGAATTAAAGCATAATTTAAATACATAAAATATAAACAAAATACACAAACAGGGAGGCCGGCCAATAAGAGTTATTGAGCAAATGCCAAACAGGACACACACAAAAAGTCTTCACCTACACATAGAAGGAGACAGAGTTCCAAAGTTTTAGTGTCATGACTGAGAACAGTTTCCACCATCTAAAGGAGGACCTCTGAAGGTAACCAGAGGTTGGTGAGGTTCATATGAGAATAGGCGATATTTCATGTAATTAACTTCATGTATGATGACTGGCTGAAGGAAGGGAAGAATAAAAAAGTTTACATATGTTCTGGCATAACATTTTTGGGGGATTACATGTAGTTTAGTGCAGGAGTCCCCAACCCCCAGTCCACAGACTGGTACTGGTTCGTGGCCTGTCTGGAACCGGTCCATGAAGCCTGCCCACCCCCCACCCCCATGGCGCTGTGCAACCTCGCCGCCCCTGTCTCTCCTCATGCGCCTCCACCACCATTTTAAGGCAGACGAAAGGGCAATGAAGCGCCACCTTTCCCAGCTCCTTAAGGGCTGACCCCCCCCCACGCCAATCTTGGTGGGAAAAACCTTTGTAGCAGCAGACGGCAACCTGCGGAAGAAGCGGCCCTGCCCTTGCCTCCTCTCCACTTCCTTCCTGGGTGTGGGAAGGAAGTGGGGTGGAGACAAGGGCGGTGCCACTTCTTTAGTGGGTTGCCGTCTGCTGCTTCAAAAGTTTTTTCCCACCAACATGGGTGCGGGGGAGGGGTCAGCCTTTAAGGGGCCGGGGAAGGCAGTGCTTCACCACCCTTTCTTCTGTCTTAAAACGGTAGAAATGGAGGGTGGTGGAGGAGGCGCCACAACGAGAGACGGGGCAGGAAGGCTGCATGGCCGCGGAGGGGTGGTGGGGAGGCTGCATGGCTGCGGGAGGGTGAGGGGAGGCTGCACAGCCGCCGGGGGGTGGTGGCAAGGAGGCTGCACGGTGCCATGGGGGGTGGGGCTGAATTTGGTGCCCCCACCCTGCCAGCCCTGGGGCTGTGGTGGGTGGGCTGGTCAGCACCACAAAGGTTGGGGACCACAGGTCTAGTGGGAAGGGCATGTGCGATACATGCAGAAGGCCATGAGCTCAATTCCTGCTATCTTTAGCCAAACCACCTCAAGTAGCAGTTTCTGAGAAAAGACACTCTTGGCTTAAACCCCAGAGACCACAGGTAATGCTAAGCCTAGAACACCATTAGTCTGAATTGTTATAAGATACATTCATTTTGCATTTTTGTAAGTTTGCAATATGGAGTGATCCCAGGAGTAAATACACATAAAAAACCTAGTTAGAGAAATGTGTCCCTAGTGACACATGATCATTAGTTCTAAAAGATGCATGCCCTTTCTGGGTCTATCCCTGGTTCTAAGGGATCTTTGGACCAAGCATAACAGATGACAGCAGAACCTGGTTTGGGAAAACAGGTCTCTCCTGAGTGTCTAAAAAGTACCACAGGCAATGTCTGATTTACAAGCAAAGTGTTACAGGTAAGGAAAGTGTACTTAACTATGGTCTCAGCACCACTCCCCTTTGCCAGCTAGGATTCTCAAGTTCATGTTTACCTCAATTGGAAGAAAATTAGCTAGAGGAAGGGAACACAAAGGAGAAGTGACAAGCACAAAAGGGTGAAGCTTAGGGACCACCTCTTGCAATCCAGATTCTTGTGAAGGTCTTCTAATGAGGTTTAACTTTAAAAAATGTGTATAAAACTCACATCAGTGATGAGCAGGGCCTTGACTGCAACAGCCTTGACTGGGCATACAAAAACTTATACCCAGAATAAAACTTTATTGGTCTTAAAGTTGCCACTGTACTCAAACTTTGTTCTGCTAAATTTTCAATATGTCCTACTAAATGTGGATGCTCAGACTTGTTCTAGGATCATCCTGGTTTACCACAAAAGAGATTAAGGTAATGAACTATGAAAGACATGACAACTGTGTTGAATGGGCTAATGCACTAGAACTTGGAAAATAATTTGAAAAAACTGCTCTTGAGCTGTTAAGTAACAGCCATATGTACCACCAACAAACCTTTTAATATGTTTAAAATCTACAAATTCATTAATGAGATACTATGGTAATAACTGTGGCATGTCAAAGAACTATTAATTTTTTATGACAGAAGCTCTCATGGACCAAGAAGAGGCCACTGAGAGATGAAATGCAAGATGGTGGACTGTAATGCTTGTTATGTGCAGCCACAAAATTGGATCCAACCTGCCTTTTCACTGGTGAAAAAGAGAGGAATGCGTTCTCTTAGACTACAAAAATGACTATATTGGGGATCAGGGGATCTCTTGGACAAAAGTAAGCAAGTGAATGAAGAGAGATTTAGTGAAAAATTTGGCTGGATCACAAGATTTCTAAATATAACACCATTACCTCTTCTGGCATTTCATACTAGAAGAAATTTGTTCCATGAAAATGTTTTACATTTGCTGCTAATTTCATTGGACAGTTTTCTAGGACACATCTAGAATTAAAGAACTGAAAGAATTAGTCATCCAGGAGGAACATCAGATTCCATATATTACCTACTTCAGTCTGCCATGGAAATGAATGCCTGGGCTGGTTGTTTACATTTCAGCTGAGGTGTTTGTAACATGAAATATTCAGTTGATGCATGTTACTTCCACGGCAACCAAACTTAAGTAAAGTAACGTAAGAGCCAATACATGAGACAACCAGGATATGCTGACTTCCTGCCCTTGAAAAGCCAGCTGTGTGTAGAGGTCCAGGACCATTGCATTGAGCACACTGCTGTTGACCCAAAATAAGAATTGTTGCAGTGGTGTCCTATTTGCAACTGCAATATATATTTGATCTTATACATGAATATATGAAGCTGCCTTATACAAATCAGAGCACTGGTCCATTGAAGTCAGTATTATCTACTCAGATGGGCAGTGGCTCTCCAGATGGGCAGAGGGCTTTCACATCACCTCCTACCTGATCCTTTTAAATGGAACTGCCAGGGAATGAACCTGGGACCTTCTCAATGCCAAGCAGATGCTCTACTGCTGAGGCACAGCCCCTTCCTTATCAGTATATTAATCTGCTATCTTGTGTACCCCATCTTGTGAAACTGCTGGATGAGAAGAATGAAGTTTGAAATCAGAGACACCCTTAAGACCAACAAAGTTTTATTCTTTATTATTTATTTAGACTTTGTTGGTCTTAAAGGTGCCACTGGACTCAAACTTTGTACTGCTGCTTCAGACCAACATGGCTACCCCACCTGAATCTACCTGCTGAGGTAGAATTTGTTGACAAATTCAAGATGATTGTCTTCACCCCACCCCACCCCAGGAGTTAAGAGACCCTGGATTCCTAAATATATATATATATATATATATATATATATATATATATATATATATATATCTTGAATTTGTCAACAAATTCTACCTCAGCAGGTAGATTCAGGTGGGGTAGCCATGTTGGTCTGAAGCAGCAGTACAAAGTTTGAGTCCAGTGGCACCTTTAAGACCAACAAAGTCTAAATAAATAATAAAGAATAAAACTTTGTTGGTCTTAAGGGTGTCTCTTAATATATATATATATATATTTGGAATGTTTACTGGTTTTTAAGGTTTTAACTGTTTTAAATGTTTAACTGTTTATATATTTAAATATTGTTTAATTTTATGTTTGACTAATTGTTGGGAGCCGCCCTGAACCACTTGTGGGAAGGGTGGGATACAAATCATAAATAAAAATAAATAAATAAATAAATAAATCTCTGTAGGTACTAATAGCTCCCATATGCAGACTCTTAAAGTAGCAGCTCATTTCATCCTGCATTACAATTGATGTTTATTCTACTGCAATGCTGTTGTTTCACCTTTGTTCTAGATGACCAGATTTCTCTTTTAATTGCATCTTGTTTTACAACAGCCTCTGTTTGTAATATTGCTTCCCTCCCACTGGGTATTTAACCTCCACACACCTGAGAAAGTGAGCTCTGACTCACAAAAGTTCATGCTGAAATAAACTATGCTAGTTTTTATGGTGCTACCTGACTCCACTCTAATTGAGCAGACAAGCAGATAAACCATTTTGAAATGCCAGTACAGAGATACATTCATGACTGAAAGGTCCTCCACACACACAAAAAAAATCTCTCTCAGCTTCTTTTGCCAGCAGCTGAAGACCTTTTTGTTCCTTAGGCATACTCCCAATAGCGGTATAGCCTCTCCATCTAGTGCCATGTGCTTGTTTTTAATTGAATTTTATAATTTTAATTGTATTTTGAGTTATTTAAATTTTTTAATGTCTTTATGTCCATTGACTTGTGGTCACTGATTAGGTAGTAAGGCAGCATAGAAATGCTTTAAATAAATGTAAATACATACAAAACAATACAATCAGTTATAAACAAATCACAATATGCATGTTTTCCATCATTTAATCCCCCATCCTTGCTTCTTCTCCCATCCCCACAGACCAGGGAACTGGAAAGTCTCTGAATTCTGCCTCCTGATAAGGATTTTTTTTAAAGCATGGAGAAACCTTTGATCATGTCAGGCTGCACCTGAAATCTGAGGACCAAAGTAGACATGACAGTGTCCTCATAGCTACCCTCAGGTCATTGCCATTTTAAAGATTTATATACGCTGCAAGGGTCCAATCCTGACTGGCTGCACACCACAGAGCTCTTGCCCCCCTTTCAAGTTCTTTAACAACCATGTGTGTGTGCATGGGAGGGTGGCGCTTGATAAGGCAGGGGGGGGGAGTGAGTGCTTCAGCCCACCTCACTGATCAGGCTCTTGCAACATTTTAAAATGACTTTAAATGACCTTGCAGCAGCCATGAAGGTGCTATCACATCTAGTTTGTCCCTAAGTATGCCCAGACACAAGGTTGCCATCTCATTTGATTCTTGGCACATGAAAATTGTGCTGAGTTTTCAGTGAATGGCATGTAGCAACTCAGCTCTGGGGCAGGAAGAAAGGCCCTGTGTGAGCACCAGTTGTTTCCGACTCTGGGGTGATGCTGCTTTCACGTTTTCATGGCAGACCGTTTTACGGGGTGGCTTGCCATTGCCTTCGCCAGTCATCTATACTTCCCCCCCAGCAAGCTGGGTACTCATTTTACCGACCTCAGAAGGATGGAAGGCTGAGTCAACCTCGAGCCGGCTACATGAACCAGCTTCTGCTGGAATCTAACTCATCAGGTTGTGTGAGCAGAGGGCTCCGACTGCAGTACTGCAGCTTTACCACTCTGCGCCACGGGCTCTTCTGGGGCAGGAGAGGAGGACTCAAAACAAATGCATTCTCAAGTATGCATGCTTACCTGTGTAAATCATGATGGACATGGGTAGTAAACAGGAAGATTAGATAATCTAACAAGTTTCCTAAAACAAAACCCCTAATGGTTATGTCCTTATTCTCTTCTGTCTTTTAATTGCAGAGTACTAAATATATTATAATGAGGAGACCCTCTAACGGCTATTACAAATTAAGAAAATGTTAATAGTATTGAGGCTTTTTTGTTATTTGATGTTTGAAGGAACCTTTCTTTTGGCATGGTAGAACTTGCTAATTGATGGAGATGAGCAAAATTCACCAAGTAAGGAATTACTGCAAGAAGCAGTTTATAAAATGTCATTGTTCCCAACTGCCTGGAAATGTACAAGGGACTAAAAATACTGATAATGTTTAAGATGGTACTTGTGAAAAAGAGTAGCATGTGTCCCTCTGCCCACACTTTGAAACAGACAGATGCTTCTATAGAATGACTCTTGTGCTTTCTGGTACTTCTGTACATAATTTATTCCATTTGTATATTTATAAACATTCGTTTTTAAAGGTGACATATTTCCAATGTTCTGTCCCTTAAGGAATTGAACCCTATAAAGGCTACTGCCATAGCTTAAAGAAGTGGGGGGGGGGGGGGTATAACAATTGTTTTTCATGATCACATAGGCTTTTTTAACACAATCTCCTTTACTCCACTTTTCTTTTAAAAGTTTGTTGTCTTGATGCTGTTTGTCTGGTGCAATAAATAGCTGTCATGTTAATAAGTTTAAAACCTATCTACTTTTTTCATTCACTCCTGTTTGCTCTAAACATCTCTGCTGTGCATTGCAGTTCTGGGCGGTTTCTTTCCAGTTCTAGCTGGATCTTCTGGAAATACGTGGACAGAGGCTTGAAAATATACTCAGTAAACAGGGCCGGATTAACATTTAGGCAAATGAGGCACTTGCCTATGGGCCCCCAAGGCTTTTAGGGGCCCTGGGCCAGCTTTTCCCCCACCCCAGTTTCCCCCCACGGCTTGTGGCTAGTTTGCCTCTTTCTCCGTCAGCCCCTTCCCCTCAGCTTGCCTGCCTTGCCTCCTCCCCATCACTTCCCCCTTCACCCGCCCGCCCCCTCCCTCGCTGTTGCTTCGCTGTTTGCTGGCTTCCCTCTTCACCTGACCCCTCCCCATTGTTTCCTTCTTTGTCCGCACTTTTGGCTGAATCAGGCGGGGAGGAAAGGGAAGCCATTGCAAAACTCCATCTGAGCTCTGGCTGAGTGGTGGGCAGCGGGCACAGGACACTTCCCACCCTGCCAGAAGCAGAAATTCGAATTGCCTGCAGCAAAAAAAAGTGAGAAAGTCAATCAGGCAAGCCATCTGCCCTTCAGCAGCTCCTCAGACTCTCTTCTGCATCTGGCAGTGCCAGGCCAGCCAATACTTTCACTCCTGGGGGGAGCTGGGGACTGCTTTTGCTGCAGGCTCCGCCCGCTGTTCTAGTGGCAGGGAAGGAAAGGAGGGTGGCGACCAGAGTGACAGGGAGGGAAGAGAAGGGTCTTCTCTTCCCTCCCTGCTGCTCTTGCTGCCGCCCTCCGTTCCCCGCCATTAAAATAGCCTTTGCTGCTGAAGCAGAAGCAGCCCCCCACCTCTTGGCGCAGTTAAAGGGTGGGATGATCAGCTGTTTTGCGGGTCCTTTAACTAGCAGGGGGACTGGGGCTGCTTCTGCCTCCAGCCCAGCACACTATTTTAATGGCAGGGAAGGGAGGGAGGGTGGTGGTGGGGAAAGCAGTAGGGAGAAGAGGGAAGCTCTTCTGTGCCTGCCCCTCGCCACCACCCTCCCTTACCCATCATTAAAATAGTCAAGTTAGCCTTTATTGGCATAAAATATATAGATTTATATATCAGAGCAAATTGATTTAAAAAAAGATAAAATGGAACAATTGCATACATATACATCAGGAAAAGCATAAACACAAACTATTTCTATGAGATCCTCTGGCGAGCCTTTAAAACAGAATAAAGAAACTTAGCCACTTTCTCAGTGACACTAGATCATTAAAATAGTGCGCTGGGCTGGAGGCAGAAGCAGCCCCAGCCCCCTGCTAGTTAAAGGGCCCACGAAACAACTGATCATCCGGCCCTTTAACTAGCAGGGTGGCGGTGGGGGGGCTGCTTCTGCCCCCATCACTGGTTTCTCTTGGCATCTTCCCCTAACTCCCAGCCCCGATCGTGGCTGCTTCTCCCCCCTCCTTCCAGCCCCCATCGCTGGCTTCTCCTGACCTCTTTCCCTCCTTCCCAGCCCTGATCACCTCCGCTTCTTCCCGCCTCCTTTCCCTCCCTCCTAGCCCCGATCGCAGCTGCTTCTCCTGGCCTCTGCTGCTTGCCTCCCCCCACTTTCTGCGAGTAGCCCTGCGCCTGCTGCCTACTCGCGAGTAGCCCCACCCCTGCTGCCTACTCACGGGGCTACTCACAAGTAGGTGGCAGGTGAGGGGCTACTCGTGAGTAGGTGGCAGTTCTGGTGACTGGGGCGGAGAGGGAGAGCAACTAGAGGAAAGGTCCTGTGGGGCGCTGGGGGGCATCGGTGCCCCCCGAAAAATGTAAATGCCCCCCTGACCTTCCAAATCCTGGCTACGGCCCTGCAGTTTAGGAAATTCCTGGAGCTGGGGGCTGTGCCTCGGGCAGGGGGGAGCTGAATGGATCCCTAGATCTACCCTTGAAAGTGGCCATTTACTCTGGGTAAATTCTGGAGATCAGTTGTCTTTCCCAGAGAACTCCAGCTCCCTGACAGCAGCCCTAATTCAGCACTGTCACTTTCCCCTCCAGTCATTACTTCCTGTAATATATATACCCTGCCGCCTTTCTCCCCAGTGGGAATTCAAACTGGCTCACAAGGTTGTTCTCCCCTCCTTCATTTTTATATTCACAACTTGTGAAGGTAGGTTAAGCTGACAGTGACTCTGGGTCTTAAGCAGGTCTACTCAGAATCCTACTCTGGTCTATTCAATGGGACTTACTCCCAGGATGTCTGGCACCATCAATGCATATATTCTCCATGGCAGCTGAAAGCACTGCTTTTGTGCATTCTTCCTTCCTTTATTTAACAGAAGTAGAAGTTTATTTACCGCAAGTGTGAAGTAGTGGTTAAGAGGGTCAGGCTAGGTTCTGGGAGGCCTGGATTCAAATCTCCGCTCTGCCATGGAAGCTTGCTGGGTGACCTTGGCTTGGCCCAGTTACACACACATTCTCAGCCTAACCTACTTCACAGGATTGTTGTAAGGATAAAATGGAGAAGAGAAGAATGATGTAAGCTGCTTCGGGTCTTTACTGGGGAGAAAGATGGGATATAATTTAAGTAAATAGATGACATAAAAATGTGCGAGCTTTTGAGGTTCACTGAAGAATTCTGGAGAAAATTTGAGCAATATTGGGAGTCATTTGGGTTGGACCTAATAAAAAGTATAATGTGGCTATTGTTTTTGCATCCTAGATGAGGACTGTCACCTAGTTCAAAGGTTCCTTCCTTTTTTCAAACATCTGACATTCATGTCTTGTGGCTCTCAAACATGATATTTATTCTTTGTGGCTCTTATGTTAAGCAAGTTTGGCCACCCCTGCTTTATAGTCATTAGTAGACCATGTTAAAAGGCTAGAAGTCCTGGCTAATATGATGCTGAATATCTGAAAGACATCAGTCTCTGTGAATCCACATGCCATCAGTGTGCTCCTAAGATCAATATTGATTAGTGTTGCCTTCCCTGAGAGTGACAGAGCTGGCAACCAGATGCTCATGAACTTTTTCTGTACTGGCTCCACTTCTGTGGAATAAGCTCTTTGTGGAGCTAATAAGGATCACATTGCTATTGGTCTTCAGGACAAAATTGTTTTGTTTCTGTGGACATTTTAAATGAAGGGTTTTTGGTGTGTGTTTTGACACCTGACAGGTTTTATGTAAGAGGGCTATGGAAATATGTTACTGATTACCTTAGGAGGAAAGGTAGGATATGGATGTTTTAAAATACAAATAGAAAGTACCCTGTAGTACACAGAATACTCTCACCTGAATATGAGGCACCTTTTACAAGAAATGGGGCACATATGACCCATACCAATATGAGAACCAATGTTCAGTGCGGTTTTAGAGCACCTCCTCCCTATAGAATATGTATGCATGCTTACCTTTAAATAGGATGCATATCTGTTGAAGGTTATTTCTACTTGCAGTTGCAATCAGGGTAGTTAAAGAATCAAAAAATGGTTGATGCTCCCTCTTCCACACTTTCTTTCCAGTGCATGCCAGATATTGTGAATTCTGTTCTGTGTTAGTCACTATGCACTATTTATTTGATTTGATTTATATCCCGCCCTCCCTGCCACAGCAGCTTCAACATGATGCTTCATATTCATCTTCAACATGAAATGTAAGCATAATCTCATATATGTGGCATATGCTAAATTTTAAAATAACTTTCCCAGTCCTTACCAGCCATAGAGTCATAAAGTTGGAAGGGACCTCCAAGGTCATCTAGTCCAACCCCCTGCACAATGCAGGAAATCCACAAATACCTCCCCCAAATTCACAGGATCCGCATTGCTGTCAGATGGCCATCTAGCCTTTGTTTAAAAACCTCCAAGGAAGGAAAGCCCATCACCTCCCAAGGAAGCCTGTTCTACTGAGAAACTGCTCTGTTAGGAAGTTCTTCCTAATGTTGAGCCAGAAACTCTATCGATTTAATTTCAACCCACTGGTTCTGGTCCTATCTTCTGGGGCCACAGAAAACAATTCCACACCATCCTCCAAAATGTTATGCTAGCAAACTCTGCTCTTGACAGGCTGTGAAGAGTTAAATTCAAGCCGATTTTATCAGCAAAATTGCTATTGAATTTAAATGAATTTAAATGTCATTACTTGAACACCCTCTAAAGAACTCTGGCCTGTCTTATTTTGGCTGCCAATAGCATGTTAGCATCAGTGTAAGTGAATCTTTTATCACCAGTAGGTTCGCAAACAGCCCTGACCTGGATAACCCAGGCTACCCTGATCTTGTTGGATTTCGGAAATGAAGCATTATTGGCCCTGCTTAGTACTTGGATAAGAGACAGTCGACGACTATGAAGAGGCAGACCATGGCAAATCACCTCTGAATGGCTCTTGTCTTGAAAACCCTATGGGGTCACCAGAGGTCAATTTTGACTTGGCAGCACTTTCAACTACCACCAGATTCACAAAAGACTGTATTGGAGTTTTTCACTAGCTCATGAAAAAGCTTAGGTATTATAACACACACACAGCTGCCTTCTATGGAACATTTATTTTTATTTTATTTAGGTTATTTAAAGTACACCTTTCTCATTGAGATTCAAGGTGGATTACACCATGTAAATCCATAGGATGTGACATCCAAAAAGTCATGCAATAGTATTAAGACTGTGCAAAGTAAAACCGAGGAAAAATCTGAAACACAGTGTAAGTATTAACATGGCATATGAAATGATTCAGAAATAACAGATAGGATAATACATACAGCAACTGATAGTATATACTTTACACAGTAATTTAATCCACAATCCTGTTCGCTTCCTGAACTCTTGTGTTATAATATCACCTTTGCAAAACTGCCATCCAGAATAACTGATGCATGTAGTCTGATTGGCATTGATCCTCCAGGATTATTTTCTGCAGAAATGCTTGGCTGAAGACATAAATTGTCTTATAAGTCAGAACACTGGTCCACTTAGCCCAGGATTGTCTCCCCTCAATGGTAGCAATCCTCTGGAATCTCAGGAAGAGGGAAAAAAAATGTTTCTCAAAACCTGCTGTCTGGGATTCTGTTGATGGTGATGCCAGCAGCTGAACTTCATGGAAAACTTGTAATGAACTACTGAACCAGTTAAGTATAGTGATCAGAGTGGATGACTAGGAAGTGGAAGGTCTGAATCTCCACTCTGCCATATGGAAGCTCACCAAGCAACCTTGTGACAGTCATACTTTCTCAGCCCAACCTACCTCACAGGGTTGTTGTAAGGATGGAATGAAGAAAGGCACAATGATGTTGCAAGCTGCTTTGGGGAGAAAAGTGAGGTATACATATATCAATAGATAAACCACGGTCTCTCCCCAAGGTCTACCATTGCAGTCATTTGAGCTAGAATGTTCCCTAGTAATGGGAACACACTCTTCAGTTTCATGTTGAGATACTTAAAGGTTGCAGGACTGCTGTAATACCATTTATGTACATGACTCTTAAAGGGTAATAACACAAATGTGGCAGTGTTTTCTGCCTGTGTCTAGGGAATAAACTACAAATTTGGTATAGAGAACAGAAGGCAGAAATGGAAATTGCAAGGATTAGAGGGCAAGGATTTGTGAAAATGCAGGTAACATGCTAACTGGGCTTAGTTTTAGGTTTGAGGTGAGGACAAATGTAACGCCTACATTAATCTACATAGTCCAGTCAGGTTTGAGAATATAAAATCGCCAATTTGTCACAAATTCCCCATAGATATTTGTTTGAGATTTTCAGCTATGCTATACAAAAGAATCCACAAAGAGAACTGAGCACAGTCTGTCAATATGTCCTTATTGCATCACTGGAAACAAAAACTGTTAAGGTCAGTGAGAAGGGCTCCTTGCTTCAAGAAGATATTCTGATGGTATGAAAAATAACAGTGTAATGCTATATATAAGACTGGAAAGCTATTTGTCTTTCTGAGACCCTGGAAAGTGATTGCCACAGAGAATAATGTGAGTCATTAGTTTGACCTGCATAAGGCCGCTTCACATGTCTGTCTAGTTTTTAATAAGTGCACAGGTCCCCCCTTTTTAATCCTCACAACAACCCTGTAATGTAGGTTAGGCAGATAGTGACCAGCCCAAAGTCATCCTGTGCACTTTATCAATAACTGAGATTTGAATGTTTCCTTGGACCAGTACATTATTTATGCTATCCTACCTTCCAAGAGCATAATCACTGCACACACATGGATATCTTGCTATGCATACATTTGCTGTACGTGCAATGAAACTATGGCTAATTGCCCAGTCCATGTTTGGGCAGCAAAATGTTGTGTAAGCACATGAGCTCATTTCACACGATGGATGTGTACATATTTTATCATATAGGATTTGCTTCTAAATAGGGGTGTAGAACTAAGACCTGGAAGACTCAGATTCAAATGTCCATACATTGGACCAGTCATCTTCTCTCACCCCTAGCCCAGCCCAGCTCTCAGGGTTGTTGTTGAGTATAAAATAGAGAAGGAAACAATCCCACGCCGTTCTGTCACAAAGCTTCCTGGGTGACTTTGGGTCATCTGATTGCTGTCTCTGCTTGCTAGCCAACTTCACAGATTGTAGTGAGTATATATTGGAGAAAAGGTGAATACCCGCTATTTTTTGAAGCTCATGGGGTGGTCCCTGTTGGTCTTTGGCTGCGATCACACACACTAAATAATGCACTTTCAATCCACTTTCCAACTGGATTTTACTGTGTGAACTAGCAAAATCCACTTGGAAAGTGCACTGAAAGTGCATTATTCAGTGTGTGTGATCACAGCCAGTTACTCTCAGACTGGTCAGCCTACCCTGCAGGGTTGTAGCAACAGTTAACTGGGCAGAGATGGCTCTGATCCAGCAAAACAATTGGGATGTTCTGCAAAATCCAATGTACTGATCTGTTGCTGTATGTTTTTATCTTACTATTATAGTTCTACTCAGGGCTTTCTTCTGTTTAACAAAGTTTAATGCATGTGCCTTATTTCAGATTTCTGCAACCCTAGTCCTATTATTAACCGTCTCCTCATCCAGTTGATATTATACCGAGTTACATTATGTCTTCCGTCTTGCATCTCCCTAAGAAACACAGACTATAAAACATGAATGAATAAGTAAATATATAACATGGGGAAAGGAGAATCATTTATCCTCCCTTGGGGAGGAAGAGAGAGTAACTGCGCGCTCCTAGGTACTGCTTTCCTAGGCGCAATGAATGGAAACAAAATCTCTGCAATCTCCTGTTATGACAGGTATGACACGGATTTTGGTCTTGTCTGAAGGGGTTTTTTTGCCCGGACCGATGATTGTGTAGTCTTTCTTTTTTAAAAGAATCACTGAGTGAAGCCCACCAAAAGGACTTGTCGCTCTTTACCTGGAATTAAGCTCATCTCGTCGTCGACCTCTCAGGGAGCCTCACTCCAGACTAGTAAACCCGCTGAAGGTTGTCTTCTCGCCTCTTCTACGGTGGGCGACTAGAAGCGCAGTGCGGCCTGGCTCGGCCTTCCCTGCCTGGAAGCCACCCCATGAGGGGAAAGGAGACACCGACCGGGGTCTACTGGCGGGAAGGAGGGAGGGAGAGGTGCAGGGCGGGCCCAACGCGAGGCGGGGCAGTGGGAGGAGCGGCGGCCGGGTCGCTGCTTGCGCCGCAGTCCCCGAGGGGGAAAAACAAGACGAGCGTGGCTGGGCTGAGCCGGGCCAGAGCATCCTCCGCCGCGGCAGGACGACGAGACCCTCCGGCTCCGAAGGAAGGTGGGTGGGTGGGTGGCGGGCTCTGCCTGGCCGGGCGGGAGGGGCCGAAGCGGGCCGGCGCACCCTGGTCCGAGGAGGGAGGGGATTGTTTGCAGCGAGGAGGAAGAGGGTGACGGAATTCACCTTAGCCGACGGAGGTCTCACTGAGGCTGCAGTGAAGCGGAAGGAGACCAGACCGGCCTTTTTTTCTTTTGGTGGCGCGCCTGGCAGGGGGCGGCGGGAGCGCCCCCTCGGAAGAGGGCTAGTCGGCAAGCGGCGCTGGGGGGCTCCGACGAGCCTTTCTTCAGGCTTTCTTATGGGCCCCGGCGGGGTAACATTGCGGACCAGGGGAGGGAACTCCAGGGATATTTGGGTGCCCCCGTAGGCGGAAAAAAATGATGTGTCAGTTCTCTCGCCCTGTTTTTGTTTTCATTGCACGGAGAAAGGAGAAATTGTGGGAAATTACGGTAATATTTCGGTCTTCATCCTTTTATGGGGAGAGAAACTGAGTGGGGGATTTTGTTCCCCGTTGTCGTTCTTTCAGCCCCCTTTCCATGGTCCCATCCGAGTCCATTCAGTTGGATAGAGTAAAGAAAGAGGAAAGCTTCAGGGGCTGGGGGAGAAGCAGCAATTGGCCGCCTCCCCACCCCCATAGAGGAGGGGAAGGGAGAGATTGGGGTGGTTTTTTTAATCATATGGAGGGGTCCGTTCCCATTTCCATTTCAGTTGCCTTTGCATGGTCCCAGCCTAGTGAATGGGCACTCAGCTTCATTCACTTGGATAGGGTGAAAGAAGGAGGGAATCTCAGGGGTGGAGGAAGACGCAAGATAGATTTGGTCACCTCTGGTGAGAAAATCAATATTACTATTCCCATCTTTTTGTTGGGAGGGTGCGAACACATTGTGTGGTGTTTTTCGGGGGTGGGGAATCTATCCCACCCAGTGGCTCCCTGGACCATCTACACTTTCAATTCCTCCCCCCCCCCCCCCGCAACATCTCAGTGAATCAGCACTTATCTCCATTCATTTGGGGTAGGATAAAGCAGTACCAGTGTGGGGGAGAAAAGCTTGCTCCCATATCATAGCCTTTAAAGGAGTTTCCCTGTTTATTAGGAGCCCATCTCCCCTTTTCCCTAGAACTGGGTGGTTTTTTTTAAAATTGCTTTCAGTTTTTATCGATGTTTTAGAGCTGCATGGGTAGTTTTAACCGAATCTGTAGTGTTTTACTGTTTGTCAGTTGGTTTTGGTTGATATTCATTGTTTTGCTTTATATTTTGTTGTTGTTAGCTGTCCTGAGCCAGGCTCTGGAGAGGTGACATACTGATACTCTAGTCTAAATGATAAATTGTAAGTGCCCTGGCTGGCTGGCCTGCCTGTTGAATTGTTTTGGCCCTGTAAAGCAGGGATCCCCAACCCCCGGGCCATGGACTGGTACCGGTCCATGGCCTGTTAACAACCGGGCCATGAGTTGTATAATTATTTCATTATATATTACAATGTAATAATAGAAATAAAGTGCACAATTGTATAATCCTGAAACCATTATCCCCCCCCCCCCCGGTCCGTGGAAAAATTGTCTTCCATGAAACCAGTCCCTGGTGCCCAAAAGGTTGGGGACCGCTGCTGTAAAGAACTGCCTTGTGGGCAAAAATGGTAGGGGAGGGTAGGAGCTCTTTGTATATGAGTGCACTTTACCCCTACACAAACATACTGAATCACAAGGTGTTGAGAAGCAGAGGGGTGCTGTCAGGCTCTTGCTTCTCCAGTGATAAATTCCTATTGCTGCTTCCTCCCCATTCGGTTGCTTCTGAGGAGGGAGTGAATTGCTACGTATTGTTTTGCTTTGAACCCCTCTGTTGTAACCTTCTTTCCTGCCCCAGTTGCATGCAGATGTACAGACATGTGGATCTGTTCAATTGCCGTGAGCTATTAGGGAAAACTTTGTGTGTGGGAATGGGAGACACACCTTTTGCCCCAGTGTCTCAGTCCCTGTTGTTCCAAGGGAGTGGGATTGTGTCCTTCCCGGGATTTCCTGTTTAGTTTGGGGCTCCTGGATTTGTCAGTGTGGGCAGTCATGTACACTGTTCTGCACTTAGAAGCAGCTTTACACCAGTTCCCAAATATAGCATGATGCAAAATAAGTAGCACAGTTGAAACATTAAAAGTAGCCCTTAATAGTAGAACAGCAAGAACAAAAGGCAGCCAAGGCCTGAAAACATCAACTTTAAAAGGCTACAGAGAAAAAAGTTTTTATTTGTTTCAGATAAGTTTGGAACAATTAGACTGAATGCCTCTCCTGGGGAAAAGAATAGGAGTACACTATTTTCTAAGGGTGTTTTCGCACTTACGTTTTACTGGCGCGAAGACCCTCCTCACGCCGGCGGATCTGCAGTGATTTCGCACTAGAAGCGCCGGCGCAGCCCATTGCGCCGGCTACTTCCGTCGCTAAGCCAGCGCAAACGGAAACCGCCAAGAAGCAGGAAAACGTTTGCGCTGGCTTAGCGATGGAAGTAGCCGGCGCAATGGGCTGCGCCGGCGCTTCTAGTGCGAAATCACTGCAGATCCGCCGGCGTGAGGAGGGTCTTCGCGCCAGTAAAACGTAAGTGCGAAAACACCCTAAGTCTTGACAGACCCAAGCCAATTAGTGCTTTGAAGCACCTTGAGTTTTGCAGGAAACAAATGACAGCCTGTGTCGCTGTTTCAGTATTGCAGAATTGTGATCTTGTTCCAGACAGAAGTCTGGCCGTAGCATTCTGCATTATCTGTTCTTTTTGGACTATGTCCAGGAAAAGCCTTCCATAGAACACATTAAATACACTGTAGCCTAATGCAGAGGTCACTCAGATGGTGGCGAGAACCTGGTCTTCCAGCAGAGGGTGTAGTTGGCAAATCAGCTGAAGTGAAATAAAGCAGTCCTAGATTCACAGGTGTTGGCAGTGGCCTCAAAAAACCCCAGGATCTGAGAGCACACCCCACCTTTGAACCTGATCTGTCAAGGAGAGTGTGGCCATTCTTTTTTTGGGTGGTCTGGTGTGTCACCTTTCTATTTGGTCAGTTCTGAATTTGGTGGTGGTGACAATTAATAGAGCGCTATTAGTTGGACCAGCACTATCAGAGAGGGACCTACAAAGAATTTCCCCTTATTTACTTTGAGAATAAGGTTGCTTAGACACAAAAGTTGATTTTCTCTCAGTTTCCTGTCCCATAAATAACAGAGTAGCCTTAGAAGAAATTTTAAGTCCAGTAGCACTTTTAAGACCAACAAAGTTTAATTCTTGATACAAACTTTCATGCACATGCATATTTTTTCCAGATACCTTCAGCAGCCTTATTCTTTCTTGTTAAATGCCCCAGAATAGGTCTGTGAAATCATTTAGGCTAAGATTGTGCCTGCAACTTTGTGAAGCCCCATTAGAAATTTGCTTAGCTATCGATTCCCTCCCCAAATCCTCACAGGGGGCTGTGGAACCTTTCAGTCTGATCCTACGCAAATTTACACAAAAAATAGCCCAGCTGAAATAACTTAATCTTTAGTATTTAGGACTGCAACCTTTCTGTTCACTCAGTTCTGCTGACTCCCCTCTGCCCCAAGAAAACCTTCATAGAACATGCACTTCAGCTCCACAGAAAATTATCTGGTGTCCTCTATGCTGTCCAAGCTGGGATAATGGAGGAGTGGGTTGGTTGTTGTATAATTCATTGTCCCCTCCGTTCTCACTAATACACCACTTGTTTCAGAAATTCCATTCTAAAGTTCTGGTTAGGAAAAAGAGAACACTGTCCATCCTTTTATCTTGTTGAAAGCATTATGGAGTCCCCATCCAGTGTTTGCACATTATGTTCTTGAGTGAATGTGCATAGCAATTTACAGTTTTTAATAAATCCTTTATATTTTAAGGGTGTCAAACTGGAGATGTGTCTCTTATATGTTCTGCAGGTCTTCTACCTAGTTTCCAACCAAGAAACAAATGAGTACAGTTATTATATCTTCATGTGCTCTTCCAAAGAATTTAGGGTGGAATGTGGTTCCCCTGAGACTTTCCACTTTCCCCGTTATAATAACCCACTGAGATACGTATTTTCTAAATGTTGCCCAGTGAACACTGCAGTTGATTCAGGCTCTGCAGTGGTCATCTAGCCACTGCAGCTAATTTTTGCTGTGGTAGCCAAGCTTGCTAAGATGGTACTTTTAGGGGATGGAGAGATATGAAATGTGAACTCACCACCAGTCTCTCTAATTTCAAAGTAGTAAAGTAGAGACTGATCATGGTCATTAAAGGCATAGAAACAGGCAGTTGGCACTTGTTTCCATGGGTATGAATCAGTGTCTGCTTGGAAAGGCATTCTACTGAAATCAGTGGCACTTACCTGACCCTATTTGAATTTATTCTGAAGTAGCTGTCTGACACTGCTCTGCAGAAGCTCACAAACAAGACAACTTATTCTTATGCCAGAGTTTCCTCTGTTGTTCCCTTCTCTGAAGTGGAATGCTGTGGAGTGGTTCTCTGTTTTCTTAGTGCTTTTCTTTCTTATTTTTTTCCTACTCTGTCAGGTCCAATATTCCCTCTAAGCTGCAGTCTTGTGAATAAAAATTCTATTTTGTAAGCTACTGGCATTAAAGTTGTGAGCTGCTGCATAAATTATTGTGCTCTGGGGTCATCCTTCCTGATCTAAGACAAAAATGTGTGAACTGGAGGCTAAAAATCTGTGAGCTAGCTCATGCTAACTCAGCTTAGAATGCTGGTCAGGCCCTGTATGTTTTAGAGCTCATTCACCCATAGCATTTTCACCAAATATAATTACAATAGAGTTCTATAGCTGTAGTGATTAATTGGGTTAGTATAGATGCATCTTTTCTGGTGCAATTAAACTTCTTTTTTATTAGTTTTATAGTTATGCTAGCATTGTTTTCCTGGGTTTACCCAACAGTCCCCCCAAAAAAATCTTTGCAAAAATTCCCTCACTACAGGGGTGTCAAACATGTGGCTCGGGGGCTGAATCAGGCCCTCGAAGGGCTCCTATCAGTCCCCCAAGCAACAGGCTGTCATCTGCTTCCTTTTCCCTCTCTCTTGCTTCCTTCTGCATCACAGCTTGTTTTGCCAGGCTTGCTCAATTGTACAGATGCTACAGCTACAGAGCAAAACCTCTGTTTTCTGCATTGGTTGAGGCTTCTCCCTAGGGGAGGCAGAGCTAGCTTTGCCAGGCTCTCTCAATCGCACAGCAGAGCTACTGAGCCAAGCCTCTCTTCCTTTTATTGGCTGAGGTTCCTCCCCCTCCTGGTCCCTTGGGGAAGGAAGGAAAGAGACAGAGCTTCCTTTGCCCAGTTCTCTGGATCCCATAAGAGAAATACAAAAGAAAGCACTCCTTAAGACCAAGGAGTGTTAATGTTTTAAGCATGTTTTAATTTAAAAAAACAAAACAACCTTTAATTGTTTTTGTGTTCTTTATAAAGTTTATATCTCTGCTACCTAATCTTAAATAGGTACACACATGGCCCGGCCCAACATGGCTCGGCCTAACCCGACATAGCCCGGCCCTACAAGGTCTCATTTATGTCAGATCTGGCCCTCGTAACAAATGATTTTGACACCCCTGCCTCACTACATTTATTCTACCCTCTCATCTTTCTTTATTTTTATTTGCATGTTCCTCTTTTCCTGAGTTCACTTTGCTGAGATCATAGTAGTATGCAAATTCTTACAAAATGCTGTTGAGCATTGAGATAGAAGAAAGGGGTACTGTAGCCAATTGTTCAATTCTAGGAGATCAATGTGATTTTTTTTGTTTTAAAAAAAGTCAGTTATTTGCAATTTTAGAAAGTTTGGAACTGGTGCAAGACATTGTTTATTCAACAAGTACATAGAAGTTGCCACAAAAATAGCATGGCAGATGGATGTCTTTTTCAGATTTATCCCCAGTGTAATTCCTGTTAAGCCATATATTGTGGTAATTTGTAGTTTCCTTTGATATAACTAGTATTAGTGGTTCTTCCCTTTTAGTGCCAATAATTAAAAAAAAATTAGAATTCATCAGGATTTCTCAGCTTTTAGAATGTTTTGTTAGCCTTTAAGTTTAAAGGAAAAAGAATGGCCATCAAAGGGTTGTAACAGTGCATGAGAGACTGGTATTGATTACTGAAATAATGCAGGAACTCTCTTCTCATTTGTGGCCCACTGGAGACCAGTGTTCCCTCTAAGCTGAGTTAGTGTGAACTAACTCACAATTTTTTAGTCTCTGGCTCACACATTTTTGTCTTAGCTCAAGAAAAATGGCCCCAAAGCAAGCTGATTTATGCAGTAGATCACAACTTTAATATCCGTCACAAAGTAGAATTTTTGCTCACAAGACTCCACAGCTTAGAGGAAGTATTGCTGGAGACCCTATGGTTCTCCTTATAGGGCTGTAATGTTTTAAAAGATGCTAAGAGTGAGACTTGGATCACGTAGCATCTTGTCTGTAAATGCTTTCATTTGGAGGTGGGGGGGAGGTCTGGCTTCATCTCTCTTTGCTTGTTGTGGTGCATTCCATTTGGAGGGTGCATTTGAAGTTACATTTTTGCTCAATCTGTTGCTAAAAATAAGACAAGGACCCTCATCCCACAGGCAGTTAATAATTGCCTAAGGTTAGTTAGTTTGTTTCTTCATATTTCTGCTTGTGTGCAGTCCTTTCAGCTCTGAGTCTGGACAAATGGGTCTCAGTTTTGTCCCTGTATGTGGGAGCTAGTTCACAGTCATGCTCAGCTGACAATTTTTTTTTGGAGGGGGTATATTTTTATGTGTGTATGTGTGCATCTGGAAGTCATGGCAACTTCTAGTGACTGACCCCTACAGGGGGCATGGGGAATATTCAAAGAGGTGGCTGAATAAAGTCTGGTATTCCAAGGACATCTCCCATCTTAGTACTTTGCAGATTCAACCCTGCTTAGCTTCTGAGATCTGATGAGATTGACTTGCCTGTGCTAGCTGACAGTTCTTTTTGTATGGTGACGTGAGAGTGCATTCCCCCGTTGTAAGCCTGTGCAACATGTGATGTTTCAAAAGCCAAATACATGTGCAAGCTTGATTTATTGTAAGGAAGAAAACATCCATGCAGTCTGAGAGGGAGATGATAGCTTAAACCACACAACTGTTTCTTCTAGAGGCATCTTTACTAATTTCCAGGTGCTTTTGTGTAGGCACCTCAGGCTAGCGGCAGCCTGAAGTCAAATTCTTACAAACTTGATGTGAAGATAGTTCAGTGAGACTGGGTGATCAAGTACAACCATCATAGACAGTGAGAGTAGACTCTGGATTTTATGCTCCTGTGCTTCTCATGCACTGATTCTTTTCATCTTTTACATGATATCCTTCACCAGGATTAAGTGTTATATCCACAGTACTCTTGGTTATGATTAATAGTAACAGTGGTTCCTGCTGAAGTTTTTGTATTAAATCTTTTATTTTTTGCATCCGACTTTAGACAGACTCTTGCACAGGGGGCTCATACCCATCTGCTCATTCTACCTTTGCACCGGTTTCATCACCTGAGGCCTTGCCAGTACCATCAGCTTTCCCAATTCAAACTCGGGCTTCTTAAGCATCTTGACTTTCCAAACATAGACATCGTGAAGGGGGTAGATTGATTGACATGCTTTCTCTATGTCTTTACCAGTGCTGTCAGGGATCAGCTTAGTGACAACTTCTTTCAGGTCATTTGTTTGTACTTCTCGTGTCATGATTTCCACCATTTTCTTCCGAATCTGGCAGACCTGCTGATGCTGGGCATAGGAAGTCTTGCGAATCTGGTTGTTTTTCTTCTTCGTGAAGCCGATGCAGAAAAGACGTAGAAGATTTTGGAAGATACCCATCAGTAGTTTTGACATCAACCTGGGCTTCAATAATTGTCTGCCACTTTTTGACCATTGCACTCATTTTGTCATGTGTGAGATTCATGCCATGGAAATTTGTCAGGCAGTTTTTTCCTTGCACATCCTCTGTGATCTGTTTGAATTTGCAGAAGGCAGCTTCATCATTCTGTAGGTTAGTAAGACTTACTTCAAATACGCAGCCCTTAAGTCCATCTGAGGCAATTTTTGTTCCCTGGGTCATGGTGATCAATGTCTTGCCAATATTTCGAATACTGAACATTTCTGGTGCCTTGACATCGTACCAGTCCTTTTTTGAAAAGGGATCAACCACTTTTTTCTTAGCGCCTTTTTTGCCTCCTTTTGTGAGGCGCTTGTTCTTGCCGACCGCCATACTGCTGAGCCGGGAACCAAAGAGCCCTGCTGAAGTTTTTGAAGCTGTCTTGCAAATCTTAGTTAAGAGGGGTCTTCATTAGTATTACTTGTGGCTTTTGGTGCAGATGTAACCTTTAACATAACCTAACCTAACCTAAACAACCTTTAACATAACATACCTTTAACATAACATAACCTAAACAAATCAGCCAGTATCATAATGCCCCTGTATAAATCGATGGTGCGGTCTCATTTGGAGTACTGTGTGCAGTTCTGGTCGCCGCACCTCAAAAAGGATATTATAGCATTGGAGAAAGTCCTGAAAAGGGCAACTAGAATGATTAAAGGGCTGGAACACTTTCCCTATGAAGAAAGGTTGAAACGCTTGGGACTCTTTAGCTTGGAGAAACGTCGACTGTGGGGTGACGTGATAGAGGTTTACAAGATAATGCATGGGATGGAGAAAGTAGAGAAAGAGGTACTATTCTCCCTTTCTCACAATACAAGAACTCATGGGCATTCGATGAAATTGCTGAGCAGACAGGTTAAAACGGATAAAAGGAAGTACTTCTTCACCCAAAGGGTGATTAACATGTGGAATTCACTGCCACAGGAGGTGGTGGCGGCCGCAAGCATGGCCACCTTCAAGAGGGGTTTAGATAAAAATATGGAGCAGAGGTCCATCAGTGGCTATTAGCCACAGTGTGTGTGTATATATATATATATATAAATATATATAAAAAATTTTTGGCCACTGTGTGACACAGTGTTGGACTGGATGGGCCATTGGCTTGATCCAATATGGCTTCTCTTATGTTCTTAATAAAAGCTGTTGGGGAAATCTGGGGTACAATTGGTGCAAGAGAGAGAAACAGGTTATTGGAGAAGAAATGCAAGATCCCATAGCTATTCCCAATCTAATCATGTTTGCATGATTAGATATACTACATCCTGCTGTACTATGCAAACCACAACATTAAATCTCAGGTTTAGGAAGGTTGCATCTGCCCTGCCCTGCTTTTTTTGTAAACAAAAGAGCCGTGGTACTTACGGAACACAGTTTTCAGATCATGATTTTAGAAAAAGTGCTCCCTTGTGTGTGGCATGCTTTTTCAAGGAAAAGGTGGTACTTGTAACATGGCTATACAGTGCCAAAGAACATCCATCTGTGGGCAGTGGAAGAACAGCGTCATCGCTTTGTTATTAGAAGACAAATACATTTTAGAGAGGCTTTCTTTTCAGCTGAGAAGCTCAGGTTACCCAGGAAGACTTTAGCTGGTATGGCACTGCTAAAAATAACTTGAGCAGAGTCGTTTGTTACATTTAAAAGCCAAATATTTTACAACCGGTTAGATCAGATCTGACACAACATTGGTTAGGCTAAAGCTCAGCAGTGTTTTCTCTGGCACTATGAAAACAATTTATCTCTTGAAACATTGGTAGGTTGAAACCCACAAATGGGTCGCATTGGCTTGCACCAATGGCACCTTCACTTTTTCGTTTAGGATCATTTAAGAGAGAAGGAAAATTAGGACTGTTTGAGAGAGAAACAAATTTGGGAGAAAACAAAATTAATGAGATTTGAATCAATTAGTTGTCCCTGATATAGTGATTAATACATTCTGCTGTGTGAACTGAATTTATGCATGCAAATGAGGAGAGTATGACATCAACAGTACGACAGCTGCTACAGAGCTTCCTTGCATTTAAAGGAAGAGTTACTGTGTGCCAGTGTCCCCATACTTTAGCAGTGTGATGCAATATATTTATATCTCCATTGGAGACTTTGTATCTGGCACCACCACCTTCATGTTCTTGACATTTTACTGTAGGAATGAGATGTTAAAGTGACAACCTGAAAGAGGTCTTCAGTAGAAATACTGAATTTTGGAGAAAAATGGTAAAGAGAGTGAAAGTAAAGGACAAAATTGCAGATTTGACAGATACTGTTGGTGTCTCACAACATTGCTTAATTGAGGGCCTAATTAGTGAAAGTCATCAGGAATTTGGTTTATAGAGAGTTTTATTTAGCTGCCTAATTTATAATTCAACCTTCTAAGTATCTTAGGTGTTAAATTTTTTGATTGTGCCATTCCAGTCAGTTGATGGTAGGTTTCTACATCTTTTTCCACAGCAGTTAAATGTATTAAGTAAGAAGAAGTAAGAAGAACAGAATTTACAGTCTGTTCCTTTGATCTTTTCTTAAGGGTATATTTTTCTCACTAAGTTCATGAATCTTCTGTAACCAAGTGTGCTTACGCTGTTTCTTTTGTTATAAGTACACACACAGAGCTCTAATTTTATCCATGTTGTCTCTCTTCAAGTTTCTCTCTGATAGTCAGTATTCTTTTCTATTAGTTTTAGAGGTCATAGGTCCTCTTGCATTTGATTGCTTATACATCTATAAATGCTTCTGCATTGTTTTTCAAATAAACCTCATCTGGATAAAATCTGAGATTTATTGTTGTGGTTTGCATAGTACAGCAGGATGTGTTATATTCTCTGTATGCTTCTAAAGCTCAACATTATATTGGAGACCAGACATTGGGAAAGCAGGCATAAACTCTTGTTGCTAACAAAGTGAATCAAAATTTATGGATCTCTGGAAACAGACCTGGTCTCAACTGAGCACTCATAAATCACATATTATGTTTTTTTTTTCTGACCACCAGCATTTTCCATTAGGTTTTCCCCTTGCTTTCTGTACTCTTTTTTTATTTAAACTTTTTAATGTACCTAAAACATTCCCAACAGAATGTTTCAAATATGAGAGCTGCAGCAACATCATAGCCTCGGTGGGGAGGGCGGGATATAAATAAAAGTTTATTATTATATTATTATTATAGGGTAACTATACATATTTATGTATTTAACAGTCTCCTTGGAACTCCAGCATATTTCACTCTCTATGTAAGGCTAGAAAGTATTGAATTTATGTGTGTGAATATATATGTGTGTGTGTGTATAAAATCTGTGGAAGTATTTGTAATTGCTCTAACTAATTGGATACTTTCACAGGTGGGTGCCTTGAATGACGAAAATGCCAAACTGAATTTCCAAGTTAGCCTGAAATGAATAGATTGTGTAAGGGCAGTGCTTGTTGGAAGGTGATGTACAGATTTAAAAGGAGATTCCTAAAATAAGTAGGTTATTTGTTCATATTTATGCATACCCAGTCTTTTGTGTACATCCATGAATTGATCCTGTTAATTTTAGAGGTAAGGTTTTTGGTTTTTGTGCTTTTATATTGTGACCTCAACACAGTTGTCCTCTATGGGCCATTTTTCAAATGATATTTTCTACCCTGAGATAATCACCATATGGGGGAAAACATGTATGAAGCAACAGTGTTTGAGAAATTTCTGTAGCAGAACTCCTATTTCTTTCAGCAGTCTTGAGGATCTCAAACAAAGATCCTTCATAGTCCTAAATGCAGTCCGGATCTGAGGATCTCCTGATTACAAGCATTTGCTATAGCACTGAACACTGATGAGAACTTACCAATATTTTAAGATATTTCTTTAGGACATTATTTAGATGGGAAAAGAAGAGGTCCAGCTTTACTGCTTGGTCACCTGGAGGCAATTTGTATCTACCACAGGTGACCAGGCACATGGCTACTTACAAGTTTGCTTTAATACTCAACTTCAAAATCTGTGCAGACTTCAGCTTGAAGGCTTTCTGAGAAACTACTAGAGATCCATTATGAAATAACAGGTGTAGTATTTTAAACAAATAACAGGTGTATCTTAATCTTATTTAGATGTATCTTAAGATATGGGGTTGGATCCAGCAATGTACAAGCAGAAACATAAATGGGCATAACATAGTTCTGCTTGCTCAAGATCTTGTGCAACACATAGCACTTTCCTCCAACGATGTAAATACCATTTCAGCCATGTGACTGCTTGTATCTTTGCCTTCAAACCTCCTCTCCACCTTAAGGTAGCTGACAAATGTTAATTCTGCTTTCCTTTTTTGCAGCAGTTTGTGACTGGACTTGGAGTGGATACATGCTGATAGCATGATGGAAGAGACAGAAAAATTTTCATCTCTCAATTCACTGACTAAATACTATCCAGTTAAGGAATCTGACAAAACTGATCAAAGTGGCGAAGCACAAAGGAATGAAGGAAACCAAGGAACAATGCAACTGAAAAAAGAAATCTCTCTTATTAATGGGATCAGCTTAATAGTAGGAAACATGATTGGGTCAGGTATCTTTGTTTCCCCCAAAGGAGTACTTAACCACAGTACATCATATGGATTGTCGCTAGTAATTTGGGCAATTGGGGGCCTTTTTTCAGTCATTGGTGCCCTCTGCTACGCTGAACTTGGAACTACTATCACTAAGTCAGGCGCCAGTTATGCATATATCTTGGAGGCCTTTGGAAGCTTCATTGCCTTTATACGCCTGTGGACTTCACTGCTGATCATTGAGCCAACCAGTCAAGCAATTATTGCCATAACTTTTGCCAACTACATAGTGCAACCAGTCTTCCCTTCTTGTCAGCCTCCTTATGTTGCTTGTCGACTTATTGCAGCTGCCTGTATATGTAAGTATTTTTTGGAAGCAAGTGTGACAGCAGAGTTGATGTAGACTTGGGGGAAGAGTACTTTGTGTAGTTGTGGCAAGGTTGCTTTAAGTGCTTGTGGGCCAGTATGCTGTCATTTCCAAAATCGTTAATAACATTTGATACCAGACAAGGCAAATAAGATTAAGGTGATCTAGATAACCAGGAAGAGAATAGGAAAATCCTGTGTTGTGGGTGGCAAATGAGTACTGTTAGAATGTCCCTAGTGCAGTGACAAGCTGGAATACAGTAAAGTCTCTCTAATCCCATACCTTGGTTGTAGTGTTGGCCAGTCACACATTTCTAGAAACTCATAGACAGGACAAGGCATCAAATGTCTATTCCTATCATTCCTATCACATGTCTATCCTACCATTTAGTACCTGCTGATGGTCTTCTGCCTCTGAACACAGGGGTTCTGCATGATCATTGTGACCAACAGGCCACATGACCCATCCATGATTTTTTAAATGCCACAGCAATATCACATGGATATGAATTTTTAAAGTTGTTTACATGTAGTATGACCAATTGTTCCCATACTTTGTTTTGAATCCAATATCAATTATTTTCGTCAGGTTACCCTGAGTTCTAGTTGTACTGTCCTTAATTGACTAGGTTCCTTAGTTAAAATCTCCCAACATTTACCTTATTTATTATTTAAATGCTTTCTAGGCTGCTTTTCACCTGCTGTTTCCAAACATTGTATAGAATGATTCCACAAAGCTTCTTAAAATCAAACCATGAAACTGACAAATACCACTGCCAGCCACCCAACAGAGACTGACAATTCTGTCCTGAGCTTAAGAACATAAGAGAAGCCATGTTGGATCAGGCCAATGGCCCATCCAGTCCAACACTCTGTGTCACACAGTGGCCCCCCAAAATTATACACACACACACACACTGTGGCTAATAGCCACTGATGGACCTCTGCTCCATATTTTTATCCAATCCCCTCTTGAAGCTGGCTATGCTTGTAGCCGCCACCACCTCCTGTGGCAGTGAATTCCACATGTTAATCACCCTTTGGGTGAAGAAGTACTTCCTTTTATCCATTTTAACCTGACTGCTCAGCAATTTCATTGAATGCCCACGAGTTCTTGTATTGTGACAAAGGGAGAAAAGGACTTCTTTCTCTATTTTCTCCATCCCATGCATAATCTTGTAAACCTCTATCATGTCACCCCACAGTCGACGTTTCTCCAAGCTAAAGAACCCCAAGCATTTTAACCTTTCTTCATAGGGAAAGTGTTCCAAACCTTTAATCATTCTAGTTGCCCTTTTCTGGACTTTTCCCAATGCTATAATATCCTTTTTGAGGTGTGGTGACCAGAATTGCACACAGTACTCCAAATGAGACCGCACCATCGATTTATACAGGAGCATTATGATACTGGCTGATTTGTTTTCAGTTCCCTTCCTAATAATTCCCAGCATGGTGTTGGCCTTTTTTATTGCAATCGCACACTGTCTTGACATTTTCAGTGAGTTATCTACCACAACCCCAAGTTCTCTCTCTCTTGGTCAGTCTCTGCCAGTTCACACCCCTTCAACTTGTATTTGTAGCTGGGATTCTTGGCCCCAATGTGCATTACTTTGCACTTGGCCACACTGAACCTCATCTGCCACGTTGACGCCCACTCACCCAGCCTCAACAGATCTTTTTGGAGTGCCTCACAATCCTCTCTGGTTCTCACCACCCTGAACAATTTAGTGTCATCTGCAAACTTGGCCACTTCACTGCTTACTCCCAACTCCAGATCATTAATGAACAAGTTAAAGAGCATGGGACCCAGTACTGAGCCCTGCGGCACCCCACTGCTTACCGTCTTCCACTGCGAAGACTGCCCATTTATACTCACTCTCTGCTTCCTATTAATTAGCCTGTTTTTGATCCACAAGAGGACCTGTCCTTTTACTCCATGACTCCCGAGCTTACTAAGGAGCCTTTGATGAGGAACTTTATCAAAAGCTTTCTGGAAGTCAAGGTAAACAACATCTATCGGGTCCCCTTTGTCCACATGCTTGTTCACCCCCTCAAAGAACTATAACAGGTTAGTGAGGCAAGATCTTCCCTTACAGAACCCATGCTGAGTCTTCCTCAATAACTTGTGCTCATCAATGTGCCTACTTTCTGTCCTTGATAATGGTTTCTACCAACTTTCCTGGTATTGAAGTCAGACTGACTGGCCTGTAATTTCCCTGATCTCCTCTGGAACCCTTTTTAAAGATGGGGGTGACATTTGCTACCTTCCAGTCCTCAGGAATGGAGGCAGATTTCAATTAAAGATTACATTAGTTGCACCCTTTAAGTCCATGGATTTCAGTGGGCTTGGAAGGATATAACTCTGTTTAGGATAGTGCTGTAAGTCTCAAAGAAAGAAGATATTATGTCATGAGAGTGTGTGAGAGTATGTGCATGGGCGCCAAACAGAGGAAGAGTGTTTGAAAGCTGTTTCACCTTGTAGCAGACTGCTAGTGCCTGGATCATTGTAACCATCCATTTTAGTACTTTTTCCTTTTATGATGCCTTTTTTGACAAGAACATGCACAATATTCTAGATATTGGCATACCATATACTTAGAGCATTATGAGGAAGATTTACATAGAGCTTCCGGATAATCAGGAGCTGAGACCGAGAGTCAGAGCTAAGGAATATATAAGAGAATGAGAAAAATCAGGTAGGTAGCATTGCTTTAGTCAGGTCTGTTTAGAATGGTTGTGCAAAATATTTCTTTCTGTCCCTTATGGACTATAGTTAAAGTCCTATGGGCATTAATACTCAACAACATTTTTATGAATCTAATGCCGTTTAAAAACTGAGTTAGTGATCAAGTCTGCAGAGTCTTAGTCTAAAGGTGGTGTTATATAAACTATAAAGTATACGTATAAGAGATTTTTTTCATTAGCAGTATGGATCATATTTTTGATAATTCATTATTGTAATATTGTATAGATGTTATCACTGCTATTATTATTAACAGTTTCATTTAGAGATTGCCTTTCTCACTGAGCCTCAAGGCAGATTACAAAATAGAAAAGCAATTCAATTCTTGCTTTTCAAGGGATTTGATTGTATATTGAAAGAAAATGAGAAATAATTTATTTTAGGTTTCTGTACTGCCTTTCAATCCAAACTGGGCACTCAAACTACAACAACAAAACCATTTAAAAATAACTTTAAAAGATAGCAAGTATATTCCTCCCATCCTCATTTTTACAGAGACATTTTTTTTTTAAAGTAGTACAGTAATTTTTAAAATGCACAATGGAGTAAACCCCTTTTTGAATTTGGCTCCAAAAAAGGTAGACCGCCTGTGCTTCTATGGAAAGTCTAAGGAAAGTTGAGTTTGGATGTTCTATGGAAAGTCTAGCAAGAAAATGCTTAATTCAAGTCCTGCCATGTAGCATTGGGGGCAGTGGATGGAAAGCTAAGTGGGAAGGTGGCAGAATTCTCAGGGCAACCAAAAGTGGAGGACTTTAATGATCTACAGTTAGAATCAGCAATTGCTTCCTTGAAAGTGATATGATAATACTGCAAGTGAGATAACGTGCTGTGGTCCTTTTGTTGGGTTACAGTTTTTGGTCTTGCTCTAACTTGCAGTACTTCATTTTGTGCAGGATTGTGCATTGTAGCCCTTTGCTTGTAGTAACAACTTTGCTTGCGACTTTCTATCCGTTGTTTGCCTCTTGAGGGACACTTTTTCTCTGGGACTCCTAGGCTAGCGCATGGAGTAAGCAAATTGGGGGGGTTGGTGGGTAGACATCTCTGAGTCTCCTGATGTAGTTAGCTAATGGTTCTAGGGAGCAATCTGAGAAGAGTCCATGTCTGTGGAGGAAGTGGGAGGGTCTCATCCTGTTACCTCTGTTCCTCTAATGAACTGTAAACTTTGGGAACTTCCCAGCTCCTGGTTGTAGCCAACTTCACAGAGGATGGCAAGTTCCTATTGCATTGCAGGGTCAGAATGGCTTACAACAGAGTTCTGGTTGTGAAACATTTAATTCAGTTACAGAAGATAGGCAAGCACAATTGATCCTACAACCAATTACTTTTGGAAGTAATCAAGTAAGGAATCTGTGAGTTTAAGTGTATTCAAACAGTTATCCCAAAAGCCAACCAAATCCCACCTAGTTCCATTTTATTTGTGTTGCCAGTACAATTTTGAGAGGGGTACGAGCCCCATGGCGCAGAGTGGTAAAGCTGCAGTGCTGCAGTCCTAAGCTCTGCTCATGACCTGAGTTCGATCCTGGCAGAAGCTGGGTTCAGGTAGCCGACTCCAGGTTGACTCAGCCGTCCATCCTTCCGAGGTCAGTAAAACGAGTACCTAACTTGCTGGGGGGGGGGGGATGTAGATGACTGGGGAAGGCAATGGCAAACCACCTCATAAAAAGTCTGATGTGAAAACGTGAAAGCAGCATCACCCCAGAGTCAGAAACGACTGGTGCTTGCACACCTTTACCTTTACATCCACAGAAGTCAGTTCCAATAAATCCCCTGTGGGTAAACTAGAAAATGATTTTGTGGTTTCAGATGATATATTCTATATCCTTACATTGCTGTCCTGTATGCGTGCTCAAAACTGTGGATAGAATAAGTGGTCACAGTCTTGAATGATGCATAGGCTGACTGAAGTATTAGTAGGTATATTGTTCTATTATTTATTTATTTATTTTTATTTATTTATTCATGATTTATATCCCGCCCTTCCCACAAGTGGCTCAGGGCGGCTTCCAGAAATTGGTCAAACATAAAAATTAAACAATTTTAAATATATAAACAATTAAACATTTAAAACAGTTAAAACCTTAAAAACCAGTAAACATTCCAATTACATATAGAACAGACGTCTGGCCAAGCTACATTGAGTTCTCATCTTAGCTAGGTGTAGGCTAGCCGGAAGAGGGTCGTCTTACAGGCCCTGCGGAACTGAACAAGGTCCCACATCGCCCTCACCTCCTCCGGCAGCTGATTCCACCATGTAGGGGCCATAACGGAGAAAGCCCTTTCTCTGGTGGATTTCAAGCGGGCTTCTTTTGGCCCAGGGATAGTGAGGAGATTTTGTGTTCCCGACCTCAGTACTCTCTGGGGAACATGTGGGGAGAGACGGTCCTTCAGGTAGGCAGGTCCCAGGCCATATAGGGCTTTAAAGGTAATAACCAGCACCTTGTACCGGACTCGGTATATCACTGGAAGCCAGTGCAGAGTCCGAAGACCCGGCCGAATGTGTCCCCACTTTGGGAGACCCAATAACAGCCGGGCCGCGGCATTCTGCACCAGTTGCAATTTCCGAGTTCGGGACAGGGGCAGCCCCATGTAGAGGGCATTGCAGTAGTCCAACCTCGAGGTGACCGTAGCATGGATCACTGTTGCTAGGTCGTCGAGCTCCAGGAAGGGGGCCAGCTGCCTTGCCCGCCTAAGATGAAAAAATGCGGACTTGGCAGCGGCTGCTATCTGAGCCTCCATCTTTAGGGAAGGCTCCAATAGCACCCCCAAGCTCCTGACCCTGTCCGCCGCTATTAGCGGCACACCGTCAAAAACTGGTAGGGGGATTCCCCCTCCCGGGCCGCGGCGACCCAAGCAAAGGACCTCTGTCTTCGCAGGATTTAGCTTCAGCCCACTCAGTCTGAGCCACTCAGCCACGTCCTGTAGTGCCCGATCAAGATTTTCCGGGGCGCAGACAGGCTGGCCGTCCATCAGTAGATAGAGCTGGGTGTCATCAGCGTACTGGTGACACCCTAGCCCGTACCTTCGGGCAATCTGGGCAAGAGGCCGCATGTAGATGTTAAATAACATCGGGGAGAGAACCGCCCCTTGGGGCACACCACAATCGAGTGTGCACCTCCGGGATAGCTCCCCCCCAATTGCGACCCTTTGTCCCCGACCTTCCAGGAAAGAGGAAAGCCCCTGTAATGCCAACCCCTGAATCCCCGCGTCGGCGAGGCGGCACGTCAGTAGCCGATGGTTGACCGTGTCGAACGCAGCCGACAGGTCTAACAGCATCAGCACCGCCGAGCCACCCCGATCCAGATGCCGTTGAAGGTCATCCACTAGGGCAACCAACACTGTCTCCGTCCCATGTCCCGGGCGAAAGCCGGACTGAAATGGGTCAAGGACGGAAGCGTCCTCCAGGAAAGTCTGTAACTGCGTCGCCACTGCCCTCTCAATAAGTTTACCCAAAAAGGGCAAATTTGAGACCGGCCGATAGTGTGCCAGTTGGGCCGGATCTAAAGATGGGTTTTTTAGGAGGGGACGGACCACAGCCTCTTTGAGCGGCGTTGAAAAGTGCCCTTCCGTCAGGGATCTATTTATGATATCCCGTACAGCATATCTGAGATCCCTCTGGCAGGATTTAATAAACCAGGAAGGGCATGGGTCCAATTTACAAGTTGTTGGGCGAGCCGATAAGAGAATCCTGTCAACTTCCTCCAGGCTGAGGGGGCTAAAGCCATCCAGAGTATAGTCCGAAGACAGGCTCGGGGCCTCGGTTTCGCTAACTGTCTCAAAACTGGCAGGGGGGTCGGGGCGGAGTGACGCGATTTTATCCGCAAAAAATTTCGCAAAAGCCTCACAGCCTATTTTCAATTGAATAGAATTTGGCCTGCCTTGCGGCAGCGTTGTAAGTCCTCTAATTATATCGGACAGTTGTGCCGGGCGCGAAGTTGCGGACGCAATCTTAGCCGCAAAGAATGCTTTCTTTGCGGATTTGATTGCCATCTCATAGGCCTTCAAACTCTCTCTATAAGATGTTCGGGTCACTTCGTCTCGAGTACGCCGCCATTGCCTCTCCAGTCGTCTGAGTCCCCGCTTTTGTTGCCGCAGCTCCCGGTTAAACCAAGGCGACAGCTTCGAGCGGGGGCGCAGAGGGCGCCTGGGTGCGATCTCCTCAATGGCCCTGGAGAGCCCATCATTCCAGGACTCTACCAGATCATCCAGGGAATCGCCAGCGGGCCAGGTGTCCCGTAGGGCCGTTAGGAACCGTTCCGGGTCCATCAGGCTCCGCGGGTGAGCTAAAATATGCTCTCCGCCTAAACAGGTTTTGGGTGATACCTCCATACGAGCCTTAAGGGCAAAGTGATCTGACCATGGCACTGCTTCCATTGCAATATCAGTCACTGATATTCCGGCCACAAAGACCTGGTCTAACATGTGTCCCGCCTGATGGGTGGGTGTTGTAACAACCTGGGAGAGTCCTAGTGTTGCCATGGATGACACCAGGTCCATCGCCTGGCTGGAGGCCGCATCGTCGGCATGGACATTGAAGTCACCCAAGACCAAGAGCCTTGGGTGCTCCAATGCCCAGCCCGCCGCAGCCTCCACCAGGGATGGTAAGGCGCCGGCCGGTGCGTTAGGCGGTCGGTACATCAGCCAGATCGCCAACCCCTCCCCAACATCCCACATCAGGCCTCGTCCCACCGTCATATCTTCCCCTCCCCAGGAGCACTGGAATCCCCCCTTATCATCATCCTTACAGATATTCTTGTGTATGTAAGTATTCTTGCAAAGGGCTTTCTCCCGTCACCCCATTCAGCTCTGACCAAACTAGAAAACAATGTATTATCTGAGAAGAACACTCTCACTGACTCCCTGTTGTTCTTTTATTTTGTGTGTTATTTTTGTTGCCAAAGTAACTAGAGTTTCTGAATCTTTTGCCTCCTTTATGGATGTTGTGGCCCTGCTATTTTCTGTTCATGCATGGCCAGAACTTAGAAATGGGCTTGGCTTCTCACCCCCCAGTGATGTTAAACTAAATGTATAGGTGTTTTTATTGCTCAGTTCAGTAGGGAGAATGCAAGTCTAATTTTTTTGCCATACAAGAAGGGTATGCCTAGGTGATTGTTTTATATTTGGGAGAGCATTGTTTTTTTCCCATCTGCAAGAGGAAGCTGAGAACAGATTCTCTGTCTGTTAACCATGGATACAGTGATAGGTCAAAGTATTAGTTGTTGCAAAAATCAGGTGGTTTTGAAGTTGGATATAATGTATGTGTTGCTCTGCTTACCTCCTTAGAAGACAGGTCAAGGCAGTTGTGGATGGAAACTTGGCTGATAACGTGGTTACCATCCACTATATTGAAGCTGCGATTTCATCATATTTATGTTTACCAAGTTGTTCCATAGGTACTTTGTGCTGTTGTCACAAGATATTCCCTGTGTGTCTACATTGGCTTGTAAAATAGCCCTGACTTAGCAGAAAGAACTTGTGCTACAGAGCATGATAATCAAGTTAAGCAGCCCTTAAATATTTTACTGTAAGCTCCATTTCAACTACTTAGTCTCCAGTAGCCCAGTGGATTCTGTGGCTTCAGGGTCAGCTCTGCAAGCTGTCTCTTATACCCTGCCCCTTTTAGCCAGGTCCCATCAACTCACTCTTGAGGGTGGGGGTTGGAAAAAGATGCAGAGCTTGGGTACTGTTTTTGTAGTTCAGTTCAACATGAGCTCATCAATGAGATATGTGCCTGTAAGAATGACTACTTTTGGATAAATGGAGAAGGTACAGCTCAGTTTTCTTCTACCCATGCCCTCCATTTAGATGAATGAAAACATTAATTAGTTTAAGATTAATTTAGTATAGGTTAGTGATGGCATTGCTATGAATATCCTCTGTTTGCTGTTTTAGTAATGTAATGTAAGGATAAAAGGCTTCAAAAGGAAAACCTCCCATCTATTGCTTAAGCCACAATTAACTGATCTTTATTATCAGCTCAGACCATTTTTCAAATCAAGTTGGGGAGGTTTGGTAACATGCCATAGACTCCCATACTCACACCTCTGATATGCTGCAGTTTCCCCCATCCATTTGTAGGTTTCTCTAAAAAATGTTTTGCTGTGATACGCAAACAGGAAAAATAATGGAGCTAATCTCTTAAACTGTGATCTGAAACCATGATTTGAAGTGGGATTGCAAGTCATGGCTGAATCTTAGCACTCAAGTTTGGTTGCCCAGTTTGGATTTTGTGGCATCCAGACATTTGCATGTAAGACTACAGAAGAAAAAAGAGGACAGTATGTGCAGGCCACTGTTTATGCATGTATGTGTTTTTAAACCACATGATTTACAGACACACACAATGAAACAGACAATTTTGGATTTCGATGTGGGTGTGTGTGCTTGTATTCTTGTTTATTGAAATAACTTTTCTGTGGTGCATAGTTGAGGATTTTAAAAATCTGATATTAAAGTGTTAAGTTACTGTCACATCATGATTTATTATCTATGCTTTACAGGAAGGAGATTACAATTTTGCTAACATGCTTTCCCATTATAAACAACTGTGCTTTTTGGAGCTTACCAAATGGGTAGTTGCTTAGAGCTGTTCCGTACTTTTAAACAAATTTCTTCATTCAGCAGGGAATTATGTTTGGCTGCTCGTCACGTTTTAGTCTATCCAAAAGTGTGCCTAATCCTTGAGTCTAACCATGGTGTTAAACTAATTAACTGACACTATTTGATGTTGCATATAGGAGTTTCTAAGTGGCACTTCCTGTTTTAAGTAAGAGTGTTATAGTTAAAGGAAAGCTGTTTAATTATCATCCTTCATTGTGAAGGTGCTAACTGCAGGGTGATATTTGTAAAGATGATTAGTAGGTTGGGAGTGGGACTACAGCCAAGAAATCTTCTCATGCCTTAGAACCTCTCCATATGAAATGTGTATGTCTTGAAGTCACGAAGGGAACAGAGCCACTTATATGAATTCCTTTGCCCACTACAGTTCTGCTTAACCCAGCCTACTAAAACTTGTTTGCACTAATATGTAGTTGTGGCATGTTAACTCCAGCATGGAGCAGAATTCCAGGTTGGTGCTTAATAAAACAGAACACTCTCTAATATCCTTCTTGCTTCCCTTTTTGTTTCCTAGGTCTCTTAACGTTTGTAAATTGTGCCTATGTTAAGTGGGGAACCAGGGTGCAGGATGCATTCACCTATGCCAAAGTCACTGCCCTTATTGTCATCATCGTAACAGGAGTTGTTAAACTATGCCAGGGTAAGATTAACAGCTCAATGTATGGAGGTTTGTATTTATCAGAAAAAAAAATATTGAGGAGCATCTGTTGGATTGTTCATGGATAAATAACATTTATTGGTTCTCTCTCCCCCAAGCTAAGCTGATCCATAGTAATGAGCTTTAACTGGGCTAACCTGTTATTAAAAACAAAACTTGCATGATTGCGTAATCTTGTGGTAGGAACAAAAACAGGATTGATAATAAGAACCTGTTATAAATTAGCAACCTAATATTCATTTAATAAGGAAGCAGTTTGGAATAGCTCACCTTCATTTGTATTGTAGTTAGACACAATGCATATTATTGATTTCAAGAATTTAAAAGGAACATTGCCTGTGCTGTTCATCATCTGTCTTTTAGTGCAGCCCTGATCCTGAGGGACTGGATCAGGAGGTAATTATAGCTGAAAGCAAAATCTAAGATAAAAGCATCTTGTTTAAAATGCCATAGCTTTAAAACCTTGTATCGTTATTTTGAATGTTTTGAAATATTCTGCTACCAATCCAGGATATTTCCCCATGGCGTCCATTGCATCCTGAAATGGTACATGTTGCATGAAATGAATGCTCAGGAAATTTTTCTGTTAGCAATGATTGTTTATTATTCATGTGTAACAGAGCCCTTATAGCTGAAGGTGTTACACACATCTGTGCAAATGCAAACATTTAAGTTCAAGTACATACAGAAGTGGAAATACAAGTATAATGAGATATTGTGTGTGTATCTTTGTGATGTTAAATCTTCTTTAACTATCTGTTAGTTTGTAACCATGTTCTAATTTTTAGTTCAGAGTGTCCTTCCAGCTCCTTTTTTACTTTATTCAAAGCAGTTAAAGAGCTCCTTTTGGTAACCCCAAGGTCTTGTATGAGCATATTGGGGAATTGGCTTTTTTAAAAAAGTTTGATCAGCATATCCCATGGCTGTAGATCATATACTTTATAAGTGTAAGGGCCCAGTTTCAGTTCCTGGGATCTCCATACAGGGCCTAAGCTGGTAATGCTACATCTTGCTGAGATTTTGGAATACTTGTGCCAGCCAAGGTAGACTATAATATGTTAGATAAGTCAAAACATGATTTTTGCATAGAATAGCTTTAGTTAGTCACATATACCAAAAACTAAGTTTGAAGTTTCTCTCCATTACAAAAATGGTTTTCACATGACAGTGGGGATTGGTTTTTTGAAAAACAGCAGAGGCTGTTTAAGAATATAGAACAGGGTGTGCAGTTCTTTGGGTTCTGACTTGTGCATAGAATGAAACCCACATCCTCAAACACAGGTGGAAATACAGCAACTATTTAAGTTTGTTTCACACAGTATTAAGCATTTAAGTTCATATGTATATATGCTTAGTACAGATCGTCATGCCTAGAGTGGTTGGTGATGTGCATAGGATTGTACTTTACAACCTCTGTACAGCTAACTGTTCAAAGTGCCCCCTCTTTTTTGCGCAGTATAAAGCATTCTTTAAACTGAACAATGATTTGGCTCTTCAGCGGTGGGAAACTTCTCCAGAGAAAGCATTGGCTTGTTGAATTGTGGCTCCATGCCTTGCAAGTTTCATTTAAATAATATACCACTTTTTTCATCTGTTACACTGCATTAGCAGCAGGTTGATCTAGAAGCCCAACTAATGAAGGACTTTCAAAGCAGCCCATGCAACTTTTGTGTGTAGCTGGTTTTGGCAAGGTTGCAGCATAAAAGCAGAAGCACACTGCTCTTTACCCTTCAATCATGCCCCCCCATCTATTGTTCAGTTTTTAAAATAACTGAGCCTGCTGACTCCCCCCCCCCCCCCCATGAACTGTCTGTATTCCAGCTATTGTGACTTTATCAGGTGTCTGTGTATAAGCTTTTATTCCTGTTTATTTTGGAAGGTTTCTTAGTATGCTGACTTGAGAAAATAGGAAGCCTGCACTGTGCTGAAAATGTGTTTTGTACCATTTGTCCTTTTCATATTTAAAAGGGCTGCGATACCTGTTTCCCCCTCCCCCCTCATATTTTGTGCCCATGTAGAATAACACATGAACGCAACACAGTCACATATCCCCTGGCAAATATGATTTTAAAAATATGATTAAAAAACTCCTTACCCATCATTATTCTAACCTACTGCTTTTTCATTCTCTTAGTGCTGCATAAGGGAGGTTAAAAATATTAAAATGATGAGAGAAGAATTGGACACGCAGTCTTAAGCATTGCAGATATTTCAAGGCTGAGGAATGCTTTAGAACTCTTTAAAATGTTTTTGCAGTTCAGGCCGAATAAAATACAGGCTATTTTTAAAATGTATTTCTGGAACTCCTTTTTCCATTTTAAAAATACAGCTGAAAAAAGTCAAGTTAGCCGGAGTTCTTGTTACTTTTAGTTAGTGTAGAGTGGGAATTGTAATCTAGTAAAAGATGTCCACCCTAGCTTCAACCCAGGCCAACGTGTTCTCTGTCTTGGCCCCTACCTGGTGGAATGAGCTCCCACTGGAGATCAGGGCCCTGTGCGGATTGTAGCAGTTTCGCAGAATCTGCAAGACAGAGCTGTTCCACCAGGTCTTTGACTGAGGCTGTGGGCATTTCATCAATATGTGGCCTTGCTGCTGCAGCAGCCCTGCTGAAATAGTTTGCTGAATTGTCATATGGAAGAGTAGATGAAATTGGATACCACCATCTGGAGAATTTAAGCCTGTTTTTAGAATATTATACTGTTTTTATTATAGGCATTAATGTTAACTTGCTTATTGATTGTTGTTACGTGCCCTGAGCCCTTTGAGGGAAGGGCAGGTTATACATAAATATAAATTTAGTAATGCATCCTTTTTTGTACACCAGCTATTAAGTGCAAGAACTCACAGTGAAATTGTAAATTAATTTGTTGAGAATCCTGCTTCGATCTGTTCATTGGGGTTTATTCCCAGGAGAGTGTTGTTCGGATAGTCAGCATCCCAGGTTTTTGTTTTTGATTCATTCTTTCTGCAGTTATAATATTTTTTTCAAGTAGATCAAATTCCCAATTCAGTATATTGGTTAAGAACATTGCTACTTGGTCATTTCCCTTTATACCACAAGCATGGATATACCACAAGCATGAGCCGCTTCGGTGGGAAGGGCGGGATATAAACTGAAATAAACTGAAACTGAAACGGATAGCTTCAAAACTCACTTAAACATTGGATAAACTCAAATTAACAAATGACGTAAAGATTTACTGTCTGTGACTGATGGTCTTAATGGTCCATAGAAGAATTCTGCTTCCATTGTTGACTGTGGGTTGGGTCTAAGCCCTCATTAGACTTAATGATGCTTATAGAAATCTTTTTTTTTGTTTTGTTAAATGCTTTAGATTGGCATAACTTTAATCTACATGCTTAAGGGGTAATAAAATCATAGAATGGTCTAGTTGGAAGGGACTTCCAAGGTCATCTAGTCCAACCTCTTGCATAATGCAGGAAATTCACAACTGCCTCCTCCCCAGACCCCCAATGACCCATGTTCCATGCCCAGAAGATGGCAAAAACCCCCTTCAGGATCCCTGGCTAAACTGACCTGGAGAAAACTGACCCCAAAGTGGCAAGCAGCATTTCCCTGGGTGTGTAAGAAAGAACCATGAGAACTAAGCACTGATAAAAACCCTTCCTGCCCTCTCTCATTATCTGCCTAAGTTCACAGAATCAGCATTGCTGTCAGACGGCCATCTAGCATCTGTTTAAAAACCTCCAAAGAAGGAGAGTCCACCACCTCCTGAGAAAGCATGTTCCATTGAGGAGCCACTCCAACTGTCAGGAAGTTCTTCCTAACGTTTAGCCAAAAACTCTTCTGATTTAATTTCAACCTGCTGTTTCGGATCTGACCTTTAAACAGAGGCTAGATGGCTATCTGACAGCGATGAAGATCCTGTGAACCATCCTCTATATGACACCATCCTCCATATGACAGCCCTTCAGGTACTTGAAGATGGTTATCATATCACCTCTCAGTCATCTCCTCTCCAGGCTAAACAAATCCAGCTCCTTCAAACCTTTCCTCATAGGACTTGGTCTCCTGACCCCTCACCATCTTTGTTGCCCTCCTTTGGACACATTCCATCTTGTCTATATCCTTCTTAGATTGTGGTGAGGTCTAACCAGAGCAGAGTAAAGTAAATAAATGAGATCTGAAAGATCACACATGTAGATGGTGTATGTAGTATAGAATCATAGAGTTGGAAGGGACCTTCAGGGGCATCTAGTCCAACCCTCTGCACAATGCAGGAAACCCACAAATATCTACCCCAAATTCACAGGATCTTCATCACTGTCAGATGGCCATCTAGCCTCTTTTTAAGGAAGGAGAGCCCACCACTTCCCGAGGAAGCCTGTTCCACTGAGGAATCGCTCTAACAGTCAGGAAGTTCTTCCTAATGTTGAGCTGGAAACTCTTTTGATTTAATTTCAACCCACTGGTTCTGGTCCTACCTTCCAGGACACAGAAAACAATAGTACACCATCCTCTGTATGACAGCCCTTCAAGTACTTGAAGATGGTGATCATATCACCTCTCAGCCGCCTCCTCTCCAGGCTAAACATCCCAGCTCCTTCAACCTTTCCTCATAGGATTTGGTCTCCAAACCCCTCACCATCTTCGTCGCCCTCCTCTGGACCCTTTCCAGCTTGTCTATATCCTTCTTAAAATGTGGTGCCCAAAACTGAACACAGTACTCCAGGTGAGGTCTTACCAGAGCAGAGTAAAATGATACCATCACATCATGTGATCTGGACACTATACTTCTGTTGATACAGCCCAAAATTGCATTTGCCTTTTTTTTTTTGCTCCTTTTTATATGTTCTCCTTTTTTATTCCTCCAAGGAAAGGATCACTCCATACCTTAGGAAATATCATTTGGGGGGGGTCTGTTGATACTTCTGTGGATGAACATCAGGGAATGAGTGGGTGACTTCTTAATCTGAACCCATAAAACCCCACATGAATGTTTCAGTCCCCTTAGGTTCATGATGCTGCCATTAATTTCCAGAGGATGGCTGAGGGTTTTAGTAGTGTTGGGCTTTGTTTTGGGTCTTGATTCTATAATAAGATGAGCTTTTTACATTCTCCCTATTTGTGAAAAAGATAAAGCTTTTTAATATACATGGCATTTAACATTTTATGTACAGTTAAAAAACACTGAGAATAAAAGGAAAGTATAAATCATTTATATCTGTGACTTAATAGTAAAATGGAATGCTGTAACCAGATGATAACTGTGTATGATTTTAAATGGTATTTTTAAAAAAGACGTATTGTGATATTCAGGGGTATTCCATATATGACAGCAAAGGATCATAGCAAGTCAATTGTATTAGCTTCAATTTGAATTTCAAACCTGTATAGTTCTTGCTATGAGCTTGCCTATGTTGGCTTTTATTGTGAGTTGGCCATGCCTCGAATTGACCTTTCTTAGCAGTTGAGCAAAACTGAAGTTGACTTTTTCACTTTGCAAGGAAAGCAGAAAGGAGAGGAAATGAGGCGTAATCTATATACACGCAGCAGAATGAGGAGGCTGAGGGGTAGGCTTGTTCCACTGTGTCCTTGCTGATGGGAAATGCTGTTTTTAATGTTCTCCCCTATAACTTTTTGCAAGCAGAAAAAAGGTGCGGCATCAGGGAGCATTTTCTATTTGCATAATGTTTTTTGTTCATTTCCTCATGAATGTATTTGTAAGGAAGCATTTTAAAACATTGAGATGTTGCACCTGTAGTAGTTCAGTGTGGTGCAGTGCATTCTCCCCTCTTATTCTGCTGTCTGTGTAGATCAGATTTCTGCTTGCCACCCTGAAGGAGCTTTTGTTCTTGGGTTATGTTCCATCCTTGTATAAACAACTTAATCTTGTGTGTGCCAACATTATTGATTCCAGTGTTTTTCTTTTTGTGTACAGGATACTCACAACACTTTCAGGACTCTTTTGAGGGATCATCTTGGAACCTTGGGGGCATTTCTCTTGCACTTTACTCTGCCTTGTTCTCATACTCAGGTTGGGACACCCTTAATTTTGTAACTGAAGAAATAAAAAATCCAGAAAGGTAAAAGTTTCTTAAAGGTGTTAACTTCATTAAATTAAGTATTCAGGTATCTCATAAGGATCTGTCACTAACAAGTTTGTCCTGAGTTGACAGGGAATTTGATCTCTGGAAATATTTTACACTGACATTAGCAACTCAGAGCTAACATTATAGAGGGCAGCCTACAGAAGATGAAGTCTAAGAAAGACCAGTTAAGAAAGGCTTGGTGGGCTGCAGCAGACTGTCAGACTTGACAACACTGGATGTGTTATGTTTTATGACTTTTTACTTTGCTAAATTTAACTCATATTAACACGTAGATGACTGCTATATGCGGTTTTACTACCAAACATCCCTTGGTGTTTAAAACCATCTCAGAGAATGTTGAAAGTTTTATAACTCACTGCAGAGCCTTTTAGTAGTTAACTCAAAAGTTGTGTGATAGGGGAGAATGCCCAAATACAAACAGCATGATTTCTTCTCCCAGAATTCATTACATGGTGATATTAGACCTGAAGATGTAATATTATAGATAAGCATTTGCATAACTGAGCGCTCTGTCAAGAATTCCTAGCGCAGGGAACCCTTGGTATGAGTGGGTAGGGCTCAGAGTTACACAACCAACTTGGAGTGTGAGTCCTCGCAAACCAGGGAAGTGGGGTAGCCACGCCACCACTCCATTAGAGCATCCCTGCAATCAGAAGCCAGAGGGCGGATTCCTGATCTTTCTGGAATTAAACCAGAAAGTCCACCCTTCAAGGTTGGACAATTGCAGAATGAGTTTCTATGAAATAATTACCAGTAGATGGATGCTTTGTCAGGTACTGAATTTAGATTGCAATCTCTGAAGTACAGAACAACCAATTATAGTAAAAGTATTAAGGAATGTTTGAATTTCAGAGGAACTTGGCAGTAAGAAGGAAAACAAAAAAGCTACCAGTTAAGGTTCTAGCTACACAGTTACATCTTAAGGCAGGGGTGTTGAACTCATTTGTTATGAGGGCTGCATCTGACATAAATGAGACCTTGTCGGGCCGGGCCATGTGTGTACCTTTCTAAGATTAGATAGCAGAGATATAAACTTTATAAAGGACTCAGACAAACACAGTTAAAGGGTTTTTTTTCTTTTTTAAACTTAAAACATTAGCACACTAGTATTAAAGGTGCTTTCTTTGTATTTCTCCCATGGGATCCAGGAAACTGGGCAAAAGAAGCTCTGGCTCTTTCCTTCCTTCCCAAGGGCACCAGGAAGACCAGGTGGGGGGGGGGAGCCTCAGCCAATAGAAAGAAGAGAGGCTTGGCTCAGTGGCTCTGTTGTGCGATTGAGAGAGCCTGGCAAAGCAAGCTCTGCCTCCCCACCTTCTTCCCCAAGGATGGAGCCTCAGTCTGTGGAGAAAATAGAGGTTTTGTTCTGTAGCTCCTGTGTGATTGAGCAAGCCTTGCAAATCAAGCTGTTATGCGGAAAGAAGCAAGAGAGCCAGTTGCTCAGGGGCCTGATAGGAGCACTCCAGGGGCCTGATTTGGCCCCCCGGGCTGCATGTTCGACACCCCTGCTTTAAGCAGTTTGTGCTTAATTCAATCTAAATATGATTATAAATAGCTGACAACCCAAATTTCAAGAATGCATTATTCAAAGGAATGCATTTTTCTTGTATCATTACCACTTCTAAGCTGTTTCTTTCATTTAATCAGGAACCTGCCACTGGCGATTGCAGTTTCTATGCCAATTGTGACAATTATCTACATTTTGACCAATGTAGCTTACTACACAGTTCTGGATATTAATGCTATACTTTCTAGCGATGCAGTGGCAGTGGTAAGTTGGATATTTTTCTATATATTTTGTGTGCTAACGATGTATTTCTTAGGTCAGCTCATCAGCTCTGAACTATGTAGGGTTCTTGTTGAAGCTAAGGTGTACCAATTTCTGCTGGGTGACTATTCATGTCCTGACTGCCTTTTGACTTTTCTGACCTACTTAGATCAATATATCTTTCACACATGGATGAATTGGCATCTGTATGCAGCAAATAACTTATATATGCAGCAAATAACCTGTGCATTTCCTCCAGGTTTAATAGCTTCCTCATAGACTGAAGCACACCTTGTGCAAAATTAGTAGTGCTTGCCTTGTGAATATGTGAAGCTACCTTCTACAGAGCCACACTATTGGTTTATCACAGGGGTGACCAAACTCGCTTAACATAAGTGCCACATAGAATAAATGTCAGATGTTTGAGAGTCACAAGACATGAACAAATATCACACACACACGTCTTTATAAAAACTCTTAATACTTTCTTTACATGGAAAGATAACATATGTATGCACTTTACAACATGACCATGCTAGAAGAAGACTTTTAAAAAAACAAAAGCTGGGAATAACAGTCCCCTTAAAACCAGCATAGGGAAAGGTTAGGGAATTATTTTTCTGCACCAATGGGAGAAGGAAGCACACATGTACCGTATAAATCACTGACTACTGTTTGCTTCATTATGCATCTCTCTTTGCCTTGACACCCAGGTTAATAAATACAGCTCCTATAAAAGAGCTATGAAATGAAGGGGAAACCTGTGCTGCCATCTTTAATTCTGTCCCTCCTTCCAGTAGCTCCCTTGGCTCTTGCGGTCTTTCCCCACTCTAGGTGAGTGGGCATTCTCTGAGGTGGAGGAGAAGAGCTTGCAGGCCTGCCTATTTCTCCCTTCTTCCCCACTTCACACACGGCACTTCACACATGGCAGCACATTTACTTGAGACTAAGCCTGTATTAAGTTCCTCTTCGACCTCTGGGAGCCGCGCAATATGTGTGAAGGAGCCGATTGCGGCTCCTGAGTCGCAGTTTGACCACCCATGGTTTATCAGGAACAGTATTGTCTAATTGAACTGGTGTGGCTTTCCAGGGTCTCAGGTGGAACTCTTTCACATTACCTACTACCTGTTCCTTCCCCCCCCTAACTGGAGATTTTTTTTTTTTTTTGGAGGGGGCTGAATTTGTGACCTTTTGCGTGCAAAGCAGGTACTCTGCCACTGAGCCACAGCTGCACTCCTGTGAATGTTAGAGATTGGCAAAGTTGACTATTTGGTGAGATGCACAACAATTTAGGGGCTCACCAAGATTAGCATTGCTACATTTTGCAGCAGAGGAGATTTCAAAGTGTACGTTTCCTTAAGGGTGAAGCACTGACTAGGTTGCAAGGGTGCCCAGTGTAGCTTCTGATTGACCCTGTAGAAAATGAACAGTGTACCTGAGACCATGAAGCAGCATTGAGGCCTCAGCAGTGGACTGTCATCCTTGGCAAAGGCAATAGTCAGGTTGAAAATGGCGTGTTTTCTCAGTCCACCATCCCATTTGGCATTGGACTAACAATGGGCTGCATGAGCTTTCATGGCAGGTTAAGTTGGATGAGGATGCAGGAACCCACTGTTGACTGTAGCCGATCAAAAACCTAGCTTCAATACCTCTGTAGCCATGGCTTTTGGGGGGCAGGAATGCACAAGAACACAGTTCTGGCTGGCTTAGTGTCAGGGGGTGTGGTCTAATATGCAAAAAGGTTCCTGCTGGGCTTTTTCTACAAAAAAGCCCTGTGTGAAACAATGGTGATGTCACAGGGTGTGGCCTAATATGCAAATAAGTTCCTGCTGGTTTTTTCTACAAAAAAGCCCTGCCTCTAGCTGTTTACTTCATAAAGGTATTTTGCAAATTGTTAGCTAATGCCAAAAGAGGGTGTTTTGAAAGATATTCCTGTTTTTTTTATTCCATTGTTATTTTGTATTGTCATGTTGAAATATGTTGAAAAAGAGACTAGCTATCTTATCTTTTATCTGTTTACTTACCTAGGTGTTGACATGCCTAATGTTTGAACTTATCGATCTCAAGCTGATAGGTTACATCACCTCTCTGCTTTCTAGTCCCACTAAAAGTGTTGTGATGTGTAGAACTCTGTTACATTAAAGGTTAGCATTTTATCCAAGTTTTTTCAAATAAATTTGAAGGTCTGTGATCTTTTATGTGAGGTAATGTTAACGCAGAAGCAGATATTCATGAACATGCTTTAAATCCTGTACTGTTCACATACAAGGAACAGAAGTACTGTGGACTTAACTTTTAAGATCCTTAATATTTTAACTCCTGTCATGTTGGCTGGTTTGAACTTGAGATGGTTAAAGTTTGTATTCACTCTTTTTCCATGGAGTTTAGGAGATGGTGCTTTTATCTTGGTAAATACAGTGTGAGGAATGCGAGTGAGAGAGAGAGTGATCTGTCCAATGAGCTTTATAGGGATTTGGTTTTCCGTGTTCAATCCCGCCCTAGAACTATGCCACACCAGCTCTTTAAGATTAGGATCTGCTTGTCCTTTGCAGTGTGCCCCTCCCCACTGCGCAGAACACAGCTGCTTGCATTGTGGAAAGCAATCCTAAAGAATTCCCAATCAGATCCAAAATTAGTTTATTCTTTATTGTTCTTATATTGTGTGTGTGAAATGGCATTTGGAGTGGATTGTAGACAACTGGCTACAATCTGTATTTACACTATAATGTCAGCATTAGAGTTTGTTAGAATTTCCATTGTAATTGACAGGAACTAGATGTTCCAGGAGACATGAGTGCCACCAAAAACAATGGTTTTATGTCTCCTTCTCTGTCAATAACATGTAAGCAAAACAAGATCCATTCACCTGTTTCATTGGTAGCTGATTACTGGGGGGCGGGGGAGAAGCTGGGACTCTGATGGTATGTCATGTCGTGTTTTTTTGGATTTTTGTTGCGAGTTTTAGGGAGAGAACAGAGGAGGTGAAGATACAAAGGGCTGTTTTCAGTGGTAACCTCACAGCTCCTGCAATGTGACCATAAAGTTTATAAAGTATCACATCTTAAATATAGATCCACTGAGATATAAAGGGGAGAAAAGCTCAAATTGGAAGGTCCTTTAATTGGCTGCTTTCTTTTTCTCTTTAGAGCAGCAAGTTGTGATATGAATGTCTTGGAAACGTATCTTGCTATTTGTATTTGTGAGCATAATTCTGTATGGTTTCTTGCAATCTATTATAGTTAATACATTTCACATAATTGTTCCTCATATAGTAGTTTCCTTTGTGCCATTACTTTGGAGTACCTCTTCTTTCCCTTTTACCTTCTTAAATAGTAACCATTTGATTACTCAGAATTGTGAGTTTTGGAAGAAGGTTTGAAAAGTCAGTAAAAAGATCTATCTAAGTTTCTTAGCTGGACTTCAACTTCTTTAGCTTCTTTTGCATATTTGTCTCTAGTACTGGTTTGTGACATTATAGAGTATACTTACTACTTACTAGTTTCCCCGTCTTCCCAGGGAACAGTACTGCAAGGTATCTTTAATATATCAGCAGTAATTCCCAGAATTCTTTGGGAGAGATATGACATGAACTGATGTAAATGTGAAGTGTTTATGCCCTTTGTGGCCCCTCCATGAGGCTGTTATGACCACATAATTTATGGGTGTAATCTGTCACTTGGGAGTTGCTACTCCTAAAGCGATGATTTGCTTCTAATGATACTAGTAGAGTCAGAGCTTTTTTTGAGCAGGAAAGCACAGGAACTCAGTTCCGGCTGACTTGGTGTCGGGGGAGTGGCCTAATATGCGTATGCATTCTGGCTCGACTTTTTCTACAAAAAAGCCCTGTGAGAAACAATGGTGATGTCAGAGGGTGTGGCCCAATATGCAAATGAGTTCCTGCTGAACTTCTTCTATTTACAAAAAAAGCCCTAGATTGAGTGATTACTGCTTTGTGTAACGGCTGCATTAGCCACTGAAGAGAATTTAGGAGCAGCCTGTTTCCTGCCCACTGGTTTATTGTCCAAAGCGGACAGACTAAAACTGACAGAGGAAATATTCCTAACTAAGTTTTCAGCCAGTAGAGGATCCTTCTGCCAACGGAGAAGTGGATGGTGATTTTCACAGATTTCCTCCATCACACAATTCCTAGTCTCTCCATGGAATTCCTAGTCTTTCTACTAGTACTATTAGCATCAAATCATCACTTCAAGAGTAGCAACTTCCACTTACAAATAATGTGGTTAACACTCACAAATAGTGTGGTTACAAGCACATCATGGATGGGCTACAAAGAGCCCATGTTTCAAGGGGCACAGCAAACTGTGTTAGGAAGGGGTAGTCAGAAAAGCTTGCAAGCTCAATTGGTGCTGTGCATTAAATCAGATCTGCCTCAGTAGTGCTGCCTACAAGAAGCTGTAAGCTGTATACACACACACCATTTTCGCTCTACATTACACTGTTGAGGTTTTCATCCTGCAGGCATTGTGTACCCAATAAACTTTTTGCTCTGCCAAACAACATCCTACTTTAATCTTTCCCCCTCTTGGCTTTCCTTGAAGTCATTTTAAACAACCTTGTCCTGTTTACAAAACATGCCAACTTTACAATTCAGGGGCATCTGATTTTACTCCCTCCTCCCTCAAAGAGTTTCAGGCTAAAAGAGTTTCTTCACTGGGGATTGCATTTGGGAGCAAAGAGTCGGACTCTTTGGGTCGCAAAGAGTCGGACTCGACTGTATGACTGAACAACAAAACACCAAATGTGCTTTGCTTCTACGCATTTATTTCTGCCAGTTTCTTCACTGGGGATTGCATTTGGGAGCAAGACTGTTCTTGCCTGAGTACTGGTTTATACAACAAATCTGATTCAGGAGATAAAGAAACTTCATATCTGCAATGTGTAACTCTTGTTGGGATCGGATAGAAATTTATTTGCAACATGTTTTATCTCTTCCGCAGCCTGTTTATTTTTTCAGGTCATTGTGACTGAATGCTCAATTCAACGGGGCATTATATTTTTGCACACTGTCCTGTTCCTTAGTATAGTTGTGCTAGCTAGCATATTGTCACACCAAATGATGCCATAATGCAGTGTGGCTGTTGCTTTATTAGATATAAACAGTTAAAACATCTGTCTCCCTCTCTCTTTCCTTAGAATAGGACATGTTAGGAGTTAACAGATGTAGCCATTCCTTGAAGTGGATTGCATTTTTTTTTCATTCAGTCTCTGGTATCTCCCAGGCATTAGTTCATATTATGGCTGCACTTTTGAGCTCGCTGAGAACTTCTGAGTAAAATAACTTTAGTAAAGTCTGTTTCATTCTCCTTTGACTCTTCCTTCCTTACACAATCAGTTTTCTGGCACAGCATTTCAGGAAACTGACGCTTCCATGGTATACTGAATTTATTGCTGAGTGATACAGATCTTTAGGCACTGTTTTTTTTTGGGGGGGGGGGGGTTGTTTGTTAGTGCTGCTAAGATATAGAGACCCTGCCTTCCTTAGCTAGAACTGGTTAAAAATATATCTTCTTACTTATGCTTGCACCAGTTCTTGCCTAGTAAAATGGGCCATTTTACAGCCTGATTCTATGAGTGTTTCTTCAGAATGACTAGGGGCAGAACTAGTCTTCTAATAAGATTGAGTGGGGTGCTGCAATTTCTTTAGGGGGCTCTGACTAAACAATACCCAGTTCTGCTCCAAGTCCTGCCAATCAGAGGTGCAATGGGGTTTCCATAGTGAAGCTTCCAGTGGTTTCTGAGTTAATTCTCAAGTGTATCCAGATCTCATTCATTGGGGAAACTTTAGAGTAGTCCTCAACTTAAATTTCCTAAGCAGGGTAAATAGCAGCTCCCTGGGACTGTTTCAGGATGGAAAAACAGTGTAGGGAGGAAGTTAAAAACTCTATCCCTGTATGCTCTTGTCCTGATTTGAAACAGGCTGACGCATGCCCGAGAATAAAATTTCAGCTTGGAATTCCTATTGCACCATTTAGTTTGGCAGGACTCAGGGCAGATCTGTAAACAGGATAACCTGTAGTTAGGCCCTCAGTTCAGGGTGATTTATTCTCAGGCAATAAAATTGTATTCCTGATTTTAAGAAGAGGAAACTCAGACGTATGGCCATGATCTGTATATGCTGAAATAAATCATGGTGGGGAAGGAGAGCAGCAGGCCAGTAGGCAGAAATCTAGAAAGGTTGCTAGGGAAATTTTCTGTTTGGGACAGAAAAAGAATGCTTAGAAATTAGGTGACCTGGAGAATTTTATGCATGTCTAATGAGAGATTACACTGCACTTTTAAGTGGACTGGGCTACCACATGGATACACCATGATGGTGGGTTAAATGGTGGGAAACTGGAGGTATTGATTCAAAAATCTGCCAAGGCCAGTGTCCTGGAGAGGTAGACGTAGTGCCATTGTCTTCTCAAGGTCTTGCCTGGTTCCAAACCTAATTAAATGACAAAAGTGCTCAGACTATAGACAAACAAGGTCTGTAGAATTTGTGACTGTAGACAAGGATCAGTGGAATTTGCAAACAAAGGGTCAGCCTGGACTGGGAAAATAGGAGGTGGGGGAGGAAAGTTATGTTTCCTCTTTGGCAAACTTGGAAGGAGAACTAGGCCTGCCGACCAAGTGTTTTCCTCTGGCGGTTTCTGTGAGATATGTCCCCGAGAAAGGTTTGCTTGAAAGATCTCTTGTCCCAAGATGTTTTCCTCCCCTCCTCTTAAGATACGGCAGTTTTCCAGTTTTGTTTGATTCTTATTGTGTTCATGTACCTTACATGAAGCCAGAGTCTTTTTGTTGCTATATTGCCCCAAATACATTGGTGATCAAAATGCCCATTCTGATGGACATGCTGCACATTTCAGGGGGGAGGATGTTGAAAACAATGTGTTTGTTTTATGTCCCCTTAAGTTGCTTCTGATTTTGTAATCCTTTAAATTAATGACCTCCAAAATATCCTGTCATTGACAGCTTTGTTTAAGTCTTGCAAGCTGAACGCCGTGACCTCCTTGATTGAGATCCTCCATCTCATGTTGGGTCTTCCTCTTCTCCTGCTACCTTCTGCATTTCCTAGCATTATTGTCTTTTTCAGTGAATCTTGTCATGATGTGACCAAAATATGACAGCCTCAGTTTAGTCATTTTGGGGGAACTGCTAGTAGGTGGCAGCAAGAGAAGTATAGTTGGCACACACATTAGGGAGATATGTGAGATATGTGAGACTTTGACTGTAAAACTTATGTAGAGGAACTTAAGTTATGTCTTGAAACAAGTGTCTTAAAATTGTGTTCTGTTTGATTATTATTTTGGGATTAATTTAGGATAGCATCTCAACTGTAAGCATTTCAGGTTCAGGCATCCAACTGTAACCGGCTGGCATCTTGCCCTGTTGCTTCTGTTTAGTTAATTATCTGTCTGGTGACTTGGGCTTTTGCTAAAGTGAAAATTACTGATGTTTGTGCTTTTCTGTGATTTAATCTTTCTAATTGGGAGAGCTGGGGGTTAATCGGACTTCCTTGTTAATCCACTTTTTAAAAAACCACTTCTTGGCTGCAGTTCAGGAGAAACTGTGCTCCTATGCTTTGTCAAGCTGCAGTGCAAATGATTTAAATCTTGTAATGCTTCTTGCTCTTCAGAATTTCTCTGAAGAGGCCTTGAGTTTTATGAAATGGACCATCCCCATAGTGATGGCTTCCTCATGTTATGGCGAACTAAATGCTTCTGTAGTAGCTGCTTGCAGGTAGACACCTCAGATTGGCAGTAGATTGTTACTCTTCTTTGCTCCATGTCTGGCCATCAGCAATTCATGTGTTTGTAGAAAAAAGATCTGGCAATGATCAGAGCTACCACTCTTGTGAAACAGATGACAAGCCTCTTGGTACCTTGTTAGTCTTTAGTAGTATACACATTGTGCTGTTTTCAGGTCCTGTCAAACCAGATTTACACTTGGTGTTTCATTTTGGAGCTCCTGGAAATTTTTAATTCTGAGGTGTTGTCGCACCAGTTAGGATCAAGACCACAGTGATGACACACATGAAGAGGGGGCTCCTCCCTATGCAATTTCCCTGACCTGAAACACCTGGAAAAACCATTATTTTCCCTGTTGAATGAATTTATATGTACCCCAGAGGTACATGTGAAATTCTTCTGGTCCTGGAGGCATTTCACACAGGGGATAGAGTGCAATGTGTGTGTCTGGGGGAGAGGTTAAGTACCCTCTCTCTCCATACACCATGGACCTGATCTGAATTGGGCCTCATGTACCTGAGAAACAGTTTGAAAACTGCAGAGAGCTCCAAATTTGAAATTTCCAGGGCAGATCTGGTTTGACAGGATTTGGGGTAGTCCTGGAACAATATATTGTGAGGTTAAGCCCTGAGTCTGCACATGGTTATGATGCTAATGACAGAGCTGATCTCTCCCCCTTTCTTTCTACCCAAAACAGTGCACCTAATTCAGTGCACTTGATGATTTCTTTAAAATTTGCATTTCCTTGTATACTTGTCTATCATTGTGCAAAATAAGGAAATGCACATTTAAAAAAACGCCATCACCTTCCAAGTTTTAAATGTCAAGACTGATGCATTTCAATACGTTAATACCCTGCTTATAGTGGCATGTATGCAAGGAACTTTAGTGAGTGCATAGTTTCTTCATTTATGCAAACTTTCCATAGCAGTTGAGAATTCTGTTATTTTATACATGAGCCAGTTTTATTTGTGAACCAGTTCATAGTTGAGATTGTCAAGAGCTTCATGAATCTCTGGAGATTTGATTTGGGATAAAATAAGAACCTGATTTATTTTATTAGTCAAAAGAAGATGGAGAACACACCTTTAGATTTGTGGGCATGATTGTTTTTAATTGATCTAGGAGTGAGTAGGATAATATGTATAGCAGAAAGATCAATATACAGTGCTGTAGTTTATATTTAATGTTGTCTTTATAAAGGTGCCCTCCTAAACCATTTTGTTATTTTTTGCCCTATTACCTTTATAAAAATGAACTGCTGAACAATTATGTTTTACATAATTTGCAGAAGGAAGGGCAGCTGCTGTGAGAGCCCTCTCCAGCCCCACCCACCTCACAGGGTGTCTGTTGTGGGGGAGGAAGGTAAAGGAGATTGTGAGCCGCTCTGAGATTCTTCGGAGTGGAGGGCGGGATATAAATCCAATATCTTCTTCTTCTTCTTCTAAAACTGGAGTAACTGATGGTGCAGTGTGACTCCTGGGCTTTCAACTCCGGAGCATATGAGGAAAGTTTGCTGTGAATATAAACAGACCTGTTTGTGTCTTGTGGCGATTTGTTACATAAAGCTTTACATACAAAATGGTATAAGAAGCAGTCTTATTTTGCAAATACTATAGCAAATCTTTGGAATCTCTCTCAGGGCTGTTCTGTAATGTAGAAAATTAAGCAGTTGTACACTCTGTTCAGCTAAGTATTACTGAAATGCAGACTCGTTAAGCAATACATGACTATTGTGGGTTTTTTTGTCTGTCCTCCAGTTCCTTTTAATCTGTCTCCTTGGGTCTGTAACCGCATTATTTTGATAGCAACTATGATTATTATAATGAGGTGAGTCCTGCAATCAGCAACATGTACTGAGGGATGCGGGTCTTTCTCTTGTTCCCCTCCCACCAGCAGTCTTTTCTGACTCTGAGAAAGTTAATTCCTGGAGATGCAACACCTGTATTGATGAATATCCCTGCTGAGCAGAAAGTTACAGTCAGGAGGGAAAAGGGAGAAGAAATCACCCTCCCTGCATCTTCCAGCTGTTGATGAAAGGGGAAGGGAAATTTCATCCCCTCCCTACTGCAGCCTCTTGACTGACCTACTTATTTATTGGTCCATGCATATTCTGCAACCCTGGAGATCAGTTGCTGGGGGAAGGGGAACAAGAGAAAGAGCCCTGATCCCCTTGTGTTCTTGCACTTCAGGATCCAGCCCAATACTGTGAAAATGTCTCAGCATCACTTCTCTGCTTTGTAGCTTTACATACTCCCATTTTACAGATGTTAAACTGAGCTTAGAAATCTCAGTGCTTCTGTGGCCTGATGAAATTTGAAATCCACAATCTCCCATTTCAAGTCCAGTAGTCACTACAAAGCTATGCTAACCCTTCCTATGGTGGGCTACTGCAAACGTAATGGTAGGTCTCTGAAAATACATATTCCATTTCCCCCCATGAAGCAGTTTCTCATCTGCCCCATCCTGGATCTTGTATTATGTGTGCATTGATACAAACTAGGATCCCTTATATCCATCTTTTCCAAATCCAGTTATGTTTTCAGCTTCTGCTTTATAAAGAATCCTTGCATTAACCATAGCTTGATTAAATGCAGATGTAATATAAAGCCATATTTAACACCAGGAAGGGGAGGAGGAGGAGGAGGAAAATTGTTTTGTGGGGAGGGAAGTAGAGAGAGGAATGCTTATCCTCAAGGTTGGCTCCCAAATTTTGCAGCTGGGTGCCAGTGTTATTTCTGTGTTAGAGAGAGTGAGAGATGCTGTCCCTATGCCAATTTAGTTTGGATTGGCCAAATACCTGCTTGATAACCAGCATGGCAGTTGTGAAAATACGTGATCGAACAAGAAGATTCCCTTTTGTCTTGAGGAGATAAAAATATGAGAAATAAGTAAGAATGCATAAACCATAGCAGAGGCAGGAACTTTAACAAAATACTTGGGTCAGGGTGTGTTTGAGCGGTGGGGTGGGGAGAAGGCCTTCAGTTGCCTGCTTATGTAGAACTGTAGAATTTTTAATAAAGCCTTTTCCTATCCCTGTCGTTCTTGGAGCCAAACTGCTTTATTATATTTTTAGAATGTATGTTTCAGCTTATGACTAAGGTGAGGAAGAGAAACAGAAGCATTTAGCTAACTTGGTTGTGTTTGAATTTGTTCCTAATTCTTTGTATGTTGGGCTTCCTTATTATAAATAGGTCTCTGAAATTTAATGTGATGTGAGTTGGGAAGAGCTAGAGTCAAAATGTTTTTCAGCTAAAGTTTGTTTGATTTTTTTAAAAAATCATTAGTCCTGATTTTTGGTATTTCTTGAATGCTAACATTTCATAGAAAAAATCTTTTTTGTATGTTTTGAATTCGTGTTTAGTTTGTGTTTCTTGGGAACGGGAGGACCCATTCAAATTGTTTTTCTCTCCCCCTCTTGATTCATTAGACATTTGCTGAGCAAGTGTTCGGAGTATTCAGTTGGTTCATTCCAATTGCTGTTGCCTTCTCTTGTTTTGGTGGACTCAATGCTTCTGTTTTAGCATCATCTAGGTAAGGAACTTCTAATGTTGGCTTTATTGTACTCAAGTGTTGGCTTTATTGTACTGTGTTTGCCCTTCCACTCCCCCCAAAACTAAAAATTCTGTGCTTCTACACTTTGGCTAAGCTGGGTCTTAAGTAGTACATTTTTCTGCAGTTTAGTTGCAATTCTTTCTGTTTTTAACTGTGTAATTTTCTTTTGTACACTGTTTTCAGCTAATTGTTGGAAAGTAATTTACACATTTTTAAAGCTTGCAACTTTTTGATAATAATATTTCTTCAGAATTATTTTTTTATAAAGCTTTAGGAAAGGACAACAGAGACATATGGGGGAGAGAGGGGAGGACTGAAGAAAGATTTGGAATGATGGGATTGGGCGGAGAAGTCAAGGAATTGTGAAGGCTTAACCCATATAGAAGGCAGTCATTTGGTGTAAACTACTGTTTGAGCCATTTTTTGTTTTAAAATAAAAGCAGTTCTTTTCTCCCAGCTCTGGCAATGCTAAAAACTTTGCATAACTGAACTAGTTTTTTTAAGTTTATTATATTTTGCCCTTTGGAAAAAAAAATCCTTATGAAACTCACTCTGGTTGGGAATAAATGTGAAATATAAGGCAGTGTGGGTATTATGTTCATACCATATAGAAGTTCTGAAAAATGTGTTCTGTAGCACATTGAATTTTAGGCATTCCAAGAACCTCAGAATTTAGAAACTGGAGTCATACCATAGAGTGGTTCATTTGCTCATGCATTTCTGTTTCTATCTTCCACCTTAGATTTCTACATACCAACAATATATATTTTAAAAATAAAATAACACAGTCGGGACCTAGGGCCTAATTGACTTGCAAGAAGATGCATATGTGCTAAAGCGTTGTGTTCAGAAGCTCTCTGGAATCTTTGTGTACTCTTTGCAGGCAGGAAAAGCTACATTCCTGCTGTTAATGCAGAGTACCTTGTGCATAGCAAAGCAATGTTGCAGTCAGCACTGGCCTGAGGGTACATGGCGCCCTAGGCAGACTTGCAGCCCCCCATGCCCCCCACGCCTCCCCCCTTCCTCCCTGCCATGTCTTCTCTTCCCTTCCTTCCCCACCCCAGGTTTATTTCAATGCCCGGAACAGTGGTCGAGCTGCGCTCCTGGGCTATCTAAAGACAGCCCCCCCCCCAGCTGATCAGCAGGTAAAACTGTGCAGTGTGCTTGTTGTCTGTCAGTGCCAGGGCAGGCTGGGTCCTTCTTGCTGTTGCTGGCCTGCCCCAGCACTGACAGACAGTGAAAGTACTGCACGGTTTTACCCACTGATCACCTGATCAGCGGGGGGAGGGACACCTTTAGATAGCCCAGGAACGTGGTGCTCGACTGCCATTCCGGGCATTGAAATAGACTTGGGTTGGGGAAGGGAGGGAGGAGGAGGCTGCGGAGTGGGCAAACTAGGTATTTGCCTAGGGGAAAGGGGGGGGGGAGGCCAAATCCGGTGCCCTCACCCTGCTGGCGCCCTAGGCAATCGCCTAGTTTGCCTAGTGGGTGAGCCGGCCCTAGATACAGTTATGATTTTATACAATAAAGTATAATTTTGATAATTTTAGCATGAAAACCTGTACTTCAAACACACATTGTGAAAGATTAGATAGTATAAACTGCTTTCATCTGCCAATCGAGAAACCCTGCAATATATTTATTTAAACTGTTGGTCACGTTCTCTTTCTGAAGGCATCTGAAGCAATGTACAGCAAATTATAAGACATGAAAACAAATCTTAACAGCCTAAAAACAATAAAACTTGCTTTACTCATTTCTGGCAAATAGATCGAGATGGACAGCAGTAAAAAGGTAAAGGTAGTCCTCTGTGCAAGCACCAGTCGTTTTCGACTCTGGGGTGACGTTGCTTTCGCAACATTTTCACGGCAGACTTTTTACGGGGTGGTTTGCCATTGCCTTCCCCAGTCATCTACACTTTCCCCCCAGCAAACTGGGTTCTCATTTTACCGACCTCAGAAGGATCGAAGGCTGAGTCAACCTGGAGCTGGCTACCTGAACCAGCTTCCACTGGGATTGAACTCAGGTCATGAGCAGAGGTCTCCAACTGCAGTACTGCAGCTTTACCACTCTGTGCCACGAGGCTCTTGGGCAGCAGTAGATAACACAAATAGATCCAGTAGAACAGTGTCTAAGTTCTTGCAAGACAGTTTTGTGTAGGTTATTTGTAGAAGTATTTCAGTATAGTTTCAGATTAACTTTAAGTTTTGTACATAAAACTATGTTTTTATTAAAGATAAATTCATAGTTGTCTGTTGCCCTTTTGCACTTGGCTTCCAATTGCACAGCTATGTCACAGCCAATCTGTTGTTTTTCAGGCTGTTCTTTGTTGGATCCAGGGAGGGTCACCTACCTGACCTCTTGTCAATGATCCATATAGGAAGGTTTACACCAGTTCCTGCACTTCTCTTCAATGTAAGTGAAATGCTAAGAAGATCATTGTAAGTGTTGCCCATCACAGAATTTTAACTAGGTCAGTGCTTAGCCTTGGGATATCAAATAACAGCCCAAATGGGAAGTGCTGCCTGGAAAATCCTATCCAAGGGATGGATGATCTGTGATGGTGGAATAGCTGCTAAGAACATGCATGCTTATGTTTAACCAGATGTACAGCACCCTTAAAGCATACTGGATTTTGTTGTAGCATTGCAGTTAAAAGGGAGCAAGCATTATTGCTGGTGCCTGCCTCAGAAATTTTCATGCCATTTTTGTTACTTTTCCTAACAGTGTTCTATGAGCCTGATATACTTGATCGTAGAAGATGTCTTCCAGCTTATTAACTACTTCAGCTTCAGCTACTGGTTTTTCGTGGGACTATCAATTGCTGGGCAGCTCTACCTCCGGTGGAAAGAACCAGATCGGCACAGGCCACTCAAGGTGAGGACCAGGGCTGTGGCTTGTGGGTATAGCTTGGTGGCAGAACACACACCTTGAGTGCAAAAAGGTCCCAGGCTCAATCCCTGATATCTCCACCCAAAAGTTATCAGATGGTATACAACCGTTTTTCTGCTTGAGACCATGGAGGGCTGCTAGCAGACAATTCTGTGGGCTTAATGGTCTTTTATAAGGTACATTCAAAATGGTCTTTTATAAGGTTCATGTAACTTCACATGCCATTTCCAGTCAATATATTGTAGAAACCTTAATTGTAATTTTGGTGCTCTGTGAGCTATTATAAGCACACCTTGTCATTGGTGTACATGTTAGAATTTCTAGACTAAGAGAGGAATTTGGAAGCTTCATTACCATGAAAAAAACAAGACCTCTGGTTACTTATTTCTTGTCCATCTGTCCTCTTTTTCAGTTGAGCCTGTTTTTCCCGATATTCTTCTGCATATGCTCAGTATTTCTGGTGGTTGTGCCACTCTATAGTGACACTATTAATTCCCTGATTGGTATTGGAATTGCGCTCTCTGGGATTCCAGTGTACTTCATGGGAGTCTACTTGCCTGTTTCCAAAAGACCTCCTTTTGTCGGCAAAATTTTAGGTAAGGAAGAATTGGGTGAGGATGGGGACAAGTCCTCAGTTAACAAATAAATGAATAACAGAAAGACAATAGTGAATGTAATTTTAGATCATGTCAGCTAGGAAGCAGCCGTTATACTTTTTTTTTTTAAATGCAGTTTTTGTTAGTTCTATGTAATAAAAAAAATATTTATAATAGTGCCTCTAGTTCCTGCTGGAGTTTACCAAGAAGTCATAGCCATTAAAGAATGTAAAACTTTGTTGCAAAACTCAATGCTGAAATGGCTGCACTTATTAGGAACTGAATGTTTCATCATTTTTGTATGTGTTGTGATCCTGTGATGACTGGGGAAGGCAATGGCAAACTACCCAGTAAAAAAGTCTGCCGTGAAAACGTCGTGATGTGACATCACCCCAGAGTTGAAAATGACTGCTGCTTGCACAGGGGACCTTTCCTTTCCTGTGATCCTGCATGCTGCCCCTCAGGAAACCATATTAAGGGTGACATATGTATTCATCTTAATGCCCCATGCAGCTTTATGAGTTCCAGTGTTCAAGGAACTGGTGGAAGGGGGGGCCTAAAGGAGGATATGGGAGGCACACACAGACCTTTCATTCCAGAAGCTGACCTGGCATACTAATTGTTTTTTGTATGTTTTTTTAAAGTGAAGGAACATTTTAATTACAGTCTGAGGTGGTGTAGACCTGCAGTCTGAGGTGGTATAGACCATCTTTACTGCCTAGTATTTTGCATTCTGCATTGTGTATGTTTTTGTGGGACAAAGAATGATTATCTGAGCTGAAACCATGAGTTGGATCTCATTATCCATGCAAGCAAATACTACAGAGCTTTCCTGTGTTCCCCTAACCCCAGCAGTCCTTTTAGACCCCACTTCTTTGGGTTGCAGGAACTAATAGCCATATGAATAGGGGACTGCATTAAGGATGGTGGTAAGAGAATGAGTTTGTCCTCTCCTCTTTCTTTGCAAGTGTCAGTCCTGTTGATGCAAAGGGCTCAGGGTAATTTTGCTTCCTTTTTTTTTATCAACACAAACCTGTGACCTCAGAAATTCACTTTCCCAAAGTGTGAAGGGACCACTTTGTAGTGTGGGTGGGGTATGTGAAGGATCCATGACTATCAACACTTTCTGCTGATGGGTCTCTGGATCCAACCCCATTTTGGTTAATTGTAAGCACAGCAAATTTTAATATATCAGTATGTGTAAAAATGATATTCAGTAAGGGAAAACTTGTTAAACCCCCAAGCTTAGATACATGGTACTTGCTAGAAAAAAATGCATCACTGTGGGGCAACTCCACAGTCTACTGGTGGTGAGGATAATGCAAAGGACTTGTGCCTTCTGGTTGGCAAGAGATGCAGAATAGAAACAAGCTTCCGTTTCTTTGGAAAATGCCATTTTCGTTTGTTTCACTTGCTTTAGCAAGCAGCTGGTTTTTGCTCTGGTATTACTTTGATGGTTTCCTGGTTAATTTTACTTTTTTCTTCTTGCGCAGGTGCTGTCACTCGAGCCACTCAGCTGCTTTGTTACTGTGTTCTGACAGAAATGGATACATCTGAAGAAACACTAGAGACCAAGTCTCAATAGAGATGCAAGTGACTAAAACACCAAACTAGCTATGGAAGAGCCCATGGGCCTGCAATGTGGGCACACGGGAAGAAAGATTGGAATCAAGACTGTTTCCCACCCCCCCATCCTCAACAGGGGCTCTTGCCCAGATCATACTGTGTCATGATCTAGGGTTGAGTTTTGGAGTGTGTGTGGTGTTTTTTTTTTGTAAACTTTTTGAAAGGTCAGCCTTCTCAGGCATAGGACTCATCTTGAAAAATAAGGAATGTTTCTTTGAAAGCAAACAGAGCATTCTTAATCAAAGTTCAGAAATTTGGTTAACTTGAATTTTGAACAGCATGGCAATAACATTTTATTTATTTCTATCTGTTTTTACCTGTTCCAAGCCAGTTTAAAAGGCACCAACAAATCTTTCCAACCTGTGTGAGGTAAATTTTGACTGCAGACCTCTTTGGACTGATGGTCTGTAGCAAGTGTTCCATCCCAGGTTGAATTTAGCATAAAATTATATTGCTGTTATGAACTCGTCTACCAGCAGAGTATTCGTATATGGCTTAGTGTATGTATGGGCTATAGAATTCTTGCTCTGATGGTGCTATTCAACACTTGCACACAAACATTTTTTTATTAGACAGGTACAGTCAAAGTTAATTTTATTAATGCTGAAAAACAATCTGGCAGGTGGTGTTTGGGTAGTTCACTTGGAACCTCTGAAGTAGTGTATAATAGGTCTTTAAATACTTCAAAAGGCTGACACCAGAGCAGGAATTGGTTGTCAGTTTGCATTCTTTGTTCAGCGCTATTTATTCTATAGTTACTAATGACTGCTTATCAGAGACCTTTCCTATATTTAAATACTTTTTTAATATATACAGAAGAACTGTTCGGCAGTACCAAGACTAGAATTGGCTAGTTTGGTATGTGGGTCTGTGAGAAAGGGGGTGAAAATTTATCCTTTAAGTACTTATATACTGTGCAAACTCTTATATGCCGAGTTCACAAAAATATTTTTCATGCACCTGGCTTCCCCAAGATGTTAATGTGAAAAAAATTAGAAATGACTACACTCCAGAAGGCAGGGGGGATCAGAACTTTAAAAGCAACCAAAAACTTGACTCTTCTGTTAGAACTTAAGAATTGGATATTTTTGTCCCTCTTTTCCTTAGCACTCCTTGGTAACTTTAGTTACAAACCCCATTTTGTCCACTTGCACTAATTTTCCACTGCAGTGTGCCCGCCTCTAACCTACAAGGGAAGCACTGCACCAGGAAACTGACAGTACCAGTGCACTGCAATGAAGGCAGTGTATCTCTGTTTTCCCCAAAGAAAGCCTCTCTGATACAGCTTGAGTTACCCATGGCAGCAGCAACTGGAAGAGTCTTGAGCGAGGTTTTGCCTTGTCTCCTTCCATTTATGATGGTGAGGCTCTCTGCCTTTTGAGGGACAGGTGCCACTGCAACATTAAGACCAGAGACTCTGTGGTCTCTGTCATTACCACCAAGTAATGGTCATCATTACCACCAAGCCAAGCTTCATAATCACATCTTACTTGGTGTTCTGTACAGAGTGTGAAAGGAACACCCTCATATTGTAAGCACAGCCTGGCTTCTTTTGTGCAGTCACCCTTGAAGGGCTGAGCCTGGCTGCGGAAATGGGCAAGGAGGCAGAACCCAAGTAGTTTGTCTTTTGGTGGCAAGCTCATCCTCTGGGGATGCGTGTGTGTGTGGAATGTTTGTTTCTCCGTTCTCTCCCCCCTTCATGTAGATTGTCAGCTGCACCATAGGGTGAAATAGTAATTTAAAAAATCTGAATGCTGAGATGAAGCAAGGTTCCCCTAACACCATGGACAGCTTTTGTAGGCAGTGGAACCAATTGTGTGTGGGTTTTTTTAAAAATGAATATTCCTCCCAAATTTGCCATAGTTGAGGAGATACAAATACAGTTGTGCATCATTTTTATAAAAGGGGAATTAATATAGCTGGTGCTTGGAAGCATAACTGTCCAAATGTCCTATTTTTGATTCTGTGGGAAGAACTCAACATTGCACAAGCAAGGCTTATGTTTGTGACAAAGTGGGGTTGTCACTATTTTGGGTGCTTTGATGTAGCTGGATTTATAATTTAACCTGTCTAGATATTAGTTACTAATTTGTAACAATAGAAGATGACTGTTCTTTTGACCCTGTCTCACAGAAACATTGTCTCAAAAGGAATTGTGTCAATCTTGGGTCTTACTTCTAATACAGGAAATCTGTGATTAAGGCTGCAATTGTTAGTAAGCTTTCCTGGGAATAAGCCCCACTGAATAAGATAGGACTTGATTTAGGAGTAGATCTGCTTATGATTGCAAAGTGTTTTTCTTAAGCATCTGTGTGGGGCTGCTGATTTGACTCCAGTGTCTGTGTGTGTCAAGGGGGACAATAAGATTGTTTTCTTCCACAGGGATAATGGTAGCTCTGATGAGCGGGGAGGGGAGCTTGATATAAAGGATCCCTCCACAACCTTTTAAATAATGCACTTCAACCTATCTTGCCCTTTAGGTTCTGATGGAATCCAAACTGCTTATTACATTAGAAGTACAGTAAAAGAGCAGTCTGTTAGAGATTATATAATCCATAATGTTCCCCAAACACTTTGTTTCATCTTAGCATGTAAAAGTGATGTTCATGTGTATGAACTTTCGTTTCAATCATTATCACACTCTGTTACAGTGGAACTGTTATAAAAAGTCTGCATTGGATAGTTCCAGAGATGTCCAGTTGATTGTAACAAGAGTGTCTGCTTTAGCACTGTGATGTGTAAGGAACGCAGGGAGGGGTATGAATAATTAACTTCCACTATGTGGAAATAAAATGATGAGAATCTGGTGTTGATGGTCTTGTTGCTTGAATGTGAAGGAGAAACCTTGCCAATTACACACATGTGCATAACCTGCTAGTACCACAGTGGGGATGCTGGCCCTGACAAAGTCTTTGAATTATATGGTGATCTTGTAGAACAGGCAGAAACAGAACTTTGAAATACAACCCTACTTTGCACAGAAAAATACTAGACTGCCTTAATATATTCTTCTAGTGGTTACTGTGCAGCGAGGGTCTTCAACATTGTATTCAGCTTTCCTGTTAGCTGCAAACCTTAACTTCTGTACCTCTCCATCTTTTTGTGCTTCAGCTGCTTAAAATGTTCCAGCTGGCTCTTCAGATTATAAACAGCAGATGTTTAAAGGATACAGCAGTTTCCTTTGACTGGTTTCCTAGAACCTAACAATTAGAATCACAGTTGCTTAATTCTAGGAAGGCATAGAGCCAGTTGGCATTTCTCTACTTTAGGACAATACTTATATATGGAACTATGCCAGTGCTAATATTGCCATTTTCTGCATGAATGATGCAACTGCAACTATTTTACTCTGTCCCATTTTGAATTATGGCGGGGACAGGACAAATACTTGGAACAGGAATTGCCATGAAATTAATTTCAGTATTTGTAGATTTGAGAGCAATTTCTGTTCAACCAACTAAACGTCTACTTTAATGACAGAATGATTGTACCTCTCCCCCTTTTGATCAGGAAGTTGCCACAGATTACAAAAATAACTCCCTACCTGGATTGCACAGTAAGTACTTGCACCAGACCACCTGGGGGACATTTTAGTCTCAACATACAGGCACTCGTGGTGTTGGGACTTTTTACTAAAGGCTTACAAAGGTGACACTGTAGAACTAGGCCCTATATCTCTTCTCCACACAGCAAACTCCTAACTCCGAAGAAAATTCACATCAAGGTTGACTAGATTTGTCTGTTAAATCCTGCATGCTCTGAATTGTTAAATGTGCATTTGACACACATCAAACCAACTGAGTGTGGAGAAAGCTCAAGGCTGCACACTGGTCCCATTTGCTGAACTGGGGCTTATTAGTACACTTTGTAGTGCAGATTGAATTACTTTTAGATGCTCTAAATACCTGACCATCTTTTCTGTTGCAGCTACATTAATACTGCTTTCTATATTGACCAAAGCGAGTTAAGTCCTATTAGCATAAATGTGAGCATCAGTGGTATAGGATTGTATTAGCACTAAACTGCAGTGCTCTGGCAGTATAAAAAATGCAGGGCAATAACTGAAAATTACAAAACATCATCTGATGAAGTAGTTCCATTATGGCAAGTTCTGAATAATTCTTGGGGCACTTCAAGTTTGGAGGCAGCTGTTGCTGTCACTGCCCCCTTAAGTTGCTGGAACTAGAAGGGATGAGCAAGGCTGCTAACAATAGGATGTGTTGGAGGTCATTAATTCATCAGGTTTCCATAAATCAGAAATGATGCCAGCATTTAATACAGTCACACATAAGGGATGGGGATGTGTTGTCAGTTTGCACATGAGAATCACTGGAGTGATAACACTGTGCTTCCATATTAAAAGTGAGAATCATAAACATGCAATTGTGAGAGAATTCAACAGAAGAATTGCAGATTTATACCCTCTCCTTCTCCCTGAATCAGAGTGGTTTACAATCGCCTATATCTTCTCCTCCCTGTAAGGTGCGTGGGGCTGAGAGGGCTCTCACAGCAGCTGCCCTTTCAAGGAACATCTGCCAGAGCTATGGCTAACCCAAGGCCAGGTGCAAGTGGAGGAGTGGGGAATCAAACCCAGTTCTCCCAGATAAGAGTCCGCACACACTTAACCACTACAACAAACAGTGACACTGATATATTTATTTACATTGCTATATTAATTTATGCATTCAATAACCAAGTATTAGCAGCTGTATTTCAGTCCACAGTAGAAGAGCCATAAAAACGCAGTAATGGCCATGGAAGGCGTCTTTTCTTGGTACCCTTCTATCTACTCAAACATCCCAGTGCAGTAAAATCTGACACCTGACAAGTCCAGGGATTCCTTCACGTCTACTGTTGTATGCAGAAAGGAGTTGCAATAACAGGAACTCTGATATTTCCAGAATCCCTTTAATTATTCCATATTCTCCCATGAGCAATGAAGCAACCACACAGCATGCACCATAGTAAGTGACATAGTTGTGGTGCTACAAACTTTAAAGGCCACTGTAAAACAGTCACCTTGGCACTGAAGTTCTCTGTGCTATTCAGAATCCAGCCCTTGGAACCCATTATAGTCAGACTCCCACAGGACATCAGCCTGATATTTCTCCTGTGTTCTTCTGATATATCCACTATCTTCGTCGCTGCTTCCGCCTGGAGAAAAACAAATTTATGCATGGCATATGAGAGATCCCATACAGCAGTGTGCTGGTTAGGAGGAGTTTTTTTTGTTGTTAACTGACATTTTGAGTTCTATACCTGAAGACCTTGTGATTCTTGCTTAACTGATCTAATTGCTCCCATTGGATGCTATGAATTTCTTAGCATAAAGGAATTCTAAAAGTACTGGTCAACCTAATACCCAGAGGTCATAACCAGCTCACAAAACATTTTGTTAGCTCCACATGGAAATCCTGTTTGACAAAGTGTGCATACACACAAAATCTCACACCCTGAATAAAACTTTGTTGGTCTTAAAGGTGCTATTGGACTCTACTTTAAAACATTGTTTTTTTGAAGGGCCAGTTATTCCTAATGCTCATGCAATCCCATAGTTAGTGTCAGACGGTACTCACTTGCTTCCCTATCACTGTCATCTTCCTCAAAGAATTCATCCCCATCCGGGTAGTCATTACGCCAGTTGTTCTCATTATTCTCATCATCTTCGTCATCGTACACTTCTTCTGGGAGGCACTCTTCATCCACCTGCATGTTACCAAAACACACTCTTCAGAGAAAGCTAACTTCATCTAACTTCAGACACAATAGTTATTGCAAACCAGCATCAAAAATCACTCAACATCATGTAATGGTGGGTCTGGAAAGGCCCAGCTTCAAGCTTCTGCTTGCCAGGAAACTTATTAGGTGACCTCAGGCTAGTTATTTTTTCCCCAGCCTCACCTACTTACAGGGTTGTTGTACAGGGAAAAATGAGAATGAGAAGAACTATGCACAGTATTCTGAGCTCCCTGAAGGAAGGCAGATGTAACTAAAACCATTGGTCCTGAAGCCTATTTTGTTTGCACATATTAAAAGTACAGTGTCTGAGTGGAAAAAACTTATGCCTTTAAGCTGTATCCTGCTCAGCTAAGTGTGAGGCCTTCCTCTTACATTATAGAAGACCCTCTTCTGTCAAGCGGGAACCAGAGGAAGGCTCCACACTTAGCTAAGCAGAGTCAGAAGATACAACCTATTAATTTTCTCCAAGTGTAGATACACAAGAAATCAACCTCTTTCAGTCTAAGGGTTGTCAAAATATGTGTATGACCAGCTCCCCACCCCACTTCATTCAGTTTCTTGCATGATTTGCACATGAGTAGAAAAATGCTTGGCTGCCATTCCAAAGGCTCCTTTCCCAATCCAATGCTGGTTCAAACATGAAGGGGAATGTGCATGAACATCACACATGCACTTTATTCTGGCTGCAATAAAGCATGTGTTTGAATTTTTTAGTAACCAAAGTTACAAAGTGTCTTGGATCATGTGTCCGCCAAATATCAACTGTGGGATTACCCTTATGTTTGGTAACTAATGCATGTTAGTAAAGCTGAGCAGTGGCTGCATTCAGGTATCTTGGAATCTAGGCTTAAAACAGCAGTTTGTTACTACTTCAGAACTATGATCTGGTTTGTCTCTTCTCTATATATCATTATTTACAGTTCAAATGCAATAGCAAACCACTTTGTTGGACACCAGAAGGTCTCCAGTATTAGAACAGTCTGAGACATGGAGGAAAAAAAGAGCATGCTACCCCAGAGACATGCAAAATGCATTCCTGTAATGATAAACCAAGACTTTATTATGCCTAAATTCAGTCCTTGTCTTTTGATTCAATCAATATTTAAAATACTCAAGTTAAAAATAGTTTTGTCTGAAAACAAGTTATAAGTTATCTGTTACATGGTATCAATGCACATAAAAGCTTATACACAGAGTTAAACTTCGTTGGTCTTAAAAGGTGCCAATGGACTCAAACTTCATTCTACTGCTTTAGACCAACATGGCTACCCACCTGAATCTAAGCTCCTATACCACTGCGCCTTAACATATACAGCTAGATTTGAGTCCAATATCGGATGGAGAGCTTTGACTCTTGAAATCTTATATCCCCCAAATTTTGTTGGTCTCGCAGGTACTACTGGACTCAAATCTAGTTGTTCTGCTACAGACCAACATACCTACCACCCTCTGAAACATTTAACATTTACAACATCTTGAGCACCCCATAGCTTTTCATTCTTCTCTTCTGCCCTTAATCTGACTTTTCCCATTTCCTTACCAGTTCATAATCCTGCGTGTAGGACTGTACGGAGAGTATGTTCTCAATCCAGCCTGGGGATACTGTTTCCATATAATAGATATCATAAACATAGTCGTCTTCCTTCATGCCACACTCTGCTTCTTTAGCACTGTCAGTTACCGTTAGACGTTCACGGATCATTTCTACAGCATTGCAGAGAATCACATCTGGATCATCAGTTTTCTGTCCAAATTAGAAACAATTTTCAGAATCACAAATTACTGATATGGATCCTTTCTACCTAATAAGATTCTTGATGAATTTTGCTTAAACTGATTTATGTACCACACCAAGAGATTTACATGGTAAGAAAAGGATAAGGCAGCTTGTTCAAAAACATATTGTTACATCTGCCTCCTACACATTCTCCTTCTTGCTTCTATTTCATCTCTAAAGTGGGGTCTAACTGGATCACACAGAAAACTGGCTAATACAAATCTCGCTAAAAGATTAATCTGCTCAGTTTTTACTCAGAAATCTTGTAAACTTTAATAATCTTTTAACTTCTTGCTATTATGTGCACTTAGAAAATAATTTCAAGTAGTTCTCCAAGAAACATGTTGCTTATTAGTTCTCCTGTTCAGGTGTCACCATACAGCATGTTTAATGAAAAGACAGGCAAGAGATAACAGTCTAAAACATTTAAGAGCCAATCAAGGACAACGGTTTGGGCATCAAGGGAAGCAGGCTCCAGTCTATGAAAATATACGCCACGATTAATCTATTCATCTTTAAAGTACCAACAGAATTTGTGGTGGTTTGCACTGCAGCTGAACACCGCTTCCTTGCTGGCATCTAGTGGCAGAAGTGCAAAACGTTCACATTAAGAACTAATAATTTAAGAATCCATGACTTTTTAAAACTTAGGTCAACACAATATTAACCCAGATGAGCAAGCTTAAGGCCAAATAAAAAAGTTTCATACTAGAAGTATATGGTTTCCAGGCATGTTGTTAATGTCTGAAGTAATATGCTGAAAGTTTCCCACCAGTGATTGATGATTACTGAGAGTTACTACCTGCTTTTAGTTGCTAGAAGAACTAGAGATGCAAAATTTAAGAAAAAAACCTTTTCCCTCAGGGAAAGGCAAAAATGCATGCAATATTTACTTTTGCACCTGGCTTAAATTTCTTTTACTGATTAAAAAACATAAAAAGCATCATTTATAACTTAGCATATAAAGTTAACTATTTAGCCCAGGGTTGTCAAACATGGCCCAGGGGCCGAATAAGGCCCCCAAGCAACTGCCTCTTGTCTGCTTCCTTCTCCCTCTCTCCTGCTTCCTTCTGCATCTCAGCTCGCTTTGCAAGGCTTGCTCAACAGGAGTTACAGAGCAAAGCCTCTATTTTCTCCATTGGTTCCCTTCCCTTCCCCCTCCTGGTCCCCTGGGAAAGGAGGGAAAGAGCCAGAGCTTCCTTTGCTCCATTCCCCAGATCCCCTGGGAGAAATACAAAGAAAGCACCTTTAAGACCAACAAGTGATAATGTTTTAAGCATGATTTTAAGGGTTTTAAAAAAAAATCTTTGTCTTTGTTTCATCATGTCCTCTAAAAACTTCTCTCTGCTACCTGATCTTAAATAGGTACACACATGGCCCAGCCTGACATGGCCTGATCCAACAAGGTCTCATATATGTCAGATCTGGTCCGCGTAACAAATAAGTTTGACACCCCTAATTTAGCCTATTTATGGAATTTAAAAGTATAAATACCTTCATTTTCTATAGTAATATTGTAAGTACACCCAATACTAGTGAAAAAATTGCAAACTGCTGCATCCTATGCCACTGTAGCACATATGTCTTTAATTTACAATCTGAGATGCAGGGAAAAATAAAAGGTGAAGGTAGAAAGCAAACTCTCTAGTAAACAAATATATTATTTGGATAAAAACTGAGTTGCAATACATAATGACTTTCTGCCAGCATGTTGTGATATTAAGCTAAACTTCCCAACAATGAAAACACCGAACCTTTAATAATATAATTAAACACGTTAGAACATATTAATAGATGCTCAAATTATTTATATTTAAGCAAAATAGTCTTTACAATATTGTGTAACTCCACAGAATTTTCCCTATTTTTCAACTGGAAAAATTAAAAGATTTTTTTTCATACTACACATTTCCAACATGAAAAAACACCTTGCTTTAAGAAGATTTTACTCATTCTAAAATTGAAAATATTTCTAAATTTTCCCATCAGAAAGACTTGCCCGGGGGGGGGGGGGGGGGGGGCGGGGAGGAAGGGAGAAAGGCCTCAAAAAAATGAAAGTTTTTTCCCCAAAGTGTTCTCCTGGGCCCTCATATTATTGTAAAGAATCCAAAGGTACTTCATGCTGGCATGCTTCAAAGAGCGAGTAATAAAGAATTCGAAATGGCAGGAGAGGCTCCATTGTCCAAAAGGGAAGAAAAAGTCGTACCAGGCATAGGCATGTTTAACATTGTTCTTTAGTGACAGAGGGAGAAAAAGGCAAGTGTTGCAAGTGCCTTCACAGATTCTTACAGAGGGTAAATAAGTCTAGCCTCAGATAAAGGCAACAGTAAATATAACCTAAATTATACTATGTCAAGGAACATGTTAAACTCTTCAGAAGTGTCAGTGTTATCATTTAGTAAGCCTGTACCAATTAATCCACGACACTAGGCTCCACCAAAGCCTGCAAACATCTACTTGTCTATTGCTAAATACAGATGAACTTGTGGTTGGCAGATGAGGTTATTCCTGTTAAGAGAATCAGAATGGAGCCACCCCCTAGTTCCCCATTTTTCCTCAAGAGCAAAAAATCTGTGGAATCAGGTGGATGGCAAAACCCAACGTATCACTTGAATTAAGCATCTCAAATTCTACCATTGCAGAACAAGGTACTGGAAAGTCTCTGTAGATTGTCCTAAGCTGCAACTCTGATGCCAAGATGCCCCAATGGGAGGAATGAATTAAAATTCAAACAGTCAAAAAAGTTAAGAAAACCTTCCCACAACAAAACAGATTTGTGATTTTTTTAGTTCTAGCACCCAGAGCCTTACAGGGTGTTCTACTATTAAGAATTCTCAAATATACCGCTGAACAGCATCTCATTAATGCCATCCTGTACCTCAAATTCAATGTCTGCCTTTCCAAGCTAGATCAAAATGGTCCAACATTCTGATAATGTATACAACTAAATTTTAAAAGTACCAAATATGTTATACTTGTATATGTTATCATCATGCCATACTTTAATGCACACTGCTAACTACTCAAGACTTAATACTAACCTGTGGCATACCAGGATCTTTCTCCACATTTTCCTCTTGTATGATATCAAACAACTGAAATTCATCACAACATCCTGAAGGACCATGGCTTTCTTCCTGGGAAGGGTCCTTTTTTGCTTCAAAGGCCAGCTGCTTGCTTTCATTTGATTCCGCCCCATCTGCAGGAAGAATGCTTTTAACATCAGTGAAATTTGGACGGTGGCTAGCTATCAGGTGGTAGCGGCTCTCCTGCCTTCTAGCTTGCTTGGAAGAGCGAAGATCTTGTGTTACTCTCTGGGTACTTCCCAACGATGGACGCAGGCGCTGAGCTGCTTTGTCTTTGGTAATAGCTTCTTGGATGTACTTCTGAACAGGTTCATCCTGCACAAAGCAAAAAAATGGAGCATGTTCAATTACTGTCTTAGAAGTTCATTTTTGAAAAAGATGTATACATATATTATGACCAGTAGCACACCAAAGAAATACAAGAGTTATCTGCAGTTAGCACATGCTAGAGACCACATACAGTTTTGCTGTCATGCTCCTATCACATAACTATGAAAAAAGTGTCACGAGATCCAGCTAATGCAGATGCTGGAGAATGACTTGCAACAATGTGTATCCTAGATAAGTACATGAAACTGCCTCATGCAGAGTCAGACAACTGGCTGTCAAAGTCGATATTCTGACTGGCATGATTTCAATTCAAGGTCTTTCACATGATCTTTTACCTGACTCTTCTAACTGGAGACTGTGGAATTCAGTGGCACCTTAGAGACTAAAGGAATTAATTGCAGCATAAACTTTCTCTCATGAACTATACAGAATCACTAAGATTAATAAAAAACCTTTGCTGGATAATCTTATGTTTGTTTCTAAGGTGCCACTGGACTCCTGTTTTAGTCTACAACAACTACAGAGTAACACAGCTGAGTGGCTATGTTAGACTGACACAACAACAACAACAAACTGGAGCCTTGTAGTTCCCTGGGAGTGTTGAGTAGTGGATAAATGCCAGGGTACATCTGGGAGATCTAGGTTCAGAAGAAGAAGAAGATGATATTGGATTTATATCCCGCCCTCCACTCCGAAGAGTCTCAGAGCGGCTCACAATCTCCTTTACCTTCCTCCCCCACAAGACACCCTGTGAGGTGGGTGGGGCTGGAGAGGGCTCTCACAGCAGCTGCCCTTTTAAGGGCAACCTCTGCCAGAGCTATGGCTGACCCAAGGCCATGCTAGCAGGTGCAAGTGGAGGAGTGGGGAATCAAACCCAGTTCTCCCAGATAAGAGTCCTCACACTTAACCACTACACCAAACTGGCTCTGCCATGGAAAATCATTGGGTGACCACAAACCTCAAGTAGACACAAGCTAATCCACCACAAAGGGTTGTTGTGAGAATAAAACGAGAGAACAATGCAGGCTACTTAGGGAATGCCACCAGGAAGAAATGGTAGGTTAAAAATGAATAAAAATAACTGCTTTAATTATTGGCGTTTAAAAGTACTATAAGTCTTGAATTTATAATGATGTAATAAAAAGCTCTGTTTACTCCAAAAGCTTATGCACCTTGTTTTTGATACTGCAAACAGATCTAATAAAAATTATTTGAAAACTAGTAATTCGCAGGATTGCCAACTCCAGGTAGGAAAATTCCAGGATATGGAGATGGGGCCTGGGGAGAGCAGAGTTTGAACACCAGGCTCACTGAAGCTGACAAGTCTAGTTCACAGGGGAAGAGACGTTGCAGGTAGTGATGGAAGCCAAAATGACAAGGTCGCCTCCCGGCCCTCACCTGAGAAACCACAGTGGCCACCAGTTTGAAGAGATTTTTCTCCACTCCATCGCCGCTAGCGGTGGCGTCGGCAACCTCCGACTCGGTACGGAGCCGCTTGCAGGCCAACACCAGGGCTTCGGCCGGCGCCGACCCGCCGCGTTTCCGCTTCACGCGCAACACTGCCGCACGCTCCATGGCAACCACATAAGGCCGCGCTGCTCCCGAAGGATGCTGGGAAAAAGAGAGGCAAAGGTTCTGCTCCGCCCCGTGAGTGGGAATCGCGTCATCCTCCTGTCCAAAGCGCGTCACAACGCTCCCCCCCCCGTCAAAGAGATACAGTCATAATAACTTTTCAACTGGAAGTGCGTGTTCCATTCTATTAAGGTTTTCTGTTTTAGCTGTATTGACACACTCAAACAAGGACTTTGGTTGCTTATCCCATTACATATATTGAACCCATCTTCCATTGTCATTGACAATCTTATAGTTTGACATACTACTGTTTTGTTGCTTTCGCATGCTCATACTACTCAGATCAAAGGTTTGCTCAATTTGTTAATTTTACTGCATACTGTTGTTTTGTTGCTTTCGCATGCTCATGCTATTCAGATCAAAGGTTTGCTCAATTTGTTAATTTTACAGTTCTGCCATTGTACCATTTTACATTCTGAACCACTGCCTACCAGATAATTTTACTTCACTGTCATTGGTTCTTAAATCTGTACCATGTTGCATTCTGGGCCACTGCCTACCAGCTATGTATGGCTCTGCTCACTGTGCTGGATTCCTCGTCTGATGAAGTGTGCTTAAGAGCACACGAAAGCTTACGTTCTAAATAAAAATTGGTTGGTCTTAAAGGTGTCACTTGACTCCTGCTTTGTTCATCCTATTAAGGCTTAGTTTAGGACGCAATGTTCCCTCTAAGCTGCAGAGTCGGTGGGGGCTTCCAGAGCCACACAAGATGTGTGAAAGACCCACATATGGCTCCTGAGCCAGTTTGGCCACCTCTGGTATAGTGCTGAAAGCGCTGAGGAAAATTGGGTTAACAGTGCCACTCTGACAAGGAATGAAGCTGCACGCATCCACATTGGCCCAAGGCAAAATAATACTTAAAAAAAAAGGCAAGTAAAGCATGACAGTAGTTACAATATTTGATAGTCTGAAAATAGACTATCAAATATTGTAACTACTGTCATGCTTTACTTGACTTAAAAAAAAAAAAGTATTATTTTGCTTTGGGCCAATGTGCATGCGTGCAGCTTCATTCCTTGTCAGAGGCACTGTTAACCTTTCTGATACAGAGTTCATTGGGCCGGTCACTCTCCCTTAGCCAAACTTACTTCACAGGGTTGTTGTGAGTACAAAACCGAGGAGGGCAGAATCCCCACTCAGTCATGGAGCTTTCTGGGTGGGATGACTGTGGGCCACTTACTTCCAAGTAAACCTACCTTACAAAATATGGGACGGTGCAGTGTACATCGACTTGAAAAGTGGAATTAAAATAATTAGAAATCTTCCTTTTAGCGCCTTGAAATATCAATTCTATATCCCCCGCCCACTAGGTTTCAAAATGGCAGAAATATAAGTCCTAGGGTCTTATTTGTGGCCAGGAGCAGGAATTCTGTGTAACCGGGCGGTAGACACGGTTTCCCCTCCATTATCCTCACAACAACCCTGTGAGGCAGGAGACATACGACCGGAGGATCCTTTTCATTGCAGAGATCCTGCCAGGAGCAAAAAGTCCAGGAAATCTCCCTAGCGGAGCCGCTGTTGAGGGGGGGCGGGGAGGGGATCAAGCTCGTTGACATCACACGATTCACTCACTCACTGGGAGAATCCGGAAGTGTTTAAGTCGGGTTTCGGCGTCTCCTTCCAGTAGGGCTGATTTTTTCAACTGGGCAGCCGTGGCGCGTTGCCTCTTGGGAAGATGGCAGCGCCCAGCGAGTGAGGCGGGTGATGGCTGTCAGGTGAGTGACGGGCTGTTGTGATCCGTGGTGGTTAGCGGCGGGCGTGGCGGCTGGATCACGTGGCGATCCCCTCGCGGCCGTGACGCGAAGACGGCAAAGAAGAGGGAGACTGGTCTTCTGTTCAGGCCTTTTTTCCTCTGGGACCGATGTGTCTCTGAGCGTGTGCAGAGTCCGCTCTCCCCGGCATATTTCGTAGAGGGATCGGGGTTGGAGGAGAATTGCAGGGGCATAAGCACCTCAGTATGGCTAATAAAGGGTATCGGTACTTTTCTTGATTAGATTTGAGTTTTGCGTAGTTGCATTATTCACTTTGTATTTTTTTTGCATTACATTGCCCCTGGCTCTGCAGGGTGTTCCCTGTCATAATTAATAAAATATATATTTAGCGAGGACTCGCCAACTTAGTCTTTAAATTGCTAGAAAACTCTAGGTTTGTTTTTTCTTGCAACAGACTAACAGACTTTGTAGGGTGTCCCCCCTTTTAAGCAAACAGTTAATTCCAGCACAAACTTTTTGTAGACTACAGGCCTCTTCCCCCCTTCCCCATGCAGTGGATCGGTCTTCCACATGCAAATATTTATGCGGTAGTATGGAGGAAACTAACATTTTATTCCCATATGAGCTTTTGTGCTCTGAGAGGAACCTCCTTATTTAGACATTTCCTGTACAGTATGAGAGGGGGGTGGTGGAATCAACAGTTGCAAGCTGGACTAGGACACACATTTTCAGATGCAGTGGGTGGATAATCATTATTTTTAGTAATAGGGAAAAAATAAACAGCAGATTCAGGGCTTCTATAAACTGTAGGAAATGCATGGGGAAATTGCTTCAACTCGCCACTTTTTGTGATCCTGTGGGTTTTTAAAAATCTGTCCCAAAGTAAAATGACAGCTTGATAAGGCTCACTGAAGAAGTGAGAGCACTAGTCCAGAAAGACTTAATCTGAAATGTAAGATGCCACAAGATTCCTGTTTATTTCAGCTGCAACAAACTGACATAGCTGTCCCTGTTGAATTTTGACCATTAGGAGTTTCTTCTCACCCCTCCCTCCAATAACAGAATGCTTTTAAAAAAGATTGACAGACTCTTCAGTGAAGGAAGAGATCCCTCCCTGACTTACTTTCACAAAGACAGGGGGTTGGTATGCTCAGATCTCAGCAGTTCTGCTGGCAACAACAGTATATCCAATACAAAGGAAATTATCTGTGATAACATAAGAAAATTAAATTGCAATCATTGTTACAAATAGAATTGCAATCATTGTTACAAATAGAATTGCAATCAGTGTTACAAATAGAAACATACATAGAATTATCTTTGGGTGATAGTTGACTGGCCTTAGGAAGTTTTTAGTAACAATTCATCATGATCATGTTAATTGCCTGAAATGAGTCATATACCACAGTTGCAGGACCACAGAACCTTTATATGATATATGATAAATTATTTTTCCTTTTCTTTGGATGTCATTTTTCTTTGTGTTTTTGTGCATGAGTTATCATCTAACAGACTAAAATATAACAGGAAGAATATTCAAGTCTGTGAAGAAATGTATTTTGTACTAGGAGGTTTGAGATGAGCAAAACTTCCACTGTGTGTTTTAATTTTTCCCCCCTCTGGGCTGAGAACAGGTAGGAGAGGCAGTCAGTGCACTTGCTTTCCAGATGTATCTTAGCCAACCTTATCTAGTGGGAGAGATAATGCGTGGGTCAAGATCTCCCCCTATATCCAAGCAAGAAACAGAGATTTGGAAGAATAGAACATTAGAGAGTCTTCAGGAAGGAGATCCCTAGAACTCTCCAGGAAAAGCCTCTTTGACCTGGTCAGTGTGCAGAGAAACGGATATGATAAAAACTGCTTGCAACAGGGAAAAGATCTATTACACCATGGGTACTGAATCCATGAGAGCACACAGACCTCTCCACTGGGAAGGCAGCCAGTGACCATATAAAGAGCTGGAGTGAGTTTCCAGGTAATTGAAACTCTGTAGGGATCTGTAACTTCCTAAGGAAAAGGAGCCTGTCCTATTTTAACATCTGATAGGACATGTCTAGCGAGAGGGACACAGGAGTTGCATTTTGCCCGTTTCTTTTGAATTCCTTGCTCAAACTGGTGCTGTGCTGAAAGTAAGCTTGTGAACATTTTCTTGTGAAACTGGCAGTGGTTCTCTGTACCACATAGACTTCCAAAGTCTCAAACACGCTACTTTCAAAAGAGTTCCAGGGAAAGGCAGACTGTTGGCAAATGGCCATTCCACCAGGGGTACACAAGGCAGTAAATGGTTCCCATGGAGATATAAGGCACTGGGTAATGGAAGACACAGAGGCCAGGCCTCAAAAGTTGGAAGGGAAGCTGGGAGTCCTGACTAGAGTTCGGGAGGGATGGTGGCTCAGTGGTAGAGCATCTGCTTGGTAAGCAGAAGGACGCAGGTTCAATCCCCGGCATCTCCAACTAAAAAGGGTCCAGGCAAATAGGTGTGAAAAACCTCAGCTTGAGACTCTGGAGAGCCACTGCCAGTCTGAGAAGACAATACTGACTTTGATGGACCGAGGGTCTGATTCAGTATAAGGCAGCTTCATAAGTTCATAAGTAGAGTTCTTAGCCTCCCGCTGGGGATGGAGTTTCTCCCGATTTCATGGCCTCCAACCTGCCGGCACAGGAGTGGCCGGCAGGGGGAGTCCTCTCCTCAAAGAGCTCCATCGGCTGACGTATCCAGTGCAATGACATCACCTTGAAGTGACATAATCATGCTGGACAAGTCACACAGGGATGCTCTAGCATTTGGGTAAAAGAAACTCTGTGGCACCATATGGCACTATGTCTACCCAGTGCCTGGGGGACAGTCCCCCCATTGGCAGCCAGGTAAAACCTGGCAACCCTAGTCCTGACCCTCCCAGCAGTGGTGGGGGTGGGCTACCTGAGAGTGGAAGAAAAACCTCTCCAGGTGTTGAGAAAAGCCTCAGGGCAGGGTGGAATAGGGTCTGCAGGCCAGAGCAGGTGTGTTCCTCCACAGAGTCTTTAGAGACCAACAACATTTTCAGGGTATTTTGAGAGTCAAAGCTCACAAGAAACTTCCCTTAAATAAATGCTTTGGGTGTGTCCAGTTGCTTGTTCTTTTCTGGGCATGCATTTTAACTCCTATCAACTTTGTATTAGATTGTTCATTGATTTTTGAGGATGCTTATATACTTCTAAATGATCTGCCTGTCTTTTGGAGGCTAACTGGTAGTCCATGAAAATGGACTCTTTGTGTCCAATGAAAAAAATTGTATTAAAACATTGGAAAGATAAAAAGCCCACCTCTGGTAAATTGCTGGACTGAGGAATTTAGAACTCTTATCAATATTGGAATGCATTGTATAGAGACAACAATTGTGTATGGACTTTTAAAGAGAGGTTTGGAAAGCATTTATAGAAACTTACATATAGATCTGCCATCACTGTTATATTTTTGTCTCTATGTATATCTTTTTAATCTGTATTTCGTTACTGGATTGTCAGTTTTTCCTTTCTTTTTCCCATTTTTTAAAGAAAGATCTGTCTGTCTGTCTCTCTCTATCTATCATCTAATAGCGCTTTTACTCTTGAAAGCTTATACCCCAAGGTCTCTAAGGTGCTACTGGACTTGATCCTAGCCATTTTACTGTAGACCAACATGGCTGCCCTCTTAAACTATGAGAATACAGTAATTTCTGATGGGTAGGAAAGGGGGGGATGACTAGGGAGGGAGGAAGAGGGGGGCAACCAATGGGGGGGGGTTTCCTCCCTTTCTTTTCTGGCCAATAATTACCAATTCTCACTCCCTTCTGGCACATCAAAGAAAGTATCCCAAATATCCCCTTTATGTTCATTAAGTATATTTAGCAAACCAAGACATCACTGAAGCAAATAGCAGGCTATTGTTTGACTGTAGGAAGCAGCTTCAGTTAAACTCTGGGCACTTCAGCTCGTCTGCACAGTAGTGGCTGATGTGCAGTGCATGCATTGGTACAGTTTCACTGAATGCCCCTGGCAAAATGGCACCGGGTGTCTCTTCACGTATGCTGGCATGTGCTTGGAGTGCACACATGTGTGCTGCTCTATAAAGTATGACACTTTGACTATGATAGGATTTCCATGACAAAGACATTCCGGATTGATCTCTGTTGGCACTTGAGAGCTGGTGTGTTATTTCTGAATGGTATCTTACCAGGACATTTATTTGCTTATAGTTGTTCCTGAACCCATATTAGAGAGGATCTAAATAAAAGCTTTCATCACAGCAGCAAAGGCAAGACAATCATGAAAGTCTTCTGTGGGAGAGCCAATCCAACCACAGGAGCCATGGAATGGCTAGAAGAAGATGAAAACTATGACTATCATCAGGAAATTGCAAGGTATGCAGGATGCTTCTTGCATTTCATGAGCTCTAATAGTGGCATGGTGAAAATGAATAATGGTAACAAGAACTAATTGGGAAAGAGGACAGTCTCTTTACCTTCCAGGAGGGGATGGGCTGTTTGCTGTACAAGAAAGTTCTAGATTTGACTGTGCCAAAGTCAGATTCGAGGAGTCATGGCTCAGTGGAAAAGCATCTGCTTGGCATGCAGAATGTCTGTGGTTTAGTCCCTGGCATCTCCAGTTAAGGACCAGGACAGCAGGTGGTGGGAAAGACTGTCTGAGAGCTGCTGCTGCCAGTCTGAGTGGACAATACTGGCCTAAGTGGGACAAGGGTTTGATTCAGTAGAAGGCAGATTGTTATGTTATGAAAGTGAGTGTCTTTTTACTTCTCTGTCCCAACACTCCTCAGTGTAATGTGTGCTGTTCTGCACTTCTCAGAATATAATCCAGTTGGATTTCCAAACAGTTTCCAAAATGGACCATTTTAAGGTCCCAACCTTTTTTGAGCCTTCAGGCACCTTTGGAATTACAACACAGGGCAGCAGGCGCAGTAAAAAATGGCTGTCGCAGGAGGTGGAGCCAATCATAAAATGGCTGCCACAGGAGACAAAGCAACCCACATAATGTCTGGGAGTGGGGTTATGTATAACACTCATAGTACCGCATCAACATTTCAGGTAGAAGCTCTGCTTAACAGTTGCCTTTTAATCTGCACAGGCAATCAGAAGCCTTGCTGGATAAAAACCCAGTGTGAACCCTCAGCAAGTGATCCACTTAAAAAAAAAAAAAACTCCAGATGCTTGGATCAAAACACTTGTAGACTGTCTAGATTTTATTTTCTGTAGAGCCACACTTCCATCATCACTGGAGAACGAAAGCTTGTGGAATAGTATAAGCCAAGCTTTTGAAGGGGTTGGTGACTCTTCAGCTGGTTACAGATGGGCAGTTTAAGCCACCTCAGGGATGGCAGGCGAGCACCCCCCAAAAGCATGTCTACATGCACACATCTGCCTACCGACCCCATCCTGCCCCTGACTTACCGGGAGCCAGCTTAAAAAGGCACCTCTTTGAAAGTGGTGCCTTTTTGCTGGAGAGCCGCGAATGAGGCATGTAAGCGCTCTGGATGCTCCCCAGGCCACCCGGGGCCTGTCCCTTTTCTGCAAGCCATCAGGACGCTCTCGGGCACTCCTTTTCCAGGCAGTTCACTTCTGGATCACCTTGATGCCTCCCAGAGCTGCCCGTCTGTAAGCTGCTTTCATTTATCTAAAGCACAGTAGGAGGGAGAAGACCCTCTCTCCAGTTATCTTGCTCCTTTCTAGTTGAATGTGTAAATCCTCAGCTAATATGCATTCTTATCACTTCTTAATGCTGGTCATCTTTGCTTGTTTTCTTAGTATGAATTGTGTTGTTGTTATTTTAAATCCAAAACTTTGTTTACAGGTCATGTTATGCAGACATGCTGAATGACAAGGACAGAGTGAGTAATTTACACAATATATATGGATATGCTGAATATTGACCATGTGTATGTTGCGTCATCAGAAAACTAGTGTGGTGTAGTGGTCAGAGTGTCAGACTGGGACCTGGGAGACTCCAGGTTCAAATGCCCACTCTGTCATGGAAGCTGGCTGAGTGACCTTGGGCTGGTCATGCACTCTGAGTCTAACCTACCTCACAGGGTTGTCGGGAGGAAATGGCACAGGGACACAATGAAAGGGGGTTTTGGCCTTCACTGGGGAGAAAGGCAGCCTGTGTAAATGAAATCAATAAATAAGCTCCTGTTCTGTGATTGCCTTGGATTTCCCCCCCTCCTTTAGCATTGCTGCTTTCTGGGATTTTCTCCCTTGCCGTATTTTGGGTTATAGACTGTCTGAGAAAGCTATAGTTCTTGTAAGAAAACCAAACTGTAGCATTTACTTTAGATCTTTGACAAGCAATAATAATAATAATAATAAAAGCAAGTGAAGAGCATTTCAAGTGTCACCTTTTAAAGTCGGGGGTGGGGAGGGGGTTGCCACTATTGAAGAGTGTTTGAGATGGATTTTGTCCAATTTGATATCAGCCATTCCCTTCCCTTCCTTTTTTGTACATATTAGAATAAAGGTCCCTCCCTCTGTCTGTTAAGTGTTTCAGGGACAGTCATGGAAGCTGCCTTCATCTTTGTTCCACTAAAGAGCTCCTTTTTGGAAGACAAAATGAAATATCCTTCGGCGTAGTCTTGGGTGACAGTCAGAAGTATCTGAAATAAACTTTTACATTTCAGTCTTGTCAAGCCCAAGCAATGTTGTTAAGATCTCACTAGTTCTGAGGAACTCTTACCTGTTTATAATTTTTCTTTTAATTCACTTCAAGAAGGTGACAATTTTTAAATTATGGTGAGAGAAAATCAAAAAGCACGGCCTACAGGACCTGCAGGGAATTGTGTCTGTTTCCAGCTTTAAAAGCTGCAGATCCCCAGATGTGTCTTTCTTTGACAGGAGATGTGCACATATTGGCAAGAAGGTGGAAAATCTTCAGTGGCAATCTTGGGCAAAAAAAAAAAAGTGTTTAAACACAGCAAGATACCATTCCATTCCCCCAAAGCTTCTGCTGCTGTAGCTGCCAGGATTAGAGAATTTAAGACTTCTGTTTGGAATGAAAAATTTAGAAAACACTTTTAAAGAGATTTGAGAGGGGTGAATATTAGTGAAGCTTGAAGTGTTTGGGATTTCTTCAGCTTTACCGTTCTTATTGCAAGGTATTTATTCTTTTTTAGCATTATATTTTCAGACTTTTTCTCTGACAACATGGAAAGGCTGTTCTGTTTTGATTACAAAAATCCTAATGAGCATCTGTACTGTAGATGTGTTTTCCCAGAATAGTATATTATTAAATAAATGGGGGGGAGGGAATTATATCCTTCCTTAATCTCTTTAGACTCCAGCCTTCCTTGAATCATTCCTTGAGAAGATAGTCTGTTTTTATCCCCAAGTGTCACATACCTTTAAGGTCAGGCCTAGAGCATGCCTGTCCCACAGCCAAAACAAAAGGGTCTCCTGTCATCTCAGAGTTAACGGAGGTCTGTCTGTCTCAACAGAACGCAAAGTACTTCCAAGGCATCCGTGCTGCTGTGGGCCGAGTGAAAGCCAGAGGGGAGAGAGCAGTCGTCCTGGACATCGGAACAGGCACAGGACTCTTGTCCATGATGGCAGTGACAGCAGGGGCTGATTTCTGCTACGGTGTTGAGGTAAGCGTCATCCCTTTCCTGGGTACATTGCAGCAGTGCACAAGCTGCTTGTCAACCCAGATTTAACCTCTGAAGCGTGTGCATTCAAAATGGAGTGACCCACCTTAGATCTGAAGCAGTACAGTCCATTCTGTGACATCAGAACTTGGTCTGCTTTGTCCGTAGACCCACCTTCAGTATATGTATTCTGTCAGAAAGATGAGCTAGATATAGTGAAAATTTCTGTTGATGGAGGGAAGGGCTGATTTTTGCCTCCCCTTCACCAATAACTGTTCCTAAGGTATCCCCTATCTCCAAGGGGCAGCATTTTGGAGCTGCCACATTTTGAGCTGCCATAGGAGATGGGGAAGCTTCACTGAGAGGCATCCATTCAGTCAGTGGATCCAACCCCAGTCCTTCAGTTCGAACTTAGTTTTTAGTTTTGCCTGGGATTTATACCAAGCCACTGGCTAAGGAGAGCAGATTTCTTAGCTACTGGTGGTCTACAGCCATCTGGGGTTTTTCTCCACCTTTCATTTGCCGTTTATATTTTGGCAGGAGCCTAGGTGTTTCTGACAGCTTTGGCTGCAGAAAGCAGTCTTGTGTTGCCAGGTTTCATGCTTTAATTAGGTTCCAAACTGAATGTGGCCAGACGGTTTATGTTTCACTGAGGCGGTCTCATCTGTGCTTTTGAGTTCCATTTCTCAAGTTCTTTTTCAAAAGAGGAAACTCTTCCTGTCAAGTTGGAGACTTAATTTTATTAGATGCTTAATTTGAGTCTAATGGTTCAGGCCAATGCCAGTTCCATTCAAGTTTTGCAGTGTTTATATCCAAAGTTATTTGTGAAATGATGTAGATTTGAATATATGCAGAAAAGAATCAGTGGGGCTCTCAATGCACATGTGATGCCATCTTTTGGCTGTGCCCTCTCCTGTGCCCGCTCTCCGGGTGCCGTCAGCCCACTATCCATTCATGGGCTTTGTAGGTAGCTGTTCCTTTGTTATGAAATAGCCTCTTGTAAGAGTTGAGGAAAACTTCTGCCCTGTCGGCATTCCAAAGGGACAGGAAAACTGACCTTTTCAAGTAGGGTTTTTAATATTGATTTATTCTTTGTTATTCTTTGTAGAAGAAGCCTGCATTCTGTCCATTCTGTTAAATCGATCTTTAATTTGGCAGAATGAAGTGGGTACAGGTTTTGTGCAAAACCAAAGTTGTGGGAAGGAGGAGCTGTGGTTTAAGGGAAGAGCCTCTGCTTTGCATACAGAAGGTCCCAGGTTCAGTCCCCTGCATCTCTAGTTAAAACGACCAGGTGATGTGATGTGAAAGACCTCTGCCTTAGACCCCGGAGAGCCACTGCCAGTCTGAGTAGACAGTGCTGACTTTTACAGACCTAGGTCCTGATTCAGTACAAGGCAGCTTCATGCATGATCATGTGGTAAAATCTGCCCAGACCATGAGACAGCAGGGTGTTGTTGTGATATTTTACAGCCATGTTGCCAGTCAGGCAGGCAAGAAAATTCAGTTGCCAGTCAGGCAGGCAAGGAAGGAAGGAAGATGGGGAACAGAGAGGTGGAAAGAAAGCAACTTTAACTTTAAATGCGTTTTCCATGCCACTGGCTGGCTTGGCTTGGAGAAGTGATTTAAAGAGACAAATTGCTCCTTCAAGCCAACCAAAGGGCTTTGAGAGCCACACAATATGTGTGAAAAAGCCAGATTGGCAGGCCTCCATTTCTCACCCTCAGTCAGTTCCCTCCCCCAATCTGCAATACACTAATAATTATATTGGCCCACTTTGCTGGGACATTTTAAGGATTAGTGAAGTGACACATTTTTAAACAGCTGATTGTGCATAATATGAGCCCTCATGTCTTATCATTTAGGTTTTCAAGCCAATGGCTGAAGCAGCTGTGAAGATTGTGGCAAAAAATGGGTTGAGGGACAAGATAAAGATAATCAACAAGCATTCCACTGAAGTCACAGTTGGGCCTGGTGAGTGTCATGTGAGCTGTTCCTTTGTATTACATGGGAGGCTACATAGTGCGGTAGTTAGAGGCTGGCATCTGGGAGACCCAGGTTCAAATCCTCGCCCTGCCATGGAAGATGGCAGAGTGACCTCGGACCAGCCACTGTCTCTCTCAGTCTGACTTGCTTCACTGGGTTGTTTAGAGGATGAAATGGAGGAGGGAAGGTGATGTTGTAAGCCATTTGGGGTTCCCAATGGGGAAAAAAGTGGTGTATAAATATATAAATAAGATAAACCAACATATTAAAAGATTTTATACTATACAAAGAGTGGGTGGAGTGCAGGGAAGGAGTTCCCTCTCCATGTAAATCAGCGATGAGTCGGGATTAACTGACTGCTTATCTGACTAGGAATATGCAGGCTTGTTATGAAATCAGCCATACTGTCATCATTTGTACTGCATTATGTTTTCTAGATGGAGACATGCAGTGCCGTGCAAACATCCTGATAACAGAGCTCTTTGATACTGAACTGATTGGTGAAGGGGCTTTGCCCTCTTACGAGCACGCTCATAGATACCTTGTACAGGTAAGGGATGAGCTACTGCTGGGGCGATAGCATCACCTGTCTTGTGGGGGTGGTGTTAGTCATTGTCCCGTAGTAGAAATTCTAACTTATAACAGATCATTTTCGTAACATTGAGATGTTCTGTTACCGTTTGCCAATATTTTTGTTCTGCTTTCGTGGCACAGGCTTGTGGTGAGCTACAGACCTTCCCAAGATCCTGGAGCTGGAGACAGGTCATTTCAGCATCCACAGAGCCTCCAGAGGTCTGCAGGGAAAACCCACTGCCCTTCTCCCTCGTACAAAACTTGGGAGCAGGATTCCTAGGGTCCCAGTGGATTGCAAATTTTGACTGGTCAAGCAGTAATTTGTGGTTTCCTCTATGTCAGGTTTAAAACTGGCTTCAGGATTTATGGTTGACCTGTTGCATATAGGTCTTGTATAGACTTGTAGATGGCTTTAAACAAACTAACTCTGCAAAGGTTGTTGAGCACTGTGGGACCCATGTGAAGCAGAAGTCTTGTTTTTGCTTCCAAAATTAGCAAAATTTATTCCAGTGTAAACTTGGTGAGCCAGAGGTTACTTCATCAAATATATAAAGTGTTGATTTAAAAAGAGATCTAGGGCAAGGGCGACCATGATACGGAGACCCATTTAGAAAAGAGTAGAGGTATAGCTGAACTAATTAAAATCTGTAAGGGGTACTGTGACATAACTACCCATCGGAAGTGAGAAATGATAGGTTATTGTTAAATCCTGGTTGAGAAACAGTGATGAAGTCAAATTCTTGATGGGTACTAATTCAGCAGCTTCCTTTTGGATTCTCCCTTTGGAGTCCTTCTATAGAAGACTGGTGTCTTTCAGATCAGCAACAGAATGCCCTGGAAGATTAAAACTTCCCCCAGCTGTTTTCCGGATATTGTGATTTTTGATGTCAGATTTGTGTCCATTTATTCCAGAGTAGAGAGGAAAAGGACATCTCTAAAAGGAACGGTGACCCAAAGAAAAAGCTCATACAAACATGTGCTCACTTACTTGCTAGTAGCACCAATTGAACTCAGCAAGAATTTCTTCTGAGTCAACATTTATTTAAAACATGTCTATGCTGCCTCTGCAGAGAACCTTCTCAAGGTGGCTTATAAAATAAAACATAAAACCTGAGTTCAATCCCAGTGGAAGTTGGGTTCAGGTAGCTGGCTCCAGGTTGACTCAGCCTTCCATCCTTCCGAGGTCAGTAAAATGAGTACCCGGCTTGCTGGGCGGGGGGGAATGTAGAGGACTGGGGAAGGCAATGGCAAACCACCTCGTAAAAACAGTCTGCCGTGAAAACGTTGTGAAAGCAACGTCACCCCTGAGTCAGAAATGACTGGTGCTTGCACAGAGGACTTCCTTTACCTTTAGCAGTTAAAAACCCAGCCAGGGCATAATGACAGCATTAAGACACTGAGCAGCTTTTTAAAAAGTCCTATAGCTGTTCCAGCTAAAAACAGCTGGGGAAAATGTTAGAAGATCGACCCCTTACTTAAACGTCTGAGTAAAAACCCCAAAACATCTTTGCCTGCACGTGGGATCAGGGTGTGAGACAGACAGGAACTTTTCTTGGTTTACAGATGAGGAAATGGAGAAATGGAAGGGCCAATGTCAGCCAAGACCAGATCTCTTTTTTAGTTCCTAAACTAGTTTTAGAAGTAGCCTGCTTATTGTGTGAGCACGTTTCCCAACTTTGCTTTTCTCAAAAATGTTATTAAACAAACCTTGTCCAGTTCCTTTACTTTAATACTTAAAAAAAAATGTTTAGGAGGAGTGTGAGGCAGTGCCCCACAGAGCAACAGTGTACGCTCAGCTGGTGGAGTCTGAACGAATGTGGTCCTGGAACAAGCTGTTTCCTGTTTGCATTCCAACGGAGGAAGGTGAAAAGGCCATTGTTTCCCCACCCGAAATGGAAGGCTGCCCTGGTGCTCCTTCGGTTTGTGATATCCAGCTGAATCAGGTGCCCTTGAAAGACTTCACTGCTCTCAGTGATGTTGTTACAATGTTCAGGTGAGTGCTGAATTTATCCTTTTATAGCCCACTTTTTTGCCCCACTGGGGCCCCAGAGCAGCTTACAACATCATTCTTCCCTTCTTTCATTTCGTCCTTGCAAAAACTACCATGTGAGCTATAGGTTAGGTGGTGGTGACACAAATCCAAAGCCACCCAGCGAACTTCATCATGGCTGAGGAAGGATTTGAGCCCTGAGACTCCCAGATCGACATCTGACACGCTGAATCTCAGTTATTTATTTTCTATATCATCTGTGTATCAAATTGTATATAGTATATGATATATATCTTTAAAAGTAATGGAGGAAAAGCTGGAACATCTGTATGGAAAAGCCAGTTTGGAGTAGTGGTTAAGTGCATGGACTCTTATCTGGGAGAACTGGGTTTGATTCCCCGCTCCTCCACTTGCACCTGCTGGAATGGCCTTGGGTTAGCCATAGCTATCGCAGGAGTTGTCCTTGAAAGGGCAGTTGCTGTGAGAGCCCTCTCAGCCCCTCCCACCTCACAGGGTGTCTGTTGTGGGGGAAAAGATACAGGAGATTGTAAGCCGCTCTGAGTCTCTGATTCAGAGAGAAAGGCGGTGTATAAAACTGCATTCTTCTTCTTCTAAAAAGAAAATGTAGCCTTTAAGGTACCACAACTGTAAGACTTTCTCTCATGGTTGATTTGTTTTTGCTGCTACAGGTGAACAGATTGGCTGTCAGTCTTTTAGGGGGCAGCAGACTTTTTGACTTGACCTGGATGGGCCCATTTGAGCCTGAGCTTGTCAGATCTCTGAAGCAAAGCAGGGGTCAGCCTTGGTTAGTATTTGGATGGGAGACCAGCCAAGGAAATCCAGCGCTGTGAGGCAGAGGCAGGCCATGGAACTCCATGGGGTCACCATAAGTCAGCTGTGCCTTGATGGGCAAAACATTTTGGAAAGACTTTGACAGTTTGAGATCAAATGGTCAGCGATAGTCAGAGCTCCTGGTGAGCAGCCAGCTGACCTACTGAGAAGCAGGATAAAGAGCTTACATATAAATTAAACGATCGCTGTGTACTCTGGTCTGTTTTGACAGTGGTGGCTGCTGGTGCTGCTGGAAAAATAGCTGATGCCGGGGGCTGTGTTCACTGTGAGATGTCTGCACTTTGGGGAGGGAGATGTAGCGTGCCATACCAGGAACATATCAGCCCTTGTGCGAGTGGGGAACTTGAAACAGCTGAGCATGTTTTACCGCATTGCCCTTTCTGTGGTGATCTTAGATATGGTTCTATTTGCTATCAAGTGGCAACTGACTTATGGCAACTCCAAGTGGGGTTTTCAAAGCTAGAGATGTTCAGAGGAGGTCTGCCACTGCTTTCCTCTGCATAGCGACCTTAGTATTTCTTAGTGGTCTCCCATCCAAATACTAGCCAGGGCCAACCCCGCTTTTCCAAGATCTGATTAGACTGGGCTATCCAAGATATTCTCCCAAAAAACCCAGGTAAATTGGAGGAGTCTTGTACTGCCTTTCAGAGCCAGTTTGGAGTAGTGGTTAAGTGTGTGGACTCTTATCTGGGAGAACCGGGTTTGGTTCCCAACTCTTCCACTTGCAGCTGCTGGAATGGCCTTGGGTCAGCCATAGCTCTTGTAGGAGGTCCTTGAAAGGGCAGCTGCTGTAAGAGCTCTCTCAGCCCAACCTACCTCACAGGGCATCTGTTGTGGAAGGGGCCAGGGAGGGTAACAGAGATTGTGACCGCTCTGAGATTCAGAGTATAGGACAGGATATAAATCCAATATCATTATCATCAATCATCATCATCATTTTCTTCTTCTTCTTCTGACATAGTTGCCCATTTCTGCACAGCTGTCACAGTTTACTGCAGCTCATTACTCATTTAATGAATTATATTTTTATTTTCTATATAATCTATGTATCAATTTTGTATGTAAATATATTTGGTATTGTATATGTTATAGTGCTGGTCTGTAACTGTAATAAGCCATTTATCTATTAATTGCAAGATGCAGTGTCCTTGTTCCTGCTGAAATGTCTCCATTGCGAGAGTGCCAGAGTCATGTGGTTAGAAGTGTCAGAGAGGGATCTGAGATTCATTTTCTGCCATGGAAGTTCACTGGGTGACCTTGGCCAGTCTCTTTCTCTCTCTGACTCACAGAGTGGTTGTTATAAAGATAAAATGGAGGAGGAGAGAAGTATGTTGTCAAGCGCTTTGGGTCCCCTTTCAGGAGAAAAGCAAGCTGTGAATAAATGAAGATGGATCAAGACGAGTAGCCGTGTTAGTCTGTCTGTAGCAGTGGAAAAGAGTCCAGTAGCACCTTAAAGACTAACAAACGATGTGGCAGGGAATGAGCTTTTGTGAGTCACTGCTCCCTTCTCCAGATGAAGCTCACGAAAGCTACTGCCCTGCCACAAATGTTGTTAGTCTTTAAGGTGCTACTGGACTCTTATCCTTTTCTATAAATAAAAGAACAAAGAGAAAGTGGATTTTCTCCCCCAAATAATAAAAAAGATTCTGTTCAGTCCCTTTGTGTTGTAAATTCTGCCATCTGGCTTAGTAGCTGGTTTCTTGATATACTCGTAATGCATTTTATCACTGGGTGTAAAGAGAGTCTCTAAAACGAACTAATTGCAATTTATTATTTCCCACAGTGTAGATTTCAGCAAACAAGTAAGCCGAGCCCCCACCTACGTCACGGTGCCGCTAGAGCCTATCAGGTCTGGCCGAGCCCAAGTGGTCCTCTCCTGGTGGGACATGGACCTGGACCCCAAAGGGTCCATCAAGTGTACGATGGCCCCGTACTGGGTGCAAGCGACTTCTGAGGATCCCCCGGTAAAGCATTGAGCCTTTTTGAAATCCTTCTTGACTCTCATAGCACTTACGGTGCTAAGAGATTAAGTTAAAACCTGTCTGTGGAATTGCTCTGTTTGACTACGTTTCTTTAGCAGCAGCATCATAGTCCTGCGACTAGGCCCAGTTTAAATGTGCTGGTGGGGGAATACCAAAAAGAAAGTTGAAATGAGCACAAGATTCAACGCAGCCAGCTCCTCATTTCAATTTAGGCTCGTGGCATCTACACATCACAGCAGCGTATCTTACGAAGGCAGCTTTGGCTCTCAAAAGCTTATATCCCAAAAATCTTATTCGTCTCTAAGGTGCCACTGGACTTGAGTCCAAGTGTTGTGGTTACAGTTTCTTATTACAAGCCAATTCTGAAAATTCTTTTTCCTTCCTTGGTCAGACTAAGAGGTATCCCAGAAGAGGACTAGACTAATAGGAGCAAGGTAGTTTCTCTGTGCCCTGAATTTTTAGCAGAGGAAGCAGGTCTATCTTTTATCCCAGGGGTCCCCAACACAACACCCATGGGCAACATGGCACCTGCTGACAGCTTTTCTGGCATCTGCCAAGTGGTTTTAGGAAGTGAATGGGGTCAAGTCGAGCTTTTGCCCAGCAAGGCTTCTGATTGATTCTTGGAGATTTGATTGGCTTTGCAGAGTTCTTAAAAAATATTGCTTTGAAACCAGCAGCTGCCACCACAACACATGGATCTGCAGTGTGTTACTGAACTTAAGCTGTTGCAATCATTTTGTGGCTGGCTTCGCTTCCTGCGGCAGCCATTTTGTTTCTGCACCTAGCATGCTGTGCCAGAATTCCAAATCTGCCCACAGGCTTGAAAAGGTTGGGGACCCCTGCCTGACCCAAATGACACCCCCACCAAACACTCTCTGTCTGTCTTTTCTTCATAGTTGCACTTTGTCCCTATTGGGAAAGACATCAAGGCACAGCCATTTTTTTAGAGGGGGAGAGAAAAAAAAAAAGAAACCTAGGCATTCAAACATCCACCAAAAATGTGTTGCAATCTGTTGCAGAAAGTAAGAAGGGGCATCGCTGTCTGAAGTTCTCAGAAAGCAGGTTTAGGAGTCCTTGCAGTAAATACCCTGCTTCCCATTGCTGTTGGGTTGGATCCAACAGTGAATTTCCGCTAGCAAAAAAAGGAGGAGATTCTCTTGGATCAACTCCCCCCACCTCACCTTGTACTGCAGCCCCCCACTTCCTCCCTTCATGCTGTTCCACAAGGTTCCCCAAGAGTGCTGTTTCAGATAGCATTATGGTATCTGGCAGCTGGAGGTGTGACTGTCCTGCTGGAAATTACCACTGGATTCAACCCTTCATCCTCACTTAGCACACCTGTGGCACTGCAAGCGGGTCTTAATTGGCACAGTCTGCAGCGAGCCCCTCTCCCATTCTGTCTCTGTTCTGAATTGGAACGTGTGCATTTCTTTGCTGCCCTTTTATTTGCTCCTTTTCTCCTGCTGCATTGCTGAAAGCACCGATCACTATTTTGCTCTTGTTCTTTTTTAATTTACTGAGTCTTTTTCATTTTTTCTTGTTTCAATTCCCCTCCCAGTGGAGAGATCATTGGATGCAGTGCGTCTATTTCCTTCCAAATGAGGAGCCTGTTCTCCGGGGTCAGAGCATGAACCTGACTGCCTTTCGTGATGATTACTCAGTGTGGTATAAGCTTCAAAAAGCCCGGTAAATTGAGAGGAGCCAGGGGGCCAAGCGAGATGCATTGTGCTGGGGATGGGGTGGGGCGTGTTTTCTGAATGAATATCATTTTAGGATGGTGTCACTCAGGCCTGGTCGACACATGCAAACCAGGCGCTCAAGTGAACTGTGGACTGCACCTTGTCAGATTACAGGGGATCACATTTTGGAATGTCCCAATGTTCAAAACGTTTCCTGTAAATAGGACACCAGCATGATACGCAGAGAGAGGGAGTAACCCCTTTCCCCTCCTGTTTTCAATGTGAAGGAGCATTCAGATCTGGGAATCCACCATCTGTAAAGGCACTGTTTCACTCTCTGGCATGTGTGAAACAGGCCTGAGCCTGGAAATCCTAAGCATCTCACAATGGATTAATGTGTACATCTTGAGTGTAGCTAGATGCAGGCATGAAACAGAGTGCCAGAAGGGCTGGACTTAAGCTGTGAAAAACGCAGGTCTCGGTGACAATCCAACAAAATGCCATGAAGTGGTCTGCAAGATTGGCTTGTCCTGCTCATGTTGGGCTTGTAAGAATATTTATTTAGTATATTTTGTCCTGATTCCTTCCTGATGGGCACCCATCAAAAAATACACTTTTGACCATACTTATATGAAACAATATAAAAACAGAAAACCAAAAGCAAATAAGACATCCCAGGTTGCTGACCAGCAGGTCAGTCTGCCTGCCCCAGGACATGGGCTGTGAGCCTCTGGTTAGGAGCCATGATCCCTTTGGCTCTTGCCCTTTGACCTGCGCCCCCCCTATCCTGTAAATAGCTTCATCAGGAATGATCTCATCAACATTAACAAAATCCAGAGCAGTGACAGCTTGAAACAGCTTTGCCCACTTTTCCAAGAAGAGTCACTTGGAGCCATAGGATTCCTATAATGGAGGCGTCCAGGTAAGGGGATCCTGAAGACCCTGTCAAGATTTTACCACCTAGTTGGCCAAACAGGGGTTTGTCAGTACTTGGGCATCCCCTGCTCCTCTCTTGAGCTTCACTGAAAGGCCTGCCCATTGCCTCTGACACCACAGCTTCTGCTTCTGTTCCAAAGCAAATGTAGAAACCCCCATACTGGAGGACTTCACTGCCTCAGCAGCTGTGCGAGGAAGACTCCTCTTCTGGGAGTTCATCCCACATGGCCTCTGTATAATACTGTCACAGGCTGCCGCTCTGTTTGCTGGGCCAATTGCACTGGCTCTTAAAGGTAAAGCATGCTGTTGAGCCACAAGCAGTTCATGATGACCCCGTGAAGTTCCACCTCATGAATTTTTCAAGGCAGGAGATGAGCAGAGGTGGTTTGCCCATTGCCATTGCCTTCGTCTTCACAGCAGCTCAGGTCTTCTTCTTCTTATTAGTTTATTTCTATTCCGCCCCTTCCCCCTTTTGGGGGGCTCAGAGCGGAGTAGAACAATTTAAATTAAAATCACAATAAGATCATAATAAAAAACAAATTCAACATTCAGTAAGTGCGGTAATTTAGTTCAGCAAGGTGATGTGAGCAAGATGGTATAGCTCCACAATACAGTGATGCAGTGGGGCTGTAAAGGCGTAAGGGGAGGCCAACCGATGGATGCCCGCTGCCTCATCCAAAGACCTGGTGGAACAGCTCCATTTTACAGGCCCTATGAAAGGCCAGTAGGCCAGGTAGGGCCCGGATCTCTTTTGGAAGCTGATTCCACCAGGTCGGGGCCAGGACCGAGAAAGTCCTGGCCCTGGTAGAGGCAAGACGGGCATCCCTTGGGCCAGGGACTGTCAGAAGATCCTGGGAGCCGAATGAAGCGACCTCCGGGATGTATATAGAAGGAGATGATCCCGTAGATATGTTGGTCCCAGGCCGCGTAAGGCTTTAAAAGTCAAAACTAACACCTTGAAACGGATCCGGTACTGTATAGGTCGCGGAGCGCCAGCCGTATGCTCACCCGTATACTCACCCATATAGGTGATGCAGCCAGCAGGTGAGCTGCTGCATTCTGCACCCGCTGCAGTTTCCGGATCAGTTTCAGGGGCAAGCCAGCGTAGAGCGAGTTACAGTAATCCAGCCTGGAAGTGACCATTGCATGGATCACTGTAGCCAAATCTTGGGAGGATAGGTATGGTGCTAGTTGCCTGATGTGCCGTAGGTGGAAGAAGGCAGACCGTGCAGCTGTTGTGACCTGGACCTCCATGGAAAGGGAGGCATCCAGAATCACTCCCAGACTCTTCACCTGCTGGACTAGTACCAAAGTGGCCCCGTCCAGGGCTGCACCCCTCAGGTGCAGGACCTCAGTTTGATTTAACTTCAGTCAACTCTGCTGTAGCCATCCAGCCATGGCTCCTAACGTCTCCGACAGCTGTTCAGGGGCGGAAGACGGTCTGCCGTCCATCAACAGACAGAGTTGGGTGTCAGCAGCATACTGATGACAACCCAACCCAAAACCTCAGGCAATCTGGGCAAGGAGGCGCATATGGATGTTAAATAATGTAGGCGAGAGAATAGCACCCCACGGCACTCCACATATAAGTGGGTGCCACAGGGAAGTCTTCTTCAGTGGTCTCCCATCCAAGTTTTGAGATTGGCTTGCACTGGGCTATGCGGGCTGCTATCCACAGGCTCTTGCCATGACCCTTGACCCTAGTGTAGACCTGGTAATAATTTATGCAGCAAGAATCCGTACAATTGGCCCTGCCCATATACAGCAGCAAACCTCTCCGTGTTACCATCACTGCTGTTTGTGTTTATTGAGGCATTATGCCCTGCTTCTTTCACCAGCAGGGACCCAGAGTGCCTTATTAGAAGCGACAGCTTCTAATACAATAAATACAAAAATATAAATTTAAACAAATCAACACTATAGCACACCCCAACCACAGGCTAGACCCTGATACTCCAGCCCAGCTCATTTACAGTCATGGGAGATGAGCCATGGGGTAAGACCCTTTGACTTGTGCCATAGATTTGCACCTCTAGCCACCTGCGTATATATGTGTGGTCAAGTTGCAACTGACTCACGGTGACCTCAGCAAGAGGCTTTCAAGGCAAGTGAGAAGCAGAGGTAATTAACCATTGCCTTCCTCTGCAGGCTCTTCCTTGGTGGTCTTCCATCCCAGTATTGCCCTTGGATTAGCTTCTGAGATCCGATGAGATAGGGCTGTATCATGCCGCCTTCTCTCCCACCTCTGGCCACGTTGAGGCTTAAATACCTGCCAACAGAAAGGGAAGCGAAAGCTGAGCCCCAGTCTCCTGCTGGTGGCATAAATGTTCCCAAGGTTCCCCCTCTGTTGCTATAGGCACCCACGGAAGCCCGGCTCCTACACAACTGCTGTTGCTTCTAATAGACGCTTGGACGCGGCAGGGGTGGGGTGCAAGATGCATTTGTCAGACGTTGTGCCAAAAGCTGAACAAGTTTATTTTTAAAGGGAATGAGTAACCTGACTTGCATAAGCACAGAGCACTGACTTCTCTGGGCCTCAAGGAAACTTACTGCTGACCCCTGCAGACCAGCGGCCCTTTCTAACGTGGCGTTTCAGAGGCAGCCCTTTGTTGTTCTTCTCATCTGGGGAAGCAGCAGTGCACCTCCTATCTCATTGGCTCTTTCCTTTGTCTTCAGAGACCTGGAGGGTGCAGGTAGTGCAGGGGATGAATGGGCTGTTGTGTGACCTTTTGGCACTGTGGTTTCCCCGCTTCTGAAGCGCAACAGGGATTTGCTTTCAAGTGCTGGTGCGAAAAGCGAGTCTGCTCCATCCACCCTGCCCTCCACTCTGCTCTGCCTCAACACTGAATGTGCTTCATCCTTAGTGGAGCCGGAGCAGTTGAAAGAGAAATGCTGGTTAAACTTGTTGAATCGGAAAGTAGCTACAGATTACGTACGAAGTGGCCTTCTCCTGATCAGAATCGTCTTCTGTGACTGGCAGCTGCTCTCTAGGGCAGGGGCAGGCCTCAGATTCAGCAGGAGCTCACAGGATTACACCTTTCTGAGAGTTCCAGCTCTTCCTTCCCACCTTGTCCATTGAATAGTAGGTGCAGCTGCATAACAATCCCTGGATGAGCTCCACCACCTATTTTTCTATAAAACAACTCCTGGGCAGGGGTATCAAACTCATTTGTTACGAGGGCCGGATCTGACATAAAAGAGATCTTGTTGGGCCGTACCATGTCGGGTTGGGCCAGGCCATGTTGGGCCAGGCCATATGTGTACCTATTTAAGATTAGGTAGCAGAGATACAAATTTTATAAAGAACACAAACACAAATATATATATATATATATAAAAGCTTAAAATGTTAGCATTCATTGGTCTTAAAATTGCTTTCTTTGTATTTCTCCCATGGGACCCAGGGAACTGGGTAAAGGAAGCTCTGGCTCTTTCCTTCCTTCCTCAGGAGACTGGGGGGGGGGGGCAAAGAGCCTCAGCCAATAGAAGGAAGAAAGGGTTGGCTCAGTAGCTCTGCTGTGCAATTGAGAGAGCCTGGCAAAGCAAGCTATTTCTCCCTCCTTCCTTCCCAAGGGAGGAGCCTCAGCCAATGGAGAAAATAGAGGTTTTGCTGTGTAGCTCCTGTGCAATTGAGCAAACCTTGCAAAGCAAGCTGCGATGCAGATGGAAGCAAGATATAGGGAGAAGGAAGCAGATGACAGCCAGTTGCTCGGGGACCTGATAGGAGCCCTCCAGGAGCCTGATTTGGCCCCCAAACTGCATGTTTGACACCCCTGGTCTGTGGTCTTAGGCAGAGGCTTTTCATGGCACTTTGTAACTGGAGGTGCTGGGGATTGAACCTATGGGCCAAGCAAATGCCCTCCCACTGACCCATGGCCCCCACTCCAAGGAATCCAGAAACGATTCTAACTTTAGTTCCACCGTTTGGATGGCTTAAGGTTAGGTATATTTGAACGGGAAGGCACACAGCCGAATGGGCTATTCATCCGCTTGTTTGCAGAAGTGAAGAGGCCAAAACCGAGGTCCACATCGAGAGTCCTGTTTGTTGGTGCCAGGCCCATCTGCTGTGGAACAGGCTGCGGTTTGGAGAGCTAAATGACCAGATCCGAACAGCCCAGTATGTCCGAGCTCTGAAGGAAGTGAGTGGTTTATTTTGCATTGATGGTGGCGTCTTTCTGGTTCATTCTTGGAATGCTGGTGCCTTACATCACTGAAGTCTGGGTTACCAGGCCTGGGACTGATTGTTGAATTCACTAGCAGAAATGATGACTTGCAGTGGTTTGACACCAGAGAGCTGAGTGCGATTTCTCTGGACTCAAAGCAGGCCATCAAATGTGGTTTGATAAGCTATTTTCAGGGACAGGTTCCTTCCCAGGCAGAGGCTCTGAAGCACGTGAGGCTGTGGAATGCACAGAGCACACATAGCCCCCAAAGCTGAGCAAAACTGCAGGGGACAGCCCCTCCCACTGAGGGACAGGGAGTGTTGCTGGTGTGCCATAAGTTTAGCTGGCCAGCAAGGCTAGCCAAAATTTGCCAAGCTTAATCTTGAGTCCAGGAGAAAGATGGGAAGGGGAAAACTCCCCTGATCTTATTACATTGTTTTGTGTAGTAGTTTGTGACAAGGATCTATTAGAGGAGGGGAGGGGGGGCCTGATTTTTGCAGATTTCGCCCTTACCACTGCAGAACTCTTCCCCCATCATGCTGTTACTGGGGTAAGGTCCCCTGTCCTTTAACAATGGAACAATTTGGGCTGCTGTGGAGAAAGGAAGGGACAAAAAAAAATCACTTTTGTCTACTGTGGCTACAGGGCTTTATCTTTAAAGATAAAGATAAAAAGATAAGATCCCGTGTTTGAACTAATTAAAGAGTCTAGTCTCAGGTTAAAGCAGTCTACCAAGAGGTCCTTTTGATAGAGGTTATCCTTGTTCCCCACCCATTTGCCTGTCCTTTGGGTCTGAAGAAAATCTCCTTTCTCAATTTCTTGTGCAGCACCTCATGACTGAACCATGGGGACACACTGGCAAAGTGGGTTTTTGGTCACCAAAACTCCTACTGCAGTTAATCTGCTGCCCAGCAGTGACACCTTGCAAGGATTATTTGCCATCTTTGCAGAATGACTAATGCAGGGAAGCATGAATATTCCTGGGGGTCAGATCCTGAATTGCAAAGCTTGATTTGCAAGGAGGCCAGCATGAATGGATTTGGAAGCTTCTTAGAGCAGCAGTCTTATTGTCCCTCATCCTTTCTTCAACTTTTGGGGCACGATGGAGAGAGATTTCTAGACCACAATCCACTGAAGTCTTCCTTTGGGAGGATAATTATGTTGCCTGTAGGCAGTGTTCCCTCTAAGCTGAGTTAGTGTGAGCTAGCTCACAGTTTTTTTAGCCTCTGGCTCACACATTTTTGTCTCACTTGGGAAGGATGGCCCCAGAGCAAATTGCTCACTCACAACTTTAATGCCAGTCACTCACAAAGCAGAATTTTTGCTGACAAGACTCCACAGCTTAGAGGGAGCATTGCCTGTAGGTGCATTCTCCCCCCTGTCAATCACCGTGTTTACTCTTTCAAAACTGTTTAGGTTTTCACTTTCCTGCACATCCCAACTTAACTAATTCCAGTTGCGTGGATGGGAAAGGGAAGCTGAAATTGTCACTGAAGATTTTTTATTATGACAGATGGGCTCTTTTTGCAGATGTTTACTCATAAAAAATGTGCTCTCTTGTGAATTCTGCCTGAAATGTACTTTCCAGGTGGCCTTCAGGCAGCAGCATAAATTCCAGTAATGATATACAAGCAAACGCAGGAGTCCTTCGTCAGGGAGCTTTTGCATCTGGAAACTGGGGAGCTGTTGACAGTTTTTGCTTTTTCCTTTTCGAAGGTTCTGAAGCCAACCAGCATTTGCCTGAGCATCAGTGATGGCAGCCTCCTTCCCATTGTGGCTTGCTACCTTGGAGCAGAGCAGGTGTGAGGACCACCCTCCCCATCCTTTTCCAACCTTGAATTTCTTGTTTCTGTTAATGGATGCTGATGCTCTTCTCTTTTCCATGTTTCCATCGTATGGATGGCTGTGCATTTCCAGTGTTTTGCTTTAAGAGCTGTCAATTGTATGCAACAACGTCCATCTCCCACAACACTCCTGCTTCCTTAAAAGACCCCACCCATCCTCGCCTGCTTCCCATGACCCCTAAAATTCTCTCCTAGAACAGCTGTGCGAGGCGACCTTGCTCTTTTCCTTCAGAATCCGCTTTGTGAAACCCACTTTATTTTCCCCTGTGAACCCTCTGAATTAAACCCTTGGCCCTTATCCCCCAGGTGAAATGAAGCTTAAGTGTTGATAACTATACTTGCTTACATTCATCTCTCGCCTGTCTTGCTTCTCTTATCTCACACCGTCCCCTATATTGATTCCCTTGCTGGCAAAAGACGGTTTGTAAGTTCTTTGGAGAGGAGATCTATTGCTCTGTAAAGTCAGCATTCAAATTATTAGGAGAGAAGTGTGTGTGAGGGTCCTTAATGAAATCCACAAGCCTCACCCCCCAACTCCCCTCAGTTTAAGCCCCAAGTTGTCCTTGTAGGCTATGTTCCTTAAAGGCGGCTGCCATACACATTATTTCTGTCGGGTTCATTCTGTTATGTAAGGACTTTAAAAAGTCATGTTTGGTCTTGGTTTTGGCTGTCAGTTGACATTCAGAAGCATCACTTTTCGAGCAAGAGGGCACATTCTTTGGTACATTTTAGAAGCTGCCCTGAGAGAGAATAAACTCTACTTGGATTTCTTGGGGGTGGAACACCACACTTTCTCTAAGCCAGATATACAGATATGTAATCAGGCTGCTTGTAAAAGCAGGTGAGATAATGAGGTCATTGATGGAAGCAGATGAGTCATAAGAAGGAAAAGTGTGCCTAGAGAATCTTCTGGCCTCTTCAGTTCAAACTGTACTGAGACCTGACTGTAACTGCAAAGAAGTGAGAGAATGAATTCTGTGTTCTCAAAGCTGCAGTGATAATCCGCCTTCCCTTTCTTCTCGCTGTGCTTGTGAGAGGTAGGGTCTGAAAAGGGGTATACTGCCCCCCCCCCCGTCATGCTGGGCTGACCCATTAGAGACACACCTCCCCCCATGCTTAATTTCAAAAGGAGCATCAGCTAAGATGTAAGGTGGATGGAACAGCATGGCACAGATGCTCTGAGTACAGGAAAACAATGGCTATAAGCCACAATTAGTAAAGGGAGCCTCCGTATTCAGAGGCATTTCATCTCTGAATATCAATGCTAAACAGCAAGATCGAGGAAGGCCTCAGCCTCTATGCCTAACCCTTCCAGGCAACTGGATGGCTATAATTCTGAAAATAGGATGCTGGAGTAGATGGACCACTGGCCTGATCCAGCAGTGCCCTTCTAATGTGATACCATCTGTGCTAGACAGCTCCTGAAGAACTTTCTGAGAGAGATACCCTTGTTCTCAGTTCCTTGAGAGAACAAGTAACCCCCCCCTCCAGTTTCCTCAAAAATGTCACAGCTCCCAATGTTAGAGTAATCAAGCCATCCTGTTCTGTCCTTCTAGGTGTTCTCGCTGGAGAGTTCTGCAGTTTCCCATTCGCTCATGAAGAAAGTGAGTAATTTGCCTTGTTTTGAATGGTTATACATGCACATGATAACTTCTCGTGGTCACTGTAAGGAAGGCCTGCCATTCCAGGTACACTCCAGTTGAATCTTGTTACTGTCCTTACTGCGTCTTGGAAAGTGGGAGTTTACAGGTGATCTTCCCTTTTACTTATTGAGCTTCTCTAATGATTTTTTGGTGGTTGTTTGTAATCTGTATTGGAAATAATCGTATCCATTTCTGAGCCAAACCATTGGGCATTCCAGTTGTGTACAACCGCTATAAACACCAGGGGGGTCTTTATATATGAACTATATATGTGTGGTATGTAATTTGAAAGCGTAAACCTACAAGCTGACACAGCAATGGAAGGCAACCATACTAGGTTACAACCATTTTTTTCATTCCAATCTCATCCAATTCTGCTCTTCCATACACCTCCAAACCCACTGGAGTCCAAAAGGACTCCAAACTTTTGTCTATGCAAGTCCCATGACTCCCAGCATAGCCTTTTTTGGTGATCCATGGGGAATGAATGAATCATTTGTTACTGTCAAAGACCAGCACAAAAATACATACAGCACTAGCAATATTTACGTAAAAACTGTTATGTAGATGATATAAAACTAGGAAATATAATTCATTAAATTAGTACAGAACTAAGAATCTGGAGGCTGCACAAAATCTGGTGACTGTCCATAATCCAAGGCTCATGGTCCAAGAAAAGTTGGGAAGTGTATAGTTCCTCTGATCTACCAGGATGTTTTGGAGAATAGGAATGATAAAAGCATATCTAAGATGACCAGAGAAGGGGCAATGCCCAATAGTTTCAGCTTCCCATTTGCATAAGGGCATATGCATTCCTGGCCCAGCACCCCACAATATCTCCCTTCCAAAAGGGAGGAGGGATATTAAATTGGGCCAAGGCAAAAACCTCCCTGTATTTGGGAATTAGTATATTAGCCAGATATTTAGACTGCACAAGTTTCTATTTCTTTAAGTTTTCAAAAGTTTATTAAGAAATCTCAAAAAGATACAGAAATAAGGAAAAGCCAATAAGCAAAAAATAAAAGGCAGTCATGACACAAATATCATGACAAGCTATGATAAGAAATTGAATTAAAAGAGATTGTATTTGAAAAACCATAAAGTTTTGCTTTCGTAGAAAGCATATAAAACTCAAAAGGAGACCCCGGGCAAAGTATTAACAACAGCATGTTTACCTGATAAAAAGGGAAAACAGAATAAAAAGCAAGGATAAAAGGATAATATGGAAAGGGTAAATAAAAAGGTAAGTGGAACCATGTGGACTGTTTTGGAAAATTGTTCTACAGGAATTAAGTGGGGAAATGAAAGGAGAACAGCTCCAGGGTATTAATTAACAAGACTTAGCAAGAACCTGCTTTTGCAAAAAAAAAAAAAAATGAGGGTAATTGTATTTTTTGCCAGTTGGCACTCCCAGCGCTTTTGCCTTAGAAAAATTAATGCATTCACATTAAAATGCAAGGACTAGTTCTGCATCAGCATCCTTAAAATCATCTGAAAACCAAGAAGTCTCCAGGATTGTTTTGACGCTAAAAAAGTGTGGGCTCGGTACTTGTCAACTTCAGGTCTGATCAGTTAACAAATGAGATTCCAGAAGGCTGGCAAGACCCAGGTTTCAGCTCCTGCTTGGGCCACAAACCTTATCGGTGCCCTAGAGCTACTCTCTCTGCCTCGGCCTAACCTCCTTCACGGATCTCATGAGATGGGTGAAAAACCCACTGGGATACCCTCATCCACACACGACTACCTTGAGCTCTTGGGAAGGAAGATGGGCTTTAAATGTGAGGAACTAACTTAAATTTAACTTTAAATCATTGCAGTCCTTTCATGCCATGTTGTATGCTTAAAACTTCACTGAAAGCTTACTCTTTTTTTCTTCAAAGATTTTTAAAGCCAACCATCTAGAAGACCGAATTAAAATTATAGAGAAACATCCAGAATCAATACTGTCTTCGGATCTGGGAGGCAAAAAGGTAAGCTGATTTCTTTTGTATGTAAGTAAGTAAAAAAAAATGTTGCTTGCCTCTGAAAGACTGGTAGCCTTTCTCTTGCAGTCCAGTGGGTTGAATCCTTTGGCGACATTCTGCTAGTGGAGGGGCTTTCTGATGGAGGGAGCACCCTAGAAAAGTCGTCTTTCTGCTGGTGGAAACCACCCGCACTAGCAGAATGGATCCACAAGATCCAAACAGATCCTTTTACTACCAGGTTTTGGCTGATAGTTTTACCTGACAAAGAAGAAGATATTGATTTTATCCCTGCCCTATACTCTGAATCTCAGAGTCTCAAAGTGGTCACAATCTCCTTTACCTCCCCCCCAACACACACACACAACAGAATCCCTGTGTGGTCGGTGGGGCTGAGGAGAGCTCTTACAGCAGCTGCCCTTTCAAGGACAACTCTTGCAAGAGGATCCCCCGGAATTACAGCTGATATCCAGACATCAGTTTTCCTATGGAGAAAATGGATGCATTGGAGGGTGGACTCTACAAACATTGTACCCCACTGAGGTTCCTGTTCTTCCCAGGCTCCCTCAGCCCCACTGTTCTCAGACTCCACCCTTAAATATCCAGGTATTTCCCAACCAGGAGCTGGCCAACTGTACAAAAAGCTGGTTGGATCCAATCCAATATGTGGTAACGAAGGACTGCTTTACTCTTACATGCATCACTTGCTATACAGTCCCCTTTGGGGGATGGACACAGCACTTCTTTGTTTAGGATTCCACTGGTTTGATCGCTCAGCACTTTCTGCTGTACAAGTAAGACATCAAGCTACTTGCATGGCTGATGCAAACAATAAGGCCTGATTGAGGAGTCCAAGCGAAGCCCTGCCAGTCTCGCTCTAGCTTTCCTACACTGATGCCCCTTTTCCTCCTTTCTCTTCTGTCTCCAAGGTGTCTTTGTTAATTGGAGAGCCTTTTTTCTCCACGAGCTTGCTGCCATGGCACAATTTATATTTCTGGTATGCTCGATCCGCATTGGCAAACCGCCTCGCAAGCGATGTGACCGTCTTCCCCCAGTCCGCTTCACTGCATATGATGATCGTGGAGTTCAAGGTAAAGAAGCCTTAAATATAAATCTGCATTTAAAATGGAGGTTTTTTCAGACGCTGTGAGTTTAAAATTCTTATGGTGAACTTGTGTGGAGAACATTCAGACACGGTGAGTTTGACTTTTGGAATAAAGTAGCTTTGCCTGCAAGAAAAAATAACAACCTGGTGGAGGTGGGTTTGGATTTAGATCAAGGAGACGGGGGGGGGGGGGGGTAAGAGGGAAAAGCTCACACTTCTCCCCCACTTCTGGCCTAATTTGCCCCCAGCTTTTGGGAGCCAGTGAGATGGCTCCTGCCCGGGCCTGCCACTCCACTGAGCAAGGTTTATTCATTGATTTATTATTAAAAGATTGATACGCAACCTCTCTTTTTGGCTCAAGTTCACAGCCTTCCTCCAAATTAAGTGGCTGTTCCATTGGAGGAGCAAGTCATTAAAGGATGGTTGAATCCACCCTGGTATATTCCAGAATTGGCAGTTCTGAACCAGCTAGCTCCAGCCAAAATTCAAGCTGCCAAATTTTGCACTGGTTTTGGTTTCTGGGATGTCTTCAAGGGCAAGCACCACTTGGAACGTGTTTCAGTAGTCAGTCCTTGAAGTTACAGTGGCATGGATGTATGTAGTTAAATCAGTTCCATTTGGAAATGAAGTTTCTGTGTCTGATGGACATTTGGGGGTGGGGGGCACTATGTACCAAAGCTCACTACTTAGCTCTTGTGATTAGGTAGGTGACTTTCAAATGCTGTCTCTTGATTTGAAGGCTCTGAATCAAGATGCTCACACCTTGTTGGTGCTCTTGCAATTGCGTCTGCCTTCATCACTTCAGCTAGCCAGAAAGTTCAGTTGTTAAGACACGACTGATCATACTTCAGACAGATTGCAGTGATTTTTGAAAAACTGCAATTGAATATGAATGATCTGCCGAAAGATTATGGCTGCAGCCCTTCCACTTTTTCAGTCAGCTTTCAAAAAAAGGCCTTGGCCCACATAAGTTTTGCTGTTCCTTGTTGCCCTGCATACGAATACCAGCACCCTGTCTGTTGTCTTCCACAAATGCTTCTCTTTGTTAACATGCAGCGAGGGTCCAGTGTAGTGTAGTAGTTAAGAGTGTTAAACTAGTATCTGGGAGCACCAGGTTCAGATCCCCACTGTGCCTTCGAAGCTTGCTGAGTGACCTTGGGCCAGTCACCCTCTCAGCTTCACCTCCCTCACAGGATAGTTGTGAGGAGATAAGAACATAAGAGAAGCCATGTTGGATCAGGCCAATGGCCCATCTAGTCCAACACTCTGTGTCACACAGTGGCCAAAAAACCCGGCACCATCAGGAGGTCCACCAGTGGGGCCAGGACACTAGAAGCTCTCCCACTATGGTGCCCCACCCCCCCAAGCACCAAGAATACAGAGCATCACTTGCCCCAGACAGAGAGTTCCACTGATGGACCTCTGCTCCATATATTTATCCAATCCCCTCTTGAAGCTGTAGAAGGAGAGGAGAACGATGTAAGCTGCTTTGGGTCCCTACTGGGGAGAAAGGCCAAGGTATAAATGAATATAACAAATTAATAATAAATAAGGAAAAGTGGAATGTTTAGTACATTTTAATATATGTTTCAAAGGTGAGACTTTTCCACCTGCTTCTGTGCAGTCCGTGCTTTTAACTGGCCAGCTTGCATTCAATGATTCTTTCCAAATATCACTCCCATGTTATGCAACTGGCATTCCTATGAACCCAGCTAAGAGCGGCCAAGGCAAACCACCCCCACCACCACACTGGTCTTTTCCTTTTTTTTAAAGCAACGTGTACTTGTCATATTGCTTTGGCAGAATGGTCTTTTTCTGAAACAGGCCTCACACAATTCTTTTAAGGCATGAAATTAGTCATGACAAAGCTAAGGGGAACGTGAGGAACTGTTGGGGCAGGGGCGATAAACGGTCATCTCGTTCCAACATTCTAGAAGTTCCTAGGTCCAAGCGAGGCCGTTTTCTCCACTTAACAGTCTTTCCCGTTTTATCTGACTCTCACCTGCCCTGAACATTCCAAGCCTCCTGGAATGTGCTCAGCTCTGCAGTCCATTTGTGTACGAGAGAGCTGGAAGGCAGGTGGGAAAGTCTGCATTTTTTGGTTAATTTACAAGGCCATCTTTTCCTGGGGTCCCACAGGTATGGAGAACCTCCCCCCACTCCTATTGACTGCCCTAGTTCTGCTGCTTTGGGGCGATTGGCTCATAGCCATCCAGTTTATCACCAGGCATAACAACCTGGCTGATAGCTCAGGTCAAACTTTTGCTACACTCAGATTAGTTTTGAAATGCAGGGAGGAAAATTAACCTGGCTTCTCCTTCTGTAGGACTTGTGGAGAATACGCAGCCCATGCGGTACCTGTGAGGGGTTCGATGTTCAAATTATGGATGAGATGATCAAGGTAGGGGGCATGCCAACTAAAATGTAGTCTTTGTTTTTGGGGAAAGTGGAGATGTCTCTAGTTCCAGCTCCCATGGGTATTAACCTGGCACATACACAACAAAGAAAGACAATGCCTTTGGGCTGAGTGTTAGATCCTTGGGATTCCTTCTAATCAGGACTTTTTTTTTGAGCAGGAATTCCTTTGCAGATTAGGCCACACCTACCCGATGTAGCCAATCCTCCAAGAGCTTACAGGGCTCTTTACAGGACCTGCTGTAAGCTCCAGGAGGATTGGCTACATTAGGGGGTGTGGCCTAATATGCAAAAGTATTTCTGCTACAAAAAAAGCCTTGCTCCTAATTATGGCTTCACTGCTTTCCTCCACCCTGGCTAGTTGGAACCAGAGGAGATCCCAGAGCCTTCTGCACTTTAGAGTTCTCTGTCACACCCATAGGGAGAGGGACACCAGCTCGGCCTTTGCCCATTGGCACATTACTCCTTTGCAATAGCGGACAGGCCTTCCTCTCAACTGCCAGGCAGCCTTCCCAACATCAGATGTGAGGGTGTCCTCATAACTGTTGCAGAGTCCTGGGATCAGTACTCCCGCTAAGCTGTGGAGTCTTGTGAGCAAAAATTCTACTCCATGAGCTACTGGCATGAAAGTTGTGAGCTTCTGCATGAATTAGTTTGCTCTGGAGCCATCTTTCTTGAGCTAAGACAAAAAACGGTGAGCTGGCTTACACTACCTCAGCTTAGCGGGAACACTGCCTAGGATGTTTTGTCTTTGCAAGGGGTGCGCCTGCTCAGTTAGAAGTGGGGCCTTGTGCACAGCCAACCACCTTATTTGGAATTGGAAGGCATCCCAGGGGTCTGTGTGATGATGCAGAGACCTCCAGGTGTCCTCCTAGTTGGTTCTTATATGGGAGTTGGCTTGGCCTGGCCAGTGATGGACTTCCAGCAAAATCTTCTGGCAGTGGAGGGAGGGGCTATATATAATCTTTGGGGCATGGATTAGAATGGGTTACGAATTCATCATCCCTGGTATAACACCTTTCATAAATACACAAATTAGGTTTTTATTTGTTTTGTTTGTTTTTTGCACGTTTTTCTTGCACATCACCATTCTTAAACAACTTGTAATGTACAGGGTTGATCCAGGCAACCCCCAACTGTGGTTTGGCGCTATGCAAATCAGCACTGTTCTCACACACTCCTTTCTCCAGTTGCAGGTTTGGGGTTAAGTAGCGACTTCTGATTCAGTGCAATACCAGTTTGCCATTACAGCTGAACTGGACAAACTGCAGCTTGCACTTCCATGCCAAATTGTGGCTTGCAAACCTAGGTTGCAGGAGAAGCAGACACCATAGTTCACTGGTTCAGGTGAAACATCAAACTGTGATTTATGCTGAATTGGAAGTAGCTCATTTGATAATAATGTACAGGAGGGGGAAGGCAAAGGAGAGTGCAAACCCAGGCTCTTTCCCATTATGTGTGAAACAGTTCTTAATTTCTTTTAGTTCCGATTGAATAGCATTTTATTTATGTATGTTACACACTATATGTTTGAAATCTTTACTAGTGGCCAGTGTATGATTCTCCCCCACCCCACATTCTCTGCAGTTGCTTTTTGTGAAAGCCTTTAGCATTCGAAGACTAGCAAGCTACTTATTCTTTCATAATATTGATGAGCAGCCTCTCTGCCTGAAGGCACAGAGGCAACATATGGCATAAATTCCCAGCAACGAATAACGAATTAAAGTACTAAAATCTAATAATATAAAATAGCAGTGGCTCATATATAAGATAAGAGAGTGCACAAATCTAGCAATAAATATGAAGAAATGTGTGAAACACAGCAAATAACACAATAGATCAATTAAATGGGATCATTGGCAGAGTTTAGCAGTAAAGAATAAAAAGTGACAAAAAAAAATCCCTCACAGTAGATGAAAGAGAGCAATCAGCACCAGTGGCCGTTGACATTACCTAAAATAACTAATCCCAAAGAGGAATTTTGTCCCTTTCATGGTAATAAAGCAGTGCTCGCGAGCCCTCCCGCCTTCACCGCAAGAGACTGTGGGTCCAATTAACTTAATTGTAAAAATGTGGAGTTATTTTGGAAGTACCACTTAGGAATGTCTGGGATGACGAGTGTAATGAGTCACATTAGCAGCTGCGAGCTGCAGCAGAAAATGGCGTAAAAGAGGGAAATTGCTTTTAGCTGTTTAATTAGGAACAAAGAGTCTCTCCACCTCCACCCCAGACACACATACTTGCCTCGAGCCAAAGCTTTGTATATTGAACCCACAGCTCCCCCACCCTTGTATAAGCACTGGCTCTGAGCCCAGCAGAGACCTGGGGCTGGTTCTACATGTTGTTGACTTCAGTGGCTTGCCCAAGGCCACCTGCAGTAGCAGTGCTCCTTTTCTTGTCAGTCAGCCATCCATATGAGTAACATGGCTCATCTACATGGCAGTGGATGACAGATCTGAAGCGTTGCTCCGAGGACAAAGAGCGGTGGAGATGCAGACAAGACAAGAGATCGGGATGCTTAGCAAATGTATTTATTTAGATTTATATCCCACCCTTCCCACCTGCTAGAGACCTGCCCTCAGAACAGTTGCTCTGTTAACCAACCAGAATGAAACGCAGAGCTGCCAACTGCCCTGGAGACAAAATGTCCGCTCCCTTTAACAGAGGCTTAATGGGATGTTATTGATCAGGTGGACGTTATTTCCCTTCACCCTGTGAAAAGCTTCCACAGCCTGTTTCCACATATTATGCCTCTATTAAATGGGCAGGACATTTTTTCCCCTCCAGGCCTGTTGGCAGCTCTGATGAAATGTGACCTGCAGTAAAACTAGGTCTGGTGATTTTGTGCATCAGAAAATGCTCTTTTTAATGGTACTGTTTGACCATCTTTCATAACTAAACAGAAGTTTTAGGTTTCATAATGGATATACAATAACATTATAGAGCAGTTTGGTACAGGAACTTGGAGGGTAGCTTAAAGGATGGAATGTTAGACTGAAGCGAAGGAGAAGGCCCTTTAAGGCTTCACATTTTGAGGAGAGGCGAAGGTTGAGTCAGTAGCCAGAACATACTAAAGTTCCTTCTGACTCTTCAGCCAACTTGCTCCAGGTTGTTTTCTTTGACGTAGAGCAGGTCGCCCTGGGAGTCAGACAGGGAGCAGTCCCATCCCACCACTGATACCTGAAACCCCTTTTTAATTGGTCGTGCCAGGAATTGAACCTGGGACCTTCTGCACACCAAGCAGTTGCTCTCCAACCACCCCTGTGTCCCTTCTGCACAAACTGGCCATGGGGGCATCCAGTTTTTAACTGATGACTTGTTGATCGGCGATCCAGTGCTCTACCACTGAGCTGTAATCCCTCAACATGGAGGCACCTGCACCAGCAGTCTAGATGGCATGGGAATGGGCCCAATTGATGCTGCGTGCAGTTAGCAATGAGGTCTTACATGAAAAAAAAAGTTTTCTGTCCATCAATGTGAAGAAGGAAAGGATGTATCTGTTGAGTGTATTACCTTGCTTTTTAACTTCATTTGTCTCTGTTGGTGTGGAGTCGATGTTAAAATCTCTACTCGGTGAAGGAGAATTTTGATGAACAGCTCGTCAGCTTGCCATTTCAGTGCTCTCTGGGGATTAAAGGTCAGAACGCCTGTATGAACACTCCAGACAATTTTCTGCAAGGCTTACTTCTGACCTCTTTTCCTCCGGTAGAATTCCTTAGACTTCAGGGAATCGAGAGAAGCAGAGCCTCATCCGCTGTGGGAATACCCTTGCAAATCATTATCTGATCCACTAGAGGTCTTGACGTTTGACTTCAGAGAGATGGTGCCAGAGCGCTCCATTGGGAAGGAAGGCACTGTCAGTCTCTTGAGGTGAGTGGCTCAAAGAGAAGACAACATATGGTTTTGTAAATAATTTTAATTCTTCTGTGAACACGCAATTGGAAACGGTGCTGCCTGTGTGAAGCATTGTGGCCCAAGCCATGCAGTCGCTAGGTGGCCATCTGCAACGTATATTGACTAACCTGTTTCACAGAGTTATTTTAATAATTGCAGCAAGGTAATGATATCAAAGATTTCAGGTTTTCACGGCTGGTAACATCATTAGGGTTTGTAGAATCTTTCGGGATCAAGTGCCGTGTTCTACTGGAGAAAGTTTTCCTTCCAGACGTTTCGTTCTCAGCTGCGGAGAACATCCTCAGTGGCGTTGCAGCCGGAGCAGGCGCTCAGACCTTCTTGGCTGCTGTGCACTCAGCCAAGAAGGTCTGAGCGTCTGCTCCGGCTGCAACGCCACTGAGGATGTTCTCCGCAGCTGAGAACGAAACGTATGGAAGGAAAACTTTCTCCAGTAGAACATGGCACTTGATCCCGAAAGATTCTACAAACCCTAAGGTAATGATACATGGCCTAGGAGGACCTACTTGTCAAGTTCTGCACAGTCTTCATTAATGATGAACTCTATGTTTATTCAATCTTTATTCAATAGCAAAGCTGTATCAGGCAAGACCAAGTCCTGCTAAAACTGAGGAGTCACAGGTAAACAAGTGGATATATAGGTTGGTTCTGACCATTACCTCATTTGAATAAAAAGCACCTTTTCACCTTTACCAATGAAGCAGCCCCCCAGCATTCCAGCTATCCTTATCCGCATGCAGCGAGAGTATGACCTTGAAAGCTCTGGTATTCTCAGGATAGAAAGGATACTTGTAAGTTTCACAGACTCAGTAAGCATGATTAAACAGCCAGCAGCTTCTCCAAGCACAATAGGACATTATTACAGATTCTGAACCAAGGTGGAAGTACTCACGGCAAGGGAGCACTCCGACACCTACTTATCTAAAGAACTGGCTCCTCCTATATATCCTCATGAACCAGCTACAGTCTTCAAGGGGCCGCTTACTGGATATTCCCCCACTTAAACTGGCCTGCCTGGCATTAACCTGAATGTCCATCTATTTTAAGGGAGATGTTCCACAATCAAGAGGCCCCCACTAGAAAGGCTCTACCTCTAGTTGCTGCCCAGTTAACCTCAACGGATGGGGTCTCCTGGATCCAGACCTCCCGCTCTTTTTCTTTTAAACTTAAAACGGCAAGTTCCTAAATTATGCTGGAAGAACAGGAGTGTGAAGTTTGGCGTTGGAGTGAAATGGACATAAAGGCTTAACGACACATTCTTTACCCTTTTCAATTAAAACAGAAACCTTCCATGCATGTAATAGTTCGCTTGTTCTTAATGCATAATGTATCAATTACATTACAACAATATGTCTGAATCGATTTATGAAGCTGTTAGTTCTTCCTCTCCAAATATAACCATCTGTTCCCCGGCTGATAGTTTCTTCCTGATCCAGAACACCAGCGTGGGGTGTTATTGTTCCGCTCACCATAAAATATTGGAACATCCTGTGCAGTAAGGATCAATATTTGTCTGTACAATGATCCTTATTTAAACATCACATGTAGGTGTGTGTGTGTATGTGTGTTTTGGAGATGGAATTATCTAACCAGCACCAGCGAGCGAGTTAACATCCATTATACACATAACACAAATTAAAATCCAAATCAGAGATATTTAGCTCGTGCGGCTCTGAGGCTTGGCGCCTGTCATGTCGTCCTTGGAAATAATCAGGCATTTTGCTGCAAATCCAAATGCCAGCATTCCAGAAAGTGAACTTCTTGCGAATGAAACTTAGTCATAAAACGTACTCAGGTTGTCCCAACTGGGTGTCTGAATGGCTCTGCGTTAGGGCTTATTCCTTCATGTTCTTCTAACTTGTGTCCCACAGAGAGCTGGCAACCTACAAGAGGGATCCGGGCAGGGCTTTTTTTTGTGGTAGGGACTCCTTTGCATATTAGACCACACCCCCTTGATGCAGCCAATCCTCCAAGAGCTCTTAGTACAGGGCCTACTGTAAGCTCCAGGAGGATTGGCTACATTGGAGTGTGTGTGGCCTAATATATAAAAGAGTTCCTGCTACAAAAAAAGCTCTGGATCTGGGGTTCTCCTGGAATGCCAGGTGATCACCAGATGGGAGAGATCAGTTCCCTGGAGGAACTGGCAGCTTTGAAAGGTGGGCAGTCTGGCATCGCATCCCGGCTGAGCTCCGTCCCGCCCCCCCAAACTTTGCCACTCGCAGGCACTGCCCTCAAATTTCCAGGAATTTGCCAAGCAGGAGCTGGCAGTCCTCAATCCATCAGTCTTTTGTTAGTCATGGGCCAGCGAAATAAAATGTACACCAGCAGAGCAGTAAGGGATGACAACCCTCATCCCACATGGGATTTTACTAGGCCAGGAAAGAGAACGGTTTGTGCAGTCTTTTCCGTGAGTGTTTTTCTTCTCAGCTTTCCAGAAATCTTGTGTTACAGGCCCAATGTAAAATTCTCAGCTATTTCCCATGCAAGTATTACAAACATCTTTTTAGCTCAAATGTTTTTGTGTGTGACTGTTAAGGACCCTCATCAGAGAGAGGCCTTTTGTGGTGCCTGTTTCTTTAAGGAAAGTAAGGGGTGTGTGTGGAGTGCTTAACTCTTTCTCTGCCTGTAACTTCCCTTCAACAGAAAGAGCTTGGACTGGGTGGGATTTGGAAGACAAACATCCGTTGTAGGTGAGGGGATATGGTTTGATACTCCCTTCCCCTCTGCTGCTAATCCCACCCCCCCACACACCTCCTGAAGTTAACTTTCAGAAACAAAACCCCACAGAATCCCAACTTTAGCTGACATTTTATTTATCAGTTAGTTCATTTATACTTCCCCGATAGAGATTCAAACAGCTTACATGGTTTTTTTCTTCTCCATTTTATCTATACAACAGCCCTATAGGGTGGGTTAGCCCGACATAATGTTTTGCTAATCCTTAAATTGAAAATTAGAAATAGTAGTTGTGTGCAGGGTGGTGGTGGGAGGTGATCATGTTTCTCCCTTTCACAAGGTTTGTTTTAATTGATTTAATAATAGAGATGGTAATTCCATTGATTCAGGAGGCTACAGTGCATTTGTGTCAGTTATTCCCATTTGTTTGTCTTTGCAGATCTGTTCCTCTTCTCCCCCCTGCCTTTGTCTCCGCTTCAGTGCTTTGCACAGTCCATTTCTCTTTTTCCTGGGGAACCATTTTGTATTGTTTGCTCCATTGCAGAACTGGGTTTTGTGCTTTCAGAATCAAGATTTCACTCTTCACTATTCTAGAGACCTTGAACAGAGGAATAAAGAGCGAGGGAGGTCTCTTATGCCTGCTGCACAGTCCAGTATGTGGGAGACAGTGCATCAGGCACTGGGAGAGCCAGGTTCAAATGCCCACTCTTGTTCAGCCCAACCCACCTCACAGGGTTGTTGTGAGGATAAAATGGAGGAGAAGAGAATGAAGTAAGCCAATTTGGGTCCCCAGTTGAGGAGAAAGGCATGGTATAAATGAAATAAAAATCAATTTAAAAAATAAAAAGTCTCTTAGAGCCTCTGGCATATATCGAAAAGTAAAAGCACATCTGAAGTTCTCTAGAGCAGGGGTCCGCAACCCCCGGGTTGTGGACCGGTTCCAGTCCATGGCCTGTTAGCAACCAGGCTGTGAGTTCCCCACAACAGACACCCTGTGAGGTGGGTGGGGCTTAGAGAGCACTCACAGAAGCTGCCCTTTCAAGGACAACTCTGCCAGAGCTACGGCTGACCTAAGGCCATTCCAGCAGCTGCAAGTGGAGGAGTGGAGAATCAAACCCGGTTCTCCCAGATAAAAGCCTGCACGCTTAACCACCACACCAAAATAAAGTGCACAATTGTATCATCCCAAAACCATGCCCCCCCCCCCCCCGCCGGGTCCTTGGTGCCAAAAAGGTTGGGGACCACTGCTCTAGAGGACAATTAACAACAGAACAATGCTAATCAAGCTAGATCTCCGCAATTGAACCTGTACTGTAAACCAGTTTGTAATATACAGTACAGCCACTTCCCACTGATTCTTCACACGTATGTCTCATTCTCCTTCCAAGCAACTCAGGGTGGCCTCCATGGATAAGAAGATCCAGATTTATTTTTCTCTCAACAGTCTTGCAAGGTAGGTGAGGCAGAGCGTGAGCAATTGGCGCCAGCCCATCCTCACCTAGGGAGCTTCATGGTTCAAGCTGGGATCTGAACCCAGGTGTGACCCACCACGCAACATCGCCTCCCTTCTCTTTTAGATGTTTTGTTAACTTGTCCTGTGGGCATCCTGTTGGTTCCTGCCGGCCAGGTGATCAGTTCCTCCCAAGGTTCCAGGCGCCTCCGGAGAAGCATTCTCATTCCTTTCATCTGTGCATCCCAGGCTGCCGACAGAGAAAAATATTCTTCATATTTGAAATATTATTCATATTTCAGAAGCATTTGTGCACTGCATGTTGTATACATCCACCTACCGGTGGTCTTTAAAGTTTGCAGGAAATCAATACTTGGGGTTCTTTCCTCCCAGGACTGGTACGAGTCACGGAGCTGTTCTTTGGATGGAATATAATCTGACTTCCAGCCTTTCGGTCAGCACAGGACTTGTGAAGGTTTCGGATGAAAAGGTATTATTTGCTTAATTCTGTTTCATCTGTGCTCCGAAGAGGAAAAGGAGAATGTTAAAGTGCAACAGAGCAACAGCCCTCTGCCCTGCTCAGGTCGATTTCACGGTTTTGCCTTTTCAGAGCGAGTTATAAGTTTGTTTTCATACATCTTTGCTTATATGGTTTATGTGGGAAATATGTGCTCGAAGGGTGCAACGCAGACCCAGATGTACAGTGTGTTCCAGATTGACAACCATGCTGGAAAGACAGAAAGCAAAGGGCAAAGTTGTTCTGTTTTTGCGTAAAATATACTGGCTTGGGTCCCAAAGGTATGCTAACAGAGGGGCTTTCCACTGTTGGCAGGAGTGTCCCTCTGACAAATAAGGGGAAAGACACCTCCCACCAAAGAGAAGTGCCTCTGGTAGGGTAACAGTTCTACAAGATACAACTCACAATGCAAAACATATTCATGCCAGGCCCGAGGGCATGTATTTTCCTATTTTGGCACATTCCGTGGGAACACTAATTCTTACAGCCCAATCCTACGCATGTATATTGATTGGCCTGGCTCATCAGTGCAGTAGACTGTGAACAGATCATACCATTTTGGGTGAGGGATTACTTTGGTCAAGGTTTGTCTGCTTGAATCATCGCCACAAAGTGGGGAAACCGTGCAGCATGCAAAGAGACAGTTCTCCCTAATAATGCAAAATTTGTAAAAAATAAAATAAAATAAAATATGGGGAGTTTTCACATTGGGGAAGCCTTTAAAATCATGACTCCCCCTCTCTGGAGCCTGGAGTGGTACAAGCCGTCCTTCCATCTAATAGTGCCACATATGTTCGCCATGCTCAAGTTACTCCGAAGTCAGTCTCTGCATAAAGCCAGCAGCCTTGGAGAGCTGCAATCCAGAAGCTATTCCTTCCATTCCCTGCCCCCCTGCAAACTCTGGATGAATAAGAAACTGCCTAAGAAATAAAAGAGAGCCCCGTGGCACAGAGTGGTAAAGCTGCAGTACTGCAGTCTGAACTCTCTGTTCACGACCTGAGTTCAATCCCGGTGGAAGCTGGTTTCAGGTAGCCGGCTCAGGTTGACTCAGCCTTCCATCCTTCCGAGGCCGGTAAAATGAGTACCCAGCTTGCTGGGAGGAAAGTGTAGATGACTGGCGAAGGCAATGGCAAACCACCCTGTAAAAAGTCTGCTGTGAAAGCAACGTCACCCCAGAGTCGAAAACGACTGGTGCTTGCACAGAAATAAAAGAATAATCTCAGCCTATCAGCACAATACATTCCTTGGGCTGGATCCAACCAGCTTTTCCATTAGTGAGAAAGGATGCAGGGGTTCCACCCCCATTGAAAAGACCCCTCGTGGACAAAAGCACAGGGCCTATAAAATGGAGCGGAATTAGGCAAGACTTGGGGAGGGGGAGCTTGTTGATCCCAGCCCCTGCACGACCCGGCAAAGTGCTTGACTGTCAGAGTTCAGATGTTCCCCTCTGGGGCTGATGCACTTCCTCTTGGTTCTTTTCTGCAGGGCTACTGTCAGTGGACTCCCCACTGCAAGCAGGCCGTGTACTTCTTCAGCACCGTTTCTGCGCCGGAGACTCTTACCGACTGCCCCTCTGCGGTTACCTATGCTGTCAGCTTCCATCCCAAGACTGGAGACATTGTCATGGATTTTAAACTCTTAGGTTAATACAGCATCCTTCCATTGACCCCCCCCCTCCCTTCCTCACTAGCTCCGAATAAATTTATCGAGGGGTGGGCATAGGAAAATGCTCTTCCGTGGGCTGCTGCCACCCCTTAAAAGGCAAGGACAACACCTAAAGCAGCCTCTGAGCAATCATAGTGCTATATGCGTATATCCTGCGTGGTGATGAGAAAATTGAATCTCTTGTTCTGAAAACATCAGTAAAGCACCTTAATATAGACACACCAGGCTTCCCAGACAGAGGGCTTCTATTGGTTGGGTCCCATGGATCTGTTCTCCTCTGGTGGAACAAGCTTTCCCCTATTGTAAGAGGCTCAAAGGAAACAGAAAAGAGCGGCTTGGTCGCTTGTTGGGGCCGGTTGTTTCTGCTGGAGGCGGGAGGCTCTGCCAGCAAAGTGGACCTGCAGGATTCAGCCCACTGCCTGGTATTTTTAGCCGCCACCTTGCTAGGCTAGCAAAGTTGTGTTTGTGTTTGTTGCAGACTCGCATATTTGCAGCTCTCGCTTGACTTGCTGTCATAGAAATGCACAGGACTCTATTCTTTTGTTTTTGCAGCAACGGATCAACAGATGAATTTGGAGGGCGGGCTATTGGATTAGTGTTTTCCATGTTTGTTTTATTTACATACGTACATATGTACTTTCGTGTCTTTGTAGCAGAAGTTATCCGAGTGGCTTGCTGTAAAACTTTAAAACAAGTGGAACAGAGGTACAGGGCGACAGTTAATCAAGGCACATAAAGTCCGGTCGAGAAAATTAATGAGCAATTCAATAAAAAAATAAAATCAGTCCAGAAGGGCTTTTTGGTAGGATGGGGTTTATGATTCTGACATGCCCCTCTAAAAGAGAGCAGTTTCCGCCCTTCGAAAGGTAGAGGGCACAGTAGGCAAATAAAAACTTTCTGCAGTGATTATTGCAGTAAAGAGATGTAGTTTTATTTTTGGCTGAATGTTGTCGAGGGGGGCGGGGTGAGCCACAGATAACTTTGTAAAAAGGTGAAGACCCATTGGTGGAGGGGGTGGGTCTAGCAGCGGTGTTGTACTGACTCACAGGCTTCTCGTCTCAGCTTGCAGCATCTGCTTCCCAAAGGTATCAGGCCAGAGGGCTTCCAAAGCAAAGTTGTTCAATCCAAAGGTCAGGGTTTCAGAGGTTCAGCAAGGCAAGGTTGTCCAGTTCCTGGTCAGGCATCTAAGAAGCAGGCAGAGTGGTGTCAGCATTGCAGCAGTTGCTGTACGCGTTGCATGCACACCCTATAGCATTTCCCAGAAGGCTTTTCTAGCCAGACTTCCAGTTTTCAGTCCTCATCCTGAAAAGACTGATCTTCCCCTTTAGCAAGCAGCTGGCAACGAACCAGAAGACATGCACTTTGCCTTTTAGCTTGTAACTCCTTCCTCAGCTTTTGCCTGCGATGTTCCAGTGGTGCAGGTGATCGTGGAGGCCTGGGGCTGAACTGGAGGGCAGAGGCTCTTCTGCATCAGCTTCTGGCTGTAACTCTTGACGTACCTGCTCCTCACTCACAGTCCTGCTGGTTGACTTGGATTGAATCTGGACTGGCTACATAGAGCTCCTTCTTGGGGAGTCCTGGCTGGCCCATGACAGGGGTGCTGGCTACGATATCCAGAACTCCAGCCTTCCTCTAGAGAAATTGCTAGCTATCAACAGTTCTAATGATGAGAGTCCCTTTACTCTGGTGATCCCATTGAAGGGAGATTCACCTTCCCCATCTCTCTTCCCCATCACCTTCCACACCTCTCCCCAAGAGACCTTTGCCATCTTCCTTCTGCTTCTAGCTCTGCAAACAGCCTCCCCCATCCCCGCAAAAGTGCAAACCTCACAGGATCCTGGGGGAACAGTTCTTTGGCTTGGAACTTTTGGGAGGGAATGTGCAAATAAGTGCCCTCACTTTTGACATGGTCAAGGATGACCTCCCCCACTTCCTTCTCAGGGAATAAAGCACTACCAAGATTGGAGGCTTTTTTTTTTTTCAAATTTCAGCTTCAGACCTTGGAATGCTCAACCTGCCTGCAAGAAAATTTGAAGACGAGAGAATCCTGGTGGGTTGAAAATTAGTTAGAAACTAGCAATTTTTCTCCTAAGTTCTATATTTCCCTCCTTGCTTCTCCTTATTTGTGCTCATAATAAACTTTTAAAAATTGCTTTTTAGCCCTGAGAGACTTCTTTATGCTATGCTTTCCCCATGGGCTCAGGCCTCTCAGTTTGTGCTACTTAATGTTATAAGGAAGACTGAAGAGGCAGTTATCCCACTGGAGACAAGGAACGAATCACTTCTCTCTCCTGGAGCAGAGAAGGGTGGGTCTGTCTGTCTCTGGCTGCTCAGGATTGTTTTGAGGCAGCAAATTTGGGCCATGAAGAATTAATCCCCCCCCCCCTTCCAGGGTAGCAGCTGTATGTAAGAGCAAATGATCTTAAGGGACCAGGGATTGTGCATAAAGCCTTTTTAAGCAGGTGCACTTCACAATGGGTCCCACATGCATCATATTTGCCCTCTAGAATTTACTATAACAAACCTTATCTTGTTTCAGATTTATCTCTTTTTCTTGCTAAAGATTAGGGATGAGCACAAACCGGCTGGTGAAGTAAATTTCATCACCACTTTTGGCTAGCTCGTGGTTTGCAAAGCAGTGTTTGTGAACTGAAGAGCCGCTGTGAACTTCCATGTATTTTGATGCAGTTTGTGGCTGTTCATTGAAACCCCTGCTAGTTTCTACTCCTCACACAAAACAGCGGAGTGGTTGGTTTAAGTGGTTCAGAGCCATTTAAACCATTGTTTTCTGCTCCTTGCCGCTTTTGGTGGGGAGCAGAGGTTTAAACAGCTCTGAGATGATGAACTTTTTACAGAAAGCAGGGTTTAAATGGCTCACAAACATAAACTGGTTCTGTTTGCAAACTGGTGTATCTGTTTGTGGTTCATTTTATGGTTCAGCTGCGAACTGAACTACAAAAATTTGGTTCGTGCCCATCCTTAGTAAAGATCCTTACATCAGCAGTTCACCTCTCTTTATACAGAGAGAGAGAGAAAGCCAAAGCTTTAAATCTCCTTGAGAGGTATTTGAATGCGTCCGGCCTGAGCCAAAGGTCCAGAGCATACATGTTCTAGAGTGGCGTTTCCTAAAGGCAGGGTCGCGACCCGGCACCGGGCCATGGAGCCCTCAATGCCGGTCCATGGGGCCTCCAGCCCCCTGGCCACCCCTCCCCTTGCATCGGGCCTTCCTCCCCCCCGGGTTGTGCACCTCCGTGGCTCCTTCTCCCACCCTTCCCAACCTCAGGCAGGTCAGTTTCATCTGGCATAAAGGGCCCCCCCCCCCCAATTGCTCGGAAATCGGCGCGGAGCTCATTCCATGCCGGGCCAAGCCGGCAGCAGCTCAAACAGACCGCAGCTGAAAAGGGTGCATGGCTCCTCCCTCCCTGGCACTTCCTTCCCAACCAGAAAGTGCCGAGGAGGGAGGAGCCATGCGCACTTTTCGGCTGTGGTCTGTTTGAGCTGCCACCGGCTTGGCCTGGTGTGGAATGAGCTATGCGCCGATTTCCAAGCAATCGGGCCGTTGGGCAGGGGGCTTTATGCCAGATGAAGCTGACCTGCCTGCGGTGGGGAAGGGAGAGAGAAGGAGGCGTGCGACCCCGGGGGGGAGGCGTGATGTGGGGGAAGGCGGGGGAGCGGCCAGGGGACTGGAGGCCCCGCAGCCTGGTGTTGAGGGCTCCATGGCCGGATTTTCTACCAAGAATGAGCAGTTTTAAAGGTGAGTTGCTCCCGTTTCTTTTCCTTTCTTTTCTCTTTCTTCCTTTTGTCTCTCCTTTCTTTCACTCTTTCCCTCCCTTTTCCTTCCTATTTCCTTTCTCTTTCTTTTTTCTTTTTTTCTATATTTGTTTCCAACTCTCCCTCCCTCCCTCTTTCTTTCTTTCTTTCTTTCTTTCTTTCTTTCTTTCTTTCTTTCTTTCTTTCTTTCTTTCTTTCTTTCTTTCTTTCTTTCTTTCTTTCTTTCTTTCTTTCTTTCTTTCTTTCTTTCTTTCTTTCTTTCTTTCCTCCTTTCTTTTTCTTTCCTCCTTTCTTTCCTCCTTTCTTCCCTCCCTCCCTCCCTCCCTTCCTCCCTTCCTTCCTTCCTTCCTTCCTTCCTTCCTTCCTTCCTTCCTTCCTTCCTTCCTTCCTTCCTTCCTTCCTTCCTTCCTTCCTTCCTTCCTTCCTGCCTGCCTGCCTGCCTGCCTGCCTGCCTGCCTGCCTTTAGCAGCCACTAGATGGCACCAAAGCCTCTGGGAAGCATTTCTGACCTTGACTGACATCAGGTTTTGTACATGGGTTCCTTGTGGAGAAACACACAGCAAAAATGCCTTTTAAAAAAACACACGACTACGATTCACTTTTTGGAAGCCTGCGTTAGCCAATCTCGGAGAACCGGGTTTGATTCCCCACTCTTCCACTTGCAGCTGCTGGAATGGCCTTAGGTCAGCTATAGTTATCACAAGAGTTGTCCTTGAAAGGGCAGCTTCTGTGAGAGCTCTTTCAGCCCCACCTACCTCACAGGGTGTCTGTTGTGGGGGAGGAAGGTAAAGGAGATTGTGAGCCTCTCTGAGACTCTGAGATTTAGAGTGAAGGGTGGGATATAAATCCAGTATCATCATCATCATCTTCTTGCAGCACATAAATTCTACTTGCGAGATAGGGCGGGATATAAATCTAAAAAAAATTTTTTTTTTCCTTTTTCATTGTGTGTCATATGCATGGCCATTGCTTGGAATAGGGTTGGCAGGGATCCACTCCGCTAGCAGAGGCACTTCTCTCTAGCAGTCGGAGCCTCTTGCCTCAAGAGGGGAAAGACTTCTTCTGACTGAAGAAAGCAGTCCTGCCAGTGGAACAGGACCATGAGATCCATCCCACTAACAGTGTAAGGCAAAATGGAGTATGAAAAACACAGATGGAGCAAGCAGGGCTTATTTCAGATGTGAATAGTTGGTCAAGCTGTCCACCAATCCTGCGGCATCATGGGATTTCCCCCCCTGCATTGTCTGAAGAATCCAAGAGTCCTGAGAGTAGTTTGAGGGAGGAGTAGAACAAAGGGGGGGGGGAAGAAGAAGACACTGGATTTATATCCCACTTTTCACTCTTAATCTCAGAGTCTCAGAGCAGTCACAATCTCCTTTGCCTTCCCCCCACAACAGACACCCTGTTAGGTAGGGGGGGACTGAGAGAGCTCTCTCACAGAAGCTGCCCTTTCAAGGACAACTCTTGCAAGAGCTATGGCTGACCCAAGGCCATTCCAGCAGCTGCAAGCGGAGGACTGGGGAATCAAACCTGGTTCTCCCAGGTAAGAGTCCACACACTTAACCACTACAACAAACTTGCCTTTGAAGAAAGACCCTTCACAGCCATCTGCCTTCTAGCAGGGTCTGGAAAGCAGAATCCACTTTTGCCATTCTAAGACATGTCTATACTGACATGACCAGTTCTGCAGGCTAGGTGCATATTCTAATAAAGTTCTTCTTCTTCAATTGGTGCCTTTTCTAGGAACCTGAAAACCATCCCTCAGTGCCTATTACATCATCCCTAAGGAAAAGAACCCTTTTAACCACAGCCTGAAAGCAAATGTGAAGAGCCTCCTTGAAGAAAACAAATAGTTGTATGCATGCAAGTCACCTTGGATTGAAAAGGGACTGGCCTGGATGTGTGGCTCAGTGTTCAGGGCTACCAGGTGGAATCTGTGGGGCTAACTTCATGGAGTCCCGGAGCTGGGCTGAGTTCCAAAGGGAGCTTTAGGACATGTGTGGAAACTCCTGCGGAGACTGGCAGAGGCCCATCTTTAGCAGAGTTGTAAGGAAAAAGAGGCTGACGGAGGGAGTCCAAATTTCCCCTTGCAAGAGGAAATTAATTCCTACCCACCTTGCTGTGAATGTATACTAAGGTACAAGATGTCCCTTGTCTTAGAGATGAAGATAAATACATTTTGAAATGCACAGTAAATATATATATTTTAAAAACCCTGGAGAAGTAACCTACTTACTAACATTTCTGTCTTGAAGGCTTTGGGTTTGGTCCAGCATTTTAAAAACTAGAAATTTAGAACAAACATTTAACCTCTCACAGGGCTGTTGAGAAACTCCACGAATCACCTAACAAAACCCAGTGCTCAGCTGAAGTGGGCCAAGCTCCACAAAAGTCAAGCTGAACAGGAAGGTTTCCTTGGTCTGCAATAGTAAAAACAAGCCCTCTGGAAGAACCTAACCGGCATTCTCCAGAATTTGGCGTAATATTTGTGTACTTACCTTCAGGGCTGGCCCTGCCAATAGGCAAACTAGGTGATTGCCTAGGGCGCCTGCTTTCTGGGGGTGAGGAATTGGGCACCCCCCCATGTGACTTGATGACGTTATCAGTGGGGGGGGGGGTGCCAGAAGTTAGCCTTGCCTAGGGTGCCAGACAGTCTAGGGCTGGCCCTGCTTACATTGCAGTGTATTTCTCAGTTTGATGTCCCTGTGGGTTAATGAACAGATGACTAACAGCCGACTTAAGTTGCTGTGCAGAAATCTCGTTCCATGTTCCCCTAGACTCCAGTGACTTTGAACAAAATTTTGCTTTTGCATGTCATCATTCATGAAATTGCCCACTTTCTGGGGGTTTGCCTCCTCGTTGCATGTTTTCCAAATCCTGCTTTGGTACAATATTTCCAGAAAGGTCATACTCAGAGCAAGTTTGTGTGAAGAAGAAGGTGTGGATTTACTGACCTCTATGTGCACATCCAGCACCATCCCCCCCCTTCCCATCCCCTTACATCTCCCTGTGAGGTGGGTGGGGCTGAGAGAGCTCTTGCAGCAGCTGCCCTTTCAAGGACAACTCCTACAATAGCTATAGTTGGCCATTCCAACAGCTGCAAGTGGAGGAGTGGGGAATCAAACCCGGTTCTCCCAGATAAGAGTCCACACGCTTAACCACTACACCAAATTGGTTTTAATTTCTACATTTTGCTCGTGGAAAGGGCAGGATAGAAATCAAATAAATGGCAATGCTATAGCCAGTAGCTAGGGAGAAGACAATGGATAAGAATCCAGACTAAACTGGCAATCTGCACTAATTCCCCCATTCCCGCTGCAGCCCCCCCCCCTCGATGTCACTCTCAGAGTTCTCAGAGACTCCTGTGCCCCAAGAGCACCGTTTCATGGAGATCAGTGGGCTGCAGAGGAAGGAGGGAGACAGCAAAGTTCCATTCTGCCACTGGAAATTTTAGTCTGGCTCCAACCCGCTATCTTTTCTCAAAAGATTTTTGCGTGCGTGGGTGGGTGGGTGGGTGGGTGTACATATGAGCTCATTAAAAGAAATACATGTACTGTGCTCAGTCTTATTAGCCTGGGTTTTATTGATTTCCTTTAGCTCCAACGGGAGAAACAGGAATGGCTTCGGGCTCAGTTTGCACCTCATATCTACAGCCTATGGGAAAGCTCGAAAAAAAAGGGGGCAGACAGTCTAAACCTTTCGTCTTCGGTGCGTGAGCTGCAGTCAATAAAGTCCAACTCCACTGAGGTTGTGCGTGTTCGATGGATATCAGCTGACTTGGTAGCTTGTGGCACTCATCGATCTATACTAACTTGGTTAATGGCTAAGCAATAGAGGTGGACAGATTTTTAGTTCAGCAAAGGGAAGCATCAACCTAGTAGAACAGGGGTGGCCAACGGTAGCTCTCCAGATGTTTTTTGCCTACAACTCCCATCAGCCCCAGCCATTGGCCATGCTGGCTGGGGCTGATGGGAGTTGTAGGCAAAAAACATCTGGAGAGCTACCGTTGGCCACCCCTGTAGTAGAAGAATATTCATCTTGAAGAGAGTCGACGGGGTCTCGTCGCCTAAAACTCTATATGAAGCTCAAATTCTAGCTTTGCTGTTGATTCTCATTAGGGAGTCATATAATCTGCACCACAAAAAGAGGCACAACTGTTCTTCTCTTAGTTCTGGGTGAGGGGGTTTCTATTCATTTTGGCAGCTATCCCCATATGGCAGAGTATTGTAAGCAAACCAAGGATGGTGTGGCAGAGGAGAACAGGCTGATTCTGGTCTGGAAATTAAGTGAATGAGGAGCAGCTGTGGCCCAAACTTGACCCAAAATGTGAGTGGTCCAATACAGGACTCCTGCTGGAACTACAAGGTTGACTTGGAGTCTGATCCCCAAATGAAGCTGGCAGAAGTGTAACAACAGTATCACAGGATCAGAACAACGATCCACTGAGACCAGCATCCTGGCCCGTGCAGCATCTGCCCTCAAAAGGCCTTCAAGAAGGATGCTGAGACCCAAACTTGTCCCTGTGGTTGCCCCTGCCTCCAGCGCTGGTATTCAGATGTACCCACTTCTGAACATGGAGCAGGCCATGGTTGCTTCCACACAAGGAGGCTTCCTATGCCCCTCAATTCAGCACCAGAGAGGTGTGGCTTCCCTGTGATGTCATATAGTTACCCATATTCTGACGTTTGCCTCCCCATCCCCAGATAAGAACATAAAAGAAGCCATGTTGGATCAGGCCAGTGGCTCATCTGGTCCAACACTCTGTGTCACACAGTGGCCCAAAAAAGGAAGTTCACAAGTGGGGCTAGAAGCCCTTCCACTTTGCCCACCCCCAAGCACCAAGAATACAGAGTATCACTGCCCAACAGTTCCAATAATATGCTGTGGCTAATAGCCACTGATGGACCTCTGCTCCATATTTCTATCCAAACTCCTCTTGAAGCTAGCTATGCTTGTAGCCGCCGCCACCTTCTGTAGCAGTGAATTCCACATGTTAATCACCCTTTGGGTGAAGAAGTACTTCCTTTTATCCATTCTAACCCGACTGCTCAGCAATTTCATTGAATGCCCACGAGTTCTTGTATTGTGAGAAAGGGAGAAAAGGACTTCTTTCTCTACTTTCTCCATCCCATGCATAATCTTGTAAACCTCTATCATGTCACCCCGCAGTCGACGTTTCTCCAAGCTAAAGAGCTCCAAGCGTTTTAACCTTTCTTCATAGGGAAAGTGTTCCAACCCTTTAATCATTCTAGTTGCCCTTTTCTGGACTTTTTCCAGTGCTATAATATCCTTTTGCCAGTTTGGTGTAGTGGTTAAGTGTGTGGACTCTTATCTGGGAGAACTGGGTTTGATTCCCCACTCCTCCACTTGCACCTGCTGGAATGGGCTTGGGTTAGCCATAGCCCTGGCAGAGGTTGTCCTTGAAAGGGCAGCTGCTGTAAGAGCTCTCTTAGCCCCATCCACCTCACAGGGTGTCTGTTGTGGGGGAGGAAGGTAAAGGAGATTGTGAGCCACTCTGAGACTCTTCGGAGTGGAGGGCGGGATATAAATCCAATATCTTCATCTTCTTCCTCTTCTTTTTGAGGTGTGGTGATCAGAATTGTACACAGTATTCCAAATGAGACTGCACCATCAATTTATACAGGGGCATTATGATACTGGCTGATTTGTTTTCAATTCCCTTCCTAATAATTCCCAGCATGGTGTTGGCCTTTTTTATTGCAATCGCACACAGTCTTGACTTTTTCAGTGAGCTATCTACAATGACCCCAAGATCTCTCTCTTGGTCTTGATTATCTTAGAAAGATAATCCTCAAAACAGGTTTGGGAAGAATGTGGGTGGGAAGTGGGGTTGCCTGGTCCTTCATGGCAATCAGTGGGGGATAGGGGAAAGATTTACTATAGAAAGAAGGCCTAGGCCACGTTGCTGGCATCACACAGGAAGTGATGTCATCATGCTAGCAACTTCCGGGCAACACTTTGGTATTTGAGCAAAAACTCTATTGTAAAATCAACTCCTACCATAAAGTTTTGCCCAAATTCCAGAGTATTGCCTGGAAGTCACTGACATGATTATGTCACTTCCTGTGCAATGCCAGCAACTTTGCCTAGGCCTTTTTCTTTCTATTGGTAAGTCCCCCCCACTGCCCAGCTGATTGGCAGTTGCAGGGGGCAGGGCCTGGAAGTGGGGGACCCCCACCTTCACTGGGGGACCCTAAATAAAAAATAGAAATAAGCTAATAATAATAATGGGGAGGTATGCATTTCTATGCCTCTCTCCCCACAATTTCTCCTTGTTCTTCTCACTGTCACAGTGGGTATTTTGCCTGTTGTTTTTTAAATTAGTAGTAGAGCTACTGTAAAATGCTGCAGCTATACACCTATTACTGCTTACAAACAAACAAAGAAAACTCCTGAAGGGAATGGAGGAATGGTGGGTGCAAGAGGTAAACATGGATAAAATTTCTGAGTGGAGACTCTGTGGCTGCTGTACTCAGCTTTGTGTCTACTGTGGTCATGAGAGCAAAACAGAGAAACATCCCTCACTTTTGGAAGCATCTAGAGCCCTGTGGTGCAGAGTGGTAAACTGCAGTACTGCAGTCCAAGCTCTGCTCACAACCTGAGTTTGATCCCAATGGAAGCTGGGTTCAGGTAGCCATCTCAAGGTTGACTCAGCCTTCCATCCTTCCAAGGTCGGTAAAATAAGTACCCAGCTTTCTGGAGGGAAAGTGTAGATGACTGGGGAAGGCAGTGGCAAACCACCCCGTAAAAAGTCTACCGTGAAAACTTCATGATGTGACGTCACCCCATGGGTCAGTAATTACTCGATGCTTGTACAGGGGGACTACCTTTACTACTATATTTTTGTTTCTTTCTCCCATCAGTTTCACAATGCACATTTCACCTCTGTGGCCCTTTGGTCTCCTTAAAAAATTTCTGGTGCCCTCTCAGTGAATCCTGACCCATTCCCTTGAGATGACCTAGACCAGCAAACTCATCATCCTTCAAGGATTAATCATCCCAGAACAGATTATGTCAGGCACTCTAGGGACTGGAACCCAGAACCTGGGGCCATGAGATCCAGAAACATGATCTGCACACTACCTAACCTGCTTGTTTTCAGGGATGAACTGTTGCCTCACTCTTCTCTGCATAACAATACCCTTCTGAAGGTGGCCAACAGTACATCGCCTGGCAGGATCCTGTGAGAGTTTCTGCAATCAGCTGATTGAAGGAGCCCATAGTATTTTGCCTGGAGAGACATTTTTTTCCTTTTCCTTTTTAGAAGGAACGCACAGGAACACAGTTCCGACTGGCTTGGCATAAGGAGGTGTGGCCTAATATGCAAACAAACCCCACCAGGCTATGTCTACAAAAAAGCTCTGCATGAAACAATGGTGGTGTCAGGGGTGTGGCCTAATATGCAAATGAGTTCCTGCTGGGCTTTTTCTACCAAAAAAAGCCCTGCCTGGAGATAGAAAACTGTTGTCTCCAGTTTCAGTGAAAACTGTGCTGGCTCTTCTGAGTTGAGTTTCTTGCCTCTGCCTTAGACTGCTTTGACTTTAGCATAACCCACCCCACAGGATTGTTGTGAGGATAAAGGGCAAGAGAGGAGAGCTGTCTCTACCACCCTGAGCAACTTGGAGGGCAAAATATGATAGACGTATCAGGCCTTGGCAGTCCAGAAGCTTCATGCAACTTGCTAAACAGGGGGTATATCTCTGTGGTACCTGAGAAGGGCGCTGGGCAAGAATACTAATTTCTACAGCATCATAGGGTGGCTGTGGTGTCTCTTCTGCATTTCCACTAGAAGCGATGTTGCAGTCCACATGTTGCAATTTTTTCAAGGGTTCTGCTCCTTGAAAGCCCCAAGTAGTTGCTGAGGGCAGGGTTGCAAGTTGGGATGCCAATCCCCAGTTGGGACAGGGAAAAAGGTTACAGAAACCTCTGTGAAAACCAGCCTCCAAAAAGATATAATAAGCAATTTTACTTCAATAAATACTCAAGGAATATCTCAAAAAATAAATGCTACAATAAAGGTACATAAGGAACCCAAAGTCATTTGAATTGTATAAAACTTTCCGTAAGCTCATAGAAGCGAATGCGAAACACGGGATAAAGTACTACCACTTTGCGTATCACTCCTTGTGCCTTGCTGTACAGAAGAAATTGTTTGGAGCACTGATCTCCGTGAACAATGTCACCATTGGAATTGCTACCTACACCCATTTGTTAAGTAATATGGGACACTGATTTGATTCTAAGTGATTTTGGGTGAGGGTTTGGGTGTTCCTTATGTTGCTTTATTGTAGTATTTATTGTTTGAGATATTCCTTGAGTATTTATTGAAGTAAAATAGCTTATTGTATATTTTTGGAGGCTGGTTTTTGTGGAGCTTTCTGTAACCTTTCCCCCTGCTCCATTATCTGCGTTGCTCTTTGTTTGTTGCACAATCCCCAGTTGGGGACAGGGGATCCCCCCTGGTTCAGAGGCCTTCCCCCTGCTTCAGAGTTATCTGAAAGTGGATGGGGGGGGGAGGGGAAATGTCCACTTGGCAGCTTGTGGAGAATTGATCTATAGGTATCTGAGGCTCTAGGGGCCTGTTTGTTAACATAAGAACATAAGAGAAGCCATGTTAGATCAGGCCAATGGCCCATCCAGTCCAACACTCTGTGTCACACAGTGGCCAATATATGTATGTGTTGAGGTAGAGGCAGCTCCTCAAAATGCTCTCCAAGTTTCTAAAAGATTGGACCAGGGGGTCCAATTCTACAAGCCCCAAAAGAAGTTTCCTCCCTCCTCCATTATTTCTAATGGAAGGAAGGCATTTAAAAGGAATGTGTTCCCTTTAAATGTGATGGCCAAAATTGCCTTCAGAGTTCAGTTGTGCTTGTCACACTCTTGCTCCTGGCTCCACCCCCAAAGTCTCCATATATTTCCTGAGTCGGACTTGGCAACCCTAGTTGCAACCATATTCTGCATCAGGTTTTCGGTCCCCCAGTAGGAAATAACCCCCCACCTCTATGAAGAGTTATCAGTCCTCCGGAATAGCAACACAACCATTTTTTTAAATGGATGTTGGGCTACTGGAGTGATATAACTTCCTGGATAAACCCTAAAGTGTCATCACACTCCTCTAGGAATCACAAAGATTCGTTGGTGTACCATAGAGTTTCCAGTGATCCCTAGAGAGGATAGAAGTCACTTCCAGGGAAGTCTCCCCCTACCCCATGTGCCCATCTGTGCCGGGCCTGGCAATCCAAATTCTATGGTACATTATAGTCTGCCTTCCAAAGCTAATATTTCCTTGTGTGGAACAAATCCCTGTATTCTGGAGATCATTTGTAATTCCAGGAAAACCTTAGCCCCATCTTGATGTTCGTAACTCTAAAGCAAATTGAGGCCTAGTGTGCCCCTGAAGCCTTTGGAGATTTACTGCAAATAAGAAGTAATGTAGAAGCATTACCTAGTTGATAAGGAGTGAATCTCTCCACTTCCATATTTTTCACTAGAACCCTGTCCAGAGAATCCAAACAGATGGGTATTTTTTCCAGCCTTATATTTTTATTATCATTTGCATCATCCATTAATTCCTTTCAGCACCAATAAAAATGAGGGAGGAAAGAATTAGATTCACTAGTCCAAAATACCTTTCAAAGGAGGAGTAAGCTGTTCATTTCTTTACACACACAAAAAAATTGTTGGAACATTTTCTTTTGGCTTTCCTACGTACCAGAAGGTTTTATGTGCTTACCATATAAAAAACATTTTGTTTTAGATACAGAAAAAAGTCATTGAAATTAAAAAAAATCGTAGGCTTTCTAAACCTATTAATACAATATTTATAAAGACAAAGATTCATTGATTAAAATATATGCAGGTTATGGATGGATGAATAATAATTCATTTTAATTCAAGCTGGGTGTCAATGAAATCTGTTAATGGGTGGCATTTTGACAAGACATGACTGAATTCTCCATTGTCCCCTCTTCCACCTTGGTGGACCCAGACAGGGTCTCTTAACGGTGCGCTTTGGACTGATTCCAACAGATCGGCATTCCAAATAAACCCAAATCATGGCAGACAGCCTTAATATTGAAGGAGAAGCCATCCATTAGAGACTCAGAGAATAGCTTTAAGCAACACAAGTGGAATGTCTGGATTGGATATCAATCAGTACTTCCTAGTGATCAGCATGTCTGGGGAACCAGGGTCAGTTCAAGAACATAATGCTCGAGGAAGCTCTGGAAACTTATGTGGTGAGGAGAGTTTTAAGGTGAAAGACTCATGGAAGTATTTTTTCAGTACCTGAATCTCTCGAATCATGAAGAAACACATTTAAAAATCTCTATGTAAGAACCGTCTTGTTGCATGAGGTCAAATGTTCAGCATTCTGGGTTGGATCCACTCAGCTTTTTCATTCAATTTTACCCAATTTCTCTTCCTTACTACAGCTCCAATCGCACATGGCTTTTGTCCATGCAGGTCTCATGATTCCCAGCATAGCCCTTTGGGTTTTCAGAGGATGCCCACCTTTTACCAGCAACCCCCCACACCCCAGCTGGATCCAACCCTCTGCTTCCAGCAGAACTTTGAGGGGGCATATGGTCAAGAGTCCTTCCTGAGCTTTTTTAGTTGTGGCTACTAGTTGCGGCTACACGATATTCTCCAAAATTCTTTTTAAAAGAGAGAGAGAATCATTCTTTCATTCCATAGTTCAGGGGAGAACTCGACTTTGAGAGTTGTCTGTTTTTTAATATTGAAGTTTGGCACTCTTAGATCAAGAGATCTGGATGCTACATGTTGTACTCCATCCTTCCCTATTCTACACAGGTAGCCTTCATGCACCAATTTAAGGTACAGTGAGTGTGTTGGCCAAGACACCAAAGCTTTTTAGTCATGACCATGAACTAAGGTAGAGGATGTTTTCTTCCAGGTAATCTAAAATACAGAATCTATAAACAAAATAATAACGCTCACCTGCAGGGCCTACACTCTGACCTTGATGTCCCAAGCTAGTCCTGGTAAGTACTTGGATAGAAGACCACCAAGGAAGTTCTATGTTGTTATACAGAGGCAGGCAAAGACAAACCACTTCTGAACATATCTTGCCTTGAAAACCCCCATGGGGGCACCAAAGTCAGCTGCAATTTACTGCACTTTCCACCCCCTAGGGTCTATGGATGCTACAAAATATTGAAAGTGCATGGCATTTATGCAAAACCATTAATCCTGCTGGTCATTTTGGTGCTCTGTGGCTCTGCTCTTTCTTGGTGTTGTACAGATAGCAGGACAACTATAGCAGTCCACTGCTAGTCCCACATATATTGCCTGGGTAAATGACCTTGGACTCCTGAGGTTGGATCTAGCCAACTTTTTCATTCCATCTCACCTGATCCCCCCTTTCTACAGTTCCCATCCCACATGACTTTTGCCCAGGCAGTTCCCATTATCCTCAGCATAGATTTTGTTTGCATGCTCAAAGGGGACCCTCTCCTCTTTTCTTCATCAGTAGAAAAAATGGTTGGATCTGACCTGTGGTTCCTGAGAAAGCAACATTATCATTGACAGCAAATGGCTTTGAGGAGATATAAATGCTTTCTGTTCTTTTGTATTTGATTTTTATCATTTTTTTTTAAATCTCTCCAGTTTCTGGGAGCTCACTAAGTCAACCAGCTATACACTTATAAACTGTATGGCTGAAGCCAAATCTTCATTGGCTGGATCCAACTAGCTTTTTTACACAATCACATCCAGTTTCCCTCTCCTTAGTACAGCCCCCAACCCATGTGGCTTTTGAACATGGAGCTCCCATAATCCCCAGTGTGGCTATTTAGGGTGGTGAGACAAGGTCCCTCTTTTTTTTTTTCCACCAGCAGAAAAACTGACTGGATCCAACCCTACGGGGGGGAGGTGCATGCAACAAAGGCATAAACTGGAGTTCTTCTGCATTCCCAGTATCAGCATGATAATTTCACACACATGATGCATGTCCAAACCTTTAGCGTTCTCATGTTCATAGCAAGCTCTTGCTGTTTTGTGGTACAACTCTGGCCTTTTGCTGAGGCCTCAAATCACAGGACGCATGGTCTCAGGAACTGGTTCTTGAATACAAAACGCAGGCATGTGAACTCAGTTGTGGTCATGCTTCTGTAATTTATGTAAATGGGGCAAGTGGAAAAGGGTTGTCCCATTTTTGTGTTCTGAAGAGAAAACTCCACTCACTTCATATCTATCAGTGTCCTTCACAAAGAACACTCTGTGCATGTGTTTGGTGCTGTCAAATTGCATCTAAGCTCCAAACCTTTAATTCAAAGAGGTCCGATTCCTCTTGGGCATGGGCACCAACAACACACCTCTCAAAGAGGGCCTCTGTTTGCAAGAGCTGGAAAAAGACATGGCCAGCCAAGCATTCCAGCTCCATTTCTAGAGACTAATATTTGGGTTTAAAATGGAAAGAGGTGCTCTGAATAAAACTTGTGGCACTGTGGATTCAGATCAAGGTCAGTTTATGCGGGACACTGGGATGTTCTCCAGGATTATGCCCTCATCTGACTTTGGTTCTCATTCATGTCACTAAATATAAAACAGGGCTTGAAGACCCTAAGTAGAATTATGCCCTTCCTTTGGAGCCAATGCACTAAAACCTCATTGAAGTAAATGGTCTTAGAAGGGTATAACTCTGTTCAGGATCACACTGTTAGCTGGGCACATGGCTATCCAAGTAGCATGTCACTTAGCAATAATGACAAAGAATTAGGTCATGGTTGCATTGGAGTTTTCCTCTTTTAACTTTTAAAATATATATTTAATATATTGAATCGGGAATGTCCTTTTGTTACTCCATTTTCTGGAGCAAGGAAGCCAGTTTTTTTCCCCATGGGCCCTCTAACGGTTTCCAACTTAGCAAAGCAGATCAAGGTATCAGAAGGCACAAGGTCTATGCACTAAAAGCAGGCAAGGAATACAATTCCCCCTCCTAAATGTTTCCCACACTGTTTGACCACAATACTGTTCAACGGTAATGGACAACATCCGTTATGGCTAATCCAAAAGTAGTCCACTCTTAAAAAAACAACAAAAAAAAACAAGAATTTTTTTCCTGCTGTTAAAAATGGAGAATCTCCAAGAATCATAAACTCAGGAAATTTACCTCAGAACTGACCCTCCCCTTCCCCCCCAAAAAATCTCAATGCATCTAAAATCAAGAGTAATAAACTTGGTTCTCATCTGAGATAGCAAGAATGCACAGAAAGTTGAACAAAAAGGAATTTAGACAGTCATTAGTTGCTTGTTTTTACTGTAAATAATATAGTACTGTTTGGCAGTCATTTGTACAGTTTTACTTCTATACCACACAGTATGTCTACTGGAGCTACTGAGGGGTCTTAGAGAATGCAGCGAGCCAACTGTAATTTACACGGTTAGGAAAGCTATTAAAATACTGCACCTTGAGTTAATATTACTACGAGTGGCAGATGTTCTAGGCAGAGATGGTGGTCTGCTGACACATTGTAATTCATACTGCTTTTTTTTTTTAAATGGAAAATAAAATACAAGCGAGTTAGAAAACAGAAGCAATGACTCAGATTTTTTTTTAAAAAAAACCCCTCAGATTTGGCTGGGTCTATAAGCTAGTAAATGCTTTGCTTTGCACACAGGAAGAGAAAGTTAGTGGAAATAAGGTTGCATGATATAGCTCCCTTCTGCTAAACTGGATCCTATGCTAAGTGTTCCTTCAAGCCTTCCTCCAATTGAGTTGTTTTTTCCTGTTAGAGAGAGCCTTCCTAAGATGATGTTTTTCTCTACTGGAGGAAGATTTGGTGGAATGGAGTCGGAAGAGGCGTAAGATCTAAGCCCACATCTTTGTCTCTGAAAATGAAACCCTGCTCTGGCCAAAGGGAGGGCTGGTTCTATCTTCCCACAAGCTGGTGGCCATGAGCCATCACCGCTTTAGGTACAGCATGGCTACTAAGCCGCAAACCAAACTAGGTTTCTGCAGGCTTGATCAGAAGTGGAAAAGATGAGCAAGGGGGAGGATATGGAACTGCAAACCCCCCTCCCCAAACTCTCCTCCAAAGTCCTATTTCTCCACCCAGTTGCTAGATGTGTTTTTGCCATGAGAGGAAGAAAGAACAGCTTGTAGGAAAATGTGTTTGGGGGAGTAAACAGCAGCAAGAAATTATGAGGCATCCTTCCCATGCCCCTTTCCTAAAGAGCACCCCCTGCTGTTTTTCAGAGGTTTGGAGACCCAGGTTTTGGGGCCCAACTCTCCCATTCCCCTTCTACCTTTTAGCTGATTTTGGCTCTTGTAACAAAACTTTAAACCAAGTGGTGGCTACTCTTAACTGCATGTTAAATGTTTTCCTCAGGTTGGGTAGAGAGGCAGGTTCAGAAATTCTGTGTTTCACAGGCATGGAGTAGCCTGATTTGGATTGGGACCATGGCACGAGGGGAGAGAGGGAGGTCTTCTGCACCATGACTGCAGGGCTTAGCCACCAGCCTTGGCTTCATTTTCGGGTATAACTGGATTCCCTAACCCAATCCCAGTTCACAAGCTGCTCTGTCAAAGCATTCCCAGAGTGTAGCTAATCCCTTTACAACTATTCTTCCGAGCATGCCCTTCTCAATCAATTTAATTTTACTTCATTTGTTTCTCCAGAAATCTTTATCCCCCTACCAATCAGTTTCCTCCCATGTGCTGATGTTTTAACTCCTTCCTTTCACTGTATTCCTTTGTTTTTGGAAGTGGCAGAACACTGGTTCTGGTATAACACTGGGACCATATCAGTCTTCTAATCAGGGCCCTAGAGAAGAATTTCCCAGCAAATAAATGTGAAATGGTAAGCAAAAGAGCTTCTTATTCCTGAAGGTATGTCTTCCATAGCATAACTGTGTCTGATGCTGTATCCCACACAGCCAATTCTATTGTCACCTGTACAGTGTAGCCCCACCCCCTCCTCCTCTGCTGATTCTCCTGCTCCTTTGGTCGATGCAACAACCATGTGGTGAGGACCAATGGCATCATTCCTTCTCGTGCAAAGGATACCTAGCCCACATGCCAAATTCCTACATCTGACTGCCGTCAGAGCAGTATTATGACAACCCAGAGGAGAAAAACAAAAAGAAGTTCTGATGCCCCCACAGCTAAGTGTGGATCGGTCCACGTTGTTGGAGAATCTTGCAATGGGGGACCAGCCTCAGTGGAGTCTGCTTTATGGTGGTGCAGCTGTGGTCTTGCATGGGATGCCTTAGGGATGAACGTTTGCCCCAAACAAGGCCCAACATTTAGGGGACTGGCTGGTTCCAGTGTTTCAATGTAGCACACCTGTGGTCTTCTTACAGGTAGGGGGATGAAGCTTGGCCCACTTTGGGCAGAGGAACCCATCCCTATTCCATGCCTTGCTGGCATCTGAAGGTACTAAGTGGGTCACCATCATTTGGTTTAGGAGAAGGTCATCATCTTTCTCTTCCCCACATTACTCTCTAGATTCTCCTTGGTTGTTGAGGTGGCCTAATTCAGATATTGCTGGAGTCATTGCACTTTTCCTGTGGCTGGATCCCACGACTGCTCAGGTAATACCTGAACAATAGATTTTTATGCACTGGTGGCAGCAGCTTCTCAGCTGTCATGATGGGTATCAGTGTGGGCCATCCATTTATCTAGTCCACTGAGATTCTTCGACCAGATGTTATTGACCTCACAAGGGATTCAGCCCCAGGGAATTGGAAACATTGTTCCCTCCCCAGCAGTGCATTTAGCAGGTCTAAAGCCAGCTTATATCTTGTAATAACTGACTAGGATTTGGCTAGACTGTACACTTCGAACTGCAACTTGATGGGGTTTGTCTAGTTCAATACTTCCTCTACATGTTCTACATGTAGAGGACTAGGCTGTAAGGGAGGAATCAGGCTTCTCCTCTTCTTGACATGCTAATTTTTATTTGGGGAGAAAGATTTCCCCATGTGGAAAAGCCATTCATATCACATGGACTGGTGCTGCCGCATGAATGTATGCGCATATGAGATCCCAGGTTCAAACCTTTGCGTCTTCCATTAATAAGGAGTGCCAGCAGCAGGACTGGGACATCACCCTCCCCCAGTGGGATTGAGGCACCCAGCGGCCAGACAATGTTGGTCAAAGTAGACCAAATGGCAAAAAGAGAAGACACCTTTGAACCACGCCCTCCCCCTCCCCCCCCCCCGTAACCTTCAAGCATAAGTGATACAGTGCAGGGAAACCTTTGCTACTTGCATCAGCTGCAGGTATAAACCGGGCCTTGGTGATTTCGTTTGCAGCAGCTTAGTTTGCACTGTATGCAGGGGTCCATCCAGGATATTTTTTTGTGGGGGGGCTTGGACAGAGGTGCCACTCCCTTCTTCTGCTGGCTTGTATCTTCCTTCCCTCCCACCCACCTGCACATCTCCTACCTACCTGTGTGTCCTTCTACTGCCCACTTGAAAATTCTCTAGGGTTGCCGGGTGGGCGATGGGGAGAATTGCTGGGAGCAGCAGAGAGGCCCATCCAATATGCAGCAATGTGTCTAAATCACTATGTGCCCGGAAATGATGTAATCACTTCCAGGACATCAGGGTGATGCTCTGGTATTTGGGCAAAAGCTCTATGGTAAATTTGGTTTCTACCATAGAGGTTTTGCCCAAATACCAGAGTGTCATCCTGATGCCCTGGATGTGATCACATCCCTCCAAGATCATGTGGACAGTGATGTAGACACGTTGCTGCATGTCGGATAGATCACCCTCTTTTTCAGGTTAAGTTCCCCCCACCAGCCAGCTGATCAGTGGTGGGGCGGTGGGGTCTAAAGCCCTCCCAGTGGCCATCCTAACAGCTGCCTGCAGCCCTTTCCACTAAGCAGTGCCTGCAGTTGGGACTATGAGTGGTGGAGTGCAAGCAAGTGAATGGGTGGAGTTGACAGCAGAATTGCCAATGTCCAGGTGGGTCCTGGAGATCTCCCACTATTATAACTGATCTCCAAATGGCAGAGATCAGTTCACCTGGAGAAAATGGCCACTTTGGAAGGTGAACTCTATGGCATCACATCCCAATGAAGTCCCTCCCCTCCCCAAACCCTGTCCTCCTCAGGCTCCACTCACCAAAACTTCAGGTATTTTGCAACCCAGAGCTGGCAACGCAGAGCTGACAGCAGTGGCCTCCCCCCCAAACCTTGGGATCCAGCAGATGCCCCACTTCAGCAAATGCTGACGCCAGCCCCGACTGCATTAAAAATGTATTAAGTTTTAGCTTTACGTTTAAATGGAGAGCCCACAGGAAATACTCTGCTATTTTACAAACTGGGCACATCTCGTCTAGAAGAAATTGAATATGGAGGTTGAATTCTAAGTTCCAGAACACTGTCATCTGGGCAGCTTGGATTCTAAATTCTCAAGGGCGGTCCTTGTATTTCTCCCCTCCCCTCCCCTCCACGGTCTCTTCCTGACCGTTCTGTCCCCCCCAAGGGAGTGGCATGCAACGCGGATGCATGCTTCTGATGCAGGCATGCTACTACGACATTAACAGGCTACAAAATTAAAAAGAGAAAGTAAGCATTTAGCTCGTTAAGAATATATAAAGAAATGATGCCAAAAAAAGACTCACTTTCGGAGCCGCACTAACACAGAGACGGATTACAAACTAAATTTGTGCTATATATAAGTATATAAAAAAAGAAGAAGTTAGTAAGAATGGCACTGGTTCAGAAGGAATTGGGACTTCTAGCTTGGTTCCTTTCAGTCCACAGTGAAAGTTATAGAAATACAGGCCTGCCCGGTGGCCTGGGCAACTTGCGATGCTTGTCTGTGGCTTGGCCCCCTCACCTCCCAAACACCCCCTCCCATCCACTCTTGCCTTCCCTTTTTAACATCCTCCTGCCTTGGTTGCGAATGGTGAGGAATGTCAAAAGCAGGTGGAGCAATGGCTGCAGGAGAGCCTGAGTCAGGCCTGGTCCGTCTTGTGGGGAAGGGGGGAGCGCCAGAAAACGTCATTCTTTGACCTGCATCTTGGTCACATCACAAGTTTGGAAGTTCCCTCTTCTAAATTCTCAGAAATGGTCCTTCTTTAAGGATCCTCCTCTCCCGTGGAGACCATCAGGCGCATGGCGACAGGCAGGTGATCTGTCAGGCCTGCTAACTGGGTAATAAAGCTGAACTCTTCCACTTCCTGCAGAGAAACAACAGACAAAAGGCTTTTTAGGTCCAGTAAAGGCTGGCATATGAGGGGCCATTTCCCCACTTTCTGGTTTCAGCCTGCCTTTCACAAGGGCAGAATCAAAACTGACGTACAAATCCTGGCAACTGGCAGGGGATGGGGTGTGTGTGTGAGAGGGGGGGGAGGCCTAGGCTATATCACTGGTGACATCACCTCTGACATCTACCGGAAGTGATGTCAATATGTTTGAACATCCTGGTGATGCTCCGGTATTTGAGGCAAAACCCCTAGAATAAAAATGGCTTCTGTCATAGAGTTTCTGTCCAAAGTGTCAACAGGATGTCATTGATGACATCACTTCTGGTACACACTGGAAGTACCATCACTACAATGTAACCTGAGCCTCCCTCCTGCTCCTGGTGAATCTCCTTGCTGGCCAGCTGATTGGCAGCAGTGGGGGAGGGGGGGACTGGGACAGGGAATCCCCTGCCTCCCTTTACAAAATCCATTTTGCTGTGGGCAGATTCCTGATCTGGAAATCAGAATGCCAGCTATTTGTTACTTCAGTCAAAATAAAAAAAAATTGAGGCCAGGACTATAAATTACAGACAGCCTTCTATTTAAAAAAGGCACTCTCAAATTTAGTTTAAGGAAGGATGGGAGCTCAGCAAGGATGTGATTTCGTACAGTCCACCCTCTAAGACATTTTTCTTCAAGGGAACAGATCATTGTTGTTGATCAGTTGCAATTCCGAGAGATATCTAGGCCCCACTCAAAGGCTGGCAATTCGATCCTGCCCACAGCACCATTTTCCTCCCATCATCCCCTAGGAGCTGCCATTTCTCACCCCCTAAAGCAAGAGTGTCAAATGTCTGTCCTGCAGGCCAGAACTGGCCCATCCAGGGCTTTAATCAGTCCCCTGGGCTCTTTTCTCTCCCCTCCTGTCCTCACCGTTTGAAGCACCAAGGTTGACCTAGTTCCCTTCTCTTTCAGTTCCCTGCCTTTCAACCTTGTCTTTGCAGGCTGAGGCACAGACAAAGCTGCAAGGAAAACCTGGAATGGACTCTTCATCAAAGCTGCAGGGAGAACGTGGAGCGGATTTTCCATTAAGGTCTCTGTGCCCAGATAGATAGGGCTCAGGGACCTTGATGGAAGATCCATTCCATGCTTTCCTTGCAGCTTTGTCTATGCTGCAGTGTGTTTCAATGGAGTGAAGATCAGTTTCCTTTCAGCGTTGCTATATAGACAGTGAAGCTCAGGCTTCTTGGCGTTGTGTCCTTGCAAATAAAAGTTTGATGCTTTGAGCCAGCTTGTCCGAGCCATTGTGTTCCGAGTTCGCTACAAGGTGCTGGTTATTACCTTTAAAGCCCTATATGGCCGAGGACCTGCCTACCTTGGGACCGCCTTTCCCCATATGTTCCTCAGAGAGCACTGAGATCTAGTTCTCAAAACCTTTTAAAAATCCCTGGACCAAGGGAGGCTAGATTGAAATCAACGAGGGAGCAAGCCTTCTCAACAATGGCTCCCCAATGGTGGAATCAACTACCAGAGGAGGTGTGAGCCCTGCGAGACCTAAACCAGTTTCGCAGGGCTTGCAAAACCGCCCTCTTTCAGCTCGCTTTTGGATGAAGCCCGAGATATGACAGTTAGCCATTCCATACACATTCTGAATGCAGAACCTTAAATGATAAATCAGAATGGTTTTCTCTTGTAATTAAGTTCTAGTTTAATTTATGAATGTAACTTAATTTATTTAACTGTTTATAGTAATGATTGTATTTTAATATATTTTATTGTACCATGGTACTTACCATGCCTGTTAGCCGCCCTGAGCCGGCCTTTGGCGGGGGAGGGCAGGATACAAAAATAAATTTATTATTTATTATTATTATTGTCTCTGCTGACCTAGTGAGTACTCAAATTTGGGTACCCACAGTCAAAGAGGGATATTCCACCAGAGACCCATTGCTAATCTGAGTAGACCCAAGTTTGTGTGTGTGGGGGGAGGAAGCTTGCAATGCCATTTCATTGTTTTCCCAGGCTCAGAGCATTTTATAATTTTAGTTTCTGCTGTGATCGCTATGCTTTTTCTTGATGTTTTATTTTAAAAATTGCATTGCCAGTCCTGCTATCCCCTACCTTTCCATTTTAAACAAAATATTGCAAGAGTTTTAAGCGTGTTTGTATTTTAAGTTAAAAATAATATATTTAATTATATTTGTGTCCTTTATAAAGTTTATATCTCTGTTACCTCACATTACATTTTATGACACACATGGCCTGGCCCCACAAAGTTCCATTTGTGTCAGATCCAGGCCTCCTAACAAATAAAATTGACATCCCTGCCCTAAAGGCTTTTGAAGGGCTTTTAACAATCATGGCAGTTGATGGAGGACTATAATGCCCAGTTCACGATCTGCTCATGGAGGAAGTGAAAACTGCTATGTCATTATTTATTTGTATGATGTTTTTATCTGTTACTATTTTTCCTATTATCTCCTATTTATTGTATTTTTTGTATATTTTATTATATTGTACACTGCCCTGAGCCCTTTGGGGGAGGGTGGTCTATAAATGTAATAAATAATAATAGCTAAATTAATTAATTTAAATGTTTATATCCTGCCTTTCCTTATAGTGCAAGGCTATAGCCATTATTGATTTTTAGAAAGCCCTCTAAAAGCCCTCTTGAAGAAGAAGAAGATGATGAAGATATTGGATTTATATCCCGCCCTCCACTCCGAAGAGTCTCAGAGTGGCTCACAATCTCCTTTACCTTCCTCCCCCACAACAGACACCCTGTGAGGTGGGTGGGGCTGGAGAGGGCTCTCACAGCAGCTGCCCTTTCAAGGACAACCTCTGCCAGAGCTATGGCTGACCCAAGGCCATGCTAGCAGGTGCAAGTGGAGGAGTGAGGAATCAAACCTGGTTCTCCCAGATAAGAGTCCGCACACTTAACCACTACACCAAACTGGCTCTCCCAACACCAAACTGGCTTGGTGATACAGTGGGCGTGGTGGGGGTGGTGGGAATGCTCAGCAAATGGTGGCTAATAGAGGGAAGGGCATAGAAAACTCCTCTGCAGAAACTCTGTTGCATTGGGCGGGGCTTTTGCAGCAGGTATGAATAAAAAATGGAGAATCCTTTTAAACATTTTTATTGATAACATATGGTAACAAAATCTAATTATATCACTGTAGCAGTGATGACACTCTTGCCCTCACTGAGAACGTAGTTCAGTAAAAATGGAGAATCCTTGTTGTGTGGATGCATCTTCAAGCACAACCACGGTGGCATTGTTTCCCAGTTTCTTCGTTTCTCCTCCTGACATCTATCAACAAAGAGTCTGGGAAAGATCAGGATAAATGTTTTTTGCCTGACCACATGCTTACACCAGGACAGGCACGTCACCAAGGACTGCAGCAAGCATGTCAATTGTGGCCGTAACTCCTTTCATTGACTAGAACCATTGGAGGCAGCAGTGGGCTTGTTCCTTTCTGAATGACAAGGCAGAAGCCACCTTTTCCCTTGAAAATGGAATCAAGGCCAGATAATGGCCCAGATGTCCAAGATCTAGGCCCAAGTAGATATGACATTGAAACAGGGCTTTTTTTTTTTTTTTTAGAAAAACCCAGCAGGAGCACATTTGCATATTAGACCACACCCCCGGATGCCAAGCCAGCTGGAACTGCATTCTTCTGCATTCCTGCTCAACCCCCCCCCCCCCCGCCCCCCGAATTGAACTCATGGACTGGTCCCCATGGGGAATGGCAATAGAACAATGGCTACAAGCTCCCCATGAAGCCTCACTTCTGCAGCGCTGCAGAAATCCATCAGCTGGGATACAGAGCTTTCCCCATTTGTGCCCTGGCTGCCAGAACCTCTCTGGCTACCAGGCTATATATCCTGCTTATTAATTATAATGGCTTTAAGGTGCCTTACAAGTGATAATTAGATAAAATGACACAGCTTACTGATTGACTCTACACAGACAAAAACAGACATACAGTGATGCGTGAAGAACCCATCAATCTCTAATTAGTGGCCAGGAGCCAGGAGAAGAACCCATGCCTTGCATGAGCCCCAGTTTGTTCACAAGTCTGAATAGTCATAGTCTGAACTATGCCTCCGCATCTGCCACCTCAGTATCTGTGCAAGGAGTTGTTGCTTTTCTTTGTAAATGCCGAGGTCTGCGCTCTGTGAGTGCTCAGAGGTTAAGCTCAAACTGCCCCTAACTAGGAACTGAGGTGGGAGGAGAGCTAGCTCTTTTCTTTTAACCAGACTCCTTGTCTGGGCTACTGGAACTTAACCTCTGAGCATTCAGACTGCAAAGTTTGCATCGCCAAAGAGTAACAGCAGGTCCTTGCACAGATCTGGAGGTGAAACGTCATTTCATCATATCAACCGCAACCCATTTCCTGAGGTTTCTAAAAGCCATCAGTATTTTGCGCACTGGGACATTTCAGCCTGTGTACCGCCTGCCTGAGACCTTCATCCAGGGACAGACCAGGCAGTTATAATGGCCCAGAAGTAAGGCAAGTTGAACAGGCTCTGTGATGTTATGAGCCAGGGCTATAGGGGCAACTCAGCTCAGATCTAGCCAGCAGTTGCTCTTTCCCACTTGTTGCTGCTTCCTGCGTTGCCACCAACTGGGGGTTGCTGCTATTGGAGGCTCTGAACAAGGAGACTCTGCAGCACTGGCGAAATTGCTGGAGGGTTGGCTCTGCTTGTTTCAGGCAGCCAGTGAGTGGTCTTCCAAGTCAGGGGCTGTTGTGTCTTGCATTTCAGTCCCGAAATTACAACACAGCGGACGCTATGGAGGTGACCAGTAGAAGTCCACTGGTCTCCAGATGTAGCTCCGCAAATACACTCTGCCAATCAAGATCTGTGGCGGGAAGTTTAACTGGCCAGGATTGGACCTGGCCAGACTGAGGGTTGTTCCAGGGTATGTATATAATCGGGACCCGGCCCGCGTTGCCTCACCATGTGATGTACTCACTAATAAAGCATGTTGCCTTCAGCACGTCTCATCACTCAGTACATTACAGGGGCCCTCCAAGAACTTTCCTTGTAAGTGAAATGGTCAATCCGTTCTCTGCTTTCCACTTACCACTTTCCACTCCAGGTACAGTCCTTCTTCTGTGTACAGCATATAGTCAATCCGCCTCCCATTGCCTTTCAGCGCTGCTTTCCTCCCCTTCTGACTCGAGCCATGGGTCTTGCTGGTGGGGAAGACGAGGTACCTTTTGCGCCCGTCTTCACTTTCCATTGTCCTGGTTCACAAACACACACAGTCATTTATCGCCAAGTCAGTTCAGCACTACTGTCACTGACTTCTTGTCCAAAAAATTGGTTGTCTTAAGTGATGTTTCCCTTGGCATGGAACAAAAGAAAGGCCTTGCTAGAGAAGTACAGAACACAAGCAGAACCTACCCAACTAGACCTAAACTCCATCTATGACAACATTCTTTCTCCAGAGAACTGGGGAGCCAATATGAACAAGACACGCCCCCCACTCTTTGTCCACCCACACCAGTAGTCTGTGGACCTGGGAGACCCCATTCAGTCCTCAAGATTAACAGCTCCTCCATGAGTTTCCCTTCTAAAGCTGCCACTAATTGTGCACTATGTAAAGAAATATTGCACACTCTCTTTTTAAAGTTGGCATTTTAGAAATGCTATTTTTTCCCCCAGCTAACGTATGAAATGGCTTTGCATCAAATCAGGTTGTCTTTTTGCCATCCAAAAATCTTTGTGAGCATCTGCTATTTTGAGATCCTTCATCTAGAGATGCCAGGGATTGAAGCTGGGAACATCATCGTGCAAAAGCAGATGCTCTCTCACTAAGCGAGAGCCCCATATTGAAGGAGCCTTAAACTGAATCAGATCATTGACCATCAAGGTCAGTATCGTCTCCTCTGCCTGGTGGCAGCTCTCCAGAGATCTTTGTGAACATCTGCTACTTTGAGACTCTTTAACCAGACATGCTAGGTCTGAACTTCCTATATGCAAAGCATGTGCTCTGCCATGGCCCACTCCCAACATTGAGAGCCAGTGTGGTGAAATGGTTAGAGCAGCAGGCTAGGATCTGGGAAAGCCAGGTTCAAATCCCTATTCAGTTGTGCACGCACACTGGGTAACCTTAGGCCAGTAACATGCTCTCAGCTTTACCTACTTCAAAGGGTTGTTATGAGGATAAAATAGAAGAGAAGAGAATGATGCAAGCTACTTGGGGTCCCTACAGAGGACAAAGATGGGAAATTAATAGAAGTAAATAAATAAAATAAATAAAAACTATGAAGAGTTGTTGTGTGGGATGCATGTAGGCATATATGTTAATCCTTGCAAAACTATGTAGGATTGTGATGGGCAGCCCAATCCTATGCACTCAGAAGTCAGGGCTACTGAGCTTAATGCTGATTACTTTCAAATGAGCACAGAAGGTCATGGCACTGAGGATTTTTTAAACGTCAAGATGAATGGCTGAATGAGGGGTTTATTTTTTCAAATGGTCTTTTTTGCCTGGTCAGGATCATTATTTGGCTTTGATGTGTAAAGTACAAATACAAGCTAAAACAGATGTAAGAAGTTCAAGATCAGCAGTGTGATGCCCGTAATTCTTAGACATCAAAGATTGAGAGATTCCATTCCAACCCCCCCCTCCCCAGAAGTCATACAGTTGGATCCAACCAGCTTTTTTACTCTGCCTCACCTAATCCCCCACATTACAGCCTCCATCTTACATGGCTTTTGTCCATGCAGGTTCAGATGATCTTGGTGGAGAAAATGGACCCCCTCCTTTTCCACCAGCGGAACAGCTGGTTGGATTCAACCAATAAAGTTGAACCCTATGACTTTGTTTCACTAAGCTGAATCCTATGACATTCTTCTGCTAAGAAATTTAAATTTAAAAAGCAGACCAAAGACATGCTCAATGTGTTTCGCAACATTCTCAGAACTGTGTTAACTCAAATAGGCAGTGGCATTTGATGTGTCAAATATCAAGTCTTTAGGGAACAGTTTCTGAACCAGCTTTTCTCAATGGCAGCTTGAGGGATTTAGGAGAGATAGACTTCCTCCGATGGAAAGTTATTCCCCCCCCCCCCAGATGGAGAAAACATTTTGATGGAGGAAGTCTTTCTATGTTTGAGGAAAGCTTGCTAGAAAGAAGTCACAGAATCCAACCCATGGCTAAAGTCCCATGGCTCATTTCTCAAGAAAATCAACAACACATGAAAATAATTGCTTCAATTGACTCTCACTACGAGGCAGGCTATTTATCAGTCTTTCAAATGTAATATCCGGTTTTTAACATGTACAGCAGTCTTATCTCTGGAGACCTAATCAACAGATGCCTGTTGGCCTCTTCTGATTCATTTCAGTATCAGGGAATCAATAATTATCAATGGCCCCCTCCAAAGGGGCATTTTTAATTAACCAAGAGAGGCAGGGTTGGGAGGTTTTTCCTTTTCGTTCAAAGGGATGGTTCAGATCTGGACTCTTTTCTAATTAATTGTCTTCAATAGCACCATTGACAGGCCATTTTTCAGCCCACTTTAGAAAACTTGTGAAATCTTAATTCCTTCCTCTTCTCTACCTATAATGCAATGTAGAGATTTGGCTCAGGATGGAATTGACCCCTCCTGAAACACTGGTGGATTATCTCCACTTAACAGCAAAATAAATTTAAAAAGCAAACCAAAATGTTGAGGCATGCTTAATGTGTTTCACAACATTTTCAGCAGTGTGTTAACTCAAAAGGGCAGGGGCATTGGACACTTCAAATCTCAAGCTTTTAGTGAACAGTTTCTGAACCAGCTTTTCTCAATGGCAGCTTGAGGGATTTTGTTGGCTAAGCTTCCTCTCATTTCTCTGGACTAATCCTACCCCACCCCCCCCTTCCAGGAGCCAGTGAGTTCTTGGGCCTCCACTCCCTTAAGCCTCTCTGCAACCAGCATGGCAAGCCATACTTGGCCTCAAGGGCTTCCTGAATTCTTGTGGGAGTTTGGTCACCATTTTGGTTGCAGAGAGGAAGAATCAGCCCCTCTGGATATGACAAGACACAGGCAAGTGTGGCTGTGAGGGAGGAGACTACATCCCTCCAGTCCTAAATCCACCACATGAGTGACTACCTTATCTCACCTCATGAATGAACTGGCCCTGTGTTTTCTGTCAAGGAGCTTCCATGTAATGCCAAGGATTCTGGGTAGTATTACAGGATATTGGGTAGTATTACAGGATACAGGATGCAGTGGGATACCACATTTCATTACTAAATCTCACACCAGTAGCACTAGAAATGAAACTATCCTTTTTCCCCCTGTATCTCAGGAGGTAAACAGCAAGTTCTGGAAGAGGAAGGGCAGCCCACAATCTTCCTTGTCCTTAGATGGACAAAGAATTCCCAAATTTGCCTGGAAAAAAGTAACAGAAGATTCTGTGTGAGAGAGGCTTCTAAAGCTTAAACATAACCTTTCTCTAACCAGATCAGTATGATACTCAGGAAAAAAAAATCATCAGGCATAACCTGCTTGCTAATAATACCCATTCATAATTATGGCTAAGGTTAGCAGAAAGTTTCTGAATTCAATTGATGCTGGCAGAGGGTATGCAAAATTATTCTTGAAAAATAGCTTCCCTTTCATAATGTCTCTCAGAAGTTCACTTTGGTGGCATCCACTTTGGTGGCCAACATTCAGAAGAGGAGAGATTGCCCATTAGTGACAAAGATTGAGAGCCAGTGTGGTGTTGTGGTTAAGAGCAGCAGACTAATCAGGAGAACCAGGTTTGCTTTCCCACTCCTCCTCCTCCTCCTCCTCCTCCTCCTCCTCCTCCTCCTCATGAAGCCTGCTGGGTGACCTTGGGCCAGTCAAAATTCTCTGAAATCTCTCTCAGCCCCACCTGCCTCGCAAGGTGCCTATGGTGGGGGGAGGAGGGGAAGGTGATTGTAAGCCACTTTGAGAATCCTGAGGGTAGAGAAAACCGAGGTATAAAAACCAACTCTTCTTCTATTCTCGGATGGTTAAATGGTTATCATGTGACAGCTTTTGGTCATACAATAAAAATTGAGTGGCAGATGCTGCAGATATTCTGTTCCTTTTGATCTGCAAAAACTTGGAGCCTGCAAGTGTTGCTACATGTGGTCACTGGCTCGTGTGTACTGGGCAAGATATGGATTTTCCCACTCTGATATAGCATCCAGTCAGGTTCTTGAGAAACCTGATACACACCTTCTCCAATTCACATGAGAAGGCACCCATACATGTTGAGCTTCTGGTAAGTGCAACTGGTAGACTCTTGATTTGAATTAATGGAATGAAATGTCTTCCACGGGCTTAGTGCATGAACCTGTGTAGACTCCACTTTTAGTGCAAGGACTGGAGTCTAACAGCTGATCTAAGTTCCAAACAGCCTCTTCCAATGTTTGTCCCAACAGTGTCCTATTAATCAAGCAAGAGCTGGGAGGAACATTTGTAACTAAGTAGCAATAGCATTTATTGACCGGTTTAATAGGAAAACAGGCCCATGTAGTCATTCGCATTGATGTATTTAACACTGTGATCTCTTTAACCTTATTAATAGGTTTCTAGAGACTGGAGGTGGAAGTCTAAGCATTAGTCTAATTTACTGGGCTCCTTTCAGAACTATCAATGCCATTGTAAACAGGGTGATAAATTAGTTTTCAGATTTTAGTTAAATTTTATTGTTGAAGGATTCCCGTTAAAGGCTTATTTTAATCCTAATCTAGTTGAGCCGTGACATCAGGAACTCAAACAGGTATTTGCAGATTCTGCCTCAGTTCATTTTAAAGACGACAATAGCATTTCAAAGCTGCTAGACAATTTATCATTTGTGAATGGCCTTTCAAGGCAAAGTGAATTTGGTGTCTGGAACTGCTAGCAGATACTATGCTTTGAAACCTCAGACACGGGCTTCCTTTTTAATATTCTGCAGATACTCAAGGTTTAGACTATTGCTGTCATATCTTTGGAATAGGTCGGAAGCATGCCAGCCTTTGAGAAATGAAAGCTGCAAACCTCAGCTTTCCTGGGAGTGAGCTCGCTGAATAACATTGGACTTACTTCTGACTATACCTGCTTAGGATTGTTCCCTAATGGCACGTTTATACAGTGTACACAATGTTCATTCTAAACTCAAACTCAAAGATTTGCTTCCGTTCCGTACGGCCTGCAAGACGGAGCTGTTTTGCCGGGCCTTTGGTTGAGGCAAACGGACGTCCTCTCAATCTCAGCTTGGTGTAGTGGTTAAGTGCGCGGACTCTTATCTGGGAGAACTAGGTTTGATTTCCCACTCCTCCACTTGCACCTGCTTGGGTCAGCCATAGCTTTGGCAGAGGTTGTCCTTGAAAGGGCAGCTGCTGTGAGAGCCCTCTCAGCCCCACCCACCTCACAGGGTGTCTGTTGTGGGGGGGGAAGGTAAAGGAGATTGTGAGCCGCTCTGAGACTCTTCGGAGTGGAGGGCGGGATATAAATCCAATATCTTCTTCTACTGTCTGTACCATCTATTGCCCTTCCCCACAATGGGCTGAAAAGCTACAATGAGCCAAAAAATTATGCATTCACCTGAAATATGTGCCTGCCTGCCTGTGTATATTTCTGAGTTTTTGAGTTATGTTTTATCCATATATTATTAGCTTGTTTTTGTATTTTAACTATTTTACCATGACTATGTTTCACCCTGAGCCCATATGGGAAAAGGCGGAATATAAATCAACCAAATAATAAATAATAATAAGATCATGTACCTTGTTCAGCCCATAAAATTTAGACTGCAAATATCCCCCCAACAATAAACCCCCATGCCAATAAAAAAGCATGGAGCCAAGGTTTCATTCACATGTGGGAGGTGAACAGTTAAACCTCCTCTTCATTCCCTGCATGGCCTTGAGACAAATTGAGGCTGCATGCCATTTATAGGCAGAATAGAGGGTGTGATCTCTGTCATGTCCATTTGAACCCCTAGATATAGTGGTATGCTGAAGTGAGTCTTGGATTTGCATGCAACGAGTCTTCATATCCAGAGGCAGTAAATCTCTGAATACTGGTATTAGGAAGCAACATCAAGGAAAGGTTTTGGCCTCTGTGTCCTGCTTGTGGGCTCTGCAGTGCTACTGGTTGGCCTCTGTGTAAGAAACAGGATGCTGGATTAGATGAACCGCTGGTCAGATCCAGCAAGGCTCTTCTTATGTTCTCATGCATTCCTGCTCCATTCATGAAATGTATCCATTCTAACCTTTATGCATGTACTTCCATACATCCCTCATGCATTAGTCCTCTACCACAAAAGCAGGGCCACACACCTGTGATGTAGCCAATCCTCCAAGAGCTTACAGGGTTCTTCTTGCAGCGCCTACTGTAAACTCTTGGAGGATTGGCTACATCAGGATGGGGGTGGGGTGGTGGCCCAACATGCAAAGGAGATCCTGCTACAAAAAAAGCCCTGCACAAAAGTCAAATGTGAACTGTACAGGCATCAGACCAGCCAAGAGATTGCTACACGTTGGCCATGGTAGGAATACATAGTGGACATCCAGCAAGACAGTGTTCATGTTTTTGTGTCCTCTTGACATAGGGATTAAATTGTGATTGTGAGGCAGGAAACATGTTTTCTTGGAGGTGTTAATTGTAGTAGAATTCAAAGTAGCCATAAAAATAAGTGGAGGAAAAGGTTATACGTACTTCTGTAAGTTATCTGGGGTGCAGACTTCTTCATCATACAATTCTTCTGGATCTAACAAAGTTCCTGTGAAGAGAAAGAGACGTGATTGTATTGGATGCCTGATTCTGCATTGCATAGTTTTTTGGTTTTTTGCTATTTGGATGGGGGTGTGAGATGTGTGTGTCTTCTGCATTACCATATTATTTAGGCCTTGGGCATTTTGATGTAAGTTCACTCATGGTTTGGAATAATTTCAGTCTTGAACAATAGCATGTTTCTGAATTGTCATGATGGGTGGAAATCTAGCAAAATGGCACACCATTTTAATGTTTGTTGTTTGCATATTTTTAAAATGTCAACACAATCAAGGTGCCTTACAAGGTAAAATGACTAAAACAACAAGTCAAATAAACAATAAAGCAATGAGATAAAACCATCAACAAAACTCAGAATGTAGTTTCAGGAAGCTATACAGTCAAAAGTGAACATGATAGATTGGATTCCCCATGGCACCTAAAAGAGGATGGTGTGAATTTGAATGGGAAGGAAGTTCCATGACTGGGGTGCCACTGCAGAAAAGCTCCTGTCTGATGCAACCACCTAGTTCAACTCAGCTGAAGTTCTTAACGAATGGCAGATGCAGTCCTTGAGATTTCTTGGGCTCAGATCATTTAGGTATGGTCAATACCAGCACATTAAATTGTGCCCAGAAACAGAACTTAATTGGCTCCCAGTGTTTCAGAATTAGGGAACTATGTTCTGAAGGCTTTGCTGCAGTCAACAGTCTAGCAGCTTTATTCCAGGCTAGCTGAAATTTCCAAACAGTCTTCAAAGGCAGCCCTATGTAAAGCACATTACAGTAATCAAGGCCAGATGTTACCATAGATGGATAACAGAAGGATAACTTTGGTCCTAAAATGGATGCAGCTGTTTCACAAACTGAAGCTTTGTATAAAAGACATTATTTCAGCATGCAGTTGCAAAGTTGGTGGTTCCTTTTTTTTTTTAAACCTCCGTCTCAAACGGTTTAAAAGTAACTGCCTGGGATCATGTGTGTATATCGATGATATGAGTTTTCAGACTCTCTCTTCCTTTCCCTGGAACTGGGTTGTGGGACGATTTCTGAAGAAATGTTCTTGGATCCAACAACCACTGTGCAGGGTGTATTTGAGGCTCCAGTTTGTTCTGGCTTCCTCAGAGAAAACCTGGGAAGAAATGACAGCTACATCTGCTAAAATTTATAGTGTAGGTATTCCCTGAGTCCTTCACTCAGACCTCAGACTTCCCATTCCCAGCATTTTTTTTCATGAGGTATGTTTCTTTTTCTATTTGTATCTGCCAATTTATTGGCTTGCTATCAAGTTGGGTTTATGAAACCAAACTGATCTTTCTGTCTTTAAAACTGTATTTCACACAGATATAGGCATGACTGTTACTTCTGGGATGGAAATACTGGGAAAACAGAAGAGTAGTTCTTATAGGTGTGTGTGTGGGAGGGAAATCAGTACTTGTACAATTTAAAGGGAGGTTGTGAAGAGCTTCGTCTTCAATCCCATCCCATCTATCTCTCCTGAGGGGTGTCTATGTAGTAGTGTGTACAGGAGATGCGATGGCTCTGCACAGCGTTAATTGAGCACTTCTGACTTCTTCAGAAATGTGTAACATGCTGATAATGGTCCTTGAAAATCACAGCTTGAAACTATTTAATTTCCATTATGGGCTGCTGAAACAGCCCTTCCTGTTCCAGCACACACTTCCTGCAGAGAGTTGTTTGGTGCTAGGCACTGTGGTTGCAGTAGGCTGTTCTGTTCTGACAGAAAATGAGAAGGCAGGCAAGAGAAGCTGTGGGAAAGGAATCATCCTTTTCCCTCAGGTTAGCTCAGTGGGCTTAGATCTTCCTTTCTTCCAGACCATGGATGGCTTTGTGTGTTCAATTCTTCCTTTTTGGAGGGTGGGGGTGGTATGTTTTGCATTTGTGTTTGTGTGTGTGACCATGCCTGGAAGTCATGGCAATCTCTGGCAGCTCCTACTGGGGCACAGAGAACATTCAGAGAAGTGGTTTGATAGCCTGCCTCTCTACCTCCCGATTCCTGGTATTCTCTGGAAGTCTCCCTTCCAAATACTTGCCTGTATTGGCTCTGCTTAGCATCCAAGATCTGACAATATCAGGCTTGCCTGAACTATTCAGGTAGGGGCCATGCGTGTTCACTTTCATACTCAAAGCCCCAAGCCCCCAAAGCCACATAGTAAGAAGGAGCCCCTCTCCCCATCCTGAAGATGTTCCCGCACTGCTATGGTGACATAAGACTGTGGGGATGATTTGGATGGTTCTGAGTCATGTACACCACACTAAAACTTCAAGAAGCCTGGCTATTTGTGCAGCAGTTCAAGGAGGGAATGAGATGATAGAATCTCTGGAGCACACAGTAATGGACTGTACCACAAAAAGGGGAGGGCAACAGCAAAACCCAACCCAACAAAACAGATTAGGTAACAACAACAAGTTGAGTGAGCAAGCTTTAAAAAATATGGAACCAGAATAACCAAAAGTATGCTTTAATAAGAACAATACTTTTCACAGGAAGCAACAGAACACAAAAAATAGCTTATCCAATATTAAACAGCCAATAAAACAATATCTGCAATAAATATATGGCACAATAATTTATTGTCTTGCCATATAACAAATATTTATCATTTAATTAGTTTTAGCAAGGACACCAACAGATGTTTGTCACCTAATATGTTAATCCAGCAAAAGGAAGGGTGCCGTCATCTGAAGAAGAGGTGCCCACATTACCTGTGGCAGTACATTCTGTTCTTCTGATGTGGGTTCATAGTATGAATCTTCCTACTTTTGCTTTAATAATGACCCTCTTCTGCATCCTGCTCTGCACCCAAAGCACATGAAGGAAGTTTCAAAGGTGCTTATGTTTTAGTGCTTGTTTTTCCACCTCTTCTGGCCCACTAGAGAATTGGGCTCAGTGTGCAACTAACTTGAAACAAGACCCTGCTGGCACATCATCTGGGCTTCTTCAACAGGTGTCACCTGCTGGCTCTCAGGCTTCCTTCACCAGTAGAATTGATATTTGCCTGCCCATGGCAAGCCAACGCCTGCCCCTATGGCCCCAATCCCCCCAACCTTGAGAAAATGAGGAACAGGAGAAAAAAATGACAGGAAAATGGCCTCCATAGCAGTGCTCTAGGAATTTCATTACGTCTCTATGGCCTTTACTACGCAGAAGCGACATCACATCCTCCCCAAACTCCACCTTCTGCAGGCCCTGCCCTCAACACCTCCCAGCATTTGCCAAAGGCAACTCTATCAACCCTGAGGCTGTTGTCCCACACCTTACCGATTGCCCATGATTTGTCCTCCCCAGGACCAAGGCGGCATGGGTCCTTGTAGCGTGTAAACAAGGAGTGCTGCTGCTCAAGCTTGTCATCTACAAGGGGAAGAGAAAAATCAAAGGGGAAGCAAACCAATTGGAGGTGAAGAAAGGAAGAGGAGCATCCCTGAGGGCTGAACTTGGGAGGACAAAAAGCAAGAGGGGACCATGTAAATGGACCCGTTCCAGTTAAAATCAACCCAGATGCTTCAAAAATGCCACCTGTGTCTTTTCAGATATTTCTTCTTTCCCTTTTATTTGAAGAAGGACCATCTCTTTCCACACAGTCCCATGAACAATCTATGGTTGACTGTCTGTTGGCTATTCCACTACTTAGGGTAGCCAGCCTGGCACTGACCAGTGCCCAGGCCTTTTCTGTTGTGGCTCTAGCTCTGTGGAATGAGCTCCATGAAGAGGTGAGGGAGGCCTCGGAGATCTGCTGGAGATGCTGTAGGGCCTCTCTGTTTACCAGGGCTTTTTGGCAGGGTTTGAATGGCAGGCATCTTTTAAGGGTGGGGAAGAGATTTGAGGATTTGCTATTTTACCATGAAGAAAGGTGGGGTGTAAATGTTTTGTTAAGCAAGTAAGTGAGTAAAAAAGTAAGTGTGGATGTCCACCCAAGGAAGGTAAGACTAAGCAGAAGCCCTTGGCAGCCCTAAAATGTTCAGTGATTTATTTCACTACTGTTATGCTGTTCATGCTGTGTGTGTGAATAAAGGCTTGTGGATTTTCCACCTAGGTGTGGAAATGTCTTGGAGCCAACTGTATGTTCAGCCTCTGAGGAAATCTAAGTTCAACTCTCCATCTGAGTCAGCCTTTTCTCTCCATTTCACCCAGTTCCCCTCCATATTGCAGCTTCTAGTCCTACATGGCTATTGTCTGCCCAAGTTCCACCATCCTAAGTCTAGGTGATCAAAGGGTACCTCTTCGTCTTCCTTCCATTAGTGGAAAACTGGTTGGATCCAACCCACTGCTCAGCCAAGCTGCCTACTATAATCTGCTGTGAAGCTAATAGTGTATAAAATGCTGAAAGCCAAAAGCATCCCTGTTATTGCTGCACTTCTAGCCAGATAAAACTTCAGCATTTCTTTTCAGTTTTCCCCGGGGAATCCCATGAGTGGGCATAAAAGGTGCTAATGATATCATTTGTCACTGTCTACTGTCAAGGCAACAAAACTAATATATTTATGTCTCTCTCTCTTTTTAAGAAAAGAACAACCTTTACAGTTAAAAATAAAATCATGTGAAGGTGACTCTGATTCAATCACCTCTATAGGCCCCTCTTCTGCACAGCGCAATGTCTACATTTGTGTTTGGCTGGTTATTTAACATACTGATTTAAGAAACATACGGCCCCGCTTTTCCCAAAAAACTATCCAAGCTGCCTAACAGTCACAAAACGAAAATACAATAACCCAGACAGTAAAGATCCAATCAAATTATAGATAATACTGTTGAGTAAAACCAGCACACAATAATGAAAAATTTGCAGAACAATAAAACCAGGAATCCAAGGATGTGGCAAGAAAACGGGACTTTGTAACCCATGCTGTTAACAAGAAGAGCCTTAATGCTGGCAATCTGAGAAGTGAGTGAAATAAAAGGGAATTTATAAGGTTGCCAGCCTCCAAGTGGCACCTGGAGATTTCCCACAATTACTGTTGATCTCCAGATGGCCATGATCAGCTCCCCTGGAGAAAACAGCTGCTTTGGAGGATGGGCTCTAGAGCATTATATCCTGCTGAGGTCCCTCCCTTCCTCAAACACTGCTGTTCCCAGGCTCCACCCCAAAAATCTCTAGGTATGTCCCAAAACAGAGCTGGAAGTCCCAGGGCCTGAAGTCCTCCCAAAATTACTATTGATCTCCACACTACAGGGATCGGTTCCATTGGAGGAAATGGCAACTCCAGAGGGTGGATTCTATGGTAGCACAGCCCCACTGGACTCCCTCCTCTCCCGAAACTCTGCCTTCCCAGGCACTGCCCCCCCAAATCTCCAGGAATTGACTAAGCCAGAAATGGCAGCCCTAGAAGGCCCCAATGCAACCTCTAAACTGTGGAGTCTTGTTAGCAAAAATTTCTACTTTGTGGCAACTTGCATTAAAGTTGCAAGCTACTATATAAATTTGTTTGCTCTGGGGCCATTTTTCCATAAGACAAATATGTATGAGCCAGAGGCTAAAAAACTGTGAGCTAGCTCACACTAACTCAGCTTAGAGGGAACACTGGAAGATTACATCAATTTCAAAAAGGATTTTTTGGGGAGGAGGGGAAACAGAGAGGGAAGGACTTCATCTTACCTGACGAGCAATTGTCAAAGTTCAGATCCCCGCAGAGTACATCAAATGCCACCAGCTCCTCTGGATTGGCTGTGCTGGAGGAGGAGGTAGATTTTCTGAAATCAGACAGCCAATCCTGAAGCAGATCCAGTTGTTCACACCGAACAGTAGTGTCTCCTGGAGGGAATAACAAAACAGAAGGGGGGAAAAACCAATCTGGAATGTTTCAGGTTTCATAATATTGGGAAAGGTCACGTCTAGAGTGCCCAGTCCTAAAATGCAGCTTAAAAAAAAATAAAACTAAAGTAAAACAGAAATCAAGCAGAACCGTTATCCCAGCAGCAGCTTTGGTGAACTGCTTCTTCAGATACTATGAAATGGAAATTTCATAACATTTATAGCCAAAGGAGAGCCGGTTTGGTGTAGTGGTTAAGTGTGTGGACTCTTATCTGGGAGAACCGGGTTTGATTCCCCATTCCTCCACTTACAGCTGCTGGAATGGCCTTGGGTCAGCCATAGCTATCGCAGGAGTTGTCCTTGAAAGGGCAGCTGCTGTGAGAGCCCTCTCAGCCCCACCAACCTCACAGGGTGTCTGTTGCGGGGGGAGAAGATATAGGAGATTGTAAGCCGCTCTGAGTCTCTGATTCAGAGAGAAGGGCAAGGTATAAATCTGCAGCCTTCTTCAAAATCACGACGTTAAAAAAAACGGGGGGGAGGGGTGTAATCCAGGGGTGTTAACAGTTAAGGAGCAATGAGACAGGTCCCGTATCCCAGCCCAGCCATGGGCTTTAATTATAGAGGAGGTTTCCAGATGGTGACAAGCTCCTTTGGTTTCCCTTCTACCAGTGTGGCAGCTGATACAGAGCAGCAGCAACAGGGCTTCTACATGGCAGGTTTCCTCACAGTTTCCACGCAGCAGCCACCCTCTGCTCCCTGGGCCACAAGGGCTTTTTCAGTTTTTAAAACAATTGGCCATGAAACATTGCTATATTGCTATAACACTATAACAATATGTGTAACAGGTTCTCTGAATTCCCTGCTTTCCCAGCTAGAGACTGACAAATGGAGGTCTGCAAAATTCATTGGGGAGGGGGAAGTGTCTGGGAGCCGCTCCAAGCTCGGAGCGGCTCTAGTGCTTGCCACTGCTGAACACGGAGCAGCTCCCAGTATCTATGGCAGCAGCAGCAAGGCCCTGAATGGCTTCCAGAATTTGCCTGGGCCCAGAAAAACTCCTGGCATCTGCCACTGCTATGGCAGGGCCCAGAGCAGTGCCTGAATGGTTTGCAGTAGCTTCCAGGCTTCACCATAAAGGTAAGAAGGAAAGAGCAGAGAATACTGCTTTACTGCGAGAGGGGGATTTAAACCCTCCTGTGCATTTTTTTAAAAAGCAGAATTTTCTGCTAACTTGGGGAGTGCTCCAAGTTTGCCAAAAAATATTTAGCCTCTGTGTGGTCTAGGCTGCCCAATCCCGTTTTTACAGGCTTCCTCCAGGAAGCCCCGCCCCCACAGTCACCATGAAGTTTTAGAGCTCCTGCAGGTTTAGAAACCTGCAAACAGGTCTGTGTGCCTTTAAGGCTGAGCAGGAAGCAGGAAGGGCTTCATGGGAAAGGGTCATTAACAGTTTCGAAGGAGAAAGGCCCCTCTCTTTCTTTTGCTTTCAGTTTTCAGAGCAAGTAAAGATCTGCAGGAACAAGACCCAGTAAGTATTTGTGAGTGTGAGAGAGGGAGGGGGCAGGGGATTCCCTGGTTTGGAGGCCCTCCCCCCGCTTTAGAAAGTGACTGGGGGAGGAGGGAAATGTCTACTGGACGCTCTATTATTCCCTGTGGAGAACGATTCCCATAGGAAATAATGGGGAATTGATCCGCAGGTATTGGGGGCTCTGGGGGAGCTATTTTTTAAGATAGAGGCACCAAATTTTTAGTATAGCATCTAGTGCTTCTCCCCAAAATACCCCCCAAGTTTTAAAATGATTGGACCAGGGGGTCCAATTGTATGAGCCCCAAAATATGGTGCCCCTATCCTTCATTATTTCCTATGTAAGAAAGGCATTTGAAAAGGTGTGCTGTCCCTTTAAATCTGATGGCCAGAACTCCCTTGGAGTTCAGTTATGCTTGTCACACCCTTGTTCCTGGCTCCGCCCCCAAAGTCCCCAGATATTTCTTGAATTGGACTTGGCAACCCTAGTGTGGCCTCAATCCACAGATTTAGCTACCCACAAATGGAGGCCATGAGTGGCTACTAGAATATAGCATTTCTCAGTCTCTAACTTTCTCTTTTCTGCCCTCCCTCCAAGGAGCTCAAGGGCTGCCAGCTCCAGGTTGGGAAATACCTGGAGACTATGGAAGTGGAGCCTGCTGAAGGTGGGCTTTGGGAAGGGGAAGGACTGCAATTGCGTAGAGTGTCACAGAGTCCACCTTCCAAAGCAACCATTTTCTTTAAGTGAACTGATCTCTGTCTCCTGGAAACCAACTGTAACAGTGGGAGATCGCCAGCCATCACCTGGAAGTTGGTAACCCTAAGCTTAAGGTGGGGGTTCAGGGCAGTCTCTCATGGGGGCCAAACTAAATGTTACCATTTAGGACTTGGGGACCCCAGCTTGTGTTTCTTCAGCCTCACTGTGGGAACTGACTTCTGGGGGAGGAAGCTCCATATATTTAGATACTACATGTAGAGCTGCAAAACTGGAGAAATAACTTTCTTCCCCCCACATAGTTTTCAGGTGGGAAAATGGATGGGAAGGAGGCAGGAGAACTTCTCCCCCTGCCCTCAGCACTTGTAAAGAAGCCATTCCATGAAGCTGCTATGTGGTTGTAGGCAATACAAGTTGGGTCTGTCTGAGAAACCCAGGGTGGTTTCACACAGATTTGCCCCAACCTAGTCCTGCCTCCCAATCGGATTAAAAGTGCATGATCACATGAGCACATCTGCCCTCCGAGCTGCACCCGCTCTCACCCTGTCTCCATACGGCTCCTATCTGCATCAAAAAGCTACCTGGATTTTCTGGTATCATCCCCCTGAATCGGATGTAGGTCGCATAATCAGTACTGTCTGAATGCCCTGGAGCGACTCATAAGCAGAAGAGCTGTGTGATCGCACTGAGCTGTTTCTGGCAAGGTTGGGGTGTTTTTTCCCCTCACCCCTCTCCGAGGTGCACTTGTCCGCTTCTCCGATGGCGCACACGCACAGGGGCCCTTTTTTAAAAAGACAACCCTTTCTGCATCGGGTCCATGGTTGAGCTGGGCTAGCAGTGTGAATGGGCAACCAGAAACCACTGCCGGGATCCTGCCGCTTCGGCAGCGGCTATCTAGTTGCCCAAAAACAGTTCAAACTGAAGCAGTTTTTTTCGCAATGGGATAAGATTGTGTCAATTTCACAGTGTGAAACCAGCCCCAGCTCCAGCTCTTTAAAAACTGATAACTTTTCATTTGGCCCTGAGAACATGAGGTTTGCATCTCTCTCCCTCCTGTTTCTCTGCCCTGCTTTACATGGGTTGTGCTTCCTTTACAAGAGCTTCATGTAGGGTTGCCAATTTCCAAGTAGCACCTGGATCTCTCCTGCCATTACACTTGATCCCCAAGCAATCAAGATCAGTTCCCCTGGAGAAAAATGGCTGCTTTGGAAGGCGGACTCTATGGCACTATGTCCTGCTGAGGTCCCTCCCTCACCAAGCCCCGCCCTCTCCAGGTTCCACCCCACAAATCTCCCGGTATTTCCCAACTCAGAACTGGCAATCCCAGCTACACTTAGTCTTCTGCACTCACACATGGCTGGATCACAGCCAAAGAGTCTGGCATCCTTGGTAAACACGCGTCTAGATTTTATAAGCAAATGGGTGCTTTTCTCCCAGCATTTTATTTTTCTAAAAGGAAAAAATGGAAGAAAACCGCCTTTTGTTTCCCTTCTTTGGTATGAAACATTTCAAGAAATTATACCTCTTTCAGACCAATACAAAAGATTGCTCAAGAATGGGTGAGTTTGTTCCCTTGCATGCACAAATGTTAAGTTGCATAAATGATGCTTTAAGAGAGCTTGCTTGTCTCTCTCTTTACAGTACAAATGACCAACTGGCATGGCGTAATGAGAGTTATTCTAAAACACAACAGATCTGGTGCTTGAGCATTTGGTCAGCTGCCTCTCTTTTGTGGGGAAGCATCTTTCAGTCTTAAATGGAACAGTTTTTAACCACTTAAGCAGCACATGTGGAGAGACAAAGGGTACAATCACACAAGCAGTTTGGCCAGACATCTCCCTCTCCTCTGGATTAAATGGGCAGGATCCAGGGGTTGAATTCTAGAAGGAGCTCCTTTGCATATTAGGCCACTCACCCTGGATGTAGCCAATCCTCCAAGAGCTTACAAGGCTCCTTTTTGTAAGCTTTTGGAGGATTGGCTACATCAGGGATGTGCGGCCTAACATGCAAAGGAGCTCCTGCTAGAATTGCACCCCTGGTGGGATCACATGCACACATCTGGCTCCCATGCCCCACTCATCCTTCCCTTGTGCTAAAACAACTCCCATGTGGAAATTTTGGTGGCTACCTTGGTGAAGCACTTCCATGGCGGGTTTCCAGGCTTCTGATCAGCCAGATGCATCATGGAAACACGAGTGATGGGACTGTTCCACTCAGTTTCCAGTGTGTCCTCCGCTCCTCGAATTCCACTCTGATGTACACTTCAGTGCCCCAAAAGAACGTGGCTAGGAGCATGTGTGCACTTGTCTGCATCTGCACATGCACAGCATGATTTTTTGGGGGGGGGGGGGGCGGGGAGCCCAACTCAGTTGCAGATCTGTGGTTGTAACATGTTAACAATGTGGACAACCCCACAGGCCTGTGGCACTATGATGCCTGCTTACGGGTGCTGTCTGATGGACAGAAACTGCCCCAAACTCAAGTGGCTTATTTAAAGCCAAGCTACTGTCCCGGTGGCAACCTGCCTGTCTGACCATGCCCAAAGATTTAAATTCAACAAGTTAGCTTTTCTGGGGATGTGGAATGGTATAGTATAGCCCAAAAGACTGGCACAACCACATTTAACTTTAAAAGTGATAAATTCTCTGAGATGAGGAGGCATGTGAAGAGGAAACTGAAAGGAAAGGTAAATACGGTCAAAACCCTTGGGGAAGCTTGGAGGCTATTTAAAACTACAATCCTAGAAGCTCAGATAAAATATATACCACAAGTTAGGAAAGGCACAAACAGGTATAAAAAAAGGCCTGCATGTTTAACAAACAAAGTAATGGGAGCTGTAAAAAGTAAGAAGGACTCCTTTAAGCGGTGGAAAACCAGTCCAAGTGAGATTAATAAAACGGAACACAGGCTGTGGCAAATCAAAAGCAAGACTGTGATCAGGCAGGCAAAAAGGGACTATGAGGAGCATATTGCAAAAACATAAAGACCCACAATAAAAATTTCTTCAAATATATTAGAAGCAGGAAACCAGCCAAGGAGGTAGTGGGCCCTTGGATGACCAAGGAGTCAAAGGATTACTAAAGGAGGATAGGGAAATGGCTGAGAAGCTGAATGCATTTTTTCCTCCGTCTTCACTGCGGAAGATGAGAAGTGTTTGCCTGCTCCAGAACCACTTATATTGGAAGGGGTGTTGAAAGACCTGAGTCAGATCGAGGTGACGAGAGAGGAGGTCCTACAATTGATAGACGAATTAAAAACTAATAATTCATCAGGTCTGGATGGCATACATCCAAGAGTTCTGAAAGAACTTAAAGTTGAACTTGTGGATCTTCTGACAAAAATCTGTAATCTTTCATTGAAATCTGCCTCCGTTCCTGAGGACTGGAAGGTAGCAAATGTCACCCTGATCTTTAAAAAGGGTTCCAGAGGAAATCAGGGAAAGTACAGGCCAGTCAGTCTGACTTCAATACCAGGAAAGTTGGTAGAAACCATTATCAAGGACAGAATGAGTAGGCACATTGATGAACACGGGTTATTGAGGAAGACTCAGCATGGGTTCTGTAAGGGAAGATCTTGCCTCATTAACCTGTTACATTTCTTTGAGGGGGTGAACAAACATGTGGACAAAGGAGACCCAATAGATGTTGTTTACCTTGACTTCCAGAAAACTTTTGATAAAGTTCCTCATCAAAGGCTCCTTAGAAAGCTCGAGAGTCATGGAGTAAAAGGACAGGTCCTCTTGTGGATCAAAAACTGGCTGATTAATAGGAAGCAGAGAGTGAGTATAAATGGGCAGTCTTCGCAGTGGAGGATGGTAAGCAGTGGGATGCTGCAGGGCTTGGTACTGGGTCCCATGCTCTTTAACTTGTTCATAAATGATTTTGGAGTTGGGAGTGAGCAGTGAAGTGGCCAAGTTTGCAGATGACACTGCAGGGTTGTGAGAACCAGAGAGGATTGTGAGGCACTCCAAAGGGATCTGTTGAGGCTGGGTGAGTGGGCGTCAGTGTGGCAGATGAGGTTCAATGTGGCCAAGTGCAAAGTAATGCACATTGGGGCCAAGAATCCCAGCTACAAATACAAGTTGATGGGGTGTGAACTGGCAGAGACTGACCAAGAGAGAGATCTTGGGGTCGTGGTAGATAACTCACTGAAAATGTCAAGACAGTGTGCAATTGCAATAAAAAATGTCAACACCATGCTGGGAATTATTAGGAAGGGAACTGATAACAAATCAGCCAGTATCATAATGCCCCTGTACAAATCGATGGTGCGGTCTCATTTGGAGTACTGTGTGCAGTTCTGGTCGCCGCACCTCAAAAAGGATATTATAGCATTGGAGAAAGTGCAGAGAAGGGCAACTAGAATGATTAAAGGGTTGGAGCACTTTCCCTATGAAGAAAGGTTGAAACACTTGGGGCTCTTTAGCTTGGAGAAACGTCGACTGCGGGGTGACATGATAGAGGTTTACAAGATAATGCATGGGATGGAGAAAGTAGAGAAAGAAGTACTTTTCTTCCTTTCTCACAATACAAGAACTCGTGGGCATTCGATGAAATTGCTGAGCAGTCAGGTTAAAACGGATAAAAGGAAGTACTTCTTCACTCAAAGGGTGATTAACATGTGGAATTCACTGCCACAGGAGGTGGTGGTGGCTACAAGCATAGCCAGCTTCAAGAGGGGATTGGATAAAAATATGGAGCAGAGGTCCATCAGTGGCTATTAGCCACAGTGTGTGTGTGTGTGTGTATAATTTTTTGGGGCCACTGTGTGACACAGAGTGTTGGACTGGATGGGCCATTGGCCTGATCCAACATGGCTTCTTCTATGTTCTTATGTTCTTATCTCATAAGCTAAGCAGGATTGGTACTTGGATAGCACAACCTCACCATTGTTAGTGCCCAAAGTCACCAACTGATTTTATTTTGGGCTATTATTGTATTGATTTGTTTTTACTAATTAATTGTATTGCTGTTTTAGCTTGTTACCTGCCCTGAGCCTTGTGATGCTGAGGAAGGTGGGCTTAAGGTCTAATAAAATAAATAAAGAATAGACCACCAAGGAAGACTCCACAGAAGAAGGCCATGGCCAACCACCTCTGCTTCTCACTTGTTTTGAAAGCCCCTTGCTGAGGTTGCTATGAGTGGGTTTCAATGACAGCACTTATGTATGTGTGTACATACTTAGTCTTCTAGAACTCTTTTAACATTTAAAGCAGTTCACAATATTTACTCCAGCATACTAATTACAACAGGTATCACTAACCCAATATTGCAGACAGGGAGACTGAGGAATGCCAAGCATCACCTAGTGAGCGTCTAGCAAAAGTCTTACATAAATTGAGGTTGTCCTGCTTCATTGAGCGTTTTAGTCGCTACCTGACCTGAACTTCCCCTGCAAGCATTAGTTTTGGAAAGGTGGATCGGCAATAGCAATTTTAAAAAAACCTTTCCCCAGTCGCCCCATCTGAACTTTGATCTGACGCATAAAGCCAATTTTTTTTAATGAAATCCAAATTAGCCCTGGGCAAAAAAGAACTGGAACAAAACCAGAAAGCCAATTAAGGATGGAATCAAAGACACGATTCGCAAAAGTTATATTGGAAAGCTGTGGCTTACTTGTAGATCATGGAACAGGCCAAGTGGAGAAGCCTCCATGGAAGCCAAGAATGATCACTAGGACCTGTACTGGGGTACAGATGAGGTTGGGTTTCTTTGCTAATGATGGGCTATGCATTTTTTCTCTGTGCTTCTGTTGGGATTCTCAGCTCTGATCTTTGGAGTATCTTGGCTTATCCTTCAGAAACTCCTGCAGTCAAAAGCAGCTGCAAAATTGCCCACTGTGGAAAAAGTTCTTCCATTCCAGCCACAGAGCTTTGGCACAAAGCAAACCCAGGCTCTTCCTTCTTCACAGCAACTATATATTATTGTGCCCATTTTGCTAATGGGACAACTGAGTCCAAAGCCAGCTGATTTCCTAAGGACATAGAGTGAGCCTACGTCTGAGGAGAGACATGAGAAAACTTCTTCCCAAGTACAACACTCATAAGAATAAGAATATAACCAATATATTGTTTTAACCATGCCAGGTGTGTAGCTCCACTCGATGCCATATATCTCAATTTGCATTCACACTGAATCTAATACATGGATCTCATTGTTAAACAAGTGTATTGTTTTAAATTTATTTATTTTATCAAATTTATATCCCGCCCTCCCCTAACGGGGAAATAAATAAACCCTTTCATTTCCTATATCTATATTATCTGTTTTCCATGCTAATGGGCAGATGGAACAAGGTTTACATTTTTGATGACCCCCTGTAGGGAAGTCATTCTGAACTGGTGGACATTGCTGGGTTATATACGAAGTCTAAAGGTCCAGCATTCTGCCTGCAACACTGGTAGGGCTACCCTTGGAGGCAACAGGTAGGCTACAACTGGTGCTGAATACAGCAGCTGGGACAGTTGTTCCCAACATGGTGCCCACAGGCACCATAGCAGCAGCAAGGACTTGGACCCAGAAGTGATGTCATGATGCTCTAGGATTTTTGTCACCTCTATGTGTTTTCCCAAGATGTAGGAGTTTGCCTGCCACCACCAGGAGCATGGTGAGCCTGTTTCCCAAGTAGTATATGGGGAAAGCTCTGACCTTGCATGGGTATCAGAGGTTCTGTAAAGCACTGCTCTTTTGTTATGCTTCTGGTAGCCCAGGAGTGCTTCATCTGTCAGAAAGATACTGTATTTCTTTTTTAAAAGTTTATGGAAGGAGGAGGAGGAGGAGAGTTGGATTTATCCACTGCCCTTTCACTTGGAGTGGCTTACAATCCCCATCCTTCTCCTCACAACAGACACCCTGTGAGGTAGGTGGGGCTGAGAAAGCACAGAGAGAACTGCTCTTGAGAGAACTGGGATTGACCCAAGGTCACCCGGCTGGCTGCATGTGAAGGTGGGGAATCAAACCCAGTTATCCAGCTTAGAGTCCACTGCTCTTAACCATTACACCAAACTGGCTTTGAGACCTGTTGATAGGGAGAAGAGTGCAGTATAAATATTTGAAGAGAAAGAGGATATTTGAAAGGGGGGGGTGAGGAGAAAGGAAGGAAGGAGGGGAGGGAAGTGAGGTCTTTCAGTTGTTCATCTTTAAATGCCAATCAAGGGCTAGCACTTGATGCTGCTGATGCCTTTCCAGAAGAAGAAAACGAAGCAGGCACTGGACGTGGTTGCCTGTCAAGTCAGGCTCAAGAGTGACCCACCAAGGCCTATGTGCTCAGCCTGGCTTGCATCATCGGGTGGCTGTCCCTCACTTGCAGAGTTTGATTTATTGCCCAGCGTAACCGTCTGCAGAACAGGCTGTAAATATCCATGCCTTACTTTCTCAGATCATCATTCACGCCATCCAGTTGTCTAACTTCAAGGATAATTTGGGGCTGTTTGGAAATCTTCCTTTCCAATCCGCAATAGCAGCTTGCATGTATATTGTCATTAACTCCTTCTGAACTGCCTTCTGCCTCCTGTTGAGTCATCCAGCAGTTTACAGTGATCTATTTCCCGGCAGTCGGGGGGCCTGATTTGGACTGGCCCCAGGGCATGCAAGGAAAAGAGACTTCTGACTTGACCACTGCCTCATTTTCCCTATCTTGAAGTGGCCCTCTGTATCCCTCCACCCACTGGGCAAATTTAAATGTAGCCAGTAGGACCAGTATCAGTACCGCATAAGGATGCCAATTCCAGATTGGAAACTTTCTGGAGATTTGGGGCGCAGAGCCCAGGGGGGGCAAAGTTTGAGATGGGGCAAGAGCTCCGCCAGGTATAGGGGCTGTTCAGTCGCACAGTATAATCAGTTGTTGCTGTTGTTTCATACCGGATTAAAAGTGGCTGATCAGATAGCAACATCTGCCTCCCGGTATTAACACGCAGTAGCCCGCCCCCCCCCAATCTTCAGAACCGGAGTATTTTGTTACCTGCTCCTTTGCGGTGTTTTTTGAGTTCTCCGGTTTCACCTCGTAGTTTCCCGTCTGGATAGTTCTCAACCAACTTCCGGATGTCTGAAGGCTGTCCTGGAGCAAAAGGAGCCTCAGACATGCGGTTTATGGTCACCATTTTTTTTTTTACTACTTAGCGATATGTGCATAACTGCATAATCACATAATGTTTTAACCTATGTGCATGCACATGTCCACACATGTGCATAATGTGCACATGCACATAATGTGCTTAAAAGTGGAGAAAAAAAGAACTGCATGGTGCCATCGCGAGGATGGCAGAAGACGGTTTCACCGTGGAGTGATTCGAATTGCAGTATGGCAGTCTGATCGATAATATCCGGAACAAAGATATTCGGAACAGAACCGTGTCTGTTTAACACGGACTCAACACGCTGTGTGAACAGGGTCTTAATGTCTTATAATCCACCCTCAAAGAAGCCACTCTCTGCAAGGAAACTGGTCTCTGCAGCCTGGAGAACAGCTGTAATTCCACAAGATCTCCAGACCCTAACTGGAAATTGGCAACCCATCAAATCATCAGAAATTCTACTGGCACTTGGGAGCCCACTGTGTTGATGACCAGGGAAGAGATACTACAATTCACTTTGCAATTGTAAGATGACATGGGGGGGGGGGCAATGGGGTTTTCACCTCAACTCTGGACTGCCTGTTCTAATTGGGACTCAGCCTGCCACATCAAGACCAAGCTGCTTTTACATTGGGGTTTCTGCTGAACAGCTTTGGCCATCTACCCACTAGCATATCTGTTTGTCCAGCTTATCCAGGGCTCATCCTTGTTCTCCCTGTTTTGCTTAAACAGACTGTGGCATCTCTAGACCATCAGCTTTGAAACAAGAGCTCCCCAGTATTGGAGAGGTTTGCTGGGGAGAAACTTCTGGAGTGGTCAGCTCTTGACTGCAATAGACTTTTTTGCTGACTGCCAGGGCAATCATGACTCACACAGCATTAAGCTCTTTCCTCTCTCCAAGGAGCCAGTGAATGTTTCCCACAGGAGGCTGAGAAGTCTTCCAAGAGCTCTTTTGTTTTCGCAGATAATTTCCCCTTTTGCCCACTGCATCTAAAGGGAGTTACGTTCAAGCTTCTCTTCCCCCCCACCAGTGGCCAGGTTTGTCGTTTCAGTCTCCTGACTTTCAAATTAGGCTGCCGCTTTGGATTCTTTCAGACGTGTTTCAAAAGCTAAGCAGAGAAGCTCTTTTAATCCCAGCCTTCTCCTCTTCCTTTTGAATGCACCAATTCCTCTGAGTGTTGACAGAGAACCAGTGTTATTTAATGTCAAGAGAGAGAGAGAGAAATCTGGATCTGAGTTCACCATGGGAGTTCATCTTGGGTCAGAAGTACTTCTTCACCCAAAGGGTGATTAACATGTGGAATTCACTGCCACAGGAGGTGGTGGTGGCTACAAGCATAGCCAGCTTCAAGAGGGGACTGGATAAACATATGGAGCAGCGGTCCATCAGGGGCTGTTAGCCACAGTGTATTGTTGGAACTCTCTGTCTGGGGCAAGTGATGCTCTGTATTCTTGGTGCTTGGGAGAGACAACAGTGTGAGGACTTCTAGTGTCCTGGCCCCACTGATGGACCTTCTGATGGCACCTCAGTTTTTTGGCCACTGTTGTGACACAGAGTGTTGGACTGGATGGGCCATTGGCTTCTCTTACGTTCTTATGTCAGGAGCTGTCTGTCTTTTAGCCTACCTCACAGGGTTGCTATGAGGATAAAAACTAGATGGAAGCCTATGCATTGCTACCACAAACTCAGTGAAGGAAGGGGAGGGTGATGTAAAGGAGGTTCCCCTCTGGCCTGAGGGTAAGCACTACATCTTCCAATTTTATCACTGTGTACTTTAAACAACTTGTTTGCTTTTGCAAATGCAGCCGTCATTGAATAAAAGAACACTTCAAATGCATCTTAATCTTTTAGCAAAGAATGGGGGGAGGATGGTGATCCTCATAAACAGTTTTTATTATTCATGCAGACAACTCTGATAGCAAATTAAAAGCAGTTGGTGTGACGACTGCAGCAGTTGAGCCATGAAGGATATGTAATTAAGTGCATGAATGGGGTTGCCAACCTCCAGGTGGGGCCTGGACACCTCTTGGAATGACAATTCATCTCCAGATTACAGAGTACTATTTCTCTGGGGGGAAATTAGCATCTCTGGCTCCTGAATGAGGAAGTAAGGGCTGGGGCAAGTGAGACCAACAGCAGTAAGAGTGAAACAGTGGCAGAGAAGGCCAAGGTTATTACCCCACCCCTCACATCTGCTCCCAGAGTTCACTCCTTCACTTTGCCTCATTATGCTACAGCAGCGGTCCCCAACCTTTTTGGCACCAGGGACCAGTTTTGTGGAAGACAAATTTTCCACAGACCGGGGGGTGGGGGATGGTTTCAGGATGATACAACTGTGCATTGAATTTCTAAAGTGTTAGGTGTGGTGGTTAAGTGTGCGGACTCTTCTCTGGGAGAACCGAGTTTGATTCCCCACTCCTCCACTTGCAGCTGCTGGAATGGCCTTGCGTCAGCCATAGCTCTTGCAGAGTTGTCCTTGAAAGGGCCACTTCCATGAGAGCTCTCTCAGCTCTACCCACCTCACAGGGTGTCTGTTGTGGGAAAGGAAGATAAAGGGGATTGTGAGTCGCTCTGAGACTCTGAAATTCGGCATGGAGGGCAGGATATAAATCCAATGTCGTCTTCTTATTATTACTACATTGTAATATATAATGAAATAATTATACAACTCACGGCCTGGTTGCTAACAGACCACAGACTGGTACTGATCCACGGCCCGGGTGTTGGGGACCCCTTTCTGTGCTACAGAAAGTCTTCAGGTGGTTGGGGTTGGTGGAACAGCAGCATGTTTTGGTTCTTAGTTCAGAGCTGGAATTCCCTCTGGCAATAAGCAGCCTGCTCTTTTCAAAGAAATTTCAGATATGCTTTCTTTGAAAAACAGACCCCCAGACCTCCTTGTACCTTTTATGTGGCTGAAGTTCCTTTTTTTTCCTGCTGTCGCTTTCCCATCTCTCTTTTTGAAAAACGAGAAGTGTTTTGGATCCGATAATTTAACAGAGCCAAGGAACAGGGCTGTTAGGAACCTTCAGGTTTTTCTGATTTGTTCCATAAATGGGCAGAGATTTATTGCAGGACATCTAAGCTCTTAAATGTAAGCTCTTACATATGAACAGAGTGTGACAGATAAGACTGGAAATCCAGAGCTACCCTAAGACAGGAAAACAGGAAAGGCACTTTGTAGCCTTAAAGGGAGACATTCTGGTAGGCGAGAGGAGATTCATTTTCGCTGTTATTCAGATCTGAAAGTGGGTTTGGCAAAGTCTTGCTACATAAAGAGGATGGTACAATACAAAGGAACTGCACAAGCACAGGAAGAAAAGTAAAATCATGACTGTACGCAGGGCATTTTTTTGCAGAAAAAGCCCAGCAGGAATTCATTTGCATATTAAGCCACATCCCCTGCTGTCACCATTGTTTCACACAGGGCTTTTATGTAGAAAAAGCCCAGCAGGAACTCATTTACATATTAGGCCATGCACCCTGATGTTAAGCCAGCCAGGACTGCATTTCTGTGTGTTCCTGCTCAAAAAAAGCCCTGACTGTATGAGTTGTGAGCCACAGGCAGATGCGCTCGCAACGCAGCTGAACCACAGTAGAGACTATGCAAAGGGTGTCAAACATGTGGCCCGGGGGCCGAGTCAGGCCCCTGGAGGGCTCCTATCAGGTCCTTGAACAAGTCTGCTTCCTTCTCCCTCTCTCTTGCTTCCTTCTGCATCACAGCTTGCTTTGCTAGGTTTGCTCAATCGCACAGGAGCTACAAAGCAAAGTCTGTATTTTCTTCATTGGCTGAGGGTCCTCCTTTGAGGACCCTCAAAGGAGGACCCTCAGCCAAGGAAGGTCCTCCCTTGAGGGTCCTGCCTTGAGGAGGAAGGGAGAAAGGACAGCTTGCTTTGTCAGACTCTCTCAATTGCACAGCAGAGCTACTGAGCCAAACCTCTCTTCCTTCTATTGGCTGAGGCTCTTCCCCCTTTTCATCCCCTGGGGAAGGAAGAAAAGAGCCAGAGCTTTCTTTGCCTGTTCCCTAGATTCCACGAGAGAGATACAAAGAAAGTGCCTTTTTAGAAAAAATGAAGAAAGCACCTCCATGTTCTTTATAAAGTTTGTATCTCTACTTCCTGGCATTACATTTTATGAGACACATGGCCCCGCTCAGCAAGGCCTCATTTATGTCAGATCCAGGCCGTCATGAGTTTGACACCCCTGGGCTATGCTATAGATAAAACCTCATAAAGAGCAGCTTCAAACTGAAGGACACTGAGTAGGTGTAAGGTTGCCAGCTCTGGCTGGAAAACACCTGGAGATTTGGGAGGTGGAGCCTTGGGATGGTGGGGTTTGGGGAGGGGAGGGTCCTCAGCAGGGTGTAATGCCATAGAGTCCAGCATCCAAAACAGCCACTTTCTCCAGGGGACCTATCGATCATCTGGGAATCATCTGTAAGAGCGCAAGATCTCCAGGTGCCACCTGGAACTTCACAACCCTGTGACTCGACCATTCCTAAACTACAGAAGACATGGAAGAATCTGTGACTGGAGGTGATGCATTGGGGGCATTTTTAAACTCTCTCCACCCTGTACCATTTTTTGGTTTAAACTGCTTCTTGCTTTTAGCATGAGCAGGAAAAATAAGGGTGATTTCCACCGCCATAACCAGCAGGGTAAAAGTAACTGAGGAGTGTCTGGGGAAATGGAATGGAAAGGAGAAGAGTTAAAGACTTCATCCCCAGCAGTGTGGCCTAAGTTCATGTATTTTTAGTTGAGAGTGAGAGTTAAAAATATTTAACATGAATAATGGAAAGCAAGGGAGGAGGCAGGGTTTAGCTGCCCTTTACTTCCATGCTCAGTTTCTTATTAAACATAGACTCCTACTTTGAATGGCAATGGGAAGGCTACCTCTGACATCTCTGTCAGAATAAATACACATCTCTGACAATCTATCAACTGCAAATTGTAGGCCTATCCAGCCTCTATTTGACTTGGGGTTGTTCAGGGAAGGGAGAGCAGGTTTAATCTTTTGGCCTCTGTTTGGTTTCACTAATCAAAACTATCTCCCCCAGTTTGTTATAAGTACTTTAAAGCAGGGGTCATTGTGTAGAAAGAGAGGTGCCAGAGCTCATTAGCAAAACTCATTTGCATATGCCACACACTCCTGACATCACTGGAAGGTATACTAAATTATTTCAGCTCAGCATCTACCTTTAAATGCTTCTTGAAATATAAATCATCATAATAAAACCTTACTCTCATCATACTTTTTAAATTATTTTCTCACATTCTTGATGAAGATTTCCATCTGTCTGCTTTATATGTTTTGGTTATTTTCACTTTTTTTGTGGGGAAAATGCTAGAAAGTTTGTCAAATCTTAGAGTTCAGCAAAATTCTCACAGGGGTTTGAACAATGGAGCCCAAAACCAAGTGTGTGTGTGTGTGGGGGGGGGTTAAGAAAGAAAGAGCACAATAAAATTTAGAGGTTCTGGAGCTCTGCTCCTGTGAGCTCCTGCACAAAATGAGGCCTGTTTTAAAGGAAGAAAACATGTCTCTTTTAAAAACACATTCCTCCACCACACCTTTAAAATGCTAACAACAGCAAAGGGTCCTGCTTTGATTAGTGAAACTGAGTGGAAGTTAAAAGCTCTCCCTTTTCTGCATGGCTCTTGAGGCAAATTGAAGTTACCTGAGCCTGCAATTTAAATTTTATGAACAGAACGAGTTGCCTGATACTGGTCACAGTCTGCTTTTACCGTCAGTGTTCATGAACTGAGTGCATCAGAAGCACAGAGTTTGACTAGGGCAGTTCTAATTTTTGACTGAAGTCTTGTATAAAGTGAGCAGAAGTGTTATTTGAAAAATATTTTCACACACACTTTTACTAACAGTTTATGTTGGAACTAGAAAGGCCAAGGTTTTAAATTTATCTGACACCAATAGTTGCTGTGCAAAGTGATTTTTTTCCCATCATTCCATATAGATGTTAAAAAACCCTTTTAAATTTATAACCTAATCCCAAAGCTTCACCGGATGACATGATGTTTATCTTGAGATAAGATTTAACTAATATTTGGATTATCAACCGTTACCCAAATTGGGTGAGAGAAGACAGCTCTGTTGGCTGAAGTAGGGTTGATAAAGAAATGACATCACTCTGGACTCTTTCTGGATATTTTCACGTTGATTGAACAGGGTGAGAGCATGACCATCAAGTAATTTACTGCAGAATTCTTGTTGCAGAGATTCAAGTATAACTAAAGCCCTTTTCCAACTGTTATGATTTTTGTGCTCAAAGTGCACAATAAAGGGAGATTGTGCTACCCTTGAGCCTCCTGAAGCACACAGCTGTTTTTTCTTGTAAGCAGAGCAACAAATGTATTTTTCAGTCTCAGTATGACTGAACCCATTTTAAAAATCTGGATTTCCAATTGAGTCTGCCAAAGCTGAAAAATATGTATATTGCCCTATGTACACAAAATGAGAACTGCACATATTGAGAGGATTGCAGGTAATGCCAAAACTGTAACTCCTGGAAATGGCTTAGGTCAAGAGTCCCCAACCTTTTTGATACTGAAGGCACTTTTGAATTCTGACACAGGGCAATGGCTTCAGTAACAAAATGTGCCACAGGAAGTGGAGCTAATCATAAAACGGCTGCCACAGGAGGTGGACCCAACCACAAAATGTCAGAGACCGAGGTTATACATACCTCCAGGTGGGATTTTTTGAGCAGGAACGCACAGGAACGCAGTTCTGGCTGGCTTGGTGTCAGGGGGTGTGGTCTAATATGTAAATGAGTTCATGTTGGGCTTTTTCTACAAAAAAACCCCTGTGTGAAACAATGGTGATGTCAGGGGGTGTGGCCTAATACACAAATGTATTCCTGCTGGGTTTTTTCTACAAAAAAAAGTCCTGCCTTCAGGGCTTTTTTTTTGTAGCAGGAATGCCTTTGCATTTTAGACCATACACCCCTGATGTAGCCAATCTTCAAAGAGCTTACAGTAGGCCCTGGAATAAAAGCCCTGTAAACTCTTGGAGGATTGGCTACATAAGGGGTGTGTGACCTAATATGCAAAGGAATTCCTGCTACAAAAAAATCCCTGCATACCTCTGATAGTACCTGTTCAGTATTTCAGGCAGAAGCTCTGTTTAACAGGACACCTTTTAATTTACACAGCCAATGAGATCTTCAATGGCATGTTAGAAGCTCTGCCAGGCAAAAGCCCCACCTGGCTCCACCCACTTTCTAAAAGCACTTGGCGGTGGGCACCAGGAAAGGTGTTGGCAAGTACCATGGCACCCACGAGTACTATGCTGGCGACCCCTGACTTAGGTGATGATTATATACACCAGGACAAGTGGTCAAATGTGAGACAGAAACTTCCTAGGGAGCCAATCAGTGCCCAGTATAGGAGATATTGACCTTGCAAAGTCTGAAGGAAGACAGGGTAATCTTAGAACAAATAGAAAAAATAAAGCTAATGCCCAACAAAACAAGGGATTTTTTTATTCCAAATATCTATGTACCACGTTTTGGTTACTAAAATATCACGCAAAGCAAGCTAGAACTTTAAGACAGCATAAAACTATTGCGTTAAGAACTTAAAATCTAAAACCTACAATCAGCAGCAAAATTAGCACAACAGTTACGCAGCCAAAGCAGTGTGAGACTATTACAATAGTAAAGCCAGCAATCTGTAGAAAGGTCAACAATCTACAGTAAGGCTCTTGAGTGAATCTGACAGTGTGCTATAGAGCTCATTGGATCTTTGAGGTGGCTGCGGCAACAGTAAAGAAACACCAATTCTCTGTTGCTATTCAGCTAGTTCAAGACCAGCCCAGCTAAGGTATTTCAGCACTTGCTGAATCCTAAATTTGAGCTTTTAAATTCTCAGAGACTGGTGATTAGTTGCAACGCTTTTGCAGTTTATCGCTGATACTAGTTCTCACCTACGTTCTTATTTGGATGCCAGCTGAAATATTATTTAGAAAGAATAAATGTCTAGTGTGTCATCTAGTCTGCTTATGGATCATTTTGACCCATTTACAGTTATTAATGTAGACAGGATCTTAGGATCTGTGAAAACCACCACTTATACTCTGGGTCCTTGTCCATCCTGGTTGCTGAAATCATGCATGGATCACACTGTTGAGTCTCTGATGTGCATCATAAATTGATCCTCACAGACTGATTTTTCCTCAGTCAGTCAAAGAGGCATTTATCTGTCCATTAATTTAAAAAAAAACATTACTGGAAGAAGAAAGAAATGGCCCATTATCACATGATTTCTAATCTGCCCTTTTTTGGGTATGTCATTGCAGAGAGCAGTTGCTGAACAACTAACTTCCAAGGTCTTCCAAGATGACTCATCTACTCCAGAACCCTTTCAGTCTGGTTTCAGGCCAGACTATGGGACAGAGGCAATGATTGATTGATTGATTGATTGAGATTTCTGTACCACCTCATCAGCATCCTGCTCAAGGCAGCATATAACATTGGTGACTTTAGCTGATGATTGCTGTTTTAATGTGGTGGTCACCACACCACAAAAAAAATATTATAACATTGGAAAAGGTGCAAAAAAGGGCAATTAAAATGATTAAGGGGATGGAACACTTTCCCTATGAAGAAAGGTTAAAACGTTTGGGGCTCTTTAGCTTGGAGAAACAACAACTGAGGGGTGACATGAGAGAAGTTTACAAAACTATGCATGGGATAGAGAAGGCAGAGAATGAAGTACTTTTCTCCCTTTCTAACAATACAAGAACTCATGGGCACTCAATGGAATTGATGAGCAGTAGGTTTAGAACAGATAAAAGGAAGTACTTCTTCATCCAAAGAATAATTAACATGAGGAATTCACTGTGGCAGGAAGTGGTGGCAGCTACAAGTACAGATAGCCTCAAGAGGGGATTGGATAAACATATGGAGCAAAAATCCATCAGTGGCTATTAGCCACAAGGTATAGATCAAACACTATGTCTGGGGCAGTGATGCTCTGTATTCTTGGTGCTTGGGGAGGCAGCAGTGGGAGGGCTTCTAGTGTCCTGGCCCCACTAGTGGACCTCCTGATGGCACCTGATTTTGTTGGCCACTGTGTGACACAGAGTGTTGGACTGGATGGGCCATTGGCCTGGTCCAACATGGCTTCTCTTATGTTCTTATGTTGTAGCAGTAGCTCTCAAAGGATATGCTTTGGATTGGATGAAGTCATTCCTTATGGATTGGACTCAGAGGGTTACAACAGAAGACCAGTTGTCCTCTGGGATTTCACAAGACTCCATCATCTCCCCCATGTTATTCAATCACTAAGCAAAGCCCTTAGGAGAAATAATTTGTCACTCTGGAGTTGGATGCCATCAATATGCTGACAACACCCAACTTAATATTTCTTTATCCAAATCATCCAGGGATGCTGTGAGAGAGGTAATGCAGGTTAGGAACATAGAGATTTTGAAGAAAATTGTGTGCTTTCCTCATTGATGGAGTCCACCTTCTGTTTGTTGTTAAGAGCCCAGAGGTTATACTAGCTCCAGCATTATTGCTGACAGGGAAAATTAATGCAGTTGCAACAAACACTTTCTTCCAGTTTTCAGGCCTGGAAGATGCCCCCCTACCTTGACTCAGCTGATCTGAGATCCTGGATCTATGCCATAATAACAGTGAGACAAGAATCAAATTGGCACCCATAACTGAGAAGTGTGATACGGAATATAGTCCCTGCTCTGTACAAAATCTAAGATGTTGGTGCATGCCCTCAACAGACCAACTCACTGGATAGGTCCTTAGGGGTACAGGATTTATTGCACATCTACCAGCCCAACTAAGATGAAAACGACATCTTTCTGCATCCTCCAGTTGAAAATTGAATGTATAAAGTTATCGCCACCTCAGTACCATGGAGAGCATCCCACTTTGATCACTGCTCCTTCATAATCTCTGCCCAGCCCTGGCAGATACCCATTTGATGTGATAATGATTGACAAGATAACAGAACAAATGTTGAGTTCGGTGGCATCTTTAAGACCAACAAGAGTTTATCCAAGGTACGAGCTTTTGTTGGTCTCAAAGGTGCCACTGGACTAAAAAAAATGTTCTACTGCTTTGGACCAACACAGCTGCCTGCTTGGATCTGAAAAAATAATGTTGGAGAAAATAACCTGCTCATTGACATTACCAATGAAGGGTTGGACACTTGGCAAATCATGACAGGTAACATAAATGCTCAAGTCAACTCCACACGCAGAAAGGCAACACAGATGACAACGGTCTAGCATGACAACGGTCTACATGCCTAAGAGATTTTCAAAATCCAAGTTATGTAGAGCTTAATAAGCCAGGAGAAGGGCATTTTTTTTTCTGAGACCTTGCTCTTTCTACAGAACACTTAGCTTAGTAGTTAATCCAGTCTGTTTGTAACATTTCTAGTTGAGGATTGTATGGTTATTGCCAGGTAGGCATATCAGTTCTGAATGATCTGATTGCATCTCTCCCTCAGTTCTGCAACAGGCAGCTGAAATCAGAAAGACAAACACACTGATAGGGCAGTCTTAGTAATTCTGGGGCCCTGGGCAAAAGTCAAAGATAGCCCCACCCAAACTCCCTTTATTTCCACCCAATTCATACTGAACAAAAAGTGCCCAGTTTTTGCCATGCATTCACCTTCAAAAATGCACCATATTTTGCATTTTGACTTTGTTTCCCACCACCACTTGCTATCAGCCTCGCTAGCTCCACCGGCTGTCGCAATTGCCTAGGTTGCCCCGTAAGGAAGAAGAAGAAGAAGAAGAAATTGTATTTATATCCCGCCCTTCACTCTGAATCTCAGAGCAGCCTATAATCTTCTTTACCTTCCTCCCCCACAACAGACACCCTGTGAGGTAGGTGGGGCTGAGAGAGCTCTCACAGAAGCTGCCCTTTCAAGAACAGCTCTGCAAGCTATGGCTGACCCAAAGCCATTCCAGCAGCTGCAAGTGGAGGAGTGAGGATACAAACCCGGTTCTCCCAGATAAGAATCCGCATACTTAAACACTACACCAAACTGTCTCTCTAGTGAGACTGCCTGTGCAAACCTAATGAGCAGTTCCATACCGTACAGTACCTGCCAGAGCTTGCAAGTGAGTGCAGGAAATGTATCCCACAATTCTTTGGTCCTGAGGTGTACTTCCCACTTGCACCTGGGGAGAGAGGAGGGAAAGAAACAGAATTGTTAATGGACATCTGAATGGTTTCTAAGATCAAAGGCCCACAATCCAATTTAAAACATTAGATCTATTATGCAGCAATGATCTCTGGTCTCTAGGACTTAGACAGAACTTCTCTTGGTAAAAATTAAAGTATCGAAGGTGCAGTGCAGCCCATCAGGAAGTAATCCTGTACATTGAAGCTAACACGGCTGCCTACTTAGAGCTATTGAAGCTAACAGACACTGTTTCTAGAGCATTAATAATTTGTGTCCCCACCATCACTTTCACTCTATCTCTCCTATGGGGAGAGGTCATGGCTCAGCAGCAGAGCAAGTTAAGCTGAATGACGGTGACAGGCCAGCGACACTCAATGATCTGCATGAGGAGGAGAGGCCATAGCTCAGCAGTGGAGCATCTTCTTGGCATGCAGAAGGCCCCAGGTTCAATCCCCAGCAGCTCCAGTAAGAATCAGGTTGTAGGTAATGTGAAGGACCTCAGCCAGTCAGAGTAGATAATATTGACTTTGATGGACCAAGGGTCTGATTCAGTATAAGGCACGCATTCATGAAAGAGTAAGGATTTGACTAGTGTTGCCGAGTCCTAGTCGAGCCTTCAGACTATCTAAGGAGAGGCTGTCCTGGGCAGTGTTTGCATGGAATACCATTTTAGGGACACGGAATGTCTTCAGGAGCTGCAGAACAAAGCAGTTTTCCTGCAAAGCAAGACGCCATCTGTCTTTGATGGTAGCTTTCTGAGATCATCTGACATGCACTTTCCTTAAGACTTTGTATGCTGATTGCCAAATTCATCACTGGTTAGCTTCTTCTCCCTCTCTGCATTTCATTTGGGACTGAAAATCGGGTTTCGCAGGAAGTGCGGTTTGAATCATTTGCATCGGCTGATGCTCTGATCATTTTCATTACTTCTCAATTGCACAGCAAGTTCGCTCCCTCTCCTGTTCACTGATTCATCTTGCCGATGGCTTTCCAGCAGGGCTACCGCTCCTTCTTCATGGTGTGAAAGTGTTCTAGTGTAGTGCTGCACTCACCCAGAGAGGCAGAGAGACTTGGGAAAGAGCCCACTGAATGCCATTTTAATGCAGCCATTCTTCCTGGAGCCAGGTGTCCCCTGAATGGAAAGGCAAGATGGATTTCAAATTCCAGTACCTCACCCACTGAAGTCCCAAATCCAAAGAGGGGAGTATCTTCAGGGATGGTTCAGTCAGATGTTAAAGTACTGTAGCATCAGGGCTTTTTTTGGTAGCAGGAACTCATTTGCATATTACGCCACACCCTCTGATGTAGCCAATCCTCCTGGAGCTTACGGGGCTCTTAGTACAAGGCCTACTGTAAGCTCCGGGAGGATTGGCTACATCAGGGGTGTGTGGCCTAATATGCAAAGGAGCTCCTGCTACAAAAAAAGCCCTGTGTAGCATTATCCAGACTGTAGATCTGCAAACAAAAACTGTTTTGCATAGAGGTTTAAAACCAAAAGAAAGGATTCTTACTTATGTACGTGGCTAAATGGCATTGTTACAATGAAATCAATAGTGGCTCCACAGAGTGGTTTGAGAATGTGAAAGACAATGGGGTGTGGGGAGAGAACTGAAACTACTTTTCCCTAACTGCTGCAGCTGTGAACCAGAAAGGCAGAGTTGCCAGGTCTGTGTTGGAAAATACATGGAGACTTTGGGGATGGATCTGGGAGAGGACAGGGTTTGGGGAGGGGAGGGGCCTCAGCATGGTGCATTGCCATAAAGTCCACCCTTCAAAGCAGCCATTTTCTCCAGGGGAGCTGATCTCTGCCAGCTGGAGATCAGTTGTAAAAATGGGAGATCTCCAGGCTCCACCTGGAGGCTGGCAACCCTAACAGGGTTTCCATGCATCTGGGAAGCACAATACCCTAATCACATGTCTGATAGGAAGTCCTCATGCCACCCATCAACAAATACAAGGATTCTGTAAATGTGTGGAGCAGTGCCTGATCAGTAAGAACATAAGAGAAGCCACGTTGGATCAGGCCAATGGTCCATCATTCTATGTCACACAGTGGCCAAAAAATGCAGGTGCCATCAGGAGGTCCATCAGTGGGGCCAGGACACTAGAAGTCCTCACACTGTTGTCCCTCTCAAGCACCAAGAATACAGAGCATCACTTGCCCCCAACAGAGAGTTCCAACAATATGCTGTGGCCAATAGCCACTGATGGACCTCTGCTACATATGTTTATTCAATCCCCCTTTGGAGCTGGCTGTGCTTGTAGCCACCACCACCTCCTGTGGCAGTGAATTCCACATGTAAGGAATGGGAGGGAGGGTTATGTGAATGTTCCATAGCGATGGGGGGTTTGAAAAGTGAGTTTCAAAAGGTGGCATGCAGGTGTTTGAAAAGGCAGGCATTTGGGAAGGGAGGAAGGAGGAACCATTCAAGTAAGCAAGAGACCTTCAGATAACCGACCCTCTGATTGGGTATAAAGCAGGGTGCTGAGCCCTGAACTGAAGCTCACAGGATGACCTTGGTCCAGGCACATTTTTCCACCCTTGCCTGCCTCGCACAACTGTTGTGAGCACAAAACAGGAACATATGCCACTCTAAGCTTCTTGGAGGAGCAGTGAGATTAAAATGCATTAGGTAATAAATCAGATAGTGGCGATGGAATTGCAAAAGTCGGGAGCAGAGATGCATTGGGATAGGAGAGTAGAGAGCTGAAGACCGTGGAGGGGTTTGACAATGAGTGCAAGGAGCTTTTGCTAGATTTGGAAGCAGCCAGAAAGCTCAGGCAAGGATCTAAGAAAATATGTCACATGGTCAGAACAATGAAAGTAGTGGGTAGTTGCTGGATACAGTGGAGGGGGAGCCAAGAGGCAATAATAGAAGCTAGGATTTTATTTTATTTTTTAGTTTTGCAGAGAGGTTTTGGCTTGATAATTTCTAATGCTGAACATTGTCCCCGAATTGCAGCTATGTCATACTGATGTCCAAATAAACACTTGCCAATCTACCCAAGTCCATGCATGACAAGGTCAGACACAGAAGTGACTTGCAAGTGACGTCCCATATATCTTTGTGAATGTTTGGCCTTCCAACTTGGGAGCAATAACTTAGGGGATTCAGGGAAATGATAGAGGCTGACCCAAGACATTGCTAGAACTTTAATGCTGTTTTGTAGTTCCAGCAGAATGCTAGACCATTGTACTACAAACCCTGCATTCACCCAAAAACTACCCATGCTCACAGGATCAAGGCAAAAGACTATGAAACAGTGTTCTGTGTCCTGCTTTGGGGGCCAACTCACCCCGTAGTCTTTTCAATTCCTTCCAGCAAATTGGGGGAAGCGAACAATAATCTGGTTGGATCTACACAGTGATGATTTTCAGCATTCCTTCCACTCTTGCAGAGAATGTACAAGCATTTGTGGTGACAATGGAGCACCCATATGGTAGTTTTTCCTAAATTTTCCTTTCATACAGCCACAGACTTGGTAGGGATCTCCAGGGTCATCTAGTCCAACCCCCTGCACAATGCAGGAAATTTACAATACCTCTCCCCACTCCCTCATGACCCCTGCTTGATGCCCAGAAGATGGCAAAAAAACCAAAACAAAACTCCAGGATCCCTGGCCAAATTGGCCTAGAGAAAAATTGCTTCCTGACCCCAAAGAGGAGATTGGCATTTCCCTGGACATGTAAGAAAGGGCCATGAGAACTTAGCACTGATGCAACCCTTCCTGCCATCCCTTTCATGACCTTCCTAAGCCTACAGAATCAGCATTGCTGTCAGATGGTCTTCTAGCTTCTGTTTAAAAACTTCTAAAGAAGGGGAGCCCACCACTTCACGAGGAAGCATGTTCCACTGAGGAACCACTTTATCAGGAAGTTCTTTTTAATGTTCAGCTGAAAACTCTTCTGATTTCATTTCAGCTCACTTGTTCTGGCCTGACTTTCTGGGGCAACAGAAAACAACCGCACCCCATCCTCTATATGACAGCCCTTTCCCCAGCCATCCCACAACCATCATTTCCCTGCTAAACTATAGCAGTGTGACAATTACTGATTTTAAGTCACAACATATGCCAATAACATTTCGTACTTGACATACCTCTATATCTTTATAATTTACATATAGAAGAAGGCTATTTTTGTACCCCCAAGAAGTCTCAAGGTGGCTTACAATCACCTTTCTTTCCTCTCCCCGCCTCACGCACATTGTAAGGCAGGTGGGACTGAGAGAATTCTGAGAGAACTGTGACTGGCCCAAGGTCACCCAGCAGGCTTCATGTGGAGGAGGAGTGGGAAACCAACCCAGTGCTCTGGATTAGAGGCTGCCACTCTTAACCACTGCACTGTGCTGGCTCTGCACACTGGCTCCTGCTATAAGGTAGGGGGATATGTCAATTACTCATATTTTTAAAAACCCTGTGTATGGTTGCCATCCTTCAGTGAGACTTGAAGATCTTCTGGAATTACAACAGATCCCCAGAGTACAGAGATCAGTCCCCCTGGAGAAAGTGGCTGCTTTGGAGGGTGAACTATGGGGCATTACACTTCACTAAGGTCCCTCCTTTCTCAAACTCCACCCTCCCCAGGCTCCATCCCCAAATCTCCAGGAATTTTCTAATTCATAGTTGGCAACCCTATGCTGAGGGCAGGGAAATGGTAGCCATGAGTGGCAAGTGAAATAGTGTCAATAGGGATAGAATCTGCAATCATGCTCACCTTTCCATCCACATGGTGAGCAAATACTCTTTGGCTGTGATCTTTCCAGAAAGCCTATACCAAACCAGGTTTAGGAAAGACTACAACCAAGTGCGAGGAAGCATGTACAGTGGATAAGTAGGGTACTCTGTTCTGAGGCTGCCAGCTCAGACCCCAAACCAGTGTAACGCCACCCTTTCTACTCACAGTTGCTCAACTGCTCCAGGGTTGCCCCAAAGCAGCTGCTGATATTGCAGTAAGACTTGGCTCTCTGATTTTGCAGTAAGCTCTCAAACCTCGAGGCGTATTTTTTAGCATTTAATACAAATGCTCCACAAAAGCTTTTGGAGCACATGCAGCTCCAGGAAAACATGGCGAGATGCCTGAAAGACACTGCTTAAAACCAATTCCTTTTATGTTGTCAAAGAGAGGTAAGGACTTAATCAGCAAAAGGTCCTTCTATGACCCTGGGGTCGCTGCTGAGGTCTATGCTCCCTCTACCTCCTGCTGAGTTATATACATATAATTCTAAAGAGGTCTTTCCTTTGCAGTGGCAGCAACATCTATATCTAAGAGGAGTAGACCCATTTACGTGCAGGAACCAAACAGGCAATCTGTCATTCTGCATCGTTGATGAACTCGGCTGCAAATAGGTTTTTATACCCCACGGAGAAAATGCATTCATTCCTTTTGACATTTACCTCATGCTTGCCGGAGGCTCCAGCCAAATTATGTCATTTTAAAGAAAAATTAGTTGTGGGCATGGCGCAATTAAGACCCCAGATCATCCAGTCGATATTTTCTTTGCAGACAAATTGCAAAGTGCCCTTAACCTGACCTCGATTACCAGGAGCAAAATTCCTATCCGGCCAGCTCAGGGACTAATGAGGTGATCCAAGCCCACTTGGGCCTGCTCAGGTTAAAATGCTGTTCCCAGCTATAGATGTCTGAGTGGTTTAGGAGAGAGGACAACACTGCCTAGTCAGGTCGGGAGGGAGACATTGCTGTTGTTCCTCCCACCCCCACTGAAAAGAATGCAGGCATATGCCTGTTATAATGGATGGATGATTTGCCCATGTTATATAGTACTCCACCCTGAAAAGAAGTAGTACTGAATTTAAAGACCCAGGAGAGAATGGAGGAGGAGAAGAAAGGTAGGAGTGAAGAGGGATGAATATGAGCTAATGTAGTCACATATGCAAGAGGGAGAACCAGTGTGTGGTGTCGTGGTTAAAATGATTGACTATGGACTGGAAAATCCTGGTTCAAATTCCCACTTTTCCATGAAAATTTCCCAGGTGACCTTGGTCCAGACACTGGATCTCTCAGCCTAACTTGAAAGTCAGTTTGGTGTAGTGGTTAAGTGAGCAGACTCTTATCTGGGAGAATCAGGTTTGATTCTCCACTACTCCACATGCACCTGCTGCAGTGACCTCAGAGCTGTTCTGCTCAAGAGCATTTTCTGTCAGAGTTCTCTCATCAGTCCCACCTGCCTCACAGGGGAGGTGAGGAGGGGAAGGAGATTGATGTGGGGAGGGGAAGGAGATTGTAAGAAGCTCTGAATGAAGGGTGGGGTATAAATTCAATCTCTTCTTCTAACAACCTACCTCACTGGGTTTCCGTGAGGATAAAATGGGGGAAAGAGAAAGCCATGTGTGCCACTCTGAGCTTTCTGAAGGAAGGAGAGAATAAAATTGTACTAGATAAGAGGTTCACAGTACTGTTGAGATGGGCACCATCACAAAATGGCTGACACTGATAGGTTCTTGCTCCCCTGATCTGCTGGGCAGGAGAACAATACAGTCGACACCTAAAAAGATTTTGCACTAGACTTTTAATCCTGGTTTAGCCCTGTCCCCAAGGTGATATTCTACACTAAAATCATAGAGTTGGTTTCTCTGATCCTATGATTCTAGTATAGAATGTCAGTTTGGGAACAGAGTTAAACCAGGATTAAAGGTCTAGTGCGAGATTGGTCCTAGTCTATATAGCAGTAGCTCTGCATTGTCTTTCTGAGGCTGTAACACTTTCCAGTTCCATCTGCAAAAGATGCCCCAGACATACCTGCTGCAGATGAGTCACTGAGGGATGGGGAGAGATGACTCCACTCTGGCAACCTGGCTTGCTCCTGAGCAAGTCACCCCTCATTAAGCGTTCAAAAGGATCTGTGGGCAAAGGCTGTCAGAAGGTGCAGCTTGTATTCTGATTTAGGCAGCTCTTTCTCTGGGAGAGACAAAAGAGTTGAGTAGAGCTTTTAAGCTGTAATTTTCTTTTTTCTCATCAGCCAAATCTGTAGTGTTGAACTATTGCTAAATTTTGCCTCAAGTGTGAAATTTGGCGGTGAACTTAATTCTAGTGGAGCAAAATGTCCATTATTCCATTGCTCCAGAATTCTGCTGCTCCTCAATTCCAGTTGACCAGGGAGGATTTTAAAATCTGTTCTGGAACCTGGAATATTTGCAGACTGCTGCTGCATCTTTCTGCTCCTTCAGTTCATGTGCATCTCCTCAGCTGCATGAGTCGTGTCCCATAGATCCATTCGCAAGTGATTGTGGTGCTTTCCTCCAGTTCAAGGAACCTTCCCTAGAGCAAAGAGGCCTCTTGCATCAGGAGAAAGGCTCCTTCTCCTCCTGGAGAAAAGTGGGATGTATATGTGCGATCCAGCCCAGCCTGTATTGGGACTCACTGAAAAAAACGGTGCAAGAAATGCAGTCAATATGATGGTACCTTTGACTGCATTAAAAGTCTCTTGTGTGGAGATTCCCTGCTGCATACAAGTGGCTCCTGTATGCTGAAGAAACTGCACAAAAATAATCTTGATGCAATTGTAAGTAGAATCATATCAAATGTGTCTGATGAAGTCTGCTTAGAGCATACGAAAGCTTACGTTCTGAATAAAACTTAGTTGGTCTTAAAGGTGCAACTTGTCTACTGCTTTTTTCATATCGAGATTGCTTTTATGCAATGTTTAGAATTGCCACCTCTGGGTCTGGAAATTCCTGGAGGTTTGGGGATGGAGCTTTTAGGGAAACTAGGGTTTGGTGAGAAGAGGGGCCTCAGCAGGGTATAATGCCATAGAGTCTACCAGCCATTTTCTCAAGGGGAACTGCTCTCTATAATCTGGAAACCAGCTGAAATTCCAGGAGATCTCCAGGCACCGCCTGGAGGCTGGCCCCCCAGCAGTGTTTTATCAATGTGTATTTGCATATTTGTCAAGAAGAAGAGGAGAGACTTACTGGAGGCAAGTGGAGCATGTACAAAATTCAGAAATCAAAAATGGAATGATGGAGTATTCCAGTGGACCATCCGTTCTGCTTCTGAAAGGAGACCTGGGAAATTCAGAAGTCCAAATTCCCAGGTAAAGCTTGGAGAAGGATTTCAGAAGTATCCTTAGTTTCCCAGTAATCCTCTGGCAAAGTTATTAAGTTGCAGCTGATTTACAGTGATCCCATAGGGTTTTCAAAGCAAGAGATGAGCAAAGGTGGTTTGGCCATGGTCTGCCTCTGTGTAGCAACCTTGGACTCGCTCAGTGGTCTCCCATTCAAAGACTAACCAAGGCCAGCCCTGTTTAGCTTCCAAGATCTGATGAGATCAGGCTAGCCTGGGCTATCCAAGTTGCCATCTATTAGTTTATACAAAGATTGCAAATTCTTCCCACATGCCTGCATCTTGAGAGTACTTTTCAGCAGCGGCATCTCAGATATTTCCCGCAGGAGCCTGTTTCTCTTACTTACCTGACTGCTTCAACATATCATCTTCTCCTCCTTACATATACTTAGATTGTTTTTTCCCCCTCAGCACTTTGGCAAGGCATCAAGAGAAGCAATTGCTTGAAACTAACACTGGCCGATAGGCACAGTCTGATAATGCCGTTCCGTGGAGGCAATTTGGTGCTCGAGATTTCCCTGCATAGCTGGGATTAGATAGTGCCAGCGTTTCTCTGTCCTCGAGTCCTCCTGCCAAAAGGCAAGACCGCAGACAGAATGCGAGAACAGATTTGCTTGGGGCAAACACACTCCAAAAGGTAGCAAAACATTAGGCTTTCTCAAAGGAGGTTTAGGGAACACAATGTGTTACTTAATATTGATAGTGGCCACTTCAGGCTCCAGTATATTGTGTGTGGGAGATTATATGTATACTGGGTTGGGGAAGAAAGACTGATAACAAGGTTGAAGGATGGGTTTTGGCTGTATTCAAGGCTTTTTTTGAGCCGGAACGCACAGGAACGCACTTCCAGCTGGCTTGGCATCAGGAGGTGTGGCCTAATATGCAAACGAGTTCCTGCTGGGTGGGGTTTTTACCCAATAGCCCTGTGTGAATCAATGGTGATGTCAGGGGGTGTGGCCTAATATGCAAATGAGTTCCTGCTGGGCTTTTTCTACCCCAAAAGCCCTGGCTGTATTCAAGAATAAAACCACAAAAGGAATAAAATCAGAAACCCGCCCCCTACACAAAAATAGTCGGAGGTTGAGTGCCATCTGTTGGTTTTGAGTTCCTGCCCTGGAGCCTTCCACTTTTATAACTGATCTCCAGATGATCAAGATAAGCTCACCTGGAGTAGGCAGCTGGTCTGGAGGGTAGATTCTATGGCATTATACCCTGTAGAGGTCCCTCCCCTCCCCAAACCCCGCCATCCTCAGGCTCCACCCCCAAAATCTCCAGGTATTTTCCAACTCTACCCACTCTCCACTCAGCACTGGGATAACTTTGAGGCCGTATTTCTTCAAATATGTTGCTGTTATCTGCTGGAGCCCCCAGTGCTGAATGACAGTCAGTTGCAGGGCCGGATTAAACCTGTGAAGGCCCCTAGGCAGTCAAAATCCAGGGAGGGGGGGGGAGGCCTTGCAAATTATCTCTGAGTTGGAGCGGCCACCCTGCAGGCAGCTTCTCAAAAGCCCCTTCGACAAGGCTGTGGGGAAGAGGCAGAGAGAGGCAAACTTGGCAATGACACCAGCATCAGCTGCACCACGCAAGTTGGGCAAAGAGCGGCTCAGTTGCTGGCTGTGCTTGCAGGCTGGGAGAGCTGCAAGCAGGGGAAGAAGCCAGCCCGGGACCCCTACAGGCGTGGGGGCCCTTAGGCCAGTGCCTACTTGGCCTAATTGTTAATCCAGCTCTGGTCAGTTGTACGTCCTACACTACGATGGTTAGATATTCAATGGTCTCCAGGAAAAGTCTCAACTCCTGCAGCAGCCGTGGTTGTCTAATGCAGATTCAGCCAAGGGAAATGGGAGCCTTTCCCACGAGGAACCCAGCCAGCACGTGCCATTGCCCCGAGGGCACCAGAACAGCCACATTCTCCACAGAACAGCTTTGGAAACATTGTTGCCATTGTTGGCTTTGTGTGCTGACAGCTGGCTTCCCACTGGAGTCAGACACAATTTGTAGAAATCCGTTTTTTATGAACTTGGCATTCTTGCCTTCAATAGGGTTTTTTTGTGTGTGTATGCTTTAGAAAGCAGCTATATTAGCTATGCAAACTTAATATATTATTTAAACATGTTAACACATAATTAAGTGTAAGTATAAAATATTAATGGGAACTCTAATTCCAGATTCTTATTTTTTTTTCCAATGAGACTGCCCAATGGCTCAAGACCTTGCGGACCTTTCTATGACATGACATGGCAATGCCCACTAGGACATAAGAACACAGGATCGCTTAGTCTCCTGCTACAGCTACATTTACATGGCTATAGCAGGAGACACTCTGCCCTGGGCACCAGGGTAGAGTGGCAGGAGAAGGGGAAACGGAGGAGGAAATAGGCATTGAAGAAGGGACTGGATTTATATCTTGCCCTTCACTTGGAGTCTCAGAGTGATTTACAATCTCTTTTCCCTTTCTGTCCCTACAATAGACACAGTGTGAGCTAGATGGGGCTGAGAGAGCTCTGAGAGAACTTGTGACTGACCCAAGGTCACCCAGCAGCTGCATGTGGAGGAGTGGGGAACCAAACCTGGTTCTCCCAGATTAGAGCCCATGCTGTTAACCACTACACCAAGCTGGCTCTCTGTACTGTAATATCACTTCTGGCGGGAACCTGGAAGTGACATCAACATGTCTTTGGTTTTACCAGAGTGTTTTGGTGGACTCATAGAGTGTCATGCTGACAACACTTCTGGGTTTGTGCTGTAAGTGAAGGTGTGGCATTGCCATGACACCTATTTTGCATGTTGCCGCCCCCACAACACCCGCTTGTTAGTGCTTAGTTGGCAACCTGAGCCTTGCTGGATCAGATCTTTTGTTTCCCGACATGCAAATTTCTAGCACCAGAGAAAAAGTACAGAAATGGAGGCCAACAGGTCTTCATGTCTCAACAACTGGGACTGAAAGGTATATTGCCTCCAGACATGGAGGATTCATTAAGCCTCCATAGCTATTAGCCACTGACTCCAAGTGCTTTCTAACAAAATGTGTTAGTCATAAGTGCTTAAAGGTAGCTCTGGGTCAAGTGCTAAATGTCTTCACTTGTCAACAACCAAATGTTCCAGTCAAATAGCACTGGGTGCAGGGCAACATTTCACAATGAAAATAGGTAGTCCTATGCCATACAGGCTAGCCCAGTCTTGCCAGATCTTGGAAACTGACCAGGTTAAGACTTGGATGGGAGACCAACAAGGAATAGCAAGGTTGCTACGCAGCGGGAGGCAATGGCAAACCACCTCTGTTTGTCTTTCGCTTTGGAAACCCTATAAATTGACATAAGTCAGGTACAACTAGACTGCACTTCCCACCACCATGCAACATCCCTATTCTCAGTATGGGCTGCTGGACAAGGCCACCAGCTGCCCTGTGCTCAATGCTCTACTTCACCAGGGACATTAATTTCACCTTGCCTTAGCTTGCCCTTCCCTAATTCACCCATCTAGTAATTTTTATCCTGCTCTTCCTACATGGATCTCAGAGTGGCATACGTCGTGCGTCCATTTGATTCTCAAACAATGATCCTGTGAGGTTGACTGGGCTGAGATTCAGCAACAGGCCCACTCACCCAACAGATTTGGGATCTGAAACTTTCCAGATCCTTCTCTGACACTCTAACCACTTATGTGTGCCTTGAGTATTTTAAGAGATATTCTAGAATAACGTAACAGTCTCCACTACTATTGACTGCATCCTCAAATGCCATCTCTGATATGGGAGGCTATGCAATGGGATGCCTTAGTGCTTGTGCACATTGCATTTATGTGTGCACACACCACGGAAAAGATGGAATGCACCCTTTTATTCCAAGAGGTAACAGCAGGAGCACTAAAGACAACCACTTGAGAAATTCACACAAACACAATTTTAACAAGGCGCTTCCCCTCCCCACAAAAGAAGGCATCCGGAAATCACTGGTGAGTATACAAGCAAGAAATGCACATAAAGGAATTTGGAGGGGAAGCGTTAGCAGCCAATTCATCTTCGTTGGCTATTTTATTTTAAGCCACCTTTCCTCTAAGAAGAGGAAGGAGGTTCTTCCCACCTCCATTTTAGCATTATAGCAACCTTTGGAGGCAGGTTAGGTTGAAAATGAGCAACTTGCTCAAAGTCACATCATGATTGGGTTTGCGATTTGAGCTTGGGTCTGCCCCACAGTGGCTCTCATCTCATCTTGACTAGGGACCCATGACAGACATATAGAAGTTAAGCAGGAAAGCATTTCTCAACAGTTAACCATGCCACGGAAGGGAAAATGTCATGGTATTCCCTGATCTTGTTGCCAGTTCTTGGAAGCAACACAGAGTCAGTACCTGGATGGGAGACCATCAAGGAAGACTCTGCAGAGGAAGGCAATGGCAGAACACTCTACTTCTCATTTGCCTTGAAAGCCCCTTGCTGGGGTCACCAGAAGTCAGGTGTGACTTGATGGCTCTATACACACCCACCCACACACCCATGCCAGGACGACTGTCACTAGCCTGTCCACTTTCTACAGGTGAGGCTTTTGCCAAACAACACAGTAGTAGGGTCAATATTGAAGTTGCCCTCAACTTCATTCCTCATTCTGACACTATGGAAAGGGAGGAAAGTTGAAAACCAAGAAAAAGAATATTGGTGTTCTATTAAGGGGGGAAAGATGCAGACTTGCTTCTTTGCTTTTAAGACTCTAGGATTCTCCTAAATGCATCTTCTAGCCAAGGGTCACATTAGAACCTTAAAAGAAAAGGAACAGTCAGGAAAGATTTAGATGACTTCACAGGCCTGAAGAAGCTGCATCTAAAAACTGGCAAGGGTGCTCCTAAGAGGGGGTAAGGAGAGGAAATCCAAGAAGGGCTATAAAACCTTAATGGCTTGGTCCATTGTGATTTGTGAATAACCAGTTCAAAGGCTAGATTTATCCAGAGAACTATCTGGGACCATGCCATAGACTTGCAACAACCCAGGGTAATTTGGGAGAGGAACTGATGCCTCTCTTGTGGAATATCCCAAACCGCTTGTGAAACCGTTTTTGCACACAGCTAACCTCGCAGTCACAATCCTGTTCCCTCCGCAGTGTCAGGTCAGATTTCGCACCATCTGCGCCGGAGTTACAGGAAGTGCCATGGCTTTTGCATAGCAAACATAAACCGCTAAAACCCAGTTTACATTTGCTATGCAGAAACTGTGGCACTTCCTGTAACTCCGGTGCAGATGGTGGGAAATCTGACCGGACGCTGCGGAGGGAACAGGATTGTGATTGCGAGGTAAGCTGTGTGCAAAAACGGCTTCTCTTCATTTAAAAAGCAATTTGATCCTTGATTTGAACACTGGGGAATGAATTAGTAAAAATCCAGACTGAGCATCCTTTTAAAATATATATCCTGCATCTGATTTCCATACACTGTGATAGTCAGTAATCTCCAGAACTCCTAAACATGTCTGCCGTAACTTCTGGGACCTGCATTGCCTGCTTTTCTAGTTTTATTTTAAAATGGACCTTCTCTCACCAATTCGTGATGTTCTAAAGAAAGGAGAAATAACTAGATGCACACCGATGTCATCATACTTCCAAATGCCCACCCTGGAAGTCAGAAAGTCTTCTGTCTAAAATGTGGCAGGCAAGAGCTGTTTGACAAGGGCTGTAAATCCCATCTACCAGATTCCAGCTGGGTGGAAAATCATGTTACTGATGGAAATGGGTTTCCTGTTGAAACCACTGAAAACCAAAACAGACTGTAGAGAGCAATCTTCTCAGAAGTAAGTCCTATGTTATCCCAGTAAAGTATTATTCACAAGGAAAGTGTGCTTATGGATGCAGCCAAAGTAACTAAACATACAGTTAATCTCAGAAAGAATCGTAATCATTTTTTTAAAAATGCTAAGACAGATGGAATAGGAAAACAAACAAAAATGACTCTTTCTGTGCATTTCTCTACTGTTCAAGAGAGACCAGCCAAAAACCTTCTTGAGTTTTCAGGGCTTTTTTTGTAGCAGGAATCCCTTTGCATATTGGGCCACACCCCTCTTATGTAGCCAATCCTTCAAGAGTTTACAGGGCTCTTAGTACAAGGCCTACTGTAAGCTCTTGGAGGATTGCCTACATCAGGGGTGCATGACCTAATATGCAAAGGAGTCCCTGCTACAAAAAAAAGGTCATAAGAGCTCTGCTGGATCAGACCAGTGGTCCACCTCGTCCAGCATCCTGTCTCACACAGTGGCCAACCAGTTCATCTGGAGGGCTAAGCTCCAAAACCTTCCCCTGATGTTGTCAAGGCCTTCCCCTGATGTTGGCTTCATGGCCTTCCCCTGATGTTGCCTCCTGGTGCTGGCATTTAGAGGCTGACTGCCTCTGAATGTGGAGGTTCCCTTTAGTCACTGTGGCTATTAGTTACTGATAGGCCTATCCTCCATGAATCTGTCTAATCTTTTAAAGTTGCCTATTCTTGTGGCCATCACCACATCAACTGGCAGCAAATTACACATTTTAATCACTTGCTGTGTAAAGAGTCCATGCGTGTATAGACCTTTAGCTGGCAACAGGCAACAAGAACATATTTGACAGATAATGAGAACATACAGCAAGCACAATCCAGCACATGACTGAAAAAGCTTCATTACCAATATACCAATAGGCCGCTTTCAGCATAAGTTCGTACTGGTCCTGCTTAATCTTTAATGCTCTATATATCATTTCCAAGTTGCTGCAATATCACCCCAAGGTATTCCCATTGGGCTTGGAGTCTGGGCAAGATTCTCTGCTTGTGGTTTCTCAGAAGCTATAACAGGAAATTGGTTCCTCGTTCCTAACTTGGTGGTGATTTTAGTGAAGACACTAAATCAATAATTAAGTCTATTGGTCCTCCTGGTACGTGGAAAAGAGGCTTGCTTTCCTGCAAAGGTAGGGGTGGCTGGGAAAAAAGACTCCTGTCTGCCAACTTGCCCAGATGGGTAATGAATCAATGACTCTGCTTTGAACCCTGGAAGGAGGCTGTTTTCTAATCCCTTAATCCTCAGTGAATGCACTTGCAGAACAGGGTGAGCGTGACATGAACAATTCCCAAATTCTGGAGATGTTGGCCACGTTGCAGGAAAATTCTGAACAGCAAAAGGCTAGAGATCCACAGCCACTGGCAATCAGAATTGCAAAATGGCACTAGATGGGCCAAAGGTCTTACTTGGTTTAATGGTGCGCCTTCTGGTCCTCTTTGGAATGTTCATATCTTCATGCCCTCATCCACTGGCTTGAGCAGTGGCCATGCACACAGTCATCTATGCCACTGTGACTATTTGGCCAGTGGGAAGTGGGGGTTATGTTTGCTCAGGATGGCACATGATGTTGATGGAGCCACCACTGCCAACTGATGACTGTGGGGTGGGGGGCGGGTGCATATGAGCTTACTGGCAAGAAGAAGAAAAGCTGGTTTTTATATCCTGCTTTTCTCTGCCTCGAAGAGCCCCGTGGCACAGAGTGTTAAAGCTGCAGTACTGCAGTCCTAAACTCTGCTCACGACCTGAGTTCAATCTCCGGTGGAAGCTGGGTTTTCAGGTAGCCGGCTTGAGGCTGACATCCTTCCATCCTTCTGAGGTCCATAAAATGAGTACCCAGCTTGCTGGGGGGAAAGTGTAATGACCAGGGAAGGCAATGGCAAACCACCCCGTAAAAAGTCTGCCGTGAAAACATTCTGAAAACAACATCACCCCAGAGTCGGAAACGACTGGTGCTTGCACAGGGGACCTTTCTTTTCCTTTCTCTGCCTCAAGGAGACTCAAAGCGGTTTGCAATTGCTTTCCCTCTCTCTCCCCACAACAGGTGAGGTGAGAATGAAAGAGTTCTGAGAGTACAGTGACTGGCCCAGGGTCATAGAATCATAGAATCACAGAGTTGGAGGGGGCCATACAGGCCATCTAGTCCAACCCCCTGCTCAATGCAGGATCAGCCTAAACGAAGCATCCCTGACAAGTGTTTGTCCAGCCACTGCTTAGACTGGCAGTGAGGGGGAGCTCACCACCTCCCTAGGTAGCTAAGTCCACTGTTAAACAACTCTTACTATACAAAAGTTTTTCCTAATATCCAGCCAGTACCTTCCCATCACTCAGCAGGCCACAGGGAAGGAGTAGGGAATAAAGATTAGAGTCTGCTGCTCTTAACCACTATGCCACACTAGCAAACATAAGAATGGCTGAATGAGGATGGAAAGTGGTTCAGATACAATGTCAGGTGGGTAATGCAATGCAATGCAGGCATAGGGCAGTTATGTTAGTGGGTACTGAAGACACAGTCTGCAGCAGGCAATTTGCTGGCCTTGCAAATGGATAGGTCCAGTCAGACGTTCAAGCACAGAAGCAACTAGAGGTGTTGTGTATTTTGCAAATGCGTCCTGGGTTAAATTTACCTTGTTCAACTGCAGTGGACAGATGTGAGCCGATTACTGGCTCGGTATGGCTCAGCGCTGAATGACTCAAAAGCCTGCTGAAGTTTGCATCATTTCCCCCCCCCCCCCATGATGTTTTTGCCGATATGAAAACACCACCAATCCAAACTGATCGACAGTCATTAACGTTGCTAAGGACTACTCAGACGAACACCAAATTGTTGGTTATTTCCCCCCCAAACCAACAGTGGTTATTTATGACCGATTTATCCGTTTTGTGACTGAATTAGTTGTCTATTTAAACAACTGCCTGCTGAGCGGAACAGCAGAGAAGCAAGGAGAGGGAAGGGGAGTAGGAGTTAATCAAGCTGCATGAGAATGCACATGCACAAAAAGCCACTTGTGCTGTGAGCAAAGGAATACAGTGAACCAGGGCTTTTTTTGTAGAAAAAGCCCAGCAGGAACTTATTTGCATATTAGGCCATACTCCCTGACACCAAGCCAACCGGAACTACGTTCCTGCTTAAAAAAAAAAAAAAAAAAGCCCTGCAATGAACCAACCTGCCAAATGGCCACAAATGGTTCCACAAGCAGATGAATGGTGGTGGAAAGCACTAGCAAGCTGTAGCCAATTTATGGCACTGGATTTTCAAGGCAACCGTGTTGTGACCTTGGTATTCTTCGGTGGACTCCCATCCAAGTACCATAGTCGACCCTGCTTAGCTTCCAAGATCTGATGAAATCAGGCTAGCCTGGCCCATCCAAATCAGGAGTGACCATAGGGTTGCCAAGTCCCCCCCCACCGCTGTGACGAGGGACTTCTCGTGTGCACAATAGAGTTTTACCATAGAAATTTACCGTGATTCCTAGAGTGTCCCCTGTGCAATGTGCCTGGCGCGATGATGTCACTTCCAGGTGCTGTCATCACACCGCACGCACTGTGCAGCAACAGGGCTCTTTGGGGGCGGGGATCCCTCAGTGGCCGCCTCGCTGCCGGCAGGTCGGAGTCCCCCAAACTGGGGAATCCCCCATCCCCAGCAGGAGCTTGGCAGCCCTAGGTGACTAGGTCACAGCAGATGATTAATCAACCCCCATATCAGCTATTTGTGAGTGATGAACAGGATATAAGCTGAACCCGTGGGCATCTGAGCAACTCTACAAGTACTCTGCTTTTGGGAGCTCTGTGATGGAGGGCCTACGTAAGGAGGAGCAAGCAGCTGTAGGAAATCCCCACCCCTCTGGTTTTTGAGATTTCAGCAGGCATGGTTTGGAGCATCCCTCCTCAGCCATAAGGGCAGACTGTGACCAAACTGTGGCTCGGGAGCCACATGTGGCTCTTTCACACATGTTGTGTGGCTCTTGAAGCATCCACCACCCCAACTTTGGCCAACTATAAATCTTGGAGAATTGACCAAACTTGCCAACTTTGAAAAAGCATTTCTGTCTTTTAAACCACTTCTCCAAGCCAAGACAGCTGGCAGCTTGGAGAATGCATTTAAAATTAAAGTTGTTTTTTTCCCCCCCATCTATTTGCTTTTCCTCCTTCCTTCCCTCCCTCTCTTCCTGTCCTGTGGCTCTCAAACATTTGACATTTGTGTCTTGCGGCTCTCAGACATCTGATGTTTATTCTATGTGGCTCTTACATTAAGCAAGTTTGGCCACCCCTGGACTAGACACTTGGTTCATTAAACGAAAGCTGAGATGTACAAACAATTGATTTCTTTCTCTGGTCACAGCACATTCAATACTTTTTCTCTGCTCCCAGATACCTGAAAGGGCTTGAGGGCTTACCCTTCAGCTCCTAGCATGAAGATCGTAGACTTGAGCTGAGTAGACGCTCAGCTGGGACACAGAGAAAGTGCTCTTGCTCTAACTGCTCCACAGTTTCCTTTAAACTTTTGGCTGTACTTTCAGTCCCTTTTTAATCAGCACTGCAGTGAGAGGTTCACATACATACAGAGAAGTCTTTGCAAATGGAACACTATAAATCTTGGAGGATTCCAAGCAACCAGCTCCCATTTGCAGATTAAGCAGCAACCTCTAATTCTCCAAATGGCTTTAAAAAAAAAACAAAAAAAACCCCAGAGCTATTGAGAATAGCAGAACCCATTAAAAGTTGGGCCTTGAGGTAGAATCAGTTCAATTAATAATGCTTAACATTTATGTAACACTTCCGGTGTCCAGTACACTTTGCTTAGATTCACCCTTGCAAGAAATGGTTTATTCTCTCCCTGTCACCAAAGGAGAAAGGAAATAAGGCAATGAGAAATCTGATTAGAGAGGATGGAGCTGATATTTCAGCAGGCAGCCTCCTAAAAACAGAAATGGGAGGCAAAAAGGGCTATAATCCCCACTGAACCCACCACTCACCAAGAGAGTAGGGTTGCCAATCCCTAGTTAGTAGCAGGGGATCCCTTGCTTTGGAGGTCCTCCTCCCACTTCAGGGTTATCAGAAAGCAGGGGGTGGGTGGGAAATGTACACTGAGCACTCCATTATACCCTATGGTGACTTGTCCCCATAGGATATAATGAAGAATTGATCCATGCGTATCTGGGGCTGTTTTTTTGAGGCAGAGGCACCAAATTTTCAGCATAGCACCTGGTGCCTCTCATTAAACCCCTCCCTGCAAAGTTTTAAAAAGATTCGACTGGGGTTCCAATTTTATGAGCTTCAAAAGAAGGTGCCCCCATCCTCCATTATTTCTAATGGAAGGAAGGCATTTAAAAGGAGCATGGTGCCTTTAAATGTGATGGCCAAAACTCCTTTCGGAGTTCAATCGTACTTGTCACAGCCTTGCTCCTGGTCCTAGCCCAGTGCTTGTCCTCCCTTCAACCCCTGTCCCCATCCACAAAAACAGACTGCTTAAAATTCTTTTAGTGCCATTCTGGCTTTGGATACAGAATGTATTTAATTGGTAGAAGCTATATCGCTATGGCATCATCACACTACAGGGACATAGATACTTGTGATATTTTTTGAATGATGGCAAAAAAAGCCGTCCGTTGATGCAGAGGTGGGTGAAATGGAGGGAAAGAACACAACATCCCCATGTACATCTTTCATTTCAGCTGCAAATGTCTCTGCATTTGTTGTAGCAATGAATGCACAGTGGGGGGATCATGTGTGGAAATGACATTTGTTAATCAGGATAAGCCAGCTTGCAAAGAAACTGGAGTCTAGTAGCTCTCAGCTCTGAGAGGGATGGGCACACTTTCATTTTCCTGGACAGACCAAGATTCTGCTACTGTTCTCTGAAGCTGGCCAAGATACAGACACCCAAGAGACTCGGTTAAGCCATGAAGCTCAGCTCCTTTGTCAGGGATGCTCTTCAGAAGTCTCTTTTTTAAGATTCTTGCCTTAAGATTCTACTAAGTTGGTTTGCTCTGACCTGGAAGGCCCAGGCTAGCCCAATCTCATCAGACCTTAGAAGCAAAGCAGAGTAAGACCTGGTTAGTACTTGGATGGGAAGTCCATGGTCAGCACCAGCAGCTAACCACCTTGAAAACCCTGCAGGGTCCCCATGAATCAGCTGCAACTTGATGACACTTTCTCCCACAAGGGGGTAAATAGTGCATCAATGCATGTACTACAGAATGACCCATTCTTGTCCACTTCAAGTAGGGCCTTCTGCCTAGGCAGAGAGGACTGAGTTCTTCATTTTTTAATATTTTATTCTCCATTCATAATTCAGGTTTTCAAATAATTTGCACCATACACACACAGCCCTGCCAGGAAAAGACAGGGGTCGCATTTGATCCCATGAGAACTAGGAACTTCCTTGTCAAGAAAACAAAATCTAAGAATTTCCGGATGGTTCACTTTAGAGTTGAGGCAGATTCTTCTGAATCATGAAGAAATTTGGAATAAAGCATCTTATGCTCAAACTGCCTTTGCAAGTTCTGCAGGAGCACAGCAGTTGTGTCTATTTTTCACCCAGGTTCTAGACAACGAGCCCTGCTCAACAAGCACTGCTGTGCAAAAACTAGGTTTGCAAAATTCATGGGAGCTGTGAACTCCTTGAGCTATTATGTGGAGCTCAAGAAAGCCCCAGAGACTTTAGAGTACTCAAACTTGTATCCAAAAGGGCAAATGATTTTTGACAACAGCAAACACACTACACGTACATCGTAAGAACGATGGTTTGGGTTGAGCTTTGAGACATCCCATGCTTGTACAACTTACAGGTGGCACAGAACCCTTCTCAACAGATGCCAATCAAAAAGACACATGAAGCTGCCTTATTCTGAATCAGCCCATTGGTTCATCAACATTTGTACCTTGTACCCAGCTCTGCAAGGTCTCAAGTGGAGGTCTTTTGTATCACCGACTGCATGCTCTACTTAACTGGAGATCCTGGGAACTGAAGCTGGGAATTTCTGCATGCACTGAGCCATGGTCATCTCCTAAAGGAGAGCAACATATGGATAAAGTCCTACCTTGAGAAACAGGGCCCCTTTTGAAGCCAAGGAGTCTGTTCCTTTTCCGTTGGGATAACAGTGATAGGCAGCATCCATGACTGGATAGCGACTGGCAAAAAGCAGGCCACTGTTCACAAACTTAAAGGTACAGCAGCCATGGCAGCTGTATACCCCAACATCATAGAGAACATATTCAAAATAATGGTGAAGCTGTTCTTTCAACTTCTCTGCTGCTCTTTTGTCAAACACTTCCTGCAAGCACAGGAAGTCCAAGTTGGCAGGGAAGAAAGCGGAGATCTCATGGTCAAAGGCCTCGTCTGTGTTCTTCTTCTTTCGCACGGAGGTCTTCTTCATGAGTGAGGCCTTGTAAAGGAGCTTGCTGTTGACGGTGCTTTGGTCTACTGTGCCATCTCCAGCCCGTGCCTTTACTAGGGATTCTCGTGAGGCAGTGTAGCTATCCAGACTCCCAGAATCCCCTTCTTTCTGCTTATGATTTGGGGTCTGTCCTTTTAGGCTCTCAGCTTCAGATTCTGGTGAACGGTCTGCTGGCCCTTTGCTGTTCATCTGCCCCCCTGTGCCATCAGCTTCTGGGTCTGAAATGTGGCCGTTATCCTCTCCACCTATCCGCACAATACAAGTGTTCCCATCTTCTCCCTCATTGGTTTCCCCTCCAACTTTGGCATCTTTGCTCTCATCACTGTTGTTTGAACCCGAGTTATCTCCTTTGTACTCCATGGATGTTGTTCTTTTGATGCCTGCACTGACGGCTCGGTTATTGCTATCACCACTTTGAGGGGAGACCAGACTGCTGAAGCTGGCTGCACTGATGGACGTGTTGGTGGGGGAATCGATGTAGATCTTGATCTGAGGCCTGCTTGCCCCATTCCGGATCCTTCGCCCAACTTCCTTAGCTCGTGATTGCGTATTGAACACATTGTTGAATCTCGCCAAGGAGTCTGGGAGAAGGCAAACGTTGGCACTGCCAAAGCAAAAGCTTTTCCCATTGCTGGCAGCTTTCCACTCAGTGAGCAACGTACTACCATTGACTTGGCCTTTGTCATGTAGCCTGGAATAAACATATGGTCGTCGGGCAGACTGGAGCGGAGACCATAGCAGGAAACCGATTATGGCAAATGGGAGGGAGACCACAAGCAGTGCTAGGTAGATGGGAGTGGTGATGAAGATACAGAGAGCGTGAAAGTAACATGGGTCATCTGCCCTTTGGCGCTTCTCATACGTGGTAGGCACAAACGAGGCCACAAGCCGGTCTCCGAGCCAATAGCATGGGAAGATTAAGCCCCAGGAGAAAGAATGCAGTGCTGATAGAAAGCCGTTGGGAAATGGGGAAGTGTATAAAACCATTGCAACTCCGTTAGAACTCCCTTTCAGGACTTTCTACATGGTGTCACCTCTGTCAGCCATCCATCAGGACATTAGTTAGTGGACGAGGGGGGCGGGTTCCTGATAAGGTTGTGATCGGCAATTATCACCTTAGGCGCACCATTTCATTTTGTTATTGTAAGAAGGAAGGGAGGCAAAGGGTCCCTTGGGCTCTTGGAGTCCATGTGCTTCGAAATTTTTCATTGCTCACTGCAACAAGCCATTACAGACCAGTAAGAAAGATCACCTGCGAAGACAAAAAGGGAAATATGCCACAGTCCATCAGAGATTTAAAGGAAAAGACAGCAGAATCCAAGAGCCCTAAGATAATACTGTTTGTTTAGTCCAGCTGTGTTCCCCAAACTTGCTTCTCCCCCATCACACTAAAAAAAATCCATTTTATGCAATACATACCCCAGGAATTGAACTGGTTTGTTTTAAAAAACCCCAACATGTAGATAGAGATGTACAAAACCCATTTGTTTATTTCTGCAGAATTGTCTATTTTTCCATCCCATGGTTTCAGAGACGCACAAAAATGTCATGAGGCATCTCAGAGAGCTTTACATTTAATAGATGCACATCCAAACTTTCCTCCCAATGTGGATGCCAGCCTCTTCTTTCAATGGGAGGCGTGTCTCAACCCTCCCCGCTTCAGAATCATAGAATCATAGAGTTGGAAGGAACCTCTAGGGTCATCTAGTCCAACCCCTGCACAATGCAGGAAACTCACAAACACCTCCCCCTAAATTCACAGGATCTTCATTGCTGTCAGATGGCCATTAGCCTCTGCTTAAAAACCTCCAAGGAAGGAGAGCCCACCACCTCCCAAGGAAGCCTGTTCCACTGAGGAATCACTCTAAAGGTCAGGAGGTTCTTCCTAATGTTGAGCCAGAAACTCTTTTGATTTAATTTCAACCCATTGGTTCTGGTCCTACCTTCCGGGGCCACAGAAAACTATTCTACACCATCCTCTAGATGACAGCGCTTCAAGTACTTGAAGATGGTGATCATATCACCTCTCATCCGCCTCTTCTCCAGGCTAAACATCCCCAGCTCCTTCAATCTTTCCTCATAGGGCTCAGTCTCCAGACCCCTCACCATCTTTGCTGCCCTCCTCTGGACCTGTTCCAGCTTGTCTATATCCTGCATAAAATGTGGTGCCCAAAACTGAACACAATACTCCAGGTGAGGTATTACCAGAGCAGAGTAAAGCGATACCATCACATCACATGATCTGGACACTATACTTCTGTTGATACAGCCCAAAATTGCATTTGCCTTTTTAGCCACCGCATCACACTGTTGACTCATGTTCAGCGTATGATCCACTAAGACCTCTAGATCCTTTTCGCACATATTACTGCTAAGACAAGTCTCCCCCATCCTATAACCATGCATTGGATTTTTCCTACCTAAATGCAGAACTTTACATTTATCCCTGTTAAAATTCATTTTATTGATTTTAGCCCAGTTTTCCAGCCTGTCAAGGTCATCCTGTATCCTGTTTCTGTCTTCTTCTGTGTTTGCAACCCCTCCCAATTTAGTATCATCTGCAAATTTAATAAACATTCCCTCTATTCCTTCATCCAAATCATTGATAAAGATGTTGAACAAAACAGGTCCCAGGACAGATCCTTTATTCTATTGTTCTGATGCTTTATTCTGTAGCTCTGCAGAGAAGAGGGAAGGGAAAGGTAAATTGCTGGGCTGTGATGACCAGTACAGGGAGGGGACAGGGGTGAGGTAGCCTCCACAGCAAGTGGCATATGGACAAGGTGTGCGGATGCTGTTCTCACCCGCTTCCACACTGCTTGCTTCCCTTTCCCACCCCTGCGTGGAAGAAGTCAGGGACTGATGTGTGCATCAGAGCCCTCACTGAGTGCTGAATTGGATCAAGAGTTCTTAAAAAGTACACCCAACTACAAATTTAAAAGCTTGACGGCAGGACTGCGGTGGCACTTCAGAGGGGATTTTATCATCTTTCACTGCTTGAGACTCTGCTCTTGCTGATCTTAGCTCTGTCTACCTCTTAGCAAACGCTGCTTGACAGTTATTGGGAAGTAATTTCTAGACAATATTCTGTGTGGCACTTTATCATTGAAACGAATCTGCTCTGAAATAACATTGAAATCTACAAATGAAAAAGGAAAGGAAAGAATCAAAAGATATTATTTCAAGGAGAAGTACACTGCAGCCTGGGTGAAAAGAGCTTTTGAAAACAAATACCAAAAGGGAGTACGATGTCTTCTAAAAGAGCTGATCATTAAAATACTTAACAGAAGAATGGGAAGATAAAATCAATCAGCAAGGGGGACAGCTAGAAAACTGACCCAGCTGCAGCAGCACAAAATGTTTTGAGGCTGCATTCACACAATCAAACGCTTATACTCTTTAACTTTCTGAGTATTGCCAATCACTGATGTAAGGATGGAGGCAGCAAATCAATCTATCCTTTGGGTGAAAATTTCTGCTAAGTCTCAGCCCACTTATGGAGACTCCAGAGGGTTTACAAGGCAAGGGGTGAAGAGAGGTGGTTTGCCATTGTCTGCCTTTGCGTAGGAGCCCTAGACTTCCTTGCTGGGTCTCCCATCTAAGTCCTAACCTAGGCCAACTTTGCTTAGCTTTTGAGCTCTGATGAGCGCAGGTTGCCTTGGCCATCTTAGTCAGGGCAATTCATCTTTTACTCTCTATGTAAGAAGCAGAAATGAGAGCTCAGTCTGACACCTTCTGTAGTTGGAAAGCTGCAGCAGAAGCCAACATCTCCTACCCCTAAGCAAGCTGGCAGAGAGAGCATGAGGCACCTGTTTCCTTTTAGGACCCCTCATTCAGGACCCCCACAGCTGCTACAGACACAACCGGCTATGCAAATAAGGCCTTCGCTCCCAGTCTTGTAGACTGAAAATTGCTCTGGATTATATAGTGGATGAAAACTGACCATTACCAATCAATCAACTAAAGGTTCAAACTGGCTGACCTACTTAAATTATTGATTTGGGTTTGCTTTACTTTAGAATAAGAGAGTGAATTGTTTTATACTCATGAATGTGTTTGCTACAGCTGCTGAGATGAATCCAGCCAGCTTTTCCATTGCATCTTGCCCAGTTCTCCTTTCTACTGTATCCCCCATCACCCTCATGGCTTCTGTACATGAAAGTGTCATGATTGCCAGCACAGTATTTTTAGATGGTCAGAGGGGATCCCACTTTCCTTTTTCATCAGCAGTACAACTAGTTGGATCCAGCCCAATGGCTAAATGTCTCTGTGTTTGCATCACTGGTTTCATGAGTGCCATGGTGCTGCTGGTGTTTTAGACATACTTTAACAAGGCTGATGTTTTAATAGGCTTCGCAGATTGTATTTAAAAATGTTTACATGACCTATATACTATTTTTATTATTGCATCCACCTCAAATATGGCAGTGGAGACAGGGCCAGCCCAAGACTGACTGGCACCCTAGGGAAGGCTAACACTGAGTCACATGGGGGGCGCTCAATTCGGCACTCCCAGAAGGCCAGCCCCCTAGGCAATTGCCTAGTTTGCCTAGTGGCAGGGCCGGCCCTGAGTGGAGAGGCAATTCTGAAGTTTTTAAAGAAAGTAAAGAATGAAGTGCTGTTTCAGCCTATGGTAATGGTTCTCAAACTTTCTCAAATAGGACCTACTTCTAAACTTCCTGTATTTTGGAGACCTATTTGCAAATTAACTTTGTGCTGCACTAAGGATTACTAACATCCAGGTGGTAGCTGGAGATCTAGGATTAGAATGGATCTCCAGGTGACAGAGATCAGTTCATCAGGAGAAAATGGCTGCTTTGGAAAGTGGAATCTATGCTATTATATCCTGCTGTCTGCCTTCTAGGGTTGCCAGGTCTGTGTTGAAAATACCAGAAGACTTGTCTCCCCTTCAAAAGCAGCCATTTTCTCCAGAGGAGCTGATCTCTGCCAGCTGGAGATTAGTTGTAAAAACGAGAGATTTCTAAGCCACACCTGGAGACTGGTAACCCTACATGGAAGATGGGTAGGACCAAAGTGCCTGCCATGGGTAGGGTCAATCACAACATGGCTGCCCCAGACAGCAGGATCCAATCAGAAAATGTTGGGAGGTTCAGCAAAATGTGAAGGGGAGCATGCTCCTATAATGGAGGGCAGCTGTTACCAACTAGGCGCTCCCTGTAGACACAGCCTGAGGTTTTTTGAAGCACTTCTGACTCCAGGGAAGGGAAGCTAGCCTGCCTCTTTCCTTTGGGGAACAGAAGCTACAGGAGAGAGAATTATTAATTACCTTCTTTTTACCTCACTTTTCTCCTTAAAGGCTTATATCATGGCTTATATCATTTTCCTCTTCTCCATTTTATTCTCAATATCAGGAAGGATAGACTTAGATTGATTTTCCACCAGCCTTATGCCGCTCTCATGCTCCTCTTTTCCGTTGGACTTCTGTCGGATTTCACAATATCTGCCCTTGGGCTGCAACTAGCTTCGCCTTTTTTGAACGGCAAAAACTGGTTTTTAGAAGAACAAAGCAGGAGTCAAGTTCACCTTTAAGACCAACCAAGTTTTATTCAGAACATAAGCTTCCGTGTGCTCTCTAAGCACACTTCATCAGACGAGGGGATCAGGTATATACCTGATCTTATACCTGATCCCCTTGTCTGATGAAGTGTGCTTAGAGAGCACACGAAAGCTTACGTTCTGAATAAAACTTGGTTGGTCTTAAAGGCGAAACTTGACTCCTGCTTTGTTCAACTGCTTCAGACCAACACGGCTGCCCACTTGGTTTTTAGAGGATCTTATTTGCTGCGCGAAAGAGGCAGAGTGAGTTGCACCCCTGGGGCAGATAGTGAAATCCGACAGAAGTCCCACGGAGAACAGGAGAGTGAGTGGCACAAGGTTAGTGGGGAATCAGTCTTAGTGTGTGTGTGATTGGCCCAAGGCCACCCAGCAACACCAAAGGAAAGAAGCCAGCAGGTGCCAGGAAATGTTTTGGCAGGCACCATGGTACCCACAGACACCACGCTGGAAATCTTAGCATAAGGTACCTTACAAGATTGTTGTGGAGATAAAAGAGGAGGATGACACTCTGGGAGTAATGAACAGGTGTGTAGATCCTCCATACAAAATGCTGCTAGTGGATCTGAGGAGGTTGGTTTTCTTAATTTTTCTTTCTTTTTAAAGTGTAAAATGACACAGTAATGGAATTTCAGTAAGGGCAGACTTCCGGATTCAGCAAGCACACACTAACTGAACCTTTGTCCTGTGCTGTAATTATTGAGGGCTGCGGAATGACAATGAAGACCCATGGCAATCAACAGGGTACTTCAAATGTTTTTTTTTTTTTAAATCCCTGCCTAATTGTGTAATTACCCAGTAGAACAGAATGCTCTAATCTACTCCTGTCTCTGGAGTAAATAACCTACAATTCTTTAGGGTGTGGATATACCACATGGCTAAGGGACTCATTACATTCTCCTAGGAAAAACATAGCATGCAGTTTTGGTACAAATGGTAACATTTACTTAAAAGAGGGTCAATTTGCATTTAAGAGGCAGGTTCTTTCTCCTCTTATCTCTTCAGAAGTAACCACATCAGATCAACGAGCAACCAAATCCCTGGGTAATTGCTTCCTTAAAAGTTCCTTAAATATACCTTCAGTAAAACTTGTAGGGCGGAATGCTCTTAGCCAGGGCTTTTTTTTTTGCAGGGACACACAGGAACATAATTCTGGCTGGCTTGGTGTCAGGGGGTGTGGCCTAATATGCAAATGAGCCCTGCCGGGCTTTTTCTATCAAAACAAGCCCTGTTCTTAGCACACAGATCTCTGAGTTGATTGGACTCGAGGTGACAATTTCAGTTTCTGTTGCAGGTGGCTTGGTACAATGGTGACATGGCATAATCCAATTTTTAATTGTTCCTCCCAAACAGTGGTGCCTTTTAAAAATTTAGCAGGATAGCTAAAATAATCAAGAAAACAATTCTGTTTCTTTTGAGTCACATCCAAAATTATGACCTCATTATAAGGTTGCCAGGTCCAACTCAGGAAATATCTGGGGACTTTGGAGGTGGAGCCAGGAGGAAGGTTATGACAAACATGATTAAACTCCAAAGGGAATTCTGGCCGTCACATTTAAAGGGACCACATTCTTTATAAATACCTTCCTTCCATTGGAAATAATGGAGAATATGGGCATCTTCTTTTGGGGCTCACAGAATTGGACTCCCAGTCCAATCTTTTTGAAACCTGGGGGAGGGGGGTGATGAGAGGCACCAGAGGCTATGCTGAAAATTTGGTGCCTCTACCCCCCCAAAACAGCCCCTGAGCCCCAAATACCCACAGATCAATTCTCCATTATACCCTATGGAACCCAGTCTCCATAGGGTATAATGGAGAGCTCAGTGGACATTTAACCTCCCTCCCCACTTCCTGATAACTCTGAAGCAGGGGGAGGGCCTCCAAACCAGGGGATCTCCTGCTTCCAACTGGGGGTTGGCAACCCTACTTCATTATGCTTAGTCCCCACCACATAGGGTTTCCAATCCCCAGGTGGGGCAGGGGATCCCCCGGTTTGGAGGCCCTCCCCCCGCTTCAGGGTCATCAGAAAGCGGGAGGAGGGGAGGGAAATGTCTGCTGGGAACTCTGTTATTCCCTATGGAGAATAACATGAGCCCCAAAAGAAGGTGCCCCTATCCTTCTTATTTCTTATGGAAGGAAGATGTGTGCTGTCCCTTTAAATGTGATGGCCAGAACTCCCTTGGAGTTCAATTATGCTTGTCACACCCTTGTTCCTGGCTCTGCCCCAATGTCTCTTGGCTCCACCCCCAAAGTCTCCTGGTTCCACCCCCAAAGTCCCCAGATATTTCTTGAATTGGACTTGGCAACCCTACTTCCAGGCGATGCTTTAGAAATTCCCCCTGATCCCCGAGTGGAAATTCCTAAGGTATTAAGGAGACCATTTTCCCTTGCGCTTCCTGTGAGGGAGGTCAAAAGGCCTGAGCGAATGACAAAATTGTTTAGGAGGCCATTTTTATAAAGAGAAAAACTTTAATTTTTAGTTGTGGTTTGTGAACATTGCAAGTAGTTTTCATAGGATTGTTTGTTGTATTATACCGCCTTTGTTGCATTTTTAAACTGTGTAATGCACTTTGATTCTCATGAAGGAAGGTGGATTTTAGGGTTGCCAGCCTCCTGGTGGTGGTGCCTGAAGATCTCCTAGTATTGCAATTGACCTCCAGACCAAGATCAGTTCTCCTGGAGAAAACAGCTGCTTTGGAGGGTAGACTCTATGGAATAATACCTGCTGAGATCCCTCCCCCACCCACCTCACCTTTCCCAAACTTCAACCCCCAAACCTCCAGGTATTTCTCAATCCAGAGCTGGTGACCTTAACTAGAAATGAAATAAACACAATTAGCCACTGAACAATACAACTGAAGAGAACTTTGATTCCAGGCCTCCCTTGTTTATTTATTTTAGTTAATTTGTATTCTGCCCTTTCCCATGAACATGCTCAGGGAGGAATGCAACATTTAAAACATTAAAACAATTCAGCAATAAATAATGAAAACCATTAGGACTACAGATCAGTCAGTAGAGGCACTTAAATTTCAGTGGGAGGTGAATCCAGTAATAAGCCAGAAAGATGTTATAGCAGCTCTACAGTGGCATAACTGCTTGACAGTACAGTTGCACAGCAGCACAGCAAGGGAGGCCAATTGAGATGTATCATGGGCACCCACTGCCTCAACTGAAAGCCTGGCACCACAGTGTCTCAGTGTTGCTTTGGTGTTTTTGAGAAGCAGTAAAATACCGCTCTTGTTACCTCCTCACCACCTCCCTGGCATAACAGCCATTGGTTTCTGGATCTACACCATGTTGTGAATATTTCTGAGGCTGTTAGGTATGATTGGAAGTTTGATGTCATCCATGCCCAAACACCATTTCCCCACCTTTGGAATTCATTCTTGATGCCTTTGTTCCAGCCCAGAAGGGCATAGTCAAGCCATTTTTCATTTTCTCCAAACATACCAATCTGGTGTCCAAAAGCTGCTAGAAGGCAAGCGTTTGCTATACACCAGCTGTCAATTTAACTGGCCTGTGCTGTAAACATATATTGCCCACATGCATTCATAAGTTAAGCAAGACGCTTGGCCAGGGACAGCAGCTGCCATCAGGTCCCTCGCTGCACGAAAATGCTCAAGCGCTCTCATCATTCTTTGTTTAACAAAACATACCCAGGAAGACACCGTGGCATGTAGAACATTTAATGAATTCTAAGTAGCTTTGCCAGCCTCCAGGTGAGGCCTGGAGATCTCCCGCTTTTACACCTAATCTCCAGCTGGCAGAGATCAGCTCCCCTGGAGAAAATGGCTGCTTTGAAGGGGAGACTCTATGGCATTGAATCATGCTGAGGCCCCTGCCCTCCTCAAACCCCACCCTCTCCCAGATCCATTCCCAATCAGGCCCTCAGCTAGGCTTCCCAACCCCCCCGCCCTGCCGGGGGACCCCTGGATTAGCAGCCTAATCCCCCGCTCTCTAAAAATCTGATAGTGGGGGTGGGGTGGAACGGCGTCGTGTCTCTTTCCCTGCCTGGCTTCAGGCTTCTCCCTTCCTCTGGGTCACAAAGACCCGCCCATCGCCGGCCTGCTATTCGCTCCAGTCCAGCCTCCCTTCGCGAGGTGCATGCTGGGACTTGTAGTCCTTGCATCCTCTCACGTCTGCTGAGCATTATTCTCTATGTGGAGATTGATTGTCATAGGGTATAATGGGGAATTGATTTGGAGGTTTCGGGGGCTCTGGGGGAGCTGTTTTTTGAGGTAGAGGCACCAAATTTTCAGTATAGTATCTAGTGACTCTCCCCAAAGTATCTCCTAAGTTTCAAAACGATTGGACCAGGGGGTCCCATTCTATGAGCCCCAAAAGAAGGTGCCCCTATCCTTCATTATTTCCTATGGAAGGAAGACATTATAAAAGGTGTGCCGTTCCTTTAAATGTGATGGCCAAAACTCCCTTGGAGTTCAATTATGCTTGTCACACCCTTGTTCCTGGCTCCGCCCCGATGTCTCCTGGCTCCACCCCCAAAGTCTCCTGGCTCCACCCCCAAAGTCCCCAGATATTTCTTGAATTGGACTTGGCAACCCGACCCTCAGCTAACCAGGGGCCCATGGGGCTTGGCCCCTTAATAGGGTTTTTTTTGGGGCCCCATCCCAGGGCTACCCCCTCCTGTGTGATTAAAATTATGTGGGAGGGGCTTGCAGGGGCAGTCACTGCCTCACCCATGCCATTTAAAGGGTCTGCCAATCAGCTGCTCATCAAGCTCTTTAAATCACGCAGGAGGGAGAGGGATGGACCCCAGCCTCTCCAGCTTTCAGCACTCACCCCCATGAGCTCCGCCCCAGTGCGCCCCTCCCCCTGTGGCCCCTAGCTTGAAAGGGGGACATGGCCAAGGTTTTGGCTCATATGTGGGCTGCTTGGATGCTACCAGTTCAGTTGGTTTGCACCAGGGGCTAGAGACTCTTCCACTATGAAGAAAGGGAAAGGGTTACCCCTTGCCATTTGATTATTTGTTAAAAAGTTAATAAAGATGCCCTTAGTTTACTCCACTGTTGTTGGTTTGTTATTCCAACTATGAGGCAATTTAAAGGCAAGCAAGCATTTGTTACTTAAGCAGTAGGGATGTGAAAAGAAAGACCCATATGGCTCTCTGGGCTGGTGGCGTGAACATTAGATTCCAGCTTCATAGACTAATTTTGGGTGCTTAAAGCAGGGGTGGGGAACCTCAGTCCTGAGGGCCGTATGTGGCCCTCAGGGATTGCTGGGCCGAACCGAGCCATGTGGCAGCCTCCCTGGGGCCTGGCTGGCCAGCAAGAATCATGGGGCCCAGCCGCACTGTGCAGTAGCCTCCCCAGGGCCAGGCAGGGATCACAGAGCACAGATGTACTGTGCATCAGCCTCCCTGGGGCCTGGCTGGCCGGCCAGAATTGCTGCAGGGCCTGGAAAAGTTACTGTCACAGTTCAGCTTGCACTTGATTATCCCAGATGGTGTGGCCTAATATGCTAATGAGTGTGTGACCTGATATGCTAACATTAGGGGATGTGGTCTGATATGCTACTGAGTTCCTGCTGGGCTTTTTCTACAAAAAAGCTCCGGACCTATGCATTTGTCTATGGTGGCAGGCCAGGTGTGTGTGTGTGTGTGTGCCAGATTAGGCTCTCTCCACATGACTTCAAATAGAAAAACAATTATTTGCATTACTTTTGCTGGCCTGAATCATTCTCCCTCAGCGGAGCACTGTTTTTTAAATTGATAATTTTTTATGGCCCGTGAATGATATTATAAATATCCATATGGCCCTTGGCAGAAAAAAGGTTCCCCAGCCCTGGTTTAAAGCATCAGATCACCTCAAGTGAGTGGCTGTCTCTCTGGGCAACTTCAAATGCAGTAGCTTTCCTGTCAGAGCTCAAACCTTGAAGTTGGAAGACATCTGTAGAGAGAAATTCGGACCCTGGTGCAGCCCTGTGGTACTCACTCTGTGGCTCCCAGAGAGCCACATTTGCTATTATCAACCAAAAAGAACTACATTTTCTTTCATCTTTGGCATGAGGCCTGCAGCTCAGAAAGTCTCAGTTTATGTGCTCCTCTGGCAGCAGCTGTTTCATGGTGAAAACTACCTGCCAACTGGAAGTCCCATCAGGCAAAGGCCTTGACTGCTTTTCTGAAACATGGGACAGGAGCCACTTTGTGTATGTGGGGGGGGGGGGGGAATTGGGAGGTGTGGAGAAAAGGTACGTCAAAGAGCCAAATATGACTTCAGATCTACTAAATATCATTGCTCTAGCCAAAGGAAGCTACCAGGAAAGTAGGGTTGCCAGGTCTGTTTTGGAAAATACCTGGAGACTTTGGGGTTGGATTCAGGAGAGGGTGGGGTTTGGGGAGGGGAGAGGCCTCAGCATGGTACACCCTTCCAAGCAGCCATTTTCTCCAGGGGAGCTGATCTCTGCCAGATGGAGATCAGCTGTAAAAGCAGATCTCCAGGCCCCACCTGGAGGCTGGCAACCCTATGAAAGGAAACCAGTCAAATCTGTCTGGAAGTTTCTTCACAGCAATATACAGGTGGGTTAATACTAACCAAAAATATACACTGTGAAGAAATTACTAAGGAATATTCTAATGATCAAAACCTCAATTACAATCAGTGTACATGATCATTTCAATAAGTACAAATAAGAAGTCTCTCAAATTCATTCAGTATATATACATAGTACAGTTCATAATCTGATTAAGATTGAATTGTTCAAAGGGCACCTACATTGTTCAGTTCCACCTCCATTCTTTCTAGTCAAACTAGAAACTGTCAATGCATGCCACAAACACAATTTTCTGAGAAAAGAATGGATATATAGGATAATGTTCAGTCCCCTCTTTGAGGAAGGCACTTGGCCAGGGACAGAACTAAAGGCTGGCAGGCTCCACTAGAGGTGGAACTGAAGCATCCTTTCAACAATTCAAGTTCTACATTTTGAAAGTTTATGAACTGGAATTATTCTTGCAGCACAAGCACTTTATTTGACTTAGAGAACCTGACACCGATTCCACAGGTGCTGTAGCTCCACCCCTGGGCATCTGCTTTCGTTGGATCAATAGATCAATTCCCCACCAGTTGCTGAGGGGGAGCATCTTGATCCATGGCTCCCTCCAATTTCCCTCATGGCTTCCAAAACTATAAAAAACAGGAGCACAAAGCTGAAAGGGAAACTGGAAGGAGCCGCAGATCAAAATATGCCCACACAGCAATTGGTGGGGAACTGATCCCTTGAGCCAGGGAAAGCAGAAGCAACTGCTAGTGAGGAATCGGTCTTAATCAGATTAAGAACTGTACCTTCAGTTTCAATCAAATTATGAACTGTACTGTGTTTATATACTGTGTATATACTGAATGAATTTGAGAGACTTTTTATTTGTACTTATTTAAATGGTCATATACACTGATTGTAATTGAAGTTTTGATAATTAAAATATTCCATAGTAGTTTGTTCATGGTGTATATTTTTTTGTTATTATCCTTCTTTTCCTGGATAACTTCCAGAGGCCTGAAGATCCTCCAGAATTACAACTGTTCTCCAGTCTATAAGAGATCAGTTCCCCTGGAGAAAATGGCAGTCCTGAGGGCTGAACCTCTATGGCAACACATTCCCACTGAGGTCCTGCCCCTCCCCAACCTCTGCCCTCCTCTGACTGGCTAGCGGGGCAGGGTGGGGCATGTGATGATCATCAGAGGCAGAAATGAGGAGCACATACCTTGCAGCATGGTACTACCACCCACTCCATATGTTGTTGGTGCAGTGCCAACCCAGCAGCATCCACTTCACAATGCTTGTGTTGGACCTCTTTGACTCAGTCATGGTCAAAAGAGCAGATACTGTGGAGAGGGTACTTCTCCTCCTCCATGCATAATCTTCTGGGGCTGTATTCCTCACTGGTTCAAACAGCAAGGGGACATAGCTGTAGGTTTCTTTTTAGGAAACCTGTGCTCTGGCTCTTGCTATCCCTCACCTCTGCCTTCCCACCTCTTCTGATTGACGCAAGATGCAATGGGCAGTTTCACCCTGTTAGGAAGCAGGGATGTGCTAACGACTGTCATTTCTGCTTGTTGGTGGCAAGCAGGGAGACTGTTTGTTTGGGGTTTTTTGGCAGGTTGTTTGGATGTTTGTGAGCAGTTCAAACCTGTTCATCAGGATACTGTTCATATATTCCAACAGTGCAGTGCCATCAGTATACATTTCACCGATGTGCAGCAGTCCTGGTTTCCCCCTCCCCCAAGAGACCAGTTCTCACTGCTTTTTTTTTGTATAAACAGTCAGCAAATTCATCAGTTTTAAAAAAGTAATTCAACCCATACTAAAGTTATTTTTAAAAATAATCATGTAAGCCATTGTAAGGCATATTATATATGTGCATGCACATTTTTTGCACAGCTTATGGGAGTTGTAGCACTCTCCCTGCACCTGAACACAACCATCCCTGACCCTGAAGGAGAACTGATTTTGCCTACTGTGAAGATGCAGAAAGGGGATTGCAAGACAAAGGAAATAAAATGGAAAAACAACAGCCAGTGCACAGCTGCAAAGTTATCAAGCAGCTGTTGGAACCAGATGGCAATGAGGTGAGAACATTCACGGCTTGGCTTGCCAGTGATCTTGGCCGCCAAACACGGTACATTTCCTGAAAAGTTCATAGTTCTGCTGTACAACAGCAGACAAACTGCATGCAGAACATCACCTCTCACAGTTCATAAACTAGATTTACCTGATGGCCCCTGCATTCACTCCACGGAGTAGAAGGAGCAAAACTGAGGAGGGAAATGACACCATACAAGACCATGATGTCACTTCCGGGTGACAAGGGACATCACAACATTGCATGATGCTCTAGGAACTTTCCCAGTCTCCATGGTAAAAGTCAAATGGTGGGGTGCATGACTGGGCCAAGGTCACCCAGGGAGCTTCATGGCAGAGTGTGGATTCTTTCCTCCTTCATTGTATACTAACATCACCCCTGTGAAGTAGGTGAGGCTGTGATAATGTGACTGGATCAAGTTCACTTAGGCTGCAGTCAGATGGGCAGTTTGGCCCGATATAGTTGCTTTTCCCTAACAGATTAAATGGGCTTGTTCACACACTTGCATCTGGCAGGCATTCCCCAGTCATACAAACCCCATTGTAACGAGTTGGATACAGGGTAAAAAGGCACCAGAGAAAATCGGATTCTTACAGATCCCTGCACATTCATCCAATTTTGCCAGAAATCTGAATTCCCCTGGTGTGTGCTCCAACCAATTCAGAAATGTGAACCTTTAATTCCAGTTTTGCCATTTTGTTTTTTAAAACTGGTTAGTGCATATGCACATGGGTGCACATGCACACCCAATAATTTTTTTTGTCACAGGTTTTTTTTTTTAAAGGAGAAGACCAGACCATGCACTCCATGGTTGACACAGCACTAATCTGAACAATCAACCACAGAAGAAACTATGGTGAGGCCGGACCAGGCTGGGAGTCTAATTGAAAATCTCCATCACAAAATGTGGCAGGGTATTTAGTGGCATGCCCAAACTGCTCCAACCTTCCAGTCTGACTGCAGCTTTAATCAGCTTCATAGCTGAGTGGGGATATGAACTTGGGTCTGGTTAGCTAATCATACTGTGGGTAACTCTGGCACTGTGTGGCCTGCATATGCAGCCCAGAACAGAGTCACATATTTTGCAAAATCCACTGTTCTTCTGCAAATCACAGAGAGGACACAAAGTGCACAAATTGCCACCTGCAATACTTGGACCTTTTTTGCCTCTGGGGAGTACATCTGGAGGTCAGAGAATGGAGAGCTTGTAAAGGCTTATGCTTTATCATGGAAGTCAGGTCTTGAGTGTTTGTGATACATTGCTAGGGACAAAGTGGAGTGTTTATTTGGTGCTACCTGCTTACATTTATTTTTTCTTGTGTATTAAACTGTTCCAGTGAAAAGAGAACCATCCCTTTTAAATAAAACAACCAGGCCATGCCAAGGATGTGCAAGAAGCTTGGAGGCAGTGGGAACATCAACGTAAGACCTTCCAAGAATCTCTTTCCCAGGGACTCCATATCTCCATCTAAAAACACAGCAAAACGAAGTCTCTTCCATTCTGCAAAGTGCTTTCATGAGCAGCCCTCTGCAAACCGGGGCCAGCAGTTGCTTGCATTGAATGTAAAAATATTATTCTATGTGGTTAGGAGAAGGGGATCCCTCACGGGACTATCTCATGTCTGGGGGAATAGGGAGCATTGGAATCAGGGCTTTTTTTGAGCAGGAACACAGTTCCAACTGGCTTGGTGTTGGGGCATGGCCTATTATGCAAATAGAGTTCCTGCTTGGAACCGTCCTCTAGTTGGTCTCTGGGGGTACATCTGGAGGTCAGAGAAGACAGGAAGGTTGCCACAAGTGCATAATGAAAAGGCTGAGTTAAATTAATCCAGTGGTTGGAATCAACATCTTTATCCAGATGTCAGTTTGACATAGTTAATTTATATACTGGTTTCTTTAGGTAAATATCTAAGATACTTCATTTTATCTTGTTTCTTTAAAAATGTGTATATCACTCTGTCATTGTGAGGCTCTAGGTGGTTCACAGTCTAATAAAGTCCAAGCAAATACAGAAGATACAATCATCCATCATGAAGTTTGGGAAAAATCCCACTTTTCTAGCTTTCCAAAAACTGCAAAACTGAATTATTCAAGAGGATTTTCCTACACAGGCAATAGGATAGCACTATACAAAAGGCATCAAAAAGTTACTTGGATACATTATTGGGGACTGTGGTCTGTACTACCGTGCATAGTTTGTAGTGGGTTGGACCTTATTGTGTAATTTTGCACCACATAATGTGTCATGTTGCCACTTATGCTTTGCTTCAGTTCTGTTTTTAGACTTCTGGTTGCTTCTACAACCCCGATCCTATTTCACTGTTTACTGAATGTCCCATCTTTATTGTGTTGACTCACTCTGTGTAATCCACCTTGAGTCCAAGAAAGAACAGTGGACTAGAAACAAAGTAAATATTAAAATAAGATAATAATTAACAACAGGGCTTTTTTGTAGAAAAAGCTCAGCAGGAACTCATTTGCATGTTAGGCCACATGCCCTGACATCACCATTGTGTCACACAGAGTTTCTTGTAGGAAAAGCCGAGCAGAAACTTATTTGCATATTAAGACACAACCCCTCACACCAAGCCAGCTACAACTGTGTTTCTGTGAGTTCCTCCTCAAAAAAAGCCCTGATAAACAACCAATAGCCTATTAACAGCCACCACCGGAATCCTGTCTAAATAGTTCTGTCTTTGAGCTGATTTATACATTATGGAGTACACAGGTTATACCTGAGGTCCCCACCCTGTGTAACAGTCAGGTATGAATTAGGGGTTCTCCTCAGTTCCCTGCATGTAGTGTCCAACAAAACACATGGTCTTGTCTATTGAGTCAAATATTTCCCCTCAGGGATGTTTCAGGTTGGGAAAATGGCCCAGGTAGAAGGTTGAAGGCCCTTCTCCACACCTGCCACAGTCCTTATCTGAACTGGGCACTGCATGTGGGGGAACTGAGGACAACCTACAACTCATGTCTGACTGTTATACAGTCCAGGGGTGCAAGCTCCAGGTTGGAAATATCTGGAGATTTTGGGGGTGGAGTCTGAAGCAGGTGGTGTTTGGGGAGGAGAAGGACTTCAGTGGGGTAAAATGCCATAGAGTCCACCTTCCAAAGCCACCATTTTCTCCAGGTGAACTGATGTCTATCACCTGGAGATCAGTTGTAATCCCAGGAGATCGCCAGCCACTACCTGGAGGCCTAACATAGTTCCAGATCCTAAGCTGTGTACTTTGTCATGTGTGAATTGATCACATCATCTCCTGAATGCTAAATTACTAACCATGAACAAGCGAATGTCAAGTTGGAATTTTGCACACATGCATATGTTGCGCAGATGGACCTGGTTCACACAGAGGCACTCCGTTTCCCTACACCAAGGGCTGGCAGCTGAATGTGTGAAATGAAGAGCACAGAGGCTGAGATAGCAGGACAATTCTGCCTGTGCATCCATTTCCTCTTGCAGACAGTGAGTGATGAATTCATGCATGTGCAAATCAGTGCCCACACTCCTTGGGACTTAAAGATTGCTCGTGGCTCCTTGAGATGTGGCCTTTCAGTAGCAAAACTCAGGTTGAATCAAGCATAAAAGGACCTGCAAGTTTTCTGCCAACATGTAGGTTCTGTTCCACAGCATATGACCAACAACTCTAAGTTTATACAACCATATACTGGGTGGCTACTGGCCAGCCCTGCGGAAATAATCTTTGCCCACCCACAAAACTGACCTCATTAATTTTAAAAGTAAAGACGTCGTGGCTCCAGAAATCCTTATTTGGGTGCAGAGCAATAGTAGCGCTAGCCCTTGAATCTGCAACACTAAGCTATGTTTACACAGGAGAGATGGAAAGGGCCATGTTTGCAAAACACCTTTCCGTATGGCTTAAGCCTCCTGCTTCATAGGAGCTGCCATAACTCAGTTTATATCTAAATAAATCTCATCTTTGCAGGCAGCTTGTTTAACAAAGCTCTGTTACGGTAGAGTGGTGTTTGCCTTGCTTGCCTTTGAAAACAGCAGCCTGAAAAGGGAACTAGGGTGGGGTGGGGACAAAGAGGAAATCTATAAATACCGAGTGGGTTCTTGGTCTGGACAAAAAATCTGCATGTTCTAAACATTGAATGCCTGTTCTAAAATGGTACCCAAGGCCTTCCACAATTAGTGCTTATTGCCATGATTGTATTTACAAGGAGGTTGATCACTGAGTCAACTGCATACATGAGGGTTAAATTGACCACTGGACTTTGTTGCTGGACTACTGTTCTCTCACTGTGGAGTTCAGGCCACAGGTCAAATGACATCTCCAACCCAGGCAATGATTTTGGACAGCATCAATTTGGTGAGGTGCAAGAACCAGGGCTGCCAACCTCCAGGTGGTGGCTGAAGATCTCCTGGTATCTCCAGGCGACAGAGATCAATTCACATGGAGAAAATGGTCACTTTGGAAGATGAAAGCTATGGCATTAGACTCTGTTGATGTCCCTCCTCTCCCCAAATCCCACCCTTCTCAGGCTCCACTCCCCAAATCTCCAGGCATTTCCCATCCTGGAGCTGGCAACCCTAAATGTGACTTTTTTTTTACCCTTACAATGAACTGATATATAAAAGAAATGGAAGAAATTTTAATGCAGGGGTCAGCAACCTTTTTGTCATTAAAGAGACAAACAACATCAAAAATCACAGCAAGAGATCAACCAAAAATGAGTCAGGATGAGGAAAACCATTTCCACAACTGAAAATATGCAACCTAACATTGCTGAAGAGTAACATGTTGATTGATAATCTATCAAGTTTCTGAATCTCAAACTGATTGTTGTTGATCTTTTATGAGGAACCTGGAGGTTGGCAGCCCTGAAGGTCTCACAATAAGTAATAGAGATACGGAGGTGCACCTGTGCAATTGTCTTATTGCAGTGGCATAAATCTGTGCATGATTTGCACTATGATTACTGGTAGCTGTTCATCTCTGTCATTGCCAAGCATCTCAATGAAGCCCTTGAGTCCCATAAAAATCATTGCCAGCCATTATGCTCACATCCTGATAATTCTGGCAACTCACCAACCCTTACAATAGAACTTAATTTAAATACTAGCCTAATCTCATTAGACCTTAGAATCTAAGCAAGATCAACTATGGCTAGTACTTGGATGGGAAATCACCAAGGAAGATGTCAAACTACCTCTTGCCTTGGAAATCCATTGACAGGCTGCCATAAGTCAGTTGTGACATGATGGCATTTCACTGTTCTGTTTTTAAGAAACTGTGTTTAGTTACATACTGAGCCACAGCTGCCAATAGATTGCAGAACCCTGTTCTAATAACACAGAAGTTGTTGTTTCAATAGCTTCTTCTTGTGCTTGGCCTAAAGACCTGAGACATGGTGTCATCATTGGGGTCTTAGGGGAGAGGTCATAGCTCAGAGGTGGAATGCAGGTTCTGTATGCAGAAGGGTCTTGATGCAATCTCCACCATAAGGATCTGTAGATCTGCTGCCTATCAGAGCGAAATAGACAATGCTAGGCTAGATGGACCACTGGCGTAATTCAATACAATGAAGCTGCATCATCCCCTTTCAGACATGCAGCTTTGGTGCATGAACCAGACATAATGGGAGAATGCATAAGTATGGGCACACTCCCATTACATGTTGTTATAATGCCTCCAAACTGAATGTCCTAGGCAATGCCACATTTTCCTAGCTTGTAAATTCCTGTTTCTTCAGGTGGGAGAGGTCTGTTCTGCATGTTTTGCTCCCTCTAGCGGTCACACAGGTTTACATTCAGCATATCTTCCTGAAGATTTAAACTGCAGATTTTTATGCCAGACACAAACCTTTATGATATCAAATTGACCACTAGAGGGAGAGAAATACAAGTGGAACAGAACTCCCATTCTGAAGAGACAGGAACTTTTAAGTGAAGATAATGAGAATGTGGGAAAGCCTATCTTCTCATACTTTTGGCTTGATTCAAGTTATGATGGCCAAAGATTCCGGCTATGACTTATTCGAAATTCTTGCTTCTCTTCCTGTCTTAAGTGGATATGGAACTGAGCACTTCAGTGGCTCGCAGGTACATTCATGCAATGTTTAAGATGAACTGATGGTTTACTGGTTGGGTCTCCGCCATCCCTGGAGACCATACTGGAGAAGTTCTCAGAAGCCAATTGAATTAATACACACTGAACAACTACCATAGCTTTGAAACAAAGAACACCTTGCCATTTATATAACATGATTGTTATACAAGTCAAGCAGTGTGTGTGTGTGTGTTAGCAGCACCTTAAATAATTCCACTCTGATCAGCGGAATGTTGTAATCCCTGGATGCTTAGCTTTGAAAATGCTCAACAAAGTGTAGAAAAGGGTAATCAGTATAATGAGGAAGCCTAATTTGTTATCAATAGGTTCCCGATCTCAAGGAAATTTCTACCTGGGATAATGAGCAAAAACTCTATCTGAGTGCACCCAATGGACTCATGGGGATTCTTGAGGAAGAAAAAAAGCAGAAAACCAAAAGATTTTACTCGGGAGCCAAAATGAGAAGAACTTTAATTCGACTCCACTATCATCTGACAAAGGTATGTGACATGCTTTGTTATGGTACTCAAAATATTCTAAACTCTTAGACTGAATCTTACAAGCACTCAGGGGTGGAATTCTAGCAGGAGCTCCTTTGCATATTAGGCTACACACTCCTGATGTAGCCAATTCTCCAAGAGCTTACAAAAAAGAGCCTTGTAAGGAGGATTGGCTACATCAGGGGTGTATGGCTTAATAGGCAAAGGAACTCCTGCAATAGGCAAAAGAACACCTTTGCTAGCGCTATATGTCAAAGGACATAGACTTTCCCCTATCCTTTTTTTTTTAAATGGTAACATTTTCTTGTGTCGCCCTTATGTATATATTCGTTCATAGCATGAGCTAAGGCTATCCATCACTTTCAAGCAAAAATTACTGTCTCCTGCTCTATAACGAAGAAGCTAATTTTTTAAAAATGCACTGCTTTTATTAGTTTCAATCCTACTGCTCTTATTGTCCGATTAGGTTGTAATCTGCCCTGAGCCCGCTTGTGGGATAGGGTGGAATATAAATTTCCTGAATAAATAAATGATAGGACCTCTTCTTTATTGACATTCTGCTTTCCAATCATAAGGGCCTCTAAGTAGAGATGACTGAACACACACCAGTTCAGTTCATGTCCCGTTCGCCAACAGCAAACACAGAGCTGATTTTTCGTGGAAGTATTTGTTGAGGCATTCATGGCTGTTTAGCAGGTTGCTTCACCCTGTTCCTTCCTAGCATTGCACTGCGGTGCAACTGTGTTTTTGTGCATGCATATTCTCACACAGTCCAATTGAGTTCGATCCCCGCCTTGATGTGCCATCACACCAGTTGGCAGGAAATTGTTTAAACCAGGGGTGTCGATTCATTTGTTATGAGGGCAGGATCAGACATAAATGAGAATTTGCCGGGCTGGGCCATGTGTGTCATAAAATGAAATACCAGGCAGTAGAGATATAAACTTCATAAAGGACGCAGACAAACACAATTAAAGTTTTTTAAAACTTAAAATAAAACATGTTTAAAACATTAGCATACTTGCTATATTTTCACAGGGCTTTTGCGAATGAGTTGTTTTGTGTGCTGATCAAGAAAATGTGAAGGCACCATGACACAGACTGAGGGCTATGTGTTTATCGACAAAACTATAGTCTTCCCCAGAGAAATAACTTCAACTTCTATGAGGCAGTGCAAGAACAGGGAGACAGCCATGTACAGTGGTCAATATCAGCCTAGTATTTGGGAAGTCTACATTCAAAATTCCCAGTCTACAAAGCAAATGTGCTGGACTTACACTTTCAGCCTAATCCACCTCACTGATGGCTTGCTGTTATTCCTCATCTAAATAGTTCACATTGCTTTCCCATTAAGAAAGACTGGATCAGGAGGGCATTAATACAGTGCAAAAGGGGGAGGGACTCTAGCTGCACCCAGGAGAGCCCTGGAAACAAGCTTAAACACAAGGCAAAACCCTCTTACCTTGAATAAAACTTTGTTCGTCTTAAAGGTGCTTTTTGTGTTTCTCCCCTGTGATGCAGCCAAGCAAAGGAGCCTCCTGCTCATTCCCTCTTCCCCCTCCTTCTTCCTCAAGAGAGGAGGAGCCTCAGCCAATGGAGGAGCTTGGCTATGCAAGAGCCTGGCGCAGCTTGAGCTTTGATTGAGAAAGCTCTAGCTGTGCCAGGCTCTCTAAATCACATAGCAGAGCTACAGAGCTTCATTGGTTGAGGCTCTTCCTCCCTCCTCCTCCTTTGGGGAAAAGTGAGGGGGAAGAGGAAATGAGCTGGAGGTTGCTTGGCTTGGCTTCATCTCATGGAGAAACACAAAAATGGCAACTGAAGGGGAGGAAAAAGGAAGCTAATGATGGCCAGTTGCTTGTGGGCCTAATAGGAGCCCCCTGGGGGCCAGATCAGGCTCTGTGGGCTGCACATTTGACAGCTCTGGTTTAAACAAATCAATCACAAATAATGAAAATTATTTAGAAATAAATGCAAAAAAATTAGGGGGGGGGAAGCAAAGCAAATCTGTTTGGGAGTCATTTGAATAATTTGGTGTAAACTAACAGGCAGGTAATCTGATCAGTTCTGATAATCAAAGCTGAACATTGTAAATTTGACTGCTGAACACAGTGGTGGCAAAACTGATAGCATCCCTGCCTCTAAGTAACTAATAAGAAGTTGAAAGAATCCCAGCTACAATTACAAGTTGATGGGGTGTGAACTGGCAGAGACTGACCAAGAGAGAGATCTTGGGGTCGTGGTAGATAACTCACTGAAAATGTCAAGACAATGTGCGATTGCAATAAAAAAAGGCCAATGCCATGCTGGGAACTATTAGGAAGGGAATTGAAAATAAATCAGCCAGTATCATAATGCCCCTGTATAAATCGATGGTGCGGTCTCATTTGGAATACTGTGTGCCGTTCTGGTCACCGCACCTCAAAAAGGATATTATAGCATTGGAAAAAGTCCAGAAAAGGGCAACTAGAATATTAAAGGGTTGAAACACTTTCCCTATGAAGAAAGGTTAAAATGCTTGGAGCTCTTTAGCTTGGAGAAACATCGACTGGGGTGACATGATATAGGTTTACAAGATAATGCATGGGATGGAGAAAGTAGAGAAAGAAGTCCTTTTCTCCCTTTCTCACAATACAAGAACTCGTGGGCATTCGATGAAATTGCTGAGCAGGATAAAAAGAAGTACTTCTTCACCCAAAGGGTGATTAAAATGTGGAATTCACTGCCACAGGAGGTGGTGGCGGCTTCAAGCATAGCCAGCTTCAAGAGGGGGTTAGATAAAAATATGGAGCAGAGGTCCATCAGTGGCTATTAGCCACAGTGTGTGTGTGTGTGTGTGTGTATACACACACACACACACATATATATATAGCCACTGTGTGACACAGAGTGTTGGACTGGATGGGCCATTGGCCTGATCCAACATGGCTTCTCTTATGTTCATTACATTCTGAGACTAATATGGGTGTGCCGAAGCGTAGAAGAGACCAAGAGGAACCTTTATTACCTCTTCCTAAGCAAAAGAGAATTGGAGACTTTTACTCTGCACAAATTCCAACCTCCAATCGTTTTGAGATTCTGGCTGACTATAATGATGATTTAAATAAACCAGCTTTAAATGAATCAGCCTTAACCAAACAAAAAGTTGGTGATTCACACCCAGTAATTAATAACAGCTGTAAGCCGGAGGGGGCAGTGTGGAGTCCTCTAAGCAACACTGAGTGCAACAGTTCTAATGACCCATCTGATTTGATCAGCCTTGTTGCTATAACAGTTGAGCACATCTATAATCAACTAAAACTGCTGCATAGCAAAATTGATCATGCCAGTAAGCAGATCTCTTACTTTGGAAAGAGACTTCAGGAACTGGGAGAGATGGAATCTCCAAAAAGCCCCTTTTTGGATAGTTATCCCGAGACTGCCTTTCCAAAGCAAGTAACAAAGTCAACAATATGTTACAAATTAAAATCTTCATCTGATGAGCAAGAGCAACTTTATAAACTCATCCTCACCCCAAACAAAATCTGTTTAACCATCTGCAACTAAAAGGGGAGGGGCCCTTTGTGGAACTCTATGCAACTATCCAAAAGACATCTAAGAACTTTATTCCCAGGGGAAACGGCTTGGATTGATCTACATGAGATAGATTTCTTTGATGCTTGTTCCCAGTCACAGAGGGTGCTTTTATCATTTAGGTCAGCGCAGATTCCTCAGCTTCTGTTGCGATCAAAAAAATATCTCTCATCCAAAGGAATCTTCCCTACGCGCGTCTTCAAGAATGAAATCATTCTACCCCTGATTCATCGAAAGAAATATCTAGATCTACAGGATAACTCTTCAATAGTTGCAGATAGATCAGGTGACATCTTGAATGCAAACACTTTATCTGCCGCAGCAAATTTGTCACCTCAATTTTACCCTCTTAATGAATCTATGGTTCTTTCTGCAACCAACATCTTGAAAGACAATATTAGAGATCAGTTCCAATCCCTTCAGTCTTATGATCGATAAGACATTTTAAAAAGACTAGACTTGTTGAAAGAAAGCCTCTTATTGAAGCAGAGTGAGCAGCAAAAGAGCTCTCCTGGGTCTTCTTCTATCGAGTTGAGAGAGCTTCAAGATGTGCCTTTGATTGACCTAGATCAACAAGATCCTCCTCACTCTTCAATTTCCATTTGCCCACCTTTAACAAACTTGAATGTGGATAATACGATATCTACTTTCCCATCTGAGATTTCATTAACCACTTACCCCCAACCTGAAATCAGGTGACCTTCGGAAAGGCTGGTCGTTGCTGAAATCCATCCAGCGCCCACCATGTCTATGGACAATTCCATCAGTCTTAAGGATAATTTCATCTGGCCAAGCCTTTGTGAACTTGGCAAAAATATTTCTAGGGGCCCCGAAAATGAAGGTATGATTTTTGTTTCTTCCTGCTTGCCAAACCAATTTTCCCAAGATGACTGACTGAGATCCTCTTAATGGTCTTCAATTCCAAATACTTCTCCATTATCGGACATTAAGATCATCTCGTGGAACATGGCTGGTTGGTGGAATAAATCCAAAGATGCTGAATTTATTAGTTACCTTAAGAACTGTGATGTCATCTTACTCCAAGAGACTTGGGCCCAAGGGCCGATTCATCTTGAAGGTTATAAGTCCTATTCGCTCCCAGCCTTTAGAACCAACTCAAGAGGCCGTTTTCAAATGAATTTGTCTATATTTGTGTCTCTTCTTCATAATTCTGTAGGCATCCCCCTACAGGCTGGAAGTGTTATGGAACAAGCTATTAAGCTTGTTTATGGGAATCTTGCTATGATTTTGGTAAACATATATATCCCTCCTGTCCTAGATAAATCAGCCCTTTTACATCATTGGGAACGTTTGAATGTAATTGTGAGTGAATTGGAAACCAAATTTCCCTCTTTTGAAATAATAATAGCAGGAGATTTTAATGCAAGAGTGGGCAATGATGATAAAATCTTTTTTAAGGCCCTTAACCTCAATCTAGATGATACCTTACCACCTTTTTTTCCCTATAAGAGGCAGTCTAAAGATAGCTATTCAAATTTGGCAGGCATTTGCTTTGCCAAATTTTGTATCCAACACAATAGGGTCTGGTTAAATGGTTTGGAAAGATTTTCTCATTCAGGGGATTTTACATTCATTTCTAAGAAAGGTTACAGTATAATTGATTATATTACTGTCCCTTTCTCACTAGAATTTTACATAAAAGATTTCTGTATAGGTGATCTCATTATTAGTGATCACCTTCCACTTATCTTGACCCTTCATACAGAGTCTTCCCCAGACTCTTCCCTTAATCCCTCTATACACTTGTTGGAGTCTACGTCCTTACCAAAAATCTGCTGGAATAGTCAGACTAAACAAGCAGCTCAGTTACTTTTAAATTCTCATTCCCTTTTGAATCTTAGAAGGGTTTTAACCACTGCAACAAATTCTTCAGTGCTAGCAATAGCCTATGATTCTCTAGTATCTAACATTCTTAGTTCACTAAATGTTAAACCTAAAAATGTAAAAAAGGGAAGAAACATAAAATCACTGCAGCCCTGGTTTGATGAAGAATGTAGAGCCGTTAAAACTCTGTTGCGTAACACCTACAGATGTTACCATGACTCTGGGGCTTTGTCTTTACCATCAGAGTACTTTGATCTTAAAAATCAGCTGTCCCAGGTTATTATAAGCAAAAAGAATGATTATGCTAAACTTCAATGGGAGGAGCTATACCAGGCCATAATCTTAAAAGAACTCTAAAAAATTCTGGTCTATTGTATTAGGTGCTCATAGAGTTGATGCCCCTTCTATGTCTGCCATTTCCCCCAATGTCTGGTACCAATATTTCTTCTCTATGTTCTCCCAAAGTAAACTCTAGACCTTTCGAACTTTCTCAGGTAGATCTTCCGGAGTGGCCCTCTGTGACTTCTGATGAAGTTAAAGATCTAATTTTGCAATTGAAATCACATAAAGCTGCAGGACCAGATGTTATTCCCTCTGAATTCCTAAAGTTAGATCCAGTTTGGTGGGCTACTCCGCTCGCATCTCTCTTTACTAGTATTGACAGAACAGGCATAATTCCTAAAGCCTGGCTTAATTTAATAGTGGTTCCAATTTATAAAAAAGGAGATCCCGCCATTCCAAATAATTACAGGCCGATTAGTCTCTTATCCACCATTGGTAAATTATATTCTAAGTATCTGCTGAGGAAACTTGAACAATGGATGACACGAGAAAAAATTCTTGGTCTGGAACAGCTGGGTTTTTGTAAAGGCAAAACTACTCTCGATCATTATAATACTTTGTCTCATCTAATTTCTAAATACACTATTGGGAAAAAGATGAAATTGTATGTAGCCTTTTTAGACTTAAAGGGAGCATTTGATTCAATTGACAGAAACCTGTTGTGGGATAAACTGGAACAAACAAGTATTGATAAAAGACTTCTTATGCTCATTAAAAAATTATATACTTTCAACTTTTGTCAAGTCAAATGCTCTTTATCAGGCAATCTTACGTCAAAAATCCTGTTAAGAAAGGGGGTTAAACAAGGGTGTGTATTGGCCCCCTTTTTGTTTAACCTCTTTCTTAATGATCTTGCTCCCTTTTTGTCAGATACTGACCATCATAGTCCAAAACTTGGTGCCAGACATGTTTCCTTACTGTTATATGCGGACGATACAATCTTGTTCCAGAATTGGATTAAAGCGTTTGCAAGTTCGCTGTATCACCTTCCTTAACAACAATAAGCTCCCACTGAACTATGACAAATCTAAAATTGTTGTTTTTTCCAAATCTTGGAAACCAACTAAATGGTCAATAGGCGGCAAAGAGATAGAACAAGTAAAATACTACAAATACCTAGGAATTCATTTAACACACTTTGGACTAATCACATACACTTTGGACTAATCATCGTAACTGTATAATTAAGTCAGTCAATGTTAGCGTTGCAGCTATCCAGCACTTCTTTTACAGCAGAGGCAATTAGTTTATCCCAGCCGCGCTAAAAATCTTTAAGGCTAAAGTGATACCGCAGCTTTTATATGGGGTCCCAGTGTGGTTCACAGCCTTGGATAATAACATTGAAGGTGTCCAATCAAAATTCCTACGGAAAATTCTGGGATTCCCAAAGTACGTACCGTGCGACAGGAGAGGGAAGTTGTAATCAGGGCTTTTTTTGTAGCAGGAACTCCTTGGCATATTAGACCACACTCTCTGATGTAGCCAATCCTCCAAGAGCTTACAGGGCTCTTAGTACAGGACCTACTGTAAGTTCCAAGAGGACTGGCTACATCAAGGGGGTGTGGCCTAATATACAAAGCAGTTCCTGCTACATAAAAAGCTCTGGTTGTAATTCAAAGGAACATTCAAAGCAGGATTCTGATGCCTGCAGCTCTAAGAAGTCAAGTAGTCCATTTGATTACCTCAACATTCAACCACCTAATCCTCCTGGCTGCAGTAAGAAAAGGAGAGGCAGGAAATATCTGTTTTGCTGATGAAACTGCCTTCCATTAATGAAAAATGTCATCGAGATCCAACCCACAGGTCTTAGACCTGTCATTTCATAAAGGCTTACCTAGCAAACCATTCTCCAGCCTGGAATAACATGCCAACTGCATCATCTGAATTGGAGAACAGTGTACCTGGATCCTTGCAAACTGGCTGTGGAAAATGATGCCAATTCAATCACAAATGCCAGTCTGATTAGGCCACAAAGTTTAAGGGAAAGTGGGGAGTCAGGGAATCATTTGCCCAGAAAAGGTTAGCAACCAACAATGCAACCGGGCCCAAATAACCTTTCCCTTAGACGACTACAATTAAATCACACAGCCCACTGAAGAATTCTACAGGGGGTCGCCACTCAAGACCAATCTCTATAGCAACTCCTATCCATTGCACTCCCCCCCTGCTTTTGACATCAGCTGGGTGTACTAAAACACCCAGAGGCAAATGTTTACATGGGGTAAAGAGGAAGCATCAGCTGTAATCTTTCTCTTACAGCATTCTTTGCTCCTGATTATTTCACATGGTGGAATTCAGAATAAAGCCCTGCTTCGATGAATTGCTCTTGGCAGCTAATTTGGAATGTGGAAGACCCCACAGAGAAGTTGATGGGGTTTCCACAGGGTGTGGGGGGGGGGAGGCAAATCAATTGCGTGCTGTCCCTGTACTCACTCAAGTGCTTACATACTACCCCCTCAGGGCTCATAACACAGCCTGGCTTTATAAAATGAGGGACAGACAGAAAAAAACACAGGCAAATGGCCTTTTATTAGAGGTGGTAAGCACTCCTCCATTTATTATTGAGCACTCCTCCGTTTATTATTGAGCACCAGAAACAATTTCCCCCATCGACCACCCAAAAACCTGCAGCACAGAATGCAATATAATGAGAGAGCCAGATCTTATCACAAAGAAAGGAAGGGTTTGAATGTAGCACGGGGATTTGAGAAACAGCCCCTGAACTTCCAATGAATCATTTCTGCAAAAAGCGAATAAGATACAGGTCTCTGATTCTCATTTCTTTCACAGGAACCTTTCTGGGGTTTTGTTTTAATTCACAGAGAATTCTCAAGAGGTGTGGAGTCCTTATAACTCTTCTTTGGTTTTGTGCTCATAGAAGTGTGTCCAGAAGATGCAACACACTAGGGACACCTTCATAAGCATCCATCAAACTTTCTGTGTGGTGAACATAAGAAGTTGCCTTCTACTGAGGCTGCTCTTTGATCTATCAAGGTGAGTGTTGTCTACATTGACAGGCAGTGGATCTCCAGAGTCTCAGGCGTCCTTCATATCACTCTCCTTCTTGATTCTTTTAAGTGGAGATGATGGGGATTGAACCTGGGATCTTCTGCATGTAAGCAGATATTCAGCCACTGAGCCTAGCCTCTCCTCAAAGGTAAAGGGAAGAGGTGATGTTCACTTCAAGCCTTTCCCTTCAGTGTGAACTGGACTGCCTTTATAAACACTTGATCATGCAAGCACCTGGTTTTTACAAACCACCAACCTGGAAGTGGAGGAAGTGTCTATGTACGCTTAGGTGCACATGGAGGAGGAGGAGTTGGATTTATACCCCACCTTTAACTCAGAGTCTCGGAATGGCTTACAATCTCCTTCCCTTCCCCTCCCCACAACAGGCTCTGGAAGAGCAGCAACTGATCCAAGGTCTTCATGTGGAGGAGTGGGGAATCAAACCCAGTTCCCTAGATCAGGTGTCCAGCACTCTTATCCACTACTGTCTTTCAGCATTGTAGTGAAGTGAAGGCATATGAATGTATGGAGTGAATGTATGTATTTATTTAATTTCTTCAGATATCCTGAAGTCTAGATTCATTGCAGTTAAACTTTGGAATAGAAATCTGCATTTGGGTTGGAAATGGTCTTGCAGTACAGTCCTAAGAAGAATTATACCCCTCTAAGAGCAGCAAAATCAACAGGCTTGGAAGAGTGTAACTCTGCTTAGGACTGCACTATTGGCTATTCTGATGAATGATGACCCTTGTGAGGAATGCGACAGCAGGGAACAGTGTCCCCGTTACTGGCTTTTGACAACATCAGCTTTCAGTATAATCCATAAGGTATCCTTCTGGTTGGGACAAGTATTGAGGGGCATCATATTCCAGTTGTTCCAATCACCCAGGCTGACTAATTCCAGAAGGCAGGGTTGGAGAAGTATTGCAAAGTCGAAGTAAAACCAACAGAAAAACAAATGAAAACAAACAAAAAAGCTCTAGGTCCCAATAGGGATGGGCATGAACACATAAATGAACCCTGGTTTAAGTGCTGGTTCAGGAAAGTTTGTGGAAGGGTTCATGTGGTCTCCAAAGGCATTAAATACCTTTGGAACTTACTTCTGGTTCTGGGTCCAGCAGCCCAACTCAAGTGAGCTCTGAAGACATTTAAATGCCTTCAGAACTCACTCTAAACTCCCCAAACCACGAATTGGTTCAGGCAATGGAGAAGTTCGTTGGAGGTTCGTGATTCTTGAAAATCCCAAACCACAAACCTCCATTTTCCCGGTTCGTGCCCACCCCTAGGCCCCACTAAAAGCTTTGTGCCTTGTCCTGGATGGCCCAAGCTAGCCTAATTTTGTCAGAAGCTAAGCAGGGTCAGACTTCATTAGAAACTTGGATGTGAGACCATCAAGGAAGTCCAGGGTTGCTACACAGAGGTAGGCAATGGCAAACCACCTCTGTTCCTCTCTTACCTTGAAAACCCTATGCATTTGTCATCCACTGCTTGACAGCACTTTCCACCACTGAAAGCTTTGGGACAATTTAAAAAAAAGGTGATGAGCAGGTGCTGGTGGGAAAAACCGCCTTTTGAATTCATCCTTGTCTACTTCCTTATTTGCAAATTTGAATAATCTGTAGTGAGTCATGGAGGCATTTGTCTGAGCCACGGTGTGAGATTAATGTGTGTGATTAAAGCAGTGCTCAGTCTGTATCTCACCATGAATCTTGGGACAAGCAGGATTCATCCAAGCGACAACACTCCTGGGTTAAATTATTATTTTTCCCTAACACAAATGTTCCTCAAGAGCCTCTCTTTGGGATACAGCTGCCATAGATCTAGGGAAAAGGTCACCATTCTCAGGTTCAAAAGCCAATGGAATTCATGGCCACTCATTATGAGGATGGGCTCTAGTAAAAGGTCAGCCCGGCCCTAAATGCTTAAAATTACCTTGTCTTTCTGGCACTGTCAAGGCCAATCTTCATGTTATCAAAATCTTCATGTTTGTGGATAACATGAGAATTCTGTATCAAATGGGTGATGAGAGGGCTTTATTGCCTATTTGGCCCTTTTATGCTGGTGACTGTGATGTGTGGGGTGACGGACCTTCAAGCTCCCCTCCCTGTCAATGTTTTGGATTCTTGAAACTGCCCTGGGGAATCACCACTGGTTCTGCTGAGAAAATGACATGAAGCTGGCCATGCAAATAATGAGATTTTCCCAATGGAGCTAATAATGCCCCCACAAGGCACAAGGACAGGAAAATGCCCCTGGCTGGGGGGAAGCTGAAGCTGCTTCTCCCTGCATGCACAGAAATGGTCTGGCATGCATTTTTTTGGGTGTGTGTGTGTGCAGAACTCCCATAGTGCGATGGATACAAAGTCCTCGTGTTGCCTGCTAACAGACACAACAACTTTGTAATGTGAAGACTGGCCTTCAAACTTATCTACTTCTTCTATCACTCCTCACCACTTCTCTTCCCCGTTGGGGACCTTGTCTTTAAAGGCCAAATTAGACATGATACTCAATTGGAAGCCTTTTTCTTTTAACTATTCTTTTTGAAAAGCTCCCTCCGAGGTTTACATACATCGGTATCAACACATACAACTGTGACAAAGACCACTGAAAGATCTAACAAAAGCAGCATGGATAAACTACCCTTCTCAAGTTGTAAATGGAGACTGTTCACCAGTGCAACTGAGGCTCTCTTAAAACCATAAAGCAGGGGTGTCAAACATGTGGCTTGTGAGCCAAATTAGGTCCCCAGAGGGCTCTATCAGGTCCCCAAGCAAATGGCTGTTGTTTGCTTCCTTCTCCTTTTCTCTTGCTTCTATCTGCATTACAGCTTGCCTTGCCAGGCTTGCTCAATTGCCCAGGAGCTACAGAGCAAAGCCTTTATTTTCTCCATTGGCTGAGGCTCCTCCCTAGGGGAGGAAGGGGGGAGGGATATTTTGCTTTGCCAGGCTCACTCAGTTGCACAGCAGAACTACTGAGCCAAGCCTCTCTTCCTTCTATTGGCTGAGGCCCTCCTGGTCCCCTGGGGAAGGAAGGAAAGAGCCAGGGCTTCCTTTGCCCAGTTCCCTGGATCCCATGGGAGAGATACAAAGAAAACACCTTTAAGATCAACAAATGCTAATATTTTAACCATGTTCTAAGTTTAAAAAAATTCTTTAATTGTGCTTGTCTGTGTCCTTCATAAAGTTTATATCTCTGCTACCCGGTATTACATTTTATGACAAACATGGCCTGGCCCGACAAAGTCTCATTTATGTCAGCTCTGGCTCTTGTAACAAATGAGTTTGACATCCCTGCCATAGAGTTTCTGGCAATTCCTAGAGCTACCCTATGTCACTTCTGGATTTTCCCTGGAAGTGAAGTAGCGACGCATGGAACACAGAGGTTTTTAAAATTCTTTTCCCAGCACCACTGGGAACAGTGGCTAGTACGAACAGTTGCTAGCAGGAGGTGTCTTGCCATAACAGGAGGTCTGGGGGGTAATATTGTGCAATGCGATGACATCACTTCTGGATGAAGTACCATCATTGAGCTGAACAACTCTCTAGCAATCCTCCCAATCTCTATTTCCTTTACTATAGAGAGTGGGGGAATTCCTAGAACATTGCTTAGTGCTACTGATGCCAGCTTCCAGGTAGGACTTTGGGATTGCCTGTAATTACAGCTCATCTCCAGATTACAGAGATCAATTCCCCTGGAAGAAATGGATCGTTTGGAAGATGGACTCTATGGCACTGGACCCCATTGGACTGAGGTCCCTGTCTTCCCCAGGTTCCATCTCCAAATCTCTAGGCATTTTCCAACGTGGATCTGGCCACCCTACACCCCCATCCCCTGCCTGGCAACCCTACTTGATGCAGTGATGTTACTTCCAGGTTTTCACCTGAAAGTGCTGTTGTCATATGGCACGATGGTTTCCCTCCCCATGTCCCACCCCAACAAGCTCCCACTAGTACTAGGTGCAGGCCTGGAAACCCTGTCTATTACCTTCTTGGAAAATGGCAAATTGGAAACTGGTCTATAATTGGCCATGTTATCCAATGAATTGACCACATTAGCCAATGCAAGTTTTTAAGCTAGAAGCCTGGTTATTATTTCCTGCAGAGGTTTTGGAAGGATCCTCTCTTCCAGTAGAGAATTAGAATTTCTTATCTGGGGTCCTAACCAATGTTCCCTCTAAGCTGCAGAGTCTTATGAACAAAATTTCTACTTTGTGAGCTACTGGCATTAAATTGTGAGCCACTGAATAAATTATTGTGCTCTGAGGTCATCCTTCCTGAGCTAAGAAAAAAAAAAATATGTGAGCTGGAGGCTAAAAATCTGTGAGCTAGCTCACATTAACTCAGCTTAGAAGGAACACTGGTCCTAAAATGTTTCCCTGAAATGACTTTACAAGCTTGGAAGGGCAGAGATCCAATGAACAGAAGGAGGCCCTCATGACACCAAGAATTCCGTTAATATCCATTGATCAGATCAATCTAGCTCTATCCATACAAAAATTGACATAAGGGTGCTTTTGACAGCTCAAGAAATGAATTCAAATAGGTACAATGAGAAATATTTTATCAGTTAGTTATGATTTACGAGACTACTTTGTAGATGAATCTCTGACTTGCATTGTGCATTAACATAGTCTCAGAAGTGGCACTTAGAAGCCTGAGGCTGATTGGGGATGGGATGGTGAGGTAGTGGAGAGATATTTGTGCATTTCATTGGTGATTGCTTCCAAAAAGCTGGTTGAAAATCAGATGACCTTCACCTTGAATTTCCAGTTAAAGATTACAGGTCCTTCAGTAGAAACACTTGCTGCCCTTTCACAATCAGTACCTCTCAGGCACTCAACCAGATTCAATGCACAGATTTGATGCCCTTCCCAAATGTAAAGCCTCACCTTGATTACCTCTGAAGGATGTTCAGGCACAGATGAAAAGCTGAACATAAACCCCAAATGAAAAGAAATCCTGTGGCCCCTTAAAGAACAACAGATTTTGTGGCCACAATAAGTATGCACACCTTTAAAGTGTTACAACAGTTCATTTTTCTTGCTGCAACAGATTAGCGTAGCAATTTTTAAGAACATAAATGTAAGAATACAGAAACGGCACTGATGGATCAGAGCAGGAATCTATCTAGTCCAGCATCCTGTTTTACACAATGGCCAACCAGTTCCTCTGGAAGACCAACAACAGGTCATCTTCTAATGTTGCCTTCTAGCACTGGTAGCACTGGTATTTTTCTCAGACTTGTCACATACTCTCAAGGCTTTTTTTATAGCAGGAACTCCTTTGCATGTTAGGCCACACACCTCTGATGTATCCAATTCTCCTGGAGCTTACAGTAGGCCATATACTCCCTGTAAGTTCTTGGAAGATTGGCTACATCGGGTGTGTGTGTGGCCTAATATGCAAAGGAGTTCCTGCTACAAAAAAAGTCCTGCCTACTCTCCAGGTATTTGCTAGGTAGGGAGCTACCATTTATCCTGTTAATAAAACTTACGTGTACTGGTAGGGTACATGTGTACTTACAGGCAACATGTGAGTTTCCACAATGGGAAAAACAGCAGCTCTCTTAGGCACAAGCACACATGTGTAAAGTGCCATCAAGTTGCATCCAATTTATGGCAAACCCATAGGATTTCAAGGCAAGTGATTAAGCAAGAGTGGTTTGCCTCTGCAGAGCCTTCCTTGGTAGTCTCCCATCCAAGTATCAATCGTGCTTAGCTTCTGAGATCTGATGAGATCAGGCTACACTCTAGCATTCCTCATCCTCCTTCAGGCTTACATGGGCAGAATGGCTCAGGGAGGGAAAGGTTTAAACCACCAGCTTTTTCCCATCCAACACAGCCTCAGTCTGAATGGAACCCATGTATACATGGGAGTTAAATTCTGAGCACGGAACTCCCCGAATTATGTCTGGTCAACAGGACCTAAGGTGAACCTGTGGGGGACACAACGACTTTATAAAATGAGAACTGGCCCTCAGATTAGGCAATATTGAATTAAATAGACTAATAGTCTGACTTGTGAAGGGCAGAGTAGTGCAGCAGGGAGAGTGCTGGACTCAGTTCTGGGAGACTTGGGTTCATGCCCTGGTTCAGCCATGAAACTCACCAGGCAACCTTTCTCTTAGCAGCAGGGTTGTTGTGAGGATAAAATAAGGAAGGGGGAATTGTATGTGCTGCTTTGAGCTATATCGAAGAACGATGGGATAAAATATACAAGATAGAATTTTGTATAGTGGTTCAGATGAAACTCATGAAGTTGCCTTCTACCAATCGATCTATTGATAGGTCTATCAACGCCCACCTAGCCATGGTGACTAAAAGTACTCTTCACATGAGGCAGTAAACCTCTGATAATCGGTACCAGAAGACAGCATTAGGGGAAGGCCTCAGCCTCTGTGCTTTATTGTTGTTGGCCCTCCAAAGTAACTGGTTGGCCATTGTGTGAGCCAGGATGCAGGACTAGATGGACCACTGGTCTGATCCAGCAGGGCTCTTCTTATGTACTTATGATGAGCTACACTCCTGGTCTATCAATGTGAGTTTTCACTACTCTGATTGGGAGCCGCATTCCAAGGGCTCAGGGGACTTGCACATCACCGTCTACTACAAGGTGTCTTGCACATCACAGCTACTAGAGATGCCAGACATTGAATTTAGGGACTTTTTAAGACAAAGCAGATACTATATCCCAGAACTCATCCCTTGAAGTTTCTTGAAGGGAAGGTTGGGGTGATATTTTAAAAGAGTGCTGTTAAGGTCCTTTCTCTGAATTCCTGCTGGCAAGTGCTGTGATGAGACCAGGAAACAGTGTCCCTTCCTCCCCATTAATGAAAGAAACTGCATTTCACATTCTATGTTAGCCTAGAATAACTCTACTTTAGATTGCACAGTTCTTCATGAAATAAGGAAATTAGAGGAATCATGGGACATGGTTGCTAGGGAATCACCCACGTCTGAGCTGTAGGCCTCATTTTGCAAACGGGAACATACGTGTGATTGCAAGCAACCATCTGGTTTATAAAATTGTTCATGAAGGGGAGAAAGCAGAGAGACTCTCTCTCTCTCCTGCCCCCCCCCTCCACACACTGTGGAATGTTAGAGTGTTCTTGTGCTATACTAGTCATTCACAACTGGATGGTCTTGTGTGTACATGGAAATGCAGTCCAATGGCTACTATCAATATATCTAATCCTCAACATGACCACATGGTAAATCCATACTTAAATTGATGATTCAGGGCCATAAAGAAAGAAGATATTTCTGCAAACTTGGGGGACACTCCCAGATTTGTAAAATATAAAGGAGGAGGAGGAACATTCTCTGTTCTTGCACAGACAATGCTCCTCCATCAGCCCACTGCTCTCCTCCCCTCCTCACTTTGTGTGGGAATTAGCTGCTTGAACCAGATAGGAAGTGAAGGGCAGAACCCATAGCAGGGAAGAGGACAATTAGGTAGGCAGAGTGGTGGAAGAAAGAGGCAGACAGAGTGGCAGAGAGGTGAACAAATAAGGTAAACAGCAAGATCCTAGGCAGAGCAGTAGGTAGGCAGAGTGGGGGAGGTGGCAGAAGCATGAGATCCCCCCTCTCCATCAATTTGTTGGGGTGGGGGGGTAGCCTGAGCCACCACGACTCCACAGGCCAGATCCATGGAGGTGGCAGAGCTCAGGGCAAGAGAGCAGGCAGGCAGAGCCATGAGCAGGAGGGGCAGAAGAGTGGGCAAACAGTGCAGCAATGGGACTTTGCTGCCACCATGATTTCTTCACCGCATACACTCTATAATACAGTATCCAAGGAGGTGTGGATGTGACATCTTTCTCTCCTGATACTAGAGCTAAGAAACCCCTAAATAAAATCTCTTAGCGGTGGATTCAGGACAGACAAAATAAAGTCCTTCTTCAGACAATGCATAATTAACTTAGAGAATTCACTGCCAGATGATCTACTGATGGCCGATGGCTTAAATGGCTTTAAAGGGGAATTAGACACATTCACAGTCCATCAACCTCTATTAGCTATGATGGATCAATAAGAACTTCCGTGTTCAGATGCAGCATATCTCTGAATACCAGTTGTTGGGTAGGCAACAACAGGGGTCACTGGAGCCTCCATGACTTATATTTTAGGCCTTATAGGGGGAGCTGGTTGCCTGAAACAGAATGTTGGGTTGGAGATGGTCAGATCCTGGTGGACTTTTCTTCTATAGCCCTCTCCAAAGTCTCATACTGGTTGTAACGTCAGCGGCAGCAAAAATAATCCCTTTCAGCAGGGCTTCTTTTTGTAGCAGGAACTCCTTTGCATATTAGACCACACACCCCTGATGTAGCCAATCCTCCTGGAGTTTACAGTTAGCCTTGTACTAAGAGCCCTGTAAGCTCTTGGAGGATTGGCTACATCAGGGATGTGTGGCCTAATATGCAAAGGAGTTCCTGCTACAAAAAAAGCCCTGCCAGTCTGTAACAGGGAAGTTGTTCTGACATACAGAAAATCTGAGGAAGCTGGTATCAACCCAAGCCATGGGGGTGTTCAGTCCAAAGCAGGATATCTTTGCTTGGAGTAGGACACTCCCCCCACCCCAGATGAGGTAGCCCATTTGCTTCTGTGGCATCTGGGATGCACATCTCTCACCATCTGCCTCCCTTCCTCCAAGCTATGGCTTCATCCACACTTCATTAGCTATTGCTGCACCAAAGTGACCATATGCAGCTAAATTGTGTTGCCCACACAGGATAATACAGTTGCGAAGGATTGCTCTAAGGCAGGAGTCCCCAACTTAGTGTCGTGGGCAACAGGGCACCCACCAACACCTTTTCTGGTGGCGCCCACTAAGTGCTTTTAGAAAGTGGATGTTTCTTCTAAGCTGTGAAGCCTTGTGAGCAAAAATTCTATTTTGTGAGCTACTGGCATTAAAGTTGTGAGCTACTGCATAAATTAGCGTACTCAGGGGTCATCCTTCCTGAGAAGGCTGAGCTAAGACAAAAATGTTTGCGCCAGAGGCTAAAAAACTGTGAGCTAGCTCACACTAACTCAGCTTAGAGGGAACACGCCTTTTGCCCAGCAGGGCCATTGGAGACCTGATTGCCTGTGCAGAGTTTTAAAAAATTGCTTCAGCAACAGATGCCACTACAGCACAAGGATCTTCACTCGGTTACTGTGTTTGTGTGTGTGCAAGAAAATGTTTGAAAAAAACTCTACATTCCTTTCAAAAAACATCATATTAAACAGAATGTCCGCCTGAAATGGTGAAGAGTTCCTTAAAGTTATGTATAACCTTACTCCCTGACATTTTGTGGCTGGCTCAGCCTCCTGTGGCAGCCATTTTGTGGTTGTGGTCAGAACTCCAAAGGTGCCAGCAGACTTGAAAAGGTTTGGGACCCTATTTTAAGGCAATGATAGCACACGAGCCAATAATGTGTGTACACTGCTGATGCTCTTCAACATGGAAATATTTCCAAGAAGCAGGTAAAAGTACAGTGGCACTCGCTGAGTCAAGCCCCTGAAGGCAACTGACAGGCTTCCAAAAATAACAACTGCATTTGCTTTAGAGATAAATATTTCCATTGTCCCCCCCCCCCTCCTTCATTTACTCATCTGTGGCTAAGCCTTCCAGGTATAATTTACAGTTGTATTTTTAAGCAGACAGACAAACTTGGAAGTATGTCTTTGCTTTCTTTCTTTCCTTTCTTTCTTTTTAAAGTGAAAACCTGGGCTCTCTGAAGTTTTTGTTAGGAAAAAAAAGCCCACTTTCTATCACAACACTTGCTACAGTTGATTCTCTGAAGCCAGCTCAGCCATTCTTTTTTTTCAGAGAGACACCTGAAAAGCACATAGCCAAGTACAGGGTAGGGTTGCCAGCCTCCAGGTGGGGCCTGGAGATTTTCCGCTTTTACAACTGCTCTCCAGCTGGCAGAGATCAGTTCCCCTGGAGAAAACAGCTGCTTTCAAGGGTGGACTCTATGGCATTGTAGCATACTGAGGCCCCTTCCCTCCCCCAAACTCGGCCTTCTCCTGATCCACTCCCAAAGTCTCCAGGTATTTTCCAACCTAGACCTGCAGAGCCCTGCCCCGTCTTCCAGTGGTGTGGCGGTGCTGCATAGGCGCCGCTCGCTTTCGCATTTGCATTCCCCAGGTATGTACAGACCTGGAGGGGAAGTGAAAGCAATCCATTGGTGTGTGCGCTCCATGGAGCCTGCTTTCTATTGGGAAAGGCAGACTCTAAGGAGCATACACGCACCTATCGGTGCTCCTTAGGCCAGGCGGTGCCTGAGGCGGCCACCTCCTTGGCCTACTCCCTCTCACCGGGCGTGCAGACCTGGGAACCCTAGTACAGGGTCCCTGCTGACGTTGCCTATCCCTTTCACAGGCAACTTAGTAACAACCCAGTTTACCAATATATAGAGTTTCTATCCTCCAGGTGGAGCCTGGAAATCTCATGGCATAACAGTTGATCTCCAGAGACTACAGAGATTCCTGGAGAAAATGGCTGCTTTGGGGGATGGACTCTGTGGCATTCTATCCTGCTGAGGTCCCTCCCTTCCCCAAACCTTGCCTTCCTCAGGCTCTGCCCTTAAAATCTCCAGTTATTTCCCACTCCAGAGCTGGCAACCCTACCAAGATAGAATATGAAACAATATATCTGAGACACTTCAGGGGGTTGCGTCCCCTTGCCAGGCCCCCAGAGCCTAGGGAACAGGTGGTCAAGAAGTACAGGAGGAAGGGAAGCCGACTGAAAAGCAGCAGCCATGCAGCTGAGGTGATAGAGAGTTGGATTCTAATCTCAGCTGAGAATGGTGGGGGAAGCCTCCTTGTGAACTACAGCATGTTTGTAAGCCAAGGGCTGCAGGAGAATAAGAGCCTACTTGTGAGCAAGGCAAAGGAAGCAGGGCATGGAGAACACCCATTTGTACCCAATGAGCATGTACACATCAGGGACAAAGGAGGAGACAGATGCAGCCAGAGGCAAGTTTGGGAGAGAAGTCAGCTCAGCAGGGGTGTGATATCACTCTAAAACTTTAGTTTCTCCTAGATTCTCTGTTACATCATAGAGTTTGCCCTCCAAAGCCACCTTTTTCTTCATGGGGACTCTGATCTCTGTAGTCTAGATACGGGCCACTATGGAGTGGCCCAAACAACTTCAAATTTTGTGAAAGAAATCTTCAATAGCAAAGTGCTTGTGATGAGCAGTGTTCAAGCTTGGATAAAAATTAGGTATTGGCCAACAAACATTTTTTTTTGAAAGGGCAAACCAATTACAAAACCAATCACAGCTAACAAGCCCAAACCATGTCATGTGTTCATCTATTTAGATAAGACAGAAATTGGCAAGCACAAAAAATAAGAGAGGTTAATTCTAATTTAATTCTGATTTAAAGAATTGTTTCCTTTTGATTAACATAGCCAGTATAAGATCCAATTAGTCTAGGAATTATCTTTACAGCGAACATTGTGGTGGGATTGGATTCTGAAGCTGGCTAGATGAACATAAATGGTAGGCACCAAGGCCAGCCACAGTGAGTGGACGCCTGATAACAATCCCCTTTTATTGACTTTGTAATGCATTTTGAGCATGATAAGAGGAGGTAGAAATCATTTAAATAAATAAATACTCCAAATCAAAACAGAGATGCTTTTTTTAAAAAAAGTTTCTTCTGCATTAGCCAGACCCAACACGGTTTCCCTGCCATAACAGCTGCAAGAAACATCTGTTAAAAATAAAGGAGAACCTGTTGGGGGCTTGGAATGCTGTCATGGGGGAAGGAAAGACTCCTGCTCCCTCCCCCCCCACCACCCCGGAAGCCAGCCAATGATTTTCCTATACCAAACTGGCATTGGAGAGACCCAAGACTCAGTTGTCAAACTCCATAATGGGTGAAGAGCTATCTTTACTCTGCCATTTGGCTGCTATTGTTGCAAAAGGAAGAAAAGGCTAATCTATTTTGTGTTCAGGAGTTTCAGGCAACTCAGGGGAGAGGGGCTGTGCCTCAATGATACAGCATCTGCTTTGCATGCGGCAGGTCCCAGATTCAAGCCCCGGCATCTCCGGCTAAAAGGAACAGGGAGCAGCTGATGTGAAAAACCTCCTCCTGAGACTCTGGAGCACTGCTGCCATTTCGAGCAGACAATATTGTCCTTACAGACTAGACTTCTGACTCAGTACAAGGAAGTTCCTTCTATTTGCACTGTGTTTAACACGTTCACCCTTCTGAAATTCATGCTCTGTAGACATGTCACTGTCAAATCAAGAGGCGTAATTATACAAAATGTATTGATCTAACAATGGAGCGACCCCCAACTCACACATTTACTCTGAATAAATGATTGTCTTGTATTATTGACTTTATATAAATTATGTAGTAGGGTCAGAGAGACTGTCTGGGTACCTGAATATTTCTATGCTGGTAGGGAAAGCAGCCCCAGCCAATCACTAAAACATTTTACGGGCTTCTGTTAATTGGAAAATGGGTCATGTTCCTCTGTCTGTTTGATGTAAATGCTCTGTAGTAAGTGGCTTTAAATCCATGTGCAATGGCAGAACAAAAGGCAAAGAGAATCAGAACATAATTTTACATTCTTTCTGCTGACTGCTGGATAGACAAGGCTTTTGTAAAATAGATTTGCTGCTGATATCTAAACCCCAGATCACTGTAAATAATGGCTAAGAGAAAGCCAAGTGTTTGAAAAGGGGACATTTAGGTACAAAAACCCAGCTAAGAGATAAGGAGTTTCCAATGAAACTTGTGATGTGACAATCTTCACAAATAAGGAGCTCAAAAATCAAATTTGCTCAATTCACAACGCCCACTTTCTCACCAATTGAGTACATTCAATTGTACAAATTTATTATTTGTCTGCAGTTCACAATGAAAATAGTATTGTTACAATGTATTGATACCTGCACAACACAGCTCCCCCAACCTGCAAAGCCACCGGCACCTGTGGGTGGGAGCTGCCTTTGCCACACCTGGAAGGTAAGAGGCAGGTTTGTGGGACACAAGTGTCCTGCGTCAGGTCACCAGTGGAGAGGAGCCAGTAGGAGCATATAGGGAGTATAGGCAGTGCTGGTTGCCATTCTCAGGGCCAGGTAGGAGTTTTTGAATCCTCCTTGTGATTGGCCTAGCAAGGGGAGTGGTTTTTTGCCCACCCTGCACTGCTAGCAGTAGAATGCTGTTTGGGAGCGGATGGAGCCATTATCTAGGTCAGTTGCTCTCAGATTGGTGTGGAAAAAGTTAAAGTGGATATGGTGAGCACCAGAAAACACCTACCCAGTTGGGGGGAAAAGGGGCCAGCAGGATTTGCCTGTGGGTTTTGCAGTAGGGTTGCCAAGTCCCCCTGCTGCTGCAGCAGGGAACTCTCGCACATGTTTTGCATGCACAATGCGATGATGTCACTCAGAAGTGACATCATCATGCAGGGCACATTGTGCAAGGAGGCTCTAGGATTTGTGGTTAAAAACTCTATGGTACCATAGAGTTTACCATGAATCCTAGAGCATCCCCAGCACGTGCCCTGTCTGATGATGTCACTTCCAGGTGACTCATTGCAGGGCACATCCTGTGATGATGGGGCTCTGGGTCAGGGATCCCCTCCAGCGGCCTGCTCCATGCTGGTGGTTTGGGGCCCCCCAAACTGGGGGATCCCCCACTGCCAGCAGGAGCTTGGCAGCCCTACTTTGTGGCCCAGAGTGGAGAATGAAGGCTACCTTGGGAGCTACTCCAGTGGAGCTTTGACCTTCTGTGGGTTTCACAGTTAGCTTTGTTGGCCAGAGCCAAGCAAAGTGGCTTGGCTCACATTTGGGGCATGCGTGCTTGCCCATCATAAGGCTTGCCAGCAGTCTGCATACAAGCCTATGCCCTTGCCACAATAGTTGCAAATAATTAATAAAGTGGCCCTTATTTAATCCCAACTCTTGTCTCTGCCTCTTTATTCTGACTGGGGAGAGGCAATTAGCAGCAGTCATCCACCAGCCACTGTTGATGTATGTTCAGAACTTAAACTGTGTTGGTGGAGGTGGTATTAATTCTAGTTTGCATGATCTTTCCATTCAGTCTGGAAGGCCACAAAAACACATCAACCCTGCCAGGAAGACTAGGAAGTATAATTTGCAGGGGAGACAGCTCCTGATTAAAAGTAGGGTTGCCAGCTCCAGACTGGGAAATTCCTGGAGATTCTGGAGGTGGAGTCTGGGGACAGTGGTGTTTGGTGTGGGCAGGGCCTTCAGTGAGATATAATGCCACAGAGTTGATCTAGAAGAGCAGCCATTTTCTCTGTCACCTGGAGATCAGTTGTAATCCCAGGACATCTCAAGCCACCATCAGGCAATTCTATTTAAGGGTAAGGTTTGAGGCTTGGCTGGGAAGAACTGGTGAGCATCAGGCAATTTTGTGCCAGGATAAGTGGGGATGTTGCCTATACACAGTTGTAAGCTTTCCTTGAACACTTGAAAGCAACATCTAAACATTTCTGAATGTTTGATAGGGGTGCTTGAATATGTGCAAACTTTTTTTTTTAGCATTTTTAAACTTTTAGAAAGGATGTACAACAAGTGCAGTCAAATATTCACAAAATACTTAACCCTTTAAATCCCCCTCCCCCCCAGACAAAAACCTATAACAACACATCTATACCATTATCCTAGGATCAGATTCAGACAGGCAAAGTTCAAGAGGGAGACACAACAACATGACAATATGATCAAAATAAAAAGCTGTATAATAAACTCCCTACACAGAGAATACACCCTGACAGAGTTCAAAAGAAATGTGCAATTTTTTTCAAGTCAAGTACAAGGATGTTTACCCATCAAAAATTAAAATCAGGGAAGCCACAGATGCTCTTTAATATAAGATCATCCAGTCTTTACTGTATGGTCATATATACACCCACTGACCTGAATGGCTCAGGCTAGCTGGATCTCATCAGATCTTGGAAGCTATGAAGGGTTGTCCCTAGTTAGTCCTTGGATGGGGGACTACCAAGGAGGTCCAAGGTCACTATGCAAAGGCAGGCAATAGCAAGTCACCTTTCTTAAGTCTCTTGCATTGGAAACCCTACAGCAACAGTGGCCAAACTTGCTTAACTTACGAGCCATATAGAAGAAACGTCAGATGTTTGAGAACAGGAAGGAAGGAAGGAGGAAGGAAGGAAGGAAGGAAGGAAGGAAGGAAGGAAGGAAGGAAGGAAGGAAGGAAGGAAGGAAGGAAGGAAGGAAGGAAGGAAGGAAGGAAGGAAGGAAGGAAGATTGGGGAGGTGGAAGTGAAAGAAACAATTTTAACTTTAAATACATTCTCCAAGCCACTGGCTGGCTTGGCTTGGAGAAGTGATTTAAAGAGAGAAATGCCTTCCCCAAGCCAGCTGATGGGATGGTGGGAGCTTTGAGAGCCACACAATATTTATGAAAGAGCCACATTTATTTTATTTATTATTATTTATTTTAGTAAATTTCTATTCCGCCCATTCCCCGTAGGGCTCAGGACGGAGCACAACATACAATAAAACATATGGCTCCCAAGCTGCAGTTTGGCCACCCCTGCCCTACAGAGTCACCATATGTCAGTTATGACTTGACAGCACTTTCCACCACCATAGATGCACCACAGACTAGTATAGAAAGCAGACTGCACCCCAGCAGGCCTCCTGGGAGTCAGGGGGCCCTGCCTGTAAGTCAGGGGGCAGTGCCCCCACAGGCCCCCCTGTGGCTACAGGCCTGAGCAGAAGAGATTGACAGAGAGAGGAGAGGGAGAAGGAGAGAGACTCTCTGGCAGGGTTGTCAAACTCATTTGTTATGAGGGATGGATTTGACATAAATGAGAGCTTGTTGTACTGGGCTATGTGTGTCATAAAATGTAATTCCAGGTAGCAGAAATATAAATTTTATAGAAGACACAGACAAATGCAATGAAAGATTTTTTTTAAAAAAAAACACACCTTAAAACATGCTTAAAAGATTAACACTTTCACAATATTTTGTTTATTTAACAGTCTCTGATAACTGACAACTCTTTGCTCTGAATTATTACATCAAAATCTGGAGACAACGTCTATGCTGTAGCAATCTTGAGTATGCTGTTCAAGTGTTGTTCAGGTGTGCATGTATCTTTTGATTTATTGGTCAATGCTCTGAGCCTAAGACCCAGGGGAAAATGTAAAATGGCTGTGAGTGTTGTGAGTTTCTGTACATAAATTGCTTTGTATGTTGGCCAAGAACATCTGAAAGCACTATGACACAGACTGAGAGCTATGTGTTTGCCTTCAAAACTATAATTCTCCTCAGAGAGATAACTACAACTCCTATGAGGCAATGCAAGAATAGAGAGACAGCAATGTATAGTGATCAGTATCAGCCTACTATCTGGGAAGTCTACGTTCAAAATCTCAACTCTACAAAGGAAATGTGCTGGGTGAACTTGAACACATACTCTCAGCCTAATTCACCACACTGGCTGGTTGTTATTCCTCATCTAAATGGTTCACTTCGCTTTCCTATTGAGAAACACTGGATCATGAGGCCATGAATAAATTGACAAAGAGGTGGGGAACCCAGTTGCACCCAGGAGAGCCCTGGCATAACAAGCCCAACAACACACACACACTCTCTGTGCCCCAAGCAACTGCCTAGTTTGCCTGCCTCCTCCGCCTGCCACCGCCCACCCCTCCTTTCCCTTCCCTTCCCCGTCCCTTTACCTTCCCCCCATCATAGCACGTCGCACCTGGGCAGTACCGGCGCTCTTTTGGAGAAAGTGCTGGAGGAGGCTTGGCTCCCCCTCCCTTCTGGCACCTCCAGAGCCTTCTCCAAAAGATAAGATACTGCGTTGGGGGCCGGTACTGCCCAGGCACAGCGTGCTATGATGGAGGGGTGGTGGTGAAGGGGTGGAGAAGGGAAAGGAAGGGTGGGCAGCGGTGGCGCACTCTGATTGCTTGGGCGGGGGGAGGTGAGGGGAAGGGAAAGAAGGGACGGGCGGATGCCACAGCATTTGGGTGGAGGGTGGTGCGAGTCGTGTGGGAGGGAAATGGGTTGCTGATGTTTCCTGCCTGAGCCCCAGCACCAGACATCCGGAGAGTGCCGGCCTCCCCATGGCTGATCGGCGGGGGGAGGGGGTGCCTTGAAAGAGGCCTGGGAGGGAGGGGGGAAGGCACCACAGGGGGCAGCGCAGGGGCAGCACGGAGCGGAGGGGCAGCGGGCATTGAGGCTGCCTGGGGCACCATGCACCCTCAGGCCAGGCCTGCCTGCAGGCCATATACTTGACACCCCTGCTGTATGGCATCATACCCCTACTAGTCCCTTCCCCTGCCTTTCCCAGGCTGAATCCCCAAATCATCAGGAATTCCCCACCCACAGTTGACAACCCTAGTTCAGGATCATTCAGTGAATCACAACCAAGTTGAGTTTGAACCCAGCTGAAACATGAGATATCTATCTATCTATCTATCTATCTATCTATCTATCTATCTATCTATCTATCTATCTATCTATCTATCTATCTATCTATCTATCTATCTATCTATCTATCTATCTATCATCTGTCTGTTTGTCCGTCCTGATCCAATCAGGCAACCTACATACAGCTTTTGGGCATAGATCACCTTGCTGGCTAACATCAATGTGCATTCAGGCATTTTAAAAAAACAACACTGACTAACTGGAGCTATATGCATAATAATGCTTGAGAGCTCAGGCTTCTCACCCTGTGCATTCTCTAACAGATGGGGGGCAAAGTCAGTCTTGACAGCCTTAATATTTCTTAAAGGCTGGACCGGTCTGGGCGGTCATCTCTCTTCTGTCTCCCAAAAAAGACAATCGGTGTTGTCAGAGCTGATACCACTGACCATTTATTCACACCCACAGGAACACACAGGATGTTGCCTTATACTGAACCAGATCATTGGTCCATCAATGTCAGTATTGTCTACTCAGATTGTCAGCAGCTCCCCTGGGTCTTATATAAATTTTTCCACATTAGCTCCTACCTCGTCCTTTTTAACTGGAGATGCCAGGGATTGAACCTGGGGCCTTCTGCATGCAAAGCACAGGCTCTTCCACTAAGCCACAGCCCCTCCTCCTAAATATTATGTTTTGCATAGCACAGCTATGTTTTGCATAGAATTTTTTGCGTACGTTCCTTTACTACAGTGCTTTTTTAGAATTTATATACTACTTAACACTGTATAGCCATTTATTTGTTGCACAACCTCCAAGTGGTGGCTGAAGGTCTTCTGGGATTACAACTGATCTCCAAGCGACAGAGATCAGTTCGCCTAGAGAAAATGGCTGCTTTGGAAGATGGACTCTATGGCATTATACTCCATTGAAGTCCCTCCCCTCCCTAAGCCCCACCCTCCTCAGGCTCCACCCCCTAAATAGCACGGTATTTCCCAACCCTGAGCTGGCAGCCCTTTTCCAGGTCCACTGATGTCTTTTCAGCCGCAGCCTGGGTCCCAGGACATTCAGAAGCATAACACAAAGGCCTTGCTCTCATTTCTGTCCCCAACACTGGGGGGCCCAAGGCCTCTGCAGCTGAAGTCCTGTTTGTCTAGCATGGCTATATCTAGATATTTTCTTCATGGCTTTGTCTAATATTTTTTCCCCCAAAGCTATGTAAGCGACTGATGCTGCACACTGGGGCGGTGAATGCCACAACTCAATTATTAATCTGCTGCAGCTTTTAGTTGTTGTTTTTGAAAAAATGAAGAGCAACTTCAGTGCATAAGGATAGCATGCACAAAAGCAAATGAAAAAAATGCTACATTTTATTTGCTTCATCCTTTTGAGAAGCATCTGGTAAAATCATGAAGTTCCAATCCTGTTTTCCTTTGGGGGAATGTGGAGGGAAGGAACGCTGATCAACATAAATCATCCCCTCTCTCTGAGTCCCACAGCATGCTGGGCTCTCATTTGCTTGCTTCTGGGATCTGAAGTAATTCCTAATTCATCTTCATATCCTGGCTTTTGCCTTGAATACAAACTTAACGTTGTATCTAATCTCCCAGGTTTCAAAGGTAAACTGTTCTCATTTTAGCATTTGGTTTTCAGCAGGAAGCCAACAGTAGTTATTTTTGCTTTGTTTCAACCTCCCCTGTCCCAGGAAAAAGATACAAATTTCTAAGACTGCATGTCCCATGGAAAAAAATGGGCATTTTTTCGTAGCAGGAATTCCTATGCATATTAGACCCCACATCCCTGATGTAGCCAATCTTCCTAGAGCTTACAGTAGGCCATGGACTAAGAGTCCTGTTAATTCTTGGAGGATTGGCTACATCAGGGGTGTGTGGCCTAATATGCAAAGGAGTTCCTGCTACAAAAAAAGCCTTGGCAAAAAACTACATGTTCGACCTCCCATGTCCCATGTTCCTAAGACTACCTTGGATTTTCACAGCACAATCCTAAAAACACTTTCCTGGGAGTAAGTGCCATTAAACACACAGGATTAGGATTCTGAGTACAACTTTTTAGGATTGTTCTCTAAAGGAGCAGAGTAATAACATCAGAATGGGTGGGGCCAGGGCTTTTTTTGTAGCAGGAACTCTTTTGCATATTAGGCCACACATCCCAGTGTAGCCTATCCTGCTGAAGCTTACAGGGTTCTTTTTACAGGGCCTACTGTAAACTCTTGGAGGATTGGCTAAATTAGGAGTGTGTGGCCTAAGATGCAAAGGAGTTCCTGCTACAAAAAAAGCCCTGGGTGAGGCCAGTGGGAACATCTTCCCATGTGAAGTGCTGGTGCATTATCACTGAAGGATATTTCAAAAGTGCAATCCTAAACAGAGTTACACTATTCTAAGGGCTGTGGTTTTAAGGGTGTAATTCTGTTTAGGATTGCACTGTAAAAATGTCAGCCTCCATTTGAAGGGTGATAACTTGTTCTTACACTAGAAAAATGTATCGTTGTAGAAGAAGAGTGAATACTAGGGAGCCCTCTCTGAAGTGTTTCACATACCACCCACCCACACCCGCCCAAGATTCCCCTTGAGTCAGGGAGGATTTTTCAAGATCACCATGACTTTTGCCATGATGCAAATATCCTGAAAGTATCTACCTTTTTGCTTCTGTTGACTTATGAGAATGGCAGGGTGCTCAGGGAGGTAGCCTGGCAATTTTTATTTATTTACAGCAAATGAGCAGGCACAAGCGACTGAATTTAAAATGATTCCAGTTCAATTTAGGCATTTCCAGTAACGCTCCAACACTAAAATACACATAGAGCCTTGAGTTCAGTTCGTTGTTCTCAAAGTCTCTGTTGGTGTTCCATTCACTTCTTTGAAGCCTTACATGGAAATGTGGCAGTCTAACCTGCATTGGAAAGCTGGCAATAGTCCCAAATAACATTTTAAAGCAATAACCTATAGCCTTCCTGATCTGTAAGATGCTTCTTTAGTATATATGGATGTCATGTACGTACTAAGAGTGATTCCTCACTGGCATTTGCTCTGCCCCTGCGCTTCTCCTTGCATCAGCACAATCAGGGCCTTTTTTGAGCAGGAACACACAGGAACGCAGTTCCGGCTGGCTTGATGTCTGGGGGTGTGGCCTAATAGGCAAATGAGTTCTTGCTGGACTTTTTTCTACAAAGAAAGCCCTGAATACAAGCCATTGATTCCCCACCAGTCGCTCCACAGTGCCTCTTGCTTCAGGGCTACTTCTGATTCCCATCATGGCAACTGGAACTCCAAAAAAACAGCATCCTGTTGCTGCAACGGTAATAGGAAGAAGACACGATGTAAGAGGCAACTGTGGAACAACTAGTGGGGAATCCATTGCTTGAGCCGGTGCAGGAAGAAGAGCGGGGGGTGGAGCAAATGCTGGTGAGGAATCACTCTAAGACCGATTTCGCACTTACCCTCTGCCGCTCTCACATTCGTCTTCTCAGCACGGCGTCCTTCCGATTTCCCACTATTTGCCCCAGGGCTGCAGCAAAGATCACCATTTAAGCGCAGCAAACAGAAACTGGTTTTTAGTGGTTTCTGTTTGCTGCGCTTAAACAGCGATCTTTGCTGCAGCCCCGGGGCAGATAGTGGGAAATCGGAAGGATGCCGTGCTGAGAAGATGAACGTGAGAGTGGCGGAGGGTGAGTGCAAAATCAATTTAAGACTTTTTCTGCACCTCAGTTGCCATTGTTTCCCAGAGAGTTGAATCCCCTGCTGATGTTCTGCCTTTGCAGCACCCTCTCTGGAAAAGGGCACTGATTTCAGGGAATTTTAACTTGAATTTGGATTCAACCCTCCATGTGTGTACCACACTTCCTTGAAAAGGGGCTGTCTGGTTCTGTTATCATGTACTTTCTCAGCAATGGAACCTCTTTTTTTCTTTGTGCATATGTATCATGGGTAACAATATGATTGATGTCATGGCCAGAGATCTTTGAACTGGATACACCATTTCATAACAGTATTATTCAATCAATCAAACCTTTAATGGCATAATAACAGTGGGTTTTTTTAACAATTATGAAGCACACTAAATGTGTCGCCATGTACCTCCTCAGTAATGAAACCTACTCCTTTGTACATGTGCAGTAATGTTATAACATCATAACATTGTAAACAATGTAAACAACATTGGCTGTATCATGGGGAACAGCATGGTTGCCACCATTTCAAAGATCCTCTGCTCCTCCTTAGTTGCCAACAGGGCTTTGTTATAGAAAAATCCCAGCAGAAACTTATTTACATATTAGGCCACACCTCCTGACACCAAATTGCATTCCTGTGCATTCCTACAAAAAAAAAAAAAGCCCTGGTCACCAACTAAGAAAATGGCTGATGTACTAAGACAATACTAATGAAAATAGTCTTCTGTTCAAGATCGTTGAACTGTGTATGGGCAGATGTACGGTAAATACGCTTGCTTTTCTCGTGGGGATGGGAGATCTCCCACCCCTGACTGCTATTACTCACTAGTACTCCGGCCACCAGCAGGAGGAATAAAAAAAAATAAAAATCCACTGTCAGGCAACAGTGTGATGATATTTCCAGGGAAAACCCAGAAGTGACATCACATTGCTGTAGGAATCCCAGCAAATTCTTTGGTTTTACCATGAAGTTTCCTGTGATGCCTAGAGAGGCAATATGACTGCTGATGCTATGTGACACGAAGGTGTCCTGAGCTTTCAAGGATCCAGCAGCACCTCCCAAGTTATGAACTGGTCTCTTCAGAGAACTGCAATGAGCAGCTTTCTCACTGATGAACAACACCTCAGTCTTATCTGGACTGAGCTTCAACTTATTGGTCCTCATCCATCTTATTACCTTTTCTATGTGCCTATTCATAGGTTTGCTGGGTCTTCTGCTGTAGTGGAAGGATTTCCCCCTTGGGGCAATTGAAGGAAAAAATGCTGTTGATGCAATGGCATGACATCATTTCTGGGTTGAACCCAAAGTGATGTTACACCGCTCTAGGATTAAGTTTCTGCTAAATCTCAGAGTGGCATGATATCATGTTGAAGTTTGGTATGGTACTATAGAGCTTTGCCCAAATCCTAGATTGTTGCCACAACATCACACCAACAATGGGTACTTTCGCACGGTGATTGTTTGCAAGTGGATTTTGCTATTCTTACACAGTAAAAATCCAGTTGCAAAGCACATTATTTAGTGTGTGTGAACACACTCAATGTGAAGTGACCTTGTATTTTCCAGAAGTGACTTTTTACAACCAGCTAGAGCCCCACACCTTCCTCCATCTGCTGGCAAGCCTTGTGTGTGTGACTATCAAATGTAATGGCCAGCTAAAGGACTTAAGAAAGCTTAGTAATAAAAAGGGGAGGAAAGTCCATATGCCTTTGGCTGAAGTTGACTGAATCCACTCAGTTTCAAGTGTGCATTAAAAATGCAAACTGGACTCAAAGAAAATGGTAGGTATTGTCAGCCATCCAGAACCATTTCAGGTACAATGAGGTCATTTACTGCAAGAGACTGAAATCCAAAAGGGGAACCTGCCTTAGAAAATCAGACTCATTCTATGTGTCTTAAGAAGGGTTGTCAAACCCCCGGTTGGGGTGGGTTTTTCCCTGATTTATGCGGCTCCAAACTGATCAGCTGGCTAGCATGGAAGCCCCACCCCCAAATAGTTCCCTCTTGCACCGATGTCACTGGTACAATGACATCACCCAGTAGTGACATCATCATGCTGGACATGTCATGCATCAACACTTTTGCATTTTGGCCGAAAATATGGTAACCATATAGGGTTTTTTGCCAAAATATTAGAGTACCAATGCGTGATCTGCCTGGCACAATGATGTCACTTTGAGGTGATGTTATTGAGGTGTGTGCACTTAGTGCATGTGCAAGAAGATCCTGGAACAGATCCGAAAGCCCACCACTGGAAGCCCAGTAAGACCTGGCAACCCTAGTCCTAAGGGAGAAGACTGAAGTGGAACTGGACTTACAATTTCTCTAATAATCATTATTACTTAATTACAATTTTAGAAATTATATCCTACCCTGCTGTCCAAGCAGCAGATCCTCAGGGCAGATTACAAATCAAACAGATTACAATAAAAATAGCCCCTAGTTTACCCAGTGTCATTAAGATCCCATCGAAGCCATTAACCATCACAAGAACCAGCCAAGGTGTTCCTAAATGGGGCTGTCTTCCACAAATGGCAAAGACAGGATGAGGCAGGCTTCCCCAGGAATGCAGGAAAATACTGCAGGATATAAAGTGCGAGCCGTCTTTCAGTTGAAGAAGTCTGAAAACCACACATTTAAAACACTGAAATGTACTGGTTAAGCAAATAAAAACCAGATTTGTCTTTGACAAACTCTTCAACTGTAAATTCCTCTTCAGAACACAGAACGGGTTCTGAGCAAAATCCTTCCAAATATACCACAGACAGATATAGAAACCACATGGACAATTATCACCCACAAGCTAACACTGCTGAACCAAGTTGCAAGAGAGGAAGCAACAGAGAGGCCTGGCTTCCATCAACAACCCGTCTGAGGGGCAAAGAGCTGCCGTGTACTACAGGCCCCTTGTTCTCACCTTGGCAAGCCTGGGCTGTTTAACCAAAGAGCCAGTCAGCTGCCAGCAAGACTCTCCTCAGGGCCCACACAGGGTCATTTGAGGTTGTGGAGTTGAGACTTTTTTTTCACCCTCTAGGCTGAAAGAACCAAGCTCTGGATTTGAATTGAGCATAAAAACAGGAACCAGCAGCTGTAAGGATGTCCTTGATGATGGTACAAGAAGCTGATCACTGGGGTAGGGGGAAGAACTCTTGAGTAGGATGCCCAGGGAAAGGACCATGACTCATGGGTAGAGCATGAGATTCATGCGCAGAAGGTCCCAGGTTCAATCCTTAGCATCTTCAGGGATCATAGTTAGTAAACACAGGGATACACCTCCCTCTGAGCTTCTGCCAGCCATTATCTGTGTTAGATTGTTGCAGCAAAATCAATCAAAAGTCAAGACCTTCAGGTGTTTGTCAATCTGGATGTGCATGTAATCCCTGTTTTATTGTAACCCTCCTTTCCATTGCCATAGATTCTAGGCTGGCCAGGCCCCCATTGGGGGCAGGGGATCCTGCATTCTGGGGGTCATTCCCTGGCACCAATCAGCTGGCTGGTGGCTGGCTGGGGACTTAATGGCAGGAATATTAGGCCTAGAACTGCATCAACAGTGATGTCGCTTCTGATGCACATCCTTACATCACTGGAAATGTGGGGCCTCTCTGGTATTTGGGCAAAAACTTTATGACAAAAATGACTTCTATCACGGACTGCTTGCCCAAATACCAGAGCAGCCCTGCATCACTGGTGATGTGATGACATCACTTCCAGTGAGTGCCAGAAATGACATCACCAATGTCACAGGCCTAGACCTAGATTTCCTGCCAGAAGATTCTGCCCCCCCCCCCAACAGGTTGCTAGGCTACCTGGCTACCCTAATAGCTTAGTTTGTGGTGGGGGCTGTAATGGCTTAGTATGTGGTGGGGGCTCATAAATGTGGCATGCTGATGATGTCTTTGAAGGGAGCTTAAAAGTATTCCTGAGCTTTGGTTTATAAACAGAAAAACTGCCTTGACAGTCCATCCGTCTTCCTACAATGACCACTCAAATGCTTCTGATTAGCCTGCCGGCAGGGCATGGAAACAACAGCCCTGCTTTGATGCTACCATTGCTAATAATCAACCCACTCTCCATTAATTTCTCTGATCCTTTCAAATGATATTAGCCTGGCCTTAGCATGACGGCTTTGTGTGTGCACAGATGTGAGTAATTAGAGCAGGGGTCACCAATATGGTGCCTGTGGGCGCCATGGTGTTTGTTGACAGCTTTCCTGGTGCCAATCAAGTTTTTTAAAGAAATACTGGGTGGGGCCAGGTGGGGCTTTTGCCCAGCAAGGATTCCGATTGGTCACTGGAGATTTAGTTGGCTGTGCAGATTTTTTAAAAACAATGTTTTAGTAGCTGCTGCCACCATAGCATAAGGATCTTCACTGTGTGACAGAAGGTAGGCTGTGATACCCATTTTGTGACTGGCTTTACTTTAGGGATGCCAACATCCTGGCAGGACGTTGTTACTGCACAGGAAGCATGGTGTGCTAGTAAGCGTTCTTGCCTGAATATTATTCTTGAAGTGGAAAGCCTGGAGAAAGTAATTGGTGAAATGAGAGATGAAGTACCAACTCATTGCCATGCTATGAAAGCTGATCTCATGGAAGATTGATATAAGAAGTCAGAGGAGCTGTGGATTCCCATCTGAAAAATATGGCTACCTATATGGACATCTGGGTTTTACTAATATAACAGGACTCCCTGTTTCCTGTGATTTGGTTGTATGTTCCTATATTGAGTACTTTTTAAATAAGAGAGTCATTTTTTGTATGCATGGAATTTTACTGAAGTTTTCATTCTATCTATCATCTATCTATCTATCTATCTATCTATCTATCTATCTATCTATCTATCTATCTATCTATCTATCTATCTATCTATCTATCTATCTATCTATCTATCTCAGATATATATGAGGTCTTAAGTGCTTTATTTGAGGCTAGTTTACATGGAGCTATTTGTCTTGTTTCTACCACTTCTATCCATGATTCTCATTTGATTTGCTTAACATCCAGGGAGGGCCTGGAGTTTTCCCAGAACTATAACTAGTCTCCAAACTACAGAGATCAGCTCCCCTGAAGAAAAATGGCTGCTTCAGTGGATGGATTCCATGGCCACACATTCCTGCTGAATTCCCTCCCCTCACTGTACCCTCCTCAGGCTCCACCCCCAAATATCCAGGAATTTCCCAGCCCAGAGTTGGCAATCCTAATTTGCCTCCTGTGGCAGCCATTTTGGACTGTACCACCATGGTGTGTCAGAATTCCAAAGGCGCCTGCATTACAAAAAAAATGTTGGGGATCTCTGAGGCAGAGGGAAAGTTCTGTGGTTCATCACTGGTTGCTGGCACCATTGTCTTTACCCAGCCTGAAAAGGAACCCTGTATAAATTCTCTTAAGTTATAAAGGAAGCATCTGGTTTGGCTTCATTAGGCTCAAGTAGGGTCACTGGAGGCAAAGTTTACAGTGGACCCATTTGAGATCATCACTGCAGCGTGCTGCCACTTCCTCTAGTAGCACGACTGCCTGTCCCCTGTGGAAAACAGAGCAGAACTGGATGTGCCAGGGGGAAAAAGTGCTCTTGGATGCTGTTCAACATACATCTGTCATCTGTCTAATAGACGTTCCAGTCCAGTGTGCCAACACAACAGGTCTGGGACTGTGGCTGCCCAAGCATAACTACTTGTAGAAATTACCTGCTTCTCCCCACTGTCCAGGGTGTTAGCTTAAAACATGTATCAGGTGCCTGTGCTTTGAAATGAGAAACTGCCTGAGACTAGGCTGTATGCATGCAGGAGAGGGGCTACAACTCAGTGGCAGAGCATCTGCTTTACATGCAGAAGGTCTCAGCATCTCCAGCTAAAAGAAGCGAGGTAATAGGTGATGTAGGAGGGAAGGCAGAGTGGTATAACTTGATCTCATCAAGCTAAGCATGTCCGTCACTTGGAAGAGAGACTACCAATGAAGACCCTATAGAGGAAGGCAATAGCAAACCACTGGTGCTTCTCACTTCCCTTGAAATCCCCTTGATGGAATCACCATAAATCAGCTACAACTTGACAGCACATTGCACACACACACACTAGGTGATGTGAAAGACCTCCATCTGAGACCCTGGAGAGTCACTGCTAGTCAGAACACACAGTCATATCACCTTGAAAGACTAATAGTCTGACTGTATGAGGAAATTTTATTCAAGATTTAGTAGTAGAGCATCCAGTTTGCATGCAGAACACACAGGGCTTTTTTTTTGTAGCAGGAACTCCTTTGCATATTAGGCCACACCTCTCTGATGTAGCCAAGGGCTTACAGAGTACAGGGCCTACTGTAAGCTCCAGAATGACTGGCTACATCAGGGGTGTGTGGCCTAATATGCAAAGGAATTCCTGCTACAACCCTCCCCTGCAAACACAACATCTCCAGATAAAAAGGATCAGCTAGTGTGCAATGTAAAACAGCTCCATCTGGGACCCTGAACAGCCTCCACCCATCAGATTAGACAATGCTGCCCTAGATCAACCTATGATATAGCAAAAAGCTTCACAGTCAAAATTACTACTGAAAACAATAGAAGATTTTGTACATACCAAATTTGTTGTGTGTTTATACTGTAAATCTCATTCAAAATATGCAATACAAAATTCACAATTCATACAAAATTCATACAAAAGGCATGATAAATGTCCAGCTCCTAACATCAAGTGTCTTTTGACTCAAAAGGAACCCCACCACCACTGGGGTCTAAGTAGGTAACAATGTACTACACACAATGGTGCACACAATCCATACAGGATAAATTTTTATGTAAGAAAAATCCCATGGATTCCTATGTCTCTCAAGATGTCCCAAAACGTTCCGACAACAGGCTGCTTGCAGAGATCAGCCGTCATGGACATCAATGAGAAGCCAGCTTTATTTGATTTGATGTGAATGGCAATATTGAATTGGCAAATAGTGATTTTTTTTTTAACTGTTCCTTGTTCTGGAGCCTGACAAAGCATCAAGTGAAACGGCTGACCTGCCCGTTTGGTCATCTGCAGAATGCCTTGTTATTATTTGGGGGGGGGGGGGCGTTGTTGTATTGTCACACTTCAAAGCTGTCTTCCCTCCCCTCTTGATGTTGAGCCCATAAAGTTTCCCTTAATAATAAGTCCAGCCATTGGTCTATCAACATCAGTGACATCTCCTGTGATTGGCAGCAGCTCTCCAGGGCCTCTGGTGAGAAGGACCTTCCTCAAGACCTCTCACATGAAATCCATTAACTGGGCATGCCAGGGATTGAATTTAGAACATTCAGCAACCAAAGCAGGGTTCTTTCACCAAGCTAAGGACCCTCCCTTTAAACACACACACACAAAAAACCAAACCTCCTTCCTCTCCCGTGACCTGAATGCCACAGACTATTCCTGTGTTTTCCTTCTCTGTGAGCTATGGAGGGGGCTGTTAAGTGTCTAAGTGGGAAGATGGCACATCTTGTGATTACGCATGAAGACGCCATGACATACACAGCCTGCCATGTCAGACGCGTCAGGTTCTGGGATATGTTTTAAATTTTTGCTAACTTATTTTAAGAGAATGGTGTTTTCTAATTTGTTCTTAACCAAAGAACAGCATTTCCCTTGCTTTTAAAGTTGTGCGGGGTAAGAGACTTGTAACAGCAGGCCAAGCAAATACAGCAGACAAAAGGCACCACAGAGCATATTCTGCCATTTGCTTCCAGTAGCATAGAAGCCATTATATTAGCGGATTTTTTTTTAAGTGGCAATATCCCAAGAACTATTTCCATTTGTTCAGAGCATAGCATTGTCATAGCAATGTTGGACTACACTTTTAATTCCATAATGCAGTTAACAAATGTTCTTACAAAGCATGAAACGGTTGCACAAGGATCAGATCATGTCTAGCACTGCCACTCAAGCAGCAGTCTGTGCATTAATGAAACACTGCTTAGTTGGAGACGAACAATGATGGGAAGGAGACTCCAAGTTCGAGAATTCGGGGGGGGGGGGTTTCCTACAAGCATGTCCCGTTTTCATCTGAGTTTATCATAAGCATAAATGGCTTTAAAGGTGATGAGACAGATTAATGGAAGAGAGGCTTGGTTGCTCCACAGCTAGTAGCCATAATGACTAAAGAAAACCTCCACAGTCAACCTTGATATTCAATCCTTTGAATACAAGTGCTAGGACACAACATCAGGGAATAGCCTTTGCCTCTATGCTCTGTCTGTTGTCCTTTAGGATGATGGACTAGATGGGCCTCTGATCTTAGCTAGCAGGGTTCTTTTTATATTAAATCCTGGAAGGCTTTGTGGGTGGAACCTGGGGTAAGCAGAGTTTGGGGAGGGTGTGATGGCACTTCTGAGGTGACGCTTTAGGTTGTTTCCCCTAGTCTCCATGATCTTTACCACAGATATTAGGGGAAATTCCTAGAGCATCACTATGCGGAGACTATTTTTTCTCCCCCTCCTCAGCTTCTCAGGGACAGGACTGAGAGCAGGCAAATCTGTGCTCCAGACAAGTCAACAGAAAGTCTAGATGCAACAAGGTCATTCTCACCTACTTTAGGTTTTTTGAAAAGTGGAGTCTACATTTACTTTTTACTGGTAATCTGGGGGCTTTCCCCCCTTGCAAATGTCCCTGCCCCATTCAGCAATACACACTTACAGGGGATAAATTTAAGATCAACATTCCCCAGCCTATTTAAGATTAACAACACATGCTGTTCTTTTTTCATGTTAAATCATTATTGCAAAGATTAAGAGTGCCAAGCCCTACAGTGATTAATAATACTTACAAAGTGTTGGCAAGGAGTTTGGAAGTTCCGTAAAAAAAAAAAGAAATTCTGCTGGTATTTGGAGCCACAGGTGTTAAGGGATTTGTGGCGCTGTGTTATGTACAGGATTCAAAACAGAATCCTCCCTGTTTGGTTCTTCAGGGTTACTGGAACACTGCTCCTCTGTACTTATGCATCTCGTTAAACCAATGCACAGAAATTCGTTCTCAGCAAACGAACCTCAAGCTGAGGCAATTTCTGGTTCTTTGACTCCACATGAGCAAGCTGTTGACAAAAGCTTAATTATACAGGGTTTCTAAACAACAATAACAAAAGGCCAAGGTATTGCTAGATGTGTGCTTTTTTAAAAAAGCCTTTTGCAACTGTTATACTTGAAAAGTTCACTGTGCGAATAAGAGAAAGTCAGCATTCTTCACGTGACTTTGAGCAATAATTTTTTTTAACTTGGAAACACCACCACAAGGTGAGCAATTCCTGTAATTTCACTCTCCCCCCCCCCCAATTTTTATTTATCCTTTTAAATGGTCTTCTAGTACAGTAACACAGGCAGAGCAGATTTATTTATAAAGATATTTGTACCCTGCCTTTCCTCTTGGCCCATGAATTCCCCCATTTGGAATTTAGCACACCTAAAGTCATCTGTCAGACTGCTGACTGCACAGTAATGACAATTTCCTGGTAGTGAGTCTGTCCATGAAACTCCTATGGTTGCTGACCTCCATATGGGTCCTGGAGATCTCCCAGAATTACAGCTCATCTATCAATAACAAAGATCAGTTTTGCTGGAGAAGGGTGGACTCCATGGTATTATGCCAGGCTAAGGTCCCTCCCTTTCTCAAATCCCGCCCTCCCCAGGATCCAGCCCCCCCAAAAATCTCCAGAAATTTCCCAGCCTACAGTAGGTGACCCTAGCAGCTCCATATTGTCTCCTATGATGAACAACAGCTCTTGAGGATCTCAGGCAGAAAAAGATTTTCCCCTAACATCTGCTACCAAAGGCCTTTTGGCTGGAGATGCCCAGCTTCTGCATCCAGAGCTACCTGCATTGCAAAACATGTATCTACCACTGAGCTCGAGCCCATTCCTGGTATTGTAAATGCAACCTGAGTTAGGCTGGGGAGGAAACCATTTGCATGTCCTTGTCCACCAGCTCAGCACTCCCCAGTGTGGTGGTGATCATGGGCACCCACTAGGGTTGCCAAGTCCCCTGCGACCTCCAAACGGAGATTTTTTTGCACGTACATAGCATGCATGGTGCGATGACATCACTCATGACATCATTGCACCAGCGATGTTGCGCACCGGCTGCTCTAGGAACTTCTGGGAAAACTCTATGATTTTCCCAGATGCTCTAGCACAGGGGTGTCAAACATGCAGTTCGGCCCCCGGAAGGCTCCTATCAGCCCCCCGAACAACTGGCTGTCATCTGCTTCCTTCTCCCTATATCTTGCTTCCTCCTGCATAACAGCTTGCTTTGCATGCTTGCTCAATTGCACAGGAGCTACAGAGCAAAACCTCTATTTTCTCCATTGGATGAGGCTCCCTTGGGGAGGAGACAGGGAGGAGAGCTTGCTTTACCAGGCTCTCTCAATTGCACAGCAGAGCTACTCAGCCAAGCCTCTCTACCTTCTATTGGCTGAGGCTCCCCCCCAGTCCCCTGGGGTATGAAAGGAAAAAGCCAGAGCTTCCTTTGCCCAGTTCCCTGGTTCCCATGGGAGAAATACAAAGAAAGCACCTTTAAGACCAATGAGTGCTAATAGTTTATGCACGTTTTCAGTTTTAAAAAAATATATATTTGTGTTTGTGTTCTTTATAAAATTTATTTCTCTGCTACCTAATCTTAAAGAGGTACACACATGGCTCGGTCCAACCCAACATGGCTCGGCGCAACAAGGACTCATTTATGTCAGATCTGGCCCTCATAACAAATGAGTTTGACACCTCTGTTCTAGCAATTTGGGAGGAAAGATGGATGGTACCATAAAGTACCATATGGTACCATAGAGTTTTCCCACAGAGTACCATATGGTACCATAGAGTTTTCCCAGAAGCTCTTAGAATGGCTGGCATACAATGTCGCCGGTGAGATGTTGTGCCAGCGATATTAGGAGGGGATCCCCCTGCTGACCCACTGTGGGCTGGCAGGTTGGGGACCCCAAAGCAGGAGAAACCCCCACCTGGGAACTGGCACCCGTCTTTCTGTTGCCCATTTGCTTCTTCCCTAAAGCAAATAGTCCTGGCTTTTCTCCACCTCATGGGAGCAGAAGGTGCTTCAGGAGAGTCCAGGAGAACACTTTTGTGTCTGCAGGGACCATCCATTCAGAAACAGCCATCTCTATCATAAGAGGAAGTATGACTTACAATCCCTCAGAGTTGTGCATAGGATTGCCAATTTCCAGGTGAGGCCTGAAGTTCTTTTGGAATTACAACTGATCTCCAGATCACCGAGATCAGTTCCCTTACAGGAAATGGTGGTCTCAGAGGATGGACTATATGGTATGGAACCCTCCCCTCCCCAAACTCTGACCACCCTATGCACTGCTTTCAAACTTCCAGGTCTGAGCTGGCAACCCTATTTGTGACTGGAAAGCATGGTATAGTGGATAGAGTGTCAGACTAGAATTCTGGGAGACCCAGGTTTGAATCCCCACCTCTACTATGGAAAAGCTTGGCCTGTCTCAGCCTGGCCAATTTCACATGGTTGGTTTTGAGACAGAATGAAGGAGACCACGATGTCCTGAGCCACTTGAAGTCTCAACTGGGGAGAAAAGTGGGATATTGTTGAGATTTAAATATGCTATTAGCAGAGTAACATGGAGATAGCCACGAATAACAGCCAGGCACACGGTTTAGCTTAAGAATCAAAGCAGTTTACTTTACTCATGAGGAAAAGGTATGACTGGGATTTCTAGAAAAAAAAAGGATTCAATATCCTGTCTAGCTTCTAGGCTACATCTCGACTCTCTCGAGTCCTAACTTCAACTGCATGGAGATCTAAGGGCTTTACACAAAGGGCAATGAAACTGACCAAATGTTTTCCCCTAGACCACCACCCAAATATATGGATTAGCCTATTAGGGCTCTCCCTCAATGGTCACTATGCATATTGACACCTAGCCTTGGCGGGAAGTACGTGCATACATTCTCATTGGCTCTACCTACTCACTGGCTAAACATCAGCATGCATATACAAACATTTAATTAACGCATGACAACAGGAAGTGAAATTGCATCAGAAACCCAACAGATATAAGCAAACAAACAAACAAACAAATGTAAACACAGTACATAATTTAGCCCCCATGGTGGCCATTTTGTCATGGCATTTACTCCCCATTTTCAAAATGACAGCACACTCCCACTGGCTTATTGAGATCGGGGATCCCAAAAGAGCTGAAGAATCTGTGTGGCTGGCTTAAGGATCTCTCACACATCCAATGTCAGATTTCACTCTCTCCCTGTAGTTCAATAACGTTACCAGCTGCCATGCAGACTTGTGGCTGGCAACTAACGCAAAGGAAAGAGCATGATTTCCACAGGGTCTGATGACTTGAAGCATTGGCAGTAGCAACTATTCGGCAACTCTAACCTGGATTCCAGCTCTACAGCTCACCAGCAATAGTTAAACATTTATATATCTCTTCACCACCTTTTCAAAGTGATTTATAGATAAGATTTGTTAAATATTGCAGTTGCCGGTGCCCACCATGAGCCGCTTTTGGCAGTGAGTCAGTCGGAAGATTTTTCTGCTATATTGATCAAAAGCTTTCAGCATCTGACAGAGAGATGGGAAGAGGGGGTGTCTTGACAAGTACAACACAATCAAGCGTATGATTGGAAAGCAAGCTAGCTGTGGGACAAGACACAACAGACAGAAAGAGCAATCATCGTTTGTGGTGTGGAACAACCCTCTCCTTATTCTCCTTAAACCATACACAACTCGCAACTCCTTGTTTCCTCTGCCTGGGAAAATCATAAAATGGGGATGTTGTGCAGCTGGTGGACTGCAATACCCAGCCGGTGGGCTGTGTTCAGTCTGTTCAACTGTTCAAGTCCACCTCTGTTTGGGGAGAGGTTTTTTGTTTTGTTTTTGAGCCGGAATGCACAGGAACGCAGTTCTGGCAGGCTTGGCACCAGGGGGTGTGGCCTAATATGCAAATGAGTTCTTGCAGGGCTTTTTTTGTAGAAAAAGCCCAGGTTTGGGGGGTTGTTTTTTGAAAAGACACCGTCAGTGAGCATGTGTAGCGAATAGGGGTTGACAACTCTGGATTGGCATATTCCTGAAGATCTGGGAGCAGTGTCTTGGAAGGGACTTCAGTTTCCACCCTCTGAAGTTGCCAATTTCATTCTAGCCTGGAGATAAATTGTAATTCTGGGAGAACTTCCGGTTCCACCTGGAGCTTAGTAGTCACAATAGAAAGCAAGGGTAGACGTTCAGTGGAAGCTTCAAGCCCTATGCCCCTGGCTGAAAGAAGTTTAGATTGAGGGGGGAGGGATGGGGGAGAAAAATTTATAATGGAACAATAAGACAATGGAAAATTGTACATTCTAATTAATAAACAATTATATATATATATATAAAGCAAGGGTGTTCTATGAGGATCATAAGGACAGTGAGGTGAGATCATTCAATGCTGGGGGGAAAAAATCCTTTTTAGCTTAGTCTTCCTGTCATGTAACTGTGGTGTCATATAAGTTCCTGTCACATACTTGGTCTGAAAGGGCTGAAGGCCACTGGGCTAGATTACAGAATTCTTCCTGCCCATTGGTAAAATAAGCACACATGTCTTCTAAGCTAAAAAATCCTCAGACAAAAATATTTCCTTTCTGCTGGGTTTATTGTTCATTTTGTACTGGCCTGTTCTTCCTCCCTCTCTGTTTATACTGTTTGGCCCATGTTATTCTCTGCTGTAATTAATCTGATTTCTGTGACTTGTTTATTGGTCCATGAAGGGGTTTTAAATAATTGTTTTTAGGAACCTCTGGGTTTGCTGGTTTCATTGGATAGTTATGATATTACTCATTAACTCTTGCACAGAAGCTGCCCTGAGAGCATGTCTTAAATAAAATAAATATTTGGGGGATCCTGAAGCTACAGTGAAGTATGAAGCCAGATTTATAAACATACCATATTTTCCAGCATTTGGCTGTGTCTTTTTGACCACAAGGCAACATCATGAAGCATGAAAAAGTTCACTAGTACAAGTGCAGATGTGCTTTTTAAAAAATGTGGCTAAAGCTTTCATCTATTAATCATGCTGAATAATCAATAAGGGCAGTCCATGATGTATTCCACCTCCCCCCATCCGTTCCAGTGCCCATCTGTAGCACTTCAAAGTCAGCTGCACCAGCTCCCTTCTGGGATATCTGCAAGCAAATAGGGATGCCATCCTCCAGGTGGGACCTGGGGATTCCCTGTAATGACCGTTCAACTGTAGACTACAGAGACCAGTTCCCCTGGAGAAAATGAATGCTTCAGAGAGTGGACCTCTGTGTCATTGGAGGCCCCTGCTACACCCCCCCCCCATTCCATCCTCAGATTTCCAGGAGTTTCACAACCTGGATCTGGCAACCATATACCTTTATCCCCAATAGTGGCCGGGGGGGGGGGGGGACCGGCAACCCTACAAATCAGACCTTCTTCAGTAAGGTCCAGTCTTCATCTAAACATATTTTTAAGATTTCACAGACCCTAAAGCAGATCTCTGTAGTTGGATTAAGCCACCAACATGCACGGAAGTCAGCCAGGGTTGCCAGTCTGGGGCCTGGAGATCTCCTGCTTTTTTACAACTGATCTCCAGCTGGCAGAGATCAGCTCCCCTGAAGAAAACAGCTGCTTTGAAGGGTGGTTTCTATAGCATTGTACCATGCTGAGGCCCCTCCCCTCCTCAAACTCCGCCCTCTCCCAGATCTACCCCCAAAGCCTCCAGGTATTTTCCAACACAGATCTGGCAACCCTAGAGTTGGCGCTTGCTGCATACTTGAGATGCTGCACCTTCTCATTTCTTGCTATGTATAACCCATCATAGAAGCGGGAAGACGGTCAAGTGCCGAGTTCCTCTTCTCAAGTCTCAGCAGAGGGCTGGAGTGGATATGGATGGCAAGTGGTGGAAAGTAGAGGCCATCTGCTTATTAGCTAGATGTTTTAATGTGCTTTCTATATTTAGAAAGCAGTCTGATTTAATATTTATAAGATGCACTTTCAATCAGGTGGTTAATTTCCGCTTTCAGGGAATCTGACAGTGTTAATTCAGTTGCACAGCCTTCCTCACACACCGGGGATATAAATTTTGTTTCCTATTTAGCAAGAAACAAGACTAAGAAAAAGAATTTCTGCTTCTAGCTCCCTTTGTCCACCAGCCTGCCTTAACAATGGGTGATGGCAGACTAAAGCATTGCTGTTGGGATGCCTTGCTTCAGATCAGGATTAAAAGCTTTCTGTGATCTGCGAGCTTGCTTATTACTTGTTCGGGAAAGAAGTTTTCTAAAGGCTCAGGATTCAACTACTGCATGTGACTATTTCAGGCTTCCAATTCCCAGGTCCCAGCAGGGGATCCCCCGGTTTTGAAGGCTCCTTCCTGCTCCCAGCCAGCTGGCCAGCGGTGGGGGCGGGGAAGCCCAGCCCCAACAGCCACCATGTGCATTTCCACTTTGGAAGGTTAGAAGAAGCTTGGAAACTGCTTGCTTTTTAGGAGCCGCCCTGAGCCTGCTTCGGCGGGGAGGGCAGGATATAAATTAAAAATTATTATTATTGTGTGTGCCTTTAAATTTCTAGGAGCCAGGCTGAATGGGGTGGGGTGAGCCAGTAGAACAACATGGCTGCTCCCAGTGAACTGCTAGAAAGGAAAGGAAACCAACACAACAAAGGGAAGGTTTGTTTTGCATTCCTTTCAGAAGCCGTTTGCACAGTAAAATAGAGAGTAATGAGTAAACTAGAACCTTTGGTTTCCCTGTGTTAATTTGAAGCACATGGCTGAACATACAGAAGATGATTACATTCAACAACTCTGTGAGGAAATTGTCCCAGTAAGGTCACAGAAGTGTGGGACTGCAAACTGTTTATTTTGGCTTCTGTGTGTGTGTGTGTGAGAGAGAGAGAGAGGGAGGGAGGGAGGGAGGATGTGCAGCTGTTGAGGGATGAGGAAATGACCGTATTCAACGGAACTGCACTGCTGTATTTTTATTTATTTATTTTTAGGGAATGGGAAAGTCTCCTGGCTCCACCTCCAAAGTCCCCCCAGGATCGACCCCCAAAGTTCCCAGATATTTCCTGAGTTGGACCTGGCAACCCGATGACCAAAACAGAAAATGACTGATAAATTTTGCATCTGCATAGACTCTCAATCTTTGTAAATACTTTCCAAGTTCAATTTTATGCTGTGGGGAAAAAAAGCATTAGAAAAGAAAGTTTGCCCTTGTGTCACTAAATCTCTCTTCCAGTCTTTCAGAAAGTTCAGAAACTGGCTGCATCAAATGTGTCATTTCCATAGCAAATATCTAAAAGAAAGATTACTCAGAACAAGCCTGATAAAATATAATCTTAGGTTGACTGAGCAGGCATTTTATTAATCTCCATCCATATCAAAAACAACAGTGCGGCCAAAACCTTGGGCATCTAATGAAGACGGTTGTTGCCCATGAAGGCAATTGCCATTTTCACTTGGATGGTAGTGAAGTAAATGAAAAAAGAACATAACTTTGTTGAAACTGGATTGCAGTGTCAGAACAAAGGACCTTGTTCTTTTTTTCTTCTACATCACAATTGAAATAATTTCCTTGCTTTTTGAAATGTGTAGGAGAAATGTGTTCACTAACCTTTATGATTATATATATTTTTATATTTTATTCATAGTTTAAAAAGTGGGAAGGAGGGAAGATTTAAGCCTTACTGTTTACTACGTATACATTACCTATACAGCTGAAATTTGGTACACATGTTGTGTAAAACACATTAATGACTTGGGAGGATCTTAACAATTGGACTCCAAAGGGAGTTCTGGCCATTTAAAGGGAATGCACATCTTTTAAATGCCTTCCCGCCATTGGAAATAATGAAGGATAGCGGCACTTTCTTTGGGGACTCATCAAATTGGACCCCCTGGTCCAATCCTTTTGAAACTTGGAGGGCATTTTAAGGAGAGGTACTGAATGCAATGATGCAAATTTGGTGCCTCTGTCTCAAATAACAGCCCCTCTAGACCCCCAGATACCTGTGGATTAATTCTCCATTATACCCTACTGGAATCAGTCTCTATAGGAAATAATGGAGTGCCCAGCAAACATTTTCCTCCCCCCCCTGCTTTCTAATGATGCTGAAGCAGGGAGAGGGCCTCCAAACTGGGGAATCCCCTGCCCCCACCTGAGGATTGGCAACCCTATGTATGGATTAGCAATATGCAAACTTTCCCTCTCTCCCCTTCCCCTGTTTCCAAATTCCAGTTCATCTGCTATTCTGCATATTTGTATGGAGAACAGATCTGCTCTCTCTCTCTGGTTTAATTCTCACCCAGGTACTAACCTTGTGACCAAGCAGTACTTCTGCAGGCTGTATGAACAGATATTTCTCCAAACAAACCAAACCAACCAACCCTGCACTCAAAAAACTAGCATTTCAGGAGAAAGAAGGAAGTAGCATGCCTTCTCCCTGGTGCCATCGTTCTTTATGTTAAATAAATTATTTTTGCATGTATGAACATTTAGTCAAACACATGAAACACATGAACCTTCAAATGCAATTACAGTTCTGCTGGAATTACAACTGACTCCCTGGGAAGAAACGGCAGCTTTGCAGAGTGGACTCTGTAGCATCGCACTGCCATCAATTTCCTTCCCTTCCCCAAACTTCAGCCTTCCTAGCAGGGCCAACCCTAGATTGTCTGGCACCCTAGGCAAGGCTAACGTCTGGGGCCCCCTCCTCGCACTGATAATGTCACTAAGTCACTTGGGGGGGGCAATTTAGCACCCCCAGAACATATGAACATATGAAGCTGCCTTATACTGAATCAGACCCTCGGTCCATCAAAGTCAGTATTGTCTACTCAGACTGGCAGTGGCTCTCCAGAGTCTCAAGCTGAGGTTTTTCATGCCTACTTGCCTGGCCCCTTTTTGGTTGGAGATGCCAGGGATTGAACCTGGGACCTTCTGCTTACCAAGCAGATGCTCTACCACTGAGCCACTGTCCCTCTCCTCCAGAAGGCCAGCGCCCTAGGCAATTGCCTAGTTTGCCTACTGGCAGGGCTGGCCCTGCTTCCTAGGCCCCACCTCCAAATCTCCAGGAATCTTTCAAACTGGAGTAGGCAACCCTAAGTGCTATCTGAAGTGATACAGTCCACAGAGTGAGAGTAAGGCTATTTGACGCAGCCATCCTTTAATATCTTGGCACAAAAAGAGGATTATTTGCCCTGCCACTTGACAATCATCGCACACTCTCATGTCATTAAAAAAAATAAATCTGAAGGATTATGGGGTGGTGAAGGTGGAAGTGCCAAGAGCACAATTACCTTTGAGCTCTAATATGCAAATCCTAGCGTTATAAAAAAAATCAACATGTGGTGTTGCATAGAGTACACACCCCCTTACTGAAAAGACTTCCCATCCTGAGCTCGCTCAGTTTTTAATTTCAGGGCATTTGTCTCTGCCTGGCTGTACCCCAGGGAGCAGGGTTGGCATGGTAACTGCTGTCTCTGTGAATGGCTGGCTGTCCTTTTTTTTTTTTTTTTAAAGCAAGTCATCTGATTCTCTCCCCTGTGCTCCAGGATCAGGTACATTCAAATGCATAACGTTTGTTTGCAGTCTTGTGCTTGGGGAGGATTGGGAGTATTTGGAAAGCAGGCGTGTGTGTGTGTGTGGTGTGTGCGCTTTATAAAAGGTTCAGTCAAGCACACCATTAGCAGGAAACTGGACAACAATTCAAACAAAACCGAGATCAAAGTGGAAATACTAGCCAGGTTTTTTTCCCCCTGTGGTTGTGCAGACCAGGGATGCTCAAACACCTGCCAGTTTGGCACACATCTTGTTCGCCAGTTGTGAACAGTGACCTGATTTCTCAAGGATCGGTTCGACGATTCGTCAATCTGTTCATCAGGGATCGGCAGGTTGTATTCCTTACTTACTATGCAGGAGAACGCAACTGGGCTTTTTTTTGCATGCATGTTTTCATGCAGCCAGTCGGATCCTTCTGCCTCCCATCCTTGCCACAGAACAGCAGACGATTATTTAAATAGGCAATTAAATCCCTCCCGAATCATATAAACCAGTCATCAATAAATGCTGTATTTCAATAAAAGCCTAACCTTTGGTGTTCATCTAAGCAGGGCCGACCCTAGACTGTCTGGCACCCTAGGCAAGGATAACTTCTGGCACCCCCACCCTACACTGATAACATCACCAATTCACATGGGGGGCACCCAATTCAGCACCCCCAGAAGGCCAGCACCCTAGGCAATCACCTAGTTTGCCTAGTGGCAGGGCTGGCCCTGCATCTAAGTAGTCCTTTGTGACATTAATGGCCACTGATCACTTTGAATCATGAAAACATGAAGCTGCTTTATATGGAATCAGAATATCATTCCATCAAGATCAGTATTGTCTACTCAGACTGGCATGTGCTTTCCATGTCCTCTTTCATATGACCTACTGCCAGATCCTTTAACTGGAGATGCCAGGGATTGAATCTGGGATCTTCTCCATGCCAAACAGATGTTCTACCACTAAACTGTGGCCCCTTGCTATAAGGGGAGTATCAGCAGTGTCTTTGCACATGCGCAGTTTCGGGAAAACCAGGTGCAAACAAGTTCAGCAGACTTCAAGCTGCTCAGCATGAACCAAACAGACTGAATGTTTGATTGGTTCATATCAGTTTATGCCACCTTTGAACGCAGTAAGTTAGATAGCAAAATATATTCAGTGCAAAATTTAAACCAGCTCCAGAGCTGATTAAGAAAGCAGAAAATCCCGCTTCTTAAACCCAAATGTGATTGCTCCATGAGGCACTGAGAACCAAACAGGTTCATGTACTGTTGGTCAACGGGCCTGAAAAACCCAAACCATACAAGTTGTTATTGTTGTTCAGAGGCTGCTTAAATTGTTGCCACGTAGAGTTCTGATGTAGTTAGATACAGTAGTATTGTGGTCTTCATTTTGCTGGGGAGACTGAGGCTGTTTCTACACTTGACAGAAGATCCTCTCTTGCTGCGCATATAAAATCTCCATCTACGCTGCATACCACAGTTGCTTCTGTCTTTCTTTGCATTATCTTAAGTCGTCTGCACTCATTTTCTTAATGCAATTTCACCCTAGAGTTGCTCCTCATTTTACAAGAGTACTTTTGAACAGGAATTTTCTGCAGGCGGATTCAATGCTCATAAAATCAGAATCAACCCTGAGTGTAGAAACAGCCTAAGACTGAGAGCAAACAGTTTACCAAATGCTACCAAGTGAGATCATGGTAGAGATGACATTCAGGGAGGCAGGAAGGGGTTTTTTTTATTATTATTCAAGGGTTTTTTTTATATTATTATTCATGTAGTATGCCTCTCCAGCGAACTTGCCCAAGGTGCCTTACAAAATATGCCATACTAAAAACATGAAATGCAATAAAATATTAATTAAACCTCAGCATTAAGAACTCAGCCAAGCATAGAAACACTGACCAACTTAAAAAGAGTCTTAATGGAATTCCAAAATGCTTTGGGTTGGCCATGGTTGGAACAGGAAGCTGGACGGAACCACCTGTCTTCAACCTTTCAAATCAACTTCAGTCTTCATGCTGCAGCATGTGTCCCATTCAGTACATAATGTGGAGTGAGTCACATGATTTTAGTTACATGACAGAAAGAGGAGGAGCCCAAGTCTCTGAACTTGCCAGTATTCAAAAGGAATCCTCTCTATCACTGAGTGACCTTGCTGTACCATTCTGACACACCTCCCAGTGCACATGCAAACTAAATCAAGAGAAACACCACACATTCACACTAGCAACAAGCGCTTCCAAAAGGCAGTCCAAATTGGCACCTGTATAGGAGTTTGTGGCACATAAAGTGGGGCTCTATGACACACCTGGGGGGGGTTCCTTCATCATGGGCTGAAGACCACTGAAATAGATGCACCCCGGTCTGACCCAGTGAGGCTTTTCTTACACTCTTATCTGCACCTCCTCCATAACATTCTATGTTCATCCTTGGAGACAGACAATTTCTACCTTCGTTCTTTCCTAACGGCTGTACAGCAGTGATTACCTGCCTTAGTCACCACTCGTCTAATTGCTAAGCACTTTGAATGACAAGTATGTGAAAACGAGATCAATGTAATTAAGGTCTGAGTAATGAAAGCAACTCAATATTGGAAGAAAAACGCCAAGCTGCAGTTAACCTAATAGCAGGTACGATAGAGAGAAGAAAAGCATTTTTCGCCGCCATGACCTTTTGAAAATGTAAATATAAAAAGGGCAAGTTAATAACCTACCTTGAGAATCAGGAGTAGAGGGCGGTGTTCATTTTAATAAGTTCTTAAAAAAAAAAAGCATAGCCTTCTACAGTTCATTAAATTGCAAATATTTACGGACCTTGCTTTATGCCCTTGGATGAAGCAGGTTGTAAACCTCAAAAAGGAGGGTACAGAATATATTTATAGAAAAAACAAACTTGAATAGTACATCACAAAACATAATTAAAGTTCACTTGTTCTATATAATGCTCCCAGAATCTGAGATGACTAATATTTGCCCTTTTTTAAACCAATCAATGAATCAATCAATCAATTGATTCAATCTAAAAAATGTACATATAACAAAAAACCCAATGCAATATACAAGTTCTTTTAAGATATTGAAATAAGCACATGATCTTATAGTTTACCTAATTAAAATCTATTTCCCAAAGGAACCCACCCTTACCCCATCAAAGCAACTCTTTTATTCCCCATGACAGTAACACATCAGGTACCAAAGAGGGGAAGTCAATTAAGGAAACAAAAATTAACTCAGACACACTGCCATTTAAAATTTGCTCTCACTAACCATTCAATTCAAGCTTTGGTTGATTCACTAAAACAACAAAATCTGGCAGTCCTAGTATGCATTATTCATTATTTCTGGCTGCACAACTCCTGGCCTATGATCTATACACTCTCACTAACCTTTGGCACATTGTCACGGGCTCATTTTGGTATTAGCTTTGTCAAACAAATGGTTGCATTTGTTAATGTGATTGGGCAAAACAACATGCACGTGCTGTCAGGGGTCCTTGAAGCTGGCCACTGGCTCAGAGCTTCTGTAGTGTCCTGATCACACTGGGAGCTGGGACTCTAAAGTTCAAGCTTCACTTATGAAAGTCATGATGGCCTTGGACCAGTCATTCTCTCTCAGGCGAAAGTGGAGGAGGGGCACACACACCTGTCTGTCTGTCTGTCTGTCTATTTATCTATCAAATTTATATCCTGCCCTCCCCTGACAGGCTCAGGGCGACTAACAACACTTTAAAAACATTAGCAATTTACAAACATATTAAAATTAAATATATAAAAACATTTCCATATATATTAGAAATCCGAGATGGCAAGCTTCTGATTTCCATTATATTAATTCAGTGAGACTGTCGATGCTGTAGGTAATAGCCACCTCCCCCTAACCATTAAAGGCGAGTTTGAAAAGTTCGGTCTTATAGGCCCTGCAGAATTGTGGCAGGTCCCGCAGGGCTCTGATGTTTTCGGGGAGGGCATTCCACAAATTGGGGGCTGTTACCGAGAACGCTCTGGCTCCAGTGCTGGTCAATCGAGCTTCTTTCGGTCCAGGGATCCTAAGGAGATTTTGAGACCCTGAACGTAGTGCTCTCTGGGGTACGTATGAGGAAAGGTGGTCCTGAAGGTAAGCAGGTCCCAGACCATATGGGGCTTTAAAGGTTATAACCAGCACCTTGAAGCAAATCCAGAATGCCACAGGCAACCAATGTAACGCTTTCAGCACAGGTTGAATGTGCTCCCGTACAGGTAGCTCCATTAACAACCTGGCTGCTGTGTTTTGCACCAGACAGTTGCAGCCTCCGAAGTTGAGTCAAGGGCAACCCCATGTAGAGGGTGTTACAGTAGTGAATACTTGATGCATGCTTGAGAACAGATGCTGTGAGAAATACCAAGCAGGTCCACTTGGAACCCAGTCTCACTTTATTCAGTGGATCTCACTCCCAGAACTGTAGTTTTAGGACTGCAGCTGTTGCAACCTAGAATCACCAGGTCTGGTCTGTAAGGGCCCAGGATTCTAGGGTACTGAATACAATGAGACTGTGTTCCGAGTAGACTTGCTTGGTTTTGCTCCCAACATCTGTCACTATCAAGTATGCATCTGTCCCATCAAGGAGTTCATAATGTGTGTGTCCCTCCCCCATTTTAGGCTGAGGGAGAATGATTGGTCCGAGGCTACCATGACCTTCATGAGTAAGTGGAGCCTGAACCCAAGGCTTCCAGTGCCCAGTCTGACCAGTACACCACAGAAGCTCTGAGCCAGCAGCCAACAGTATGGGTCAGGCAAGCCCTACCTTGCAAGTCTTTCCCTTTTAGCAAAAGGGAGGGGGAAAACCACTTTCTGTGCACTTGCTGGGTGACCTTGGCCACTCCCTCTCTCTCTCAGCCTAATTTACCTCACAAGGTTGTTGTGAGGAGACAGTGGAGATTAGGATAGTGTTATAAGATACTCTTGGCCCCTGCTTGGGAGAAAAGCAGTGTATAAATGAATAAATTAAAAATGAAACTCACTGGGTAACCTTCAGTCAGCCACACTTTGAGCAAATGTACATCATAGGGTTGTTGTGAGGATAAGATAGAGCAATGAAGCATCCCCACTCTGCTGTGATCCTGGGCCCAGTTTCTCTCTGTCAGCCTAACCCATGTCACTAGGTTCTTGTGAGGATAAAATGGAGAAGAGGAAAAACACAGATTCCACCTGAGTACCTTGGAAAAAGGGCAGGATAAAAAGGTACTTGATAGTTTATACATTACATATATTGTACAAATAGCATATTAGGGAAGGGGCCATGGCTTACTAGCAGCCCACCCACTTCGGGAGCAAGTCCCTAGTTCAATCTTGAGCAAAAAGGACCAGGTAGGAGCAATGCTCCCTCTAAGCTATGGAGTCTTGTAAGCAAAAATTCTGCTTTGTGATCTATTCGCATTAAAGTTATGAGCTGCTGCATAGATTAGTTTACTCTGGGGCCATCCTTCCTGAGCTAAGACAAAAATGTGTGAGCCAGAGGCTAAAGAACTGTGTCCTAGCTCACACTAACTCACCTTAGTGGGAACACTGGGTGGAAGGTGATGTGAAAGACCTCAGCCTGAGACCCTGGAGAGCCAATGCCTATCAAAGTAGACCAGGGGTGGCCAAACTGTGGTTCGGGAGTCACATATAGCTCTTTCAAACATATTGTGCAGTTCTCAAAGCTGCCATCACGCTGTTGGCCACCCTGGAGAAGGCATTTCTCTCTTTAAATGACTTCTCCAAGCCAAGCCAGCTGGCAGCTTGGAGAATGCATTTAAAACTGAAGTTGCTTTCTTTCTACTTCTCCCACCATCTATTTTCTTTCCTTCCTTCCTTCCTTCCAACATTAAACACTCATGTCTTGTAGCTCACAAATATCTGATTTTATTCTATGTGGCTCTTATGTTAAGCAAGTTTGGCCACTCATGAAGCAGACAATATTGACCATGGTAGACTAAGGGTCGATTCAGTATTGGGCACCTTCAAATGTACTGATATGTTCATATAGAAGAATAAGAAAAAAGAGTTGGATTTATACACTGCCTTTCACTCAGAGTCTCACGCATTCTCCTTCCCTTCCTCTCCCCACAACAGGCACCCTGTGAGGTGGGTGGGGCTGAGAGAGCTCTGAGAACACTTCTCTTGAGAGAATAGCTCTGAAAAAAACTGTGACTGACCCAAGGTCACCCAGCAGCTGCATGTGGAGGAGTGGGGACTCAAACCTGGTTCTCCAGATTAGAGTCCGCTGCTCTTAACCACTAAACCAAACTGGCTCTTTCATACTCAATATAAAACTTCCGTACCAAATACAAACAACTCTAGACTGTGGATACCTCCTTTGGCCTTGTTATCTTTGCAGTGCAGAAAGAGATGCTGCAACCTGGTATCAGAAACCGGCAAGCCAGCACAGCCAGGTCCAGCTTGGAAAATTCCTGGAGATTTGTGAGTGGAGCCAGGGAAGGGCAGAGTTTGGAGCAGTGACCTCTGTGAGCAAAAGACCCCTAATTTCAGTAATACATGGACATCATAATCACCCATTTGGTTGCCAGGGTACCTGGAGATTCAACTCACACATCTGCCAGGAAACGTGGGTTTTATCTACCAGAGTATAAGAGACTTATGTGAGTACTAACAGCCTCAATGTTACAACAGCACTCTATATTTCTGAAAGAGTGCTAGCCGGAAGTACAGATGGGTTTTCAGCCGCTCCATGTGTGTACCATCTCAGCAGTTGCAGTGGAAGAGTTGCACCGCCAGGAACTGTCCGGACAAGCAGTTTCCAGCCTTGACCATGAAAGCCATGTTGGTAAGCTAACATCATCAGCAACGATCTTCCTGCAGTGCCAGACTCTATGACAGTGAAGCAAGAGGCTCACATACTCAACAGCTGTCACTTCTGCATAAGGCAATCAAGCTTATCTTAGGTGTGGATCCTGCCAGACTGCCTAAGCTTTTGTCCAACGGAACCCAAGACTAGTAGAGGAGTAAAGAAGAGGAAGAACAGCTTCATTCAGAGCCAGAGTTCTTTGTATAAATCGGGTGTCACCTTAGGTATCAATTTGACTCTCTATTGTCACTTATAGATAAGTTTGGATAGCTTGTTTAATCACCTGCACCCAATATCTCCACCCATGCCTTGCCCTAACTGTCACACTGTAACCTCCCCCTTGCCCATTGTTACGTGGAAGCCCAATCAGGTAACTAGGGCCAGGTCTGCTCATTGGCTGGATATGGGCATCCAATCAGGTACCCCGAATAAACTGGCCATTGGCCACCGCATAAGTCCAGCCCTTATGGTCACTGCGGAGCCTCCCCTTTTTCTGAGGTCATGTATCAGCTGACCACCTGTCATCCGGCCCTGCATCTCCTACCCCCTATGGGCTCAAGGTAGTCCTTATAACCTCTGACCCAACTCCCCACACGTGTGCATCTTACAGTACCCCAATCCTGCTGTTTAGATACACCCCCGATACCTGATCAGTTGATGGTCTCTTCCCCAGCTCCCTCCTTCATCGCCATTGGAGCCTTCCTCGAAGACTATGATCGGTAATTATCACCCTGTTCATCCATCTTTGTGTTACCTCTGTATACCTCTCTCTATTTTTATTAGGTCTGTATGTGTGTTATATGTATCCATTACCTTGTATGTGTGTTCTATAGTTTTCTGTAATAAAAGCATAATTGTTTTACTTAATTAGTGTCCTCCTTAAATTTAGTAAGAATTTCTGGAAGTCGAATCCTGTATATATAGATTCTAGATCTTTTTGAGCCTAGTTGCCCACCTGTTAATTCCCCAACCTGTTTTGAGGGCATTTTGGCTTAGTGGGATATAATGCAGTACAGTCCACTCCCCAAAGCTGCTATTTTTCTCCAGGGAACTGATCCCTGTAGTCTGGTGATCAGTTGTAATCCCAGGTGATATCCAGTCTGCACCTGGAGATTGGTAACCTTACTTCAGATCTAGATGTAAACAAAATGGGCATTGGGATGGTGGCACTGGGAGTTATTTACTTATTCATTGATTTAATACATTCACGACTACACACCGTAATGAAAAAAGTGCCATAGCAGCATCCAAGAATAATGATATCCGACTGCAAACATAATAAACCATATCCATACAATACAATTAAAAAACCCAGAAGATATAAACAAGCCAGCGCTAGAACAGAAAAATAATATGAAAACCATAACAGAGGACTCTGTCATCATAATAAAAGTAAAGAAAATACAGTAGTGTTTCCAAGAAAAATAATCCACAATACCTTGTCAAGAGCTATACAAAGGGTTGGAGCTGGTGGAACTGTTCCTCTCACTCGGGTACTTTCCTCCAGCAAAAGGAGCTTTCCACCAGAGGAAAGCATCTCTCCACACTAGTGGAACAGATCTGCAGATCCAACCCAGTCATTTGTGACATCACCAGGGCCAATAACCAGGACTTGATCTGGCACCCAAAGACCCACAACTGCAATGCCAGGCATACAGTTACAGGGAGGCCCTCCCACAGTTAGGGTGCCACACAGAAAAGGCCCTGTCCTTAACAACCACCCAAGTCACCCGCAAGACAGGTGCATACAGATCAGGATCTCTTATGAAGATCTTATACAGATCAGGATCTCTTATCTACCTTACAATCAAGTTCATGTGGGAGCAAGCATAATTGGTTCTTTGCATAATTGGTGGGCGTGTTCTAAAATTTATGCTTTTTTGGGACCTAATTCTTTCCCAAGTAGAACAGATCACAGCGGTCCATCTAGATAATATACCTGAAATAGTTCTTTTAGAATATTGGCCTGCCCTACAACTAGATAAAATAGATTTTGAAAGGCTGGTGATACTGTTATCAGCTGCTAAACTTTTACTTGCAGAAAACTGGAGGGACTCTTCAATAACTACAATTGAACAATGGGCCAATAAATTATGGGACCTTTTTATAATGGGAAAAATCAGTAATACATTAATTCCTATTGAGTTTGGTAGACAAAAGAAATTTATTACACTGTGGTCTTTTATTGTTGAATATTTGTCTGCTTCCAAAATATTCCCCTCTAATCCTTATTTGCATAAAATTTGTTATCTGTAATAGACCTCTGTATACAAAATGTTTTATATCTTTGGACGAATACATAGTTTTGAGTATGTAGATGGTTTGTTATTTTTGAATAATAAATTTTATTTTAAAAAAAATGGGAGAAAGCAGTTCTGTAGACACGCTAGTTAACCAATTGTCTCATGCCATTCCACCTCCCTCCCCACCCCCCTCAGTGCAAATCCCTTCCTATTGTTATTTGCCTAGTTAGGGGAGAAGGACACAAACACAGCATACAGATAGCAGTTTGCACTGGGGCAAACACCAGTCCTCTTCCCGTAATGTCCTGGCTCTGATCCAAACCACTGGCTATGAGAGGCTGTTTAGCCGACCCCTATAGACATGACACATGAAAGAAACTACACAATTAGCAGGTCTCTGAAGAAGTGGCATACAAATTTTCTAAACAAATCTAAAAAAAAAGAGTAGAGATGAGCATACTGACCCCACCCTTCATTCACTTCTAAACATGCTAGTCCTACCCCTCACAGGTGAATTTACCCAAAGGTGAGCATGACATCAATGCTTGTACTAGAGTTCCTTTCAGTCCTGTAGTCACAAACGTACATACCTCCTCACTCTGTCACAGTGAGGCAACCAATGAATGTACATGTTGTAAAAGCCTACATTCTGTGCCCCCAGAACTCATCCATGAGCAGCACTGGACCAGTGCTTTTTTCCCCTTCCCCTCTCCATATTAACTGTGTCCTGACCATGGTACATTTTGACAGTTTTTGGACTAGTTTAACTGTCACAGCTCTGAAAGGTAGAACTCCGGCAGAACCACAGTTCTGGAGGAGGGCTAAGGACCTCCAAGAAGATCTTAGCAGCTTCCCAAAGCCACAGCTCCTAACTTTGCTTGGAGAAGTTACAACAGATATCCAAACATTGTTGTGCTATTGCAATCATTTGCCACTGGATTGGCTTATCTACACTAAGAAAATCCAGTTCTGAATGACAACTCTACCACAATAATAACACATTTTTTGATGTCATTACAATATATTTGCTTCGTACTCACACACCAGGAGCTCAATATGCACACTCCTCTCGATATGCAAAGTCACCATTTTGTGTGATTGGGGACACATGCATATTTTCCAGCTTTGGTACACACAACAGGAAACCTGATAGGATTGCCAATCCCCACGTCCATGCCAATTTTTGTGAAGTGTGATGTGAAATTGACATGAATGCAACTGGAAACAAGAAATCTAGAAGCACTTTATTCAACTAGAAAAGGACTGACACTAGCACTTTCTTCGGCAGGGGTGGCCAAACTGTGGCTCAGGAGCCACATCTGGCTCTTTCATACACATTGCTTGGCTCCACTGCCCCATTGGCCAGCTTGGAGAAGGCATTTCTCACTTTAAATCCCTTTGCCAAGCCGGCTGGTGGCTTGGAGAATGCATTTAAAGTTAAAGTTGCTTTCTTTCCACTTCTCCCTCCCACATCTATTTGCCTCCCTCCCTCCCTTCCTGTCTTGTGGCTCTCAAATATCTGACATTCATGTCTTGCAGCAAGCATCTGGTTTTATTCTATGCAGGGGTCATTTTGCAGGAAAAAGGTGCAGGAGCTCAGTAGCATATCTCATTTGCATATGCCCTGGGATCTCTGTGCAGTGGGGGGAGAACTCCCCACTGCATGCAGACCCTGGTTGGGGGTTCAGGAGCTGTGCTCCTGTGAGCTCCTGCTGAATTCAAGCCCTGATTCTATGTGGCTCTTGCATTAAGCAAGTTTGGCCACTCCTGCTCTACAGAGTGAATAAGAGGACATTTGCACTTTAAGAAACTGGAATTTGTTTTGGTTTTCTTGAGCTATTGGACTTGGAATATTTAATATATAAAATGAATTGTGAATGAAATTTTTATTATATTGTCTTAGTTTTGTTCATAGTAGTTACTTCCTTCGGCTTCAATTTATTCCGTGAATCTCTCTTGTGTGATCCCTAGTTGAGGGCAGGGGATCCCCTCGTTTGGAGGCCCTCCCCCTGCTTCAGGGTTATCAGAAACTTGGGGAGGGGGGTTGAATGTCCACTGGGCACTCCATTATACCCTATGGAGACCAGTCCCCATAGAGTACAATTAAGAATCAATTTGTGGGTATCTGGGGCTCGGAGGGGGCTGTTTTTTGAGACAGAGGCACCAAATTTTCAGCATAGCTGCTGGTGCCTTTCCTCAACCCCCCCCCCCCACAAAGTTTAAAAAAAAATTGGACTGGGGGGTTCCAATTCTATGAGCCTCCAAAGAAGGCACCCCTATCCTCAACTATTTCCAGTGGAGGGTAGGAATTTAAAAGGAGCACAGTCCCTTTAAATGTGATGGCCAGAACTCCCTTTGGAGCTCAATCGTGCTTGTCACAACCTTGCTCCTGGCTCCACCTCCAAAGTTCCCAGATATTTCCTGAGTTGGACATGGCAGCCCTAGGACAAAAAGTACATGTGGTTTCCAAACACATGTACTAAAGCTGCAAAATATGTCTGTTGCCCTGTTCACACAAAATGGTTATCATAGAGAACCACACATAGTGTGTTTTCCCAATACACAAGGGAGAAGGCTCCAAAAACATAACCCCTGAAAAAAGGGTTTGCGTCACTGCCTCCCAATAATAGAAAAAGATGCCAGAGTTAATGGTGGTGGTGGGGGGTGCTTAAGACCTATGCGCTGACAAAATAGGATGCAACAAAAGGCCACACAGGAAAGAAAGGAAATAAGATTATACTAATTTAAAAACAGCATAACGAATGGGCCAACTGCCTTAATTCAGGCAATCTGAATTATTAATGAACCCGTTTTCCCACTGTGGAGGTTTGTTCTATTGGGAAGACTTCCTCCATGCCGGGATCAGGAAATTGAGGAAATCAGTTTTCGAAAAGGTCAGATGCACCAAGCTGCAGAGAGATTTGTCTTTTCACACAAAGCCTGGTTTCCTTCACAGAAACACACGGGAAATCACAGCCTCCTTGTTCTATTGAAGAGAGGACGAGGAAGGAGGCTGGCTGTCAAAATCTGTGAGCGAATGCGCCCATTTTTGGAATGATACTCCCATGACGTGAAAGGCTAGTCCACATTGAGCGCTGTAAGACAAACCTAATGCTGGGGTTTTTCTTTCTCTTGTGGGTTTAGATGGGCTAATGAAATATATATATGAGAAATTACAATCTGCAAACTACCTGAGACAAAATTATATAATATAACCATCGATAAAAAGTCTGAATTAATGAAAGAACGAACCTAAAAAGAGGGGTGTTGGGATTAGCACACTGACTCGCCCCCGCCATTTATTTCCAAACATGTTGGTCGCACTCCCTCCCATGCAAATTCATCTAAATGTGATTCTTTTTTAAACTAACAGCTGAACTGTATGGTATGTGGTGCAACACAGTGATGTTACTAAAAACCCCGATGCTAGGTTCTCTCTTCAAAATCTGCCTTATAAAACTATTAGAAGAAAGAAAGTGGGGTGCATTTTTGTCCCAAAAATTCACCAGTACCATATACCATTTGGTAGGGCATTTCTGATTCACCCCAGCAACATAAGAACATAAGTGATGGGAAATCATAAAGACCATAAAGATGATGTTGTCATAACACGTGGGAGCGTAATCAGGGGCTGTCATATTCAGCAGTATCCCCCATCACACACAATTTTCTGCAAAATTGTGAAAGTCTCCTAAGAAAGCCAGCAGGGGTTGATTAGGACATCGTAATGGCTTAGGAGCAAACTAAGCTAAATGTCAAATATAGGGGTCCCAATCAGCTCAGACCTAACCAACAGGGACAGCAGTGATGAGGATAAGCTCACCCATTGCCTTGCTCTGGGCCACCTTTGGCAGTATCTGAGATGAGGAAGCATTGTGCCTGTTGTTGTTGCTGTTGTCCAGATTCAAACTTCACAGTCCCTGAGGTAGTGAGAAAAATTGTGTGTGGGGGGGGAGGGGTGGGGGTAGCATTGATGGTCATGCCACATCCTCTACAATGTTTTAGGAGTTTCTCCAGTGTCTGTGGACTCATCATGAAATGCAAACCAAACCACATTTTCCTGGTTCATGCCCATCCCTATTCTTCAACACAGGATTACATGTGGATTATCTCCAAGCAAGAAAAACGTATTATATGGAGTAGACCTAAAAGATACATTGCTGAAGGAGTGGATTCTATGCAGTTAGGGAAAATCACATTGTACTGGGTGGCACCTTTTCAGAATATGGTCTTTGAAAAAAATACTGAATGCCACCAAGGCCAGCCTCAGTATACCCTGAGGTGGGGCTGCTGAAAGGGCCCAGGACTTCTGGTGGGGTCCAGTGCTGCTGACCCCCATCCACACACCTCCCCTGTCACCTGTCTGAACCTATCCAGAGTCACTGAGGAAGGGCATGTGACTGGTGCACAGTGGTGGCACTTCTGGTGGCAATGGCAGGTGGTATGGGCAACTGAACACAAATGATGGGATAGTTTGCAAGCAGAAGGATGCATGAGCAGATGGGAGAGCATGCAGATGTGAGGGTGGAAGGAGGACATAATAAGGGCCCCAGTCATGGGCCTATGAGGGCTCCTGGGCACTATCTAACCAGGGCCTCCCCAAACTGGACCCCAATAACACCATTTGATTTCAATTGTTGGTTGATGACACAAACACCCAGAAGTATTGGAAACTTTATACCAGATCAATTAACATCAATTAAAATTTACATGTGAGTGCAGTTACAATGTGAAGGGATCATGGTCTGCTTTATAAGCTTACATCAAACTACACAATATATGAGATAACAGCACCTGGTCAGGATTGATGTGTATTAGTTTCTGGAAGGGTTTTTTTTAAAGTGTGTATTTCTGACCACTAAGGAAGGCCCTTGAGGCCAAAACACATCTAGTCTTGTGTTGGTCATTTGACATGTTCATCAACTTTGTATGGGAGATTATTACAGCCTGAGCTATTTTTGAGTAGGAATCCACAGGAACGCAGTTTCAACTGGCTTGGCATCAGTGGGTGTGGTCTAATATGCAAATGAGTTCCTGCTGGGCTTCTTCTACCAAAAAAGCCCTGATTACAGCTTATGTAAAGCTTATTCTGACTCTTAACACAACCTAATATTCAGGCCCTATGTTGTTGTTGTTTTTACTATTGTGAAGAGCCCCGTGGCGCAGAGCAGTAAGCTGCAGTACTGTAGTCCCAACTCTGCTCATGACCTGAGTTTGATCCCAGCAGAAGCTGGGTTCAGGTAGCCAGCTCATGGTTGATTCAGTCTTCCATCCTTCCGAGGTTGGTAAAATGAGTACCCAGCTTGCTGGGGGGAAAGTGTAAATGACTGGGGAAGGCAATGACAGACCACCCTGCAAAAAGCCTGCCATGAAGATATTGGGAAAGCAACGTCACCCCAGAGTTGAAACGACTGGTGCTTGCACCTTTACCTTTTTACACCATATAAAAAATATTCATGTTGATAGTAATCTTATTTGCTGTAGCCTGACCCTGGTAGCATTTTCAACACAGCGACCTACTTATTTTTTTAGCTACAGCGGAAATGAAAATAAAAATACCTGAGAATGCATATAATGAACAGAAATGAAAATCTGGAATGAAACAATGAAAAACAATGTTAACTGGGTCACTATAGGTCATCTCAAGGGCTGCCCCCTAAAATCTTGGTGTGCTGAAGCAGAGCCATAGAAACACAAGTCACCCACCTTGAAGGAAGGCTTCAGTTTCTGCCTTTTCAACTCTCCTTCAGAGACTCCTCTAGCATTAGCTTGTTACTGCAGGGCTCCTTACCTGAAATAAAAATGTACCCTTTTGTGAGATGGGCTGTGAAATTAACAAGCAACCTTTTCTCTCTCTCATTATGATCATACCAGATTATGTCCTAATTTTAAATTTAATGACAATAATTATGTGTCACTATTTTTGACAAGACCCCTTGTGATAAGTGACTATATTAGTTGCTCTGGCTGAGAAGCGTCTGAGTGACTAGTATCTCCATCTTCCTTGCAAATGATCCCTTTCTGTTTTGAAAACTGCCTTAACCGTATTTCATGTATGCATTTACAACTATGCATCATTATTTTGAGACCCTCCCCAAGGTCTGTGCAGTTTGCAAAGCTTTATTTGCTTTATGTTTGTGAAATGAAGTAGCTAGTAAGGAAAAATCCCCTTGAATGTCCTTTCCACTTGCCGGGTGGTCTATCACGATTTTACTGTTTTTTATTGATTTATAGATTCAAGGGCTGCCACCCAGTGTTCTGTTTGGGGCAACATATCCTTAGAATTTGTCTGGAATTGTTCAGGCAATGTTTTTGGCATTGCTCAGGGAACAGTTTGCAGGAGGCAAAACGAGGTCTTCTCTAGTTATTTGCCAACCATGCTGCATCAGGGCTTCAGTTTGCTACAGGCTCTCCTCTACGATACTTTGGCTTTGGTCAGGCAACATGCTGGCTAGTTGTACCAACCTCCAGATGAGGCCTGGAGGTCCTCCAGAAAAACAACGGATCTTCAGACTACAGGGATCATTTCCCATGGGGGGAATAAATGAATGCTTTGGAGGGTAAACTCAATGGTATCACATCCCTGCTGTGCCCCCTGCCCTCCCCAAGTCTCCAGGAATTTCCCCACCAGGATTTGGCAAACTATCTTTCTGGTTAAGAGATCCCAGATGGTCAGCTGGATCGCTCACCAGTGAACTGATGGAAATGTTGCCAACCTCCAGGATGACCCTGGAGAGACCCCAGATTTAGAACTGTTCTCTAGAGGACAGAGATCAAGTCCCCCAGGATCAACCTGGGAGTTTTAGGGGGCATCACACCCCCAACTGAGCTCCCTTCCCAAAGCCCACCCTTCCCAGATTCCACCCCCTAAATCATCAGAAATCTCCCACCTCCAAACTGGCAACCTATTCCTACAGCAAACACTGTCAGTAGATAGCATAGCATATTTAAGCCCCTGTAATACTGACATAATAAATGTATTATGTGTTGAACTCATTTGCTACAAGGGCTGGATTTGGCATAAGAACATAAGAGAAGCCATGTTGGATCAGGCCAATGGCCCATCCAGTCCAACACTCTGTGTCACACAGTGGCCAAAAAATGTATATATATATATATATATATATATATATATATATATATATATATATATATATATATATATATATATATATATACACACACACACACACACTGTGGCTAATAGCCACTGATGGACCTCTGCTCCATATTTTGATCTAAACCCCTCTTGAAGGTGGCCATGCTTGTGGCCACCACCACCTCTTGTGGCAGTGAATTCCACATGTTAATCACCCTTTGGGTGAAGAAGTACTTCCTTTTATCCGTTTTAACCTGTCTGCTCAGCAATTTCATCGAATGCCCACGAGTTCTTGTATTATGAGAAAGGAAGAAAAGTACCTCTTTCTCTACTTTCTCCATCCCATGCATTATCTTGTAAACCTCTATCATGTCACCCCGCAGTCGACGTTTCTCCAAGCTAAAGAGTCCCAAGCGTTTCAACCTTTCTTCATAGGGAAAGTGTTCCAGCCCTTTAATCATTCTAGTTGCCCTTTTTGGGACTTTCTCCAATGCTATAATATCCTTTTTGAGGTGCAGTGACCAGAACTGCACACAGTACTCCAAATGAGACCGCACCATCGATTTATACAGGGGCATTATGATACTGGCTGATTTGTTTTCAATTCCCTTCCTAATAATTCCCAGCATGGTGTTGGCCTTTTTTATTGCAAATGCACACTGTCTTGACATTTTCAGCGAGTTATCTACCACAACCCCAAGATCTTTCTCTTGGTCAGTCTCTGCCAGTTCACACCCCATCAACTTGTATTTGTAGCTGGGATTCTTGGCCCCAATGTGCATTACTTTGCACTTGGCCACACTGAACTGCATCTGCCACGTTGACGCCCACTCACCCAGCCTCAACAGGTCCCTTTGGAGTTCCTCACAATCCTCTCTGGTTCTCACCACCCTGAACAATTTAGTGTCATCCACAAACTTAGCCACTTCACTGCTCACTCCCAACTCTAAATCATTTATGAACAAGTTAAAGAGCATGGGACCCAGTACCGAGCCCTGCGGCACCCCACTGCTTACCGTCCTCCATTGCGAAGACTGCCCATTTATACTCACTCTCTGCTTCCTATTACTCAGCCAGTTTTTGATCCACTTGATTCACTTTGTTAGGCCAGGCCATGTGTGCCATAAAATGCAATGCCAGATACTAAAGATAAAAACTTTATAAATAGGGTTGCCAATCCTCAGTTGTGAGCAGGAGATTCCCTGGTTTGGAAGCCCCCCCTTCAGGGTTATCAGAAAGGGGGGGTGGTTGAATGTCCACTTGGTCCCCATAGGGTATAATAGAGAATTGATATGTGGGTATCTGGGGCTGGGGGGGCCCTGTTTTTGAGGTAAAGGCATCAAATTTTCCGCATAGCATCTGATGCCTCTCCTCAAAAAACTCCCCAAGTTTCAAAAAGATTGGACCACAAGGTCCAATTCTATGAGCTCCCAAAAAGGTGCCCCCATCCTCCACTATTTCCAATGAAGGGAAGGCATTTTAAAAAAGCACAATCCCTTTAAATGTGATGGCCAGACCTCCCTTCAGAGCCTTGCTTCTGGCTCCACCCCCAAAGACCCCAGATATTTCCTGAATCGACCTGGCAACCTTATAAAAGACACAAACAAACTCAATTAACGATATTATTTGTTACTTAAAATACAAAGATGCTTAAAACCAACGCAGTATTTTGTTTATTTAACCATCTTTGATAACTGGCACCTCTTGCTCTGAATTACTGCAGCAAAATCTGGAGTCAATGTCTGTGCTGTAGCAATCTTGAGCATGCTGTTATGTGTATCTGTTAGCTGAGAACGTACTTTTGATTTATTGGCATTTATTACAGAAAAGACGAAGAGCCCGTGGCACAGAGTGGTAAAGCTGCAGTACTGCAGTCCTAAGCTCTGCTCACGACCTGAGTTTGATCCTGGCAGAAGCTGGATTCAGGTAGTCGGCTTGAGGTTGACTCAGCCTTCCATCCTTCTGAGGTCGGTAAAATGCGTACCCAGCTTGCTGGGGGGAAAGTGTAGATGACTGGGGAAGGCAATGGAAAACCACCCTGTAAAAGTCTACAGTGAAAACATTGTGAAAGCAACATCACCCCAGAGTCAGAAACAACTGGTGCTTGCACAGGGGACTACCTTTTTTACCTTTATTACAGAAAAGAGCAAACAGAAAAGAAATATGTTGTCTCAAACATAGACAGAATTTTAGAAGCAAAATTCTGGGATAATTTGGACCAGAAACTGGTAAAATTTGCTAATGCCAGCTTCAGAAAGCTTATCCTTCAGTACAGCATCACAGTATTCCCCACCTCTCTGTGATTTATTACATCCTCTCATTGGTAGGTGGGGAGCTGTATGAATGTCCCATTTTGTTTACAGTACTGACTCACTATGTGTAATCTACTTTGACTATACTTCTCACCTTAGGGAGACCTTTTCTTTCCACCCCCCACCCCCTCCACAAGTAATCCCAGGGGTCCTCTTCCCTCTCTGAAAATGCACTTCCCCACTAAATTAGCAACTTTTTTTCTGTGCAATCCTGGAATCATTTTTATGTGGGAAGCAGGGTTTCATCCCCACTTAGAGAGATCCCAAAAATATACACAGGGGTTATTTTGAGCAGGAACACAAAGGAACACAGTTCCAGCTGGCTTGATGTCAGGAGGCATGGTCTAATATGCAAATGAGTTCCTGCTGGGCATTTACTACAACCCCCCCCCCCGAGTATACATATAATATAAACTACAAGGAACTGGAACCACCACCTTCAACACTTGCTCAATTCACCACAAAAATCATGAACCCTCCACGGATTCACCAGCCACCTGTCAATAACCAGAACTTCTAAATCAGCCTTTTTCTTCATCCACACCAATCCAGTCTCCTCCAAATCTCAGTCCCACTGACCACTCCTTTCCTTGCACTTCAGTCCTATGTACAGACCTGACCTTCCACAAAGGCACACATACACCCCATGGTGCTAAGGTTCCACAGAGCCTGCAAAATAGGAGAATCTCCCACCCTCATCCCCACCCCAGGGACTGTCAGCCCTAGAGAAAGAGCAAGAGAGGCAGACAGAGAAGAAGAAGGTGGTGGCAGTGGCAAAGGAGGTGGGTTCTGCTGCTGAAGCATAAGAACATAAGAGAAGCCATGTTGGATCAAGCCAATGGCCCATCCAGTCCAAAACTCTGTGTCACACAGTGGCCAAAAAAATTATATATATATATATACACACACACACACACACATATACACACACTGTGGCTAATAGCCACTGATGGACCTCTGCTCCATATTTTTATCTAAGCCCCTCTTGAAGCTGTCTATGCTTGCAGCCGCCACCACTTCCTGTGGCAGTGAATTCCACATGTTAATCACCCTTTGGGTGAAGAAGTACTTCCTTTTATCCATTTAACCCGACTGCTCAGCAATTTCATCAAATGCCCATGGGTTCTTGTATTGTGAGAAAGGGAGAAAAGTACTTCTTTCGCTACCTTCTCCATCCCATGCATAATCTTGTAAACCTCTATCATGTCACCCTGCAGGCAACGTTTCTCCAAGCTAAAGAGCCCCAAGCGTTTCAACCTTTCTTCATAGGGAAAGTGTTCCAGCCCTTTAATCATTCTAGCTGCCCTTTTCTGGACTTTTTCCAATGCTATAATATCCTTTTTGAGGAATCAAAGGAGGAGGCCCAGCTTGCATGTGCACTGCTAGGGTGGCGACCCCCTGCCTAACAGGAGGAGGAGAGAGGACAGCAGCCGCACAGTCTGGCCCAACTCAGGAAGGAAGGACCCTCCAGACAGCCTACCTGATATGGGTCTTTTTGCTGCTCTTGCCACCACCCAGCACTGGCACGTACATTAAATGACCATAGGTAGTCGCCTACAGGCACGGCCTCGGGGGAGTGTGTGCCAAATAGGGCACCCCCCACAGGAAGCGAGAAAGGGAGAGCTGCTGCCCTTCCCACTGGCAAATGAAGGCACTGCTGAGCAGCGGGCCCTTCTGGCACCTTCCTGGATGTTCTAAATCATGCAGGAGGAAGTGGCAGGGGCATGCACCTGGACATGTGTCCAGACCACAGCACCTACAGCCAGGCTAAAAAGGGAGCTCTTGTGGCTGCTGTGAGGCTGGCTGGGTGCCTGTGGGAGGGATAAGACCAGGAGGATGCTTTGCCCACAGGGGTGGGGGCGCCTTGCCCAGGGGGGTGGGCATGGCAGGGCACCCTAGTGGTGGCGCTGCCACCACTATCACCCTCCTCTTCCTTGTTTGTGGGTCAGATAACAGACCTAAACAGGCCAGTTCCATCCCCCAGGCAGTTTGTTTGACACCTCTGTATCACATAGTTCACTGTGTGATGTTTAATTATTCATTCATAACCACAAATTGCCATTCATTCGATAGACCAATAAGCTTCCTCATTTGATTCTGCAAGCCACTTTGCATTTGAAAGCATCTTGAACGGAGGCAGATTCAGCCCTCACATCTGGAGGCCACTAAAAGAGTGAAATCCCAGGCAGAATGGGTTTAGAAGGGTAGAACTCTCTTTAGGATTGCACTGCATGTCAATAGTCATTTGTGTTGAAGTGAAGTCTTCAGCTACAAAACTGCACATTTACAATACAGGTGTGTGTGTGTGTGCGTGTTTTAAATGAGGACTGGTATTACTCACCATTTCACAAATAGTAAATAGTCTTTGCCTGGATGCAGAAAGCTCACAGCTCCTTGCCTTGGATCTGGTCAGAACTCACTTTTTCTAGATCACTGATTCATTTATGGGCTGGACTGAGCCCTAAAGATTATCTCTAGAAATGCAGCATTCTCAGCTGCCCTTAGCCTTCCAACCAGGAGGAATCAAATCCAGGATTTATTGACTGTAAACAAACATTCCCCTTATTGGCCCAGTTGCAAGAATGGTCATTGATTTTTATTTTTAAGAGCAAAACTATGTTGATGTTGGTGGAAACGTTCTCCTTGTTTCCCCTGCAAATAATCCATCTCTTCCTGATGGAAGAGGCCCATTTCTCAGGCTTCAGAGAGGAAAACTGTGTTAGCAAATTCACATGTCAAGATGGGATGGACAGGCAACAAGAGTTAACAGCAGAGTGGCTTGGTATAATGTCAGAATCAGTGCTACTCCCAGTAGGGTTGCCAGATCCAGGTTTCAAAAACTCTTGGAGATTTGGGGATGGGGCCTGAGGAGGACAGGGATCTCGGTGGGATACACAGAGCCCCCCCTCCAAAGTATCCATTTTCTTTAGGAGAACAGATCTCTGTTGTCTGTAGATGAGCTGTAATTTCAGGAGATCCTCAGATCCCACTTGGAGGCTGGCAGCCCTAAAAAAAACTATATTTGTACTCTGCTTTTCACCCCCAGCAAGGGTTGCCAGACCCCCACAGTGAAGGCAAGAGTTTTCCACTGCCAGGCTCTGCCCCCTTACTGCTGATAAGCTGGCCAGCAGGGGGACTTACCAGTAGAAAGAAGATGACCCAGGCCATGTAGCTGGAGCTGCACTGGAAGGGAGATCATCACACCAGTGACTTCCTCTTGACGCTGTGGTATTTGAGTAAAATCACTATGGTGAAAGCTGATTTTACTGTGCGTTTTTGTCCAAATATTAGAGTGTCACCAGAAAGTTGTTGATGTGATGACATCACTTCCCATGCAATGCCAGCAATGTGGTCTGCGCCTTTCTCTTTTTCCTGGTAAGTCCTCCCATCCCCCACTGGTTACCAGGAGGGATTCCTAGTAAAGATCTTTCTCCTTTATTCTAGTCTCTCAGCAACAGCCCTGCAGCATATACACGGCTACACCACCCAGTAGGTGAATCACCTAGGGCACCGAAAGTCTGGGTCGCAGAATTGCATGTGGAACCCCAACCCCACCCGAGAGCAGGGCTTTCTTCTTGCTTTTGCACCCTGGAGTGCCCCTGCAGCCTGACCCCAGAGAAGGAGTTTAAAGCTTAAAACCTCTTCTCTAGTGTCACACCACAGCATCGACCCGATCTATCCATTCTAGATTATGAGCTCATAAAATAGAATGAAGTCCTTTCTATCCTATGGGCCCATAGGATAGAATGGAGTCCATTCTATCCTATGGGCCCATAGGATAGAATGGAGAGATCAGGCTGCTGCTGCTGCAGCATGATGCTATAGGTTTTAAACTTTAAACCCCTTCTCTGAGGTCATGCCACAGTGGTGGCCTGATATCTCCATTCTATCCTATGAGCCCGTGTGTGTGTGTGTTTCAGTGCAGAGGGGGGCCCAGGTAGTTAGTCTTGCTTAGGGTGCCAATTAGTCCAGGTCTGGCCCTGAGGGTAGACAACCTCCAGGTAGCACCTGGAGATCCCCCACTGTTATAATTGATCTTCAGATGACCTAGACCAGTGTCCCTGATGAAAATGGCTGCTTTGGAGGGTGGACTCTAGGGCATTATAACCTGCTGAGCTCCCTCCCTTCCTCAAACTTCACCCTCCAAAATATCCAGATATTTTTCTGACCCAGAGCTGGCAACCATACCTTGAGGTGTGTTAAGGCTAAGAAAAAAAGCAACTGGCCCCACAGTCACCCAGTAAGCTTTCACAGATGGGTGGGGCTTCAAGTGAGTGGCAATTGAAGCCTGGATCTCCCCAGATCCTAGTCTGAAACACTAGCCACTACACCACACAGGCTCATGTCTGGCATGAGGCCATAGCGAGCTCCTCATCCCCCAGCAACTTTTTGACATCATTTATTCTGTAATCCGCTTTGTGCCTTTTTAAAATAGCTCCAAATCAAGATCAAAATGCAACAAAATGCCAAAGCACTTTGTTCAAGTAACAACCCATGTCTGGAAATACCTTAAGTATAAGCAAGCGGACACTCAAGGCTGTTCGGCGGGTGAAAATGAATAGAAGACAAACAACATCAATTTTAGTGTAGGGCTGACTACCTCCAGGTGAGGCTTGGAGATCTCCTGGAATCACAGATTATCTCCGGACAACAGAGATCAATTCCCCTGGCGAAAATAGCTGCTTTGGAGTGTGGACTATGACTTTACACACTGCTAAAATCCTTCCCCTTCCCAAATCCTGCCTTCTCCTGGTTCCACCCCCCAAACCTCTAGGAATTTCCCAGCTTTAGGGCTGGTAAGCCTATAAAATTCTTGCTGATAACTTTTAAAGCAATCACATAAAGGATCACATTTCAAAATCCAGTTCTTTACACTTCACAAACCAGCAGGGTCTCCCTGCAACTGGAGAGACAACTGTTGAACCTGAAGGCAGGTATTTGTTTCCCCAACTGGAAGACAAGTCATTGGGGCATTGCCAGCTTTTAAACGGGTCTCTCCAGCTGTCCCTTAGAAAGCAGTTTGACCTTGAAAAACTCTCAGGTTATGTTATTTACCTCCGTGCTCAAGAAAAGTCTCAGTGGCAGATTTCTGCATACTAAATCTCTATTAAAGAGACAGAAAGGACATGCTTTTTCTTGGTCAGCTGGCAACCTTAGGATGAGTCAGGAAGGGAGCCTGACTTCCACCAGTGGCAGCAAGGAATGCTCACTGGCTCTGCTCCACTTCCTGATAGGTCACTTTGCCAGTGTTTTAAAGAATCCTGCTAACTTGAGGTCCGAAGCCCAAGAAACAAACAATCGGAAGATGCCACTTGCTGAACTTGCAAGGGAGTAGGATTTTTTTCTCTCTTTCCTGAGACATGAGCATACTTCTGGATGTCAAACATAGGTGGCTTTAAAAAGATGACACACACATCTATTTTTCTCCATGAGGAAAAAAAATGATTTTGACACATGGAGAGGTGAGAAACGGAGGGGGGAGGCTGAAATGAACATCTATCACATTGCATTTCACCCTTCCTATACACATCTCCCCTCCCTCACTTGATTCTCACAATCCTCACAGGTAAGCAGAGAGAAATCATTGGCATAGGCACAATCCTAAGTGCCTCTACTCAGAACTCAGTCCTATTTGGCCAATATGGTTTAATACTCCCAAGTAAGTATGCATTGGATTGCAGTTGTCGCTGCACCAGAATGATTTAAACCCAGAACTCCATAATCCTGGTCTGATGCTCTGACCATTGTGTCACATGGTCTCTCTTTGAACAACCAGCCCCACAGCGTTGCCAACCTCCAAGTGGGGCCTGGAGATCTCCTGCTGTTTCAGTTGATCTCCAGACTATAGTGATCCATTCCCATGGACAAAATGGCTGCTTTGGAGGGTGGACTCTATGGCATTGTACTGCTGAGGTCCCTATCTAAACCTCTCGTAAAAGAGTGTGGTCCCACACTATGGTCACTTCCCCTAGAATAAGCCCTATCAAATTCAGTCAGATTTACTTCTTAGTAGACTTGCCTAGGCTTACTTCCTTATACCACAATCCTTGTTCTTCCTTCCCTGAAGATTCCTCGAGGAATAGGAAGTCATATTTCTGCTGCTCCCCCCTTTTTTGCCATCAAGTCACAGCTGACTAATGACAACTCCTACTGGATTTCCATTTCAGAGATGGTTTGCCATTGCCTGGCTCTATGGAGCAATCCTGGACTTCCTTGATGGTCTCCCATCCATGTACTAACCAAGACTGACCTGCTTAGCTTCCAAGATTTGAGGAGACTGGGCTAGACTCGGCTATCTCTACCAAGATAATAAAAGGTGATATTATTTGCTTACAGGCCGTGGAAAGCTTCCACTGTCCATTTACAAACATTAAGCCTTTATTAAAGAGATGGGACATTTTTCTCCTGAACTGATAGCAATCTTAGCCCTTCTCTGGGACCAGTCCAGGACAACTCGACTGCACTCCAGGGCACTAACAATAATCAAAGGACTTTATGAAACAGCAGGAATCCAAGCAGGGCAGCTGGCTGTCCCAGTTCTTTCGTGAGACATTAGCTAGACAACATTCAAAGACACTCAGTATGTTCTTCCAGGAGAAATGGTTTTTCATCTCATGGACCCTTTCAAGACAACACACAATGGTACACAAATTAGTGAAAGGTTCAGGAGGGTAATTTATTTCTCAAGATACGTCCCCTTGAACTTTCAGGACAGCTGGCCCATCATGTAAGTAAAACGCATACTAGATTTTCAGTGGTTGAGTCCCAGAGACAGCACAAGAAACAATTCTATTGCAAACAAGGTTACAGGCACTGCAAACCTAATCCTATGCACATTAACCTGGGAATAAACCCCATTGAATTTATTGGGACTTTGGCGCTATCAATACTTAGGATTGCAGTATAAGTGGTAAAAGGCTAGTGTGTACATATGGAAGGAAAAAAGGAACAAACATTTAACCCCCAAATGAATTAAGAACCAAAAAAATTAATTTGTTACAAAATAAGGGGCCCAATATTTTCATTACGTATAAAACATCAATATATAAATAATGCAAATCATACAAAAATACATGTATTTATTACAAATTGTTTTTTTTAAAGTTATGGGCCCAAATATAGCCTCAATAAGAATACGATTCATACAATATTTGAAAAGTAAAGTCATATAAGGTCCCAATTTTTTGAAATTAATATTGGGCCCCTTATTTTTTTTATCCAAGTACCTTTTTTGTTTTTTAATTAATAGTGTGTGTACATGCCATCAAGTCACTTCTGACTAGGATTGTCATGTCTTATCTGCTGGCCGGCGTGAGGTGGGAGGAAGCTTTCTGGGAGAGGGTGGGGTAACATCACTGCATGTGACATCCCTGATGTGATGATGTCACCTAGAACTGACATCATCATGCCAGGAACATTGTGCAGTGATGCTGTGGTGAGGGGACGCTTCCATATGATGCCATCACATTGGGGATATAGCACTGGGTCATGGCTGTTGGGGCAGAGCTTCCCCTCACTGGCCAGCTGGCCAGCAGTGGGCAGGAAGCTATAAAATAACTTCCACTTTTGGGATGGCAACCCTACTTCTGACTTACAATGAACCTATGAATTAATGACTTCCCAAGCATCCTATCATTAACAGTCTTGCTTGTGTCTTGCAAACTGAGGGCTGCGGTTTCCTTGATTGAGTCAATCCAACTGATGTTGGGTCTTCCTCTTTTCTTGCTGCCTTCAACTCTTCCTAGCATAATTGTCTTTTCTAGTGATCCTGCTCTTCTCATAATGTGACTAAGGTCCAATACCCTCAGTTGAGTCATTTCAGCTTCTAGGGGGAGTTCAGGCTTGAATTGATCTAAGGCCCACTTATTTGTCTTTTTGACATTCCACAGTATTTGTAAAACTCTCCTTAAACATTACATTTCAAATGGATCAACGTTCTTCCAGTCAACTTTCTTCATAGTCTAGCTTTCACACACATACAATGTAATGTTTTCCCCTTCAGGATAAATTCTCTTGAATTTGCACAAGTAGGAAACTCCAGGTTATTTCATTGATCCAGTCCTATTCTGTCTTCTCTCCTGGGAGGCACACAAGGTTCTCTTCCTTAGAAAAACCCTGTGAGGTAGTAAGGCACGCAGAGAGAAACTGTCTGGCCCAAAGTCACCTGCTAAGTTTCATGGTTGAGTGGGGAGGAGTTTGAATCTGGATCTCTCAGGGACTCGAGCTGTGGTCACACTGGAGGCTTAGCATGATCTGACCGATCCTCTATTTGCAGCAGTTTAAACAGTTGCAGGAAGTTTTGATCAGACATCCCACCCTGAACCAGCTTTACTGCACACTTGCCCCATGGTTAATAATTCAGATTGTTGTAGCATTCTGTTGTTGTTGTTGTTGATGTTGATGTTGTTGTTGTTGTTATTATTATTATTATTATTATTATTATTATTATTATTATTATTATTATTATCATTTTTGCCTTTCACCCAAGTTCATAACCATGCATCTGAAGCTCTGGCTCCTTTTTAACAGCTCCACAATCTCTCTGTCAAGTACTCTGGCCCCTCTCAGCCTCCTTCCCTTCACCTCTCTTCTTTGGAATACATGAGAGTAGTTCCATTGCCTTCAGTACATTTACCTATGTGTCAATCATGGAATCTGATGTAGAAACAGGAGAGAGGGGCTTTTTTTGGGGGGGGGGGGTGTTGTTGCTCAAGAAGCAACTCCCCTGGGGACTCCCAATCCAGAATGACTACTTGGCCACAGTGATTGCCAATGGAAAGGGTGATTACGCGCTTATGCACACGTCATTGCCTGATCCAAAAGGGGAAAAAAGAGGCAGAAATGCAAAGGAAGGTTCAGACTTCCCAAACGGCTTGACTTTGCAAGAGGGGAGTTCAGACATCCCAAAATGCAGGATGAATACACAGACATCCGAAAGCAGCAGACTTTCTCCGGTTTACTCCACATCCAACTCGTCATTCGATGGGGTGAGTACAACTGGGAAATGGGCACAAGATGTGACTGAGTGACCGGGCCCATTTAATCTGTAGGGAAACAGCAGTTATAGCAGGCCAAACTGCCTGTCTGACCGCAGCCTTGCTAAAACACTTTAACCACTGTACCACATTGGTTCTCTCTGTCAGACATTGGAGAACATCAATGTGCTTTTATACTGAATGCATTTAGTGACTTGTTTCTTGACATGACTAACCCCATTTTGAATTCCTAATACTAACTATGAAGCAGAAGACCTTGCATTTCAAATGGTCTCAGAAATGTTACTAACTCATGCTGTGAACTCCTCTGCATAACACTAACAAAGCAATAGGCCTTTGAAGATAGCAAGTCCCAAGAAGAGCCAGCAGGGCTCCTCCGTGAGAAAACGAACCACAAGCAATAAGGGGGAGGGAAAGTGTTACTTCTGACACTAGGGTGTGAGAATGTAGGATTGTTTATGAATGCTTTGATGTGAGGCCTTAAAACCCATGTATGTATCAATTCCTGCTATCAGTCCCAATGACTGCCTGTCCAGAGCTTTGAGATATCAAATAAACGCTACTACTTTGCAACAAGTGATGGTGCGTTTCCTTTGAACCTCCAAAGTCTGACACTCTCCCATTCAGTATTTTCTCTCATTGTTTAAGTTGGAAAAAAATACTGTTAGTCTTCAAGGAGCCACAAGATTCCTATTTATTTTTTGCAGGTGAAACACTCTTACATGCGGGGATCTTCACACACCTTCAAGAGAACGTACACACGCTGGAGACAAACATCATTGCTATGATTCCACACAAACACACTACGGATGTTATGATGTGAAAATCTGGGGTTCAGAAGCATTTGGAGGCAGAGACAGGAAGGCAAACTTTTGTCCCCACCTGTCAGTATAGGAGGGTTTTTGATGAAGGAACACAAAGACCAAAGCTTTCTTGGGCATGCAGAACTGAATGCACTGAAGTTAAGTACTGATGAGTTACACTAGGAGTCCCCAATGTGGCACCCATGGGTGTAATGGTGCCCACCAACACCTTTCCTGGCGCCCACCAAGTGTTTTTTTGAAAGTGAACAGGTCTACATCTGTTTTTTGCCCAGCAAGGCTTGTGATTGACAACTGGAGACATGATTGGCTGTGCAAAGTCAAAACAAACAAACACTGTTTTGGCAGCAGCTGCCACCACAGTGCAAAGATCTTCACTGTGTGTAGGGAAGAAAATGTTTTTAAACAATATGTCTCTTCAAGAAAAGACATCCTGTTAAGCAGAGCCTTGGCCTGGAATGTTGAAGAATTACTGACCGTTTTCGCACACGGCTTACCTTGCAGTCACAATCCTGTTCCCTCCGCAGCGTCTGTCGGATTTCCCACCATCTGCGCCGGAGTTACAGGAAGTGCTGTGGCTTTTGCATAGCAAACGTAAACTGGGTTTTAGTGGTTTACATTTGCTACACTTCCTGTAACTTCGGCACAGATAGTGGGAAATCTGACCAGACGCTGCGGAGGGAACAGGATAGTGACTGCGAGGTGAGCTGTGTGCAAAAATGGCTACTATTAGAGTTATGTGAAACCTCTCACTCCCTGACATTTTGTGGCTAGCTCCACCTCCCCTGGCAGCCATTTTGTGACTGCATCCACCATTCTGTGCCGGTATTCCAAAGGTACCGGCAGGCTCAAAAAAGTTGGAGACCTCTAAGGTATACCACTGAGCTATCTAGTCCAGGGCTAGATAGCTCAGAAAGAACCTAATTACACTTAACAAAGCCCATGGGTTTTGCATAAGGTTGCCATTGGATCAGCTCTCATAGAACTGCCTTCTGTTGTCATATGTCCATACAGGTAGTTGAGCTGAAAAGTGCTCTAAACAACATGTGTGAATTCAGTCTCAGAGACTCTCCAACTTCACTCTGAGGTCCACAATTTACACAATTAATGCTGTTCACCAAGTCAAAGAAGGCCAGACACAGTGAGAGAATCCACACTTTGTACACTTTTACAGTTTTTAAAATCCTAATACACACACACACACCAGTGGTTGCCCAGTAGCACGTTCTCCAGCTTTTTAATTTAACAACCAAAATGGGCAGGTAGGTAGATGGAGAAAACAGAAAAATACAGAAGATAGCAATCTGAACAGAGTCTGAAGAAACGGAGGCCTGCCCATGCTACACACTGAATAAAAGCCCTTTGCTGTTTCAAGATGTTCTTCATGCACATCTGGCTAGCGGTAAATCCTTAGAAAAAAAGAAAGGCTTAAGCTTGCCCAGATAGCCCGTTCTCCACCATGCAGAACAGCTGGCTTAATTCAGACATCACACCAAGCCATGGCTTACACTGATTACTATGGGCAGCCTCAGCCCTTGGCTTCTGCCGCTAAACAGCACTATCCAGAAGCGATGTCATTACATTGCTGGAGACGCTGTAGCATTTGCCCCAGACTCTTTGGCTTAACCACAGAGCTTTGGGTGAAAGCTAGAGTGTTGTGTGAAGTGCTAATGTCACTCTTGTGTCACACCAGAAGTTGTATCACTACATTGCTGATCACTTCCCAACCCCCCTCCACCCCACCCCCCCAAAGAGCTGAAGGAGATCCGCCATCCCTAGGGATGGTGGCTCAGTAGTAGAGCATCTGCTTGGTAAGCAGAAGGTCCCAGGTTCAATCCCTGGCATCTCCAACTAAAAAGGGTCCAGGCAAATAGGTGTGAAAAACCTCAGCTTGAGACCCTGGAGAGCCACTGCCAGTCTGAGTAGACAATACTGACTTTGATGGACTGAGGGTCTGATTCAGTATAAGGCAGCTTCATATATTCATTTTGGTACTGATGAATAATTTTCTAAGATAAGAGTTTCACCCACTTTTCCTTCCTTTCCTTGTATTTTTCATTTTCTGTTCATTAAGAAATAACTGGATTTCTATTCATCATTTTTAGTGCCTGTTGTATGGCTGTTTAAAAATTTAAAAGAGAGAACTAAAATAATTAGTTCTCTTCTTCTGTATCTGTGGCTGTGATCACACACACTAAATAATGCACTTTCAATCCACTTTCAATGCACTTTCCAACTGAATTCTGCCAGTTCACACAGTAAAATCCAGCTGGAAAGTGCATTGAAAGTGGAATGAAAGTGCATTATTTAGTGTGTGTGATTGCAGCCACTGCATTAAGATTCGTGGGGTTCAGCTCAGCAAGCCCCTTTGTGCTTCTCCTTCAAAATCTATATGAATAGCATTGGGGTGATGCATTGGTTTTAGGTCAGGGCAGGGCTTCCAGGTCAGCGAAAGGAGGAGCTAAATCCACCTCTTGGCTTCTGAAATGTTGAAACACACATTTTTCATAATCAGCTGCCTGCCAAGACTTCTAATCAAAGATGTTCAGATTTTGTGCAATCATTTAAACATTCAGAGGAGGGTTTTTTAAAATGCTCCTTGGTGTTTTGTTCTTGGTACTCTTAAGGCCGGAGCAGCATATATTCAGGACAGAAATCTGGCAGCAAATCAAAGCTCCTTGGCATAATTACCATACGGTGCCTCAGCGCTTGAGTCACAGGCACTTTGAAAGACAATCGTAAATCAGCACGCAGAAAAATTGCTGTGACACTTTACCAGTCCAGGAATAAAGCTCTGCTTTCCTTTACCCTATAATAATGTCAATAGTGCAATTCACTCAAAACCCCTCTCTTGCGTTCCACCCTGAGAGCAGATTGCCCTTCCTAGGTGCACTGCATTTTCTATGACTGTAATTAACCAAGTTCTATGCTCGAAACAGTCTTCAAATGTGTGCCACCATTCATTTGCAAATGGGGAGGGAAAGCTTAAAGTCTATATCAATTGAATTGTTAAGTAGAGTGGTTTGTTCTCCTGGAAGAGCAAAATAATGGAACGGAAGAATGATGCATTAAAAAAAAAAACCCTACTCCTGAATGGAGTCTTTAAAAGAACACGTTCTGCAAGAGAACCTATCAGCAAACAACAATAGATGTCCTCAGCTAGCTAAATAAATCATTAACTTATGCAAAAATAACACTGCTTCTGTAGAAAATGGGAGAGATGAACAGTTTTGGGGAGGCAAATTTCATCTATATGCACTAGAATTGCAATCAGCTATCACAATGAACCAGAGGTGGGCAACTCCCAGCATGCATGCCAACAGCAAGACACCAGACTGTTTAGTTTGGCACTCAGGGCCACCTCTCTGCCCAAGCAACTAAAGTGCTGGCAGCACTTCTGGGGACAGCTGGGATGGAGAGGGCAATAAACATGGCTTATGCCCACCATTACCTCCCAGACTAGCACAGCCAGCAGGTGAGTTCAAGGCAGAGCTCCAAGATCCTCATCTCAGCCCAGGCCCATTTTGCTTGCCCACATAGGTAGATACTGCAGTCACTTGCCTATCCCTGAAAAAAAAGCAATTGTTTCATAATAACTGAGTTCATCTGTGATATCTGAATGTCAATGGGGGTTGGTTGATTGGAATTCAAACTAGACCCCCAATTTACCAACCCCAGGGGGGAAATTACCACCCCTACCTCCAATTTTCTATCCCACAGGACCAGAGGAGCAGGAGAAGAAATAGCCTCCACACAGCAATGTTCTAGGAATTTCGCGCTGGCTCTACAAATAAGACCACAGAGATTAGAGGAGGCAGAATAGAACATCAACCTTAAGTGATATCACATCCTTTCTGAATTCCGCCCTCCCTGACCCCCACATGTCCTAGCATTTGCTAAGGTGGTGTTGGAAACCTTATTTCAAACTAGGGTTTGTAGCTGCTTCATTTACTGCAGCTTGTACTGATTGTGGTTTGTTGTGATATCTGAATTTGTGGAGCAGTTTGTGGAGCAACAGTACTCCTTGAAGCCTCTGGCTACAGTATAGGGAAGAGGTTTTCCCTGCGGAGAGAGAGGCTGAAGAAGACAGACCAGAGCTTCTGCACAAACTGCGACCTTCACATCTGGTAGACTAACTAGAGTTTGTTGCACAAGCCACCGTTTGAACAAACTATGCTTTATTGTGACACCAGAAAGCACCTGAATTCAAATCATAAACTTGGTAGCCAATCTTGGCTAGAGCTGGAATTAATTCAAACCTCCCCTCGCCACAAGTTCTTCCCCAAATATTTTCTGATGTCAAACATTCACCGCCCGTGTTTGAATCAACATTTTATATTTTACATTGGCCTCTGATAACAGCTAGTGGCCTCTTGACATTAAAGGAAGACTCAGAACTTTCTCCATATGTGCCATTAAGAAAACGAGAGGAACATCTTCATTTGATTGGTTTTAATTTTATTACGTTGAAGTCATTTAAATCCCAGCATGGCTTATAACATTCTGCCCTGCTCCATTTTATCCTCAAAACAACCACCCTGTGAGGTAGGTTAGGTTTGGAGTGTGTGACTGGCCCCAGTAGAGTGGGGATCTAACCCTGAGGGGCAGTGCCACAGGGCTGCTAAGCCAAGAAGCTTGAACAACAGGCATTCGCTCGCCTGTTGCTTTCTCTCGCTGATGGCAGTGCAGGAGGAGGCAATTGTTGAGCTGACGCGGATTATCATTGACATGGTGGGGTCCAAGCCAAGCAGCTGGTGCATTGCTGGGGTTTGGCTGAGAGGCCCCTTGGAGCTGTGGCCCACTGGGAAATTTCCCTGTAAGTTCATTGGCCGGTCTGTCTCCCCCTGGAGAAAGGACCTCTGCTCTCTGGCATTCTATCCACGGCCTCATTTTGCAGATACAGCTGCTGCTACTACTAATAGTATTAATAATCATAATGATTCTTTCAGTATCAGAAGACCTGCTTGAAAGAGACTGTTTAAGGCAGCAATACTTGCTCAGTGGCTCTTCGGAACACCATTCCCAGTGCGGCACCTGCCCCATGTTCCTGGGAAGTAGGCAAGAAAGGGCACATGGATGGGGGGCAGAGATTCTCACTTCTCATTTTGGAACTGGAAGTGACATTATTATACTCTAGGTATTCCAAGATCTCTATGGTTATACCATAGATACTTTAGAAATTGTAGATCATCACAAAATCACTATATGTTCCAGAACAGGAAGTGACATTTGGGTGCTGCTCCACTGAATGAGAGTGAGGGATGGGGAGCATCGATGGGCATAAAACATCCACTGCCAGAGGAACTGGAGGATGCGTGAGCTTTATATCTAGGGGCAGATATAAAGGGCCCAGAAAATCACGTGGATGGATCCATGGTTATAGATATATTTTTTGTCATTTTATCTCATATCATTGTATATGTCTGTTCAGAAACATGCAGCACAGGGCATATAGTAGTCATACAGCTCATTTGGTTTCTTGCAAGCCACTGACTGGATACCACTAATTTAAGGACTGCAGAATCCATTGAGCAGTTTTGCATTTGACATGTACTGCTGATTGAACATAAGAGAAGCCATGTTGGATCAGGCCAATGGCCCATCCAGTCCAACACTCTGTGTCACACAGTGGCAAAATTTTTTGATGTTAACTGGAGATCACCATCAATTAGGAGATGGTTATGGGTAGAATCTGGGACAACTTCCTCAGTACATAATGAATAAAGAAATGGTTCTCATAGGTTCCCAGCAGTGTTCTCTATTCAAATTAAATTAAAGGAAGAAATTAAGTTTTCTTCTGTTCTATTGCTTGGCCAGGTTCCTAATTGTTAAAAACGAGAGAGAGAGAAACCAGATTTTTGCACTGCCCATATCTTAGGTAAGCTGTTCATAAACTGGAAAATGATAATCATTTTTCCCCTTTTGGAGTAAAAATAGATCTGTGTGGAAGGAATTATTCATATTGTTCTCATAGTGTATTTCAATTAGCCATTTTAACTTAATGCACAAGATCTCACTATTTGCTAAATATGTTCAGGCACATCTGCATCACTTGGCTGCAATGGGAATATGTTCTAAAAGTAACAAAAAGTATTTTTTTACCCAAGAACTGTTTCAGACATGCACGTTCAAGACTGAAGCCTCCAGGCTTGAAATGCATGTGTGAATGTGCTGGGACTCAGCCAAGGTTATGAGTAACCACATCAGTGATGTTTAATGGGGAATATATAGTTTGCTGAGGTTGATCCCCAAAGTATGCATGGCGTTCAGAACTCCAGTGGTAAATGGGGAGCATTCAGGATTTTAAGCTACTCCTTCTTCCTCTTGGCAATAAATTTTGACAGATAGTGAAGGGGAATGGCTTTATATTTCTCATCTTGCTTTGAAGATGAAATCCCAAATCCTAGACTCCTGCACCCGCATTTTAAAAATCTGGCACAGTGTAAACTGGAATTAAACAAATTTGGCCATCAGGTTCAAGGGTCTTCTTGAATGTATGCTCAAGATCTGTGCATTGTATTCTCATATCATGGTGGTAGAGTGCCATCAAGTCACAGCCGATTTATGGCGACCCCTTAAGGTTTTCAATGCAAGAGGTGGTTTGCCATTGCTTGGCTCTGCATAACAACCCTTGACTTCCTTGGTAGTTTCCCATCCAAGTACTAACCAAGGTAACCCTGCTAAGCTTCCATGATCTGATGAGATTGAGTTACCTTGGGTAGGGTTGCCAGGTCCTCCCTAGCCACCTGTGGGGGATGACGGGGAGGGCTGCAGATCCAGGTTGAGAAGTCCCTGGAAATTTGGAGATGGAGCCTGGGGAGGACAGGACCCATAGCAGGGTATAACACCACAAAGTCCACCCTCCAGAGCGTCCATTTTCTCCAAAGGAACTGGTGTCTGTAGTCTGGAGAGGAAGTAATATAGACACATTGCTGCATGTAGGGAGATTTTCTTTTGGGGAAGGTAAGTTCCCCCACTGGCCAGTTGATAGGCAGTGGGGAGGTGGAGCCTGGCACCGGAGATACCCACCTCCACCCGGGGGTCTGGCAACCGGAGGTGTTGCTGAGATTTGCTCTTCATGTGCTTGAAGTATGAGCTTTTGGTTGCTGAGATTTGCTCTTCTCTTCATGTGCTTGAAGTATGAGCTTCAGCTGCTGGCAATGCTTGCCTGCAATTTGAGGTGACGGAGCATTCCTTGAAATCTCCTCTGCCTCAGATGGTGTATCAGAGAAGAATTCTCCCCCTTCCGCCTCCTCTTCCTCCTCTTCAACTGCTGCTTCTCTGTTCTGACTTCAGCAGTAAGGAGCTAGCTGGGAGGAAGAGTTATCCTTTCCTCCTCCTTTGTATTTCATTTCAACAACTAAATTACATTTTATAATTTTTCTGGGCTTACGTCCACAAGCCAGAACACAAACATGTTCTGGGAGTCCCTTGCTCCCCTGATGTATGGGGACCTAGTAAAGCAAACACCACAGCACGTGGGTGAAGGGAATTTAGACCTTCCTCTTGTGTTTTTCCTTAACTGGAAGGGCGCTGGAGAGATGTTTCAGCCCCCCACCCCCACTGCCCAACTGGAAACAGTCCCAGGGGAGTGCTATTTGAGGGGAAGCAATTTCTTGGGGAAGCCCAATAATGCCTTCCCAGGATTAGGTTGCCAACCTCTGTGTGGTAGCTGGGGATCTTCCAGAATTCCATTTGATCTCCAGACTAGAGAGATCAATGGCTGCACTGGAGGATGGACTTTGACATTATACCCCACTGACGTCCCTCCCCTCCCCAAATTCTACCCTCCTAAGGATCTACCTTCAAATTTCCATCAATTTCAAAACCCAGAGTTGGGAACCCTAGATGGGACTGGTCAGGACTTTTTTGGTAGAAAAGGCCCAGCAGGAACTCATTTGCATATTAGGCCACATCCCCTGACGTCACCATTGTTTCACATAGGGCTTTTGCGTAGAAAATGCCCAGCAGGAATTCATTTGCATATTAGGTCACACCCTCTGACACCAAGCCAATCGGAACTGTGTTCCTGTGCATTCCTGCTTAAAAAAAGCCCTGGGACTGGTTCAAGCCAGAAAAATGGTGGATGGGTTAGAGGATGAAATCCCTTGTCTGCATGCTCCATAGTCCTGATCCTGATCCAGAATTATGAATTCTGGGTTGGGAAATACCTGGAGATATGGGGGGTGGAGCCTGGGGAAGGCAGGGTTTGGGGAGGGAGGGGAGAGACCTCAGTGGGGTACAATGCCATACAGTCCACCTTGCAAGCAGCCATTTTCTCCAGGGGATCTGATCTCTCTAGTCTGGAGAACAGCTGTAATTCCAGAGACAAAAAAAAAGAGTATACAATCAATATTATAATAAAATGTAAATAGAGTCAGAGTGCTCAACAATACCACACCATATCAAACAAATGCTATACAAATAATAAGAGAATCCAAAACTCATGCATGATTGACACCTTTTCAGTACCCAGCTTTTGCCGCAGCTAGGCTTCTTCACTCTATTATCCTCCCTTCTGAACAGTATCTTTTGCTGGTCATTGCTCTCACTTGGGGGAAGGGGCTTCCCCTGTGTTTTTTCAGGCAGGAAAAACTCGAAGAGAAACCACCAGAGCAACATTTGGCCAATAATACTTTGTAAGAGGGTGGGAGGAAATCAATGCAGTGAAGAAGCTGAGCTGCAGTAAAAATGCCGGCAGCCAAACATACTTGAGCCATTCCTATGCAGTGGGTCTGGGACAGCAGGTCAGAAACTGAACTCATCCATAAAACAAGATCCCACCTTTTGGCAGAAAAGCAGGTCTGGATTTCTCCCTGCCTAAACTCCTCCTCCTTCTGTCTTCCTTCTTCTTCTTCTCTAAGAATCATACAACAGCATCCGCACTCTTAACTTTGTTTGACAGTCCTGGAATTTTCATTTTAAAACATCTCAACTTGCACGCTAGGCAACAAGCAATTTAAAATCTGCATAGGATGAAAATAAATTATCTTATGCAAATTAGGTGTCACAAACAGCTTCCTCAGAGGGGCAGTAATGCCTTCTCAAAGAATTGTTTCTGCACAGAGAATGAAAACGGCATTCAGAATAAATAGATTTTCAGTCTTGTGTAGTCTGCATGGACCTGGAGGGGGGATCATTTTAAAAATCCAAGGATAATTGAACATTAAATGTAATGTTTGATCAACAAATATTAAGCGTTCTTGAGGGGGAAACGACTGGTTATCAGGATATGATGAAGATGTGAGGGACAATGTAGAGAGAGTTCAGACAGATTTCTGTCCCGCTTTCAAGAGGTTCAATTTCAAGGCTGCCATATGAAATGGTTGGACAGGAAGGCCCACTGAAGGACAAGTACTGCTTCACACATTACAAAATTATAACTGAAGAGAGCTCGCTGCTACAGGATGTGGTGATGATGACCAGGGTTTCAAGGCAAATTAAACAAAATTATGAAGGCAGGTCTCTCAGCCTCCAAGTGCCATAACAGCTGCATGGAACCTCCCTGAGAGGCAGAGACGTTGTAGTGTCTGTCCTCCTTTCTCCATGGTTAGGGACAGAGGGTATCTCCGCATCACCTCCCTAGTATGTGGCATCCCCAATGTTATTTCACTTCCTTCCTTCCTTCCTTCCTTCCTTCCTTCCTTCCTTCCTTCCTTCCTTCCTTCCTTCCTTCCTTCCTTCCTTCCTTCCTTCCTTCCTTCCTTCCTTCCTGTCCTGCAGTTATCAAACATCTGATGTTCATGTCTTGCGGCTCTCAAACATCTGATGTTTATTCTGTATGCCTCTTATGTTAAGCAAGTTTGGCCACCCCTGGTCTAAGGTCTTTCACAAGCAAAATGCTTATTCAGCAAATCAATGATAACTGGGGTCATGAACATATGAACATATGAAGCTGCCTTATACTGAATCAGACACTTGGTCCATCAAAGTCAGTATTGTCTTCTCAGACTGGCAGCGGCTCTCCAGAGTCCAGCTGAGGTTTTTCACACCTATTTGCCTTGACCCTTTTTTGGAGATGCCAGGGATTGAACCTGGGACCTTCTGCTTCCCAAGCAGATGCTCTATCGCTGAGCCACCATCCCTCCCCAAACTTGGGTTGCCAGGCTCCAGGAGGGGCCTGGTGTTCCCCCAGCATTACAACTGATCATGAGACTACAAAAGTCAGATCCCCCAGGAGGAAATGGCAGCTTCTGAGGCTGGAGTCTGTGGCATCATATATATCCCTGCCAAGTTCCCTCATCCCCCAGCCCTGCCACAAAATCTCCAGGAATTTCCCCAGCAGCCCTGTCCACTATACTGAAAATATATTTCATCAAAACGGTATAGAACAAAGTTGGAGTTCAGTAGCACCTTTAAGACCAACAAAGTTTTATTTAGAATCTAAGCTTTCACACTAAAAGCTTACATTCTAAATAAAACTTTGTTGGTCTTAAAGGTGCTACTGGACTCCAACTTTGTTCTATTGCTTCAGACCACATGGCTGCCCACCTGGATCTATCAAAATGGTATGTAAGAACAGTTGCACTGCAAGAATATTATCGGGTTCCTCCAGTGGGGATGTTAGTATCTATATTATTCTCCCTTTTGGACACTGCGGGTTGGATACTACATTTCTCAGCTCAAGTCAGAGCAAAGCATCATCAGGGTCCGTCAGCACATTCTGGAGAATGATATTTCTCTTGCACAGGCCTTGAGTATCAGGCCTTTCCTCACTTATAGGCAGCACCTCTAACCCAAAACAACTTTTTACCAACAATAAGGAACCATCTGACAGTGACACAAACCTTGAGACAAAAACATAAGAACATAAGAGAAGCCATGTTGGATCAGGCCACTGTGTGATACAGATACATGTGTATACACACACACACACTGTGGCTAATAGCCACTGATGGACCTCTGCTCCATTTTTTTATCCAATCCCCTCTTGAAGCTGGCTATGCTTGTAGCCGCCACCACCTCCTGTGGCAGTGAATTTCACATGTTAATCACCCTTTGGGTAAAGAAGTACTTCCTTTTACCTGTTTTAACCTGACTGCTTAGCAATTTCATTGAATGCCCACAAATTCTTGTATTGTGAGAAAAGGAGAAAAGGACTTCTTTCTCTATCCCATGCATAATCTTGTAAACCTCTATTATGTCACCCCACAGTCGACGTTTCTCCAAGCTAAAGAGCCCCAAGCGTTTTAACCTTTCTTCATAGGGAAAGTGTTCCAAACCTTTAATCATTCTAGTTGCCCTTTTCTGCACCTTTTCTGCTATAATAACCTTTTTGAGGTGCGGTGACCAGAATTGCACACAGTACTCCAAATGAGACCACACGATCGATTTATACAGGGACATTATGATACTGGCTGATTTGTTTTCAATTTCCTTCCTAATAATTCCCAGCATGGCGTTGGACTTCAGACACCAAACCTGTTAGTGCTGTCAATACCAGGTTGGGACATTCTTGGAAATTTGGGGGGCAGAGCTTGTGGACAACAGGATTTGGGGCTGGGAGGGACTTCAGTGGGGTATAATGCCATAGATTTCACCCTCTGAAGCTCCCATTTTGTCCTGGGGAACAGATCTCTGTATCCTAGAGATCAGCAGTAATTCCTGAAGATCCTCAGGCCCCACTTGGAGGTTGAAACCCCTAAATTATCCCCATATCCACTTAAGCAGTAACAGGACCTGATAATATTTGTGATACCAATGTGATATATGTTATGACATATCAACAGTGCCCTTCTGCTTTCTGCACTGGTCAAATGAAACAGTTTAGTCCCTATTTAAAAGAATAAATGGACACAAACATGTCATTTAACATGGCAATATTTAGAAACTAGTTAGAAGATATCTCTGTATCTGAGGACACTGTGATGCTAATCTAAAAAGTGGCCATTTTGCAACAGAACTTCAAAGGGGGAGTCCAGTGTGAAACTACAGAATTAGAATTCAGCAAGATGTTTGATACCATCTCTGAAGATTCAACAGGAGTTTGGGACTCCACATCTATCACAGGTGCTAACTAGCTTGGGGGTGGGAGGACAGAACAGGAATCTTCATCCTCTAGAGGTGTTAATTAGATTTGTACTGATTCAGTGTTCTTAGTTTTGCTAATTACTGCCAAGAAGTCTGGCCCCTTTGGGTTTTTTTTCATTACATCTGAGCTTTATCTAATTACATCTTGTATTTTACTTCTTGTATTTCATGTCCCTTTAACCCTGCTGTTGACAACTTTCCTCCTTAATAAAACCATGTCTATCAATTATGCTATTAGGGTATATATCAGCAATACCACCTATACCCTCTTTGCTGTCACTCTAGGGCACTTCCTTGCCACTGTGTGAGACAGGAAGTGAGACTAAATGGACCACTTATCTGATCCAGTAGCCATCACACGCAAACACACCTGCCAAAATGGGATCTATAGTCCATTAATCCTGTTTCCCTTGAAGTGACCTCCTCTTGAACTTCATCAGGTTCCATTTCCCATTTTATGAACTTCCAGAACTCTCTTTTAAATGGATATTCTTGGAGGTTCAGCCCGATGATCAAACAATGATTGGCTAACCACTCCTTCTCTCAAATGTTGCTACCTTCAAGCAGTTTTTGAATGCAAACTCCCAGCAATTGGGTACTGAGCAGTTAATACATCCTTATCTTAACCTACAGTGACAACAAATAGCTTCTTTAAGTGGCCTGAATAGCCCAGCTTAGCCCGAGCTCGTCGGAACTTGGAAACTAAGCAGGGTCGGCCATGGTCAGTGACTGGATGGGAGATCACCCATGAAGACCGGGATTGCAACATGGGAAGAAAGCAATGGTGGGGCAACTCTGTTTTTCTCTTGCCTGAAATGCCCCATAGTGGAGATCTCCATGGATCATTTGCAGCTTCAAGACATGTTCTTCTCTGTCTTCTCTATACTAGGAACTTTCCCTGACATTTTTTGAGAAGTCCCAACCTCCCAAACTGAGAGATGATCTCCTTAACTTCAGAATTATACTGCATAGTTATGTATTTTAAAAGTGTAAATTTACAGCATGATTTTGAAGTTTATTCAGACTTGCTCCTTTCTACAACCACCAAAATCAATGGCTTTAGACTAGAGTTACTGTATGGCAGGGTGGCCAAACTGCAGCTCAGAAGCCACATGTGGCTCTTTCACACATATTGTGAGGCTCTTGAAGCACCCCCCCCCATCAGCTGGCTTGGAGAAGGCACTTCTCTCTTTAAATCACTCCTCCAAGCCAAACCAACCGGCAGCTTGGAGAAAGTTGTTTTCTTTCTACCTTTCTCTCCCCCATCTATTTGCACTTTCCTTCCTTCCTTCCTTCCTTCCTTCCTTCCTTCCTTCCTTCCTTCCTTCCTTCCTTCCTTCCTTCCTTCCTTCCTTCCTTCCTTCCTTCCTTCCTTCCTTCCTCCCTCCCTCCCTCCCTCCCTCATCTGACATTCATGTCTTGTGGCTCTCAAACAACTGACATTTATTCTATGTGGCTCTTACGTAAAGCAAGTTTGGCCAGCCGTGCTATATGGGATTTCACTGTTAAGACCCAGTGTCTTGGATATGCAGCATTTTTCTCAGTTTACTTAACCAGGTTCTCAATAGACTCCAGTACCCTTTCAGCCAAACCACTACACTGGGGAGGGTGGGGTGGGCGAAGCACAATGGAAGTGGAAGAGTGATATGCAACAGAACAACTGGCCTCCTTACTACAGGAAAGAATGTGGTGTATGGAAACTCAGAAGTTGTGGGGGGAAGCTGTATATACATTAAGGGTCACTCATGATCGCAAATGCAAAGCATTAAACAAGGACAGGGAAACTGCATCAGATTCACCGTAGCTGCTAGAATACACATAATTTTGCAGTCCAAAATTGACCCCAGTGGTCACCCGACATACCAGGGACATGTGCGTCTTCTGATGTTACTTGCACATGAACAATGCCTTTTGACAGCTGGGAATGAATGGCTAGATTACCTCATGGCAATACTTTGTGTTATTAATTCTAGTTGACATTTCCTGCATAACAAAGCAAAGACACACACTCTTCCTAGGAATGCACTTCCTTGGATGTATATGCTTGCAACCCATTAGAAACTCTTGTCCTGAAATCCCTGTCAGTTCCTTCCACATGGAATCTTTGCTCTAGTCGCGCATTCAAACTGGAAGGGTGGTTAAAAAAGAAAAGAAAAGAATATATAATGTTCTCTCTAATTCTGGCCTCCCTGTTGCAGGGACCCTGATAAAATAACTGTCAATCCATTTATCTTATACCAGCTGGGGGATATATGGAAGGAGTGGAGGCAACTGATACCACCAACAGCAGAATTGGAGTTTGTTTTTAGACTGTTATATTGTTCTTAGATTGTATATTGTTTTATTATATGTATCTGATTTTAACCTTGTATTGACTGTTGTTACCTGCTAAGAGCCCGTTTGGGAGAGGGTGGGCTATAAATAGAAAATAATAAATAAATAATTGTTCATTATTTAGATCTTTCCCCACTTTGCTGTGATCTTTCCCAAACATGGTTTGATATAATCTTGGGGGGGGGGGGAACACAGTCAAAGCAGTACATTGGTTGGAAGGGCAGGGTATGCATTTTCCAAGGCCCTCCTCACATCCGCACCATTTCCCATGCTGCCAGGAACTTCAGGAAGAATTGTTGCCAAGTCAAAGCAGACTACAAACAGGGCAAGACAAGAGTTATTGTAGCACTCTGCCCAACTGTTTCTGCCAGGAGAGCTACAAGCTTCTAAAAACCAGGGCTTGCTTGCATTTCCCAGCATCTGCAGTTAAAAACATCAAGTACCACCGTAGGTGATGCGTATGTCCTTGAGTGGAGACCCTGGAGACCAGCTACTGGACAGAACAGTCTACAGGGTTGCCAACTCCAGATCTGGATGTACTTGGAGATTTGAAGGAGGAACCTGGGAGACTGGAGTGTAGGAAGGCTAGACCTTAGTGGGGTAGAATACCATATAGTTTACCTTCCAAAGTAGCCATTTTCTGCAGGAGAAGTGGAATAATTTTAAATAAATAAATAAGCAATCTATGTAGTCTAGAGATCATCTGCAATTCCTGGACGTCTTCAGCCCCCAACCTGAATGTTGGCAACCCAACAAAGACAGACCAGTGTTTATTCAGTAGAAGGCAGCTTCATATGTTCATCTCTACCAATGTTGCAGGGATGCCAGGGTGTTATCATGTGGATCAGCTATTCTCTGAGGCAAAATATCTTGATCAGGACTGGGGGGGAGAGGTTGTTAAAAGAGGGTCCCCTTCTTCATTGTGGATTGCTTGGAATAAATTAGCTCCTTTCACAACCAATCCTGACAACCAGCAAGCAAATGCCTAAGAGCGTTATCACTGGCAAAACCGGCTTATAGAAGGGAAAGGGTGGCAGAGAATCAGCAAAGCTCTCATTTAGATGTGTGCTATATTTAGATTCTCATTTTCGAGCCTCGAACAATCTTCCCCTCCCCTCCCTTCGCTTTCTCCCTCCACCAGCAAGGCAAAAAGCTTTTTAAATGATATTGTTAAGTCAAAGAAGGTGTTGAAGAGGAAACATCTCTCAAAGAGACACAAAGTTCCAATTTGCCCTCACCTCCTTCATTAAAAAATAAAATAAAAAAGTGTTTTGTGGAGAAGAATCAAGTACTGCTCTTTTTGGTTTAACAATGAAGCTATTAGCTACAAGAAATAGCGGGCAGAAAGACGGCTTTGTTAGCATTTTATCACTTACCATCCTCACGCTCTCCCACACTCAAGAATTCATAAGGAGTGGCGCAGAGTGGTCAGCTGCAGTACTGCAGTCCAAGCTCTGCTCACGACCTGAGTTCGATCCTGGTAGAAGCTGGGTTCAGGTAGCTGGCTCAAGGTTGACTCAGCCTTCCATCCTTCCGAGTTCGGTAAAATGAGTACCCAGCTTGCTGGGGTTAAAGTGTAGATAACTGGGGGAGGCAATGGCAAACCACCCCATTAAAGTCTGCCATGAAAACATCATGATGTGATGTCACCCCATGGGTCGGTAATGACTTGGTGCTTGCACCTTTACCTCTACCTTTTTAGAAGAAAAAATGGAGGCCTAAATGGCAGGTATGTTCAGATAAGAAGCAACAGTGTAAGGTTTAACAGTCCATAGTACACATGAAGCTGTTTTATACTGAATCAGGCTAGCAGTCCATTCAAGTCAACAATGTCTACACTGACTGGCAGTTGCTCTCCAGAATCTTGAGCAGAAGTTTTTCACATCATCTACCCCTTGATCCTTTTAACTGCAGATGCTGGGGATGAACCTGGGACCTTTGGAATGCCAAGCAGAGGCTATGCAGCCCCTTCCTTTTAAGTGGTAGCACAGAGCCACATCTTTTATTTGTTTCATTTATTTCTTGCCCTTGAAGAGGTGGAGAAGGAGGAGGTTGGATTTATACCTCCCCCCCCTTTACTTGGAGTCTCAGAGTGGCTTACAATCTCCTTTCCCTCCTCCTCCCCACAACAGACACCCTGTGAAGTAGGTGGGGCTCAGAGAGCTCTCCAGGAACTGCTGTTGAGCGGAACAGCTCTGAAAGAATTTGTGCCTTACCTGCGGACGCCCAGCTGGCTTTACGTGGAAGAGAGTCGGGAATCTAACCTGGTTCTCCCAGATAAGAGTCCATGCATTTAACCACTACACCAAAATGGCTCTTGTTTTCTCATTTCATTTTCAGGGGTGGGGGGAATTAGTTTACAGCATTCTCCTCTCCTCCATTTTATCCTCAGAACAATCCTGTGAAGCATGTTAGGCTGAGAGTGTGTGATTGGCCCAAGGTCATCCAGCAGGCTTCCATGGCAGAGGTTCGCAGGGAATTGAATCTGGGTGTCCCAGATCTAGTTCAGCATTCTGACCACCATATCATGCTAGCTTTCTTTCAAGTATTTTATTAAAAATGCTAAGAGATGGTTCCCAATTTTCTGGTACAGGTTCCTGCTAAATTTCCGACTCTGTTTTGTTTCTCTATCTTTGATTACTGAGTAGCCTTTTAGAACTTTTTATAGTTTCTAAATTCCCTTGATTATATTGCCATCTAACATAACTACCCCCCACCTTCACCTCAACACACTTTAAGTATAACCTGGGAAAAAACTGTACATACATACATTCAAATGTCTATTGCTGGATCATTTCTCTGATCCAGCAGAGTTCTTTTTAGCAGGTAGGGTTGCCACTCTCATAATGCGGTCTGGAGATCTCCTGGAATTACAACTGATCTCCAGACTACAGAAATCAGTTCCCCTGAAGGAATTGGGAGCTTTGGAGGATGGGCTCTGTGGCATTACATCTGTGCTGCACCCTCCCCTTTCCAACTCCACTCTCTTTGCCTTCCAAATCTCCCAAGCTGGAGTTGGCAACCGTGTATGTGACCTGATGGCTGATATAAAGGAGTAGGCATTAGATGTTTTTAGACGCTTGTGGACAAGGGGCTATTTGAGGAATTTAGCTGCCACTATTAAATTTTCTCACCGTTTTCTGTCTTCAAAATTAGGAGTCCATCATTCACTGTTGACAGGACCGAAGCCCAGCAAACAATACCAAATGTAGTAAATTCCTTGGGAGCTATCATGTTCAGATTGTAAAGGCCAGTGAAATGACAGCATTTGGCTTTTGTTGCCTGAAGGAATGCCTCCAAGAGAGGAGGTCACACTCTTCTTGGAGATTATTCTTTAAAATTCACTCAAGTAATTAGGTGCTTGGGGAAACTCATAAGGAATTAATGCACAGATTTTTTTTTTTTAAACACCTTTTTTGAAGCACATTGCTCAGTGATTCTAGTGCCAGCGAAAGGCTCAGGATTATGGTAAGTGAGGATGTCTGCTCATCAAGCAGCAGTAGTTTGACAGGAATTAGAAAGTGTGAGGCCATAGTTGGTGGATGAAGCCGGGAAGGGGCTTGGTGGAAGGGTGCCATTGGGGATTCTCAGGAAGGGACCAAAAATTAAGAACAAGGCTTCCCCTCCCCCCCCCCAGACATCTCCAATATTGTTGCCAAATGGCTGTGCCTGTTCTGATCCAAGCCTAGCTCACCCATCACTAACAGCAGCAGCCACCATCATAAACAGTTGAGCATCTAATAGGGTTGCCAGCTCAAGGTTGAGAAATACCTAGCTATTTGGGGGATGAAGCCCAAAGAGGGCAGGGTTTGGGGAAGAGGATTATGGGGCATAATGCCAAAGAGTCTACCTTGCAAAGCAGTCATTTTCTCCAAGTGAACTGATCTCCGTCACCAGAAGATCAGTAGTAATCCCAGGAGATCTCCAGCCACCGCCAGGAGCTTGGCAACCCCAGCATCTAAACAGCTACAAGTTTGTATTATACGCCTAGAGAACAGGCAGTAGCAACCAATACATTGATAATTTCTTATAAACAGCACCCCAGGACCAAATTTTTAAAGAATAATCTCCAAGAAGAGTGTGACCTCCTCTCTTGGAGGCATTCCTTCAGGCAACAAAAGCCAAATCCTGTCATTTCCCTGGCCTTTACAATCTGAACATGATAGCTCCCAAGGAATTTACTACATTTGGTATTGTTTGCTGGGCTTCGGTCCTGTCAACAGTGAATGATGGAATCCTAGCACCAAACCCATATCAGCGTTTATATAGACCTTTTGATCTCCAAACTAATTCCATATCAAAGATTTCAGGTTTTCACAGCTGGTAACATCATCGTAATAATAATAATAAATTTTATTTATATCCCGCCCTCCGCGCCTAGGCAGGCTCAGGCATTCTACTGGAGAAAGTAGAACACGGCACAATGCACAGCAGCCAAGAAGGTCAGAGCGCCTGCTCCGGCTGCAATGCCACTGAGGATGTTCTCCGCAGCTGAGAACGAAACGTCTGGAAGGAAAACTTTCTCCAGTAGAACACGGCACTTGAGCCCAAAAGATTCTACAAACTGTAATAATTCCATATCCATGATACTAAAGACAGGGCCTTTTCAGTGAGGGCATCTCACCTTTGGAAGGGCCTCCCCTTGAGGCTTGCTTAGCACTGACTTTCCATGCCTATATTTGCCAGACTAAAACATGTTCCAGGTTTTACATTGAATGGCTCCATATTTTTCAGCTCCTTTTATGGCCTGCTTCTAGCCTGAGGACTGTGTTATGAATATCTAGGGTTGCCAGGTCCAGCTCAGAAAATATCTGAGGACTTTGGGAGTGAAGCTAGGGGACTTTGGGGTGGAGTCAGGAGAAAGGCTGTGTCAAGCACGATTGAACTCCAAAGGGAGTTCTGGCCATCACATTTAAAGGGACCACACTCCTTTTAGATGCCTTCCCTTCATTGGAAATAATGGAGAATGGGGGTCACCTTCTTTGGGGGCTCATAGAATTGGACCCCCTGGTCAAATCATTTTGAAACTGGAGGAGGGTGTTTGAGGATAGGCACCAGATGCTATGCAGAAAATTTGGTGCCTCTACCTCAAAAAACCTGGGTTCAGGTATTCAGCTCAAGGTTGACTCAGACTTCCATCCTTCCGAGGTAAGTAAAATGAGTACCCAGCTAGCTGGGGGGGAAGTGTAGATAACTGGGGAAGGCAATGGCAAACCACTTCATAAAAAGTCTGCCATGAAAATGTCATGATGTGTCGTCACCCCAGAGTCGGAAACGACTTACCCTTGCCTTTTACTTACCTCAAAAAACAGCCCCACCAAGCCCTAGATACCCACTGAGAGATTCTCCATTATACCCCATTGGCACCAGTTTCCATAGGAAATAATGGAGTGCTCAGCAGACATTTACCTCCCCCCTACCCACTTTCTGCTAACCCTGAAGGGGGGGGCTCCAAATCCGGGGATCACCTGCCCCCAACTGGGGATTGGCAATACTATCACTTCAGGGGGCAGAACATTGTTTTAAGCTGTGTCTGTGCTTTTGCCTGGTTTTTAATGGCTTCTTTATTATTGATAGTGCTTATATGGTTGATTTCATTACATCATTTTTAATTTTGTAAGCTGCCTCAAGAACGTCTCGGGAGAAGCAGCATACAAATGTCCTAAATAAATAGATAATACAACAGCTCCATAAGGCACACCAATATTACTATTGGGAACAGAAGATAGATAATTGAATGGATTGTCTAGCCCACTTATGGCAGCAGAGAGATGTGAACTGGGGGCCTCTTGCCTTCTCTTATCTGCCCCAGTTCACACCATAGCAACTTTGCTGTAGGCTAGCACAAATGAATAGATCACAAGCAACATGATTTTTAAAAAGAAATGGATGAGATAATCAATTGACCAAGTACTAGCCAGGAATGAATTCCATAAATAAAGACTCAAGAAGAAGGAAAAAACCCAAGATCATTTGAAAGAGGGGTGGAGGGGAGAAACCCCCCCCCCAAAGTTTAATAAGCGGCAGCAGAAAAGCAGAAAAACACAAAAGCCTGAGAAGGTGATTATACAGAAATCAAAGATGAAAGATAAGTAAGAGCTGGCAAATGGTGCCATCCAAAAATAAACAGAATAAGCTTGAAAGGAATGTGCGATGGGAAGGGAAAGTGGGGCAAGAAACGGTCTCCCACCCACAGGAGAGGGCATTGTTCTCCTCCTTTCAGCCTGTCCACTGTCCGCTCCTTTATTCCTAGGCTGGTTCAGTAACCATGCAATCCTAAAAAGAGACACACTCTTCCAAGTCCATTAAAACTGATGAGCTTTGAAGGGTATAACTGTGTTTAGGATTGCAGTATTAGATACATTTAATAATAATAATATTTCATTTGTATTCCCGCCCTCCTCGCCGAAGCAGGCTCAGGGCGGCTCACAACACAGGCACTTCAACAATTCAAACAATACATATTATAAGTACATACATATTATAACCCAACCATTTATAAAATTAATCATCGTTGTAATTAAAAGCATTCTAGGATTAAATTAATATTTAAAACTTGGTGTTATACATCGTACAGTTTTTCCGTGGCGACAGTATTCATTCAACAGTATGCTGTAAGATCATTAAGTAAAGGCCAGTTGAAAAAGAGCATTCTTGCAGGCCCTGCGGAACTGAGCAAGGCTCCGCAAGGCCCGCACCTCTTCAGGCAGTTGGTTCCACCAGTGGGGGGCTGAGATCGAGAAGGCCCTTTCTCTAGTAACTTTCAGTTTGGCCTCCTTCGGCCCAGGGATTGTCAATAGATTTTGAGAACCAGATCACAGTACTCTCTGAGGAATATATGGGGAGAGACGGTCCCTAAGGTAGGCAGGTCCTTGCCCATATAGGGCTTTAAAGGCAATGACCAGCTCCTTGTACCGAATCCAGTACACTATTGGCAATCAGTGCAGTTCCCGCAGACCCAGCTGATCTCTTCCTTAGCCCAGTTTGTTCTCCAAGGACCTATTGGTTTTATTATTATTTTTTAAAAAGAGCACTTAGAGAACTGTTTTTAAATGTCTGTTCTTCAATGCATTAAAAGAATAAAAAAAAATCTAGAAAGGTGGTTTGATAGTTTGCATTTTATGAATATGTTAGCTGTTGTGGGAATAGATCAAGATGGGTAGCCATGTTAGTCTGTCTGTAGCAGCAGAAAGCTGAAGCTCAAATACTTTGGCCACCAAATGAGAAGAGAGCACTCACTGGATAAGATCCTGATGCTCGGAAAGACAGAAGGCAAAAAAAGAAGGGGATGGCAAAAGATGAGATGGCTGGACAGCGTTACTGATGTAACTTACATGAATTTGAGCAGACTTCAGAGGATGGTGGAAGACAGGAGGGCCTGGCGTGACTTTGTCCATGAGGTCGCAAAGAGTCGGACTCGACTGTACGACTGAACAACAAAGCAGCAGAAAAGAGCAAGAGTCCAGCAGCACCTTACAGATTGATAAAATTTGTGGCAGGGGCGGAGCTTTTGTGAGTCACTGCTCACTTCTTCTAATATAATTAGAATATAACTAGATGACCCTGGGGGTCCCTTCCAACTCTATGATTCTATGAGTCCATCTGGTTTATATATTGGAAAGTGGAGTGATTTCAGATGTCAAATGACATTTGTGGGCAAACGACAATAAAAGATGTGATTGGATTAGGTGTGATATACAGAGAGGTAGTAGGCGTGGAGTAATCAGCATTGGCAGTGAGGCAGATTGTGGCAAGGGCAGTCAAAACGTGTGATAGATATAATATTTTACTTATTTATTTCATTAAGACCCAGCTTTTGTCCCCAATCAGGACCCAAAATGGCTTACATAATTCTCCTCTCCATTTTATTCTAGGATGGTCATCACAGGGGAAATGGTGCCCAAAAGGGGGGGGGCAGAAGCAGTTTCCTGATGTGCTGATGTGACTCCCCATGTGCCCAGAAGTGGCCTCAGCCCATTGCTATAAGATGCTGGGGACACTCTGGCACTTGGCCAAAACTCTATGGTTAAACTAAGTCTCGCAGTCTGGCATTCTGATTACTACACCACACTGGATAAATAATAGAAATATAACTACCAATTATAGGGTTGCCAAGTGTGTGCTGGAAAATACCTGGAGACTTTGGGGGAGAAGGTGGGGTTTGGGGAGGGGCCTCAGCAGGGTCCAATGCCATAGAGTCCACCCTCCAAAGCAGCCATTTTCTCCAGGGGAGTTGATCCCTGCCAGTTGGAGATCAGTTGTAAAAGCGGGAGATCTCCAGGCTACACCTGGAAGCTGGCAACCCTAACTGAACCTCTGGCAACAGATACTTATATAGCATATCCCCAATGCTCTGCCATTGTAATTTGCTAATGATAGAACTTTAACCAAAATTTCATACATTTACCAGGACAGGAGCAGGGGCTTTTCAGTAGTTGCCCGACCTGATAATACAGCATCTGCTTGCCACAGAGGTTTGCCATTCTTCTACACTTTCCTTCTTTCAGAAACTGGGTAAAGACATTTTCCTAGGCCAGCAATTAAATTCAAGAAACTTCTCAGCAGCATATACTTTGTCTACTTAATCCCCAATCTCTTCCCAAGTATCCACAGGGGTATATCAAAGTTACAGAGTTACTGTAATTAAAGAAATAAAGTACCAATGTTCTGACAAGGTTCCTAAGATCCCATAATTGCAAAATCTCCATGGACATAGAGGAAGTGTTTCAAAGTTAAAGTTATTACATTAATTAATAATATGGTTGCATCGCGGTTTCCTCTGATGCAGAATTGCTAGGGCTGCGAGGCATAACCTAGCAACCAGCAACAATCCGGGGGAGGGGGAGGGGGGAGTGTGGCTGTAAACAGTGTGATGTCACTTCTGGGGAAAATCTGGACGTGACAGCTCTCCAGGAATTTCCAGAAACTCCATGATTGAACCATAGCATTTCCAGCAATTCCAAGAGCAGACTGACCTCACTTTTGGGTTGTTCCCCAGAAGTGACGTCACACCATCACTGATGGCTTTTATAAAAAAAATGTTTCCCTCCCACCAGCTGCAGGAGTAGTGGTGGGAAACAGAAGCCAGGGACAGGCTCTCCTGAAAATCCACAGTTTGTGAACATCAAGGATGTCCGAGATCAGAGGTGGCCAAACTGTGGCTTGGGAGCCACATGTGGCTCTTTCACACATACTGTGTGGCTCTCGAAGCCCCCACTGCCCTATTGGGTGGCTTGGAGAAGGCATTTCTCTCTAAATCACTTCTCTAAGCCGAGCCAGCCAGTGGCTTGGAGAATGCATTTGAAGTTGCTTTCTTTCCACATCTCTCTCCCCCATCTATTTGCCTTCCTTCCTTATGGCTCTCAAACATCTGCTGTTCACATCTTGCAGCTCTCAAACATCTGATATGTATTCTAGGTGGCTCTTACATTAAGCAAGTTTGGCCACCCCGGTCTGAGATAGTGGAATAAACAGTGAGTCTTGCTCCGCTGCAGTTTCTGACAGTGGGCGTGGAACTGTGGATTCCTTCCTCCAGGTTTTTCCCCAGCGTCCACATAGAGATTACAATTCATTAAATGAATAAATATTTCCTTTGATCCCACCGGCTCAGCAAAAAGAAACGGCACACCCACACAACCACCCCTCATTGCCTCCATCGTGTACCTAGAAATCACAGTGAGTAACTGTAATGAAAATTGCCAACAGTAATTGAATCTGCACTGTACTAAACAAACGACCATGAAATTCATTTAGGTTGCCAAAAGACTGTTGGAGTGGGGGAACTAAGGTAGTCAAATCTGGGTTGGGAAATTCCTGGAGATTTGGGGATGAGGCTCTCCAAGCCCCACCTGGAAGTTGCAACACTACAGAAAAGAACCATGGACAATTAAAGAAGAACAAATCTATGTCTATTCACAATAGTATATATTAATTATAATTGTGATCCAATAATTTGATACTGTCTCTTTAAATGGCATCATTAATACACTATTGTGAATAGACATTGATTTTTTTCTTCATTAATTGTCCACGGTTCTTTTCTGTAGTGTTGCAGCTTATTCTGCGGACCTCCTATTTGTTTTGTTGTTCCCACCTGGAGGTTGACAAGCCAAGAGAGAACGCTTTGGATTAACCCAATAACAGAAGACAATTCAACCGGAACTGTGGAGAGGTGATCTCTCCTCATCCCCGATTTTTATTTTGCTAAATCTCTCAGACTGGCAATTCAGTGCATGCACTCTGCAAAGCGCTATGATCTCTGCATGACTTGGAACCTTGTAAAGGTCAGGATCCAGAATCACGCACACACAATGTGCCTAGTTTGCTCCTTCAGAGGTTATGGCTGGCAGCGTATAGGGGGTGGGGTCAAGCCCACCAACATGAATGGCCGTGATTCAATTACTCCCCGCCTCCCCATTTCTAGTTTTTACTGGTGTTAATCAGGTTTAACAGATTGGGAGCCTGCTTAATTTGATTTTAATCTCATTGTGACATTTGCTGTCATTGCTTGAATGATACATGTATTCTGGAGCTATCCTAAATAGGTCTTGCTAGGAAGTAAATTCCATTTTATTCATTGAGGCTTAATACCAAGAAAGTGCTCTCTTTCTCTCTTTTAAAAAAAAATTATTTTATCCCAAACAGAAATGAATAAAAATTTACAAAATATATAACAATAGTGGCAAGTCTAGAGAGAAGCAGGGCTTTTTTTTAGCAGGAATGCAGCTTTGCTGGCTTGCTATCAGGGGGTGTGGCCTAATATGCAAAGTTCCTGCTGCGCAAAACAATGGCGATGTCAGGGGGTGTGGCCTAATATGCAAATGAGTTCCTGCTTGGCTTTTTCTATGAAAATGTCCTGGAGAGAAGCATCTATAAAAGGTTTCCAAACTATCTAAAAATATGGTCATGTACAATTGTTATCTATATGCTGCCTGTTCAAATGTCAATAGGTTGTAAAATCCTTAATCCATTGGATTAGTGGAGATGGGCATTTACCTCTCAAGTGTTATAAGTCTTTAACAACAGCATGGAATGCAGGGTCTATTTTTGTTGACCATCTAGGGTTCTCAGGTCCCACCCCCTGCCCCCCCAGCCACCGGAACAGGATGAGATTGTAGAATTGCCTGATCCAGGTTGGGAAACTCCTGGAGATTTGGAGATGGAGCCTGGGGAGGACAAGGGCCTCAGTTGGATACAAAGTCATAGAGCCCCACCATCCAAAGCATCTATTTTCTCCAGGGGAACTGAGTCTGGAGACGAGCTGTAATTCCCAGAGATCCCCAGATCCCACCTGAAGGCTGGCATCCCTATGACCATCAGTTAGTCTCCAGGAGACTGGCAGAAACCAGGGGCAGACTCTCCTGAAAATCCTGGACATCAGACAGTGGAATCAACAGTGAGTTTTTTAGAAGTATGTACGCCTCCTCAACGATCAGTGATTAGTATAAAATTAATACAAGTAATGACTTCTTCCTCAAAAGACCAAATAGCTGGACAGGCCCAGAACATGTTTAAGAGGTGTGTCTTGTAAATTACAATATCAGCAATTAAATAGTTATTTACTTTAAAAGCCCTGGGGTGTCCAGTATACCCTAAACATAATTGTTTGCTGATTATGTCACAGCTTGAGATCCACAGAAACAGCTGGCATAAAATTTAGGGCTATATGCTATTGCTTTGACAAATTAGGGTGATATAATGCCTTATTCCATTCACTTCTGAGACTTTACATATCATATTGATTAATCAGCATCAAATATTTATAACCAAACAATGTAGGCCTGTTTTTCTGCCTGGATTCAATGTTCTAAGGACCGCAGCCCTAGTGTGGAAGATCTATTTCAGTTTACTTACCTTTTAGTGTTTTAAAGCCATTTGTTTTATTTATTTAAGCTATTTATAGTCCACCTTTCTCTTAGAGACTCAAGGTGGATTATGCATAGCGGCCCAGTACCATTGATAAAAGGGGCATTCAATAACCACTGCTATAGGGTTTCTAAAGGCTGGGACCATCAAAAGAACTGAAGGGCATGACACATTAAGAAGTACAGAAATTACATAAATAGCATCCTACTCACAATAAATTATACAAGGCAATAGAGAACACAGACCCTAATTGTTTATCCAAGAAAGTTTTTAAAACCATCTTGTACAACCATCTTTCTGCCTGTGCAGAAAAGGCCATTTGAATAGCTCAATTTTGCATAGTTTGTAGAAAGAGTTCTCAGGTCCCTCCTGGCCACTGGCAGAAAATGGGAAGGTAGGGTTGCCAGGTCCAGATTGGAAAATTTATGGAAATTTGGGAGTAGAGCCTGAGGAGCACAAGAGCCTCAGTGGGGTATAGTGTCATAGAGTTCACCCCAAAGCACAGGTGTCAAACATATGGTCTAGGGGCCAAATCAGGCTCTCAGAGGGCTCCTATCTGGCCCGCAAGCAACTGGCTGTCATCTGTTTCCTTCTCGCTTGCTTCCTTCTGCATCACAGCTTGCTTTGCCAGACTTGCTTAATTACACAGGAGCTACAAGGCAAAACCTCTATTTTCTCCATTGGCTGAGGCTCCTCCCTTGAGGAGGAAAGGGAGAGAAATAGCTTGCTTTGCTAGGCTCTCTCAATCGCACAGCAGACCTACTGAGCCAAGCCTCTCTTCCTTCTGTTGGCTGAGGCTCCTACCCCTCCTGGCCCCCTACGGAAGGAAGGAAAGCGCAGAGCTTCCTTTGCCCTCTGGATCACACAGGAGAGATACAAAGAAAGCACCTTTAAGACCAAGGCATGTTAATGTTTTAATCATGTCTTAAGTTTTTAAAAAATCTTTAATTGTGTTTGTCTGTGTCCTTTATAAAGTTTATATCTCTGCTACCTGGCATTATATTTTATGACACACATGGCCTGGCCCGACAAGGTCTCATTTATGTCAGTTCTGGACCTCATAACAAATGAGTTTGACACCCTGGGCCCTGCTCCAAAGCATCCATTTTCTCCAGGAGGACTAATCTCTGTAGTCTGGAGTTCAACTGTAATTCCAGAGGATCCCCAGGTCCCATCTGGAGGCTGGCATCTGTATTTGTAGAAAACCATGAAAGTGGGAGCAATACTGTTTATTAAAGAAATTTATTTTTATCAGCAAACTATTGTGAGAGCCTGCTTGGTGTAAAAGCAGTATAGAAATATTATAAGTAAAGAAATAAATCTTGACCTAAATTTGCCAACTTCCAGGTGGCACCTGGAGATCTCCTGTTATTATAATTGAACTCCAGGCAATGAAGATCAGTTGTTCCCTTGGAGAAAATGGCTGCTTTGGAGGGTGGACTCTATGGCAATATACCCTACTGAGGTCCCTCTCCTCCCCAAGTCCCACCCTTCCCAGGCTCCAATCCCAAAATCTCCAAGTATTTCCCCATCCAGAGTTTGCAACCTTCTCTTGACCTCCAAACGCATCCTCTGACGCGCTACAAGATTAGGATCCCACTTGAGTCCATATATAGGACAGGCCAAGAAGCAAAGTGCATTGCTGCCTCGCATCCCAACCCAAATCCTCCCCGTGTCAGCTCAGGCAATGATCCCTCGATCACCGACGCCTGCCTTAGAGAACATCTCATTCATTTCATTTTTCAGAAATGGACTTATCTCTGCCTGGCATATTAGTTGGGCATCTGAGTCTTGAAAGACGTGCGTCACTGGCTTTTTCCGCGAAAATTGCATCTGTCAGGATTATCTGACTTGGCTAGTATCCCACAAAGCGAAAGCTTCATACGCCAGCTTCAATGAGCTACAACCATTTTCTTTGTTTACTTTCCGTTGAGGGGGGGGGGGACTCTGACAAGCTACAGATTAAGAAGCCATTGATTTTCAATGTTCCGCCTTTTTGCAAAGGATGTGGTTGGCTGCTGCTGTTTGCTCTGATTCCATATGGGGTACCATATGCTTCCAGAGGAATCTGCACTGCAGTCAGGCTTGGAAGTGGCCTCTGCTTTTGTGTTTTGTTTTCCAGATGATGAAGATATAAGCATTAGTGAGCGCTTTGAAATGTAAACTATTTGCATCATGTTTTGGCAGAACCCATGAGCAGTTTGCATTTAACCTTCCAGTGATCATCTCCACGAAATTAGATGGATATGAACGAGAGCCACAATGTTCCAGGTGGGTGGACACGTTGGTCTGAAGCAGCAGAACAAAGCTGGAGTCCAGGGGCATCTTTAAATCCAACTAAGTTCAACTCAAGGTGTGAGCTTCCATGCTCATGCACACTTCTTCAGATACAGACAGTGAAACAAAATTTCCTCAACCATTACATTCTTTATTTATTTCATGGGATTTCCATCCCGCCCAGGGCTGGCCCTAGATTGTCTGGAACCCTAGGCAAGGCTAACTCCTGGCACCCCCTGTCCCCACCCTGATAACGATGCTGAGTCACATGGGGGGTGCCCAATTCATCACTCCCAGAGGTTGGCGCCCTAGGCAATCACCTAGTATGCCTAGTGGCAGTGCTGGCCGGCCCTGATCCCGCCCAGTCCTGTAAATGGGCTCAGTGGGTCTCTCATATAGGAATGGGGGGGGGGTCAGTTGTCAGGAAGGGCTAGTTAGAGTCAGGCCTTTTTTAATAGACAAAGTCCAGCAGGAACTCATTTGCTTATTAGGCCACGCCCCCTGATGCCAAGCCAGCTGGAACTGCATTCCTACTAAAAAAAAAAGCCCTGGTTAAAGTCAAGATACATAAGTAACTGGGTGATTATACCTGAGATTGGATTAAGGCAGTTGGTAAGATCTGTGAATGGCCATAAATTAGCATACAAATTTGTTAACTCATGTATTTGTATGCTAATTTATGGCTCTTCACAGATTTGACTAACTGCCTTAATGCAATCTCAGCTATACTCACTCAGTTATTATGCATCTTGAGTCTAACTAACCCTTCCTGGTAACTAAACCCCCCTTCCTATATGTAATAGTTGAGGAAATTCTGTTTCATTGTATCTGAAGAAGTCTGCTTGCAAACCAAAGCTTATACCTCGATTAAAACTTTGTTGGTCTTAAAGGTGCCCCTGGACTCAAACTTTGTTCAGCCACAATGTTTGATCAAATGAAAAACTTTTGGCTCTACTAAAAATGTGCCCCCAATTAATCAGGGGACAGATTTCTCCCAAATTAGTTTAAATACAAAACTTGCAAACATGCAGTGGTTAGTACGATTTTAGAAGATGCTGATATTATAGTACTAGTGCTGGACCACTTCGACCCGCTCAGCCTGGAGGAAGTCGACAGAATCCTCTCTGCTGCCCGCCCGACAACATGCGATCTGGACCCTTGCCCCTCTTGGCTGATTAAATCTTGCCAAGGGGAACTTAGATGTCCTTTACGGGACATCATAAATAGATCCCTCTTAGAGGGGCATTTTCCAACACCTCTGAAAGAGGCTTTGGCCCTCTCTTGAAAAAAGCTACAGCAGACCCGGCCGAATTGGCGAACTATCGTCCGGTGTCTAATTTACCGTTTCTAGGTAAAATTATTGAGAGGGCCGTGGCGTTGCAGCTACAGGGGTTTCTGGATGACGCTTCTGTCCTAGACCCATGTCAGTCTGGCTTCCGGCCGGGCCATGGGACGGAGACGGTGTTGGTCGCCTTAGTGGATGACCTCCAACGGCAACTGGATCGAGGCGGCGTTGCGGTGCTGATGCTTTTAGATCTGTCGGCTGCATTTGATACAGTCGACCATTGGCTACTGACGCGCCGCCTCGCCGACATTGGGGTTGAGGGGTCAGCCTTGCAATGGCTTTCCTCCTTTCTCCTAGGTCGGGGACAGAGGGTGGCTATTGGGAGTGAGCGGTCCCGGAGGCGCACACTAGATTGTGGGGTGCCTCAGGGAGCAGTGCTCTCCCCGATGTTGTTTAACATCTATATGCGCCCCCTTGCCCAGATTGCCCGGCGGTTTGGGCTGGGTTGCCATCAATATGCAGATGACACCCAGCTCTATCTACTAATGGACGGCTGGCCCAACCCCGCTCCAGGGAACCTCGACCGGGCCTTACAGGCTGTTGCGACATGGCTCAGGCTGAGCGGGCTGAAGTTGAACCCGGCGAAGACAGAGGTCCTGTGTGTGGGTCGCGGCGCTCCAGGAAGGGAAATAGCTCTCCCGGCCTTCGATGGTGCGCCATTGAAAGCAGCGCGCCAGGTAAAGAGCCTGGGTGTTTTACTGGAGCCTTCATTATCAATGGAGGCCCAGATAGCAGCCACTGCCAAGTCAGCATTCTTCCATCTGAAGCGGGCAAGGCAGTTGGCCCCTTTCCTTGAGCGCCGGGACCTCGCAACAGTGATCCATGCAACGGTCACCTCAAGATTAGACTACTGTAATGCCCTCTACTTGGGGCTACCTCTGTGCTGGACCCGGGGACTACAGCTAGTGCAGAACGCGGCGGCCAGGCTGTTGTTGGGACTCCCGAAACGGGAACATATACGGCCGGGGCTACGTGAACTGCACTGGCTGCCGATCATATACCGGGTCCAGTACAAAGTGCTGGTCATTACCTTTAAAGCCTTATATGGCTGAGGACCTGCCTACCTGAGGGACCGTCTTTCCCCATATGAACCCCAGATAGCACTGAGGTCAACTGGGAAAAACCTAATGACTATCCCTGGGCCGAAGGAGATTAAATATCAGAACACTAGAGCACGGGCCTTTTCGATCGCGGCCCCTACCCTGTGGAACCGACTCCCCGAGGAGGTGCGGGCCCTGCGGAACCTCGATCAGTTCCGCAGGGCCTGCAGGACCACCCTTTTTAAACTCGCACACTCGGACTGCTAGGAAGGTCGGTAATTAAGAATCCGCCAATGCGGTCTAAAGATCTATACCGCTGTATAATTGCATTTATTGGACTGGTTTTAATTTTAAGTTTAATGTTTTAATGTTTATATTGTTAATCTAAAGTTTTTATTTATTATTGTATGTTTTATAGAATGTTGTTAGCCGCCCTGAGCCTGCCAAGGTGGGGGAGGGCGGGATATAAATGAAATTAATAATAAAAAAATAATAAAATACTAAGCACTAGACTTTGATCAGCAAAACTTGGGTTCCAATCTCCACACCAGTGTCCCCCAGTGTGGTACCTGAAGGCATTATGATGCCTGCTGACATCTTTTCTGGTGTCCACCAAGTGTTTTTAGCAAGTGAGTGGGGCTAAATGGTGCTTTTGCCCAGTACGACTTATGACTGGCTATTAGAGATTTGATTGGCACCGCAAATTTTTAAGAATGTTGCTTTGGCAGCAGCTGCCACCACAACATGTGTGGCTGAAGATAAGCTGTGGCAGCCATTTTGTGGCTGGCTCCACCTCCTGCGGCAGTCGTTTTGTGGCTATGGCCACAATGCTGGGTTGGAATTCCAAAAGTGCCCGCAGGCTCAGAAAGGCTGGGGAGCCCTGCCCTACTCATTCATGAAGCTTGCTGTAACCTTGGCTATCTGTCAATGCAACCTATATCATAGGATAGTTAGGCAGCTAAAGAATTAAGCATTTTTACCCTGCTTTCCTCCCCACTGGGAAGAGTGAAAGAACTGTTCATATGCCACTCTGAGTTTACTGGAGGAAAGTAGAGTTACCAATTCAAGGTTGGAAAATTTCTGGGGATTTGGAGGCAGGGCCGGCATGGAAGTAGGTGGGGTAGGCGGCTGCCTAGGGTGTTACACTGCCTGGGTGCGCCACCAGGTGCCCCCTTACTCCCCTTGCCCCTTCCTGGAAAGGCACAGTTTGGCCACTGCACTCTTCGGAGGCTTCCTTAGAAACCTCCAAAGAGCAGTGTTTTAGCGACGCACGGCTGCGTTCGGGTTGAAAGTAGTCAAGTGGTGCCTTCAACCCAAAACCGCTAAAACACTGCTAAAATACCGTTGCCAGGCACCGTTAAAACACCAAGTAAGCCTCTGAAGAGCGTAACGCAGGGGGAAAGCAGCAGCGTGGCAGCACTCTTGTATGCTGCCCATCACTCTCTCCCCCACACACTTGCTGCCCTGCACGATGACATCACTAAAGTTTGTTGGAGCTTGTGGGGGGGGGACGTGGCGTAGGGGTCTGCCTGGAGTGGCAGAACCCCTAGAGCCAGGCCTGTTTGGAGGTAGGCTCTTGGGAGGGCAAGGTTTGGGGAGTGGAGGGACCTCAGCAGGGATGATGCTACACAGTCCACTCTCCAAAGCAGCCAGGGGAACTAATCGCTGTAGTAAACCCAGGAGATTATGAGACCTCACTAAACAGAGAATCATACAGAGATACAGTGGGCAGCCTCCTCTGTGTACAGAGTCTTTGGGGCTCACATAATCTTTCTTGTTTATTTCTTGTACCACCCCTCCAACTTGCTCATGGTCCTGGTACATCATTTGGGGATCACAGCTCTAACAATCTTTGAGAAAGGACATTTGTATTACGAGACAAAGTTTTATTTCCAAAGCCAGCATATGTTTATGGATGTCTAAATGAACCCCCAACAGAAGCAAAATGCAGCAGCCAGGACCCTGACAGGGGTCTACTGCAAAAGACAGCCAGTGTGATGTAGTAATTACATTGTCAGATTAGGATCTGGGAGACCAAAATTCAAATCCCCATTCTGCCATGGAAGCTTCCTGGGTGACTTTGGGCCAGTCACACAACTCAGCCTAAGTAAACCACTTTGGGCCCCCACTGAAGAGAAGGGCAGGGTATAAGCAAAGTAAATCAATAAACAAATATAACATATGAAATTGGGGCTTTGGCAGCTTTGCTGTCTCTCAATTAGTTTCTAATTCAAATTCTTGATTTTGACCTTGAACAAAACTAAGGGGCTGGCTACCAAATACTCAAAAGACCATTTCCACACACTTATGAGCTTGTTGGGTTTATAGACTGCCAAGCAGGCTTTGATGCATGATCACATCCTGGGGCCCCATTGGTGTGAAGTAGGGATGCCAACCTCTAGCCTGCTTCGGCGGGGAGGGTGCGATACAAATCAAATCGAATAAATAAATAAAATAAATAAATAGGTGGGGCCTGGAGATCTCCTGGAATTACAATTGATCTCTGAACTAGTGAAGTCAGTGTCCCTGGAGAAAATGGCTGCTTTGGTGAGTCAATTCTGTGGCATTCTTCCCTGCTGAGGCCTGTCCCTTCTCCCAAACTGTGCCCTTTCTAGACTCCACCCACAAAATCTCCAGGAATTTCCCAACCCAGAGTTGGCAGCTGTTGTGTATGCAGACTCAAGTGAAGACTGAATAGGGTGTTCCTGCCTGGCTCATTGGAGCCATAAGAATGGAGCTTGGGGGCTTGGGAACAATGGGCAGCAAGATCCAAATCCCTGCTGCCTTGCACCAATCAAGGCCCCTGCTGGTTTGAATGACCCAATAACATGCTTGCGCAGGAACCCTGAGTTGTATATAGTTGACCTCGTTGATCCAGTTCCTCAGTCTTGAGTGCAGCCCTATACTATGCTGTACCTAATAAAGAGCTGATGATCACTATCACTTTGTCTCCTCAGTGCATTGAACCCATTATATTATAGCAGCCCTAGATGGGGAAGGGATGGGACAGCCCTCATCCAAGCTATGGAAGCCTCTGTTCTAGAGGAGATACCTTTTGCATCAGCTTAGTAAACCTTCTAAAGAGCCCCGTGGCACAGAGTGGTAAAGCCGCAGTACTGCAGTCGGAGCCCTCTGCTCACGACCTGAGTTCAATTCCAGCGGAAGCTGATTCAAGTAGCTGGCTCGAGGTTGACTCGGCCTTTCATCCTTCTGAGGTTGGTAAAATGAGTACCCAACTTGCTGGGGGGGGGGAAGTGTAATGACCAGGGAAGGCAATGACAAACCACCCCGTAAAAAGGTCTGCCATGAAAACGTTGTGAAAGCAGCGTCACCCCAGAGTCGGAAACGACTGGTGCTTGCGCAGGTGACCTTTCCTTTCCTTAGTAAACCTTCTGGCATAGACTGGATGTGGCCCTCCCTTGTTCCAGTCAGACTTTGATAGTCACTGCTTGTTGTTGTTGGAGGGGGGTGGCTTTTGACTGTTTTATTTGGTTTGGGGCTGACAGATGATTGATCTTGCAGTTTGTTATTGCATGATTAATATTTCTTGTTAACTCCTTGGACTTCTTTTTTTCCTGAACAAAAGGCAAGGGGGATGTAAATTGACCAAATAAATCCATCAGTCTCATGACCACATTATGAGGTTGATGCCTCCAATGGCTCCTGTACCAGCCGGCAATTCCCTTCATTAGCAAATACTGGGCCCAGTGAATATGGTTGAAAAAGACTCTGAGCCCTCCCTCCCCTCTCTCCTCACAAGGGTCATTTGCAGATGCCCTCGGTCGCTCCTGGAGATTATAAACGAGGTCAGAATACAGGCCCCCCAGAAGCAGGCCACAATGGCCTCTTAGCCTACAAGGAAGGCACTGAGACTCCTTTGGATACAGCTGGGGAATGCTAATGAAACAATTCCATCCTTTCTGAGGCAGAGACTCTCCCGCTTCGCTGAAAAATCACTGTCATCAGCCTCCGCTGCTTCTAACAAAGCGGTCCCTGGGGGCTATTTTGGGTTTGTTGTTGTGTCAATAAAAATAATTCATGCCCCTGATTCCATTTTTAGGGCAGTGCTTTTCAGGCTCATGAGTCCCCCTCTCCTGCAACACTCCCTAAACCACTAATGGAGGAAAAATTGCCTTCTGTTTGAGGCTGCTTGTAGTGACCCTCTGGCGGCACCGAGACTCTGCAGTCTTCTACGGTTTGGACAAATTTCTTTACTCAAGACGGACAGGGTGCTGGTCTTTCAGCCCCCTCCCCACCACCACAGCAGCTACAAACAGAAACCTGCGTAAAGAATGCAGAAGTCCAATAGAACAAAGAGTTCGAGTCCACCGTGGAACCTTTAAGACCAACAAAGTTTTATTTAAAGTAATGAGCTTTTGTGTGCACTTCTTCAGATACAGCGAATGGAAGTTACCAGTCCATACATATAGCTAGAGTAGCAAATTAGCATACAACATAATAAAAGATGTTTATTCCAAACACAAATAACAAGCTAAGTTTATATGGTCACCATTTGTTTGGATTTATTTTTTTTGGGGGGGGGGGTCATAGTGAAGCAAATAAATCATCGTTGGTGCCACTGGGCTCAAACTTTGTTCTTCCACTTCAGACCAACACGGCTACCCACCTGAATGGAAGACCAGTGTTATAGGAATGCAGGGACAGGTTGGTCATCAAGGGCACCAGGGAAAGTCTCAGTGGGCTGATGACCTGGGTGGCCAATTCCCCTCCCCTTGGGCCATCCCAGCCCCAAGTGAGGGAGGGCCCATACCACTGCTGCAAGCAAGTCTGGGGGAAGAAGAAGCAAGGTGGGAAGAAGACTGCAGATTTATACCCTGCCCTTCTCTCTGAATCAGAGTCTCACAGCAGCTTACAGTCTCCTTCACCTTCCCCCCCACACACACAACAGACACCCTGTGAGGTGGGTGGGGCTGAGAGAGCTCTCACACAAGCTGCCCTTTCAAAGACAACTCTTGCGAGAGCTACGGCTAACCCAAGGCCATTCCAGCAGCTGCAAGTGGAGGTGTGGGGAATCAAACCCGGTTCTCCCAGATAAGAGACTGTACACTTAACCACTACACCAAACTGGCTCTCCAGGCCTCTACTCTTCCTCCCTCTCCCTCTGTTGGGGGCAGGGATATTTTGCCTCCCATCCAGCATCTGTATTAACAGGTTGGATCTAGCTAACATTTTCACTCAATCTCACCCAGTTCCCCTCCTTGCTACAGCCCCCATTCCCACATGGATATTGTCCATGTAGGCAGGGCTTTTTTTGTAGCAGGAACTCCTTTGCATATTAGGCCACACCCCCTGGTGTAGACAGTTCTACTGGAGCTTCCAGTAGGCCCTGTATTAAGGGCCATGTGAGCTCTTGGAGGATTCATCAGTGGTGTGTGGCCTGATATGCAAAGGAGTTTCCACTACAAAAAAGAAAAAACCCTATATGTAGATCCCACAATCCCATTTTTCATCAGTGATCAGACAAGACCCTTCTTTCCTTTTTTCACCAGCAGATAAACTGCGTGGATCCATCCTAGGGTTGCCAGCCTCCAGGTGGGGCCTGGAGATTTCTTGCTTTTACAACTGTTCTCCAGAAGGCAGAGATCAGCTCCCCTGGATAAAATGGCTGCTTTGAAGGTTGGACTCTATGGCATTGTACCATGCTGAGGCCCCTCCCATCCCCAAACCACACCCTCTCCCCCAAAGTCTCCAGGTATTTTCCAACACAGACCTGACAATCCTAATCCAACCCCTAATGCTGCCAATTTTTTCCTGAGCCCCATTCAAAATGCTAAATGGCTTGGGTCCAGAGTCTCTGAGGGAATACATATATCCATGGGAACCTTTTGTAGGATTGCCAATGCCAACCTACAGGTGGGGCCTGGAGATCTCTCAAAACTACTATTGCTTCAAGACAATAGAGAACAGTTCTCTTGGGAAAAAAGGCTAATACTCTGATCTGATTGTGGATTGGCCTGACCTGGATTTATTTATTAGTTATTTTACCCATGCCCCCCATCACCACCAAACGACACAATGCAAAACAAAATATATTGGGTTGGATCCAGACACCTTTTGTCCCCAGTCTCACACAACTACAATCCACATGGCTTTTGGATATAATCCCCAACATACCCTTTTTGCAGAGCCCCAGTTTCCTTCTCCACAAGTAAAAAAAGTGGTTGTTTGGATTTCAGCCAACATGTGGTTGGATGGATTTGACCCGAAACAAGAAACACAATACACAAGAAATGTACTCTTAGATCCTGCCCAGAAACTAGTCCTTTCAAATTCAAATCTTACACATCCTCAAGGCTTTTTTTTTTAAAGCAGGAACACACAGGAATGTAGTTCCGGCTGGCTTGGCATCAGAGGGTGTGGCTTAATATGCAAATAAGTTCCTGCTGGACTTTTCCCTACAAAAAAGCCCTGTGTGGAACAATGGTGATGTTGGGGTGTGTGGCCTAATATGCAAATGAATTCCTGCTGGGCTTTTTAAAAAACAAAAATGCCCAGTACATTCTTTATTTAAGTCTTGTATGCACTCCTCTAAACATTACACAATTGAGAATCCATGTCTCTCAAATATTTAGTTTTTGACATGCAATAATCTAGTGGTCCCCATTTAGAGTGAAAGGCAACAGAATCAAGTGTTTGTGTTTAAATACACTTTGATTTTCCTACAGGGATCCTCCCAGCTGCTCCTCATTTTAATATATGCAAATTCAGAACTGCCTGTTGCCTAGCATTGAGGCTGAGCAAAAGAAAACCCCCAGCTGAGCAGGGAATGGAAATGGCAATGCCTCCTTAAAACTGGCCAGGTGGTAACTCAGCTGCAGTTTTCCCACTCAAGTCTGCTTATCAGCCACTGGAGCCAAGCAAACGTCTATTTAAACATTTGCTAACATTCTGCAGACATAAATGAAAATTTCATAGCTAACACAGAGTGGGGGGAGGAGAACATAGGGTTGCCAGATCCGACTCAAAAAATTTCTGGGGACTTTGGGGGGTGGAGCCAGGAGCAAGGGTGTGATAAGCATGATTGAACTGAAGGGACTTCTGGCAACCACATTTAAAGGGACCATATTCATTTTAAATTCCTTCCCTCCATTTGGAAATAATGAAGGATGCAATACAGCCTTTGCCTTTTCCTTGACTGCAGCGACTAGTCCTTTAACAAAGTCCAGGTTCTCATATCATCCTCAGGAAATAATTCAAAAAATGTTACTCTAGGCTACATGCCTCCAAAGTATTTTGCTGTTGAACCCTTGAAGATCCAACAATTGTTAAAGTATTTTGCTGTTGAACCCTTGAAGATCCAACAATTGTTAAAGGAGTCCAAACTATCCAGATGAGAGAATATGGGACTGCACTTCTAGGACTTTGCCACGGTTTCAATTCAGCCTGATCTCTTTAAAGCTGCTTCACAGAGCCACAGTACACACATTTTCAGGTTCAGATCAACACAGGAGATGCATAGTTTCTGTTTCCAGCTCTATGCATCTACTATGTTGCTCTGAACCTGAAAATTTATGTGCTGTGGCTTCGTGAACTTCATCAGGGTGCAATGCCATAGAGTCCACACTTGAAAGCAGTCATTTTCTCCAGGGGAACTGACCTTTGTTCTCTGGAGATCAACTGAAATAGTGGGAGACCTCCAGGTGCTACTTGAAGGTTTATAGCCCTACAACTATTTTCCCAATCCAAAAAAGTCTTCCCCCAGTCTATATTAAAACCCAGCAGGGAGAGGCGCTATGTAGGTACTTGTCCTTTCCCCCCATCTCCAGGAAGGCCATTTTGGATTAGATAGTAGGATTACCATTTGCCTGCTACCAGGAGGGAATCCCTGCCCCCTTCTAGCACTCATTGGGGCAAGAGAGGAAGAATGAGGGTACAAAACTGCAATCTTCTGACGCTGTGACATCGTGCCTGGAAGTGATGTCACTGCATCATGGGATGAAATAGGGCTCACCCCCCAATCCATGGTGTTTTTCATCACAGAAGAGTGCCCCCCCCCCTTTCCCAGGCACTGCGCCCATATCAGAGGGGGGACAGCAGATTTTTAGGACCAAGAAATACATCTGGAGTTCCAGTCAATGAAACTGAACATCACATGTAGTTTTGTGTTGTCATCGTAAGATTTAAATATAAACTGTGGAACTAGAATTGATCAGCAAATCTTATTGTATGCAAATTGGATTTAATTGGGATTATGGGTTTCCTTCCCAGTGGAAAGAGAAATTAAAATGTCAAAGCTAGAAAAGATAGCCTTATTATCAGGGCCTACTGAAGTGAATGGAAGCTCCATTTTTGCCACGGAGTAGAGCTCTGTACTGAAATGCCATGGATGCTTGAAATGTGTGGTCTTTTGTCCTTACAGTTTACAAAAGAAGAAGAAGCAAAACTCTACCCATGCGTGTGTATACCTCTGCCAAGTAAAGATGAAATAGCCTCAGCTTCACAAATATTTATGCCATGGTAAATCTGTTGGCTTTTAAGGTGCCACAAGACTTTTTTTATTGCTTTAAATGTAAGATGAAGGTTAATAATTTAAAAACAGTGTAACACATAGCGAGGAGCAATTGGAATGCAAGGAAGCTTTTAGCCCCCTCTCCTCAAATGAAAGCTGAATATTAACTTTTTTTAAAAAATACAGCCTGTCTGAAAGCCAAGGGAGGGGAACCTACAGGATTACAAAGAACTGAAAGGAAGCATTTACTTTCCCTAAAAGGAACTGCAGGGTGGCTGAGGGAGGAGCACCCCTCTTAGACTTGTCACCTGCAGCCAGTCTAGGAATGGGGGCAGCAGAGAGAAGCTCTGCTTTCACAGTGGTGTGGGGCATCTTGCGGCTACCCTCCCCCTTTCAGCCCTTTAAAGCGCTCATTCTCTTTCCCAGTTCAACCATGCTGTGGCATTACAGTGCAGCTGGGCGGGGTTGGGGCCTTGGGCTGCTGCCGGCACACCCTCAGAAAATGCCAGGAGATTTTGAGGGTGATGGAAGGGTAGAGTTGGGGTGGGGTGGGGGGATATGGTATCACTTCAGGACAATGCTCTTGGAATTTCTCCTAATCGCTACTGTAAAGACAATGGGGAACTTCCTAGACTATGGATTTTCCTTTTTTTCTCTCCCCCTCTTCAAGTTTCCAAGGACAGGAGATTGGGGCCAAGAGTAGGGGTTTATCCACCATAGGCAGGCAACAGGGCTGGATCCAGGGGGCGGGGCAGAGGGGGTGCTTGCTCCAGGAGCCACTGGGGCATGCTGAATTGGACGTCCCCCTCCCAGGGTGGGAGGGGTGAGAAAGACTGACCCCATGGCTTCCCTCCCATTTAAAGAACTCGCTGGCAAGATGGCTTTGCACAATGCGGAGAGGCGGCAAAGGCAGCCCCATGGCTCCCTCCCCCCCCCTTTTAAACACCCCAGCAGGGGGGTTAAATGGGGGGGAGTCAGATTACCTGTGGCTCCCCCCTGTTTTTTTAATTGGGGGTACCATTTGTTGGTTTTGACCCCACTCAAAAAATAAATAAATAAATCTGGCCCTAGCAGGCAAAGCAAATGGCAACTGTATGGGAAGGGCTGTGAGTAATCATCACTGATCTGTACTCTGGGGAATTTGTGACAGAGGAAAGAGGGAAGAGCGGAGGGGGGGGGGGGGTCAAAGCGGCAATTGGTGAGAGAATGGGTGTCTGCAGACCCAGTTATCAATAATTCCCCCCCACACTTGCTGTGCTGTTACAACGGGTGCATGTTCACATACACATTTCCAGTGTAGATACCACACACGTCCAGTGGACCGCGGACTGATTAAACACAAGGCTACAATCTTCTGAATTGTTCTTCACATCCTTAAGCAGAATAAGTGACTGTACACCAGTTGTTCAACTTCCCTGCAAAGGAAAATATCTGTCTCTTTGCTTCCTGGGGTTGTTCTCCCTCCCTCCCCTTTTTTTTTGAGTAATTATACAGCCGTTTTCTCCCCAGCTCAAGTAGGGCTGTTGATTCAGAAGGTGCAGTGCAAATGAGTATATTGTTTGCACCAACTGCTTGCTTAAAACCTTTTGTTTCCAAGGCACAGAACAATGGGGCGTTGCAGTAATTATCCGCCAAGATCTCATCTCAGCACAATGTTGGGTAACATGCAATGGTAAAAACAGCAATCAACTAATTTGGGGGCTGTTCAACTGAAGTTGGGCTGGTTCCCACATGCCGGGCTTGTCACTTGAGAACCATGACATCAAGGGATGACTTGCAAATGCAATGAGCCATCCCAGGTCTATCTGTCGTGACCAGGGCTCACTTTCTAGCAGGGACTCCTTTGCATATTAGGCCATGCACCCCTGATGTAGCCAATCCTCTTAGAGCTTACAGTAGGCCCTGTACTAAGAGCCCTGTAAGCTCTTGGAGGATTGGCTACATCAGGGGGATGTGGCCTAATATGCAAAGGAGCTCCTGCTAGAAAGTGAGCCCTACAGAAAATGCATGTCTGCATGCTTGTTTATTGCCTTTTAATCACATCGGAGAAGTGGGCTATGGCTCACTGGAAATTCATCTGCTTTGCATGCAGCAAGTCCCCAGTCCAGTCTCCAGCATGGCCAGTTAAAAAGGATCAAGCAGGAGGTGATGTGAAAGACTTCGACCTGAGACTCTGGAGAGCTGCGGCTAGTCAAAGCAAACAACAGTGACTTTGACAGAGCAAGGCAGCTTCGTGTGTTCAAAGCATCTTACTGTACAGACAGCATATTTTTCCACTCCTCTGTTCAGGGTTACACTATAATTAATGCAGAGAGTGTCACACCCACCCACTCCAGTGGGTCAATATGTACAGTGCAGTCTGCAAAACATCGTGGGCATTTTCCTAAATGAACAGAACATCTTCTTGTCATTTTTACAACAGCCTTGTAAAGCTAGCCAGTCTTATTCTTCTATTGCAGATGACAGGCTGAGGCAGATAGAGGCTTGCATAAAGCTATACCTAGGGAGTTCAGGGCAGATTCAGACATTCAGACTGGGGGTCTTCCAGCTCACATTGACTTTGCTCGGGTGAAGCTATTGGTCACCACGTTTGAATAGGCTGTGCAGATGTTTTTGTTTTTTATTTATTTATTTTAAAAAAATGATTCTATGGCAGCAGCTGCCACCATAACACAAGGATCTTCATGGTAGGGTTGCCAGTCCCTCAGTCTGAGTGAGGTTTTCCCCAATTTTGGGGGCTCTAATCCTCTGCTGGCCAGCTGGCTGGCGGGGAAGGCTCCACTTCCAAATGGCTCCCTCCTGACAATGTCAGGAAATTATATCATCACTCCAGAGACATTGCGCAAGTATGGTCTAGCATTTTGGTCAAATTTGTCCAAAATGCTAGAGTGTTCATGCGCGACATGCCTGGCGTTATGATGTCACTTCTGGGTGATGTTGTGGTGCACACATAAAGCACACACATAGGAATATCCTGGAATGAACCTGGGAGCCTCCCCTCCCTCGCTGGGTGCCAAGTAAGACATGGCAACCTTACTTCATGGTACAACTGAAGGCTTCGCCAACTGCATAAGAGCCCCATGGTATACTGTGTTAAAGCTGCAGTACTGCAGCCCTAAGCTCTGCTCACGACCTGAGTTCGATCCCTAGTGGAAGCTGGGTTTTCAGGTAGCCAGCTCGAGGTTGACTCCGCCTTTCATCCTTCCGAGGTCAGTAAAATGAGTACCCAGCTTGCTGGGGGGGAAATGTAGATGACTCAGGAAGGCAATGGCAAACTACCCTGTAAAAAATCTGCCGTGAAAACAACATCACCCCAGAGTTGGAAATGACTGGTGCTTGCACAGGGGACCTTTCCTTTCCTTGCCTCCTGCAGCAGCCATTTTGTGGTTGCTCTCACCACCTTATGGACATATTCCGAAGATGTCCACAGCAAAACTTGGCAAATGCCAGAGTCCTCCAGCAACATGCTGACATCACTTCTGGGTGCATGAGGAGTGATGTCACCATGTTAGGATGCTGTAGATGTCCCCCCATTTTGGAGCCATTTTGCCCTTGCCAGCACCAGCGGGGGCCTGGAAAACCTGTGGCCCACCCTCGCTCAGTTGAACTTCACCATGGGATGGGACATGCCCATCACCACATGCCCAGCCTCACCACAGCAAGGGATCAACCTGCCCAGTTTCACCCCACCCAGCCAGCCAGCTTGGGCAGGCACTTCCTGCTCAGAGCTGACTGGGTAGGCTCTTTTTCCCTCTTTGGAATAACAATGCCAAAGCAATCCAAGGGGTGGGCTACTTTTTCAGGGCTGTTTCCTCCCCCAATCCACCCCTGCTTCCTAAAAAATATAGGCAGAAAAGCCCGAGGTGTTGCACAAGATTTGTGCAACCAAAACTGTGCCACCTTTGGTTACGCTTCCATTTGCACATTCCTGTATTTAAGTCTCTAATTTGCCATCTCAAGCCTCAGAAACACTACCCCATCGCACCTCAGCTTTTAGAGCAAAAAAGAATCCTGCCACCATTCATGCAAAACATTCTTCTCTATGCATCCAAATTTAGTGGGCGCCAGAAGCCATTGGGGGATTCTCGTATCCGGCAGCTCATCTAATGAATATTCCATCAGACGGAAGCCTTTTGGGACTCAGTTCTTCTCATTAAATGGCAGCCTCTGCCCTTTGTTTGAGGCTCGTCAGTCACATTCTGTACAAAGGTCGGCAAAGAAAGAGGAGAAGAGAGTCATTCTGTTGAAAGCGTTGACTGGGGGCAGAGAGAAAGGCGTTCCGCTGCAAGACAACCATTTGCATTTTCGTACCTCATTTTCACTCCACTAAGCAAGTTGAGTGCAAAGCGCCATGGTGTTGCATTTTCAAAGGCCTTTATGATCCCCTAATAGAAGGTGCTGAGAGAGAAGTGGGTATTCAGCCAAGGTTCGCAAAGCCATTTTGTGAACAGAGATAACTCTGCAATTCAAATAACACCCTTTTTTTGTGCAGTTCCATCCTACCGTTATCCCATGAGTGCTGACAACCAGCATGGTGTAGTGCAGGGTTTTGGGGGGGGGGGTTACAGGAAAAGACCCGCTGGAACTCATTTGCACATTAGGCCACATCCCCTGACATCACCATGTTTCACACAGGGCTTTTTTGTAGAAAAAACCCAGCATGAACTCATTTGCATATTAGGCCACACCCCTGGTGCCAAGCCAGCCAAAACTGTGTTGCTGCGAAAACCACCCCTGGTGTAGTGGTCACAGTGTCGGTTTAAAATCTGGGTGACCCAGATTTGAATCCCTTCTCTGCCATGGAAACTCACTTGGTGACTTTGGGCTGTTCACTCTCACAGTTTTAACTACCTCACAGGATGATTATTGCGAGGACAAAATGAATGAGAGACGAACAGTGGCATAAATGGCTGTGGTCTCTTGTTGGGGAGAAAAGCAGGACACAAATGCCTAAATAAATATGCAGAGACAAAGAGGCTTTAACACCATGGCCTGAAAGATTTATCCCTCCCCCACTCTTTTGTGTTTTCGACATTCAGCTTGGTGAAGAATTCTGGAGATCTCAAAAGTCTGAATGCTGTTTTATGCTGCTTTGAGGAAGGGTATAAGCTTCCATGAGTCACTGCTCGCTTCTTCAGATACAATGAGAATGAAGTGAGCAGTGACCCATGAAAGCTCATAATCTGCCACAAATTGTGCTAATCTTTAGGATGCTACAGGACTCTTGCTCTTCTCTATCACTAACATGACTACCCATCTTCTTCTATCTTCATGAAAGCCACCACATTTAGCCGTACAGAAATCCATCAGCCTTGTGATATAAGGCCAGATAGACATATTCCAGCTGTATCTGAAGAAGTGACTCATGGTGACTCATGAAAGCTCACACCCTGCCACAATTCTTGTTAGCCATCAAGGTGCTACTGGACCCTTGCTCTTTTCTACTGCCAAAGATTAACATGGTTACCCATCTTGATTTATGTTGCTTTGGTTGGTCCTAATAAAAGCTATTATACAGCTTTGGTTTATGGATCCATAAGTAAAACTGTGCCACGCAATAGGGCTGAACTGGGTGTTTTCAACAATGAAGGGTAGGGCACAGTCTTTGCTTCACATTTGAGTAAGGCTGGCAACAAAATCAAAAATTCTAGTCAGGCCTGGTGGTAGAATGCTGCTGTTCCTGATGGGTGCAGTGGCAAAGTCACTGTGTTTGTTTAAGTGTGTTTAAGTGTAACGCTACTGCATTATCTTACCAGTCTCCTGCCACTAAGCACACTGTCCACATGCTATCAGATTCAACATATAATCCAAACTCCAACACTGAGAAAACCAGAAAGGAAGTAATAATAAATCAATAGTTCAGGAAATAGCTCATCCGAGAGCTACTGTTTGCTGATGATGCTGCACTCGTCTCCCACTCGGTATCAGCTCTGCAGCATATGACGTCCTGCTTTGCAGAGGCTGCCAAGCTATTCGGCCTAGAAGTTAGTCTGAAGAAGACAGAAGTTCTCCACCAGCCTGCACCCCAGGAAGATTATCACCCTCCCTGCATCACTGTGGGTGAATCAGTTCTGAAGACAGTCCAGCAGTTCAGCTACCTGGGGTGCATCATCTCCTCAGATGCCAAGATCGACAAGGAGATTGACAACAGGCTGGCAAAGGCAAACCGTGCATTTGGCCGACTGCACAAAAGAGTGTGGAGCAACAAGCATCTGAAAAAAGGCACAAAGATCAATGTTTACAAAGCGGTTGTGATGACAACCCTCATCTATGGCTCCGAATCGTGGGTTTTATACCGTCATCACCTGCGACTCCTTGAGCGCTTTCATCAGCGCTGCCTTCGCACCATCCTCAACATCCACTGGAGTGACTTTGTGACCAACACTGAAGTCCTCAAGCGGGCAGAGGTTACCAGCATCGAGGCACTGCTGTTGAAGACGCAGCTGCGCTGGGCAGGGCATATTTCTAGGATGGAAAACCACCGCCTTCCCAAGATTGCCCTGTATGGCGAACTCTCCACCGGCCATCGAAATAGAGGGGCACCAAAGAAGAGGTACAAGGACTCCTTGAAGAAATCCCTTAGCACCTGTCACATCAACCATCACCAGTGGTCTGACCTAGCCTCAGATCGCAAAGCATGGAGGCACACCATCCACCAGGCTGTCTCTTCCTTTGAGAACACACGCATAGCTGGTCTTGAGGACAAAAGGAGATTGAGGAAGAATCGCACTGCTACAGGACCAACCCTAAATCAGACTTTTCCCTGCAGCCGCTGTGGCCGGACCTGCCTGTCCCACATTGGTCTTGTCAGCCACCAGCGAGCCTGCAGCAAACGTGGACTATTGCACCCTTCTTAAATCTTCGTTCGCGAAGCCAAGCCGAGAGAGAGAGAGAGTTCAGGAAAGCAAGCCAACTCACAGAGTTAGGCAAAGTCTCATATATGTGCCAGACTGTCACAGAAATAGGCATGTACAAACACGCTAACGCATCCTCATGTTCACACACACAATACAGGACAAGATCAACACATCTACCATCTGGAGCAGAGTTAAACCTTCACAGGTCAAGGAAGGCTTACCTCTGCTTAGGATGGTACCGACAGAAACCTAGAAGCAGCAGGTCCACTTTACACAGGCATGCTGAAAATGCCCACACAAGTCTGTTTCCAAGACAGAAGGGTGAGGCAAAACCATACAGATTTGCCCAAATCATAGAGCACTGCTTCATTATTCCACCAGTGATGTGATGTCACTTCCAGGTATCTGGGGAAGCAGGAGGTCTCCCACTGACGCAGGAGATCTGGTCTTCTGAACTCTACTTCCACTCCAGACCTCACTCCTGTGCAGGCAAAGGAAGGGTGGAGGAGAGGACACACTGAATCAAGGCAAAATGAGGCTGCAGATACCCAGACACAGGCTTCTTCCTTGACTAGCACAGTAAACAAGCCAGAAGCTTCAGGAAGAGTCCCCTGAGCTGTTGTGGAGCAAGAAGGCATCCTAACTTAGTTTCCCTACAAGTCCCTCTTTTGGCCAGAGCTGGGTGGTGTGGCACATGCTAAATCCTTGCTTGCACATTTCCAACTTCCAACACAGATCAGCAGTTCTGTGAGGTAGAATTTCCAACAGCAAATTTCTCAGCATCCTGACTAAACTACAATTGCTAGTGCTCTTGGCAGGGGGATCACTGGTACAGAAACTGGTATGAACGTGATATGAATTTGGAGCATAATTAGGATGGCTTTGGATATTACAGGAAACTCTAAGAAACAGACAAACATGTGACTGACTCCCTCCTCAGGTCTTATAGTCTGCACACATCAGGAGGCCAGTAACTGCGTATAAAAAGGTAGTCCCCTGTGCAAGCACCAGTGGTTTCCGACTCTGGGGTGACGTTGCATCATGATGTTTTCATGGCAGACTTTTTACAGGGTGGTTTGCCATTGCCTTGCCCAGTCATCTACATTTTACCCCCAGCAAGCTGGGTAATATAGATCCTCTCAATACACACAGTTGCCATGTTGTCTGAAAGGGGCAGCACATGGACTTCCAACTTCAATAAACACCAACCAAAATTGTGAAATGCCAGAGGTTCATGTAGCAATATTGTACGTGTTATGATATTGAGAGAGCATTAACAAACAGTTGTGCTCTTAACAAAGGCTTTCTGGAGCTGCCAAGAGCTTTGTTCCCTAGAACGGTGGTCCCCAACCTTTTTGGCTCCAGGGACTGGTTTTGTGGAAGATACCAGGGGTGGGAGAGTGGCGATGGTTTTGGGATGATACAACTGTGCACTTTATTTTGATGTGGTGATTAAGTGTGCAAACTCTTATCTGGGAGAACCAGGTTTGATTTCCCACTCCTCCACTTGCAGCTGCTGGAATGGTCTTGGGTCAGCCATAGCTCTTGCAGAGTTGTCCTTGAAAGGGCAGCTGCTGTGAGAGCTCTCTCAGCCCCACCCACCTCACAGGGTGTCTGTTGTAGGGGAGGAAGGTGAAAGAGATTGTGAGCCACTGAGATTCAGAGTGGAGGGCAGGATATAAATCCAGAGACTTATTCTTATTCTTATTACTACATTGTAATATATAATAAAGTAATTATATAACTCACGGACCGGTTGATAACAGGCCACTGACTGGTACTGGTCCACGGCCCGGGCGGGGGTTGGGGACCCCTGCCTTAGAAGAACTAGAGTGGCAACCCTGTGTTTCGAAATACCTGGAGATTTGAGGGACCTCTGTAGGGTACAGTGTAATAGAGTCCACCTTCCAAAGCAGTCCTTTCCCTCCCCAGAAGAAGTGGAATTAATGTTTAAATAAATAAATAATGAATGACTAAGCAATCACTGTAGTCTAGAGTTCAGGTGTAATTCCAGGACATCTCCACCCCCCACCTGGAGGCTGGCAATCCTACTTAGAACCCTCCTCTATAGGAATACAGTTCCTGTTAACGTAATTCCATTTATCATGATACAGTATGCATATGCTGAATCCATGCATTGTCCCCTTTCAGAAGACCAAGCATCTTGGGACAGTTGTATATGTATAGTGCATGCTTTGCAAGTGCATGCAATCATAATCTCTGAAGAAGGTTTAGCCACTGCACTATTATCCAACAGAACCTATGTAGGCAAAATCAGAGGGTGAATCGATGCAATCAAGATCCAGTGGAAGAGAGAAAGAGATGATACACAGAAAGCGGCATACAATGGAGGAAGTGAAAATCAGAAGTGGGGAGAGAGCAGGAGAGCACAGGAGGAGGGAGGAAAAAGGCAAGGATGCAAGCAATGGTGAATAAGTTTGGGACTTAACTTTTCTTAATCACCAGAGAAGACAAGAAGGGCTACCCAGTTCTAGGGATGCTGTCAGAACAAGACATGTATTTAGTAAAATACACTTGTTCTAGGAGAAGGACTAAGGGGGGATCAATAAAGGGGAGGGGGAGTGAAAATCCTGAAGAATCGCTCTTGGTCACACTCCAAATGACATTTATGTTAGAAATGATAATTTCACTTGCAAAAAAAAAAAATTACAGTTGCACTGAACTACTTCAAAATTACTTTTCTGGCAGGTACCGAGGTAATAATAAGGTGAGCAATTTCATTTTGGAGGAATTAACTGACTTTGAAGCTTGGTGCAAAGTTAAAAGTTTCATACGACACTGCTGGAATTTAAACATAGGGTTAATAGACCTCTTATGGAGCAAGCAGCAGCCTGAACTTTATGTCGATGACATTCTCATTCCATTTAATTTTCATAGAGAGGATTTCCGAACAAGCCTAATCTCTAGCAGCCAAGGCCAAAACTAGATCCAGGTGAGGAATCATGACTTTAGTCTTCTGGGGTAAAATTCTAACTCAAGAAGGTTGCCTCCTGGCCCAGGTGAAACAAGACCCCTGCTGTCAATCTCTGGGAGCTATCACATTGGGAAATTGACATGACAGTACCTTGAGGAGAAAAAATCTGATTCTGTCAGGTCTGTTTTAGAGGGATCAGACAGCCGCCATTGAAGTGGCAGGATCCCGGCAGCCATCTGTGGTGTGTTCACACTGATAGCACGGCTCAAGTACGGATTGCTGTGGAAAGGGTCAGTTTTTTTAAAAAGTCCCCTGTGTGTGCGCTCACACAGAGATGCGCACAAGCACACCTCGGAGAGGGGTTAGGGGGAAAAAACCAGTGGTGCTGGAAATGGCTTGGTGCGATTGCACAGCTCTTCCGCTCATGAGTCACGCTGGGGTATTCAGACAGCAGCTGATTATGTGACCTACACCCAAATTTATTGCAGATAGGAGGCATCTGGGGATGGGGTGGGAACCAGTGCCGCTTGGAGAGCAGATGTGATCGTGCGCTTTTGATCCGAATGGCAGACGGGGTGAGGTCGGGCCAAATCTCTTGTGTGAAAGCACCCTATCATAATCCGTCCCACTGATACGGAATGCAAGCAAAACACTGCAAACACCTGTTTGTCTAAAGGCAGTGTGTCATCCAGAAGCACTCCAAAACTGTGAAACTGATTTTCCAGGGACAGTAGCCACCGAATGCCGGTGCTAGCAGGAGACATCAAGGGAAGATATGGGCATCTATGCCCTATTTGTTGGCCCTCCAAGACAACTGGTTGTGAAACAGTTTGTTGGACTAGATAGACCAATGCTCTGATCTAACTGGGTTCTTTTCATGTTTGAGGGAAGTGGTGTGTATGTAATTCCTATCAAGAATGAGTTCCTGGATTGGACAGGGAACCTTTTTGTCTGGATTGTTGTAGTTTATTTACGCTAATGCAGTTCTTCACTGTCTCCAAATGCTCAATTAGTGCTTGTACTCTCTTTTTGGATTTGGATGAGAGGCAGAGCGGCTTACAATGTTGGCCCTGTTGCCTCAAGTCCCTGGGTGATCTCTCCAAGCAGCTGAAAATAGATAAGCATGGAGCACAAGGTTGAACCTTGTGGTATACCATATGACAGTGGTCGAGGGCCCAGACAAACATCCCCCAAAGCACCTTCTGGAACCATCCAAGAAGTAAGCTTGGTGCCATCCCTACTGGCCTTCTGGATGAAATTGTACTGTACTGAAATTGTACTGTACTGTGATCAGATCTGAATCCAGATTGTAAAATATTGAGTTTCACCCAGGGCATTTTTGGTAGAAAAATTCCAGCAGAAACTCATTTGCATATTAGGCCACACCCCATGATGCCAAGCCAGGTGGTGTGTTCCTGCTCAAAAAAAGCCCTGTTTTCATCCAAGACTACCTGGAACTGTTGGGCCATCTGTCTAGTCTCAGCCACCTGACTCTCTGTCCTTGCCTGTTCTCTGAATCCATGCCACTTTGTTCTCAATCTGGTTTCCTGTCTCAGAGAGCTGAGATCATGTCCAACAGACACCTGCCCAAAGCACAGACAATCAGGCCAAAGCAGGTATTTTGCCGGTACCGTTCTATAAAGACTTGGGCTTGCCTGGGAAGAACAGTTTCTGTGGTCTTTCTGTGGGCACATTTTTGTGGGACTGACCTAGATAGCCCCAATTAGCCTGATCTCATCCAATCTCAAAAGCTAAGCAGAGATGGCCTTGATGAGCATTTGGATGGGTGACCACCACTCCGCTACACAGAGGCATACCATGGCAAATCACCTCTGTTCTTCTCTTACCTTCAAAACCCTACAGTTGCCATAAGGCTTGTTATAAGTCAATCACAACTCGATGAGGGAGGCAGGGAACAGTCTGACTCATGATTCTGGCATGGTTTCTTTTCCCCATGGTACCAAAGCGGACAGTGGCCCCTCCCCAACCCATGTGCAAGTGCATGTTTATTTATTTTATCTATTTAAATTAGATTTCTAGCCCTTCCTCCTCTGAACAGCAGGGTTCAGGGTGGGTTGCAACATTAAATATAAAACAATAAATTTAAACAATTAAAACATGGTTATACAACATTAAACCTATACAAACATCATAAATGGCAGTAGTCAGGCAGAAGTTAACAACTGTTCCCCATAAAGCTCTCTCTATGTGTTCCTGTGGACAGTAAATTGATACTGGGCTGTGATGGTGAGAAAACAGTAGAACAAGTAGCACAGAGTAGACAGCGTTGAGCAGAGTTGCGGAGGCCAATGTTCCTGGTGGGAATCAAATGGTTTATGGTATCATAGAAAAGATCGTTTCCTGTGCTTGTAAAGCATCAGGCACACCCACTGGGCCTTTTTCTAAAGGAGGAGAAAGGAAAATAAAAGGGGGAAGACATGACTGATCTTCGTTTCCTATATCCTATTCTATGTTTTAGAAACAGCCAACCTCCATCTTAAACATCACATGTCCAGCTGCACCAAAACTTAGTTTCAAGTGTCAAGATGTTTTTCCTCACTGCACAAAATCTGTGCAGCTACTTGACAGAATACACTCTGCAGCTCAGTGCAACAGACAGCATACCTTCCAAGGAGTAAACACACCCCTGAAGTGAATGAATGTCTTAAAAAGACTTCCTTGTGCCTGTCGTAGAAAGGGTTCATAGGTAGCTTTGCTATCCACCAAGTGGGGCCAGGGGCTCTCCCACAAGTACAGCTGATCTCCAGACTTCAGAGATCAGTTCCCTTAGAAGAAATGGCAGCTGCAGAGGGTGGACTCTATGGCATCACATCCCTGCTGAGTTCCCTGAGAGCCAGTTTGGTGTAGTGGTTAAGTGCGCAGACTCTTATCTGGGAGAACAGAGTTTGATTCCCAACTCCACCACTTGCAGCTGCTGGAATGGCCTTGGGTCAGCCATAGCTTTCGTAGGAGTTGTCCTTGAAAGGGCAGCTGCTGTAAGAGCTCTCTTAGCCCACCTACCTCACAGGATGTTTGTTGTGGGGGAGGGGGGAAGGTAAAGGAGATAGTGACTGCTCTGAGATTCAGAGTATAGGGTGGGTTATAAATCCAATAAGAGCCCCGTGGTGCAGAGTGGTAAAGCTGCAGTACTGCAGTCAGAGCCCTCTGCTCACGACCTGAGTTCGATTCCAGCAGAAGCTGGTTCAGGTAGCCGGCTTCAGGTTGACTCAGCCTTCCATCCTTCCGAGGACGGTAAAATGAGTACCCAGCTTGCTGGGGGGGGGGGGGAAGTGTAGAGGACTGGGGAAGGCAATGGCAAACCACCCCATAAAAAGTCTGCCATGAAAGCGTAAACGACTGGTGCTTGCACAGGGGACTACCTTTACCTTTATAAATCCAATATCGTCTAAATCTTCTTCTTCTTCTTCCCTCTCCACACTCCACTCACCTGTTCACAGTGCTGGCTCTGAATTTGCAGCTGGTTCAGAATTAGGGTTGCCAGGCTGCACCCTGAAACCCCTGGGAGCATTTAGGGGGTAGGGTGGAGATATCACTACCAGCAAAAGTCAGAACTGATGTAATGTTAGGGGGTGAGCTAGGATTTGCAAAAAAAACCCTCTATGGCAAATCCTAGAGTGCCCTCACCATCATGACATCACTTCCAGTTTAGCCAAAAGTAAGGTCATATGCTGGCACAAAAGGCACCATGCCCCCCGCCCCAATTTGCTGCAATGTTTTTTCCACTGGCCTTTAGATCCTTTAAAGACAACTGCAGGGATTGCTGGGAAATCTCCCACAATAGCCAGATACAGTGTTGCCAGTTCCAGACTGGGAAATATCTGGGGATTTTGGGGGTGAAGTCTGAGGAAGGCAGGGTTCGGTGAGGAAAAGGGTATAATGCCATAGAGTCCACCTGCCAAAGTGGCCATTTTTTCCAGGTGAACTGGTCTCTATTGACTGGAGATCAGTTGCAATAGTGGGAGATCTGCAGCTACCACCTGGAAGTTGGCAGTCTTCTGGCATCCCTAGTAAAACCAGCTGCCAGGCTCATGACCAGAACAAGCCATTTTGCTTGCATAACTCCAACTTTGATTACAGGACTCTAACTTCCAGTTTGTTTCCAGGCTCACTTCAAACTGCTGATTTGACAGTCCTATATACTTTGAGACCAAGGTATGGTCTCAAAGTATATAGGACATGCCACAGTGTTGCCAAAGCCATGCTGGGGGAGGCAGATTCCCACCCCCTGCTCCCTTTTCCAGCTACTGCTTGGAACGGCAACAGGAGAAACAAAGGCTGACTGACAGCCCCCTCTAGGAATCTCCTGAAAAACTCCTTGATTTTACCATTGAGTTCCCAGCAATTCCTAGAGAGGCATGACATTTCTGGGAAAACCCAGAAATGACATAACACTGTTGCTGCCAGATGCCCCATATCTCCCTCCTTCCCAGTCTCTCACTGGTTGCTATGGCAAACCCGGCAATCTTAGCCCGCCAATTTTTTTTGTTTGTTTTATCTGCTGGTTGTTTTATCTGGCTTTTAATAATTTATTCTGTAATTTAATTTTTTGATCAAATTATAAGCTTCTTGGGCAGTTTGCTAAACGTATGAGTCCAAGTAAATAACTGACAGACTAACTGGTCAGGGGAGAAAATGAGTGTTTGTCACAAAACAAACCTGATGGCCAATCTATTCTACATTTCCAAAGCATCATGTCAATATTGACAGAACCCATAAAAAGCTCTCCTTGGATTGTACAACTTTACCCTGCAAATGGGTGAAGATTTGTATACTTTATTCCCTTGCGTTAAAATGTAGTGGCCCCTAAGTGATCAGCTGAGGGCTTTTTTCTAGCTCCCTCCCTGATATGCTTATTTTCTAAATGCAGGGCTTAATAACCAGGTTAGTCCCCACAAATCTATTCATCTTTCCCCAATGCAAGAGGTTCTTGTATCAGAGAGACTGCTCCTTCCACTGGAAGACAGCACTTCTGTCAGCAACACGGCTTCACAGCACCCAACTCACTGGATAAAATCATTGATCAATTTGCTTGAAAGACAAATCCATTAAAATGCATTAAGAGCCCTCCTGGTTCCATGTCACTGTCCCAGAAAAATGAGTTCATACCCACCACCAACCCCCGACACTGGTCCCAGGACACCAAGGGATAAAGGAGAGTCTGCAGTGGGGCTGATGATAAGGAGACTTCCCCTGTGGCTCAGGAGCCCCCTATGTGCACTGCCCCTTTGAGTAAGAGGCACCAACCACTAATACATTGGATGATGGGCACATTGGACAGGATGAGATCCCCAGGTGCCAATGGAGATCAGATGGCAAAGAGTCCTGCCCTACTATAGTGACTCAAAATAAAGAGGGAAATAATGTACTCCCGTAGCACAGAGGGGAAGGTAATAATGGATGCATCTTTTCAGATGTTGAGGGGACCCTGAATATTATTTCATGCCTACCATGACTGGCTATGTCACCTGCATCCAAGCCTTCTAACAGTCAAACTTTATCACTGGTATCTTGGAATTTAAGGGGATGGCACTGTAGAATGAAGGAACCTAGTGCAATTGATTTTATGTGCAAATTTGATATAATTCTTGGTCAAGAAACTTGGAATTTAGAGGAGCCATCATTGAATGGGTATAGGACTTTTGCTCTACCTGCAGAGGCCACAGAGCATGGCAAAGCCAAAGGAGGTCTCTGTGTTTTAATATCCATCTCGCTCCAATTAAAAGTAATAGTACTCCCTCACTATGATCATTTTGACTTAGCCCTTTTGCTTAACTCCCAAGATTTTTATTGCATAGTTGTAAATGTGTACTTACCTCCTAATAGGACAAATGATCAAGTTTAGGCAATTTTTTAAGGGTTGGAATCCTATATATGTCACCTGATTTCCACTTATCCAGCAACGTATGTTATTGTGGTTGGTGATTTTAATGCCCGAATTGGACCCAATGATCTCTGCTCCAATGCTAATACTAGGCATTACCCATTAAGGGGAAATTGTATTGCTATGCCTTTTAAAAGGTGCTCAAAAGATACTAAGGTTAACTATGCAGGTGTCCTCCTTAACCAGCTAATAAATAGAGTTAACCTCAAAATCTTAAATGGGTCCCTGCCTAGTGATCATTCAGCAGAGTTCACATATTGGTCGGGAATTAGAATGAGTGTCATTGGTTACATCATGGTAACAGAGGAGGCAGTTCCCCACATAAAGCATTTTGAAGTTGCTCCATATTGTGATAGCGACCATTTGCCTCTAGTTCTAAAAACTGATTTACAAGAGCTAGTCATGCATTACGGTAAATTCCTTAACACTAGGCTAAAACCAACAGATGGCCCTAGATATAATCGCCCTAGATGGACATCCTCATTGGAAAGGAGGATGGGTCTTTTTTTGTCCTTTGAGTCCATTAATAACACCCTTCACCGATTGGTGAATGCAGTCAATATTGATACCTGCCTAGAGGAATATAATCTAATTTCAAGGGATACAGAAGGAACTGAAAAGAGCTAAGTCAGGGCCTTTAAACCAAAGAACTGGAGCACACAAACCATGATTTGATGCAGAATGTAAAAGGGCAAAGTATACCCTTAATGTTAACTATGCAAAATATAGAACTAACCCGGAAACAACATCCCTAATAGCTTTAAAACACCAAAAAGCCCCTAATTAGAAGAAAGAAACAGGAAGACATTATGGCTTCAACTAGTCTCTGATCCATCTCGTAGGTCACCAAATATATTTAATAGCCCTATTTTGCCAGATGCCTGGTTACATCATTATAATTTATTTATTTATTATTTATTTATTACGTTAAGCTTATATCCCGCCCTCTCCGCAAGCGGACTCAGGGCGGCTCACAACATCACATTACTTCCATTAAAAACCAATAAAACATATAAAACATAATTACATATTTAAATTATTAAAACATTATTTAAAACATTATTTAAAATTATTTAAAACATTATTTAAAATTATAAGATGATATATGGGAAAACAATTACAAACTCACTTAATTTTGATATCATCCATAACTTACCAACTTGGGCTCCAGCGGGGTGTACAGAAGTAAAGCAGCTCATTGATACTTTGAAGCCAGGGAAAGCCCCAGGCATTGACCTAATTCCACCAGAGCTATTTAAAATGAATGCAGAATTGTGGGCCCCAGTTTTGGCAGCTTTGTTTTCACAAATTGATCAATCAGGGAAAATTCCCAAGGACTGGGGAGCAGCTATTATCATTCCCATATATAAAAAAGGTAACAAAGAAGATCCAAACAACTATAGGCCAATCAGCCTGTTGAGCGTAACAAGCAAGCTATATGCTAGACACTTACTGTGGAAATTTAGAGACTGGCTTGAGAACGATTTTTGCCTAGGTGAGAAACAGGTTGGCTTCAGAGAAGGTTGTGCCTTATTAAACCACTGCATGCTGTTGGACCACTTGATTGTAAAATATTCCTCAAACTCAAGCGTGTCATTATATGCTGCATTTCTAGACCTGAAGTCAGCCTTTGACTCTAGGACCATCCTATGGGATAAATTAAGAGCCACCAACATTGATAGACAGCTGTTATTTCTTATTCAGGCCCTTTATGATCAAACAACCATCTGGGTCAAATATTCCCATCAAGGCTATTTGACAGACCCCATTTCTACCAACAAAAGGGTTAAGCAAGGATGCTTCCTGGCCCCCTACTTATTTAACTTCTAAATCAATGATTTGGCGTTGTATATAAATAAACCAGAATGCCACCCACCAAAGCTAGGTAACAAATATGTAGGGGTGCGCCTTTATGCTGATGATGCTGTTGTACTTTCAAGGACTCCCTCAGAAGAGCCTTGAAAGCTTTCGCTCAATATTGCCTGGAAAACAATTTAGAGGTAAATCACGCTAAAACCAAAGTAATGGCTTTTGGCAAAAAGACACCCAGATCACACGATTGGTACTTAAATTCTATTCCCATTGAACAAGTTTCATGCTTTAAGTACTTGGGGGTCATGTTTCAAGCAAATGGAAGAAGAACCACCAATATAAACATGAATACCTCAAATGCCAAAAGGAGTGTGGGGGCTATCCAAAACTTCTACTGGGGCGAAGGGGGTAAATGCATAATTGCGACCCTTAGATTGTTTAAGGCTAAATCCCTCTGCCAGCTAACATTTGGTGCCCCAATCAACATCACTATAAACTACAAAAAACTGGAGAATGTTCAATCAAAATTTTTAAGAATAGTTCTCCAGGTACCCAAGGACATTCCGAATGCATTAATTAGAATAGAAACTGGCATGATTACAGTAGAAGCAAGGCTTTGGATTTTGGCCATCCAGTTCTGGTTGAAACTTATGTTTTTTCCTAAGGGCTTGATCAGTTTAATTCTGCAAGACACCTTGGTCCCAAGATGGATTAGGGCCATAGAGGACAGAATTCATTATTACGGGCTTTTCAAACAATATCTCAGTTCTCTCACTTATGATAATGCTTGGGAGATAGTGAAACAGAGAATATTGGACATTGTCAGACTAAACAACCTCAATAGCACAACCAAATGGCAAGCTCTGACAGAACCAATCAACAGGGTGACCCCGATGCCCTACTTATACCACTTAACAAACAATGAATACAGGAGAACGTTTACTGTTATGAGATGGGACGTTCTCCCTTCAGTGGTGGTATTGTTATATTTGTAGTTTTATAACAGTATTTTATGCCTTTTATATATGATTTTATGGACAATCAGTTTTAATTTTGTATGATTTTACTGCTTAAAATACTGGCTTAGGCAGTGAATAAATAATTTATTTATTAGGGTAAGAAACAAAGAGGTCTAGACAGGGTTTTTACTTTATCCTTGGTCTTAACACTAATTTTACATCTTCAGTGTCAGTGTCTTAAAGTCTGTATTCGTATTTCATGTATATTTTAGGTGGTATCATATTTTAGTGTTTAATAATTATTGTATATTTATATTACCTTTTATTGGTTATGAATTGGACTTTTATGAATTGTTTGCTGGTCTATGACTGTTATAAATAAATAAAAATGTATACTTTGTTCCCTTGCATTAAAATGTAGTGGTCCCTAAGTGATCAGCTGAGGGCTTTTTTCTAGCTCCCTCCCTGATATGTTTATTTTCTAAATGCAGGGCTTAATAACCAGGCTAGTCCCCACAAATCTATTCAGCTTTCCCCAATGCAAAAGGTTCTTGTATCAGAGAGACTGCTCCTTCCACTGGAAGACAGCACTTCTGTCAGCAACACGGCTTCACAGCACCCAACCCACTGGATAAATTCATTGATCAACTTGCTTGAAAGAAAAATCCATTAAAATGCATTAAGAGCCTTCCCGGTTCCATGTCACTGTCTCAGAAAAATGAGTTCATACCCACCCACCACCAACCCCCGACACTGGTCCCAGGACACCAAGGGATAAAGGAGAGTCTACAAAAGTGATTTGCTTTCTAAAACGGTGATGATAAATCTGTTCAACATCATTACAGAAAGTTGATGGGTGGATGACAGAAATCTATAAAATAACATTCAACACGAAGCCTGTCTGGCTGCTAGCCAGATGAGCTAATTGTCATGCAACCAGAGCGATATTGCAAACAGTCCCTGGTCCCCTGTTGCATTCCCCTTTTGTGCAGAAGAACGAAAGTGAGAGACTCTCACATTTTTTGCCTGCAAACTGATGCAGCCCACGGTTTCAATAAACACATGTCAAATCTCAGCTTTCAGAGACTCAAAGCCTTCATTCTGAGAGCTGCTGAGAGAGAACTGCATGAATTAGGAAGCCCTCAGTTTGAATGTCGACTCTGTCCTAACTTTCTCAGGTAGCCTTTCACAAGCCACTCAGCCTCAGGCTTCCCTGTGTGCAGTATCTGGAAGCTAGAAGGGTAGAAGACTATGTGAACCATGGTTAGGAACCTTCACAGAGTGCACAGCTCAAAGGAAACAACAGGAGTCCAGTAGCACCTTAAAGAGTAATGACATTCGTGTCAGGGTAGCAGCTTCCATGAAGAAGTCAGCAGTGACTCACAGAAGCTCATACCCTGCTACAGATTTTGTTTGTAAGGTGCTACTGGACTCTTGGTCTTTTCTGCTGCTACAGACAGATTAACCAGCTTGATCTAGCTCATAAGAGGTGTTTTATTTGCTTAGTGCACACTTCGGATGGGGGACATTAACATATGAAGTTGACTTATACTAAACCAGACCACTGGTCCATCAGGGTCAGTATTATCTACCGAGACTGGCAGCAGCTCTCCAGGATCTCGGGTGATCATCTTTCACATCATCTTCTTCCTCCTCTAAGTTCCATGCATACAGTTCTGCCCACACTGAACATATCAACCAGGCGGAGAAGCTAACAGGTAGAAATGTCACATTTGTTTCACATTCCTTCTTGTCATGTCAGACTTTCCCCTTCTCTTCCTCTGTTCTTATAAGCATGGGGTTTGAGTCATTTTCTTTGTTCCCTGAATGCTTTTTAAAAAATTCTGGAGGCAACTTATACCTTAACAGTATGTGTTTCTGACAAAGGTCTGTTGCAAGGAGTATAAGATTTGTTGCAATGAATTTTTTTTTGTGGCGGGGTGGGGGGGGTAACACTTTAAAATGAATATTTCCTGACAACAGATGATCAGAACTTGGGAATACACATTGGAGAAATGGCTTCCGTTCTGTTTCTTCTGCTTAGGTTTGAGGAAAAGATGCATTCAATAGTGAGTTACCAACCAATGAGAAATCTGAAAGTGCCCTCTAATCACAGGATCACACAGAAGCCCGTTATGCCCTGCAGCGACTGGCTTTGCATGAGTAGCTCTCATTTTTGAGAGTCAACCACATAGGAAGGCAATGCTCTGGTAGGTCCTTTCCATGGAACTGACTCTCCCCCAATTCCACCGGAAAAATAATTCTGAGGCTGGCTGTGACTGAGTTGTTTCAATGTTAACCCAGCTGACTGAGAGGCTGCTCAGAGAAACACAGCCGTACAGAGTCGCATTTAAGTGCCCGAGTGATGCAAGAATGAACTCCTCTAATGACAGGACTGTAGGCTTTTTGCACTTGGAACACAAAGTCAAGATGATGTGTGAAAACAAGGAGCCTTCAGTGGCAGAGAAGGCAGGGGGATCACGCCCTAAAGGCTCTGGGTTGCAGGGAGTCTCAGGTATATTATTGACTATGAAGGGGCGGCTTGTTAGAGCTTGAGGAGTCTTCCTCTTCCTCCCAAGGCAAGGCCAGGGCAGGTTCTGAGGGGGCTTGAACACAGGCCTCCCTGATTCTAGTCCAACACTGTCTCTATAGCACTTCACTGGAAACAAGAATTGTCAGCCTGTCATGCACACACATTCCAAACAAAGCACAGCAATGAAGCAAAACTTCTATTTGCCTGCCTAGAATTCTGCTAGTGTTACAAAGCCATGTCTGGTTTTGGGGTTTTTTTGTTTTTGTCCCCCAGTTCCAGATACACTGCTTGCCTAACTCCCCTCATGAGCCACTGCTCGGCACAGTCATTTTCCCCTTCGTTTGGTCCGCTTAACGGTCTCCAATCTTATCTTGAGCTGAGCGGCTCGGACACTTGGCTACAATATTTCCATGACTTCAGCAGACAGCTAGAAATAGCTTTTGTTTGAACAACTATTCCCTTCCAGTGTTTACAATCGAGCCTTTAAAAGCAGGGCAACTGTACAGCAAGGAAATTTCACCCCAAACTCTTTTCCCCACAAAGCTGACTGAGCAAGCTCAAGAGAACCTAAAACAAAATTGAGATTGTGGCAGAGGAGGAGAATTATGAAGAAAAGAATGGTTAGATCTGCAGTCTTCTCAGAAGCCTGTCAGTTCTGTGAAACCTTTGACTGAACCTCATCTCCACAGTCTGCGGTTCTCACTCTGTTTTGTTTTCTTCGGGGATATCCCTGGGTCCGGTGGAGAGGCACATTCTGAAGTTCCACATTTCCCACATATGTGAGGGTCTTATTCAGATAGGGACTGTGGTGTACAGAGAAAGGGGCTTAGACCTCCCCCAGGGGGTTAGATTAGATGACTCTGGCGATCCCTTCCAACTCTATGATTCTATGTCATATTCCCAAGCTGAAAGCACCCAGAGATGTGGGTTTTCCTACTGGGGACAGCACTTGTGCTAATGAGCTACATGCTGTGTTTCAACAGTGGGGCAAATAGGATTCCCCCTAGGCCATGTCAGGTCAAGAAAATGTTTGAAGTTGAAGGTCTAACTCCCCTCTTCCCTTACACCATGGTCCCAATTCAAATCAGGTCCAAACATGCCACCAAAGCACAGAACTTTGGAATATGTCTTTCCACCCAAACTAGAGATACAGCATCCCAGAATGTCTCCCATGCTCCATTTTTTTTTAAATACTTCTGCATATGCATAGGAAGAAGTTCTTATTATCTTTTTAAACAAATCAGATTTTTCTGTATACCTGGGGTTCTTCGGGGTTTGCAGAACCCTCCTGGCCTTACAGATTCTTTTATCTGCACAGGAGTCAAACCTTGGCTATTAGAGGTAAGAAACTTGGAGACCCAAACGGAAGAAAGATGACAATGGCAAATGGTCATGAAATACAAGCGTGACTTCTGGCATTTCTACTCAAATCTCAGTTGTATGAGACAAGCACCATCCTCATTCACAACAGCTTTAATAGATGATACTGCTCTGAAGTTCAAGTGTGGGTTACTGCGTTTATTCACATTCATCCACTGCCAGGCCAGCTCTTTGGCCAGTCCTCCCAGGCATCTGCCAGGGGAAACATAACAAAGAGGGTGCCAGTCTGCCGCAGGGGTTCAGCTCACTGCCAACTACCAGCAGCATTGGCAATCACTGGGAGCCCTTTTCACTCCCATGCCACTCCTGGCTGGATCTCAGGAAAGGACAGGCAGTGCAGGGCACTGGAGGAGAAGTGACCCTGATCTCTAGTTAGCCTTCCCTCTTCCCTTTGTCAAAACATGGACTGTAAGCTCCATGGGCATGGTTACCAACCACAAGGTGGGGCCTGGAGTTCTCCAGGAATTACAACTGACCTTCAGAGATCAGTTTCCCCAGAGGAAATGGGAGTTTCAGACTCTATGGTATACCATCAAATCCAGGAGAAATGGAAGGACTAAAGTGACATTACAACCCTCCTGAGATCCCTCCCCAACTCCATTCTCCTCAGGCACCATCCCCAAAACTTCTAGAATTTTCCAAGCTGGAGTTGGCAACCCTAGTGGAGCAAGGGCCTACCTTTTCTACTTATTACTCTGCAACACACCATTTTTATTGACAGCATTGCACAGATGGATTTAAAAAGTGGATAAAATAGTCTTCATTTTAGAAAGCATTTTTGGAAAGCAGGAGGTCCACCAAAGACTGTTTATGCTGAACTGGTGTCTCCCCAAAAAAGCCATTTGGTAAAGTGACACAAGGACTGCAGCAGGTTGTTTGAGAGGCAAAAAAGAGCAAACCTCCCTGGAGCAGGGTGCCGTGTCGGGAGAGGAGCATAACCGAGACATGGAAAGGAGCAGCTGGAGAAAGCCATTCCTGTCTTCTCCAAGACCCAGAGGAGTTAGCCATGTTAGTCTGCTGCAAAATAGTAAAGAGTCCAGGAGCACTTTTAAGACTGACAAATTTCATTGTGGCATAAGCTCTTGAGAAACACTCTCTGACTAAGAGAGTTGTGTTTCTCAAAAGCCTATGCAACTGTGAAATTTGTTGGTCTTAAAGGTGCTACTGGACTCTACTATTATGTCTTCTCCAAGACAGTGTTGCAGGCTGTCAATCACAGCAGAAACCAGGATCAGGAGTTCCCTCTGAGGCAGGTTTCCCTGAGACCAACTTCAGAAGCTATTTTGAAAGCCTTTGGAGTGACAGAAGTGGAACACTAAGCTGTTTGGTGCTGGAAAGTGCCCACAAATCTCAGCTGACTTATGATAACCTTGTAGGATTTTCAAGGCAAGAGACATTCAGAGGCAGTTTGCCATTGCCTGCCTCTGAAGAGCAACTCTGGACATCTGTGGTGGTCTCCCACCCAAATGCTAGCCAGGGGCCAATCCTGCTTAGATTCCGAAATTGACAAGATCAGGCTAGCCTGGCTACCCAGTCCAGAAGCCAGAGTTTAGGCTTCTATAGCAGTAAAAAAGAGCCAGGGCCCAAGTCCTGCTCAGCATCCTCTCCACACCTGCAGATTCCTCATGCACAGGGAAATATTAGTAGACAGAAGTGAATTGACCTGTGCTACAGGTTAGCCCAATGAGAAGAAAGGTAACTTCTCCTCCCACCAGGTTTGTTATTTGACCGTCGCTGCCACAGTTTAAGAATCAGAAAACACCAAATATCTCCCTTGTATAATGAAAACAATGTACTAAATATCTCCAACACATAAATAGCTACTGACCCAGCATAAAGTATGTACCACTGAGTCGTGAATATTAAAGAGGCTGTTAGGCTCCAGAGATAAGCAATATTAAAATAAATATTTTTGAAGCTGACATGGTTTAGAGAGCCTCAGATTAAAGGCTTTTCGTTATTCATATGTGCATCTCTTGACAAAGATATGAATCGAAACGGGAAACATAACGATCAAAATTCTGTCGAGAACATGCTTTATGCACAGTTGGAGAATATATTTTTTATCACCTTTGAGTGTTGTATAAGTCTTTACACATTCCTTGGAAGCCTGGAACTGTAATGGAACTTGGTGATTTGGTTTATGTTATTCTGTATTGTATTTATTGGCAACAGTGTGTGTAGTTTGAATTTTCCTCCTAAGTAATGCTAGTGTTTTGTGAATTATTTATGTGTTGGAGATAGTTAGTACATTGTTTTCATTACACAAGGAAGATATTTGGTGTTTTCTGGTTGTTTAGTCTTTCTTCCTATTCCTGTTTTTTCATAGGTTAAGAATCAGCATGACGGTGTTCAGTGGCAGCTAGCAACTGCTGATGTTAGATGCAGCTCTGCGATTTCACTTTCTCACACCCTGCACTTGCCCAGTGCTGACTCTTCTTGGGTGCAGGCCAAAGAGCACATGCAAGTGGTTGTCTGCCCTGCACAGAGAAACACAGCAGGGGTGGCCAAACTGTGGCTCTTTTGTACTTATGGGTTGGGTACAGACGAGCAGCTTCGGGCACACGCAAAATGTGCCACCCCTGTATTCTGGTCTAAGAGTCAAAACTTCTAGATCAGAGGCATTGTGGGTTTTAGACTACAAGGGAAGCATGGCCTAGAGAAATGGTTCTGCTAAAGACCTTCACAGGGCAATCCTAGACAGAATTAAATCCTTCTAAATCAAGTAACAGAGCAGGGTGTAACTCCACTCAGGAAACCACTGAACGTAACCTAAAGCCAAAAATGACATTTTTCAAAAGCTGAGCATTTGAAGCTGTAATTCAAAGGTGGTTCCCAAATACCTAAATAGCTACGCTGGTATAACTTCAAGATATGCCAGTGCACTGGGAGATATGCCAGTGCAGCACCAACATATGGTTCCCAGGAGGATTCTCACCGGCAGTTGTTCTTGCCTGACACTGCTTCAAGTGGTGGCAGGATTTTTTTTTAAAGTCAGCATCCTGTGTACCACTATGTCTCTTGCAGGGAAAACTCAGAAGTGACATGGAGTGGCTCTAGGAATCACCAGAAGCTCTTCAGTTTTACCATAGAGTTTCTGGCAAATCCTAGAGCTACTCCCTGTCACCTCTGAGTTTTTCCCAGAAGCAACATAGCAGCATATAGGATGCCATGCCTATGTGCCCATGTAAAGTACAGCCTGGCAACCCTACACCAATACTAATTTGGTTCAGCTGTGCCAATGTAAGGGACAGAAAGGATGATGCCAAAGGCTTGTCAGAGGTTTAGTCCAAAACTTAACCCCTGTCAGCCCAGGTCTTTCCCATGATGCCAATGTAATACTGTGCTGGTATCAGCAGAAACACTTCCATTGAGCTTGTCTCCCCAACACACTCAAGAATATCCTGTTGTGTGTTCTCTTGCTGCTTCTCCTAGTGTCTGTGTTCCCTTGTCTGACCCCAAAACAGAGCTCCATCTCCTCTCAGGGACATCATTCTCCCTCTGGGATTGGAATCCTCCTCTGGAAGAGGACATGGGCTCTCCCTACAGCAGGGGTGGCCAAACTGCAGCTCAAGAGCCACATTTGGCTCTTTTGTACTTATGGGTTGGGTACAGACAGGCAGCTTCTTGCAAACCCAAAATGTGCCGCCCCAAACTGGAGCAGACAACGAGTGATCAGATACGCAAGGCACCTGTATCTCGCACAAGGGGCGCTTCAGCGCAGTCAGATGGTTGTTGCACACCATCCCCTTAGTGTGGTTTGAGTTTCTTTTGTTCTTTACATTTTTGTACGCCATGGGCAGTTAAAAAAAAAAAAGAATACTGGTGAATGCCTAAAGTGGATTGGTGGGTTCACATTGCCAATCCACCTCATTTGCGCTCTCTGGCATTCAGTAGCCCAGAAAGGCGGATGGCATATGGCAAAAGAATTTGCTACCACTTTGTAAGTGGTAGCTTTTTGAGCTGTCTCAGAGCCGCCAGAAGATGGGGTGACTATGGGAGCTAGACAGGAGGCAAATGTGCACATTTGGACTTGATTGATTTTATAATCCCTCTGTGAGCCTCAGCCATCCCTGTATCGGCTTAAACTGCCCATCTGGACCCAGCCATTGTGTTGCTCTCTAAGTCCCCACTATTCTGTTGGCCAGCTTGGAGAAGGCATTTCTCTCTTTAAATCACTTCTCCAAGCCAAGCCAACCAGTGGCTTGGAGAATGCATTTAAGTTAAAAGTTGCTTTCTTTCCACCTCTCCTTCTTCCCCCATCTGCCTGCCTTGTGGCTCTCAAACATCTGATGTTCATGTCTTGCAGCTCACAAACGTATGACGTTTATTCTATGTGGCTCTTACATTAAGCTTGGCCATCCCTGCCCTACAGGTTCCATTTCATAACTGAGGGGTGGACAGTGCTAGGAGACAGGCTTCATTCCCTGTACATCTCTCTGCCAAAAGGGAATGTGTCTGGAAAAGGGCACTGTGTCACTTTCCCTGTCCTTAGTTGTGGGTTACATTGGGCATGATGACATCACAGAGGTATTCCATGGAGATGCATGTATGTGTTGGTTGGTTCCTTTCATACACAGCTAGCATGGGAGGGAGTGCCTTCTTCATGCTGCACTATGATTAGTGGCTACATTGCTATTTCTGTGCTCTATGTTTCCTTGGGTTTGTTCTTTTAAAGAAAATGTATCTGCTGACAGAGCATAAGATACTGTCCAGGGTGGGACTGTACTAGCCTCAGGGACACACTAGGGACATACTAACCCTAGGATCAGGTTGCCCATTGCTTCATTCCAAATGTCAAAATTAGATTTTGGAAGATATTTTTAACTGCTTCAGTCAGAAGTCTGTCTGATTTATTTTCAAATGCTCGTACGAAAATCACCTGAAGTCAACTGCACCCCTTTAGCTAAAGTGGGGGAGGAAGTATTTGCAGTAGGAGAAAAGAAATGTGAGGTTTGAGCTACCAAATTTGAGTCAGGAAAAAAACATGAACACTCGAAGAAGCTGCCATATATCGAATCAGATCGCTGGTCCATCATGGTCAGTAATAGTTAATGACAGAGGTTCCCCAGGGTCTCAGAGGTCTGACTCTGGGTCTTTTTCTTTCCTAACCATTTCTACTTCTTGCATTTGAAAATATGGATTTGTACAGTCTAGACAGTCAGGGAAGGAATCTGTGCCAGTGCTTCAGGTGGACAGCCATGTTCACCTGCAGCAGAAGAGCAAGATTTGAATCCAGTAGCACCATAAAGACCAACATGATTTCCAGGGTATAAGTATTCGAGAGTCAAAACGCCCTTCAACAGATATCCCCTGATGGTCCAAATGCCACACGAGAGCTCAACATAGAATGCTTTCGCCATCAAGCCTAAACTGATGAGATCAAGAAACACTGTCTCTCACAACATAACCTCATCCACACCACAAGAAATGCAGTAAACAGCCTCAGAAACACCCCAGGCATCATGATTAAAGCCTGTAAGACTGAACTGTTCAAACTCGCTTTCAATGGTTAAGGGGAGGTGGCTATTATTCCACAGCACCAACAATCTCACTGAACCAATATAATTGAAACTGGAACATCAGAATAACCAGAACATCAACGTGCATCTTGGACTTTTAATGACTGTAAAATGTATGGAAAAGATTTTATTGCATATTCTGTTTTTAATATTTTATGTTGTTTTTAACTGTTAGCTGCCCTGGGCCTGTGAGGGGAGGGCGGGATATAAATTTGATAAAATAAAATAAAAATAAAGAAGCTGACGAAGGAGAAGCATTTGTCATCAATGATGAATCAGGCTACATTCAGTGTGCCACTGCTGTTTGCCTCCCAGTTCAACAATGCCTAACCCCAATATCATAGGACTGGAAAACAAAGACCGATTCCCCACTAGCCTTATTCCACTCTCACTCTCCTCTTCTCCACGGGGCTTCTGTCGGATTTCACACTATCTGCCCCGGGGCTGCAACTAGCTCCGCTTCTTTTGCGCAGCAAACAAGATCCTCTAAAAACTGGCTTCTGTTTGCTGCACGAAAAAGGCAAAGTGAGTTGCAGCCCCAGGGCAGATAGTGCGAAATACGACAGAAGCCCCACAGGGAAGAGAACATAAGAACATAAGAGAAGCCATGTTGGATCAGGCCAACGGCCCATCAAGTCCAACACTCTGTGTCACACAGTGGCAAAAAATGTTATATACACACATACACTGTGGCTAATAGCCACTGATGGACCTCTGCTCCATATTTTTATCTAAACCCCTCTTGAAGGTGGCTATACTTGTGGCCACCACCACCTCCTGTGGCAGTGAATTCCACATGTTAATCACCCTTTGGGTGAAGAAGTACTTCCTTTTATCCGTTTTAACCTGTCTGCTCAGCAATTTCATCGAATGCCCACGAGTTCTTGTATTGTGAGAAAGGGAGAAAAGTACTTCTTTCTCTACTTTCTCCATTCCATGCATTATCTTGTAAACCTCTATCATGTCACCCCGCAGTCGACGTTTCTCCAAGCTAAAGAGTCCCAAGCGTTTCAACCTTTCTTCATAGGGAAAGTGCTCCAGCCCTTTAATCATTCTAGTTGCCCTTCTCTGCACCTTCTCTAATGCTATAATATCCTTTTTGAGGTGCGGCGACCAGAACTGCACACAGTACTCCAAATGAGACCGCACCATCGATTTATACAGGGGCATTATGATACTGGCTGATTTGTTTTCAATTCCCTTCCTAATAATTCCCAGCATGGCGTTGGCCTTTTTTATTGCAAACGCACACTGTCTTGACACTTTCAGTGAGTTATCTATCATGACCCCAAGATCTCTCTTTTGGTCAGTCTCTGCCAGTTCACACCCCATCAACTTGTATTTGTAGCTGGGATTCTTGGCCCCAATGTGCATTACTTTGCACTTGGCCACATTGAACCGCATCTGCCACGTTGACGCCCACTCACCCAGCCTCAACAGATCCCTTTGGAGTTCCTCACAATCCTCTCTGGTTCTCACCACCCTGAACAATTTAGTGTCATCCGCAAACTTGGCCACTTCACTGCTCACTCCCAACTCTAAATCATTTATGAACAAGTTAAAGAGCATGGGACCCAGTACCGAGCCCTGTGGCACCCCACTGCTTACCGTCCTCCACTGCAAAGACTGCCCATTTATACTCACTCTCTGCTTCCTATTACTCAGCCAGTTTTTGATCCACAAGAGGACCTGTCCTTTTACTCCATGATTCTCAAGCTTTCTAAGGAGCCTTTGATGAGGAACTTTATCAAAAGCTTTCTGGAAGTCAAGGTAAACAACATCTATCGGGTCTCCTTTGTCCACATGTTTGTTCACCCCCTCAAAGAAATGCAACAGGTTAGTGAGGCAAGATCTTCCCTTGCAGAACCCATGCTGAGTCTTCCTCAATAACCCGTGTTCATCAATGTGCCTACTCATTCTGTCCTTGATAATGGTTTCTACCAACTTTCCCGGTATTGAAGTCAGACTGACTGGCCTGTAATTTCCCGGATCTCCTCTGGAACCTTTTTTAAAGATGGGGGTGACATTTGCTACCTTCCAGTCCTCAGGAACGGAGGCAGATTTCAATGAAAGATTACAGATTTTTGTTAGAAGATCCACAAGTTCAACTTTGAGTTCCTTCAGAACTCTCGGATGTATGCCATCCGGACCCGGTGACTTATTAGTTTTTAATTTGTCTATCAGTTCTAGGACCTCCTCATTTGTCACCTCAATCTGACTCAGGTCTTTCAACACCCCTTCCAAAATTAGTGGTTCTGGGGCGGGCAAAAAGTTCTCGTCTTCTACAGTGAAGACGGAGGCAAAAAATTCATTTAGCTTCATTTAGAAGCATGTGAGCAGCATAAGGCTAGTAGGAAATTGGTCAAAGTCTCAGAAGTTCTTTCCATCTTAAGCTCCATCCTCTCCCTGCTGGAAGGCCAATCCAAGCATTCTCCAAGTCTGAATTTGAACACAGGAAGCTGCCTTATATGGAATCAGACCCTTGGTCCTTAAAGGTCAATCTTGTCAACTCTTGCCTGTCAACAACGCCTCTAGGGTCTTAGATAGAAGTCTTTCACAACTACCACTACCTGTTCCATTTAACTGGAGGTGATGCTGGGGATTAAAGCTGGGACCTTCTGCATGCAAAGCAGAGGCTCTGTCCCTGAGTCATGGCCCTCAAAGACCCAGGTTCAAATCCAAAAACATAAAAAAGGAAAACCAAAACATGCAACCAATCCAAAAAACAGAAGGAGGCGAAGAGAGAGAAGGTGGTGATGGTTGGAGTAATAACATTATCTGAAAACACCAAGATATGAAGATAGACCACAAGAGCCAACTGGTTTGACACAAACATACAAAACAATCTAGACAAAATAAATACAGACTATGGTAAAGCACACTGTCCTTTGGTTTTATATATGGGTGTTTTAAACCAGTCAACCTTTGTGGCTTTTTCATACCTTTTGCATTAGACAATGTTATGAGTTTTTTCCCCCCTCACTCTTTGTTTTGATTCTCAAATCCCCGCTCCGCCGTGGCATTTATTGGGCAACCTTAGGCCAGTTTTTCTCCCTCAGCTTAACCTATTTCACAGGGTTGTTTATAAAGGTAAAAAAGAAGAAGGGGATACCAATGTATGCTGCCCTGAGCTCCTTCTTTGGATAAAGAAATACAACAAAAGAATGTGTGAAATCTTCCACTCACCCAGTTTCCACTAATTTACTTAAAATAAATACATTTATTTATTTAAAATATTTATATTTATTTATATCTCCCAGTCTGTGGGAGTCAGATCCGCACACCTCCTTTGGGCTGGGCATCACTTTTGTATGATATTTCAGCATGTCCCAAGTGGAGAAACATTTGACACGTGCCTGTAGCTGCCAATCGCTCAGACCTAGGCCAGGCTAGCTCAACTTCATCAGATTTTTGAAGCTATGCAGGATCAGCCCTGGTTAGTAATTGGGCGGGAGGTCACCAAGGAAGTCCAGGGCTGCTGCACAGAAGCAGGCAATGGCAAGCCACCTCCAAACGTCTCTTGCCTTCAAAACTCCCATGATGGGGTCGCCAGGAGTTGGTTGCACCTTGCGCCAGGAGTCGGTTGACGGCAAAACAAGCAAACTAAAGCTAGCAATTGCACCACCCTAGAGCCATAGGACTACCTAAAATTGGATGAATGGAATCTAAAATCAGGGCTTTTTTGTAGAAAAAGCCCAGCAGGAATTCATTTGCATATTAGACCACATCCCCTGACACCAAGCTAGCCAGACCTGCATTCCTGCTTTAAAAAAAAAAAAAAAAGGCCCATCTAAAATGATGACAGGCTGTACCATTCCAGGCAAGGCAAATCCATGAGCTGGAAACACCCTCCCATAGAACACCACCCACAGCTCTGTTAAGCTTAATAATGTGTAGGGAGCATCCAGGTGCAGGAAGGCAGGCAAGCAGTCAAACACGAATCAGTCAGACATTTGATTCCTTCAGCTGCAGTCTGAAATGCGAAATTCCAGGAACAGAAGCACCCCCTGAGACTTCTGCTCCCGTGTTTCAGCTCTGCAACGACTCTGTTTTCTGTACAGCAGCCAAGTACAATTGCTTTCCAAGTCATAACAGTGCCACCCTGAGCAGAGTTACGCCTTTCTAAGTCCACTGAAGTTAGTGGGCTTAGCATGACTCTGCTTAAGGTGGCAATGAAAGGGGTGATTAAAGCTGTACTTCTCAAAATGCTGACCTGGGAGGAAGTCAAACAGGACTTCCTTCTGGGTAGATCTGCTTAGGTTTGCTCCCTATTTCTGCTGACCAACTGGGCTCCCCCCCTCTCCTACTAATCTCTTTTTCTCGTTCTTAAGATCGACCTGGCACTGACTTCTCAGCATACGCTTTTTAATGAACCCCCCTGAGTAACAGAGCAGCAGCAGCTCAGCAGAAAATGATCATCCATTGATTAACAGCAGCCTCTAAAGAAAAATGAGTACCCAGCTTGCTGGGGGGAAAGTGTAGAGGACTGGGGAAGGCAATGGCAAACCACCCTGTAAAAAGTCTGCCGTGAAAATGTTGTGAAAGCAACATCACCCCAGAGTCAGAAACGACTGGTGCTTGCACAGGGGACCTTTCCTTTCCTAAAGAACAACAGGGGAGGGAAATATCTGTTCCTTCTGATAGAGGTGGGCAGAGACTGATAATGCCAAGTCACCAGTTGGTGGATGCTCTGCTGCCCCTGGCTCCTCCAAAGCAAGACTAGGCATGAAGTAGAAGGCACATGAACACACATGGAGCTGCCTTACGCTGCATCAGAGATCAATGGTCCATTGGGGTTAGTATTGTCCGCTCAGACTGGCAGCGGTTCTCCAGGGTCTCAGACAGAAGTCCTTCACATCACCCACTCCCTGGACTTTTTTAACTGGAGATGCCAGGGATTGAACCTGGGACCTTCTGCATGCCAAGCAGATGCTCTACCACTGAGCTATGGCCCCAGAACAAATACACAACAGGCTATATTACATAGTAAAGAATGTGACCTTTGATTTTGGACTATTTCACTTGGAACAGTTCCCTGGCATTCTCTCTCTCTCTTACATCTTACACCATTCTCCTCTCCTCCATTCTATCCCCACAACAACCCCAAGAGGTATGCAAGGCTGAGAGAGTGTGGCTGGCCCAAGGTCACCCAGAAAGCTTCCATGGCAGAGTGGCGATTTGAACCAAGTTTCCCAGATCCTAGACTTACGGTATAGCCACTACACTACATTATGTTACTGCGACTACTGAAGCGGGGAAAAAATGATACCTGAGGTTGGATTGACCCTTTAACTTCCTGGGAAAGTTTCCAGGCGGCCACTGCCAGGAAGAAACTCGTGGACCCTGCAACAGATCCAGGCCACAGGTGTCAACACTGCAGTGGCTAGAGGTGGTGTGGTCCCTATCCAAGGCTGGTCCTAGACTGTCTGGCACCCTAGGAAAGGCTAACTTCTGGTGTCCCCCCCCCCTGCACTGATAACATCACCAAGTTACATCTGGGGGTGCCCAATTTGTCACCCCCAGAAGGCTGGCACCCTAGGCAATTGCCTAGTGGAAGGCCAGTCCTGCCCCTATCCAAGCTAAGTGGCCCCTGAGCACTGAGTTCAAGGATCACTTGGCTGAACCTGCTCCAATGTGATAGCAATACATTGGCATACCCACTCAAAAGTATGCAGTAAAAAAGGAGGGCCCACACCTTTCCCACATGGAGAGCATGTAACAGCAAGGAAGTGCTTCAAGAGATTTACAGCAATTTATCTAGAACTTCACCTCTAGAACTGCCAGAATCATAGTCTGGGCAAGTACGAGGCTCCCTCTTGGACCTATTCCGTTTTCCTTTCTATTCAAACCCCATTCCCTGATCTGCCAGCTTTTCTTAGCCAAGAGGCTTTTCCATGGACACATCAATGGATCAGCAGCCTGCTATAAAATGGCCAGCTGAAATCCTATTATCCACTCCTGCTGGATACTCAAAAGAAATGGGGCGCTCGCACTTCTGCAGCTTCACTTTGTCCTGAAGAGCCAGCAGCCCCTCCGAGGATCGAACACGCCTACTGTACAATTGCGGTGGGAAAGGTCCATGAGAAACTGAACCATTCATGCGCCAAAAAAATGGCTGACATTATTTAAAACACACATACCCACACAAAAGAGCCAGTCCTGGAATCAGCCACCTTTGTTCATGATCCTGACCGGCATGTGTTTTAATTTTTTTTTATAAGATCTCACGTAGCTGTTGGATTTAAAATCCTCCGTACGCCTATCGCTGATCAGACTTGCACCCTGGATCTATCAGAGCATGTTTCCCTCTTCACTGTCCAGACAAAGCCAGATGGCTGAGCACTAATTGGTTTGCTCCTGTATTAATCCAGCCATTCCTCACAGTGGCCATCTCCCTCCCCCGCCCCACACCACACACCATCTGAAAAGTCTCAAGGAGGCATTTGTGGGGCTCTTTCTCATGTGGCAGCCATGCACCTCCGTTCAACTTCAGACTGGCGTGATCCACGCCCAAAAGAAGCGCTTCGTCGAGTCGCCTCTCCTGAGCAGCTGACCTCTTTTCACTCATCACTGGCTGAGAAATTGTAAAGCAACAATAATCCACGTTTCCTTCTCTCTTCCTCCCCCCCTCCGCTCTCTACACACGGCACCGCCTCCCTCTGTCTGACACACCTGATGTGGGACAAAGCCAGAAAGCTGATCTGGTTCAATGGCTCTGTATAAGAGACCGCAGACCAGATAGACAAGCCCACCGGCACATGAGGGAGGGTGCCTTGGCTGTTCTATTGCACTGGCATGCATGCCCCATCTACTTCCAGTCCGGGAAGTCTACAGCAGATGGCACAGTGGGCAGTGGTCAAATATGGTTACTGAGATGAAGGTTAGGGATTTGGACATGAGCACACCCATGCTGTCTCTTTTCAGCCGCTGCTCTAGCAATCGCTGACCTGCCCACTCCCAGCTGCAGAAATTCTATTGTGCCAACTCCCCCCCCCCCACCATAAACCAGGGGGAAGGAACTGGAGGGGGAAGCTGGAGACTTACAATCTAAGGAAAGCATTTTTAACACAAAAATCTCAGCAGCTGCCTCCCACTTGATTCTCTTCATGCATCAGGGCGACCCACAGGGGTACTTCTCCTGGGGCACTGGGGTTCAAGCAGAGGTTTTCACGGGGGGGGGGGGAGGGAGTGGCCCAGCACCTCCCAAACCGAGGAGGGGCGTGTTCGGCAGCACCCATCCCACAGAAGCCTCTATTCAGCCAGGCATCCCCCAAGTCCTGATCTGGCTGCATATTCTGCAGCTTGCCTGGCTGGAGTTTCCCATGCAACTGAATCCTGGAGCCAAATAAAATCAAAGCCGTTTCCATCAAAGAGAAATGAGCAGAGTCAAAAGCCGGAAAGGGGGGGGGGGGGGGGACCCGGCGCGGTCTCAATGATTTCTCCCTCCCCTCCCTTGCTCTTCTGTGAATCCCAAAGAATGAACTTCACACCCACCTCTGGGAAGAGGAAGGCTTGGTGAAAAGGAGACGCGCCTGAACGCCTTTTCCTCTTCTGGAGCAAAAAAAAAAAAAGGCATCCAGCCGTTGCAAGGAAAGGGAGGATTAACTCCTCTGGCTCTGCTGTCACTTACCGTGCCTGGCCGAGGAGGAAGAAGTTGCCTCCCACTTCCATGCTTCCAGCCGCGGCGGCGGCAGCAGCAGCATGAGAAAGACTCAGCACCTGGGCGCTGAACAGCTCCTCGCACTGGAGCTGCGCTCGGGAAGCGACTAGCCTAGCCATGCGCGCCTCCTCTTGCAGCGGCGGCCGCCGGCTCCAGCCTCCGGCCCGCCCAGCTCCGCCCCCGGCTGCTGCGATTGGCTCCGCCGAGGGATGCTGCCGCCGCCGCTCCAAAAGCGGGCCTCGCCTCTCTCCTCTCCCCGCAAGTGACGCTCAGTCAAGGGGCCATCGGACGCCGAGCAAGCGCTCAGGGCATTTGGACTACATTTCCCAGGCCTAACGCGCGCTTCTGGAGCCAAGGATCTATCGCAGGGAGTCCCGGGAGTCCTCGTTTTGAAAATGTTGGCCGGTTTCTATTACCGTCTTCTTCACGGGTCAAGGCAAGGTGGGCAAAAGTGGTTTACAGAATCACGGGCGCCAAAATTTTGAGAGCTTGCCATAGTTGGCAACTCCAGGCCAGGAGATTCCTGGAGATTTAAAGGCGGGACCTAGAGGTGGTGGGGTTTAGGGAGGGATCTCAGCAGGGTATGATGATGTAAAGTCCACCCTCCATTTCCTCCAGGGTGAGCGATCTATGCCACGAGTGGCCCAACTGCTGCTCAGGAGCCAAGTGTGGCTCTTTCACACATATTGTGTGGCTTTCAAAGCCCCCACTGCCCCCATCAGCTGGCTTGGAGAAGACATCTCTCTCTTTAAATCACTTCTCCAACCCAAGCCAGCTGGTGGCTTGAAGAATGCATTTAAAGCTAAAGTTGTTTTTTATCCTCCCTCTCCCTCATCTATTTCCTTCCTTCCTTCCTTCCTTCCTTCCTTCCTTCCTTCCTTCCTTCCTTCCTTCCTTCCTTCCTTCCTTCCTTCCTTCCTTCCTTCCTTCCTTCCTTCCTTCCTTCCTTCCTTCCTTCCTTCCTTCTCTCAAGCATCTGACATTCATGTGTTGCAGTTCTCAAACATCTAATGTTTATTCTATGTGACTCTTACATTAAGCATGTGTGGCCACCCCTATCCTAGTCCAACACTCACCACTGTTGCACTGCACAATATCAGCTGGTTAGTTATGAAGTAGGATCCAGGTCTGCAGTGGGAAGGCACATGCAACTACTATCCCAAGATAAATAGTGCTGGAGCTCATCAGTGCTGGGATGGGCTGAATTCCTGGGAATCTGTAGTCACCTTGAGATCTACAGTGGAGGGAAAATACAGCAGGGTATTGTTGAAACAGAGTAAGCATGAGACCTGCTTGCTAACATGGGCCTATTGTAATGCCTGTGTTGAAAGAACTGGCTCTCACCTCAGTCTGTTTCTAGGCGCAACACACACAAAATGTTCCCATTCTGATTGGAATGGAGGTCTCTGAAGGCATTGCTGTTTCTAGTTAAACATTATAATTTTAGCTTCTGTTGGAAGCCACCTCCTGTGCAAATTGCAGAGAGGTAGGAATAAGAATATATTAAATAAATAACAAGCACTTTTTTGAAGTGGGGGGGGAGGCACAAAAAGGAAAGCAGCCATGCTGGGAACAAGGTATGCATCCTGACTGTAGCAGGCAGACCTGTCCTCATACAGCCTTAAATGCAAGCTGCAAGCATGCAAAGCATTGTTCAGGGCCTCTGTGCAGAGGCCAGGGGCCAACATGCTATAGATTGCCACCCCCAACCACTGGAGGGAGGAGGCCCAGACTATAGTCAAGACAGAAGTTTCTAGGGGATCTTATTTTTATGCACCAACGTTCAGCAATGCCTGCAAAAGTTTTAGGAGACTTGCAAATATCAGAAGGGGCGGCACATCTGGCATGAGATGTTTCCTGCCATTGTGACTTCCTAGATTGCTACTGTGCTGTTGATTTCTAGCTATGGTCCATATCTGGCAGCAACCTTAAATTTTAGGTACTGTTGCCAACTGCAGCCTGAGAAATTCCTGGAGATTTGGGGGGTAGAGCCTTAGGAAGGTGTGGTTTGGGGAGGGGAGGGACCTCAGAAGAGTATAATGCCATACGATCTACCCTCCAAAGCAGCCATTTTCTCCAAGGGAACTGATCTCTGTAGTCAGCAGATTAGTTGTAATCTCAGGAGATATCCAGGCCACACCTGGGGGTTGGCAAACCTAGATGGGGAAAAGCTTCCTCTGTGGAAGAAAAGGGGCTTTTTTTGTTGAAGGAAGTGTTTCTGTGATGGAAGAAACCTTGTTGGGAGGCTCTTATCATCCTCCTCTATGGCATTCATCCAGCACCCTTTCTGATTGGCTGCAGTGCATGATACCAAAGTAGCTTAATTACCGAGGTGCAGCCTGTCCAAGACACTTCAGCATGGAAAATGACTTATGAGGTCCCTTTTGTTGGACTCTCTGTTTTAGTAAAGCCAGGAATTTCTATAAATGTAGCAGAGTGCATTAGGCTGACCATGAAGCGAAGCTTTGGGTGTGCTGTAGCTAGCAGATTTACAAAGAGCCAGGAGTCAGATTTAAAACTAGTAAGAGTTCTTTATTATATGGAACTCCATTCCAGACAGTACAGACAAGAGGCAGAGATAGAATCTATGCTAACTACCTAGGATGGGTATGGATGCAGAGAAGAGTGGCCCTGCATCCATTGTTCAAAGATAAGAGCAACAGTGTGCCTTCTTTGTGTGGATAAGCAAGAGGAAGTGTGAGATTGGAAGAGAGGAAATTGCTCCCTAAGAATGTATCAGTCTAACATCAAAGGGGACAGAGGCAGCAAAAATAAACAGGAAAAAGGAAATCCATGGTTTGCATGTCTGTCAGTCTGCTTCTCTTATAACCCTCCCCCACCAGAGGCTGAAGCAAAAAGAGAGCACCTTCTCTTCCAGCACCTTTAGGGGCAGCTATTACACAGGAGCAAAGCTCCTCCAACATGGCTTCCATCCAAACTTAGAGCAAAACATTGAGGCAATCTTATGAGAGGTTTGATTTGCAGAGAAATGAGCAGTTCAATCACGACATGTTCAAATGCCGATTGCATCTGCGTTGGCGTTTGCAGCACCCTGCGTATGGATTTTATTTGCTCAAGGAAGCAGCAAGATCAAAATGAGTATTCTTTGAACTGAAAAGGTTGGGGCTGCAAAGTCTTGTAGCATCCCTACATGGCAGTAACATATAGAGCTTAGGGTTGCCACCTTCAGGTTGGAAAATTCCTGGAGATTTCCAATTGAAGCCTCGGTTGAATGGAGTTTGAGGTGGGGAAGGACCTCAGTAGCATACAATGCCATGTGGCCCACCCTCCAAAACAACAATTTTCTCCAGGGGAACTGATCTCCATAATTTAGAGATCGTTTGTGATTCTGGCAGATCTCCAGTCCCTACCTGGCAGGTGGCAGCTCTAATACAGCTTCTGCCCCACTATAGGGCACTGTAGTGGTTTCTTGTCAGATTATAGGTAACCATACAATTGGCCATAATCATTTGCAGAGGGAGCTTTGGGTGCTTCTATACCATGGGTGGCCAAACTTGCTTTTAACTTACGAGCCGCATAGAATAAACATCAGATGTTTAAGAACCACAAGATATGAACATCAGATATTTGAGAGCCACAAGACAGAAAGGAAAGGAGAGAGGTGACTTCCCTTGGAGAAGTGATTTAAAGAGAGAAATGTCTTCTCCAAGCTGGACAATTGGGGTGGGGGTGGGCTTCAAGAGCCACACAATATGTCTGAAAGAGCCACATGTGGCTCCCAAGTCACAGTTTGGCCCCCCCCTGTTCTAGACTAATATATAAAGGGAACAATCATGAGATGGTAGAACAACATATCCATCCAGGTGTGTTTAAAGCAGCCCTGTTGTGTAGTGGTTAAAGTGTCAGATTAGGATCTGGGAGACACACGTTTGATTTTTATTCAGAGTTCCATTTAAAGCCAGCAGTTTTGATAAAGGCAACAAGATGTGGGACAACAGTCAGTGTGGGCGAGCTTTCTGCGAATATTATTGGACTTAACAGATTTCCTCACTTGTGATGCGAATCCTATAATGATCTTTTTGTCAACTTGGTGTTAGGAATGTTTTTCATGTTGTACGGTATCTTTAAGAACTTTCAGTGGACGAGCCTTTGTTGTGGACTCTCTGGAATGTGTTAATAAGTCTTTGCTACACACTTTTTAAAAAATTTTGTTGAAACTTCTGATACTTTTTAGATGTTTACAATAAATGTTATCACTGTTTGGATATAACAGATGGCATTTCCCTGACGTTTTCCACTTGGTCCTGCCAATAGTTGGAAACCTTAAAGCAGGGCGCTTTTTTTGAAGAAAAAGCCCAGCCGGAACTCATTTGCACATTAGGCCACACCCCCTGACACCAAGTGAGCCAGAACTGCGTTCCTGCTAAAAAAAAAAAAGTTCTTCTTAAAAGAAGCCCTGATGGTAATTTATAAGTGAATGGTTGTGTATACTTGATTGTTCTTGTATATTCACTGAGTTATTGTCATGTTACAGTCAATGCATGTACAGCAGAATGTGTGATGCAACCCCCCACATTTATCCAGGTTCTGGTCTCTGGTTTCATTTGTAAAGTGAACACATTTTAGCAGGAAATACATTCATCCACTGTAACATTTGAACAAGGCTACTGATGGTGGGGGAACATGACTACCAGACAGAATGAAGTGCTGCACTCCGGATCCACACAAATCTATGGATCCACACACCTCAGTTGCAGGAAGCTGCGAGGACTAGGGCTGCCAGCCTCCAGGTGGGGCCTGGAGATCTCCTACTTTTCCAACTGATCTCTAGCTGGCAGAAATCAGCTCCCCTAGAGAAAATGGCTGCTTTGAAGGGCGAACTCTATGGCACTGTATCATGCTGAGGCCCCTCCCCTCCTCAAGCCCTGTCCTCTCCCAGATTTACCCCCAAAGCCTCCAGGTATTTTCCAACCCAGACCTGGCAACCCTAGTGAGTACACTGCACATTGCACAGTGGAAAGTGCTATAAAATGAATACATTCAGAAGTGTTCACACTCACAGCTGTGCTAACATCTCTGCCATTAAAAAAAGAGAGGAGAGAGACAGTGAGAACCATTTTCCCACCTTCCAGTAAACACACAGCCAATCACTCAGTGAGAATTTCTTTCTCTTGACATGTGCATTTCCTCTGAGGGACCGGAGGTGCTTTTAATGTGAATAATAATCTCAAGAAGACTTGCAGGCTTTGTATCTTAACGCCACCTTTGCCGGCCTAGGAGTCATATGATTAGATGCCTCATCAAATCAATGAGATTATTTGCATGGGTAGCATTATCCTCTATTCACAGTATTGGTCACAAGCTTCCAATGGTGAGTAATAGCAAAAAATATCACCAAATAGGGATGCCAGCTACTTCTTGGGAAATTCCTGGAGATTTGGGGCAGTTGGTCAGAGTTTGCACAGAGAAGGGAAGTCAGCAAGGATGGGGAGTCCACCTTCCAAAGCTGCCATTTGCTTCAAGGGAACTGTGAACTCTGTAGTCTTGATCAGTGTTCCCTTTAAGCTGAGTTAGTGTGAGCTAGCTCACCGTTTTTTAGCCTCTGGCTCACACATTTTTGTCTTGGCTCAGGAAGGATGACCCTGGAGCAAACAAATTTATGCAGCAGCCAAACTACTCACTCAAAACTTTAATGCCAGTAGCTCACAAAGTAGAATCTTTGCTCACAAGACTCCATAGCTTAGAGGGAGCATTGGTCTGGAAACTCCCAGCCCCATCTGGTGGCAAATGGGGGAGAATGCTGGCAGCATCCCAACACACTGACGACCCTCCCTGTGTTCCTGGAAGTGACATCAAAGCATTCTAGGGTTGCCAGGTCCAATTCAAGAAGAAGAAGAAGAATGCAGATTTATACCCCACCCTTCTCTCTGAATCAGAGCAGTTTACAATCTCCTATATCTTCTCCCACCACGACAGACACCCTGTGAGGTGGGTGGGGCTGAGAGGGCTCTCACAGAAGATGCTCTTTCAGGGGCAACTTCCGCAATAGCTATGGCTAATCCAAGGCCATTCCAGCAGGTGCAAGTGGAGGAGTGGGGAGTCAATCCTGGTTCTCCCAGATAAGAGTTAGCACACTTAACCACTACACCAGACTGGCTCCTCAGAAATATCTGGGGACTTCGGGGGTGGAGCCAGGAGACATTAGGGGTGGAGCCAGGAGCAAGGTTGTGATTAGCACAATTGAACTCCAAAGGGAGTCCTGGCCATCACATTTAAAGGGACAACACACCTTTTAAATGCCTTCCCTCCATTAGAAATAATGAAGGACAGGGGCACCTTATTTTGGGGCTCATAGAATTGGACCCCCTGGTTCAATCCTTTCATAACTTGAAGGGTATTTTGAGGAGAGACACTGGATGCTATGCTGCAAATATGGTGCTTCTACCTAAAAAAACAGTGCCCCCCGAGCCCCAGATACTCACAGATCAATTCTCCATTATACCCTATGGGAATCGGTCTCCATAGAGAATAACGGAGTGCCCAGCAGACATTTCCCTCCCCTCCCTCGCTTTCTGATGACCCTGATGCGGGGGAAGGGCCTCAAACTGGGGGATCCCCTGCCCCCACCTGGGGATTATCAACAACCAAAAACGCTGCACATAAGCATTACACACATTTATGCCATATCAGTGAGTTAAATTTATAACTTTCACATTCATACAATTTAAACTCTTTCAGTTTCCAGTACTTTTAAAGTCCATAATCCATAAACAAAAATTGATATCCAGTCCGGATGCTTGAATTTCCACAGAGAAGCAGGTAGGTACCAACACCTGCTATATTCGTATATTCCAGACACAGGTAGTACCGTAAAGACTTTATATTCTTCAGGCAATGATCCTCTCGTTTACTCATTGATATGGCATAAATGTGTGTAATGCTTATGTGCAGCGTTTTTGGTTGTTGACAGATATCTACACGCTGTGGTGTCCTGTTTATATTAACCCACCTGGGGATTGCCAGCCCTAAAGGAGATCCAGTTTGGTGTAGTGGTTAAGTGTGCGGACTCTTATCTGGGAGAACTGGGTTTGATTCCCCACTCCTCCACTTGCACCTGCTGGAATGGTCTTGGGTCAGCCATAGCTCTTGTACGAGTTGTCCTTGAAAGGGCAGCTGCTGTGAGAGCCCTCTCAGCCCCACCCAACTCACAGGGTGTCTGTTGTGGGGGAGGAAGGTAAAGGAGATTGTGAGCCGCTCTGAGACTCTTTGGAGTGGAGGGCGGGATATAAATCCGATATCTTCTTCTTCTTCTTCTAAATTGCACCACTCCCAGGCAGTGCCGGCATCAGCAGTGAGCAGGGTGGGGCTTGTGCTGAGGCCCATTCCTGTTGTGATAGAATGGGGGGGTGTTTTTCCACACTCTTGCAGACTTTACACCACAGTAAAGCAGAGAAGGACAATTTTATTACATAATAAAGTAAGAGTCCAGTAGCACATTTAAGACCAACAAAGTTTTATTCAACGTATAAGCTCTTGCGTGTTACACACACACCTCTTCAATGAAATGGGAGAAAAGCATTCAAATTTATAGACAAAGTTGGAAAAAACGAATTAGCACGTAACATGATGCAAACGTTTTGAGATAAAGCAGGGACAACAAGCCAAGTGCACAGACAGGGTCAACAGCAACATGGATCCAATCAAGGGAAAACAACATTTGATTCAATAAATATGTCAAAATAACAAGTGTGTAAGAGAATCTTGTCTATGCAAATGAGCTCCTATTGGGCTTTTTCTACAAAAAAAGCCCTGTGTGAACCAATGGTGATATGGGGGGTGTAGCCTAATATGTAAATTAGTTTCTGCTGGACTTTTTGTAACAAAAAAAGCCCTGCACCAGAGTATCACCAACATCCCCTGGTGACAGTGCTGATGTCACTTCCAGGATCATGGGGAGTAACATTAGTGTTATGCTGGTGATGTTGTTATGGTTCATTGAGGGCCCCTGCCATTCATAAATTCCCCTGCCTGGCAACCCTACCACCAAGCCACATGATGGCTTAGACCTGTAGATGAACATGAGCACAAAGCACTGGCAGAATCGCCTATTAAGCAACAGTAGGGTTGCCAGCCTCCAGGTGGGTCCTGGAGATCTCCCACTTTTACAACTGATTTCCAGCTGGCAGAGATCAGTTCCCCTGGAGAAAATGGCTGCTTTAAAGAGTGGACTCTGTGGCATTGCACTATGCTGAGGTCTCTCCCCTCCCCAAAACCCACCCTCTCCTGGATCTACCTCCAAAGTCTCCAGATATTTTCCATCACAGACCTGGCAACTCTAAGCAACAGTAAAACAAATGGGAGCTGCTCATGGGCATTTGGATCAGAGGTTGTGGGTCTGGTTTCCTATGATTCCTCTCCGTCAGGTTTGAAGCTTCCTGGAGGCCTAAGGAGTCTTCCCCCAATGAAAGAAGTTCTAGGAACACTTCTGTTGAAGGAAAGCTTATGTTGGAGGTAGGGTAGGAAACAAGTAGAGTTTGTCATCATCTGTTTGAGAAGCTATGACTGCACTGAACTTTTGCTTTCAAAATAGCTAAGATAAAAACAGGGATGCCAGGTCCTTCCTGGTCACTAGTGGAAGGTAGGGAGCAGGGTTGCCAGTTCAAGGAATTGGTAAATTCCTGGAGATTGGGGGAGACGAGGAGCCTGGGGAACACTGGAACCTCTGGGGTATAGTTCCCTACAGTCCACCCTCCAAAACATCCATTTTCTCTTGGAGAACAAATCTCTGTCATTTGGAGATGAGATGTAATTCTGGGGGAACCCCAAGTCCCATCTGAAGGCTGGCATCCCTAGGGGAAAAGCTGAATTTTTATTTATTTTCTTCTTGTCTGCTGTTGGCAGCCTGCTCTGCTATCATTTACTTCTCTCTTATGACATAATCCCAAACAATGAGGCATGAAGTGAAGAGATGACATCACAACCATACATAGCCAATTGGATCCGGCTACACAGCACTGTCCCTAAGGCTATACAACCCATGATAGCCATCAAGGCAGGGAGAGTAGGAGAGAATTTGTCAATCTGTTGCTATGGCAACTGGCTGCCATTCCATGCATTGCTGTGTTTCGTTGTGGGTGGGGCAAGGAAACCACAGTGGAGATGGGAAGGGAACATTGCCAGGTTGCCTTGGCAACATAGGGACAGGTTTCCTTCCCCTCGCCACTGCACAACTGGTGGATGCTTTCACTGTTACTCTCTTGCAATATTACCAAATGTGGCAGCCCCTTTCCACCAGGGAGGAGCATGTTAACAGGCAAGGGTCCACTGTTCCGGCTCAGATCTAAATGAAAGTTACCCCTCTATGTGCATTTTAGTCTGATTTAGATTTTGATTTTAAGATAGCCCTCCCCTGACTACAAAATCAAAGTACAAACATAATCTCTATTTAAAAAAAAAAAGAAAAGAGAATTACTGGGATTTTGGCCTTGGAAGATTTAAAAACAAATCTAGGCAGTGGGGTTCCAAAGCTTGTTTTCTTTTAATCTGGCTTTAAAAGCAGACATTCCTGGCTGTTGCTATGAATGTTCAACAACTTGTACTAAAATATACACATTTTGGTCACCTTATGTAGGGCAGCTCTTTGTAGTATAAAGAAAACAGAATCTGTTGGGTCTAATGTGTATATATAAATACCAGTGTATACAAGTGTTTAAAGGTGCATGTACGATGTACACATATTAAACATTTGTGCTTGCAAACATCAATATATACTAGGGTGACCAACCTCTAGGTGAAGAATGGGGATTTCCCAGCATTACAAGTGATCTCCAGGTAGGGTTCCCAGCGTTCCACTGGGGGCAGGATTTCCCCTGATTTCGGGACTTCCAACCCACTGGCACAGGATTGGCTGGTGGGGGAGTTCCACCTCCAAAGAGCTCCATCAGCACCCAGTGTGACCGCCCAGGGCAATGACGTCACCCAGAAGTGACATGATCATACCAGGTATGTCACATGGGGATGCTCTAGCATTTTGGTTAAAAATTCTATGGTGCCATAGAGTTTTTCCACAGAGTTTTTAATGAAAAGATTAGAGTGTCCCCATGCAATGTGCCCGGCACAATCATATCACTTCTGGATTTATTTATTTATTTATTTGTAATTTGTATCCCACCCTTCCCACCAGGTGGCTCAGGGCGGCTTACAGCATATAAAATCTAACATGAGAACATGGATAACATCATTGCACTACATGTGAGGGACGTCCCCTTGCTGGCAGCCAGGCAAGCCCTGGCAACCCTATCTCCAGGCTACAGAAATCAGTTCAATTGGAGAAAATGGTTGTTGTGGAGGGCGGACTTGCCATTGTATCCCACTAAAGTCCATCCTTCCACAAACCCCATCATCCCCAGACTTCACCTCCAAACTTTCTAGAAATTTCCCGATCCAGAGTTATCAACCCCAGTTATATACCCACAGAAATAGAGAGGTTTCCTACATTAGTCTAAAACGAGCTCCAGTGTCTAACGTCTCATTAACAGAACTTACCTTTGTAAGTTGTGTTTGCTTATTAGTTCTTTCTTGAGTTCATGCATTTAGCTCTGCACGAACAGATATCCTGGGATAACAGCTCTGATTTTATTTCAGCTTCCAGTTTGATGATTGCTGGGTGAAACTGAAACAGTTTAAATTTAATTCAGAACCAGGATTGTGAGCTCCAGGTTGGGAAATACCTAGAGGTATTGGGGGGTGGAGCCTAAGGAAGATAGGGTTTGAGGGGGACTTCACTGGGGTATATCCCATAGAGTTCACCTTCCAAAGCGGCCATTTTCTCCAGGTGAACTAATATTTTTATCCTGGAGATCAGTTATAATAGCAAGAGATCTCCAGCCACCACCTGCAGGTTGGGCAAACCAGAAACTGCAGTGTATTGATTAGCAAACATTAGAAATAAACCACTGCATTTTTATGTTGCAAATAAATGCTTAAGCAATTTCTTTCATAATGATGCAATTATATTATTATCATCACAAACCAAAATTCATTAAATGTCCATAGAAAAATCAAAAAGTTATTTCATACCACTCTTGTAAGGTAGTACTTTCAAAATCAGAATGTTATTTCACATCATAAGGTGGTACTTTACAGTCCACTGTCTCAGTTCTCCTTTCCTTGAAAGACGTAGCCAGTACCACACTTGTATATGATTCCTCCTATGGGTAGCAGACCAAAGTCTGACAGGTGCAGCGGCTACACAGGTCCTAGGTTCAGTTCTGTGTTTCGTTCACCTCCCACTGGCCGCTTTCTTTTAGCTTTGGAACCCGTGCTAAAGGCAATTGCTCACACATTACAATACAATGTTACTTTGCAGTTTGCACGAATTTATGCAGTAGCTCACAACTTTAATGTCAGTAGCTCATGAGCTGGAATTTTTTCTCACAATCCACAGCTTAGAGGGATCGTTGTGCCCGACTCCCACCATTTTATGTAGTTCTTCCCCCATCCAAAATAAAATTCTCTTTTTTTCCCAGGCAAGTTTGTTACATGTGTGTGTGTGTGTGAATTCACAGTTCCATATCTTGTTCCTTTTAATATTTGCTTAAATTTCAGTTCTCCATATTCCGCTATTGGTGTATAGATTCATTGGTATTGTGCGTGCGTGTATATGATGTATGGACTTCGATATCCACTAATGGAAGTGATTTCTTTCAGCAGAAATCCCTAGCCGCCCTCTCCCCCATTGCCTTGTTCCTCAAAATGCTGCTTCCAGGGTTTAGGGAACAACACCCCCTCCTCAGGAACAGCAAGAGAGGGAGTGTGGAGGGGGGAAGCAACAAATAATTCCTCTCCTTCTATTAGCAGAAATCTACCATGGGGTACAAGCCAGTGGTTGTCTAATACTTGTAATCTTGTAATGCTGATTTATTCATGAATAGTGAGAAACTGCTCATTTTATAGCAAAAAAAATTTGCAGGATACTGAAAATAGCATGTCAATAAATAATCATGGGTTCCATTCACTAAAAGGTCAAATAGAGGTAGCTTTGTCAATACCAGGCTTGGAAATTCCTGAAGATTTGAGGGTGGACTCTAGGGAGGTCAGGGTTTGGGGAGGCAAGGGAGCTTAACGGAGGTCTGAGTTCCAGAGCAGCCATTTTCTCCAGGAATGCTGATCTCTGTAGTCTGGAGATGAGCTGTAATTCTGGAATCTCCAGACTCCACTGGGAGGCTGTCAACCCTAAGGGGTCAACTGAAGCAGGGCTATTCTGTCAAAAGAATTTTGAAATCATCCCTACTTTGCAGGTGGCCATTTGCCACACCCAATGCAATAGAATCCATCCAGAGCAGCTAAACCCCCAGTACAGTAATTGGTGGCAATAAACGGATGCCTGTGCAGGCAGGAGCAGCAGCAGGCATCATGAATTGGGAAAGGTTCCTCCCCACCCCGCCTGAGCACTCAGCAAGAAATATACTGAGCTGATTCTAAATCAAAAGTCTGTCACTGTATGGAAATAGCAAGGCAATTATTGTTTAATGCTGCAGGGGAAAAGTAGGAGGAGAAGCCTCATTCTTTGCCAAAGAACCAGCTTCTTGTTCCCCTTTGGGTCTCTTAAAACCACTCAATGCCAGAGAAGGCTGCATTTCAGGCAACAGTGGCTTTCCATTTAAGAGCTAGTACTCACTGCCATGTTCTGATCTGGTTGGGCCAGGTTAGCCCACTCTCATCAAATCTTAGAAGCTAAGCAGGGTTGAAACCAGCATGAAAGATTGGGGTTGCTATATAGAGCCCAATTCCTCACTAGCAGTTGCTCTGTCCCTGGGCTTCTGCTTTTTCTCTAATAAAGACTTATAGCTAGGTGATGATTGGGTATAAAAGGGTGCAGTGGAGGGCCTTGTGAATCACTGCAAAAATAACAGCCCTCTAATAATCAGATTTAGCATGCACGGGACTTTTTTTGAGCAGGAGCACAGTCCAGCTGGCTTGGTGTCAGGGTGTGTGGCCTAGTATGTAAATGAGTTCCTGCTGGGGGGTTTTCTACAAAAAAGCACTTTGTGATATAATGGGGTATGACCTATTATGCAGATAAGTTCCTGCTGGACTTTTGCTACAAAAAAAGGCCCTGCATGTGGGTGTGGGCGACATGTTGGATGTTCATGGGCCGCTAAAGGAACAAAGCGCTCTACGAACTCTTGGTACAAATCTTGCTGCTGCTACAAGCTTACTAGTCACTGTCTCTCAGGGCTCTAAAAGTTCCAAACTGCAGGCTGTGCAACCTCAATATGCCTTGGGGACATGCTGAGAAAGGTAAGTTTAACTCTTCCACCTCTACTCAGTTTTATTATTCAAAACCAAGCTTCCTGTTTCATTATTAAAGATTTAAATGAAAATATGTTTTTTTAAAATGGCCACATACTTTGTCATCTCAGCCTCCGCCCCCCCATCTGCAGTTCAGTAGTACTGGCAAATTTACAATGCTAATATAACAATGGTAATGTTGAGGGTGTGCCCTAATATGCAAATGAGTTCCTGCTGGACCTTTTCTACAAAAAAGCCCTGATTGTAAGATAACCTATCTGAAATTCTTTGAGCACTGAAAAAGGTAAAAAGGTAAAGGTAGTCCCCTGTGCAAGCACCAGTCATTTTCAACTCTGGGGTGACGTTGCTTTCACAACGTTTTCATGGCAGACTTTTTTTTTTTTACGGGGTGGTTTGCTGCCATTGCCCTCTCCAGTCGTCTACACTTTCCTCCCAGCATGCTGGGTACTCATTTTAAGTCTAGGTTGAGGGGTTTATAATTGCAGTGATGCTGAAATTTTTTTAAAAAATAGAAAAAGGTTTAGGCAACTCTTACAAAAGCACCTGAGAACAGATTCTTAACCATGCTGAAACTGAGAATAAACCAGAAGGAAGGAAGCGCTGTGGCTACAGCTTCTAATTCACAGCTTGTTCAGCAGGAAACTATATTTTCAGATACAAAAAGCACGCTTTAATTTTACTGTATTTTGCACTAATGCTGTGTTCAACCAAAATACCATTTTGTGCAACCCAAAGCCATGATGTAGAATATAAAAGAGTGATTAGAAGGTAATTGCTTTGCTAAGCTCCTGCTGTGCCCTAAAACATTGCAAAGAGAGACTTGATTCCAGCCTCCCCTTCTTTTTTGCAAAGGAAGGAGCCTACGACGAGCCACAAAGACACCATCTGATTAAGTCTATTTTTTAACTGCCAAAAGAAAAGGGTATTGACGAAAGATATTTTGGGCTGTCGTTGAAAAAGGGGTGGAGGAGGAATGTTCTTTATACAAATAGGCAATTTGCTTCATGTTCAACGTGGCCACTCCAGGACCAAATGTAATAAAAGGAACTGGCTAATATTGAATTATCAATATTGTCCACTGTTATTTCTGAAAGTGCTTATAATGTACTAGGTGCTGTATTTTTTTTAAAAAAAAAAAAGCAACAGGGACCTGTCTTCTGCCTTGTAATGTAATTAAGATGGATGGAAGCCCTTGAAGGTTAGCTAGTGTTATTATACCCATGCTGTAATAGGGTTACCAGGTCCCATCTTCTCCCCAGCAGGGGGATTTGGGGGGTGTTCCGGGAGGGGCCGTCCCAGGCGTGATGACATCATGCAGATTGACGTCATCATGTCAGGGATGTAGTGCTGCATATGTAAACCCCTCACTTTCCCCCAACCATTTAAAGAGAACCTTTGCCACTTGCAGGGCGATTTCACTAGCAATGGCACAGAATTCATAGGTAATAAGTTTTAATTTGTTAGCTGCCTTGGTGGACCGTCTAGCTTGTAAAATAATAAAATGAATTTTAAAAATAATAGAAGTGACATGAGTGTTAATAGAGTTGCCAGCTCTGGATTGGAAAGCACCTGAAGATTTTGAGGGGGGAGCCTGAGGAGGGGAGGGACTTCTGTGGGATATAATGTCAGAGTCCACCTTCCAAAGCAGTAGGGTTGCCAATCCCCAGGTGAGGGCAGGGGATCCCCCGGTTTGGAGGCACTCCCTCGCTTCAGGGTCATCAAAAAGTGGGGAGGGAAATGTCTGCTGGGCAATCTATTATACACTATGGAGACCAATACCCATAGGGTATAATGGAGAATTGATCCATGGGTATCTCGGGCCCTGGGGAGGCTGTTATTTTAGGTAGAGGCACCAAATTTGCAGCACAGCATCTGGTGCCTCTCTTCAAAACACCCTCCAAAGTTCAAAAAGTTTGGACCAGGGGGTCCAATCTTTGAGCCCCAGAAAAAGGTACCCCTATCCTTCATGATTTCCAATGGAGGGAAGGCATTGAAAAAGTGTGCAGTCCCTTTAAATGTGATGGCTAGCGCTCCCTTTGGAGTTCAATTATGCTTGTCACAATCCTGCTCCTGGCTCCACCCCCAAAGTCCCCAGATATTTCTTGAATTGGACCTGGCAACCCTATAAATCAGGGGTGTCAAACATGCAGCCTGGGGGCCAAATCACGCCCCCGGAGTGCTCCTATCAGGCCTCTGAGCAACTGGCTATCATCTGTTTCCTTCTCTCCCTCTCTCTTGCTTCCTTCTGCATAACAGCTTGCTTTGCAAGGCTTGCTCAACCCCACAGGAGCTACACAGCAAAGTCTCTATTTTCTCCATTGGCTGAGGCTCCTCCTCTGGAGAGGAGTTTGGTTTGCCAGGCAATCTCTCAATCACATAGCAGAGCTACTGAACCAAGCCTCTCTTCCTTCTATTGGTTGAGGCTCCCCCCCTCCTAGTCCCCTGGGGAAGGAAGGAAAGAGCCATAGCTTCTTTTGCCTATTTCCCTGGACCCCATGGGAGAGAAACAAAGAAAGCACCTTTAAGACCAACAATGTTTTAAGCATGTACCAACAATGTTTTAAGCATGTTTTAGTTTAAGGGTTTTTTTTTTAAAAAAAGAATCTTTAATCGTGCTTGTCTGTGTCCTTTATAAAGTTTATATCTCTGCTACCTAATCTTAAATTACATACATGGCCTGGTCCAACATGGCCCAGCCCGATAAAGTCTCATTTATGTCAGATCCGACCCTCATAACAAATGAATTTGACACCCCTGTAAAGTGACCTCTGCAAATTGCTCTCTGTCACCTGGAGATCAGTTGTGATAGCAGGAGATCTCAAGATGCCACCTGGAGATTGGTAACCCTCGGCATCAATGTGACAGCTATTAGCATGACCCACCTCAGCAAACCTCCCAGAAGGAGCTGGAAGCCCCACTCCTCAAGTCTATGGATTTCTGGATACAGATCACTGTTTTTCCTACTGTTTTAAATTGGTTTTAGTGCTGTTCTTTCTCTGCTGCTCTTATCGTTGTTTATATTACTTTATCTCTTGTAAGGTTGTGATCCACTTGGGGCATTTTATAATGAAAAAGTAGCCAATAAATCTCTGTCATAGTAAAAATAAGCAAATGTCACAGATTAAATTGGGGACGCTGTGGGAAGAAGCAGCATTTGGCAGTGGTTAGGCTGTTGGGTGGGTGTGAATCCCAAATCTGTTCTGGAAACCAATTTTGGAATTTGCATCCAAGGGCCTAAATCAGACCAATTTAATCTTTCATTGTCTGATCTCTTTTTCTCTGGAGCTTCTTCCTGGTCTGCCGTGTGGTGTCTAAAATATCCTTCCAAGGAATGAAGTGACCCTTAGAGAAACACAAAAATTGCTGCGGGAATACCCAACATTACTTTTAAAAAGTACATCAACAAAACCCCTCCTGTCTTCCTGAAGCTGCTCTTTCAGGCCATGTTTAATTCAAAATATTTTTATGAAAGGCTTTTTACAAATTATTGGTGGTTTTATTCCCCCCTCCCATTTGGACCCTGACCTGTCCCACTCTGGTTTCTCTGCAGAAATGGCAAAGCGGTGTAGACTGCAAATGGGAAGGCCTCGTAGGCTTTCATGAAGAAGGCAACTGTATTGCTTCCAAGCAGATCTGGGTCACATTAGTGGACACATGGAAGAATTCCTTCCCAGGATCTCTCAATGTACTTTTCTCCTACAAAAGGCAGAATCCATTCAGTGTTTTCAAAATAGGCTTTGCAAAACCAAACTTTTTCTTGTTTGCCAGTAGGGTTACCAACCCCTCGTAGGGAAATTCCTGGAGATTTGGGGATGGAGCCTGGGGAAGTTGGGGTTTGGGGACAGGATGAACAGGCCTCAGCAGGGTGTAATGCCCTTGAGTCCACCCTCCAAAGCAGCCATTTTCTCCAGCGGAACTGATTTCTGCCAACTGCAGATCAGTTGTTATCAGGGCTTTTTTTGAGCAGGAATGCAGTTCTGGCTGGCTTGGTGGCAGGGATGTGGCCTAATATGCAGATGAGTTCCTGCTGGGCTTTTTCTACCAAAAAAAAAGCCCTGGTTGTAATTATGGGAGATCACCAGGCAACCATATTTGCAATATATCCATTCATCTTCACAATTAGCACCACATATATTTGCCTGGAGTTCTACAGTTTAACAAAGAGTAGCATTTCAAGTAGTTTTGCATCTGTAGAGTGGTGGTTAAGAAGCTCTTATCATAGATGTCCAATAGATAGCTTGCCATAAAGAATTGTGCCTGTCTATTTCTGAATAGAGATGGAACAAACCCATTTGTGATTAATTTTGGCTGATTCGTGGTTTGTGAATGGAAGTTCATGACAAGTCAACCGGCATGAACTTTCCACAACCATTCAAGCTGGTCATGGCAGTCCATTAATGGATACATTTCCAGGCAGGCTGTCGCTGCTCAATCGAAATGTTTGCCAAACTTCAGAGTGACAGAAGGGGCAGAACTTGGAGGGCATGTAGAGGAGCATCTGGAAGAGTTCCCCTGTGACTTTGAAGTCCCTAGCTTGTGCAGGATTCATTCTATATACTCTTGAACCTCCTGAACCTGCTCCTGTCATTTCCCCACAAAGCACTTTCCTGGGGCACCTGCTTTGGGGCAAATAACTTGGACCTCATAAATCTGATCCTCACCAAACTCGGAGGACAAGTAGAGGAGAGTCAGACAGAGATCCCTGAGGAGTTTGCTGTTTCTATCACACTGGGGGAGGGGGATTTTGCTGCATCACAAACCAAACCAGTTCATTTGGCAGCTAAAAATTCATGATGGTTTGCCACAAACCACAAAATGAGTCAAACCCCATTTTCCTGGTTTGTGCCATCTGTATTTCTGAATATGATTCAAAGTGGTGGCTCTTACCTTTAAGACCGTAAGTGGTCTTGGGTTGGGATACTTCTTGGAACGCCTGCTCTCCATACCATCCAGCCCACTAGCTATAAACTGCTTCCCAGGCTCAAATATCTGTGCACTCACCTGCAGAGGAGAGATGGATGGTGACCAGAGACAGGGCTTTTTCTGTAGTGTGGCACCTCACCTTTGACATACCTACTTCCGTAAGGCTCACCAAGCAACTTACTGTCCATTAGGCACCAGGCCAAATAGTTCTTCCTTCTCCCCAGTCTCCACCCAGGCTTTTAATTGAGTGGGGTCCCCTTTTTCAAGTTGTGTCTGTGGTCTGTTTATAGATATGGTTTAGGCTATGCTGGTCTGTTTTATGTGGTTTCTATGCTCCCAGCTTTTAAAAATATTTTACACTGATTTAATGATTTTTTTTTAAAAAAAAATAATGGGCTACTTTGGAGCAGGTCTCTGGAGAGATAGCATATTAATTAATTTTCCAAATAAATGAATAAAATGAGAGATGCCCTCTTGCTCCCCACAACACCCCCCACCACAGCTGGTCAGGGTAGGTATGGCACCTATCTGCTTTTTGGGAGACAGGAGATGCATCAAAAAGACCTCATCTAGTCACCAGTAAATATCATTTTAAAAGTCACCATTCAAATCATTCTCAGACTATGTTCAATCTGAAAATAATATTTTAGCTTTCGACAGCTTTACAAGGGAGACAGAAGAAGAAATTATTGGCACAGACCACCACACCTGTTTCCACCAATAATAGAACAAAGATCTAATCAACATTTCTCCCTTACTGAATACACTCACTGCCTACTAGTTTGTTTGTCTAATTAACAGCCTCCCTGCCCCGCCCCATTTAATTAGGTCCCTTTTTTTAGATTATGCTTTGTGAGTGCACTTTGATAGTCTTCTTGAAGAAGATTTTTAGCTGGCATTAGAGCAAGCATGGAGTGTTGCTGATCGGGGAAGGGGGGTGGGGGGAAGCTGGTTGAGTGAGACGAATTTGAAACAAAATTCCCACCAAGGAAATACTTTTGAACACCGGTGAGCTTTCTTTGTAATTGTTTTGCTTGAGATCAGTCTCTGAAATCATTTCCAAAGCTGATACTTTGTCTATAATGAATTGGCAAACTGCCAGGGATTATTGCTACCTAAGCAGTCCTGATGGTTTTGGGGGCAACACAGTTGATCACAATGGGGAAATGACAGGTTGTAAAATGGGAACAAAGTGATGTCAGCCAAAATCCTAAACCTTGTGGGAAACTATTTTCAATTCACATTTGAACAGAGGAGGAGGAGGGCAGATTAAAGGATACAAAATTGAAGCCTACTGATGGAATGGACATCTGACTTAGGGCTGCCTATCCCCAGGCAGGGGATCCCCTGGTTTGGAGGCCCCACTTCAGGGTCATTAGAAAGCAAGGAGGGGGGGAGAAATATCTGCTAGGCACTCCGTTATTCCCTATGGAGACCGATTCACATAGGGTATAATGGAGAATTGGTTCATGGGTAACTGGAGCTCTGGGGGGGGGGGGGGTTTGAGGCAGAGGCACCAAATTTGCATCTTAGCATCTAATGCCTCTCCTCAAAACACCCTCCAAGTTTCAAAAGGATTGGACCAGGGGATCCAATTCTATGAGCCTCAGAAGAAGGTGCCTCTATCCTTCATTATTTCAAGTGGAGGGATAGCATTTAAAAGGCATGTGGTCCCTTTAAATGTGATGGGCAGAACTCCCTTTGGAGTTCAATTGTGCTTGTCACAGCCTTGCTCCTGCCTCCACCTCAAGTCTCCTGGCTCCACTCCCAAAGTCCCCAGATATTTCTTGAATTGGATTTGGCAATCCTAATCTGACCCCTCACCTCCGATCGAAAATAGAATATGGTAATCAGACTAACCCTGTCCATGTTAAAATAGTCCAGTTCACAAATTGCATTCATCTTCCCTACACATGGGTATCTCTGTAAGGAAGATCCAACACACATTCAGTTTACAAATGAAACCAGGAAACAGCACTTGGATAAGTTTCCATTTCAGTTACAAATTCAGCTGTACATGCATTGTATGTAATATGGGAATTACTTGATGCATGTATAAAAAATGATACTGTGTGCCATACACAGATAATACATGCATTCACTGTAATTCATGTTCAAGGCTAGTAAATGTGTGTACAATGTCAATGTATGTGCATATACCTGTACAAAAGAGCCAATGAGCATTCACTTTACAGATCAAACAGAATACATTCAGCTATACATGCATGAATATAACAAGATAATTAGGGGTGTGGTAAATATCATATATTGAACCTGAAAAAATATTGGTTTTCCTGGTATTCCATAATCCCAATACTGGTATGTATGACATTTGGATTCAGGAAATATTTGGGTTTGCCTAATTTTTTCAGCTCCTTTATACCCTATGAAGAAGATATTGGATTTATACCCCGCCCTTCACTCTGAATCTCAGAGACGCAGAGCGGCTCACAATCTCCTTTACCTTCCTCCTTCACAACAAACACCCTGTGAGGTAGGTGGGCTGAGAGAGTTCTCATATAAGCTGCCCTTTCAAGGACAGCTCTGTGAGAGCTATGGCTGACCCAAGGCCATTCCAGCAGCTGCAAGTGGAGGAGTGCAAAATCAAATCTGGTTCTCCCAGATAAGAGTCCATGCACTTAACCACTACACCAAACTGGCTCTCATTATGGGAATTGTTATATTCAACGGTTCCCTCTCCATAGGCTATGTGACGGAACCGGCCCGATTCGGCCTTCAGACCCGGTCCCGTCAGCTCCCTATTGAGTCGCCAACTCCTGGAGGGAGCTATTTCTCCTCCTGCCCCTTGGGCTCGCTGCCACCACCTGCTCAGTCTAGGGATTCAGATTGAGAGGAACAGGACTCCCAATCCCCCTCTCCAGCTATGAGGCCGGGCCTCAAGGTCCTCTGCCACCCTGTACTTGGGCATCACAGAGACCTCAGCACTTCTTTGGGGCACTCCTGGAGGATTGGCACCTTATCCAACTGCATGCCTTCCCCTTTCCCTGGGGCCCCCTTTATAACACAGCGTGGTCCAGAGCGGTTGGGGATCTATGTGGTACAGAGTTTGACTGCCAGCATTCCAAACAGTAAAAATATATTTATTTAAAAGAGAAAAAGAAAATAAAAGAAGAACAAAACAAAAACAATTGCATGTAAGCACAGCACAGCACCCGCACAGCAAACAGCATGACAAAGAAAATGTGTTATAAACGCATCCTACTGTCCCTGATCTAAACACACCCTGCCTTTTGGGATGACTTACTTGGTCTTACTGCCTGGAGGCCTCATTTTCCTGACTAGGCCGCATGCACAGGCAGGAGCCCCCACACTGGCAACCTCTTCCTTCGAGCTGCAGCTGAGAACTGAAAACCCTTCCTCCTAACTCACATGCAGAGAACAAAAGAACTTCCTGTCTCTCTAGGAGACTTTCCCCCTAGAGTTGTTGGTTTGGCTCTGGAAGGGAGGGGGGAGGAGGGGAAGGCTAGGCCCAAGCCTGCTTGGCAGTTTAGCGATCCCTCCCAATGAAGCACCAACATGGACTAAGATGGCGTTTCTCCACAGGCTATAATGGAGACTCAATGAGCTGGGATCTATAAGTGGGTTTCGCCACTCTTGCAAATGAGTTACGGGGGTGGGCAGAAGAAACAGGGTGAGTTGATGTATTGGTGCAGGCTAAGCTTCCATCAGCTGGGGCCCGGATGTGCACATGCTCAGTGAAACTTAGCCAGAACGTGAGGACCAAGGACATAACTAAAACTAGGCATCTTATACCTTAAATGCTGGCTGTGAGCCAAAGAATAATTAATTAAACTATCCCAATCACTTGGAGGAGCCAGGCCATCTAGCACCTGACTTCCAGTGGGAGGGAAGAAACAACTCAGGCCTTGAAGATAAATGCTGCTAACAAGCATGAGAGACAGAAAGTTCCCCCAGGGCAGCTAATGCTGTCTTCTCTCGAGACTCAGGGCAACTGTTGTTGTTCAGTCACACAATCAGTTCTGACTCTTTGTGACCCCATGGACCAAATCACACCAGGCCCTGCTGTCTTCCACCATACTCCAAAGCCTGTTCAAATTTGTGTTAGTTACATCAGTAATGCTCCCCGGCCATCTCATATTTTGCTGTCCCCTTCTTCTTTTGCCTTCTGTCTTTCCCAGCATCAGGAACTTCTCCAGTGAGTGCTCCCTTCTCATTTGTTGGCCAAAGTATTTGAGCTTCAGCATCTGACATTCCAGGGAACAGTCAGGGTTGATTTCCCTTAGGACTGACTGATTTGATCTTCTTGAAGTCGAAGGGACTCTCAAGATTCTTCTCCAGCACCACAGCTCGAAAGCATCTATTCTTCTGTGCTCAACCTTCCTTATGGTCCAACTCTCACAGCCATACATTACTACTGGGAATACCATAGCTTTGACTATATGGACTTTTGTTGGCACAGTGATGTCTCTGCTTTTTATTATACTGCCTAGGTTCACCATAGCTGTCCTCCCAAGGACAAAAAAATCCAACACAAACTTGTTCAACAGGCATCCATTCAGTGTGAACAAAACAGATCTTGGCTCACTTCGATCATCACACTCAAATACAGTATGATTGACTGTCAAACACAGATGCTACAAAACATATGTCACTCTGAACTTCTGGGGAGCTGGCAACAATTCCTCTTTGAGCAATCACAGGTGCCATTCATAACCAACAGCCCAACTGCAGTTCCAGCTGTAAGAAGAATGCCCACCCTTCCTTCCACAAATGTTCAAATTTCTGCTAACTCAGAACGGAAATAGATTCCTTCCTTGTTTTCTTGCAGCCATGAGCACGTGCACACAGGAAGCTTTTGGAGCCAGAACTGAGGGAATGCAGTCATCAGAAAAACAAAAGTGTGGTACATGGTTTGATGTCATCCCACCCAGTGTTTGGGCTGCACCTCCCTTGATATGCCAGGGATTAGCATTAGAGATGGAGAAAAACCACAGATGCTTGAGATAAGGCAGGGAAAAGATCTTCCTGCTTGAGGTTAAATCCTCTTACTTGAATGTGCTTTTGTTTTATGTCTTTATTGAGCAAGATGTAACACAACAGCTTCAAAGGAATACAAAGCTTAGAGCAGCGCTCCTAGTGTAGGTCAGTGCATGTGGAGCATGACAGTACGGTATCACTCCTGATTGCTTCACAGCAGTTTGCTTCTAATAACAAAAACTGAAAGATGGCTGGAGAAGCAGATGTGATGGATAGAATCTCTTTGGCTGATAACAGACAGGCATTTTGGGGTGGTTGGGAGTTGTCCCAAATCGGGACAGCTCAAAAAGAGCCATCCTGAAGCCTCCACACGCTCCCCTGGGAGCCGCCCCCATCCTGTCCATGGGGCAACATGGGCATGTTCAGACGGCTGTTGCACACTATTCCCATCACTCAAATTCCCCATACAGTTTCAGTAGTCATGTGCATGCACACTGAAGAGTTTTTATTTTTAAAAGGCCAGATATGACTTGGGGCAGCTTGGTGGCTTGCGTCCTTCTGCTTCCAGACGCCAAGGAGGAGACTGGCGTGTGGCTCAAAAATTTGCTACCACTTGGGATGTGGTAGCTTTTTGAGTCACACTGCGGAGGATGGAGGACGGGGTGAGGACAGGACGAGGACGGGCAGCAGATGTTTGTGTGTGGAAGGATTTTTTGGGTCGATTTCAGAGGTATCTCTAAGTCGGCCCAAACTGCTGGTCTGTAATCACCCTTTAGATCCTTTAAAATTAGCTAAAATGGACCAATACAAATATTAACAACAAAGAAAAAGGTTAAAAAAAACCCAGAGATAATCTTTACTCCAGACAGTGTGCAGTAGGCATTTGTGTCCCACATGACTATCAAACAATGAAAGCAATTTTACTTTTTTTTGCTTTATTTCATTTATACTTTGCCTTTCTTTATGAGGAAATAAAGTCCTAATTTAATAGTACAAACAGTCCACAGTATCCTGCAGAAATACTTTTGCAAGCCAATGCAAGAGTATTGCAAGAGTATTTCTGCAAGAGTATTTCTGCAGGGTACTGTGGACTGTTGGTACTATTAAATTAGGACTTTATTCCTTTTGTAAAAATTTGGATTATGTTTGCCTACATGGTGCTAGTTTGCTGCATACAATGAACTGAATTGCAGTGGTATGTATTGTTAGAGTATATATGTTAGCTTAATACAAAATGGTAGTGATTTCAGAATTCTAATATGGTCCCTGGTAATTGGTGTATGCAACAGCCATTGGCATTTTCAGCATAGCATCCTTTATCACATTCCCACCCACTGGTTGGCCTTATAACCTCCAGGTGGGGCCTGGAAGTCTCTGAGAATTACAACTGATCTGCAGACTACAGAGATGACTTCTTCTGGAGAAAGTGGCTGTTTTGGAGGGTGGACTCTGGGTCATTATACCCTGCTAAGGTCCCTCCCCAGGCTTCACCACTAAATCACCAGAAATTTCCCAACCCAGAGCTGGCATCCTACCAGAGTGGTTGTAGGAAAGAAGGCATGTGAGACAGTTTTATTTCAGATGGCATTTGAACATACATGAACATTATTTCTTTTCCTGCCCCTAAACAAATCACTCTCTTTTTCTCTCTGGCAAAGTCTAGACAAAACTTTAAAAAAAAAATAACAAAATGACTGGGCAAACAATCAAGTTAGAGGAGGAGCTTGAAGAATAGCTGAGCTGAGGTACCGTCACAGAGAAGACTGTGCCTCTGAGTACCACTAAGGTTGCCACTTCTGAGTTGGGGGAATTTCTGCAGATTTTGGGAGGTGGAGCCTGCAGAAGGTGAGGTTTGGAGAGGGGAGGGACATCGGTGGGGTATAATTAATGGATTAATGATTGTTGATGTATCAGAATGTTTATTATATATTTTTTTAATATTCTATGTTTGTTAATTGTTAATGTTTTTAAACTGTTGTTAACCACCCTGAGTCCATCAGGGGAGGGCGGGATATAAATTTGATAAATAAATAAATAAATTATGCCATAGAGTCCACCTTCCAAAGCAGCCATTTTCTCTAGGGGAACTGATAACTTGTAAACTGGAGACCAGCTGTAATTCTGGGAGATCTCTAGCCACTGGCTGCCATAGGAACCACCCACTTCCCTTCAGACAGGAAGGACAACTCAAGGCACAAGTAGTTTGCCTGGGAGGGGGGAGCACAGGTCAGTAGAGAGGGAAGGAATGATGGGGCTTGGCTCTGGGGTCTTTTTCTTTCTTTGTGTCTTTTATTTATATTTATTTATTTATTTTATTTATTATTTTTGTGACACCAGAAGTGACGTTATACCCCCCCCAGTGCCCCCACTGAAAATTTTCTGGCTATGGGGGTGTCTTGGAAGCTGGTATTAACTGGTAGACAGCCTGATACAAAGATGCTTCTTTAACCTGGGCCCTAGGCCACTTAGGGCTTTAAGGGACAAGAAGCCCTTTAAATTGTGGTTGGATGTAGCTGATAAAGATCTGCCAGCCACTCAAGGTTTCCTGTTTCCAAAAGTTAACAAGTAATGAATGGTCGTGTGATTTTCGAGGGCATGGTATTTATTTAGAACCAAAGGCCAAAAATTCAAATGGCCAGTTGCAACTAGTCTTGTTTGAGCTCTTGACTCCCCCTCCCCATGCCATCAAAAACAAAAAAAACCCTCAGGAAAACACTGCCATTGCCCCAGTGTAACCTTATTGCCTCTAATTGTAACTAAGGAGCTTTCCTTGCTGTTTAAACATTAATCTGTGAACGTACTAAGAATGTAACTCCTTCACTAATCCTGGGTGATGACCCAGAGTAAGGCAGCTGTTGCTGGCGGTGCAAATCATCTGTTCTGAAGTTTAAAAACACTGACACCCTTCCTCATCCGCCATGATAAAGATCACCGGTAGACTAGACTAGTGGACAAAGGTTGCTCTATCTGACTCTCCATGTATGTATAGTAGCAAGGTACCCAACCAAATGGTGGAGATCTTTACAATCTGGAACACTTGAGAAACTGGAATTTTCCAGCATGCATTGCAAATAGGAGAAAAGTCAGAGGAAGAATACTAGTTTGTTGAGTGCTGATGCCACAAAAGCAGAAGACAACTAATCTACCAGCTAATGGTGTCACCAGGGAAAAGGCTGGTCCACTGGCTGCTGATGTCACAATGGTGGCAAGAGATGACTGGACTGCTGATGTCACAATGGTGGCAGAAGAAGACTAGTTCTATGGGCTGGTGGTGGTAGTGGAACAAAACTTGTTATTGATGCCGCAATGACAGAATGAGACTACTGGTCCACTGACTGTTGAGGTCACAATGGTATCAAGGGAAAAGGGGGGCGTTTTCGCACTGACCTTAATCAGCAGCGACGCCCCTCTTCACCGCGCAGGATCGGCGCGGATTTCGCACTAATTGCTGCGGAGCACCCGGAAGAGCCGGAAAGTCCCGCGGCTTTTGCGGCGCAAATGGAAACTGGTTTTTGGCGGTTTCCGTTTGCGCCGCAAAAGCCGCGGGACTTTCCGGCTCTTCCGGGTGCTCCACGGCAATTAGTGCGAAATCCGCGCCGATCCTGCGCGGTGAAGAGGGGTGTCACTGCTGATTAAGGTCAGTGCGAAAACGCCCGTGGTCTACTAATAATGTCACAATGGCAACTGCTTCTGCCAGTAGGGCTCTATCTGCAAAAAGTATTAGGAGCGGTGATAATAGCGGAACCAACTGATAAGATAATGTATTTCTCAATTTAGTTTTCCCTTGCTGCATTTTCCAATAATACCACAAAGAGATAGAGGAGGGGTTCATGGTCATTACAGCCTTTTTCTTTAATAAAGAAATGCAATTCTTTATAGTAGTTTATAGCATTTATAGTAGTTTATAGCATTGTAATACTGGCATAAAAGGTAGAGTATAAATGCTTTGAATGAATAACTACTAACAGAGGGGGAGGGGATAAGCCAATTGAAATAAAATGGAAGGGAATATTGTAAGTCAATTTGGGTTTCCTCTGGAGAGGAAAAGTGGAGTAAAAATTAAGTATGTAAGTAAATAGAATTCTGTCTTTTATTGTGAAAGGCCTTTGAGTCTCTGAATAACTTATCTCTTTCAGCATTCTGATAGGTCCACAGCCCAGTCATCATATCTCTGGGGCAGGAACAAGATTGTCACGTGTGCACTTTCATCAAGCCCATCCCCAGCACAATCTTAAGCAGAGTTGCTCCCATCTAAATCCAATGAAGACAATTGCTTTGGAAAGGTGTGACTCAGTTTAAGATTGCATTGTTAATCTGATATATCAAAGTGAAGCAAAAATCTTTCCCTGCCTATGCCACTGAAGCAGTTTGAGTCTAGGAGCCTGAAAAAGAGGTATGCTTGTGAAACGTTATTGACAATAACAGTCCAGACTGGATCAATTTTTTTTTTTTTACATTTGTATCTTCTCATTTATTACACAGACCTATCTGTTCTACAAACTTGCATTGATTTCAGTTTATACCAATTTAATGCTCACAGCTTCCTTTGAAGAATTAGAGTCTGGTGTGGGTGCGATGTTTGACTCTAACCTAAGATGAGGGAAAGGCTGTAAAAGCTATTTAAATCTGAAGTATAGTATAGATATGTCCTAGATCGGATGCAAACAAGTAAATATAATGTGTTCAGTTCCCTGATGTCTAAATTGTCCTTTGTGAATAAAGGGCAGGAAGAGACAACTCATTTCCCAGTTGTGCAATGAATTTTCCAAATAGGTCAAACAACAGCTCCAGACCTGTGTCAGTTCAACAAAACAGTGTATGTGGGGGCACAGCATCTTGAAGTCCCTTCTCCATGCATGCCATGGGTTTTTCTCCTCATCAAATGGAGGCTCAAGATGGCTTCCAATAATAGATGTTGTATAGAGTTGCTAGTCTCCAGGTGGGGCTTGGAGATCTTCCACTTTTATCTCCAGCTGGAAGCGATCAACTCCCCTGGAGAAAATATGACAAATATACAGACTTCGGTATCAAAGTGACCAAGTAGAAAAATCACCAAAGAGAAATTGGTGATTTTTCTGGTTTGTTCCCTGGAGAAAATGGCTGGTATGAAGGGTGGACTCTATGGCATTGTACCATGCTGAGGCCCCTCCCCAAGCCCCACCCTCTCCCAAATCCACCCCCAAAGTTTCCAGTTGGTTGTGGAAAAATTTGGAGTTGGCCCCTTTATGAAAGCAACCAATGAAATGTGTAAGTCATTTCTATACTGTTTGAAGCACTTAGAATCACTTGATGCCTGTAAGCTTGTAGACTTAGCCGCTAGAAGAGAATCTAGGACAGAAAAGCCTCCCAGATGTGTTAAATTGCCACCAGGATGTTCCCAGAAGCTTCCTTGTAGGGTGTATCTATGTCAGGTATCCAGTGGCTGTCTGAATGCCCTGGTGCAGCGAACAAATGGAAGAGCTGTGTGATCATGCTATGTTGCTTCCAGTGCATCTTTTGCTTCCCCCCCCCCCTCCAGCCCAGCGCTTATGCTCTTCTCTGCTTGTGCACATGTGCCATAGGACTTTTTTAAAAAAAACTTGGAAACATTCTTTGTGGCGGGTCCATGGTTGAGCCATGTTAACAGTGTGAATGGCCAAACATTGACCTGTGCTGCTATAATGCTGCTTGAATGGCCACTGTCTGATCTCCAGGGAATGGACCAAACTCTAGTGGCTTTTCAGGATGCAAGATAATGCTGTGCCAAATTCCCAGTGTGATCTGACCCAGTGTTTTCAAAATGGAACCAAAGTGGAATTCCTCCTCACTTTCTCAAGGAGGTTGTTCCAAAGAACAGGTACTGCAAGGTACTGCAATCTTGGGGTTGCCCTGGACTCACATGCTGACTTCTCCAAAGGCCTGGGCTGTGAGCCACGGCCCAAGAGCCCTCCAGATGTTATCCAATGGCTTTCCCCTGTAGCCATATCTAAGGAACATAGGAATGTAAATAGGAAGGAGGGGAATTATCAGTGTGGAGGAACAGACTTGCAAGTCCTCCCAGTTTCTTCAGATTAACCCACAGGTCAGAAAATCATGCAGCCATCCCAAGTCTCTGCACAGTGACACTACCCCTTCACCCTGGGGGGTGCCAAAAACAAACTGGTTAACAACCTAAGATTATCTCCCACTAAACAAAGCCATACCTCTAACACTCTGTGTACCTGTGATGCTCTAACATGGGGGCAAGTGAGAGCAAGTTTGTACATTTGAGCTATCGTGGTGAGCTGGCTCTCCCCTATACCATACTTCAGACAGAAAGACTGGACAGATGTAGTGTGTTTCCAGAAGTTAAGCTTACAGCTTTCAAAATCCTTACATTTTGGGTGGCAGTACAGGGGAGGCAAAGTTTACAGAAGATGTGATGTCACTTCTGGGTGACGGTCTAGATTGCCTCTTTTAGTCTCTTTGATCTTTATCAGAGAGATAGGGTGAATTCCTATAGAACCACTATGTGGAGGCCTTTTTTTCTCCCAGTCTTCAATTCCTTGAAAGCAGGAAATGGTGACTGAGGGCAGGTAATTCCCTTCCCCGGACAGGTAAGGATGAAGCCTATCTTACTATCAAGAGGCAGCTGCTGTGGACACAATTGCAGCGCCATGCAGGCATGCATCAACTGAGCAACTAGGGAAAGCCAGTCAAAGTATTGCATGCTAGCATCTTGAAGTGGCATAACAGCTACTTAGTAGCTGTCCCATAGCACCCTCCCAGCGCTCATCAATAAAAGCTCCACAGCTTTATTGAACAGCCTCCAGCGGTGCACGCTGGAATATTATCTGCAACCCACCCTGTGGGCCATCGCTATACGCCCCTCAACTAAGCTAAGACTTTGCAATCAGACGACAGATGCTGAGGGTCACCTTCTTCACCACACAATGTTAGGTGGGGTCCTCTGTAGTGAAGCTGATTCTGGAAAGACTTATGTTGGAACACAGTTGTTCTTAACCATCCTTTACCAAAGGACTAAACTATTACATAGATTAAAACCTGTCTGTGGGAAATATAGCTCTTCACACCCCAGCAGTCAAAAGCTGACTTGCGATATTCTACCCAGGGCATGATATATGTTCCTTGATATGTCCAGAGGAAATCAGAAGTTCACATGGGAGCAGTGTCTTCCATCACAATGCTGAAAGAGCTGTTCCTACTGGATGCTGCCCAGCTCCAGACCCCAGACAGAGATCATCACAGATGAAGCACAAAACCCATAAACTGGTGGGACCAGATGCCTGACCCTTTAGTGCGCCAGGGGTTAATGCAGAGCTGCAACCTTCACAAAACTAACCCTTGCTTTTTGTTTGAGAAATTCCAGCTTGATCATTAAATTGTTTGGGTCGAATGCTACACTGGAACTGAACCAGGGCAATCCTAAACAGAGCTACACCTTGTAAATCCACTGACTTCAATAGTCCTGGAGTGTTGTAAATCTGTTTAGGATTGCACTGCTAATCTCCCAAATTCAAGACTCTAATATAGCAGATACTCTTAAAAGTTCTAATCATATTAAGGTTTCATAATCCCTGTGTGAAATACTTCAAATGTTTTCCACTGAAACAAGCCATGCATTTTTTACTGGCTTTATTTTTTCTTACCGAAAGTTCACAATCAATCCCATGACCTCCAGCAGAAATGTAACGGGCTTTTTTTTAACCCATTATTTATTTTTATTTGTGTGATTTCATCTGGATTCTTCTATTCTACCTGACTTGCCACCTGCCTGTACGCCTGACCCAGGGGCTGATGCTATGTAGGTAGCAGCAGGTAGAACTTTCAGTAGCTAAAAGCCCTTGCAAAAGTTCTATTCACCCGTACCATGTGGGCCACTCACGATTTTCCTCAGAGGTGTGTTTGCTATATCAAGGGCCACTCCCTGTTTATCAGGAGCATATAGCCTTGGCAGTCAGGGATGAAACCCTTGAAAAATCCAGTCGTCAGCAGTGCATACTAAAGAAGATGTGCATTCAGGGCAAATATATGTGTGATGCCCCTGTTCATACAACATAGCCTCTGGGTGTACTGTAGGGTTGCTGAGTCCCCCTGGCCACTGGCAGGGGGCGGGGGATGGGGCTGCCAACTCTGGGTTGGGAGATTTGGGAGTGAAGCCTGTGGAGGACAGGGTTTCAGGAAGAGAGGGACCTCAGCAGGGATATAATGCCATAAAGTTCACCTTCCAAAGCATCCATTTTCTTCCGGGAAAGTGATCTCTATAGCCTGGAGATTAGCAGTAATTCCAGGAGATCTTCAGGTCCCACCTGGAGACTGGCATCCCTAACATACCAGGAGGATCAAAGGGTCACAGTACAGCCTGTGTTTTTGCCCACATCTGCAAGCGGTGCACCAGGGTTAGGTTAATGCTGAGTGAGAAGAACAATCTGTGCTGTATGTGTAGTGTAAGGCATTTGGAGCTCAGTAAGGAGCTGGATTTTCTTTAAAACACATGAATAGAAATGAAAAGCAATAAATCAAATAAAGCTGAAGGGAATGCTGGTAACAGGCTTTTGTTGAGCGAGGCTAGCAAAGAGCCTGTCATAATGCTGGGATTGGGGGAAGAAAAGGTTTTCTATTAGAAAGGTCACTGAAGAGAGTGTCGTGCACCTGTGAGTTGGATCGGCTGGAGAAATTCAGGCTGCTCCAAATCAGGAGTGAAAGAGAGGTTTTGTGCTCACTGCAACAGGATTCATCAGTTCACCACAGGGTAGCTTCCTCCCCCTACACAACTATACAAACACAAGGAAGGCCATACTGGAAGGCTAGAGGGGCTAGTATTTCAAGATAAAGGTGTGTGGCATTATGTTGCAAAAGGCAAGATGAGAAGATCCCAGCCAGCCAGCCCAAAAATCCAACCAGAGTTGGAGCAGATAATGAGAGGGGCTGTGGCTCAGTGGCACAGCACCTGCTTGGCATGCAAAAGGTTCCAGGTTCAATCCCAGGCATCTCCAGTTACAAAGGACTAAGCAGTCGGTGATGTGAAAGAGCTCTGCTTGCAGGCTCTGGTCAGACAAGCAGCTTGATCTGATGTTGTTGCTGTTCACTTGCAGATTTAAAGTACACGATCAGACAGCGACAACTGCCTTCCATTCCCCAGTTGTTGGCACCCAGTTCTGACTTGCCTTTGAATTGGAGTTCTCAGGCACCAGGGTAAGTCCAGTTTTTACGGATGTCAGCACTTTCACCTCACATTTCTGCATGTCTGAACTTCCCTGTCGTGAACTGAAGCTGGTTGGGAAGTGTGAATCTTCAAGTCCATCTCCATCTTTAACTTTTGGGTTTTTTTAGTTGTTGGTGATGTGCTCACAGGGATTTTTTGTAGAAAAAGCCCAGCAGGAACTCTTTTGCATATTAGGTCACACCCCCTAGGGCCAAGCCAGCTGGAACTGTGTTCCTGTGCATTCCTGCTTAAAAAAGCCCTGTGTGCACATAAGAGCACATGTGCATGCAAACCCGTAACAACTTAAACCGGTGCAGTTAGAGGTGCAGCCAGACTGCACCGAGCCTGTCATCTGACTGTCTAAGTAGACAAAACTGAGCTTGATGGCCCCAGGGTCTGATTCAATATAAGGCAGCTTCATGCATGTTCATAACCACTCACATCTCAAATGTACTAATTTACAAATACAGATGCATGTTATGATTCCTAGCATGAATTCTAATTGAGGATTCTATTTATTTTTTAATTTAACTCCAGGTGGAGCTAAAAATACATGCCTCTATCAGAGAACAATATGAAGCCTTCCTGATTTTGCACGTCTTGTGCAGGTGCAGCTTGCTTTTAACAACAGAAAGCACACAAAAAATCCATAGGAGAGGACTTTTTGAACATGAAGATGCCATGACCAAAAGCATCACCTGTAGAATTTACTGCCTGCTCTGCTGGTGTTAAAGGCAACATGGCAGACAAAGATGGCAACTAGAGATGCCAAATAAGCAGAAGTACCTAGAAAAAGGGACTGGAAAAAGAAGAGTAGGTTTTATACCCCGCTGAAGGAGGTCTTGGAGCAGCTTACAATCTCCTTCCCTTCCTCTCCCCACATCAGACACCCTATGAGGTAGGTGTGACTGAGAGAACTGTAACTGGCCCAAGGTTACCCAGCTGGATGCACGTGGCAGAGTGGGGAATCAAAAACAGTTCTCCAGATTAGAATCCACTGCTCTTCACCACTACACCACAGCTGGCTCTCAATCCAAATGGCTTATTTCAAAGGCTTAGGGATGAGAAAGGTCTGCAGCTTCTGCTTTGCTTGTAGCAGGTCCTCATTTCAGTCTCTGGTATCTCCAGCTAAAAAGAACCAGGTAAGATACAGTGGAAGACCTCTACCTGAGACATCTACCTGCCGGTCTGAGTAAACAAGACTGATCTTAACAGACCGATTGGTCTGATTAAGGCAGCTTCATGTATGTGGATCCAACCAGCTTTTGTGCTGGTGAAAAAGAAGTACAGTTCTCTTGACTTCCCAAAATGTTAGGCTGGGGACCATGGATCTATACGTACAAAAGCTATGGTGACTTTAAGAAGGAAGGGGAATTGGGTCAGCTCCATTGAAAAAGTTGTACCCAAGCAACAGAGAGAATCATGGAAGAAGTCTAAATCGCTTCTGCATACCGTGACCACAATAACAAAAACAATTCCTAGAAAACGACAAGAGTATTAAATAATTATTCAGTATTATTGAGTATTCCCGCAGTTTCCTAGGAATCATTTCCATTACTGTGGTCACAGTAGGCAGGAGCTTTTTATATGCATTGAAGAGCTGGCTGAATCCAGCCTAATATGAAGGAAAGCTTGCAGATTTCAGGGAGCTAATCACCACTTTCCCTACCCTAAACATATCCCTAAGGGAATCCCATTCCTTGATGTGCAATATCCAATCCAAGAGAAAAGAAGATGCTATTGAGGATGAGCTATAGCCACACTGTTTTCTCATTCTTAAAACTGCCCCATAGTGCCACTATTAGCTCCATTCTAAGTGGTCAGATAAGTGGTTTGATCCAAAGTTATTGCTGTTCCTTTCCAGATTTAATGTGAAGAAGAGGAAGATGATATTGGATGTATATCTCGCCCTTCATTCTGAATCTCAAGTCTCAGTGCGGTCACAATCTTCTTTTACCTTCCTCCCTCACAACAAACAAAGAAGCTACCCTTTCAAGGACAGCTCTGGGAGAGCTATGACCCAAGGCCATTCCAGCAGCTGCAAGTAGAGGAGAGGGGAATCAAACCCAGTTCTCCCAGATAAGAGTCCACGTGCTTAACCACCATACCAAACTCTTGACCACTACATCAAACTGTGCATGATCAGACATCAACATCTGCCTCCTGCATGCTGTTCTGACCTGCCTTCAAAACAGAGTTATTCAGCACTGGGGAAAGTCCAGTACTTATGGATGTCGGCGCTTTCATCCTGCATTTCTGGATGTCTGAACTCCTCTGTTGTGAAGCTGTTTGGGAAGTGTGAACCTTCCCATCCATTTCCCCCAACACACATCAAGTAGGGATATCACATAAGTGCTTAATCGCCCCTGGGTCATCAATCACTACTTGTGTGTTTATTGTCTACAGACATCTCTGTCTGTCTCTCATAGGAGCTTCTCAAGACTGTTTTTCATAGCAAAACCTCCAAAGCACAATTTCAAAGACACTCCGCCTACTCTGAACTACATATCCCAGCAGCCTCCTCCAGCAATCCCATTGGCCACCAGCCTCCATCCTGCCAGGAATTTGAAGTGCTGCTTCCCATAAGCGCTTACGCACATGCTCAGAAGACAAATGATGGGGGGAAAGCTGCTTGACCGCCCACTCCATAGTTGCTGCACAGCAGTAATCTGATGGATCAACCATGGTGTGAGTGCACAATGAATCGACTTATAGTGGAGTGTCTGATCAAAACTCTCCATAATAGAATAAACTGGATTGATTAGTGGCAGGGCCAGATTGCACTATGTCTGTTGTCTGACTGTAGCCCAAGTGTAGCTACATAAATTTGAGGATGTAAAAATGGTGGTTCAGGGAGGCTAAAACAAATTCACCCTCTCTACTTTGGTCACAAACAGTAAAGAGCCAGTGTGTGTGTCTGGAAAACACAAAATTCCAACTGCATGCATGATGCAAAGCCCTTGTGTTGTTTCTCAACAAACACAAGGACTCTGTAATGTGTGGGTAGAGAGTTAAACATGCATTGGAAAGGGAGGATTGACCTGTTAACCAGTTTAAAGATGAAGTGTACCATTAAGTTGCAACCAAATCACGGCAACCCCATGAAATTCTATCTCACGGAGTTTTCAGATCAGGAGACATGCAGAGGTGGTTTGCCATTGCCTCCATCTACATTGTAGCCCCAGTCTTCCTTGGTGATCTCCCACCCAAGTACGAACCCTACTTAGCTTCTGAGCTCTGACAAGACTGGGCTAGATTACAAGCTTTTCATTCCATATTTAACCCAGGAGGAACTATCTCGGTCAGGAGTCACTGACCTATCTTCTCCAAATTTATATTTAAGAGATCCTGGGAGTTAGAGACTCTAGAACTCCCTGGCCTAGGACACATGCTGCTATGGCAGTAAATTGAAGGTAGGATTTGAACAACAGCTGTGATGGGAAAAGATGCTGCCTAGAATATTATTGCAGTGACAGCAAATGACACATTCCATCTCCACATCTTTCCCCTGGTGCCTCAAAGCATGTCTATGCTTCTTTCTGTTCTTTTCCCTCAAACAGAGAGTACCAATAATCTGCCTAATCCTTCTCTGAAGCACCACTAAGTACCTTCTGCCTGAATCCCCACGTTACCTTGAAGACGCCATTTTAAGTGGCTGAAATTGAGATAGAACTTACCAAGCTATTGATCAGCAAATGGGCTGAAACACTCACTTATAAAACCACATTGCACAGAGGTGCCGATTTCCAGCACAAAACAAGCTACATGCTTGAGAACTGCACTCAACAATATTTCTCTGTGTAGGATGTCTGTGCGGAGCAGGAGGAAAGTAAATAGACATAATTGGCATAGGGCAGTATTTTCCCATCCTTGTAGAATTTTCAAGTCCAACTCAAGAAATGTCTGGGAACTTTGGGGGTAGAGTCAGGCAACTTTAGGGGTGGAGCTAGAAGCAAGGGTAGGACAAGCACAATTCAACTCCAAAAGGAGTTTTGGCAATCACATTTAAAGGGACCATGATTCTTTTAAATGCCTTCCTTCCATAGGAAATAATGGAGAATAGGGGTACCTTCTTTGGGCGCTCATAGAATTGGATCCCAGGTCCAATCTTTTTGAAACTTGTAGATTGTTTGGAGGAAAGGCATCAGATGTCATGCTGAAATTGTGGTGCCTCTATCTTAAAAAAGAATCCCTCTGGAGCCACAGATCCCCGCATATCAATTGTCCATTATACCCTATAGGAATCTATCTCCCTAGGGTATAATGGAGTGCTCAGCAGACATTCTCCCCCCTCCTGCTTTCTGATAACCCCGAGGCAGGGGAGAGCGTCCAAACCAAGGGATCCCCTGCCACGACTGGGGATTGGCAACCCTTGCCCTTGGATTCCATCTATGGTCATAGCTACTCCAAGGATAAAAGTCCTTCTTGGTCATTACAATCCACCACACATAACTGGAGACTGCATGTAGCACTTTTTTTTTTTGCTATGTGACATCACCATTTTGTGCAATGCACATAGTTTCCTGCTTCAGAACACACGATCAGAAAGTCCAGATATTTATGGGGACCCACGTGCACAATACCAAAGCTGGAACGGTTTGCTGGTTGCTTAATTCACACAAACTGGCAATCATGCATATCGACAGAATCATGCTAGGCACACATCTGTGCTTATGCCTGGTTAATTGTAATAAGGGGAAAGGCCTAAGACCAATACAGACACAGCAAGAAGGAACTCAAGCATAACACCTGATACTAGTGGTTCTTCTCAAGAATGTCTTAGAGTGAACAAAAGGTAAGTAGACTTACTTTTGAGGGAAAATATATAAAGGGTTTGCCCTTCAGAAAAAGCTCTTGTTTTCCTCCAACTATGCAGCCGACTGTTGTCAGAAGTTCTTATGGTCAGAAAATTATATCAAGTGGTTGTCATTATGGATCTAGCACTGACTTCCCACCCTGGGCAAAGGGGAGGGGGAAGGCATCCTCATAATAAATTGAACTTGAAATCCAATTTGGTTTTCAAGGTGGAAGCAGAAGAGTGGAAAGAGGTTAGTGTTTCATTCGGCAATGAGGTCCTTTCTGCTTTAAGGACAGTTGATGATAACTTCTCCTCCTCTTGAGTACTTCAGGACTTTCAGGATGGAGGATACTTCCCACCAGGGCTTTTTTGTAGCAGGAACTCCTTTGCCTATTAGGCCACACACCCCTGATGTAGCCAATCCTCTGAGAGCTTACAGGGCTCTAAGTACAGGGCCTACTGTAAGCTCCATTAGGATTGGCTACATCAGGGGTATGTGGCCTAATAGGCAAAGGAGTTCCTGCTACAAAAAAAGCCCAGCTTCCCACCCAAAGTCAATATCAGAGGGGCTGGATCAAGACAGTAATATTGGGCCCCAGAAAGGTGTGCAGGCAAACCCCCTCACACAACCCTCATTTTAGAAAAGAAACAGCTATCAGCTGCCACTGCTTGCTTCCCCAGCAGGGACCATTTAATAAGGTTGTCTTGGCGACAGGGTCGTTTTCTATCATGCAGCTGGTCCCCATGGCGATCCTTGTTGCTGAAGCATCATTAAAGATGCAGCCCCTTCTGTGCGGGAATTTAAATGCAGAGGATGTTAACATCCCTTTACCTGAATGAGCTCAAAGGCTTCTCTCAAAACCTGAAAGCGCTGAACAAAGATGCAGATGGATAACGAGATCGTTTCCCCTTTGCTTATCACTGCCACAAAGGCTTTGGATTGAAGCAGCCTTCAAGACAACTGACAAGTGTGGTCTGATAAATACCCCCCTCCAAAAAAAAAAAGTCTCTGGAGAACACGAAAGTACACCAGACTGGTAGAAGAGCAAGAATCAATGGAGAAGGTAGTCAGAGATTTGGTGTAAGAAGAAGAAGACAAAATGTTTTTCTGTATTGCATACAGGTTAGCCAAGATTCCAGTTTCAGTGGAAAACATCCCACACTCACTGCCCCTTTCTGCAACCACTCAGCTGGGCAGCAGGAGAAAAACTGGGAGAGCAACTGGAAGTGGCATCATCATGACTTTGGGAACTCTTTGGCAATTGGCCAAAACTCTAGGGTTAAGACATAGAGTTTATATGATGCCTCTGGAGTGGGCTCCCAAAATAAAACTATTTAATGGGGTTCTACTGTGTCGCTGAACCGATGTGCACTTTTGGAAGCCTGAGAATGTGGAGTGGATGCCACCACAAAATGGCTGCCGCAGAGAGTATAGCCAGCCACAAAATGGCTCCCATGGCAGTTGGGGCCAATCACAAAATATTGGGAAGTTGTAAGCAAAGCATCTTCCTGCAATGAAGGTGGTTGTTTCTGAACAGGTGCTCCCAGCAGACACAAAGGTGTTGCCTCCTAGGCTCTTCTGAAGCACTTCCCTCTCCAGTGAGGTATAGAAAAGCACACATTGGCTCTTTGCTTTGGGGAAGAGATTATTTGAGGAAGAAGCAGGAGGGTGGTAGGAAACATGATGGTGGGTGTCATGGCTCTCATGATGTTGGGGATTGTACAATAAAATAATGGCAAATGGCAGTGTAAAAATTAATAAGAAACCATAGGGGGGAAAGCTATGACATTAACAAACAAAATAAAAAAGCACCCACAGCTGAAAGATGCTGGCAGAGTGGGGTGGAGATCTCAAATAGCGGGACTTTTCTTGCAATGGAAAAAGATACATTTTGTGTGGAAACCATAATTAGGTGTGTTTGTTTGTTTGTATTGCAAGTTACTAGCCTGAGAGATAAGCATTCACATTGCTGGTTGGGATTAAACATAAAGGCTATGATGCTTTCACCTGCTGGCATTACATGCCATTTTAGTTCTGGCTTTGTGGCATGGGTAGCATAGTGGTTAGCACATGGATTAGAATCTTGGGGACCCAGGTGCAAATCCTCACTCTGCCATAGAACCTTGCTGGGCAAGCTTGGGCCAGTCACATTGCCTGACCTACTGACAGGGTCTTGTAAAGATAAAATGGAGGCGAGGAGAATGATTCTGTAAACAGCTTTGGGTCCCCGCTGGGGAGAAATGCAGGGTATAAAGGAAGTAAAACAATAATAATTGATCTGTTATCATACATGAGTGTATTACTTGGTGAGACTTGTTAGCATGTGCAACAGTTAGATGAATACCATGTTTTCTGTTGGCTCCAGCCCAGGCTGCCTCTTGCTCAGTTTGTTTTCCATCAGCTGGCAAGGACTGTGGCTAACCTAACTTCTGTACCACATCAGATCCCATCAGCTGATGGACCTTAGCATGGCTGAGCCGCAGAAGCAAAGAAAGGCTCAGTTTGGTCTCAGTACTGTCACTTGCTGTATAGGAAATGAGAGAGGTAAGATGAGAAATGTTCTTGCCAAAGGCGAAGTGTCAATGTTGCCTCTCTCCCAGGGGGTCCCTGCAATTGCTTTAATTTCACTATTTCACCACCACCTCTTATGACAATGGGGATTTTTGCTACCTTCAAAGACCATCAGGCTTTGGACAGCTAGACCTTCCAGAGACCTGGGGACCAATTTGGGAGGTTGATTAATGCTTTTCAGATGTTTATTGCTGTTGTGTTGGGGTCCATTTAACATAAGTGCACATATGTTATATAATTTTATTCTGGAAGGGCAATTATCTCTGAGGGGGTAACTTTTTCACATTCTAACATACTTTAAAAAAAAAAAAAAACAACTGTCTTTTCCAGAAAGCTTTGAAACTAGTCGATATTCTTATGTGGATGCACATCTTTTAGAAGTTTGCCTGGACTGCCATGGTATTTTATTTTTGATCCTTTGAAATGCTTCTTAAAGGGCATACTTCATTTAGGTGCTTTGGGAGTTTTCAACTATGTTGGGTGCTTTCAGTATTAATTGGTTTTATTTTAATTAACTTCTTGATTTTAGCTTTTCTGTGTTCTGTCTTTATTTATATTGTAAGGACTCTGGAAGGCCCCTTGGAGCAGAGAAAGTAGGCATACATTTTCCAAATCGATAGTTCCTTTTAAAAAATCATTATTTGTGTTATAAACATGTATCATGCTATGAAATATAATATATAGGGCTGCTATCCTAAGAACACTTTCCTGAGAATAACCTCCCATGCAATAAAATGGTACTTAATTCTAGGCAAATCTGTCTAGGATTACTCCCTTTAATATTTCATATGTATATTTATACTCCATAATTTATATATATATATATATATATATATATATATATATATATATATATATATATATATATATATATATATATATATATATATATATATCCAAATATATAAATTATGGAGTATAAATATACATATGAAATATTTATATATATATATATATGAAGTAACTTCATATATATGTGAAGTAACATACAAAGGAAAACCAGGTACACCCATAAATATTTGTCATAAGAACAGTTGGTTTGAATTCTGGAGTTCTTAGAGACCAATGACACCCCTCCCACTTTCTGAATAGGATAAAAGGACCTAGATTTCCATTTCGTGGCTCTCAAAAGCTTACACCCAGGCCTTTTAAAGTAGAAAAAGCCCACAGGAACTCATTTGCATATTAGGCCACACCCCCTGACACCAAGCCAGCCAGAACTGCATTCCTGTGAGTTCCTGCTCAAAAACAGCCCCGCTTACACCCCAAAATTCTTGTTGGTCTCTAAGGTGCTTTGGACTTAAATCTAGCTGTTCTACTGCAAACCAATATGGTTACCCTCTGAAACTGCCATAAGAAAGGTTAGTTAGAATAAAGAAATGTGCCATAAATACCATTCTGTAAACTTATAATCACTTTTCACAAAACCTATACATCATTGGTAAGGATTGCCAAGAAGGATACAGCTTGAATTTTCCCTTCTCTCAAGACAACATATTCTTCAATTCTGGTCATTTCTGATTGTGTTGATTTTACTTTACAACAGTTATTGCATGTTTTTCTCAACAAGGCTCAAGGTGGATTTCCATTTTTGAGCTCATATAATGGAGAATTGGGGGGGGGGGGCATTGATAAGCACCAGTCTCAAGAGGTCTCTAATTTTGGAATTATTTCTTGTTTTTCCATTGTTTCTTTTTAAATAGTATCCCCGCTTGCCCCATCCAGGATCTACTGTTTAATTATGTAAACAAGACTGAAAGCCTTGACTTGCAGAAATGATAAGAAACCATAATAATAATAGAAATAAAACTAAATAACTAATTAGGTATTATCAATCTATGAGCGCAAGATAGGATGCCCAAGTCTTTTATTAAAAGTATTTTTTAAAAAAAATTCCTATTCTTTATCTCTCTCTTTTTGCATAGTGTCCAATTGGTTCCTTGAGCAAGTGACACAATTCATAAACAAGATATTCAGCAATGAAGGGGGAGGACTTCTGAGTCCAGGTATGGTGGAGGAGCTCCTGGTTGCTCCCTCTTCCTTCTCTGGTTCCAGCAATGGTATCTGGAAGGGAGGAGTCTGCACTCATGTATGATATAAGAATCCCCAGCGTTGGATCTAGCCAGATTTTTCATTTTTATTCAATTCTCTTTCATACTACAACCCTCATCCCACATGGCTTTTGTCCATGTGGCTCCTCTGATTCCCAACATAGTCTTCTTTGGTGGTCAAAAGGGACCCCCTCCTTCCCTTTTCACCAGTAGAACAGCTTGTTGGATCCAATCCCATGGATATACACAGGGCTTTTTTTTTAGCAGGAATGCACAGGAACGCAGTTCCAGCTGGCTTGGCATCTGGGGTGTATGGCCTAATATGCAAATGAGTTCCTGCTGGACTTTTTCTGCATAAAAAGCCCTGGAAATAGAACATTCAATATTATTTTTGAGAAGGCTCCCCCCCTTTCCTCATTGGGAAGTGTGTGGATATCAACTTTGGTGGTTATTTAACTGTGCAAATACTCTAGAGACTGTCATTTGCTAGTATTTTCTGAAGGTTATCTGAAAGAAAACATGCCCGTTCTCTTCTTTTTTCCAATTTCCTCTTGTACTGTTCTAGCTAAAAGAGATCTGAGAAAATATTTCCTTTAATCCTTGGATTACATAGAATTGTTCTATTGGATGTGATTGGACTTCTACTGGAAGTTTAGAAAAGCCCTTTGAATTCTGAAATGTCAGAGACTTTACTTGGCAAACTAAGTGCATACATACTGGTATTAGCAGAATAGCTTTGATTCAAATCTTTGGCCAAGTATATTAAATGACACTGTAGCAGTCAGCCTGCAGAACATTGCAATGAAGTACCAGCTGCATCTGTATTGATGGTGACAACTCCTTGTTTTTCTGAAAATGTAGGAAAAATAGAAGCATGAGTGCCATTGACATAGGGTGCATTCACACAGCAGCTGGTTGCAAGCGGATTTTGCCATTCTTACACAGTAAAAATCCAGTTGCAAAGTGCGTTATTTAGTGTGTGTGAACACACCTATAGTCTCAACAATACACCAGGAAACATTCCTCTTCATTAAAATGAAATATGTAAAGCATCTTTCTGAACCTGTGCAGTAAGAATTTTTACCTTCCCCTTTTTCAGGGATATTACTGCTTTGAAAAGAGTTAAGGGCTGCGGTCAGATGAGCAGTTGATCTGATGTTGCTGTTCACCTGTGGATTTTAAAATGCATGATCAAACAGCAACATCTGTCTCCTGTTCCCCAGTCGTTGGTATCTCATTCTGACCCACCTTTGAAGCAGCATTATTAGGCACCAGGGAAAGTCTGGTATTTAAGGAGGTCAGTGCCTTCACCCCACATTCCCAAATGTCTGAACTTTCCTGTTGTGAAATGAAGCCTGTTGGGGAGTGTGATAGCCTCTGCCATTGCTTAGGTCTTGTGGGTTCCTTAATTGAGTCAATCCATCTCATGTTGGGTCTTCCTTTTTTCCTGCAGCCTTCAACCTTTTCTAGCAGTATTGTCTTTTCCAAGGAGCCTGGTGTTCTCATAATGTGACCAAATTATGATGGCCTCATTTTAACTTTTAGGGAGAGTTCAGGCTTGATCTAGAACCTATGGATGTCTTTTTGGAGGCCCCATGGTATCTGTAAAACTCTCCTCCAACACCACATTTCAAAGGAATCAACTTTCTTCCTGTCAGCTTTCTTCATTGGCTAGCTTTCACCCTAGGGTTGCCGGGTCCAACTCAGGAAATATCTGGGGACTTTGCAGATGGAGCCAGGAGACTTTCCCATTCCAAATAAATAAAAAAAAATACAGCAGTGCAGTTCTCCTAAATAAGCCTTCATTTCCTCCTCTTTTTGGCCTTCAAAGGGTTTCCCAGCAGTTGCACTTCCACTAAATGAAAATGGATACACACACACTCACAAAATAGCCAAAACAAACAGTTTGCAAGCCCACCCTTTTGTGATCTCACTGTGGCAATTTATTCACAGGAATTGCTGGATGTAGCGATCTGCTGTATTTCAACCAGCTTTTTCAGACTAACATGGGAAAACAAAAGCACTGAGCAAAGCAGTCTAGGGGGTGGAGTTTTGCTCCATCCCATAATCAGGTTCTAGTTAACTCTTTACTATCCCTTTTACTATGCAAATGATTTCTGAAAGGAATGCAAAACAAACAGAGGGACTGGGCTCTCTCTTCCTTTCTCATACACTCAATGGGAAGAGCCACATGGCTCTGCCTGCTTGCCCCCCACCCCCCGCAGCTTTAATTTCGCTAAGGTTTAAAGGCACACAAACACCTTCCAAAACATAAGCAGTTTGCAAGTTTTTGAACCCGCTGAGATGGAAAAGCACATAATGGCTGTTGGGGGCAGAGCTTCCCTACACTGACCAGCTGGATGGCAGTGTGGAGGAGCCTGCAAAACTTGTGGGCTCAATTACCATACATAATAATGGAGAATACTACAGCATGAATTAACTTGATTTTGATCACCAGCAACCCATCCTTACATGTAAGAATCTTTTATAGCTATTTCATGGCCTCTCTTCCCAGTCTCAATCTTCTTTTGATTATTTTGTTGCAATATCCCTGATACGCATCCATAATCCCCAATATGGCTCCAAGGTGCTGTCTGAATTCCAGTAGATGTCAGTGGGGCCACAAGAATGCTACATCACCTGCACAAAGAAAGTGTTACTTCACATTGTCTTTTGAAATTCAGAAGAGTACAAACAGAGTTGCCTATTTTTATCTCTGTGCCTCTCTTTCTTTGTTCTTTTTCCTTTAAAAAAAATTGTAAATCACGAGGCTCAAAGATTGCTCTGCCTAGCTATTCTCCCGGTGGGTCTTTTGCAATTCTTTGTCTTTGAGCCAGCTGTAATGTTGACCTTGTTTGTGCTTTTCTCATCTTGGTATCATTTGTACCTGGACATCTAACTACACAGAATGTCATTTTCCAGAGAGCAATTAAAGAATTTTTCTCAAAAAATATCCCAATCCCAGATAACATTTCAGTCTTTCTAACTGTGGGAGCCTTAGCTATAGAAAAGAATGACCTGAAACAAAGGCTGCAATCACACATGCTAGATAATGCAGTTTCAATCCACTTTAATGCACTTTCAAACTGGATTTTGCCAGGTCACATAGTAAGTTGGAAAGTGCATTGAAAGTAGATTGAAACTGCAATATTTAGCATGTGTGATCACATGTGTGATGTACTTTAAGGCTAGTGTGGAAAATGCAAGAAGCATGCTGGTTCTAAGTCCTCCACTTAAAAGGCTCTTCTTATATGTATGTTGGAGCATACCTCCTCATGTGTAACTCCAGTGCAGAGTTACACCCTTGCCGTTTTAAAGTGTCCTGCGTTGGGGAAGGTTTCTTCCAGCTGATGCCCTTCTAGTAAAATAGATCCACAGGATCAAATCAATGATGCAGCATTTGAATTGGGGCCATGGCACTAGAAAAAGGGGCTTAACTCTCCCACAAACGCCATATCTCCCATCTGAAGTCTTTTTGTAGACCCCAGGAGGGGAAGAATAGTCTCATTCTGGCTTTCTTTCCTACTGATGATAAAAGCAGCCTGGGTGGGTGGGGGGTCTTTTTCAATCAGAGAAAGCACAGTGGGAGGAATTAGTCACCCTTCCTCAGCCCTGATTTGTATTGATTTCTAAGGCAATATATATACACACACACACACACACACACACATCAGGAGGCAATTCATTCAAGAAACCAGCATCACATTGTTTGATCCCTAAGGGCTCTGCTATAAGCTATGTAATAATAATAATAATAATAATAATAATAATAATAATAATAAATTTTATTTATACCCCGCCCTCCCCGCCGAGGCAGGCTCAGGGCGGCTTACAGGACATGGCAAGAGCCATATTAAAACAATAAAGCGCATCTCTTCCTTTCATTCTTTTTTTTAAAACAGAACTCAGGGAAGGCCCCAATTCACATTATGATCACCATGCAATGCATGGGACTTGACACACTATTTTGCTTGTCTCAGGCTGACCTAGGCTTCCCAACCCTCCCGCCCTGGCGGGGGACCCCTGGATTTGCAGCATCTTCCCCCGCTCTCCAAAAATCTGGAAGCGGGGGGAGGGGGGCGGAAACAGTGCCAAGGAGCATGGCAAGCCGCGAGTCCGGGTCCTTCTGAGCCCATCTCGGAGGAGCAGCCTCTAAATAAATCCAAGTGGGCAGCCCTGTTGGTCTGAATCCTACTTTGTTCCTCCGGCCTTGGATCACTCCTACATTGTAGGAAAGACCGCACATGCGTTCGCGGCAGACCAGGCAGGCCAGACTCTCTTTCAGTTGTGCTCGTTTCCCCCCCCCACATGATCGGGCTGGGCGGGGCGCAGGTGCGTTGCAGGGCTGGGCAGCAGCAGGCGCTGAAATTCAAATCTGAAGGGCGGTTGATAGCCACTCTTGCCTCAGAGGGACGCAGCGAAGGGAGAGCGAGAGCCGTAGCAGTGCCTGTTGCAGACATGGACCCTTTCACTGAGGTAAATGGCTGCTCACTGACGGGCCGGTTCTGTTTGTGGAGAGGGAGCTTTGTACAGGTGGGAGGGATGCTGACGGAGGGAAGCCTTTGCGTGTGTGGGGTGAGGAGGAAGGTTCCTTTGTGTGGCGGCAGCGGCGACGACAACCTGCTCGCCTTCAGGGCTTGTTTCTTTAGAGGGAGCCCCATGGCTGTCGGGTAGACCGGCCTCTGCGCAAACAGGCATGCATGGCTGGGTTCTGGTGACAGCAGTGGTGAACTGGCCATGGTGTCAGCTTAGGGTTGCCAATCCCCAGGTGGGGGCAGGGGATCCCTCAGTTTGGAGGCCCTCCCCCCCATTTCAGGGTCATCAGAAAGCAGGGGGAAGGGAGGGAAATGTCTGCTGGGAACTCTATTATTCCCCAGGGAGATTTATTCCCATAGAAAATAATGGAGAATTGATCAACGGGTAACTGGGGCTCTGGGGTGGGCTGTTTTTTGGGGTAGAGGCACCAAATTTTCAGTATAGCATCTAGTGCCTTGTTGGTGTAATGAATCTATCTGCACCCAGTCTGACAGCTATGATTTGACAGCTGGTGATCTAGCAGGCATGCTAGGTCACAATGACCTTATCAGCAGGCCGGTTTGAGCCGGCAGAAGCCAAGAGAAGAAACCTGCTGAGTCAGCATGACAGTGCACAGCCAGGATTGGCTAGTAGGACTATAAGAATACTGTGTGTGGACCACACAGGTCTCTCTCTGAGAGTTGGTGTGTAGGCGGAGCATTTTGTCTGTTAGAGTAAGGTATTGGACTGCACTAGTGAGCACTTATTGTATGTATCTGTAAATACACTATTTTGGCACTAGTTGCAGGTGTCTGGCTGATTTCTTTCCTGAAGCCCTGTGTCGGGCAGGTCACCAAGCTCACTCTGCTAACTCCCGCACCGACATGCCTCTCCCCAAAATACCCCCCAAGTTTCAAAAAGATTGGACCAGGGGGTCCAATTCTATAAGCCCCAAAAGAAGGTGCCCCTATCCTTCATTATTTCCTATGGAAGGAAGGCATTGAAAAGGTGTGCTGTCCCTTTAAATGTGATGGCCAGAACTCCCTTTGGAGTTCAATTATGCTTGTCACAGCCTTGATCTTGGCTCCACCCCCAAAGTCTCCTGGCTCCACCCCCAAAGGGCCAAGATATTTCTTAAATTGGACTTGGCAACCCTAGGCTGACCCATGAAATTTCCCAACCTCAAATGGTCCACCAGAACTGATATTTGGCCCCTCATGGGAAACATGGACATCTTGGAGGCAACCTGTTTCTTTCCCCCAAATATCATCTCAGATTGGGGCAGGGGATCTTCAGGCCAGAAATCCAGTATAAGTTGCATGTTTTTATGATTACCAATATTATCACAATATCACTGTCTCTTCTACCATGTCTCTCAAAGAGCATTAAGCTCTCTAGATCAACTTCTTCTAGTGATCCTCAGCCCAAAGAATGTCTGTGTAGCCTCAACCACTTTCCCTAATGAGATCCAGGCCTGATGCAACTGCAGGGCCTGTAAAATGGAGATGTTTCACCAGACCTATGGTTGAGGTGGCAGAAATCTATCTATACCACCTCCCCTTTATTTATGTATTTGTTTATTTGTATCCCGCTCTCCCTGTAAGCAGACTCAGGGCAAGATCCATCATAAAATTCCCAATATTAAAAACAAATCAACAATTTAAAATTCATCTAAAATCAGAAAGGGTGTTTTCGCACTCACGTTTTACTGGCGCCACGACCCTCCTCACGCCGGCCAATCTGCATGGATTTCGCACCAGAAGCGCCGGCGCACCCAGAAGCGCCGGCTACTTCCGTCGCTAAGCCAGCGCAAACGTTTTCCTGCATCTTTGCGATTTCCGTTTGCGCTGGCTTAGCGACGGAAGTAGCCGGCGCTTCTGGGTGCGCCGGCGCTTCTGGTGCGAAATCCATGCAGATTCGCCGGCGTGAGGAGGGTCGTGGCGCCAGTAAAACGTGAGTGCGAAAACGGCCAAAGTTAAAATTAATATTGAACCGATGCCTCAACAGACAGATAGCCAATTGGGTGGTCATTGTGGAGATCACTGGAAGGGAGGTCTAACAGAAGTGGGTGCCCACTGCCTCAACTAAAGGCCTGATGGAAGAGCTCCATCTTATAGGCCTGTGGAACTGTAGTAGGTCCTACAGGGCTCTGATCTCTAATGGAAGCTCATTCCACCAGGCTGAGAAAGCCCTGGCCCTAGTAGAGGTAAGTTAGATGTCCCTGGGGCTGGGGACCACCAAGAGATGTTGATTGGTAGATTGTAAAGTCCTGAGAGGCTCATATGGGGAGAGGCAGTCACAAAGGTATGCTGGCCCCTGACTGTATAGAGCTTTGAAGATAAGTACCATCACCTTGAAACAGATCTACTTCTCAATGGGTAGCCAGTGCAGTTCACACAGCACCAGGCCCAGCATTAGGGGTTCTGGTGCCCCGAGGCAGAGCCCTGATCCTCCACCCCCTCCTGGTGTCCTCTTGAAGCAGGGAAGAACCAGGCTGAGCAATCATGCAAAACGCACATGGCCCTCTCCAGCTTCAAAGGAAGCCAGCAAGAGACCACTGTTTCTTGCCGGCTCCCTTTGAAGCAGGGAGGGCCAGGCTGAGTGATTGCAGGAAGTGCACACGGCCCGATAATGTCAAAACGTCTTCGGGCCATGTGCACTTCGCGCGAGCACTCTGGTCGGCGGGAAGGGAGTGGCTCTGGTTGGGTCAGCGGGGACAGGGAGCACCTCTGGTCAGGTTGCTCGTGCTCTGATCTGGTTGACGGGGAAGGGGCACCTGCCCCTACCCCTGCAGCAAAGTGGTGCCTGGGCGGCCGCCTACTTCACTGACTCCCACGCACTGGCCCTGCGCAGACCTGCAGTTTCCAGAGAAGAGTCAAGGACAGCCCTATGTAGAGAGAGTTACAATAATGACCATTGCATGGGTCACTGTAGCTTGGTCCCAGGGGTTGAGCTAGGTCCCAGAGAAGAGTCAATACTGAAGCTGCTGCATTCTGCACCAGCTGCAGTTTCCAGAAAGGAGTCAATGACAGCCCTATGTAGAGAGAGTTACAATAATCCAATCTGGAAGTGACCATTACATGGGTCACTGTAGCCAGGTCCCAGGGGTTGATATATGGGACCAGCAGCTTGATCTGTCTCAGATAGGAAATGGTAGACCTGGCAGTGGCAGTGATCTGGGCCTCCATAGTTAACGAGGCATCCAGGAACACACCCAGTCTCTTCACCCTCGATGGTAGCTCCAGTGGTGCCCCATCGAAGTCTTGAAGCCTGATTCCCAATCGGCTTTGCCTACCCTGTTTTGCTTATGCACTTTGCATTGCATTGCTTGATTGTGTCATCGTCTTGCATCATCTCTCCCCTGAACCTCTTCCTCAGTATCAGTTATCATCTACATGCATAAAGATGTGGGAGCTTAATTTGGAAACAGTTTGATTAATCGGTGCCATCGATGGCCATTTGTTGCTGAAGTAATTGGTGTTATTAGGTCTTAATGATGGTTAATATGATGTTTTAATTATTGAATAATTTCATTTGTTGTTTTATTGTTTGTTGTAACCCACCCTCAGCCTGCTCTGCTGGGAAGGGCACGATATAGGGTTGCCAAGTCCCTCCAAAAACACTCTAGGATTTGTGGTAAAACACCAGAGACGTTCTAAGACTTGTGCTAAAACTCTATGGTACGTCTCTGGTGGTGATGACATCTCTGGTGGTGATGACATCACTTCCGAGTACAACAATTTCAACAACATTTTTTTAAAAAAAGTTACCTTTAAAATAACTCACCATAAGAAAATAATATACTTCATATAAACATTCGAAGAATAACTGCTACATCCCCAAACCTGCAAGAGTCAGAGATAACTGGTATCTCTGTATGGAGTACAGCAGTTGGGTGCAGGGTTCTCACCCTGCATCCTCTGTAACAGTCAGGTTTACATTGCAGGTTTTCCTCAATTCCTGTACACACACTGCCCAGTTTGTATTGTAACTGCAGCACACATAAGAGCCTTCAGTCTTCCTTCTAGCACTCTTTTACTGAGCTGAAATGGTACGGGCAGGGGGGGGGGGGCTTGTTTCCTGAATATTAGAAGAGAAGGTGTTTTTTACATGAATTCCAGCAAACTACTCCAGAGACCACACAAGACCACAAAAAAGAGCCATGACAACACTTGTCACCCTGCAAGTCAGCATCACTGACTCACCTTGGTGCAATCAAGATAACTGCCAGGGGGAAGTAGATGTTGCCTTTAAGTATGCAGGTGAAGGACTTTATAGGTCAATTCACAGGCAGGAATTGAGCCAGACACAGGCAGGAATTGCAAAGACTTCAAAATGGGTTTATTCGGATATACTGATGAACCCCGAGCACCAACTGGGTGGCATTGTGAACCAACTGAAATTTCTGTGTCATATTTATGGGCAGCTCCACATAGTGCAGTTTACAGTAGTCCAACCACAAGGTTGTTATAACACAGACAGCATGGCTAGACTGAGAGAGTTCCAAAATAAGGTTATTTACATAGTGGATATATAACTGTGGGGAAAATGTGCTTTTCATAACCCAGTTCACCTGCTGTTCCAACAACAGTGTTGAGCAGGTCTGACAGAACTCATCTGCTCAATGAGAACCTCATCCCATCCAAACCAGGAAGCATCTCTCCTTGCGAGATCTCAGTGATGCCAAGTAGCATCACTGTGTTTCATCTGGATGTGTGAAGCGACCTTGAGAGTGCTAATCAGGACAAACTTTGTGAAATGAAAACTCAGCACAAGAAAGGAAGATTGTCTGACTGAGAGCATCCCAGCGGTCCATGACTGTAGCTAAGATTCAAGATGAAGGGAAGCAAAGGTTTTTGAAAATCATAGTAGGCAATGTGTTGGTTTTGTGTGTTTAATAGTTAAAGGGCAGATTACAGCCAATAAATCCCTTTTATCTAAATGGAGGTATTTAGACAGGTTTGTATAGCACTGAAGAGCAGTGACAGGGAAGCCTGGAAGTCCTAGTTAAATTCTTGTCCCACGACTAGACTTAACAGAGAGATCCATGAGTGGATCCCCCAGTGTTGTTTTTTTTTTGAGAGAGAGAGAGGTCTGAAATAGTGATCATATATCAGCATACTTGTGATCACTATTAAATTTTCACTATTACAATACTTCTCGGACTCAAACTGAACTTTCAAGGTGACTTCTAAGTTAATACTAATAAAATAAACCATATCAAAACTATTAAAAGCAAGCAGAACAAAATTCTAAAAATGTTTAGCAAAGTTGCCATGGTGATCATCAGGGCTTTTTTTTTAGCAGGAACGCACAGAAACACAGTTCTGGCTGGCTTGGCATCAGGGGGTGTGGCCTAATATGCAAATGAGTTCCTGCTGGGCATTTTCTACCAAAAAAAGCCCTGGTGATCATAACTTTACACTGCCCTTCCTCCAAGGAACTCAGAGCAGTGGACACAGCTATCCCCTTTTCCATTTGATCCTCACGACAACCCTATAAAATAGGTTAGGCTGGTGTTAATGATTTCTATTGCACTTTTGATTTTATTTATCTGTTTTGGCTGCTTCATCTTGATTTAAATTATTCCATTTTTCACAAATATATTTTAATATGTCAGTAGCTGCCCCAGGCATCAGTTTTCTGGTGGAAAGATGAGATATAAATGCCTAAAATAAATGTTGCTATGTATCATTTATCTTTCTGGTAAAAGACTTTAATATGCTTTGAAATCATCAAGAAAGAGAACACTGGGCATTCAGACCTTAATGGGGAGGGGGAAATGGTTTTAACAGTGTTTAGTGAGGATCAAGTGGAACCTAAGCATATTCTTTTGTTAATTGATTATCCTTTTAAGGAGCTTAAAATTAACACCAAGAACAGCATTCTTTTATATGCCTATTCACCTGGGGATTTGTGGCAGACAAGGCACCCAATAAAATTTATTAAATGCCTGTATATTAAAAAAAAAATGTTTCATTGGAGCTATTTTCACCTAAATTAGACTGGCATTACAGTCTGTCCACACACATGCACCCCACTTCCTCCTTATCACCCTGAGGGTGGTATAATTTGGAAAAGCTGTAGGCTGGGAAACTCTGGAGTGCACCAAAACTGGAGGACCATTAATCATCAGGGGAGCTCAGAGTTCAGGCATGAAATCCATAGGATTCAAGCATAGAAATATGAGGCTTTGACAATTTCTGTGACTGCAATGAATTATGGTCCAGAGAAGAGAGATGATTACAATAGACTATAAAATCAATAGTCATGCTCAGATTGGATTAAATCTTCAGTTAAGCTTCTCGCTACTTAGGTTCTTTGCAAACAATTGGTTTAAGAGGACTTGGTGTAGTGTGTGTAGTAGTGGTTAGTGTTGGACTAGGGTTTAGGAAAACTAGATTCTGTTCTGGGGATGTGGGTGGGGGGAAGCATCTGTGAATTTCCTGCATTGTGCAGGGGGTTGGACTAGATGACCCTAGAGGTCCCTTCCAACTCTATGGCCGTTTTCGCACTAGCGTTTGCTCCGTCGTAGCACCCCATTTACCTCCGGATCTTCTCTTGGATTTCGCACATCTTGCTCCGGCGCTGCGGTTTGCTCCGGCGCTACAGGGATTTTACACCGGAGTATGTTTTTCAGCATGTTGCCGGAGTTTCCGAAAACCTCCGGATCCACTCCGGATCCACTCAGCGGAGTTTGCTGTGGGAAATCCATCCACGCCGGATCGACTGCTTTGTGGGTGGCACCCTCTCCCTTTCCGTCCTCCCACCCCATCCACCCCCTTGGCCAATCATCAGCCTTTCGCGGCGCTTCCCCGAAGTGCCGGCGCGGCCATTTTTTTTTTTAAACTTCACAGTTTTGCGTAATAGCGATATTTCGAAATTAACAAAGGGAAAAAAAAACCCCTCCTGGAATAGTTGCGTTATTTCGCTGTTGCGTTATCCCCCGCCTCTTCTCCCTTTAGGGGCCCCGGTGGGGGGACTGCGGCAGCCCCCCCAGCAGGCCTTTTCCAGCCAGTTCGTTTCGGGTCTAGTTTGGGGAGGGCGAGCGGGAAGGAGGCGGTTTCAGCGGGCCGGCGGAGGGGCCCCGGCAGCTTCGAGTCTCCCCAGCTCAAACCCCCCCACTTCACTTCCATTTGCGCCCCGCTTGACCCCGCCGGCTTCCCGCTGCCGCCGCCGCCTTGGCAAAGGGAGCCCAGCCGCCCAGAGACATTTGGCGGCGGCGGCGCTTCTCCATTGTTGGGGGGGGGGAATCTAGTGCCGGTGCGGGCCAAAGCGTTCATGTGTGTGTGTTAAAAACGGAATGCCTCCCTCAGCTGTGCCACCAGGATTTCTGGACCTGCACAAAATCGCCATGTATAAAATGGGAAGTTGGAGTCCTGCATTCTTCTCCCTGGCTACATTCCGCTCGGTTAGAAAATAGACGGAGCTCGCTCTTCACACCCGCCACAGAAGGGGAAGGAGAGAATGGGGCGGGGGGGGGGAGCTCTGGCAGCAGGAATCAGTCAGGTCCCCCGTTGCAAGCGCCAGCCGGAGAGGGGAAAGAGAGCGGAGGAAATCCCAGCTTCGCCACCCGGGAGGGAGCGAAGGGAAGAAGCTGCCACACACACACACACGCACACAAACCCCTCGATTTCTCTCTCTTCGTTATTGCGATATTTCGCAAATTCAGAATTTGGGGGGGGGAATATAGTGCTGGGAATGCTTCTGTTAATACATAAAGGACTGTGGAGGACTCTACAGCTGCAGCCAATCCATGAGCAGCAGCAGCACACGTGATGCGGTTTGTCCACGAAATGAAGGGGAGGGAACAGCTCGATGTTACGTTAGTACGTTAGTACGTCATTACGCAACCAGACTTGCGCTTAAAAAAAAAATGATTGACAGGGCATCGAACTCAAGCCGATGCCAGTGGGAAAACGATTTGAGCCGGGGCTTCAGGGAAGGCGACTCCGCAAAGAGTCACTAGTGGGAAAACGAGAAAAATGATCTGGAGATAATTGCGCCGGGGAATAAGGGGAGCAAACGCTAAGTGGGAAAACGGCCTATGATTCCTTGTTCTACCATGGAAGTTCAGAGAGTGACTACCATGTCACAATTGCTCTTAATTTGTGTGGTTAGATAATGGTGTGTCTTTAACTTTCTTCATATTTTTTTTTCTCTGGGTAACACTGACACCAGAAATTTAATTCCAATCTTATTAATTAACCTTCCCCACAGTATTGTGCCCAAGCTCTAAGGCCCCTTCATTTATGTGGTCCTGAGAATAAAACTCTTGATATTTTAATAGCATAGGACTCCAGGTTAACATCAGACAAAATAAAACTTTATTTGTACAAGAATCGTGTTGGTTTCAAGATGTTTTGTAACTTAATTTTTCAGTGAGCAAAAATACTGTATATTAAGAGATTCTGATTGAGGTAACACACTGGATGCCTTCACACAATGACTGTTTGCAAGTGGATTTTGCTATTCATACACAGTAAAAATCCAGTTGCAAATCATGTTATTTAGTGTGAGTGAATGCACCAACTCTTTCAATTCACAAACTCCTCATTCTCAATTCCTTTTTGCTCTTCAGAATGTACTTTGCCCAATCTTTATTTTAATTAGCTCAGTTTACTCTTTCTCTTAATTGAGGTTTCTTTCTGCTTCTTTCATGCTTCTGGTCTACACACCCTAAGATGTGGAGTCTTGTGAGCTTTGTGAGCTACTGGCGTTACAATTGTGAGCTACCATATAAATCAGTTTGCTCTAGGGCCATTTTTTCCTGAGCTAAGACTAAAATGTGTGAGCCAGAGGCTAAAAAACTGTGAGCTAGCTCACACTAACTTATTGTAGAGGGAATACTGGTTCTAATACAGGTTTACTAAGGCTGCAGATATACACTTTTTCTCTTTCAGACAAAAGGTTGATCACATGTTTCAGATCACATGTGTAGCTCCCTCTCCCAGTACTTCAAATTGCTACACCAGAAATATAAATCTGAAAAGCATCCCTGAACTCCTGTACTTCCTTTTCCTCTGACTTCCAATTTAGAACAAATTATCCTGAAGGTGCCATTTGCCCATCTGCAACAGATTAACTTCAGTCCCAGACTTCCACTCATGAGAAACTAGGGCTTTTTTGGTAGGAAAAAAACCAGCAGGAACTCATTTGCATATTGGGCCACACCCCCTGATGTTACCATTGTTTACCATAGGGGTTTTTTTGTTGAAAAAGCCCAGCAGGAATTCATTTACATATTAGGCCACATCCCCTGACACTAAGCCAGCCAGAACTGCGTTCCTGTATGTTCCTGCTCAAAAAAAGCCCTGTGAGAAACTGAGGAGCGGAGGAAAATGGCCAGAAAATGACCTCTAGAATGATGCTCTAAGAATTTCCCGGAATTCATGGTCTTTGGCACAGAGATAGGGAACATTTCTAGAGTGTCACCCAGAAGTGATGTCTGATCCTTCCCAAATGCCACCCTTCCCAAGACACCACCCTTAAAATATCATTGCATTTGGTGAGGCAGTGCTGGTAAGCTGCTTAAATATATCTTTAGTATCTTCAGTTTTGGGAAGGAAGGCATAATAGTCTAATCTAGGGGTGGCCAAACTGCAGCTTGGGAGCCACAGATGGCTCTTTCACACATATTGTGTGGCTCTTGAAGCCCCCACTGCCCCATTGGCCAGCTTGGAGAAGGCATTTCTCTCTTTTAAATCACTTCTCCAAGTCAAGCCAGCTGGCAGCTGGAGAATGCATTTAAAATTAAAGTTGCTTTTTCCGCACCCCTCCCTTCCTCCTCATCTATGCTTACTTTTCACCTTCCCTTCCTCCTTTCCTTCCTTCCTGCTTGCCTGCCTTGCAGCTCTCAAACATCAAATGTTCATGTCTTGTGGCTCTCAAACATCTGGCATTTATTCTATGTGGCTCTTATGTCAAGCAAGTTTGGCCACTCCTGATCTAAACTGACCTTTTCAGATTGTGGCAACTAAGCAGGGCGAGTATTTTGAAGGGAGACTACCACAGAAAACTTTGCAGAGGAAGGCAATAGGAAACCAACTCTGCTTCTCACTTGCCTTGGAAACCCCTTGCTGAGATTGCCCTAAAGCAGTTGTGACTTGATGGCACTTTATATTCACATACCTCTCCAGTTGTTGGTATCCACAGGGCATTATCTGTGCTTCTTATATGGCATACATTAATTTATACAATGCAGCCATTGAGACTACAAGTGGAAGATCAGGGTAGGTTTCCCAGTTAACCCTTTCTACTCACTCCACTTTGTTTGTTTGTTTTTGAGAACTAGTGAGATGTAAAGGTTAAAGTGTTGGACGAGGATCTGGGAGACCCTGATTCAAATTCCCGTTTGTGCCATGAAAGCTCACTGGGTGACCTTAGGCCAATCACACACTCTCAGCCTAACCTACCTCACAGGGTTGTTGTGAGGATAAAATGGAGGAAAAGAGACTGATGAAAGCCATTTTGACTCCCCATTGGGGTAAAAGGTGGGATATAAAATAAATAAATAAATAAATAACTCCCACAAAGGAAAATATGCAGATATCCACAAAAGCAATAAGTGGGGGGGGGGGAATTTTGGACAGAAGAACATCTCAGTCCCTCCTATCTGTGACGCCAGACTTCTGTTTCAAATAGCACTTGGGGGGGAGCTATATTGCATTAAAAATACTCCACCCCAAAGAGATTCTAGAATTCCACATAACTTTTTGTTCCTCACTGAGAACAGATTGTGATGAAAACTGGGGATGGGGACTTGAAGACCTTTAAGCAGCTTAGTAAATGCATTTTTAGGGCTGAAAGGGAAGGTTTCCAATAAAAGATACAAGAAGGGGGGGATTTAACCCAAAAAGAATTGAATTAAGAACCAAAAGATTAAAGAAGTAAATAATTCTGTATCTAAATATAAAACAGAAATATTACCAAATATACAAAAAAATTATTACAAATTGGATAAAAACAATGTAGGTCCAAATAATAATCTCAAATCAGAATAAAATCACACGATTATCTCAGACCATGTGTGACCATGAGCAAACATGTTTCAGTCACTTGGTCTTCTTCAGCGGTCAAACAATGTTAACTTCTTGAACCTTAAGGGAAGGTTTCCAGTGCCAGCATGGTATGAGTATTCAGCCTGAATAAAGAAGCTGCAGAGTGAACATTCATAGAGGAACAGCAGTAGCAATCTTTGCTATCATAACACAGTCACCATCAATGATTGTCTGATTCGATATGATCTTCCCATCACCAGTCATCCAAGACTTCAATAGTATTATCAGACTAGGAAAAACCAACCTTTGTAAGAAAAGGAGGTCTTTGCTGATAACAGCTTTGGATGAGTATATGCATGAAATATGGGGTCACGATAGCATGGATTTGAGCGAAGTTTGGTTGAGGGTTTCTCCCTTGAAATAAACACAAGAATTCCACCCAAGCCTTGTGTTTATTTCGAGAGAGAAACCCATGACCGGTGTTCCCTCTAAGCTGAGTTAGCGTGAGCTAGCTCACAGATTTTTAGCCTCCAGCTCACACATTTTTGTCCTAGCTTAGGAAGGATGACTGCAGAGCACAATAATTTATGCAGTAGCTCACAACCTTAATGCCTGTAGCTCACAAAGTAGAATTTTTGCTCACAAGTCTCTGTAGCTTTGAAGGACAATTGCTCATGACTATCATTTATTTATAGTTTATCATTTATTATTTTGTATCAGTACATTGCAAAAAAAAAAAAGATACATCAGTTATTCCTTATAGGAATTTAAGAGTTTGCCCAGCAATCATTTAATGGCTTCCTGCTTGGTACTCTTGCAGTACACTCCTAAACAGAGTTACACCACTGTAAGCTCACTGACTTCAGTGGATTTAGAAAAGGAAACTCCACTTAGGATTGCACTGTTAAAAGTTAGCAGTACCATCTTTAGCATAATACCCACCATATGAAAGATAATCTCCATCACTCAGCTCCAAGAACTTTGAATATTTATTCACTGTGTTATTTAAGTTTCATTAGTTTCCTCCTGCCTTTCTACCTGTAAGAGGCCCTCAAGACATCTTAGAAGGATGCCCTACCACCTATGAAAGAAATCCCCAAGGTTCACTTGACATTTCCAACAATTGGATTTGCCAGTATGAAATATCTTATTTAATCTTGCCAGAGTCGTAGGTCATCAATACAACCATTTATATTGAGTCGCCCCTTACAATGAACATCACAAAAATTGATATTGTCTAACTAAGGTACAAAATTTACTCTGGATTTTATAACGGAAATAACTCTCAAGTCTATACCCCATAAACCAGGGCGTCAGACTCATTTGTTATGAGGGCTGGATATGCCATAAATGAGACCTTATTAGGCCAGGCCGTGTGTGTACTTATTTAAGATTAGGTAGCAGAGATATAAACTTTATAAAGGACACAAACACAATTAAAGATTTTTTTAAAAAAAAACAACCTTAAAATAAAACATGTTTAAAGCATTAGCACTCATTTGTCTTAAAGGTGCTTTCTTTGTATCTCTCCCATGGGATCCAGAGAACTGGGCAAATGAAGCTCTGACTCCTTCCTTCTTTCCCCAGGGGGCCAGGAGGAGGGAGGAACCTCAGCCAATAGAAGGGAGAGAGGTTTGGCACAGTTGCTCTGCTGTGCCATTGAGCAAGTCTGGCAAAGCAAGCTATGATGCAGAAGGAAGCAAGAGAGAGGGAGAAGGAAGCAGATGACAGCCAATTACTTGGGGGCCTGATAGGAGCCCTCTGAGGGCCTGATTTGGCCTCCAGGCCACATGTTTGACACGCCTGCCATAAACATTTATGTGGATCTCTGTTCTCAAATCAATTCATGCATTTCACATGACACACCAGTTTTGTTTGCAATCTTTACAAGATGATATATTTCTTAAGTACCCTCCAGCTCCTGCAAACAAAATATCCTACATGAAATTACTGAAACCATGGGGATATCTATTTTTGATCTCCATTTGGTCTCTTCCTGAGTGAAAAATCTCTCAGTGATCAATGTATTGTTGAACTGATTGAAATGGATTGGATCCAAACTATAGGGCTGATCAGAAGCATTGAATCTGTTGGTATTTTGGAATTTTGAGAACACTGAGAAGGTACTGCCACAACAGAGCTGCTATGGGGTCTGCTGCCAATCACAATAAATTGGGAGGTTTGAATCAAAACATCCTCCTATGATGGAGGCAGCTGTTTCCAAATGGATCCTCACAGCATAGGGTTACTAAATGTCCTCTTTTTAGAGGACATGTCCTCTTTTAGTGTGTGTCTGTCATCTTTGGGGCTCTTAGCAGTATGTGTATAACTGCATCTTTGCCGGTGGGATTTAAACAAACTAATATAAGCTTTCTTTTTCTCTGTCTTGACAATTGGGAGCAGTGTAGGCTTCCCAAATCCCCCGCCTGGGCGGGGGACCCCCAATTTGGGGCCTTCTCCCCCCGCTCGCCAAAAATCCGGAAAGCGGGGGGGAATGGCGGCCGTTCCCACCCAGCCCCGATCCCAGCAGCTTCTCATCGCCCCTTCCCTTCCCACCTTTGAGGGCAGCCCAGCCAGCGGCTCCAGAGGTGGTGGCACTGCCGGGCGCGCCTCACTTCCAGCTGGCTGCCCGCTGCTGCTGCTTCCAAAAGCGTGGCCGGAGCTAAAGGCGAGCCGCAGCACTTCCCTGGGGCCCTGCCTCCTGCCTTGCCCTTGCCTTTGGTGGCTGGAGGAGCGCCGGTGAGGCATTGCAGGCGCTGTCGGGGAAGGCGCGCGGGGACCAAGTGGCAGCCTCCCTGCAGCCTTCGCCACTCAGCCAGGCCAGGGGGCAGGGACCGGAGAGAGCCAAAGCCCCGGGAGCGGAGCGGAATCCGGCTGGGAAGGCGGCGTGCAGCCGGGCTGGCCATTCGGCCGGAAGGCTCTTGTGGCGCCATTTGGAGAGCCTCAGTAAAGGCCCGCGGGGGGAGGGGCGGGGAGGTCAGCTCTACATCTACACTGGGCAGAAGGTGGCCTCAAGGAGCTGAGCGCCGATCAGCGTCTTCCCTAGTCCCTGATCAGTTTGGCGGCTCCTGCGCCCAGGAGAGCAGAGAAGAAAGCTGCTGAGGGGGGCCCACACCCCCCACCACGTTCGCACCACCCCTTTGACCAGGCGTCTGGAGGGAGGCCCTGAAAAGGCCGCGGAAGGGGCGCCTTTTTTCCGAGAGCATGCAGAGTGCACGCCCCACAGAAGAGCTCTGGCAGCTGCAGCCGAAGAAGAGCCGAGCGCTCTCCTCCCGCCCCGTCCATGGCTTCCCCGCTGCTCCTTTTTGAGGCCTTAAGTCTGCTGCCTTCCACCGCTGGGCCCAGCAGCCCCCCAGCCTCCAACATCAGCTCCGCCCCGACGGTGGTGGTGACCTTGGCTGCGGTGCTGCCCGAGCGCAACGTGTGCTGCGTGTGGGCCCCTTGCCGCCTGTAAAACCTGCCCTGCGCTTGGCCCTGGGGGCGCTGAAGCCCCAGCTGCGCCGTGAAGGCCTCACCTTCCGCATTGCCTTCGCCTCTGCCGACCACCACGGGGACCGTTCCTACGAAGAAGCCGACCAGAAGGCCCTGAAGCTGCGGGCCTCCCGCGACCCCGACGCGCTGCTGGGCCTTGACTGCAACTCCCCCACCTTCATCACCAGGCGCAAGGCCTCGCAGTGGTGCCTGCCGCTTCTAACCGCAGGCGACTACTACCGGGAGCCTGGGTTCAAGACCCTGGTGTACGCCGGGCCGTCGGGGCGGGAGCTCAATGTCTTCCTGACCCTCCTGCACCGCCGCTTCAACTGGACTGCCTGCATCGCCTTGGCCTCCATCAGCAAGGCCCTGGATTTCCACCGCTATCACGCCGTGTTGTGCATTCAAGGGCGGTGGCTGGGCACCCCCAACTTCTTCATCAGCCGAGGAGTGCACGATCGCCCCCAGGACACTGTTGAGTTCATCCGAGCCCATGGACGAGGTGAGTCCAGGGCTGGATTATCAATTTGGCCAAGTAGGCACCGGCCTATGGGATTCTGGGCCTTTAGGGGCCCCGGGTCAGCTTTTCCTCCATTTCCCAAGTGCAGCCAGTAACTGAATCGCTCTTTGCCCGACTGGAGATGTGGGGGGTGGTGGGAGGCTGTTTTTTGAGGTAGAGGCACCAAATTTTCAGTATAGCATCTAGTGCCTCTCCCCAAAATACCCCCCAAGTTTCATAAAGATTGGACCAGGGGTCCAATTCTATGAGCCCCAAAAGAAGGTGCCCCTATCCTTCATTATTTCCTATGGAAGGAAGGAATTGAATAGGTTTGCTGTCCCTTTAAATGTGATGGCCAGAACTCCCTTTGGAGTTCAATTATGCTTGTCACAGCCTTGATCTTGGCTCCACCCCTAATGTCTCCTGGCTCCACCCCCAAAGTCCCCAGATATGTCTTGAATTGGACTTGGCTACCCTAGAGCAGTGTGGGGTAGGCTTCCCAATCCCCGGGTCCCAGCAGGGGATCCCCTGATTTTACAGGCTTCCCCCCGCCCCCAGCCAGCTGGCTGGCGGGGAAGCCCCTCCCCCACAGCCACCATGTACCTCTAGATCTCTGGCAGGACCTGCAAACAGGTCCAGTTTTAAAATGTGTATGTGCCTTTAAATTGGAGCAGGAAGTACTTCATGGAGAAGGGTTAGCAACAGCATACCTCGTCAGAGTGCAGCTCCTCCGTTTGTCTTGCTTTTGTTTCAGAGCGAGTGTGTATGTAAAAGAGAGCAGTGTAGCCCTTGTACTTTCCAGACCTTGTTGTGGAGGCACCAGAGACAGTTAAGTGTGTGTGTGTGTGAGTGAGAGAAAGCGAGGGAGGGGAGGGAACTCTATTATTCCCTATGGAGACCAATTCCCATAGGAAATAATGGAGAATTGATTTGCGGGTATCTGTAGCTATGGGGGGGGAGCTGTTTTTGGAGGTAGAGGAACCAAATTTGCAGCATAGCATCCAGTGCCTATCCCCAAAATACCCTCCAAGTTTCAAAAAGATTGGACCAGAGGGTCCAATTCTATGAGCCCCAAAAGAACATGCCCCTATCCTTCATTATTTCCTATGGAGGGAGTTTAAAAGATGTGTGGTCCCTTTAAATGTGATGGCCAGAACTCCCTTGAAGTTCAATTATGCTTGTCACACCCTTGCTTATGGCTCCGCCCAATGTCTCCTGGCTCCACCCCCAAAGTCCCCAGATATTTCTTGAATTGGACTTGGCAACCCTAGTGTGGGGTATGTGGAGCCTTTTTAAAAAAAAAACAGGGAGTGGTGCCCCTTTGCGTGGCTTGCCTTGATGTGCAACCCAAAAAAATAGTCCCTCATCAGGTCTGGTGGTGAGGACCATCTTCAGCTGCCCAAACAGTGATCACATGACATTGCTTCCTAGGCAAAAAAGACATAAAATGGTGGTGATCTGTGGAGTCTCCTGGATTTGCTGACTGTATGGGGTGAAAAGAAGTCCAGGAGTCTCTCAGACAAAGTCAGCAGAACATAGCCATCTATAATGACATCAGAAAAGGGATGGCTGATAGGGGTCTTGCAATTGGAGAAGCAGTGAATGACCTGCTCCTTTATACACATACACAAACCTCGTGTCGTTTTTTAAAAAGGCACACGGTCACACACTCAACATCGAGCGCATGGGAGGCATCTAGACATTCGAAGATGGAATAGATGCACAATGATGCAGATTGTGGACATCTATACATGGAACGCTACAAGGACAGGCAAGAGCGATATGCAATAAGAGTGTAGTGAGCTGTTTGTCTGACCACTGCCTTGCCTCCATTGTTCAACCCCCCTGTGAGAATCTTGCTGAATACTAAGATCTGACAAACTTTCTAATATTTCCCCCCACAAAAAATGGGAAAATAACCAAAACATATAAAGCAAACAGTTGGAAATCATCATGCCACTTTGACCACATAGGAGAAAGTACCAGTAATTTAAAAAGTCTGGTGGGAGTAAGGTTTTATTATGACAATTATAATTCAAGAAGCATTTTAAGGCAAGTGCTGAGCTGATATAATTTAGTATACCTTCCGGTGATGTCAGGGGTGTGTGGCATATGCAAATGGATTTTGCTAATGAGCTCTGGCACCTCTCTTTCTACAAAATGACCCCTGGTTCTCTCAGGGCGTTTTTGCACTGACCTTAATCAGCAGCGACGCCCCTCTTCAGCACGCAGGATCTGCCCAGATTTCACACCAATTGCCGCGGAGCACCCGGAAGAGCCGGAAAGTCCCGCAGCTTTTGCGGCGCAAATGGAAACCGCCAAAAACCAGTTTCCATTTGCGCCGCAAAAGCCGCGGGACTTTCCGGCTCTTCCGGGTGCTCCGCGGCCATTGGTGTGAAATCCAGGCAGATCCTGCGCGCTGAAGAGGGGCGTCGCTGCCGATTAAGGTCAGTGCGAAAACACCCTCAGAGTTTTCTCTCAAGAGCAGTTCTCTCAGAGCTCTCTCAGCCTCACCTACTTCACAGGGTGTTTGGTGTGGGGAGAGGAAATGAAGGAGAGTGTTAGCCACTCTGTGACTCTGAGTGAAGGGCAGGGTATAAAGCCAACTCTCCTCCTCCTCCCCCTCTTCCAAAGAACTGCAGATAAGTCAGGACTCTCTCTTTGCTTTGGGGAAGAAGATATGGGGTTCCAGGAAGTGACCATGGACACTACATTGGGAAGGATGTAACAGTTAAATAACACTTTTTCGGGAGAATCAAACTTATTTCCCATCCAACAACAAAACATTGGGAAAGTTTCCTTATAATTAAACAAAAGTCCCCAAACTGGTGCTAAGAATAAAATTAAAAGCTGTCAGAATTGGAAACTTCATTCATTTTCAGTACCCTGAGCTGCTTTATTACCTCCTGGAAGGTAATTGGCACATTTCATTTTTCATTAACCTCTGCAGGGATTTTAAGAATCTGCAAGTGATTGAGGGAAAAAAAGATATATTTTCTACCTGGGAATGCTCTGATTGATATAACCACCTACAGCAGTGGGAGAGAAGAAAACCCTCCCTTTTCATTTCTTCCCTCTTCTTTAGTCAGGCCACCTGTTGAGTTAATATCCAGAAGTATACAACTTTCTTTCTTTTCTTTTTTTTGCTAATTAGAATGTCACAATTTTATCTAGTCTTGCTCCTTTTTCAGACATTTCAATAGCTTAGGAACGCACCTTTTAGGAATGCTGCTGAGCAGAAAAGCGAAGCTTTTAATAGAGAAATGTATGAAGTTCTTCCTGGGCTTCTTGTTCGGCATGAACAAAAGAGCCGCAAATTGAACATTCATCTATGAGCCATAGTCACATCATTCATGTAGCTTTCTCATCCTGTTTGCCCTAGTACAATGCAACTACAGCCTATGGTAGAGATAAACAGGATCTTTCCAGTGCCTGCCGTTGGAGATCGGAATAAATCCTCAGCTGTTAAAATAAGAAAGACTTATTTCCATGGGGCACGGAAGAGGAGAAAATCATGAATAAGAGAAGTAAATGTTCTGTCATTTTTTAAAAATCCAAATCCATTTTACATAGGGTGGGATCCAACCAGCTTTTTCATTCAATTCCCCCTCCATGCTATAGCCCCCATTCCACATGGCTTTTGCACATGCAGGTTCTATCATTCTCAACATAACCATTTTGGATGGCCAGAATGATGATGCTGATGCTGATGCTGATGATATTGGATTTATATCCTGCCCTCCACTCCAAATCTCAGAGTCTCAGAGCGGTTCACAATCTCCTTTACTTTCCTCCCCCACAACAGTCACCCTGTGAGGTGGGTGGGTCTGAGTGGGCTCTCACAGCAGCTGCCCTTTCAAGGACAATCTCTGCCAGAGCTATGGCTAACCCAAGGCCATTCCAGCAGCTGTAAGTGGAGGAGTGGGAAATCAAACCTGGCTCTCCCAGATAAGAGTCCGCACACTTAACCGCTACACCAAACTGGCTACACCACTACATCAAACCACTACACCAAACTGGACACCTCCTTCCTTTTTCACCAGCACAAAAGCTGGCTGGATCCATCCCATAATGTGTGCAATATTCACCAGATTTCAATACTTTAAAGTCCCATTGATCTGTTAGTGTAGTACAGTGGTTAGTGTGAAATGGTTTACAGCAATTTTGGTGTAAAAGTAACATTAAAAACCCAAGTAAAACCTCCATCTAAAACCTTTTATCAGAACCAGTGTTCCCTCTAAGCTGAGTTAGTTTGAGCTAGCTCACGGTTTTTTAGCCTCTGGCTCACATATTTTTGTCTTAGCTCAGGAAAATTGACCCCAGAGCACACTAATTTATGCAGCAGCCAAATTGCTCACTCACAACTTTAATGCCAGTAGCTCAGAAAGTAGAATTTTTGCTCACAGGACTCCACAGCTTAGAGGGATCATAGATTAGGACCAACCCAACAATATGGGATGGTGACGTGTCATCGATTTGATCCGAATAAAAGGCATTACACGAACCATGTAGTGGTTAGAGTGGCAGACTAGAGTGGCAGGGAGGGGACAGAGAGATCTGGATTCAGATCACAACTCTGTCAGAGAGTTTATGGGAAATAGTGGGTCAAACCCCCTCTCACAGCCTAATCTACTTCGCAGGGTTTTTTCAAGAGAGGGGGAAATGGATGCTACTGTGTGCTCCTTGGAGGAAAGACAAAGTTTAAAAACAATGCTAAATAAATAAGTAGGTCACTGGGAGAATTGATCACACATCTATCTCACTGAAATGACAAAAAGCACTCCTAGATCTTGCTTTGTACAGCTTTGAAACACACACATCCCGATTACTGAAGTGCATATGCATTGCTTAAACATCAAGCAAACTAGTTATGACTGAACTAGAGTTTTATCTTTTTTGTGTGGAATTTCACCAATATTAAGGAGCACAGGTGTTCATCAGTGAAACACTGCATAAAAATAATCCTGGCACAACCACATGTTTCAGTACATCAAGGTTGTCTTTGTGAGGCGTGTTATCAGTGCTCATGTGCATCAATAACATATCACGGAAAACAATCAAGATGAGTAGCCATGTTAGTCTGTCTGTAGCAGTAGAAAAGAGCCAGTAGCTCCTTAAAGACTAACAAAATTTGTGGCAAGGAATGAGCTTTCTTGGGTCACTGCTCTACCACTGAAGAAGTGAGCAGTGACTCATGAACACTCATCCCCTGCCACAAATTTTGTTGGTCTTTAAGGTGCTAGTGGACTATTGTTCTTTTCTACTGATACTGGCGAAGGAGTTCCAATGAAGAAAAGGAATGGAAATCTGTGATGAACAGCACATGATGCACCTCCAGGATTAATTTTAGTAATTTTAACTGAGAGAAACTGGAATTAAGCAGCGGTCGGAATTCAGGCAGGCTGGCGTGAATAATTCCTGAATTCAGACAGAGCAATCTTCTGAAACAGTAAACTTCTGAAACTGGAGAACCTCCCTATATTTTTTCCAACACAATGGAGTCAGTTCACACATCTGGCTGTCATTCATCAGGGGTAACATAAGAACTTAAGAGAAACCATGTTGGATCAGGCCAATGGCCCATCCAGTCCAACACTTGGTCACACAGTGGCCAAAAAAAACCCACAGGTGCCATCAGGACATCCACCAGTGGGGCCAAGACACAAGAACCCCTCTCACTGTTGCTTCCCCAAGTACTAAGAATACAGACCATCACTTGCCCTGGATAGAGAGTTCCATCTATACTGTGTGGCACTGATAGACCTCTGTCTCCATATGTTTATCCAGTCCCCAATAAACATATGGAGCCAGAGGTCTACCAGTGGCTATTAGCAGCAAGGTGTCGTTGTGCACAGGTCTCTGTCTGTGTACAGGAATGAAATATTGAGAAACCCATGCACGTCTGAACTAGGCCTTGCCACACACACAGAATGCGATGGCAGTGAAATCCTTCATATTGCTTCTAATCTGATTTACAAAAGCAATACATGTATTTATGCTTCTCCAGGCCTTTTCATTCTAAACAGGCACAGCTAGGATTTCTTCCAGCTCCCTCCAGTAGTCCTTTTGAAAAGGCATCATTCAAGGGAAAGCAAGCACCACCAAAACCCGCTCCAAATCTCCCTCCTAGATGCTTCGCAACGTACGTCTAACCTGTACATTAATGCGCTCCAACAGCTGCGCCACCTCCCTTCTTTGATCAAGTCATCCTGCGCTCGTTACCATGACGGCAAGCACAATGGCCGCTTATCTGGAGAGACATCGGTTTGCATAAATATGACTCCCTTGCTCTGAATGGCAGTAATTATACCAACTTGATTTGCAGCTGCAGACTGAGATGCAGGACCTGGCTGCTGGACCCACGGATGGATGGTGATGTTCAGGGGCAAGATCTGCAGATGAATGCTTATTCTGATTGATTCTGGTCAAGATTAGGGTTGCTATGTTTTGCTTTCTTGTGACCTCAATGCTTTGTCTATCTGGGTAGACATATTAATTATTAGGAGACAGGCAACTCCAAGGGCTGCCACTGACGTCCAGGCGCCAAGGCTTTGCTTTCTGCATTCATAATTCTAGATGATTTGTCTAGAACCAAAATCTTGATTCATGCAGTCTTGAATTAAATGCAGAAAACAGTTTTATTTTCAATGTCAGTTTTGATTGTGGCTCTGCAGATAGATTTCACTGCCATTTAGCCTGTCTTCCCCCCTGCCCCACTTCCAGACTCTTAATTTTTAATTTTTTTAACTACGATCATCAATTCATCATTTTTTTCCCCCTGCAATGTTTCTTAATTACTTTCATTACTGTTTAATGAGAAACAGGAGCCTGCAAGAAATCGCTGGGTAAAGGAATAAATTACTGGGGACAATCTTAGTGATTCTGGGGCCCTGGGAAAATGTGAAATGATCTGAAGTTAAGTGAAGGGATTAAAAATGCCTTCGAATCACTGGGTGCTGCTGTTTCAACACAGCAGCCAGAAGTCAGCTGTCAGGCAATCAGAAAGGGTCTCCACTTGGCAAGAGATGATTGCCCTGGCCACAGCTTGGCTGGAGAGCCATCAGGAGCCCTCCCTTTGCCGCACAGCCAATTTTCCCCACACTGCTTGAGGAACAGGGTTGCCAACCTCCAGATGGCACCTGAAGGTCTCCTGCTATTACAATTGATTTCCAGATGACTAAGATCAGTTCCTCTTAAGAAAATGGCTGCTTTGGAGGGTGGACTCTATGGCATTATACGCCATTGAGGTTCCTCCCCTTCCCAAACCCTGCTCCGCCTCTAAAATCTCCAGGTATTTTCTAACCCAGAACTGGTGCCCCTATAAATGCCCTTCACCATTGATGCACCCACAGACATGATGGCAGCAAAGACAGCAGCAGCACCTGGGATCCAGGGCAACTTGGTGGTCAGGAGCCCCTCAGCACAGGGGCTGCCTGGGGCAGCTGACCATAGCTGTAAGTATCCTCTGGGGTCTGGTGTGTAGCATTAAGTTTATCCAGGTAGCACCCAGGAGACTGGTAATCTCAGCACTAGGCTTCTTATTGCTTCACACACACTTGGATTGGCAGCCTGCAGGCACAGAACTAGAACTAAGTGTGGCTTCTCCCATACAGGCATTAAGAGGGGGGAAAGAAACCAAATTGTGAGGGCTTACTTAAAGGCATACAATAGCTAAGGCCACATATGTAAACAATGTATTTCTCCCCTCTCAATCCAGATCTCTCCCTCCAGGGACACTGTCCCAAAGTCCCTCCAGTTTTCTCTTTCTTTGTTTCTTTCTTTCATTAATTTTCCTTCCTCCCTTCCTTCTGTACATGCTTACGGAGTTCTCTGAGAGAAACCTCTGCCTTGTCAATGGGCAGGCCTGTTGACTGGCATGGGCTACCCATTTTACTGTTCAAAAACAGCCCTGTTTGATGTTTATGATTTTGGCATTCCAACCATATAAAACAGAAGAGTAAACCACACACAAACCTTTCACTACAGACATTCACTATTTTGTGTGAATGAGCTATGCATTAACTTGTACCCTCAAACATCTGAACTTCCTATCAGGTATACCAAAGCTGGAAAATATACACATTGCCTTATTCACAAAAAAATAGAGATTATGTATATCAAGAGGATCATGTGTAACATGCTTTCCTTCAGGACTTTATTTGTAGGGGAAAAAATCCAGCAGGAACTCATTTGCATATTAGGCCACACCCCCTGACATCACCATTGTTTCACACAGAACATCACATTGTTTCACACCATTGTTTCACAAGCCCAGCAGAAACTTATTTGCTTATTAGGCCACACCCCCTAACACCAAACCAGCTGGAACTGCGTTCCTATGCGTTCCTGTTCAAACCAGCTGGAACTGCTTTCCTTGTACATAAAGTAGGTACACTGAAGTCATAACGATTGACAAGGGCTAATGACAAGCAATGATCCCTCTAAGCTGTAGAGTCTTGTGAGCAAAAATTCTAATGTGTGAGCTACTGGCATTAAAGTTGTGAGCTACTGCATAAATTAGTTTGCTCTCGGGCCATCCTTCCTGAGCCAAGACAAAATGTGTGATCTGGAGGCTAAAAAACTGTGAGCTAGCTCACACTAACTCAGCTTAGAGGAAACACTGATGACAAGCACTCTGATTTGACAACAGAGTCATTGGTATCATAGTCTAGAGTGCTTAGATTTGGTTCACACATACTTATTCATCATGTGATGATGTCCATGTATGAATGGGCCATTATTAGAGATATAAGAAGAAGACTGCAGATTTATACCCTGCCCTTCTCTCTGAATCAGAGACTCAGAGCGGCTTACAACAGACACCCTGTGGGGTGGGTGGGTCTGAGAGGGCTCTCACAGCAGCTGCCCTTTCAAGGACAACTCCTGGGATAGCTATGGCTGACCCGAGGCCATTCCAGCAGCTGCAAGAGGAGGAGTGGGGAATCAAACCTGGTTCTCCCAGATAAGAGTCTGCACACTTAACCACTACACCAAACTGGCTCTCTAACACCCCAATGCACTTCTGAAACTTCCAACACAGTGGAGTCATTTGATCTATTTGGCTAGCAGTCATCAGGGGCACAGTAATGAAATGTTGAGAAACCAAGTAATAGACATGTATGTCTGATTCAGCCCTTATCTTGCACAAAACAAGAAGCCAATGAAATCCTATATCTTGCTTCCAGCTTACCTGCTTTTATAAAAGTTCAGATTAGGGATGGGCACAGAACAGGAAAAATTGTGGTTTATGTTGTTTCGTGGTTCATTTGATTGCCCAAACCGGAGGTTTGTTTCATGATTCCTTTGGGGTGCGGTCACACATCACATTAAAAGCGTGTGTGTAGCGCTCAAATTTGAACAGCTGAATATTTATTCGATGCAGGGCCATTCAGACGAGCAACCAACAATGCGACTCATTCTGTTGTTGAGCGTTCAGACATCCAATACTATCACACTCTTTTCTTGGAGCATGCGTGATCAGGTGGTGATTTCTGGGAGGGAGGGGGGTCCATTGAACATGCGCCCAACTGTTTGGAGGTGGGAAATCAAATGTTACTTCAGAGGGGGGGGGGAGTTTCCAGAAATCCTCCACATTGAAAAAAAGAGATTTTTTTCCTGTTCTGAATAGTGGGATAACGTTTCCCCCCCACCCTCCGATCCTGTGTTGATTGGAGAAGCAGAAGCGTCACCTCAGATTCCCGGATGATCTGGCAATGCGCATGTCTGCTGGGGCTTTAAAAAAAAAAAAAAAGGTGGGAGGCAGTATCGCGCGTGAGCTGTCCAAACAGGAAAAAGCCGATCTTGTGCCGCTGTTTTGAAAAAAGGCCGGATTTTCTGTGCTGTCAAATTAATGTGCCATTCAGACCTAGCAAGCCTGAATGAGCCTGGATGACGCTCGATTGCCAGATGTGGATGTCTGAATGAACACATTTAATCCATCAGCCAGACGGAGTTGTGTCGTCACTAATGGTACGTGTGACCGCACCCTTGGTTGCTCGAACCAGTTTGTGGTTAATTTGTTCGGTACGTGTAAAACTCAACAGGAGTCTTCAGAAGGCTCTCCTCCACTCGCCCTCCCTCCAAGTTTGGCAAAGATTGGATTTGGAATATCCAAGTTATAGTCCCCCCAAAACAGGTGCTCCCAGAAAAGCTCAGCTTCAGCTCTCAGTACAATTAATTCTTCTCTCCACTACACTACACAATTAAATCTTCTGTCCACAACACGAGAGCCAGTTTGGTGTAGTGGATAAGTGCGCAGACTCTTATCTGAGAGAACCGGGTTTGATTCCCCACTCCTCCACTTGCACCTGCTGAGATGGCCTTGGGTCAGCCATAGCTTTCATAGAAGCTGTCCTTGAAAGGGCAGCTGCTATAAAAGCACTCTCAGCCCCATCTACCTCACAGGGTGTTTGTTGTGGGGGGTGGGAAGGTAGAGGAGATTGTGACCACCCTGAGACTCTGAGATTCAGAGTATAGGGTGGGATATAAATCCAAAATCAAAGTGGAAGAGGAGGAGTCCGGTGTCTACTCCCATAAAGCAGAATGGGAACTCTGTGATTGGCTCTCAGAGATGCCAATCAAGCTATGGACAACTGCTATGGGTGTTCCTAGTGGTCCCAGAAGTCCACCCCCAGCATTGCCTATGAATTTATTTAATCAGCACCTGACGGTCCGGGAAAATGAACTGCAAAAATGAACCAAACAACCCACCAAGGAAAAAAAGTGGTTTGTTTTTTAGTTAAGGCATGGCGAAAGCAAATAAACCAAAACAAAGCACAAATAATGATTCGTGGATTGATTCGTGCCCATCTCTAGTTCAGACTCCTTGAACACAGCTTCATTTGTGAACACTGTAAGAAGATTTCCGCCATGAACAGAAAACGAGAATTCAGCAAAAATAATCTTCAAAGTTTAAGGTAAAAAATTGTGTGAGTAAATTGGATGTGTGTGAAGCATAGGCTCAGTTAGAAAGCAGCCAACACTTGTCCCTGCAGCTCCAAACTTCTTTGAACAGATGATCTAAAGACCATGTCTTCAATGCTAGCCAATGCAGAGAGCTCCCTGATGCATACCATCTTTCAAAGACACCCATTCAAAGTGCCATTGGCTCTAACACATTGCAAGGTAACATTTTTCCTGAGAACTTGAAAGACAGGGCTGACATAGCTGAAGATGTCAGGAAGTGTAATGTAGACGAGAGTTTCATTAGAGTGCCAGTGTTGATGTATCTACCTGATATGTCTACTAAAAGTCAGCAATTTAATGACTGGGAGACAGATGTGAGAAGTAAGTGAGAAAGTGGCAGGCATCTTATAACAAAGGTAGGCCAGAGGGCTGAACAGCCAGATATTTCCTAAAGCAAGATTCCAACATATAGGACACCTTAACTAAAGAGTAAGGAAATATTGTAGCACCATCTGCTGGATGGAGGTCCTATATCTGGCACATATTGAGCTAATCCAGGGGTGCTGCACTCATTCGTTATGAGGGCTGAATCTGACAGAAATGAGACCTTGAGGGGCCGGGCCATGTCAGGTTGGGCCGAGCCATGTCGGGCTGGGCCATGTGTGTACCTATTTAAGATTGCAGAGATATAGGTTTTATGAAGAACATAGACAAACACAAATATTTATCTGTAAAAATTTAAAACATTAGCACTCATTGGTCTTAATGGTGCTTTCTTTGTATTTCTCCTATAGGACCCAGGGAACTGGACAAAGGAAGCTCTGGCTCTTTCCTTCCTTCCTCAGGAACTGCGGGGGAGCCTCAACCAATGGAGAAATTAGAGGTTTTGCTCTGTAGCTCCTGTGCGATTGAGCAAGCCTGGCAAAGCAAGCTATAATGCAGAAGGAAGCAAGAGAAGGAGAAGGAAGCCGATGACAGCCAGTTGCTTGGGGGCCTGGTAGGAGTCCTCTAGGGGCCTGATTCAGCCCCCAAACTCCATGTTCGACACCCCAGTGCTAATCCATGTCGCAGGCTTTATTAAACAATCATTAGCCCTTCTCAGGTGTTACGATTGCTAGTACCAGAAGCAGGCCCATAGCTACAGGGGGGCCCTTTGGGGGTTCTGCCATCAAGTTCCATCCCAGACCCCTGATCTCAGGGCCCCCGACCCAGGGAGGGTGAGAGGTGGCCATAGCGGGTCTCCCTGCTTCTTGCAGCCAGCTTTAAAGCCAGCCACAAAAGCACAGAAACCTGGCCTGCCCGCCTGCCTCTCCCCCCCCCCCCAACTCCACTGAGTAGAATCGGAGAATGAGAGGCAGTGAGTCTCCCTCCCTGTTTCTCACAGCCAGCTTTAAAGCTGGATGCAAAAGCACAGAGGCTCAGCCCCTGCCTCTCTTCTCTTGCTCAACTGGAGCAGGACAGAAGGGTGAGGGGCAGCGGGTCTCCCTACTTCTCACAGCCAGTTTTAAAGCCAGCTGCAAAAGCACAAAGGCCCGGCCTACCAGTCCAGCTCTCTCTCCCTCTCCTGCTCCACTGAGCAGAACAGGTGAGTAAGAGGCAGCAGGTCTTCTTGCAGCTGGCTTCAAAGCCAGCTGTGAAAGCAGAAAGACCTACTCAGAAAGGCTGCCTCTCGGGCGTAGCCAGGAGCTTTTAGGTATGGGGCTTTTAAAAAATTGGAGTGCCCCCCAAATATTTTAAAAGCCCCCTGCCCTAAAAAAAAAAAATCCTGGGTATATTCCTGACCTGAATCCTGCAGATATGCATACTGGGAGTGTGCGTATCTGCGTGATTGCCATATGGCCTGAAAGATAAAACATGCAGAGTTGGTAAGTGCATATAGGCTCTGTATTTGCTATACAAAACCCTGATTTTTCAGGATTAATGTTTGTGTATACACAAGCTCAAAGTCTGTGCACAGAGCCTTTCAGACAACATGGCAACTATGCATTTTGGAAGGAGCTATACTTGGCTGCCGGCCTCCTGGTACGAGTAGATTGTAACCTCTGAAAAGGGATATTCTCTTTCCCCAGGGAAGCCGGGAAATTAAAGTTCTCAAGGGGCAGGGCAGGGATCTTTAAAAGAGAGATCACAGTTCCTCACCACAATAGAGGCCCCAGGCTTCTTCTGCACAAAATTTTAAGCTTTTGTTGTGATATCCCCTTAAAATGAGACAAAACAGAGAATCAGCCAATGCCACTGAGAGGGAAACCAAAGAGATCAAGGGGTATCTTTTGGACGCCTGTTAACTTCCATTCATTCTTCATTCAGTGAATTTATTTTCCAGTGTACCCAACCTAGATATTGTAAACTGAAATTATTCCCTTTGAGATCGCCCAGAAACCATCACCTTTCTCAGGCCAGCTTTGTCTAGAGCGGCCTCTGATTCTGAAACATCAAACCCTGGCTATACCAGTATGATTAGCCTTTAGCCCTATATATATTTAGACAGACTGTGACTCATGTATCAGATTAAATTGGATGGCAAAGGAGAACATTAGGACTGGTTAGCAAAGTTGCTAGGTTTTCCGTTGTGCTCTCTCTTTTTATTTTAAAGATGGCATCCAAATCGCTAAAAAACAATTAGAAGTTAGCGCCAGCTGTAGTGATTGAAACATTTATACTACATATTTCAATTATGGATCCGGTCTCAATACGTCAATACCATACAGTCATACACTGAATGATCTCATTCTTAGTCACTTTGTGAAGTCAGAGAAGTCCAATACAGAACAAAGAGATGTTACATGCTGATTGCAAAGCTCTAAAATACCTGATTGGTTTTATTAACGCGCTTCATTGAAATTTGACAGATGATGCATGTTTATCTATGTTGTTTTCTGAGAGACCAAAGGGCTGTGATGTTTTATAGATTTATGTTTAATAAATTCTTCCCCTACTACATGATTCTTAAATATCTAAAAACCAAAAAGTTGGTTTACGTAAAACTATAGCACAAGCAACAGCAAAGCCCAAACACCCAACCAATTCATGTTGCAGACGACTTCTGGTGACCCTGTAGGTTTATCAAGGCAAGAGACATTCAGAGATGGGTTGCTATTGACCAGGGCTTTCTTTGTAGAAAAAGCCCAGCAGGAATTCATTTGCATATTAGGCCACACCCCCTGATGCCAAGCCAGCCAGAACTGCGTTCCTGTGAGTTCCTGCTAAAAAAAAAAAGCCCTGCCATTGACTGCCTCTGCACAGCAACCCTGGTATTTCTGGGTGGTCTCCCATCCAAATACTGACCAGGACCAATCCTGTTTAGCTTCCAAAATCTGTTGAGAATGGGCTAGCCTGAGCTATCCAGGTTATTAATCTCTGCTAATTTTAGGATTGCAACTAATCATTGCACCACAGTGGGAAACATCATTTTCTTTTCCAGTGTCTTGCCCAGACTTTCGCTTCATTTCCAGCTTACAAAGTCAATGGATGAAAATTAATTGCCTAAGGTTTCAGGGGTATGGACCCTTTTTACATTGCTACCACTGAAAAAGAGAATCGTTACCCCTATTTTTTGCCTTTGGGAGATGTTAATTTTAATACTGATTGCTAGAATTGTATTTCTTCTGGGTACAGCTTCCTCCAGATTGCAACCAATCAAATCTTGGAGTGTGGAAAGCAGATATCTTGTCTCTAGGGTACCTATGTGAATATTTGTCTGCATGAAAGATAAGTAGGATTGCCAGCCTCTAGGTGGAGAGGAGGAGGAGGAGGAGAGGAAGAGGAGGAGGAAGAAGAAGAAATTGGATTTATACTTTCCCTTTACTCAAAGTCTCAGAGCATCTTAGAATCTCCTTTCCCCTGTGGGGGAGGTGGGGCTGAGAGAGCTCTGAGAGAACTGCTCTTGAAGAAACACCGTTGAAAGAACTTGTGACTGACCCAAGGTCACACCAGCAGCTGCATGTGGAAAAGTGGGGAATCAAACCCAGTTCTTTCAGATTAGAGTCTGCATTTTTAACCACTACACCAAACTGGCTTTCTGATTTAACAACAGATCTCCAGTCTACAAGGATCAGTTCCCCTGGAGAAAATGGCTGCTTTGGAGGATGGTCTATATGATATTATACCTTACAGAGATTCCCCACCATGCTCCCCCCCTCCCCCCAAGCTCTAGGAATTTTCTAATCCAACTTGCTGAGATGGAAAGAAACATCATAGGTTGTTGGAGCATTTCATAGAATCATCATGGCTGTTGGGGCACTGCAAAACTAGGGGATCCCCCACTGGGATCTGGGGGCTGGCAACTGATAGCAGGATCAGGGAGGTAAAGACAGGAGGAAATGGCATCTTATCACACACTGCCAACCACTGAGCCAGTCCAGTTTGCGCAATGGGGAACTCACAAGAGGATTTCACTTTCCCTTGTATTCCATCTCCACCATTTTTTTTCTTTTCCTCCTCCTGGCAGTCCCCATATTCTTATCTTTCCTTGTTTCCTTCTCTTCTTTACACCTAGAGCTCTTTTTCTAGCAGAAACTCCTCTGCATATTAGGCCATGCCCCCTGATGAAGTCATCCAGGAGCTTACAGTAGGCCCTGTACTAAGAGCCCTCTATGCTCTTTGAGGATTGGCTACATCAGGGAGGCATAGCTTAGTATGCAAAGGCACTCCTGCTAGAAAAAGAGCCTGGGACCTACCTACCAACCTGCCATTTATCTGACCCCATCTCCAGCTACATTTTTAATTTATTTACTTCCTTGTCATTCTCCCCAGCAGACATCCCAACGTAGCCAATCTTCCAAGAGCTTACAAGGCTCTTTTTTGTAAGCTCTTGGAGGATTGGCTACATCAGGGGTGTATGGCCTAATATTCAAAGGAGCTCCTGCTAGAATTCCACCCCTAGTGTTAGGGAGATTAGGCTGCCTAACTCAGTGTCACCAAGTGAGCTTCTATAGCAGAGTGAGGATTTACACTATACTGCAGGCGTGGCCAAGGGTAGCTCTCCAGATGGTTTTTGCCTACAACTCCCATCAGCCTCAGCCAGCATGGCCAATGGCTGGGGCTGATGGGAGTTGTAGGCAAAAAAACATCTAGAGAGCTACCCTTGGCCACCCCTGCTATACTGGGTTTTGGGGGTGGCTGCTGTTGATTAGGGATGTGCAAAAAAAAAAAATTCGGTTTTACACGGATTCGGAAGTATATGGTGGGGGGGGGGGGGAAATTCGGAATCCCTGTATACTCCTGAATACCGCATTCGGAATAGCCGCATATACGGTAGATGCGTGGCTATTACCGAATATACGGCCCTATTATACCCTATGGGCCATTGAAATCAATGGCAAATAGGGTATATTTGAAGCCACATGGAGGGGAGGCAGTTTGAGGGAGAGCCCCCAAATTTGCAGGGGACCTGCAGGGGACTCTCCCCTCCAACCCCCCCAAGTCCCAAAAAGATTGGGCCAGGGGATCCCATTCCAGGGGCACCCAAAGAGGGTGCCCCTATTCCATCATTATACCCTATGGGCCATTGAAATCAATGGCAACATAGGGCATAATTAGAGGCTACTGGGGGGCAGGGGGTTTGAGGCAGAGCCCCCAAATTTGCAGGGGACCTGCAGGGGACTCTCCCCTCCAACCCCTCCAAGTCCCAAAAAGATTGGGCCAGGGATCCCATTCCAGGGGCACCCAAAGAGGGTGCCCCTATTCCATCATTATACCCTATGGGCCATTGAAATCAATGGCAACATAGGGCATAATTAGAGGCTACTGGGGGGCAGGGGGTTTGAGGCAGAGCCCCCAAATTTGCAGGGGACCTGCAGGGGACTCTCCCCTCCAACCCCCCAAGTCCCAAAAAGAATGGGCCAGGGGGTCCTTGTCTTTGGGCTCCCCAAAAGGCCCATTGCCAACAATGATGGGGAAAGCCAATTAGCCACTTCCTCACTGTAATTGTCGTAGGAAAAGTGGCTCTGGGGAGCAGGGGTTTTTGAGGAGAGCCCCCAAACTGCTGTGCAGCTTCAGGGCACTGTCCCACACAAAACCCACAAGGCCAAAAAAAATTGGACCAGGGGGTCCAATTCCTGGGGCACCCAACGCCAAACCTAACCGCATCAGAGAATCTCTATAGGACCCAAATGCACTACATCCCTCTATCTACTCTATGAACCCTGCAGGCCTGGAAGCAATATAAACCCAGTTGCCAACGTCTCTGCCACACAAAACACAATCTGCTCAAGGTCTGCTCTGCAGACCTGGCTGCAGAAAACCCAGATGCCAGCTCTCCAGCCCTGCCCCAAACAACACGGGGAGAGCTGGCCAACCACAACAAGCCTGCTGGTTCTGGGTCTCTCACCCAGGTGCCAGCTTCCCTGCCACAGAACACACAATCTACTCTATAAAAACAAGAAAGTGACCCAGCCCACACACACCCTCGCCAACCCCCACACCAACCAGAGGTAATTTAAAAAACCAAAACAAAACCAGCAGAATCACAAAAGGCCAAGTGTTAAAAAAGTGGCCTTTTCACCAACAAGAAAGCTCAGGCCAAATAAGTCAACAACACCCCCACCCCCAAACCAAGAAAAGGGACAACAGGAGAAAAGGCCAAGCAACTCAAGTGTTAAAAAATGGCCTTTTCACCAATAAGAAAGCTCAGGCCAAATCAGTCAACAACACCCCCCCCCTAAAACCAGAACCAGGAAAAGGGGGACAAAAGTGGCCTTTTAAACAATGGAAATTAGGCCAAACAGCACCCCCCCCCCCAAGAACCCGAAGAGAAGAGTAACAGCAGCAGCACAACACAGCAGCAACAAATCAAACACTGAATACTTTTAAAACAGTAAAAAAATTAACTTTTAACAATACAGGAACTTTGCCAAGCCCTCCCCCCCAAAAAACCCTTCACCCTAACCCCAAGAAACCCAAGCCACCCAAATCAGGAGAAGTAAAAGGACACTGCACTTTTAAAAGTCCTCTCACTAAATTAAGATATGGGCAAATTGGCAAACCCCCCCCCCCACTCCAGGCCCCTCCCCAAGCAGAAACCCCTAACCCCTAACCCCAAATAAGCTACCCCACCACCACCACCACCACCCAAATCTGGATAAGTAAAGGGACTCTAAGTCTTAAAAAGTCCTTTTACCAACAATAAATAAAAACAAGAACCCCAAGACTGTCTTACCTTGTCTTCTCTAGTCCAGGGAAGTCTGGTAAGGCTGAGTGAGAGAGCAGCAGACAGCAGCTGAAGCCAAGGGCCAGCCAGCAGCAGCACAATCTCTCACACACAGCAGCAATGGAGGAGTCCAGCCAGGAAGGAAGACTCCTTAAAAAGCCCTGCAAAGCATGCATTTGCAATGCATTTTGCAAATGCATGCTTTGGATTGGCTGCTGGGGCTCTTCTTCCCCCTCCCTGATCCCAGGGAGGCTATGGGAGAGGCGGGAAAAAGCAACTAAAGGCGGGAAAGTAGGCAAGCAGCTCCTTTGAGGCTGCAGAAGCTACTTTCCCGCTTTTTGAATTGACAGCCATATACTTCCGAATAGCCATTCATAAGTATACGGTGAGCCGTATTCAGCTGCCGTATAATGGGCGCCTATGGGGATTGGCTGCAGCCTATTCCGTATACAGCCGAATCAGTGGTGATTCGGCTGTAAATACGGTTCGGCCAAACCGAATGCACATCCCTACTGTTGATAGCAAACAGATGGACATGGGTAAATCATGCAGGTTGTGTGGTAGCAAGTCAGCTGATGGTTGTTGATGGGCCTAGCACTGGTGAGTCCTTATGTTTACATTTATTGGATTTACTTACTCCTTACTCAATGGCTGAAACAGCCCTGGAATTAACATTGCCTCTTCTTGACATAAACAAAGGCTTAAAGACTGGCAAAATTGTAGTTGCCTAGCAAGTTCCACAATGGCCACTGGGATTTTCTTTCTTAGAAGTATAGGCCCTGCTTGGGGGAATAAACCCCACAATGTATTTGTTTTTAGAATTCAGATTTTTCTACAAACCAGATTTGTAGAAAGACCTATCTTGTCTGTTCATGGCTCCAGTCTTCAGATTTAAGTATCCACAGATCTGACCGCATTGAAAATTACATATATTGATATTTGTTCACGGTAGGGTCCTCCAATCTCATGTAAAGCACCATTCATGTTGCTGGTTCCATGTGTTGGACATAGATTCAGATTTGCATTAGAGTATGGACAGAGTGCCAAATAGAATTGCACTAATCTTGATAATTTGACTAACCTGCCTTAACAAAGTATTATATATGTGTTCAAAGTATCATGTTTGCAGTGTTATCTTTGCTGAGCTCACCTTAAGAGTATTATAAAGCCTTTTCTATGGTTTTGGTTCCACAGTCCTAACCAAGAACAATGGTCCCTGCTGGGGATTTCTCTGGCTTCCCCCAACCCTCCAAGGGGCTTTCCTGGCACCCCTCCCACCTGAAAGTGCCACCCTGGCCAAGAGGTACGAGAGGAAGTCTCCCCTTTAGCAGAGACTCCTTATCTTGGTACCATGGGGGTAAGAAATCTGAGTTGTTTGCAAGTTTGTAAGGCAACTGTATTTAGGGAGCAGATGAGAAACCAGAAAAGAAAGTGGTTTCGGTTGAGACTTTACCTGGGATGCATTCGGAACAATGGGAGAAAAAAACATGAGCCTGATGTGGTAGCCAGGGATTATTCCATTGAGATCACTCATGTGCCTTTACTCCTTGCTGGCTGGAGTGATTTGGCCAAGAAACAAGAGATTCTCAATGGGATACCTGAAATTAAGAGATGGTTGCCAAAACAGAGAAATGGTACAATGTGGTAGAGTGCTGTTAAGAAAACAGAGTTGAAAGAGCTGCAGGCTCTAAGACATAGGGAAAGTGACCAAGGGAAAGTTATGTTAGACTCCCCCCCCTCCTAAAAAACCCCAAGGGAAAGAGCCCAGGAGGGAGGAGAAGGCTGTTCACCTAAGTGCAAATGACCAGATCAGATCCTGCCAGAAGAAAACAAGCCGGAGAGATTGTCAGAAGACAAAGCAGAGAAGGACAAGTGGGAACATTGCCACACACGCACACACCCTTGGCAGCTGCAAAGAGACAATATTTTTACGGTCTGGAGACAGAGGAAAAGTGGACATTAATTAGACTGTCAGGGAATTTGTTAATCCCAAATACCCATCAAGGTTCAAGAGTGCCTATGGGAAAAAGAAGCAAGATGCTGGAGAAGGAAAGATTAGGCATCTGGACTTCTAAGACTCTGGTGGGAGGGGGTACTGCCAAAGCTAGCCTTTCTCACCTCATAACGCCAAGGAAAAGACATACCTGACATTAACACATTCACACACACTGAAGCATTTAGGGACTCCCCTAAACTCTATTTAGGGACAGCTACAGTCAAGTAAAGACAGAGGTACGCTCACTGAGCCAGTCTTGAGGGTCAAGAAGAACACTTGATACCAGATCTAGCCAGAGTTTCCAGAGGAAAGGGAGAAAACATTAACTTCCCAGCACTTCTCATATGCTTAAAGGGAAAGGCAAGGGAAGGGGGCAGGACCAAGATGGGGAAGAAGGGGTGAGGTTGTAGGATACCCCAAGGACCAAACCAGTACCTGCATTGTGAAGGGAGAGGCCCTTTTGTTTTGCCCTCCTTCCACTGCCAAAGCTATGCCAAAACTCCCGCATGCCACTGGGTACGGGCAGATCCAGTACAGGGAGGATCAAACAAGAAGGACCAGGCAATCAGCTCTGTAGCCACAAGTGATATTCACCCCCTCTTCTCTAATGAAGAATTCTGAGCCATGGAGAAGGAGCAGGCAAGGGTTATTAGGCACAGCTTGATTTGCCAGTCATAAAGAAATACAGCACACAAACCCCCTCAAATAGAGAAAAGCCTGAGAGAGGGGAGGGGGTGTGTATTTCAAATATACAAGAGTCCCTTCAGGAATACCTACAGACGGTGACCATGAGATTTAACTCCTGACTGCCCTATAACACTTTTTGGATGCAGATTTACAGTTCAGTGAAAAGAGGAAAAAGGGCCATAGGCCTCCCAGCAGGCATTGTTTTCCCGGGGAAGGGGGGTGCTATAGGGTTACGGTAGCATAAAAATGATTTTTTTGAGGCCCATGGAAAAGGCTCAGGTAGGAAGATAAAGAACCTACATTTGGTTAAAACCAATCTACAAACTGTTAAGTACTTAGGCATTCATGCATTTCCAGAAGCCAGAGAGCCCACAACTTGATGTGAGCCAAGTTTGCAGCTGATACTAAACCCTCTCTCACTACACAGGACCCAAAATGCAGACAGGAATCCTCCCCCGCCCCCCAAATGAGGCAGATAACTTGTTTCAGATATGCAGGTAGACAAACAAGCTATCATTTATACGGACTTACCATGAGGAGACTGAAATCCATGCAGAGAGATCCCAGTACATAACCATGCATAAGGGATTCAGAGGGCTAAGGCAGACTGAGCAGATGAAACTGACCTTGGCAAATGCAGATAGAGCTGCACCCTTGCATTCTTTCATGTCTTCACAGAAGGGAACAGGCAGATAACAGAAAAAGCAGAGAAACTGGACACAAACCGAAAGGGGGGGGGGAATCTGGTTGACTCGCTCCCCCCCCCTCCTTCCTTAGAAGACCAACCAGGATTTCATGATTTAAAGGAATTTAGATGGGAAAAGCATTATCACACCTATTCATAATAATAGGCACCTGTTAGGAAGGGAAAAGCTAGGCCTTGTTTAGTATTTCAAGAAAGACAATCCTAAGATTTCAGGAAACATTTCCAGTTGTTCGTACGTAAGGGGAAAAGGCCAAATGAATGTGGTGCTGCAGCATTCTATACATTCCCTAGCATCTCTTTTACAGCCGCCCTGAGCCACTTGGTGGTAAGGGCGGGATATAAATCATAAATAAACTAAACTAAACTAAACAAAAGTGGAAGACCACAGAATCCTGTTACCAGACGGAGACCTGACACAGGACGGGAGGTAACATGACCTAAGGGAATCCCTGTCCAGAATGCAGACTCTATATTGATGGAAGCAGTTTCATGGAAGGTACACTGTTACATAGTAGGGACAGAAAAAACAGTTTCAGCATGGGCAGAAGAGACTTTTTGTTTTAAACCAGGCCCTTCAAAGAGAAAAAGGGCAGATTCTAAGTATGCCTTTGGGGTGGTACATGGCTTATGGGACACTCTAGAAGGGGAGCAGACCCTCTAAATGCAACTGGGAAACCAATAGCACATGAGAGAGAGATTCTAACTGTTTTTAGAGAATGTGATGTTGCCAAAGGTGGTCCATGTGAAAGAACACCAGTGTCTGACGACACCTGAGGAACAAAGAATGCACTGAGCAGGTAAAGCAGCAAAGAGGAGCAGTAAAATCGGCACCTCACCCCCTCCAAAGCAAGTGGCACTAAAATTGCATGACAGGTACATACACGAAAGAAGAAAGCTGCACAGAGAGAAGGTGCAAAGGAGGATCAACCAGGACGGTTCATGGGACAAGAGGTACATGTCCCCTCCTGAGAAAGGCAATACATATTTTATGCATCTACACACCTTGGGGGAACTAATATGGGAGAGACACTATTATGGAGTAATGCCAGGAGCAAGACTATGGACTAAGAGGTTCAATAGGTAAATAACACAGAGTTACCAGGGGCTGGAAAGTATGAATACCTGATAGTATCTGTGGACTGACTCACAGGTTGGGTAGAGTGCATAATCCCAACTGCAAGGAATATGAACTACTTAAGTGACCAAGACTTTGATTTCAGATCACAGGACACACCCTACTAAGCATCAAGTGGGACATCTAAATGGGACATTAAAGACTGTGTTAATGAAGATCAGCATAAAATGCACAGATCTATTATCAATTCCACTTACCTATAAGGGTTCCAGCTTGGGGCAAGCTAGGGTTGTCACTATTAAGGTTTTATGGAGCAACCAGAAAAGGAGAATGTTAACTTAGAAAGAAGGGATAAGGTGTTAGATAGATGAGTATCTGTTGTGCAGTCTTTTCTCTTTGTACAGGGTATCATCTGGGGTCCAGCCATCGCAGCCACAGCGGTCCAGTATATGAGTTTCAGAGGGGTGATTGGGTCCTGATGAGGAAGTGAAAGCTGGAGGAGGACATACAAAGTGCCTGTGATTCCAGATGACAGCTGATGGGTGGATTCATCGCACTGGGGTTAGAAGAACCACAGCTCCAGGATTCATCACACTGGGGTTAGAAGAACCACAGCTCCAGAAGACGACGAGAGTCAAGGTGAGCCAAGAAAAGAAGCAGACGGGCCATGGAGCAAGGACAAGAAGCAGATGGCAGACATTGGCGATCCTGTGCCTCTATCAGCAGATGAGGGGGATGAAGCAGACGAGCGAGGAAGCAAGTCTACATGCCAAAGAAGACCAGCAGGAGGAGGTAAAACCTTGCTACAAATTGGGCTTTGATCTCAGCAGTAGAAGCAGCAGTAATATCAAAGGGGGGGGGGGAGCCAACAAGCAACTGCAGTGACCAAGAGGAGTAAACCCCCCCCCCCCCGAGTAAAGTACATCATAGGACTGTACGATCCTGTCCCAGAAATAAGAGTTTTCATCCCATTCTGGGGAAAGGACTATAAAGAAGTCTAGAAGTCAAGTAAAAAGACTACTAGTCTCCAAGACTTCCCAGTGTCACTTTGGGTTGTCTACTGTTTCACCGTTGATCAGAAACAGCGCAGTTTGCATGAACTTTCAGGAGGCAGGGAGCAGTTCTCCTACCTCTGAGGCAAGTGAGTGTTAATAGGAAATGAACTAGTAAGAGTCTCCTGCACACCAGAAGAAGATATAAAGCTACACAGTTGAGCTCTGGGAGGCAGAGTAGGAAAGGTGTGTTGTTGCAAAGCCTGTCCCCTAGACTGTGCCAATCTCCAACACCCAGCCAGACCTAGCCTGAAACATCAGATGAAAGAGACATGCAAAAGACCCAGACTCAGAAGTGTCTTTCACTACAGACTGTAACTGCTCGCAGCCACCAGCTGAATGCATCTACAGCCTGACTTTGCAACCTGATTTTGGCCAGAAGGGCATTTTTGCAAAACATGAAGGAGATCAGCTAGGAAGAACTGTTCCAGACAAAGACTCCTTCCCCACATGCCAAGTGCAGATGGTCCAGAAGACACAACATTCACAGGACTGTGCAGCTGTGTGAGAGGCTGTATTGCAGAACAACGTGGGGAGGGTGGAGATTGCAGGTTATGTGCATAGTTCTTGCAGAGGGTCAGGGTGATTGGAGAAGGTTTAAAGGACCTGGAGGGTGTGTTTGGGAAATGCACACAGAGGCAGAGCCCTGCTTGTTATCCAACTGCCTTTTGATGTGTTTGCTGTGGATCCTGAAGACAGGGTTTTATCCTCACTCGACTGAGGAAGAGACTGGTGAGGCGAGAGAGGATTTGAGTGTTATCATTGCTTGAGACACCAGTATGTAACACCCCATGGAATGGTTAGGAGGGATCGTTCCCTGACTAACTGGAGGAGCAGACCAGCCTGGTCTACTTGGGGTGGCCAAGGCTGAACGTTACCTGTATAGGTTAAGAAAATGGAGTCCATCACTAGGATTCTGAGTTATGTAATAACCACATTTTGTCTTATAATTTTTAGCAGCTTAGCCTCTTCACTGGACTTCACACTCGAGAAACCTGAACTGAGTAAGAGGGCGAACCTGTGGGTGGGACTGACAGAGAGTCTGAATCTCACCAGCTTCTGTGTCAACAATGGTCTAACAGGAGACGAGTTATTTTCATCCTGTCTGTGGGGAATCCCTACTATGCCCAAGACTGTCAAAGGCCCATCAAGACAAATAGCAGACATACTCAGCCCTGAGTTTGTTTATAACTGGACAGGGCCCCTCACAGGAACTGACAGCTAGAGTTGGGATTGGGCTCTCTAAAATGTTGCCATCTGCCGTCTGTTATTCTTTTATTGGTTATGACTCAGGTAGAAAAAAAGAGAAAGTGTTTGAGCCTGAGACAGCCAGGTCTGGAATGTATTAAGACATACTATCCTTACACTCCAGAAGCCGACATAGACCTGCCTACGGGCTGGTTTCTGCTATGTGGACTGGTAGCATTCTCTTACATGCCAGGAGGTGCTCATGGGGGTCCCTGCACATTTGGCAGGCTCACCACGTTGATTGTCCCCTGGATAGGGAACAAAACCCAGATAAAAGAACGCAGTCTGCAAAAGGACAGGCCTCGAAGGAGCCTGATCCTGGATGAGAATTGTGTTCCAGGGGTTGATTTGCTTACAGATACTGAATATATGACCTTAGTTGGTTCATTGTTTGGGTTGCCAGGCTTGGCAACTGTGAATGGAATAAACATAAATGGGCTAGCTTGCCTAGTGATTAAAGGGATAAATGATACATCAAAAGCCATAAGTGGTCTGTTGCTAGACCTCAAAGCCACAGAACGGGCCGCACTTCAAAATCAAATGGCCATAGATTTCTTGCTCCTCAGAGCAAATCATGGCTGTGAGGAGTTTTCTGGAATGTGCTGTTTCAATAGGAGTGATCACACATGATCTATAGAAGCACATGTGAAGAAGTTACAAGAGTTAACAGAAAAAGTCACCATCAGTGAAGGAATATTTGGGGACCTACTGGGAGGTGTTGGGAATGGTTCCAGAGCCTGGGGTCAAAGGTAAAACTTGTCCTCATGTATGCTTGCCTATGCATAATCTTGCTTGGATGCTTTTGCACCTGTATGCAATGCATACCTTTGCTTATATCATGCTTGAAAATAATAACCAAAGGCCTCCCCCATGGGGGGGGGAGAACGAAGGAGAGAAATAAGTGTACATGGAAAGAGACCTGGAGTTGATGAAAGTGGAGTGTAGACATCTTCCCTCCATTTTCAATCAAAAGGGGGGAGTTGTTGGACGTAGATTCAGATTTGCATTAGAGCATGGACAGGGTGCCAAATAGAATTGCACTAATCTGCCTTAACAAAGTATTATATAGGTGTTCAAAGTATCATGTTTGCAGTGTTATCTTTGCTGAGCTTACCTTAAGAGTATTTTAGGGCCTTTTCTATGATTTTGGTTCCACAGTCCTAACCAAGAACAATGGGCTACTGTTACGTACAAGAGGAAGTCTCCCCTTTAGCAGAGACTCCTTATCTTCATTTTGTTCTGTAAACATCTTTCAGTGGAAAGTAAGCTATCTTTCTGCCTCCGGGAGTCACTGGGAGCCTATCTCGTGGAGAAGGTAAAATCTCCCTGCTCTGCACTGACTTATCCTGGAATTAGGCCAGGAGGCCTACACTGGAGTCAAACAGGGAAGGGGGCGAAACCGCAGATATGAAGTATAGGGAAGTGGGGCATGGGGGTCCAGATTAGCGGCCCCTGGGTGATATCTATTCATCTCTCGCTTCTATGTTGGGATATGAGTCTTATTTGACCAATGAATGTAATCAGAATGTCAAAGGCGAAGACCGGTGTAGCAAGTCTGTAAGTTGGCCTTTGTTTACAGAAAGGTATAAGATGTTGTGACTATGGGGAAGAATTTCAGAGGAGAACGGGGTGTATGGTTTGGTTTCTCCTCCCCACATTAATGTGAAAAAACAATAAAAGAGATCTGCACATCAACTCTTCTGCACCTCTGTCATTCGGGAAGTCCTTTGTTTGGGAAGAAGAGGACTTCATCTATGTGCAACACATGTATGTAAATAATAAATTGAACTTGGGGGGAGGGGGATGAGGACTTTTGGTTGTCTTGGGTTGTTCAAAAAGGCATAGAGGGTGTGTGTTAACTACTGTACCCTTTCAAGAGTCAGGGTAAGCCTCACTCTTCATATTATTTGCAGTTTCTGTCCTTAGAAAGAAAACTATCAATGGGTACTTGGATGAAATTTCCTACGGTCACTTCACAGTTAGCAGTTAGTACCCTTGAGTGGCACAACATAGCCAAAAATGTTTGGCAATTCTAGGCAATAAATTTAATTGTTATTTTATCTGGGCAGAATCAAAGGGCAGCAACTTATTTTTGGAGCACAGCTCTCAAATTAGGGTCAAAGACCCCAAAAGGATGGTGGTGATTTTGTAGAAAGCTTCAGCCAAAAGTTGTGCCAACTAAGCCCATTTTTATTCACCCAGATGCTGTGAGTTAGAGACAACCTCAAGACAACCTCTCTCCCCCTCATCAGAAATGTGTGAATAAACCACAAAATAGTAGTGGTGTGGAAAAATCAAAGGAACCTGCTCTTAAGAAGAAAAAGCAGCCATTCTTTATTATTCTAGCCACATCATTTCTGAAAACCTAGGCGACGTTCTTTATACAGCTGTGTTTGCCTTGCCCGTACATGTACAAAAATTGAAATGACACAAAAAAGACTAACATGGCCTGTAAAGAACAGCATGTAGATTTGTGACATGATCCGTCACTTTCTTAAAAATGAAATTTACCACCTCGAGATGGCTGTCATCTTGAAAAGGATCAGGCAAATTCATAAATCTATTTATCGTCAGTATTTCTATGCCACCTCTCCAGAGTCCTGCTTGAGGCAGCTTACAGCTAAAAACAACTATATTAAAACACAAGTCATTAAAACAATAAGCCAATGGGGATAGGCAACATTTTAAAAATCCATTAAAAAGAAGCAAACCATTAAAAAGTTGATCAGATAAATTAAAAGCCTGGAGGGGGGATATGTTTCCGCCTGGCAGCACCCAGAAGAAAGTACAGTAGGTGTCAGATGAACCTCAAAGGAGAAGACATTCCATAAAGAACTTCAAACAGTCCTGACAGAGAAATGGAACCACCACAGCAGAGGCAGTGTATCTCTGAACACCATGTGTGGCCAGGGTAAGTGCAGGGAGGAGCCTTCTTGTCCTGTTTGTGAACTCCCAGGCACATCGGGCTAACCATAGACAGAATGAAACAGAACTGTGGATCTTCTGCCTTTGAAGAAGAAGAAGAAGATATTGGATTTATATCCCGCCCTCCACTCCAAAGAGTCTCAGAGCGGCTCACAATCTCCTTTACCTTCCTCCCCCACAACAGACACCCTGTGAGGTGGGTGGGGCTGGAGAGGGCTCTCACAGCAGCTGCCCTTTCAAGGACAACCTCTGCCAGAGCTATGGCTGACCCAAGGCCATGCTAGCAGATGCAAGTGGAGGAGTGGGGAATCAAACCCGGTTCTCCCAGATAAGAGTCCGCACATTTAACCACTACACCAAACTGGTGTTAATGAAGGTTTTAATGAAGGACTTTGTTATCAATTATCTCCCTTTGTCAAACCAGCTAGCACCATTTTCTTTGGTCTGTCATTCTGTCTTTGCTAACAGCAATCCAAATAATAATAACTGTCACATGACAAATCCAGGGCCATAGGGTTTTCAAGGCAAGAGATGAGCCAGAGGTGGTTTGTCACATTGACTTCCTCTACATAGCAAGCCCAGTCTCCCTTGGTGGTCTCCCATCTAAGTATTAACTGTGGCGAATCCTGCGTAGCTTCTGAGTTATAATGAGCTCGGGATATAGCCAACCAGAAAAGCCCTAGATTTCCTGTAAGAGTCTGCTTATTGGTACTGGTAGAAAAGGGAATACAAGAGGGTAGCCAACCATCTGTGGACTTTGTATACCAGATTTCCCCCACCTGCTGCAGTCCATTGGCCTGCAGATGTTTTGCTTATTGGGGTTCAACAGACCCTTGAAAAGAGCATCAGGCAATAGTAGGGAGAGCTGCAGTGGGAGAAGGAAATGAAGCCACTGCCCCCTGTTCCAAAGACCTTACTGCTCAAAGTCTTCAGAAAGGTGTAGCTGGATCCTTGCCATGAAGATGGAATTGTGTATGTTGATTCAGGATCTGTAAAGCCATTTGTATTCAAAACTGGCCCCAAGCATATGTAGTGCTATATTTAGTGGCCCCCAAATTCCCTGACCTACATGCCACACAATGTCTGCATACAGACAGTGAAAGTAAAAAACAAGTTTCTTCCACTTTTCCACACAGCATCAGCCTCAGAGGTCAGTGGGATTAGCAGCTGATGGGGCCTGAGGGAGTCCACTGCTAACTCCTGACTGAAAGGGGAAGTTTGAACATTCCCAAGGGTTTAATTTTTAAAGGCTTCACAGAACCACGGGGCACACTCCAGAGCCTTTGGAAAAAGAAACTGTGCCATTCTTCAGTTTGTCTAACTAAGCTCCAGGGAATAACTCCATCTAAAAACCCAAAGGCTCTATTATTTTTTCTACCGTTACTTTTATCTTTTTAGATGTTCTGTTTCTGAGGAGGAACCAAAAAGCAGTTCCTCAAAAAGACTTGCTGCTGAACATATTTACATATTTTGTGAGACTGCCGGTGCCAGAGGAGTCTCTGAAGTACATTCCCGTTTCTAATTTTATGGTTTATTCATACTCTGCATTTCTCCCAGCTGGGGACCCAGAACATATACCTTCGTTCTCTTTACATTCTGTCCTCACAACAACCCTGCAAGTTAGGTTAGGCTGAGAGACTATGACAACCTACCCTAAGATCACCTGGCAAGCTTCCAGGACAGAGCAGGGATCTGGGCCCCATTCTCTAACTACTGCACTGTGCCTGCCCTTATTTCCGGCTGGGAAGGACAACCAGGGAAACAGCTGAGCATGGCTTGGCTCTCTTGACCCTTATTCCTTTTGTGTTGCTCAACAGGCAAAGAAGCTGCCATGCACAACCTCAGATGCATGTGCACATTGTGGGCAAGGCCTGCAAGTGGTTTTATGATTGCTGGGCTTACTAAACTGGGAGCTACTCTATTTCCATACTGACTGAATGTTAAATATTCTGCACTTCTGGGTCATGGACATAGCAGAGTGGAGGGTATGAACTAGTTACTAGTCATCTAGGGTTATCAGCTCTGGATTGGGAAATGGTTGGGAGTAAAGCCCAAGGAGGGTGGAGTCTGTAGAGGGGAGGGGAGGGAGCTTAGAGGCAATGTGATGCCATACAGTCCAGGCCCTCAAAACAGCCATTTTGTCAGATTCGAGCATGAGCTTCAAAGAGTCAAAGTTTCCTCCATCTGCTTCCTTCAGAAATTATTTTCTCAGTTGTAGTTCTGGGAGCTCTCAAGGCTTTATCTGGAGGTTGGCAAACCCTAAGCAGCCCTCCCATATGATTCATCAGCCTGGCCCCTTGTGAACCCAGGGGATCTAGCATTATCCCAGTGAGGACAACTAGGAATGCTTGTTTCTGTCCTTCTCACCCGAATAGGACTCTGAGACTCCAGTGAACTAGAGACCTGCAGTTTTCTTTCAAACTCAGCATTTGATATTTTCAGGGCAACCTACCTGCAGAGGCCAGCTCTGGGTTGCCACCAGTGTTCCCTCTAAGCTGAGTTAGTGTGAGCTAGCTCACAATTTTTTAGCCTCCAGCTTACTCATTTTTGTCGTAGCTCAGGAAAAATGGCCCAAAATGGAACACTCATTTATTCAGTAGCTCACAACTTTAATGCCAGTAGCTCACAATCTTCACTCACAGGACTCCACAGCTTAAAGGGAGTATTGGTTGCCACCAGGGCTCTTTTTCTAGCAGGAGCTCCTCTTCATATTAGGCCATGCCCCCTGATGTAGCCAATCCTCTTAGTACAGGGCCTACTATAAGCTCCAGGAGGATTGGCTAAATCGGGGGGGGGGGGGCATGGCCTAATATACAGAGGAGCTCCTGCTAGAAAAAGAGCCCTGGTTGCCGTCATTAGAATATGGGACCCTGTTGCTTCCAGATTCTTTCAGAGCATCCATGACACCCTTGGTAGAAAATGCAACAGGAAATGTTTAATAGAAAGGCTATTGGTCATGTAAAAAAAGATACATCCAGGGCCAGCCCTGCCACTAGGCAAACTAGGTGATTGCCTAGGGTGCCAGCCTTCTGGGGGTGCCGAATTGGGTGCCACCCATGTGACTGGGTAACATTATCAGTGGGGGGGGGGGGGCGCCAGAAGTTAGCCTTGCCTAGGGTGCCAGACAGTCTAGAGTCGGCCCTGTTTCATCCCAGGCTTCAGAACAACCACTTCAAAGAATTTCCACGACTAAGTCTGCGGAGTGCTTAAAGAAGGTCACAGAGCAGGGGTTTCTAACTTCCAACCTGCAGGCTGAATTGTTCCTGAACAGGCTGTTTGGAGACCAAACTCCTATTCTCCATCCTGCATGCTACATTCAATACTTTGCAAAAGCCCTATCCTCTGCTAATTTAAAAGTCAACAACAGCGATGGTTCTTTGGGTTAAGAATGTACTAGAAAAACATAACCGTCCAACAATATGTTCCCAACAGTTCCGAACAAAGCACGGCAGCTGCGAGGTGTGAAATAGCAGACTGTGCACTGCATGGAGTCTTCATGCTCTGGCAGGAGCCTTCATTCGCATGGGCAAGAGACACCAGATGCCTCTGCACACCCACTCAGAGTTCTAACTTCTAGAGACCCTTGGGAGAAAGTTGAATGCCAAAGAACAGCTCTAACAACTAGCATCAACAAGGTGAACACTGCCCAGAGGCAAAAACAGTGATTTACCACCAGAGCCATACATGCATGAACCCATGAAAATCCCTTATCCTGAGTCAGATCATTGCTCTATCATGGTCAGTACGATCTACATTTTCCGGGGGTCTCAGGCAGAGATCTGCCACATCACCCGCTGCCTCATCCTTTTAACTGGAGTAGGTGGATATTGGCACAATGTCTCAGCTTTTGCATAAAGGAGGCTTCCCTTTTGATTACTCAAAAGATCATAACACCCATGTGGACAAAAGCCACACTGGATGGGAGCAGGGCAGAGGAGGAGGAGAAGAAAAAGAAGAAGATGATGATGATATTGGGTTTATATCTCACCCTTCACTCAGAGTCTCAGAGTGGCTTACAATCTCCTTTTCCTTCCTCCTCCGCAACAAACACTTTGTGAGGTAGGTGGGGCTGAGAGAGCTCTCACAGAACTTGCCCTTTCAAGGACGACTCTGTGAAAGCTATGAGTTGACCCAAGGCCATCCCAGCAGCAGCTGCAAGTGGAGGAGTGGGGAAACAAACCCAGTTCTCCCAAATAAGAGTCCATGCACTTAACCATTACACCAAACTGGCTCTTTAGTAAAGCCACTGGAAAAGCCACAGTGAGCTAATGGCCTCTAGAGCCATTCCTCCTCAGGGCCATCCCAGAAAGAAGCAAGCGGTAGACCCAGGGCAGAGTGACAAAGGAAGACCCAGACCAGCCTCACCCTACATGGGCTGGATTGACCCACAAGGGATTGGGGCTGGCTCGGCAGACTCTTTCTCCATCTGTCCCTCCTTTGGGGGCATGGGCCTTTTTCAAGGCTGATTTCTTTTCTTCCCTGTCTGCTGTGAGATGGGCACTGCTGTGAGGGACATAACTGGGTGGGCAGAAAAGTGAATAGGATCCCATCCAGTATCCACCAGGGTTTCAGCCCTGCAAGCTAAATTTGAATCAGTGCTTCACACTGGTCACAGCACTGTTTAAAGAAGACATAAAGCACGTGTAAATTTGCAGAGGGAATATCACATTTATTAAGCCACACTTTTAAAAAATGGAATCTGAACATTCACAGGCAGGACTACTGCAGGGTTGCCAGGCAACCAACAAGACATGAAAGTGGTGATCTTTTTCACTGCATATTGACATCACTTCCTGTGCAACCTGGAAGCCCTGGCATCACCAGGGTGACACTCTAGCGCTTGCCATGCTAGAACATCACCCAGGTACAATGTCAGCACTCCTGAGTGGCACCAGAATTCACATCATCATGTGGAAATGAAGATTCCCCCTCCCTGTTTTGCCAGTGTGATTCCACCTACTGACCAGATGAGTAACAGTGGACAAAAGCAACAATTACCAGGAGTTTGCCTGCCATTAGCAGGCACCTGTCAAGTCTAGGCTACTGGGATGTTTCTGAGAAAGCCTGACTCTCTCATTCCCTTTCCTCACCTCTTCCAACTTGTAGGGTTGCCAGCTCTGTGTTGGAAAATATCTGGAGATTTTGGGGGTGGATCTGGGAGAGGGCGGGGCTTGGGGAGGGCCTCAGCAGGGTAGAATGACAGAGTCCACCCTTCAAAGCAGCCATTTTAAAAGTGCGAGATAGAGTTGCCAAGTCCCCAGCTTCCTGTAGCGCGATGCAATGATGTCACCTGGAAGTGATGTAATCAAAATTGCGGCACGCACATGGAGCTGCTATAGGCATTTCTGGGGAAACTCTATGGTTTTCCCGTATGCTCTAGCTATTTGGGAGGTAAAAACTCTATGGTACTTATTGTAACCATAGAGTTTTCCCAGAAATTCCTACAGCAGCCCCATGTGCACACCGCCATTTTGATGACATCACTTCTGGGTGACATCATCACGCCAGCAATGTAGGGGGAGGTTCCCCCCACCGGCCTAATGTGGGCTGGCGGGTTGGGAACCTCCTGGGCTTGGGAACCCTTGCCTAGACTGAGGGCTTGGCAGCCCTAGCTGGAGATATCCAGGCCCTATTTGGAGACTGGCAACCCTAATCGATCAAAGATCACACAACCTTTTGCACACTCTAAAGGGGTTGCCAGGCCAGGCCACAAGCAGGAGTTTGAGGGCAGGGCCATGGGAAGGATGTGACATTGTGTGCACCTCTATGTGACTTAGTGGAAAACCCAGAAGTGACCAAGGGTACCTCTAGGAATTGCTGGAATGATTTATTCCATGGTACTTAGAGGAACCCGATATCACCTGTATTTTCTCCAGAAGTGACATAGCAGTGTGCACAACACTGCTGGTGGGGTGGCAAACAGTGTTAACTAGATTCTGACCTGGGCAGGATGAAAACGAACTCTCGCATTACAGTACAGAACATGGGTCCTTAAGGCAACAAGAATTAAATTATACAGCATTCCAATATAATAGTAATCCAAGAAGACCTTCAGTACTTCATGGGAAACCTTATTACACTGCTAGGTGTGCATACTGTGTGTGTGTGTGTGTGTATATATATATATATTGTAAGGAGATACATACACACAAACACACACACACACACACACATAAATTAAATTATTTGAAGTACTGAAGAATCAAAGAATTTATTTGGCTGATTATGGTGCTCAACACACCGTATTCATTTCCCCACCTGCATTTCCTATTCAATTTCCTCTCCAGTCTAGAAGAGTCACCCATAATTTTATGACCCTCCCCAGTCGGAATTGCAAATATAACAATATTGTATCCCCCCAGCCGCCCTTTGCTTCCCTGCATTTATTCAATGTGAGCAGAGGACAATGAGCTAAAGGACTTAGGTAGAATATTATTTGAATCACTTTAAGAAAGTGTGTATTCCCTCAGAACAGAATGAATATTTCAGAATTTCTTTTCTCCCAAAGTATGCTGCAAGTATAAACCCTGACTTAGCCTAAAATTGTTGAGGAATGGTTGGTTTTCTTGTGGTCCTTAGGAATTCACCTACTTCTTGTGGTGTTTGAAAATCTGCTAGCTCAAACAAATCTATAATTAAACTTAATTTAGCTTAAAATATATCATAGGAGGTTTTTTTCCACCATTCCATTTTAACTTCTTTGAAGGAACAGGGTGGTTTCTTGCCATAGTACATATTAGCAGCTTTAAAATATACATAAAAACATTCCTGGTTACCAATGTCACTGAACACAGCCCAAGGAAATTACAAAGAAGCTTTAAGAATTATAGAGCCCTCTTGCTTACTTGGGACGTGGCAGGTTTGGAAATTTATATGTGTGTTTTGCTGACCTTTGCACTGTGCAAGCACAACTTTTAAGTCTTCTGCTGTACATGTATTTCTTGTACTCAAGCTTTGCCTGGTTTCAGTACATTAGTTATTGGCTACTAAACCAGAACAAAATCTCAGAGGCAATGCTACAAAAATTTCCAAAGTGATTGTTTTACTAAATAAAAAGCTGGGAGAATAATTCCTTCTGATATAGGACATGTTCTCCCTGACATGCCAAACCTGTGTCTGGGTTATACCATTTCAGAGAAGGTTTGTTTCTACACTGGGATTTTTCCCACATGGGCTGCAGGAAGGTCACACAGCATAAGAGAATATCACACAGCTCTCATTTTCTCCTTTACTTGGGAAAAAAGAAATACCTTATTTTGTTTGGTTTAAAATGGGGGTTGGGGCTTAAGGTGCCAGCCACCAGGTGGGATGTGCAGATTCCCCAGAATTACAGCTCATATCCAGACAACAGAGAGCAGTTCACCTTGGAGAAATTGGATGCCCTGGAGGGTGGACTCTATGGCATTCATACCTCACTGAGGTCCCTGTCCTCCCCTGGCTCCACCCCTAAATCCCCAGGAATTTTCCAATCTGGAGCCGGCAACCCTACCTCCCCCAACCCCCACAGGTGAACAGGGAAGACCTGACAAACCTACAACGTAGGTGGAATGTCCTTCTGCACTCGATGCCATAAGCAACACATGGGAGGGGCAGGGCTAAGATCTGCCTCCAAAGCAGTAGAGTTAAGCTACTTTCCACGTTTTCAGACCTTTAAAGGATTTTTTTTTAGTTTCATATCTTGCCAAGCTGTGCTGCAATAAGTGTAGTTGCGGAAAAGGAGGGGGGAACCTTTATAGAGGGGATTTTTATGGGCTGTGGTGGGTTCAATGCTCAGGCACAAAAGGGAAGGGCAGGGCAGAGGTGAAGGTATAGCACAGTTAGGGCTGACAACCTCCAGGTGGTAGCTGGAGGTCTCCTTAGATTACAACTGATCTCCTCGCAACAGAGATCAGTTCGCCTGGAGAAAATGTCTCCTTTGGAAGGTGAACTCTATGGCATTATACCACATTAAAGTCCCTCCCTCCCCCAAACCCTGTCCTCATTAGGCTCCACCCCCCAAAATCTTCAGATACTTCCCAACCCAGAATTGGCAACCATAAACCCAATGGGATGTGTGGATGCCACTCCTACATGTTGCTGTATCTAGCAGGGTTACATTTTCACATCTCTGTCTGAAAGTAGCCAGAGTCTCACATAATTGAGTGTTCCGGCAATACGAAAAGGACTAGAATCAGTCTCCTGAGTCCTGACCCAGACATCTAGGTTTTTCTGTAAAGGTTTTTTTTGGTAGTTGAACATTCCATCATGCAAGCTCTCTCCCGTAATCTGAAGTGGTATGCAGGGATGGTCTTAGCTCATGGCAACAGGGGCAGCTACCCCAGGTCCCACTTTTTTTGGGGGGGGGGGCTACTGCTGCCTAGAGTGGCTAGGGCTGCTAAGCTCCTGCCAGGGGTGGAGGATCCCCCAGTTTGGGGCCCTCAACCCACTGGCAGGGAGAAGGCTGCCATGGGATCCCTGCCCCCCTAAAGTCCCCCTGTTGCCAGATAGCATGCGCAGCACAATGACATCACCCAGAAGTGACATCATTATGCTGGGCTCATCGCACAGGGATGCTCTAGGAATTGCTGTAAAACTCTATGGTACTAGAGTGTCCCCAGCACATCATCACACCACATGGTAACAGGGATCTTTGGGGGTAGGAATCCGCCTGGTAGCCTCCTCTCTGGCAGCAGTAGAGAGACTTGGCTACCCTAGGAGTGCTAGGTCCCTCCCCTGTTCTCATGGTAGAAAAAAAAATGGGGGTGGGTAACATCATGGATGCAGCAATGTAACTTCTGGGTGGCATGCATGCGGTGCTCGGGATTTTCCCAGTCTCTATGGTCTTTACCACAGAGACCGGGGAAATTTTTGGAGCTTTACATAACACTACCCATGCCACACCTTCAGAAGCTCCCAGGATGGCAACCCCAGCTGAAGTACTTTTCTCTACCTGTCATCATTGGGGGGTACTAAAGTGCAGCAGAGAGAAGTCCAGCACCTCCTTTCACTGGAAAGCGCATATAGCTGTGCCAATAATCAGACTCTGCCATGTACCAAGAGAGCTTCCAGCTCAATATTCCTGGTCCCTGAGCACCATAACTGAATACACAATAAAAGTTTAGAACACAGGCCCAAATCAGTGGGGAAAAGACTCTCAGAATTGAGCTTCCTGTATCAGGTCCTCAAGTGTAAAATATTGCAATTTCACTATAAATCAAATTCTGTGCCATAATAAAACCTGATGGCATTAGCACATAAAAAAAAGAGGCTGTATGAATACAGTTATCGACTTCAACATGCAAGTCCATGCTTCAGGTAGCACACAGTTAAGTGCCATTATTCTTAGTAAGGAAAACTACCTCACTGGCATTTGAATGCCCCCTCCCAATCTACCATGTGAGTAAACAGCCTCATTACTCATCTGTGGGGCAGAAAGCACATTCAGACCAGCAGAAGGTGTGTTTTTGGGGTGAGAGGTAGAGATCAGTCATTGCAAGGACAAGGGTGCAGTTCATACCTCCTCCAGTGACTTCTCCTTGTTTGCGTTTGTGACAGAGATACAAATATTCAGAGCTTGTCTTACCTCCTCACAACCCTCATTAGTAGGGTTGCCAGGTCTGACTCAAGAAATATCTGGGGATATCTGGGACTCAAGAAATATCTGGGGACTTTGGGGTTGGAACCAGGAGCAAGGCTGTGACAAACACGATTTACCTCCAAAAGGAGTTCTGGCCATCGCATATAAAGGGACCACACATCTTTTAAATACATTCCCTCCATTTGAAAATAATGACGGCTAGAGGCACCTTTTAGGGAGGCTCATAGAAGTGGACCCCTTGGTTCGATCTTTTTGAAACCAGGGGGTGTTTTGAGGAGAGTCATCAGATGCTGAAAATTTGGTGCCTCTGTCTCAAAAAACAGTCCCCCAGAGTCCCAGATATCTATGGATCAATTCTCCATTATACCCTATTGGAACTACTCCCCATAGGGAATAATGGAGTGCCCAGCAGACATCCCCCCACACACACTTTCTGCTAACCCTATCTGGGGCTCTGGGGGAGCTGCTTTTTTTTTTTTAGGTAGAGGCACCAAATAGCATCCCATGCTTCTCCCCAAAATAACCTCCAAGTTTCAAACAGATTGGACCAAGGGGTCCAATTCTATGAGCCCCAAAAGAAGGTGCCCCTATCCTTCATTATTTCCAATGAAGGCATTTAAAAGGGGTGCTATCCTTTAAACGTGATGGCCAGAACTCCCTCTGGAGTTCAGTTATGCTTGTCACAACCTTGCTCCTGGCTCCACCCCAATGTCTCCTGGCTCCACCCCCAAAGTCCCCAGATATTTCTTGAATTGGACTTGGCAACCGTATCCCACATTGACCCAGTCCGCCCAACCACTTCTCCTCACCTCACCCACAATGACTAGGTCAACAATGAATTGTTCAGTCCAATCCTGGATCTTCCATGTAACATAAAAATGCGTCCCTACTTAGAACTCAAGCCACAGGGGTAGTCAGGCTCTGCTAAACATTAAAGCAGTGGCCCCCAACCTTTTTTGTCCCAGGGACCGGCCCCAGGACTGGCCGGCCCACCGCAGCCCCAGAGCCAGCAGCCCCCCCCCCCTCGTGGTGCCTCCTCATCCCTCCATTTCCTTCTCCCTCCTCTGCCCCACCTCTCCCCCCCCCCCCCCGCAGCCTTGCTGCTCACCCCCGCACAGCCTCACCACCCCCTGTTTTTACCACTTTAAGGTCGGGGAAGGTGAAGCGCCTTCCAGACCGACCTCCCCCCCACCCCACCCCGCTGATCAGCTGACCCAGTCGGCCAGGAAAACCACAGCTGTTTCAGCGATCACTCGCTGCTGCTGCCATGGTTTCCCTTGCTGATTGGATCAGCTGATCAGTAGAGGGCAGGGGAGCTTGGCCTGGAAGGCACTTCATGGCACCTTCCCCGACCTTAAAGTGGTATAAACGGGGGACGGCGAGGCTGCACAGGGGGACAACGAGGCTGTGCGAGTGGGGTGGGCGGGCGGCTGCACAGCCCACTTGGAAACAGGCCACAGACCGGTATCGATCCGCGGCCCGGGGGTTGGGGACCCCTGCATTAAAGCTGCATCTGTTTCTCAAGAATGATCCTTGTGGGGGGCAACCCTTAAATGTTTCTTTCTCTGGCCAAAATCCTACACCAAAGCTGTATCTACCCAAGCAAGAAAGATGCAAGAGAAACAGCATCCACTAATAATCAACAGTTTTCAAAGGCTGTTAGACCAGCATCTTCAGCCATCAAATGACACACAGGCTTTGAGAAAAGACCATTTTGCAGATAGAGGTCATTTTCGCACTCACCTTCCGCCGGCGCGACCCCCCTCTTCACCGCGCAGGATCTGCGCGGATTTCGCACTAAACGCTGCAGAGCAGCCAGAAAAGCCGGAAGCTCCCGGCGCAAAAGCCGCTCAAACTGAAACCGCCAAAAAGCAGTCTGGCATTTGCGCGGCTTTTGCGACGGGAGCTTCCGGCTTTCCTGGCTGCTTTGCAGCGTTTAGTGCGAAATCCGCGCAGATCCTGCGCGGTGAAGAGGGGGGTTGTGCCGGCGGAAGGTGAGTGCGAAAACGACCAGAGCAAACTTAGCAACATTCTTCTTCTCTGGTGCAGCATGAAGCTGAAGTTGGTTCCCAGTGGACCTAGGCCAGAGATGTCGGAATCATTTGTTAAGAGGGCCAAATCTGATATAAATGAGACCTTGTTGGGCTGGGCCATGTGTGTCATAAAATGTAACACCAGGTAGCAGAGATATAAACTTTATAAAGGACACAGACAAACTCAGTTAAGATTTTTTAAAAAACTTAAAATAAAACAAGCTTAAAACATTAGCACTCATTGATCTTAAAGGTGCTTTCTTTGTATCTCTCCCATGGGATCCAGGGAACTGGGCAAAGGAAGCTATGGCTCTTTCCTTCCTTCCTCAGAGGACCAGGAGGGGGAGGAGCCTCAGCCAACAGAAGGAAGAGATGCTTAGCTCAGTAGCTCTGCTGTGCAATTGAGAGAGCTTGGCAAAGCAAGCTATCCTTCCCCCCCTTCCTCCCCAAGTGAGGAGCCTCAGCCAATGCAGAAAATAGAGGCTTTGCTCTGTAGCTCCTGCATGATTGAGCAAGCCTTGCAAAGCAAGCTGTGATACAGAAGGAAGCAAGAGAGAGGGAGAAGGAAGCAAACAACAGCCAGTTGCTCAGGAGCCTGGTACAAGCCTTCCAGGGGCCTGATGTTTGACACCCCTGACCTAGGCTGTTTCAATCTGGAATTGGCAACCAACTTTAGCCTCCAGTCCTGGCCTAAAGAGATTCTAAAAGTTGCTGCAGAAGGGCATCTGTCAGTTTAGTGGAAAACACTATTGATGCTTTGGTGTGGCAAAAACTACCAAAAGACTCATAAGCAGAATTTAGTTCTGTTTCTAGCAGAGAATATTAAGTTATATATTTTTTTTTTAAAAAACTAGCATCAATATTGAGATAGCAGATGGGTTTTGTTTTTTTTTAAAACCCTGTATCCATAATGAAGAACAAACCTATTTGACTATATTTGCATACCCAGGCAGATTTATGCGCAGGATTTTGCACATGCAAGCAGCTGTTGCAGATTCTACTGTGGCATTGGCATGCTGCAGAACTTTTGCACGGTTTTGTTTGAGGGGGGAGTGAATTATAATGAGGGGGAGTGAAGCACTGATAAACAGAGGATGGAAAATGAGTGTGGGGGGGAAACAATACCAAGCACTCCATTTGCCTAATATAAATGGATGGAGGCAGCATACTTGCCAGGTCAAAAGTCATTGCCAAAGAGACCTTCCTGAACTTCTGTGAAACCAATGCTGAAATAATTGGTTTCCACTGGCGCTTGCAGGTGATGGTGGCTTTTCCTCTGTAAGTGTTCGTCTCTTGTTTGTAATGCTGAATAAGCTTTTTATTTTTAGGCAGCCTTTAGATGCCTGGCATACAAAGCAGGGGGGAGAGAGAATGGGCTCACAAAACCACACATCCCTCTATGAAGGCACCTATAATTGCATGTGTGAAACAGTCAGCAGCACACCTCAAACCCCTCCAATTAACAACACTTCAGACGCATTACTTTCAGTAGAGGATAGGGAGTTGCCTGAGCAGAGCTCTGTCCCAGGCTAGAAGAACACACAGAGCTCACTTTCCATGAGCAAAGCTTTGTGGGGGGATAGAAGTGTTAAACCTCCTCCGCCTTCCCCACGTCTTGACCTGGATGGCCCAGGCTAGCTTGATCTTGTCAGATCTCTGAAGCTACACAGGGTCAGTGCTGGTTTGTACTCAGATGGGAGACCTCCAAGAAAGTCCAGGGCATAATTGTAGTGTTGGCAAAGATTCTAACAGGGATCTTCCCAGCTAGAGTCTTTGCCAACATTACAATTATGCCTCTATTTCCAAGAATGCATCATGCAAAGACTTAATACAAAAGACTCTTCCTTGAAAATTCCAATAGTATCACCTAATCAGGCAAAAAACGGCATGTCCAGCACATTTAAAGATCTTCAAAAAAGAAATGAATGTGAGAATTCAGGGTCTCTGCTGCTTCTAGTCTGACTTCTACCTTCCAGCAAGATATAGGAGCTGGCCAGCAATGCCAGGTGCAAGATTTAGGAGCCAGGGCTGTTGAAACAGCAAGTGGAGATATCCGGTAAAGTCACTGGGCCTAAAGAGATTTTGAATCCACCATGGCCAGGCACCAACAGAAAGGCCTTATAGTTAACCCTGCAATGCCTCCCTTTCCTGAAACAATAGAAGAGTCAGTCTTGGTTGTGCATAGACACAAATGGTTTCCTTAGAAGTGACCCCCTGTCAAGAGAGGGTCATGCTGACTTGTATTATGGGCTTTCTCTTGGGTTCATCAGCATCTTCACATGTGGATCTTTTGTGGATGACTCTGTGGGAATGAATCCTATATCGGGGAACAATGGGCATGTTTCTGAGTGAGACTGGCTCTCAGGATTCAGCAACATCAATTAGTGTCTCTCTAACTGTTAGAGCCCTCCTCCGGAGGTTTTGACTTTTCTGAGCACACAAGACTGTAGAGCTTGCAAGCAAGGTGCTTGCTGTGAGTCAAGAAGAGTTGGTTTTATAGCCCACTTTTCTCTAGCCTAAGGAGTTTCAAAGCAGCTTAAAATTGCCTTCCCTTCCTCTCCCCACAACAGGCATTTCTCTACAACAGGTGGGGCTGAGAGAGTTCTAAGAGAACTGTGACTGGCCCAGGGTCATCCAACAGGCTTCATGTTAGTTCTCCAGATTAAAGTCCAACAGATTAGAGTTCTTAACCATAACACCATGCTGGGCTTCATGTTGGTTCTCAAGATTAGAGTCCACCAGATTAGAGTTCTTAACCACAACACCATGCTGGTTTTCAGAGTCCTCCTCAGTCAAGGTTTTTGGAGATTAATTCATCTCTACCTCAGAAGATTAACCTTCTAACCCAGGCTCTGAGAGGTCACTCAATACCTTCACATTCACCTGTTAACCCTTTTGTGATATGTTTACAGCCTTATGAAAACTCTTTCCAGTTACCTAAAAAAAACCCTTGGATTTTCAGCACCATTTGGAACTCCACATTTTGCCTGAAAATTCACTCAAGGCATAACACAGAGCCAAGTCTTCTTCCAGATGGATTGGTGGTCAAAGGAGAAGCTTGTTTTGCTCACCCAATGGCCTTAAACAACATTGTACATCTGTTGTTTTATTTGAGCTGATGGTTCTTTATAACTAAGAGAAGACAAACACCATCTGCAAAAGTATCCAACTTAGGGCTGTTGGAGAGGTTCGTACTATTGTTTCCTCAGTGTAGGATGCTTACAAAGTGAAGTTGCAGAGCTTTGGGAAGAGACTAACAGACCTTTTGAAATCCACTGAGATCAGTGAGTATTTTTTGTGAGGAATGTGGTTTCTGTAAGAACAGTCTTGCCAAGTCTGACAAAGCTCAGCATTCTGTTTCTATTCCAATATCAGCCTTGTCCAAAATTCTAGGCACTTGTATGAAGGTGATGACTTCCTCCTGTTTTTAAAAGCCCCTGATCAGTCAGAGATAAAGTGCCTCTGAAAATGGAGATTACCATTAAGCTATTACAGTTAGTGGTTATTACTTCACAAGAAGAAGAAGAAGAAGAAGAAGACAAGTTTCAGAGCAAGTTTTGGCAAAAGGCCATCACTGTTCTCAACCATAGGCCTGGTGGAACATCTCTGTCTTGCACGCCTTGCAGAATTAGGTTAGGTCCCACAGGACATGGAGGTCACTAGGGAGAGAGTTCCACAGGTAGGAGCGAGAGCCAGAAAAACCCCTAGCTCTGGTTGAGGACAGTCAGATATCTTTTGGGCCAGGGACCACCAGTGTGGGAGATTGCAAGCCAAAAGTCTTTCTATAATGAAGGCAAATATTTCCAAACTGATATCCCCTGCTATCCCCAAAGAAGATACATCCTCATTTCTTTTAAAGCACCTTGCACTCTAGGAAAGGAAGGGAAATCCAGGATTGGCTGTTTGCCTTGGGGAAGGAGAAAGAGGATGACAACGAATACCTTGATGGGTACTGGGCCAGTGTACCCACTAGGCAACCTTAGGCAGTTGCCTCAGGTGCGGCCCTGGGAAGCACCGAATTTGGCACCCCCTGGGAGGTTGGGAGCTGCCCCCTCTCTCCCTCCTGGGTGAATTAAATCACGCAGAAAGATGGCCAGCAGCAGCCACTGCCCTTCCTGGGGCTTCTGTTTGGCCACTGTAGAGAATCAGATGTTGGACTAGAGAGACCTTTTCTTTAAAACACCAGGCTCTTTTGATATTTTTACATTCCCTGTCTCCACATTATGCCTGATTTTGCCTCTCTCCTCTTCATTTATGCGCATCTCTGCCACACCAGGAATGAATTTTAAAGGCTGCTTCGTCTGTAAATTGCTGCTCCATGCTCCGATCACAACAGCTAAAAAAAGAAATGGCCATGTTCTACCTTCTTAAGGTGAAGATTTAAACTGTCAGTCATGTTACTATAGAAACCAGAGCTGGTTTCATCGTTCTCTGTAACACAGAGGGGTTTTTTTTAAAAAGTAACAACTTTAGGCTTTGGCTAGGTAGATAATGGCTGCCACCTCAGCTAGTTTACACCATGGCAGATTGTCAACAAAGCTCAAATCAGCTGCAGCCAGGCCTGTCACAGCTAACTCCTGCTGTCCTTCACAATTCGCTGGAAAAGTCAGGCAGAGAGAGAACAGAGATTAGCACATCTGAGGTCTGTGGAGGATGTGTAATAATCCTCAAGACAAAACATTTTGGCATGAACTAGGAAAGAAAAGCTAGACGTGCTTCAGTACTACAGAGTGTTAGGGAACTCCTCAACAGTGCTAGAAACCGTGTGTAGTCCTGAGAAGAGTGACATGCTATGCTCATTGATTTAAATTATCTTAGAAATATGCAACTATGCTGAGCGTGGAATTGACAGAATCCTAGTTCAGACTTCCAAGCTGAGGTATGATCCTTAATCATCTAAACATTGATCAGCAGGGCTTTTTTTGGTAGCAGGCATTCCTTTGCATATTAGGCCACACACCTCTGATATAGCCAATCCTCCAAGAGCTTACAGTAGGTCCTGTACTAAGAGCCCTGTAAGCTTTTGGAGGATTGGCTACGTCAGGGGTGTGTGGCTTAATATGCAAAGGAGTTCCAGCTACAAAAAAAAAGCCCTGTTAATCAGCATTGTCAAAGCAAGGGCCCTAGCCCTGAGTGGCTACTAGGAAGGACCAGTCAGGTGTGGTGGGAAGGTTGTTTCAGGATCTCTGGAGGCCCACCCTACTGCTGTGGCTGCCTCAAGTTTGCTTTCTGCAATTGTTGTATCATCCCACCTGCCTGAAGCAGCAGCAGACAGTGGCAATATGGATGAAATCCCGCCCATGGGGATTTTCCCCACCACTGGGAGTGCTATGGGTCCAGGTCTGGCTACCCCAGAGAAGCAGTGGCTGGGCTGGGCTGGGCTGGGCTGGGTGGATTAATGTTGACAGATCCTGGCAATGCAAGTCCATAGTCCATCCAGGAGCCTATAAGCAGGTTTGACTATCAGTAGTAAGGCTAGGGTGTAGGAAGGCAATCCCGTATCAGGGTCCCCCTCCCTGCTGAGTCCTAAAGAAACATCCCCAACAGATGGAGAGAAGGGATAAGCAAATGTTCCCTGTTTCTTTTCCCTCTATTTGTTTACATTTATGTCAACAGTTTTGGTTCTCTGGTTTTTTTTAAATGTTAGTTTTGTAAGATTTGTTTGTATTGTGTGTGTACATATTTTGCATAGTTTTTATAAAATATTTAACAATCGTATAATTTATACATGCAGGGTGGTTGCACAGGTAGCATTGGAAAATGTGTATATTTTTTAGAAAAACTCAACACGGGGAAACACAATAGCATGAAAATCACAGGTTTGATTCACACACGTGAGAAGCAGAATCAGGGGCGGGTCAAAACTGCAGTGAGCGGAACAAGGTTCCCATTTCTGGGTTGGGAAATTTCTGAAGATTTAGGGGTGGAGGAGGGCAGGGTATGAGGAGAGGAGGGACCGCAGCAGGGTATAATGCCATATACTCCACCCTCCAAGGCAGCCATTTTCTCCAGGGGATCGAATCTCTGTAATCCGGAGAGCAGTTGTAATTCAGGGAGATTTCTAGGCTACCTGAAGGCTGGCAACCCTCCATGGAAAACTTGAAATCATCCTTCAGTTGCAGAGAGTTTCCATGTCACTCCATAATCTAGCAAGAAACAGAAGCACATACAAAAATGCACCACACCAGAAATGCCTGCAGGCCAAATGATGGGTTACCTAAAAACCAACTCACGTGGCTCAAGCAAGCAAATGGTGATATTTGTGTTAGAACCAGGGCTTTTTTGTAGCAGGAACTCCTTTGCATATTACGCCATACCCCCCTGATGTAGGCAATCCTCCAAGAGTTTACAGGGCTCTTAGTACTGGGCCTACTGTAAGTTCCAGGAGGATTGGCTACATCAGATGGATGTGGCCTAATATGCAAAGGAGTTCCTGCTACAAAAAAAGCCCTGGCCAGAACCATAGCGGTCACTCATCTCCGCTTGCTCTAAATCCTTTTGAACATCCCAGTTTATCCCCAGTTCCTTCTTTTAGCAAAGCTCCCCTTTCTTTAGTTCTAAAAGGTGAAACTGAGTGATTCACATTTGTAAGAAAGTTATTACAACTCCATATTTTTTTTAAAAAAAAATCAAAATAGATGCTAAGAAATGGGACACAGGAAAATGAGCAAGCAAACTTATTCAGCCCACACTTTAATTAACTGATCTTATTATTTAGAACTGCAACATAAACAGTTTGATTATAGTGATAGCTTGAATTAATCACGAAAGATAAATGAGCTGCTGAAGTTTGTTGCAAAACTTGGCGATTAAGCACAGATGAGACAGATGTACTCTTCTCCCCCCCACCACCCTCTCTCTCTCTCTGGGGAAAAGTTTAAAAATCAACATTAGTGGAAGTTGTGCTGTAAAGGTAAAGGTGGTCCCCTGTGCAAGCACCTGTCGTTTCTGACTCTGAGGTGACATCACATCGTGGCGTTTTCACAGCAGACTTTTTACGGGGTGGTTTGCCATTCCCTTCCCCAGTCATCTACACTTTCCCCCCAGCAAGCTGGGTACTCATTTTACCTTAATGTTGCTGTTAAGAAATACAGAAGGAATGGAACACTCTGAATGTATGCTTCTAACTCTCAGGGAGGGGCTGTGACTCCATGCTTTGCATACAGTTCACGTTCTTTGCAGGTCCCATCTTTGGCTATCTCCACTGTGAAAAAAACAATCTCAGCAATCAATATTTGGGAAACATCGCTTGGTAGCTGGGGCCCTGGTGAGCTACTGCCAGTCAGAGTAGCTGATGCTGAGCTCTATGGACTAATGGTCCAACCTGTAAGAAGGCGGCTTCTACTGTTCATGCAAGAATGCATGTGGAGGTGGGCTGTAGCTTATCTGATAGAGCACCTGCCTTGCATACACAAGGTCCTGGGTTCAATCCCCCAGTACCTCCAGCTGAAAGGATAGTAGGTAATAGGAAAGACCTCTTACTGAGACACTGGGAAAGCTGAGAGTCACAGTCAGCACTGATAGACCAAGGGTTTGACTCAGTAGAAGACATCTTCAAAGGGCCATGGCTCAGTGACTTGGTATGTCTCTGCTCTGGGTTCAATCCCTGGCATCTCAAAACTTAAAAGGATAAAGTAAAGTAGCACCTGGTATGAGTGACCTCTGCCTGAGAGCCTGGAGAGCTGCCACCAGCCAGAGTTGATGGTGCTGAGCTACATGGATCCAAGGGCTAACTCAGTAGAAGGCAGCTTCTTATGTATATTTAAATCCAATCCAGAATGGACCACTGAAAGCCAAACAAGGAGTATCTACCAAGCCCTCCTGCGAGCCCCCATTCACATCCATGCTGCTTTTGCAGAAGTTGGATTGTGCCCCAAATCATTGCACACATGCCAAATGTTTGAAAGACAAAATGAGACACAGCCCTTTTAGTTGCTAGCCTCCAGTTGCTAGCCTCTGTTTTTACAACTGCTCTCCAGCTGGCAGAGATCAGCTCCCCTGAATTAAATGGCTGTTTTGAAGAGTTGACTGTATGGTATTGTACCATGCTGAGGCCCCTTCCCTCCGAAACCCCACCCTCTCCTGGCTCCACCCCCCAAAGTCTCCAGGTATTTTCAAATACAGACCTGGCAACTCCACTTTTACACTTCAGAACTAATTTGTTGCTCTGCTAGAATAGATGTATCACCTGCTACCAAATCCATCCAGTACAAATGGATTTTGGCCACTGCTCAGGATCTAGTGCAGCTCATTTTGCTTCCCTTCTCTTCCCCAACCCTCTTTTTAAAACAGTCAGCAAGTCAAGTTGTCCGGCGGCCATCATTGGGGTTGCCTAAGCAACCACTCTGATCAGCAGGGTTGCCAGGGCAACCCAAACCATGGATGAACTCTTGCAAGAGGAAGGAATCTTGTGAGAGTTTGGGAAGCCCTATGGGGAGTTGTGTGGTTCGTTGTATTATTTTTAAAGGGGGCTGGGGAGAGAGAGTCAGGAAGATTAGCTGCTCCAGCTCCTAATCAGGGGCAGGGATGGCCCTCTAGAGGAGGGGGCAGAAAAGATGGTAGTGGAGGTGGCAGCAGTGGTCAGAGGCCGCAGCTGCCAAAATATAGAGACCTGTACCTGCTTGATTCCTATTATTTGCAAATACCTTACATCAAAGGGTGCCAATTCCCCACCAAGTTGCTGTGATCATATAAATTGTGGCAGCTGCATCAAGAACTTCAACATGGAGGTACCCACTCTCACAAAGAGCACCTCTGCCTGAGTGTGTTTGGACCATGAGTCTGTAGGAAGTGGGCCTGAAGCTTGTCTTTCACTGCATCATTCCTATATCTGAAGAAGTGAGCAGCGACTCATGAAAGCCCATCCCCAGCCACAAATTTTGTTAGTCTTTACGGTGCTACTGGACTCTTCCTCTTTTCTACTGCATCATTCCTGTTTTTCATTATCTGACATAAGGCTGCCAGGTTTCTGACTCTAGCGGAAGATCTCCCAGCAGCAGTTCTTGAGCCCCATCACCATGCAGTATGGGAGAGAGGAATGAGGTAAAAATTGCCATCTCTCCAACGGCATGATGGCATTTATAGGCTGCGATCACACACAGTAAATAATGCACTTTCAATCCACTTTCCAACTGGATTGTACTGTGTGAACTGGCAAAATCCAGTTGGGAAGTGCACTGAACATGGATTGAAAGTGCATTATTTACTGTGTGTCATCACAGCCCTAGAGTGAACACAGAAATGACATCATTGCATCAAAGCACCATTCCAGGATTCCCCAGAAACTCCATGATAAGACTATAGAGTCCCCTGTGAATCCTAGAGCATCACACTGTAGTAATGGTGTCCGCCATGCTCCCACCCACCCAATCCCTCACTGCTGGCTGGCAACCCTAATCATACATGTTATATCCAGTGGTGCAAAAAATGGAATTACAAAAAGTAGAAAACAATTCTGAGAGCCAGTTTGGTGTAGTGGTTAAGAGCACAGACTCTAATCTGGGAGGACCGGGTTGGATCCCCCATTCTTCCACAGATGGGTGACCTTAGGCAAGCCTCTCAAGAGCTGTTCTCCTTAAGAGCAGTACTTCAAGAGCTCTCTCAGCCCCACCTACCTCATAGGGTGCCTATTTTGAGGAGAGGAAGGGAAGGGGATTATAAGCCTCCCTGAGACTTTGAGTGAAGGGTGAGATATAAATCCAATTTCTTCTTCTTTTTCTTCTGTCTTGCATAGGGCAGCAGTCACTCAAACATTCCTGAGTGCGGCAGCAAATGAAAGCTACTAGGCAGCAGAGTAAACATATAAAGAGATCTTATGTTATTAGTTAATGTATCATAATGCAATGACTAGAACCCGACTTCTCTGATTCTGTACCATTAAATCTTCCCCAGTATGGCTTCGTACATAGCGACTTCCTTCCCAGCAGCCAATGGAATGGTGCAAAACACTGTGGGCCTAGCTCGTTAGCAACTCAGATATTCCGATTGCACAGCTGAACCGCTGCCATTAAGCACAGCTAATTATATTCCAACAAAGCGAATCTGAAACGTGCAGAGGGAAGAAACGATTGGTTGCTGCAACAGAACAACATATGGCCGAGAACCAGAACTCTTTGATGCAACGTCCCTTATTTCAGAACATCAATTTAGGAAGCCAGAGCAGCTATCGTGCTGGCGTACAGCTGAATTTCATGAACGTCATTTTAACACCCCGGAGCGCAGGCAGAATCAGAGAGAGGAAGACGTCAGAGCCTCAGATTTGTGAGCCAACGCATCATTCAAGGCAATGCTGAAACCAGGGGTCTGTTCTTGAGCAAATAAGACTTGGGGCATATAAAGAAAGTTTCTTCCAGGTTCCTTTCCAGAATGCTGTCACACATGTCTGGGAAAGGCACATAAGCTTGATTTTATTTGGGCTGCTTCGATATCGAGGCTTTGCTGCATTTCATGTTTAAATACAGCAAGTTTTCTTTAAGGATCTTCATGACTTTGTCCCTTCAGGGCAAAGGGAGTGGTCAGATTATCACACTATGCTCTGGGAGACCCAGGTCCAAATCTGCAGTCTGCCATGAAGCTTGCTGGTTTAGGCCAATCAGCCTAACCTGTTTCACAGGGTTGTCACATCTGAAGCCAGAGTAAATTGCTCAGCCTTTCTTGGAGGCGGGGTGAGATAAAATGTACTACACTCAAGCCGTTGTGAGCGTAGTGCCGTCTTTGAATGTTTATTTGGAGACATTTTTTGTGCCTCTTTTAATATATTAATATTATTTGCAATCACAGAACGCTGTGGAAGTATTATTGTTAGTTTACTTTGAACTGGAAGTCTTTTGCTTGTTATTACAAATGGAGCGTGCTATGCTTGACGAGTGATCGAAGCAGGATGTTTCAAGTCAACCCCTGCACGTTGGGACTCCTTGTTAAAAATTATTGTAATTGCATTGTAATTTGTACCTTGTCAATATCAATGTTCTTATTTCTTTATTTGGTCACTATAACCGGTTGGTTGTATCTTTTTTCAATCTGAAGTGACCTCTCTCCTCTCTTTTCCCACCTGGGGATTGGCAGCCTTAGGTACCTCTAAATGTTATTGTTCTCTTTCTTTCTTACCTTTCCTCCCAAAATACTTGCTTCTGGGTTCCGTTGTTCAAACTCCCTGTGAGAATTTTGCTGAACTCTAAGATTCGACAAACTTTATAATATTTTTCCAAAAATATAAACCAAAACATATAAAGCAGACAGATGGAGATCTTCATCATGCCACTGTGGCCACATATAATTCAAGAAGCATTTTAAGGTAGATGCTGAGCAGATATAATTTAGTACACCTTCCGGTGATGTCAGGGTGTGTGTGGAATACACAAATGAGTTGTGCTAATGAGCTCTGGCACCTCTTTTTCTATGAAATAACCCCTGGCAAGCATGCCATGTAACCATCTATGCTTCTAAACCAATATTTCATCTAATAGTTAAAGAAGCTTAAAATTAAGTTGGGTTTGCTAAGGTGGTAAAAATAACAGATTTTCACTAAGAACAAGCAAGCGCAACAGAAATAACCTAGCATGACTTTGGCTGGATATCCAACCGCCGAATGGAAAAATCTGGCTCCTGTCTTTTACAAGCAAAAGTTATAATCTCATTAAGGGACCTTGTTTCACCTTCTGCAAGGCCCAGATGGCGGTTACCAGTGAGCCACAGTCAAGCTTGAAATACGATTGGCCCACAAGTATGTTTAACCAGCATGTTCCTGTTTGCTTTGCAGACATGGGTAAATGGATGTTTCTGCCATTCCTTTATTTTTTTTACCATGTATTTATTTTGGGGGAGAAGGGATTTGGTTTTATCCAGGACTCCCAACAGGGTTGGCTTTTATGATAAAGTGGCCTGTGCTGACTGTGTGGTTGATAATAGGAAACGTGTTCTGGGTGAGGCAGCTGCAGAGAAAAGCCCCAGTTATGTGATTCATTCACTGAATGCCTGTTCAGTATGGACACTACCAGTATGGGCGGTGTTTCTGTTTACATGGAACCAGGGAGGAGAACGAGGTTGTCAGCAAAGTTGAGATGTTCCTTTTTTAGATATATTTTCACTATTAAATTTGGGGGGGAGGGGGGGAGAAAAATAGCAGCACATTTTATTAGCTTTTATAGTGGTTACTTTTTAAGTACAACGGTTTCAGCATAAATCAATGACTTTTTAAAGATGCTGGTCTGAAGCAGTAGAACAAGTTTGAGTCCAGTGGCATCTTTAAGAACAATGAAGTTTAATTCTGGGTATAAACTTTCATGTGCATGCACACTTCATCAGATACCCTTTTTCCATGGGGCTATTTTAAATTGTTTATATAATGAATGTTCTGACTGTAGAACCAATGAGAGGATCACAGGAGCAAAGTGCTTCTAAGGACTGCAGCATGGAACATGGTTTATTCCGTTATTGTCTACTTAGAAAATGTATATTCCACCTTCTCCAGAAACTTGCTCAGCACTGCTCATGGAATAGAAACAATGCAGTAAAATCATAAAACACAGCAACACATGAATTGTCAATATTTAAACAAACCAGGGGCGTCAGAATTGCATGAAACATGGAGGTTGTTGTTATTCCCTCTATCCAATGGACTGACCTAAACACTGACCTGGAGATGTGGTATTAGGATTGTCAGCCTCAAGATGGGCACCTGGAATTCTCTCAAAGTTAGAATTTATCTCCTGACTACGGAGATTGATTCCTCTGGAGTAAATGGCAGTTTTCGAGGATGGGCTCCATGGCATTACATCACTGCTTAGGGTTGCCTGGTCCGACTCAAGAAATATCTGGGGACATTGGGGGTGGAGCCAAAAGCAAGGGCATGACAAGCATGATTGAACTCTGAAGGGAGTTCTGGCAATCACATTTAAAGGGACAGCATGCCTTTTAAATGCCTTTCCTCTGTTTGGAAATAACGAAAGATAGGGACACCTTGTTTGGGGCTCATAGAACTGGACCCCCTGGTCCAATCTTTTTGAAACTTGAAGGAGGGGGGCGTTGAAGAGAGGCACTGGATGCTATACTGAAAATTTTATGCCTCTACCTCAAAAAAACCCACAGATCAATTCTCCATTATCCCCTATAGGAATCGGTCTCCATGGGAAATAATGGAGTGCCCAGTAGTTATTTTCCTCCCCCTTGCTTTCTGATAACCCTGAAGTGGGGGGAGAGCCTCCAAACCAGGGGATCCCCTGCCCTCAACAGGGGATTGGCAACCCTACTGCTGAGCTCCTTCCTCAAGCTCTGCCCCACCCCGGGTACCACATGTAAACCTCTAGGAATTTCTCAAGCCAGAGTTGGCAACATTTTGTGGGATCTGAGGGCTCATGGGACCCCATGAAATGAATTAAAGAACAATCTGATTGTGAATTCTAGTATAGAAAGAAGCTCTTTACAATCAGAAGCCAACAAGTAGCACAGGATCACTTCCAGAGAATGGCATTTGCCAGAGCTCCAGGCTCAGTCAAGGGCCAGCTGCCCCAACACCATCTTACTGTTCTTAGTTGCCGGCACAGAAGATCAAAGGCAAAAAGAGAGAATTCCTGCTTTGGACAGCTCTCCTTCTTTGAGGTGCAAAGTCCTCATGCTCATTTGCAAAAAGAGAACCCAAGGATATTGTATCAGACTATGATGGGAGTTTCATGCCTCCCATGTGAATGCTGGCCCTTTTCTGCCCATGTCTACGGCATGTAGGGAAAAGCAAATATCTCCCTCTCTCTCTCTCTCTCTGATTCCACATTAGCTTTTGTCCCTGTCTCATTCTTGGCTCTCAAGTTTGTGCAGGGCAGGGAGCAAGCAGGGAACACACAGCTCCGCTCCAGAGATGCCAATGCAGAATCTGGAGGGGGTGGGGAGAGCTGCTGTGAGGAGCCCAGCACAGAAGGGAGGCAAGTGCTGAATGCAGAATCTGTAAGATCTATCTCACACACACACACACACACACAAAAAAAACAATGACATTTTCACATCTTTAAACTGCCTTGTGGAGCTACTGTCAGTTCCAGTGCAGAGGAGAGGAAAGAATGAAGCCATTTCTCCCTGCTTGCATTTCAGTCACAAGCCGAAGAGGGTCAGTGTGCCTCTAGGCACACTTTGTCATCCCCGAACACGAAACAAGGACTTCATAACATGTAAACTGGCCCCAGGACTCTAGGGAGGCTACCAAAGTTCTAGGATGGGCATGGACCCTGCGGCTCTGATGATCTAAACAACCAACTTGAGATGCCCAAGAAGTCATTATTGCCCAAGACTCTTTCCACACCTGAGGCACCAACGTGTCCCACCAAGGGGCTTCAGAATTGTGGAGTGCCCCACTTAAGGCTCCAAGCCAGAGCACAGATTTTTGAGAGGAAGCATCTTCTCTGAGGTCATGGGGTTTGGAAGTCTGCAGAGACTTTAGGCTTCTGGTAGAGGGAATAGCCAAATCAGACAGCAATGGACATTGCGCTAGCATTTATTTCCTAGGGATGCAGTTTCTCATTGAACACCCTAGGAGTTCAAAAATGAGTGTTAACTTAAGCACATTAACTTTCTTTCTTAAAATGGTTCTTGTCAATTGTGACATTCAGTGCCATTTAACATTTAAGCAGGAATGCAAAAACACTGCGATCTTTCACACCTTCCAAAAGGAGAGTGGGGTTGTTTCATAGAAAGGTTGAGGTTAGCCCATTAAAGAGTGGGTAAGAGTGATCTCTTTTTTTTCCTTTTTAATAAGCAATTAAACTTGTCACAATTTTGCTCCACCCACAACAGTTCTGCAGTTTGTTTTTTTCAGCTCATGCATGAAAATTACACTAAGTGGTCTCTTTCAAAGGAACAAACTCGTGGAGGGGGGATGTTTAAATAAAGCCCTTTTGCACTGCCAAATTGGTGCTTCGAGAATGTGGGTGGAGCAGATTGCGTTGCAGAGGCAATGGGAATCCAGTGGTTTCTCTCTGGCCCAGCATCTGCTTGCAAAACTATTTCATACCCTCAAACTGCCAACTGGCAAGTCTCTTGTTCCAGTGAAACTGTACCCTATTGAATAACCAGTGTTTATTTGGATATTTACAAGCAGGAGACCTGCAAGGCACAAGCAGAGGGCATCCCATCTTCCTCCCTCTGCCATGACCCACCCATCTGTAGCACTGCCACCTCTGCCCATTCAGCTCATGAAGTAGGGGAGGGCAGGGCAGGTTCCCAGTCCCCCCTCCCCAGTCCTCTTGCAGGAGTTCCATCAGCCTGAGTTAACATGGTGGGGGCTCTCCTTCCCCTCCCATGCTGTCTCCCACATTCACCCTCTTTCTAGTCACTGCTGGTGCTAAAAACAGCCATTTAAAGGGCAGCATTGGCCATCCAGTCCTCGATACTCTCTCCACTGATTCTGCCAGGGAGAGCAGGAACCCACATCTGGATTGGCTACTGGCATGGGGTTCCAGTTGACTTCCCTCCCATTCTTTATCAGCTGGTCGGTCTTTTTTTTAGTTGTTTATAGTGGTTGCTAAGCAAACTTCAAAATGACACTCACATTCTGCTCCAGTTCAGGGACTTTTGAACCCCTGCATTTCTTTTTAAAGGGTTTTTGTTTTTCTGCCAGCCTGAGGTTTGTGAAAATCTTTTTTTTCTTTTTTATGCATGGCCCCAAAATGTATTTAACAGGCCCCCTCTGGGACTATGTTATGAATCAGGTATAACACGGGAGGACCCACAAAGACTTCCTTCATCAGGCACCTCTTTTCTGTGGCAGCCATTTTGTGACAGCCCTCACCATGTTGTGGCAGAGTTACAAAGGTGTCCACAGGCTCAAACAGGTTGGGGACCAGGCCTGTAGCTACAGTGGGGCCCACAGGGCTGCAGCCCCACCACTTAAACACAGAGACCAGTGTCCCAGCTCCACTGCTTACCACCCCCAACTTTCCCTGGAATGGGGCAAATCCAATCTCACTCTCAATCAGAAAAGGTCTCTGAAACCAGCAGGCTTCAGCATGTGAGAAAACATGTGCTGGGGTGCTCAGGGTCCCTCCCTGCCTTCCAGTGCTAAGAGCCTGGCCGGGGACACCAAACCAGGTGACTCCCCAGCCCCCCCGCCCCAACAAATCATCCTGGTTATGTGCCCCAGCAACTTTGAAATCCTGGCTATGGCACTGTTGGGGACCGTGGCATATGGAGATTGGCAGAAAGTAGCAATGCTGAGCACCAGAAGCCATTGGGATGAACCCTCAATCCTTACACCAAGGCAGACTTTTGAGCTTTCAAGGTCAATTTTGTCTGCTCTGATGGGGTGCAGCTCTCCGGGTGGAGAGGTCTTTCACATCACTTCCTGCCTGATCCATTACACCTGAGGTGCTGAGAACTGGATTGAACCTGGGGCCTTCAGCAAGCAAAGCAGATGCTCCACCACTGAGCCACAGCCCCTCCCCTATCTTCTGCTCATATCTAGGGTTGCTGAGTCACACTTTTCCTGTGCTGTCGCAGACCCACCGGAGAGTGAGTGCCAAATAAATAACCATCAGACACTCCAAGCATCAGAAATGATTTTGCACAGACTCAGAGTATTGCTGATATTTACGAATAGGCACTCCTTTGGTCTGGTCTTGATTAGCAGATTTCTGACTCCACTCTAGGCCTAATAATCATTTCTATGGGACTGGTACCAATCGATAATGTTGGTGCCAAGCACATGGGCTCATACCTCATACATGCAATCTCACACAAGTCATAAAGACTGCTAACAGATGGGCATTTGGGGGCGGTTGGGAGGCATCCCAAATCAGGATGGCTCAAAAAAAGCCATCCTGAAGCCTCCACATGATCCCCTGCAAGCCGTTCCCATTCCGTCCATGGGGTGGCATGGGCATGTTCAGACGACTGTTGAGCACCATTCCTGTTACTCAGCTTGGGTTTTTTCCCCATACATTTTCAGTAGTCATGCACCAAGGCACCTCGCTTACACCCTTCCGCTTCCAGATGCCAAGGAGGTGACTGGAGTGTGGCTCAGATATTTGCTACCACTTTGGAAGTCGTAGCTTTTTGAGTCGCACTGCGGAAGACAAAGGATGGGGTGAGTACGGGACGAGGACAGGTGGCCGATGTTTGTGCATGGAAGGATTTTTTGGGTTGATTTCAGAGGCATCTCTGAGTTGGTCCAAAGTGCCAGTCTGTTAGCAGCCAAAATGTCTGTTTCCTTTCAGAAGTGACGTAAACACAAGAGATTGTGGAAATGGCTGGTTGCTTGGCAGAGGGGCTCCCTAGATTCTCCCTGTGTTGATAAAGCAGTTCCATTCCACCACCCACCTGATGCTCATGTCCTGACTGCACATCTCCTATTGGCATCTTCTAGAAGCCCCTTCAAAACTGCTTCCATTGTGTTTCAGATATTAGTGCACAGCTTGGATGTGGAAAGGTTTGTGCATAGCTGGGCATGCAGCAAATTTAATATCGGAGTGAATAAATCATTGCTATTTATTTGCTGGCCTCACATATCTAGCCAACAGCTGCTTTAAAGAATAATGTAGATCTCCTGCCCGGCAAGCCTTAAATCTGAACCATAAAACTTCCCGTCCAAGAACAGCTGCAGTTCAGACCAGCTTATAGCATCCAGGATTATACCTGCAGTGCAAAGCCATAACATCTGGCACACAGTGACACAAATAAATTCACATCCAGGCTTCTGGTTTCCTGCTGCAATTCCACCCAGGGCCAGCAAACTCTTGAGCAGGACTCATCTCTTGAACATAAGTGAACACATGCAGCTGTCTTATATGGAGACATACCATTGGCCAGTGTAGACCTGCATTGGCCTACCTCTCATTGGCTCTTCAAAATCTCAACCAAGCACCACTTCAGTCTTGTAGGGTTACCAGCCCTGGGTTGGGCTATGCATGGAAACATTGGGAGGGTGGGGCTTGGGGAGGGGAGGAACTTCAGTGGAGTATAATACCATAAAGTCCACCCTCCAAAGCAGCTGTTGCTCCAAGCCAACTGATCTGTCATCAAGAAAGCATTGTAATTTTGGGAGATCTCCAGGTCCCGCAAATCCTACCAACCTGAAATCCTCCCCCCACCCCCCCGCTTGGAAATATTGTGAGTTGAGCCCTGGACATTCTACATAAAAATGTACTCGACACTCCTTCAGTACGGGCCATCCTCCAGATATTTATTTTGCTTCCTTCTCTGTCCCTTTTCACCATCCATACTCCATGGCCCTGTCACACCATTTCAGCTCTGCTGCCTTCCCCCTTAACAAGTCACACTGCTACTGCTAACTATACTGGCAGTAGAAATGGTCCTTGGACACTGGTCTAGCTGGGTCCACATGAATGAATGAAAACATCTCAGCTGCCCAGCATTGCTGAATATCAACAGCTTTTGGGTGTTGACACAGATAACAAGTATTTGAATACTAAACAACAACACTTGCAAACAAGAATTTAGGGGGAAAGTTTAAGCCAGTTTTTTCAGCCCTGATTTTTCCAGGATCCTTTGCAAACTGGTAGCAGACAGAGTGAGATGCTTCAAAAACCAAAACACAGCTGTGCTGATCTCCTTCCAAAGACTCAGCCAAACAGATAAGTGGACCATGACGGTCATATGGCTGACGACATCAGGGACGCATAACATCCAATATTTGAGCATTTTATTGCCTGGGACAAATGCCTCTTCAGACAAAGAGATGGATAGTTTATGTACAGAGCCGGATTAACCATTAGGCACACTAGGCGCTTGCCTATGGGCCCCAGGTCTTTAGGGGCCCCGGGCCATCTCCCATCTGCCCCCCAGTTTTTATAGCCAGGGTGTTCCTCCAACCGAGCTGAGCTCATTGAGGCCCTGCAGCAGCGCCTGGTGGCTTCCTTCCGTCTACGCGTGTGTTCCTCTGAGTGTGTGTGTGAGGGGGGGGGGAGGGTAAGCAGGGAGAAGAGACCAGCCAAGGGAGTGCAAGGCATTGGCGCTTGTTTGGAAAGGCATGGAGAGACGGAAAGATGTCTGAGGAGCACTAGGACCCAGCATGGTGAGGGTGGAGGGGCGCATGAGCTCACCAGCAGCAGGTTCCTTTCATGTGTTGTGGGACCCCTCCCTTCCCTTTGGCAGCTGCTGGCTCCCTCTCAGTGTGAAAGGGAAACTTAGGGGGGCCCTTGGAATGCACCCGTCCCTTGGGCTCGGCGCTGTTCTTTGAGCCTCGGTGCTGTTCTTTGGAGAGCGAGGATGACCAAGTTGAACTTAAACAATCGTGAAAAAGGGCCAGTCTAGCCTGCCTGGGAATATTTCATTAGCAACTGATGGGGCAACAGGAGATGCCAAAATTAGGCATGAAAGGCTGACATTGCAAAATAAAAAGTGGGAGGCTCAGGACTTAAAATGCTCAGTCTGGAGGAAGCAATACTATTCCCCCCCCCCCAATTCATTTGGGAGTAAGCCCTAGTAGATTTGCTAGTTCCAGTTTAGGAAATTCCTGGAGACTGGGGGCTGTGCCTCAGGCAGGGGGGAGCTGGATGGATCCCTAGATCCACCCTTGAAAGTGGCCATTTACTCTGGGTAAATTCTGGAGATCAGCTGTCTTTTCCCAGAGAACTCCAGCTCCCTGACAGCAGCCCTAATTCAGCACTGTGACTTCCCCCCCAATCATTACTTATTGAATCCCCAGTGGGGATTCAAACTGGCTCACAACATTGTTCTCCCTCCTTCATTTTTATATTCACAACTTGTGGAGGTAGGTTAAGCTGACAGTGACTCTGGGTCTTAAGCAGGTCTACTTAGAAATCCTACTCTGGTCTATTCAATGGGATTTACTCCCAGGAAGTCTGGAACCATCAATGCACATATTCTTCATGGGAGCTGAAAGCACTGCCTCCCTTTGTGGATTCTTGCCTCCTTTATTTATTTTTATTTACTGCAAGTGTGAAGTGGTGGTTAAGAGTGTCAGGCTAAGCACCCTATAGCAAAAACTTGGTTTTGAACCAGAGATCCTCATGGATCCTCATGATTTTTGCTTTGGATCCCCCCAAGCTCACCATCCAGTCACATATGTCCATGGGCAGAGTTTGCACCACACAAATTGTGTGCCCACGATTGCACTTAAATCTATGGTGGCAGCACCATGGACCACCATAGACCATGGTTTTGAACCATGGATCCTCATGATTTTTCCTTTAGGCCACCCCAAGCTCATCATCATTTCTTATATCGTGCCCATGGGCAGAGTTTGCACCGCAGAAATCATGGGTCCACGGCTTCTTGGCAGCACCCTAGAGCAAAAAGTTGGGGGTTTTGGACCACGGATCCTCATAGATCTTCATTATTTTTGCTTAGGATCCCCCCATGATTTCTGTGGTGCAAACTCTGCCCATGGACATGATATGCGATTGGATGGTGAGCTTGGGGGGATCCAAAGCAAAAATCATGAGGATCCTTGAGGATCCGTGGTCCAAAACCAAGTTTTTGCTCTAAGGTGCTGCCACGAAGCTGTGGACCCATGCTTTCTGTGGTGCAAACTCTGCCCATAGACATGATATGTGATTAGATGGTGAGCTTGGGGTGGCCCAAAGCAACCATCATGAGGATCCATGAGGATCCGTGGTTCAAAACCAAGTTTTTGGTCCATGGTGCTGCCATGTATCCACAATTTCTGTGGTGCAAACTCTGCCCATGGGCATGATGTAAGAATTGATGGTGAGCTTGAGGGGATCCAAAGCAAAAATCATGAAGATCCATGAGGATCCGTGGTTTGGAAACATGTTTTTCCACTGTTGTTGCGCCACAGATTCGTGGAGGCATGATTTTTCTGTTGCTGCCTATGGTGTATATCCTTCTTAAAATGTAGTGCCCAAAACTGAACACAATATTCTAGGTGAGGTCTTACCAGAGCGGAGTAAAGCGATATCATCACTTCACATGATCTGGACACTATACTCCTGTTAATACAGCCCAATATTGCATTTGCCTTTTTAGCCACCGGTGCCTGCAGGCTGCAGCAGGGTGGGTACTCCAACTCTTGAAATAATTTGTGTGGGGGCCCCCAAGATTTCAACTGCTTAGGGACTTCCGCAGGGTTTAATCCGGCACTGTTTATGTGATCAAGGCCAGCAATGGGGAAGAAGGAACAGTCTCTGAAAGCTCTGCCTAACTATTCAAAATGCTTTGGGGAAAATCCATTCCCTACTGGTCAGTAAGTCAGTCTTAGGCTGTGATCAACACACACTAAAAAATGCACTTTCCAATTGGATTTTGCCAGTTCACACAGTAAAATCCAGGAAAATGGAACTTGTAGTGCTTATGAAGTGAGGTTTGCCTGCTGCATTGGCATGTGGGATTTATATTGATTAACGCCAGTTTTAGAGCATCACAACAATGACTGTAGCAATAAAACTACAAAATTCCCAAAGATGGATTTTATGAAAATATTGACCAGGCCACCAGAAATTGTGAGTGAAAGAGAGAGGGGTGGGGGTGGGGTATAATATCAAGCCTCAACTGAACTGTGGTATTCATTTTGAACTCTGCTATTGCTGGAGCTTGACAGCAGCAATATTGTTGACATTTTAGCCATGAGGATGAGTGGGCAGTTCTAAAACAGCTCAGCAGAAGAGTACACCAAATCCAGCTTGTGTATTGCAGGAAGGGCCATCTGCGCCTTCTTTCCAATGCTTTAAAACAAACAAGGACTTTATGTGGAAGTAGGACAGGCATAATGTCGTGAAGGACAGAAATAACAACTCCTCTTCCTTTGCAGCTCCCAGCTGCTGCACCTTAAAACCCTTCCATGCCATGACCCCATTCCATGCTACATAGCAGAGTTGCTCGAGAAGTAATCGGCCAGGTGAGACCCCACCTGACAGCCAGGCATTGAGGCTCATCGGATCCTTAGCGAATCCCCTCTCCCCATAACTACAGAGGCAGCAAGGCCTTTGTGAGCCACCATACTGTGCTTGATTAGGTGAGTCACAAGTTGGAGCGGCTTGGCATTGGCAGGCAATAAGGGATGGACAGGGTATTCGCTGGAGCATAATTTTATCCAAGCTGCCTGTGATCACTCCATGGAGGTTCTGTGTTCAATGGCAGTGTATCTCTGAATACCAGTTGTTGCACAACGATACAGGAGGGGTGTTGCCTTCACATTCTTGCTTATGGTATTCCCAGAGGCAGGTCTCATTTTGGGCAGGAGCTCACAGGAGCGGAGCTCTGGGACCTCTAAATTTTATTGTGCTCTTTTTTTCTTACCCATTCCCCCTCCAAAAAAATACTTGCTTCTGGCCTCCATTGTTCAACCCCCTTGTGAGAATTATGCTGAATAAGATGCAGCACAGAGTGGTAAGCTGCAGTACTGCAGTCCAAGCTCTGCTCACGACACAAGCTCACAAATTCAATCCCAGCAGAAGCTGGATTCAGGTAGCCGGCTCAAGGTTGACTCAGCCTTCCGTCCTTCTGAGGTCGGTAAAATGAGTACTCAGCTTGCTGGGGGGAAAGTGTAGATGACTGGGGGGGGGGGGGGCAATGGCAAACCACCCTGTAAAAAGTTTGCTGTGAAAATGCCATTATGCGACGTCACCCCGGAGTTGGAAATGACTGGTGCTTGCACAGGGGTCTACCTTTCTTAAGATTTGACAAACTTTCTAATATTTTTCCCCACAAAAAAAATGGGAAAATAACCAAAGCATATAAAGCAGACAGATGGAAATCTTCATCATGCCATTGTGGCCACATAGGAGAAAGTAATTTTAAAAGTAAGATTTTATTATGACAAGTATAATTCTGGAAGCATTTTAAGGTAGATGCTGAGCTGATATAATTTAGTACACCTTCTGGTGATGTCAGGAGTGTGTGGCATATGTAAATGAGTTATGCAAATGAATTGTGCTAATAAACTCTGGTACCTCTTTTTCTACGAAATGACCCCTGCCCAGAGGCATTGTTGGAAACAGGAATGAACAAGTTCGTGGAGCATAATTCTATGAAACTCTCTTCATTTGAGATCCCACTCCTATAATTTTGAAGTCCTGAATAACCTGGTCTTGTCTCCTAAGCAGAATTAATGCATTAGCAAATGACCTTTTTTCAATTTTTTTTTTTTTTTAAATCCATTTTCTGTTTTTACAAGGGACAGACAGCTTGCTTCTGTTCTTTGTTCTTGCCTAACTTCCTTCCCCCACCCCATTGCTATTGCATACATGCACACTGATAAAACCCTGCCCCCCCCAAGAGTTCATTTGGGGCTTTTAGCTAGTACAAGAGCCAGTGCAGCACAGTAGCTAAGAGCAACAGCCCCTAATCTGGAGCCCCAGGTTTGATTCCCCACTCTACAGGAAGTCTGCTGTGTGGCCCTGGACCAGTCACAGTTCTCTCAGAACTCTCTCAACCCTACCTACCTCACAATTTTCCCTCTAATTCCCCCCCCCCCTAGTGAGTAGAGCTGATCACACCCTTAGCAGATCACACCTGGTATAATCCTAAATTGGACAAGGGGCAATGCAAGCCCAGAACTGCTTACTCCAGGTGTCTACAGAGAACTTGCAAATTAGTTAGAGAAATTACTCATCTGGGCGTAGGTAAGAGCTGAAGAGTAGAAGCAAAACACATAAAAGGCACTCCAAGTGCAGGATTCTGCTTCCTGTATCATATCTGGAGAGGTCTTTCATAGCTCCTGGAGATCGTTTTCACCTTAGATGTCAGTGACTGAAACTTCTGCCTGCAAAAGTAGGCTCTCTCCTCCCACCCCACCTCCAGAGTACTTTTGGGGAACCTCATTAACCAAATCTTGACTGGCAGTTGCAGCATGAAGCCTTGGGACATCCCAGGATGTGTGTCGTTCAAGGCCCCAGAGCAGCCATGTCAGGCAGCAAGAGCCAGGAGCTTCCTAAGGGCCAGATGGATTTGGTAGCACAAGCCAAGAGCTGCCTCCGTCTGCAGCTGTCAGATGGGGAAGCTAGCAGGGTATTTGCTGGAGGTCTCTTGGCCTTTACTGATGTCACTTCTCAAACCCTGTTGGAGGACCTTTAGGAGAGAAAAGGATAACAGTGTCTGTATGGTGCGTGCAGCAAAGTTTAAGAATTCTTTCACTTGGAATACACCATGTAGTATTTGTAGATATTACAGTCAATTGTTGTTTCCATGCCATATTTGGCATGGCTTTTGTCTTAGCTCAAGAAGGATGATCCCAGAGCACACTAATTTATGCAGTAGCTCACAACTTTAATGCCAGTAGCTCACAAAGTAGAATTTTTGCTCACAAGACTCTGCAGCTTAGAGGGAACATTGATTGCCACTTTAAAAGTATTTTAAATAAACATAAATATTGCATTTGAATCATTCAAATACATTAACTGGAACTATAGTCCAGGGTAGCCCAATCTCAACTTTGCAACTTTGTGTTTCTGAATGGGTGTGTGCCTTTAAATTTGGCAAAAGGAATGCAGGAGGTGGGGCAAGCAGACAGAGCCCTTGGCTCTCAGTTTGTCTGTTTGTTTGGAGGAAAACTCCAACCCCTAGGCTGTTCTTTCATTTTCCTATTAATCTGAAGAGGCTGATTGAAATACAGCAGATGGTTATATTTAGCAACATGAGTAAATTGCTCCACTGGGATCACAGAAGCCTGTGCTTGCTAACTGTGTTTATTTTGGCTGCTTTGTGAGAGTGTGTGTTCACTTTCATTTAGTGGAAGTGTAGCTGCTGGGGAAAACTGCACTGCTGTGTTTTTATTTATTTTAGGGAATGGGAGTCTCCTGGCTTTATCCCAAAAATCTCCTAGCTCCACTCCCAAAGTGCCCAGATATTTTCTGAGTTGGACCTGGCAACTCTATAGTTCTCCTGGAGCTAATGGCTGCTTTTGAGAGTGGACTCTGTGGCATTATAGCCTACTGAAGACCCTCCCCTCCCTAAACCCCACCCTCCCCAGGCTCCACCCCCCAAATCTTCAGGTTTTTCCCAACCCATGTGTGGCAGCTCTAGCTCCCCATGGTCTTATTGCTGCTTAACTCAGTAATTATTGGTGGTTAAGGAAAACAAACTGTCCAGATCTCAATCAATTCACACCTGCACATCCATCCAACTGCCATCCAGCAGGCTGTTGTTATTGGGGGTTTTTGGGGGGGGGTGCTATTATACCTTGGTTACCAAGCTCCCGGGGTCATTACATTGCTGCTCTTATTGACTGCTTTCACATACTCATAACCTTGTTGAAATGTGCTGGGAACAGGGTTCCTAAATCTGGCCTAGCAAATTTCACGAGATTAGAAAGCAGAGGAATTTGGAGAGGGAAGGGAGTTCAGAAAAGAATGTGATGTCACTCTAGGATTTCTCTTTCTCCTAAAATCAATGGTCTACCGTTAAGGCTGTCCCCTGAAGCTGCCACTTCCTCCATGGGAACTGAGCTCTGGAGGGCAGTTGTAGTTCTGGGAACTGCAGACCCAACTTGGTCTATAGAAATGACTAGTGTACATGTGGAAAGCAACTCATGTTTGAGTCCAAACAGAAGTACCAAGGTGATCTGGGGGAGATACTCAAGTCCTATGTAAAGCTCTGTGATTGGCAACAATTACATTTCAAAGTTGGATGCAAGCACTGGTTAGACAGGCTAACTTAACTCAAGGTAGTTCACACATGTGTATTGAGACTATAGCCTGAATCCGAGAGACTTGTAGGAGTCTCTTGTTAGAAATGGCTCCTTGTTGCCCAAGTTCAGCATACACGATGTTCTGAAAACCACCTTTTATTTTTCAATTGTCATGTAGTATTTGTAGATTTTACAGTCAATTGTTTCCATGCCATATTTATCCCTAATTTCACTGAAGACGAGTTGCCATAAATTTTCTAATTGGGTTTCATTGTCATGGGAAGTATCTTTGCATGTAATTTTAAACTGTACAGTGTACACCTATTTCACATGATCCTTGCATGAAACTATGATGTTTATAGTGCAGTTACTCCAGTCAAAACCTATTGATTTCAGTGGAGTTACTTCACATAGGAATGTGCAGTGTCTTGGGATTTTTGCAAGCTGCTGCACACATGACTTTTAAAGCCTTCTTCAAGTAATAAAAATGAGAAGCAGTAGAGGGAAGGTTGAACAGCAGCTTTGTTAGACGACAGGTAGAAAGGGCATCTGTGGAAATCTCATGAAGACCTTAATTTGCTTGTTGCAGTCTGTTGCTCCATCTAGTGTTGACTTCCTGCATGTGCCCCAAAATATCTAAATTTCAATTGGCTCTTCCCAGGGCTTTTTCTTTTTTTAAGCAGCCTATTGGTTCTCCATTGAGCAGTCTTCTGTGATATCAGAGAACTATGAAATATTGTTTGTGCAATGGGAAGATCTGAATTTAAAGCTCTCTTCTCCTATTACAGTGAACTTATTTACATCTTGCAAGAACCTGCACATGCATGTTCATAAAAAAAGACCCAGCATGTTGTGTTCACTGTACAAATGAAATTGCAGATCTGTACTTGGAAAAATACACTGTAGGCAGATTGTATGGGTGTTCACTGTAACTTGTGAACAGGGCTTAAAAGACTGTTGAATAAGGGGCAAGTTAGATTATTCTGCTGATAGTTGGGTCGGAAATAATATTGCCACCAGTGTTCCCTTTAAGCTGAGTTAGCATGAGCTAACTCACAGATCTTTGGCCTCCAACTCACACATTTTTGTCTTAGCTCAGGAAGGATGACCCCAGAGCACACTAATTTATGCAGCAGCTCACAACTTTAATACCAGTAGTTCACAAAGTAGAATTTTTGCTCACAAGACTCTGCAGCTTAGAGGGAACATTGATTGCCACCTTAAAAGTAATTTAAATAAACATAAATATTGCATTTGAATCATTCAAATATATTAACTGGAATTATAGCCCAGGGTAGCCCAATCTCATCAGGTCTCAGAAGCTAAGCAGTGTCAGCCTTGGTCAATATTTGGGAGACCACCAAAGAAGACCAGAGTTTGTGATGTGGAGGCAAGCAACAACAAACTGCCTCTGAATGTCTTTTGCCTTGAAAATCCCACATGGTTTTCATATAAATCAGCTGTGACTTGCAGCAAAATAAAAAAATTAAAATGGAAAAATTCAATAATCTGTTTAATGAGGTAAGGCATATCTTTGATTTAGATACAGAGATTAATTTGCACCACATCAGTGCACTCTAAGAACTGAGGTTTTTAAATTATGTATCTTTCATAACAGATAGATTTCCCTGATGCTCCTGATGATCCCAAATGGCCTAAAATCCCAAGGCAGGGTGGCACAACAAGGCACCTCCTTGAGTACTTATTTTTCTTCAAGTCTGCCAAAGTATATCAATAAATTCCCTATGCCTGTTATGAAATTAATTTTGCCTCATAGCCATCCTTCGAAGTAAGATGGAAACCGGAATGCAAGCAGCTTGACTTTTCAGGCAGGCATACGGCTTGTTCTGGAACAGCAGGAATCTTTGCCAGTTTTTCCTCTACCTCCAACACCTCCCCAGCAATGCCTTTCCCAACAGAAGTCCCTCCCTAACAAAGAGATGAGGAAGGGCTTCTTGTTCACTAAGAAATTCTGTGCTTGCAGAAGAAGAAGAGAAGAGATCGAACATATACCCCGCCCTTCACTACCCGAAGGAGTCTCAGAGCAGTTTACAATCTCCTTTCCCTTCCCCTCCCCACAACAAACACCCTGTGAGGTAGGTGGAGCTGAGAGACCTCTAACAGGAACAGCTCTGTGAGAACTTGTGACAGACTCAAGATCACATCAGCAGGTGCATGTGGGGGAGTGGGAAATCAAACCCGGTTCTCCCAGATTAGAGTCTGCACACTTAACCATTACACCAAACTGACTCAGAAGGCCAAGGCTAGTTTGATCCCATCAGATATTGGAAGCTAAGCAGAATTGGTCCTGGTTAATACTTAGGAGCAGACAATAACAAACCATCTTTGCTTGTCTTTTGCCTTGAAAGCCCATGGCATGGGCTCTTATGAATTGGCTGCAATTTGACAGCACTTTCCATCATGAAATTCCAAATGGAGCACAATCAAAGCAGTTAGATCAGATTTTGCATTATCCTTATGTGGGAAATTACCCCAGTCTCCTATAATCAATTGACCCATACCATATAAATCTGAGAAGCAGGCCTCAGATTCAGGGGATGCTCACAGGAGCACAGCTCCTGAACCTTTCTGAGAGTTCCACCTCCTTGTCCATTGAATAGTAAGTGCCGCTGCATAACAATCCCTGGATGAGATCCACCACCTATTTTTCTACAAAATGACCGCTGCTGAGAAGTAAGTAGACTTTAAGCTCCTAGGGGAAAACAGAACTTTGCAGAGTAGTTATATCCTAGAACAGAATACAGTTGAATCCAATGGCATACTTTTTCTGAAATAATCTTCCACAGGGAGATTCTTCCCTTATGGAAGGGAACCCCTTGAGTTCAATCCACAACTTGGAAAGGAGACCTTGCTGCTGAAGGCTGAAACTGTATATCAGGGGTGGCCAAACTGTGGCTTGGGAGCCACATGTGGCTCTTTTACACATATTGTGTGGCTCCCAAAGCTGGCTTGGAGAAGGCATTTCTCTCTTTAAATCACTTCTCCAAGCCAAGCCAGCCAGCAGCTTGAAGAATACATTAAAAGTTGAAGTTGCTTTCTTTCAACCTCTCCCTCCCCCATCTATTTGCCTTCCTTCCTTCCACTCTTGAACATATCCATGTCTTGTCGCTCTTGAACATCTGACATTTATTCTATGTGGCTCTTATGTTAAGCAAGTTTGGCCACCCCTGCTATATATGCACCATTCTCAACCAGAGTTCAGTCAGCCCAATCCAGATCATTAGCAGTGAGGAGGTGTTCTTCAGAACGTTTCACCAGCCAAGCGACTCAAGGCAGCCGAGCGAAGTCAACCACACACTGTGGTGAAATCAAATGCCTCTTTCTTGCACACTTTGACTGTGTTAATTGTCAGTTGGCTCACAAGGGCACCAGCAAATGATAAAAAATGAAACAACCACATTTCTAGGAATTATCATGCGTTCACATGCTTTCCTGATCAGCTACAGCATCAACCAATGGCACCTCTTCTCTGGAGTGAGTTTCAGTTTGCTGGCCCTCCTCTACCTCATTACTGCTTCCAAGCACTTGCTCAGGCCACCCACTGACCTACCTGATTCTGTTGACCAGGAAAAGCAGAAGTTGGCATCATTAGTGTACTGATGTCATCTCACTCCAAATCTCTGGGTGACTTCAACCAGCAATTTCAGGTAGATGTTAGACAATGTGGGACCCTAAACACAGCCCTCTGGGACTCTCTAGTAAAGGCACGGTTGTTTTGGGCAGTTCTCCCCGTGGCGCAGAGTGGTAAAGCAGCAGTACTGCAGTACTGTGGTCTGAAGTCTCTGCTCATGACCTGAGTTCGATTCCGGCAGAAGCTGGATTCAGGTAGCCGGCCCAAGGTTGACTCAGCCTTCCATCCTTCTGAGGTCGGTAAAATGAGCTTGCTGGGGGGAAAGTGTAAAAGACTGGGGAAGGCAATGGCAAGCCACCCCATAAAAAGTCTGCCGTGAAAACATTGTGAAAGCAACGTCACCCCAGAGTTGGAAACAACTGGTGCTTGCACAGGGGACCTTTCCTTTCCTTCCCCCCTCCCCCCAGTATAATGATGACACATGCACGTTGCACTCAGTCTCTGCGAGAAGAGCACACAAAACAACTCACACTAAATATTTGAATTGGGTGTATCACAACCAATTTTTTTAAAAATGACACTGAACATCTGGTACTAGCAATACAGTGTGCAGAAGTGGGTGGAGGGGAGGAAGAAAACTTCACAAACAGCCTAATCCGAACTCCCTCCAAGCCACAGCCCCACCTCAACTAGAGCCAATCCTGATTCTTTGATAAGAAATTTTGCACAACACATGTGCTTTCAAATACCTCGATGCATTTGTATTTTATGCATCCATGCAGAGTTTTTTTTTTGAGCAGGAATGCACAGGAACGCAGTTCCATGTATGCTTAAAAACAAAACTAGTACATACACAGAAATCCATAATGGCAAAAATGAATGCATAAAAGATCCCAAGGATAATACACTGAAAGGCCAAGATTCTCCAATGTGGTATAGTAGCAGAATACCAGGATATTCAAAAGTGTAGAGGAGGGTTAGGTCCCAGGGGTAGCATTTTCCTTCGTATGCCGAAGCCAGTGAGTTGGATTCTGTTGTATTCTCATTTTTTAAATGCCAGCGTCATTATTCAGGGTTTTTTTCCTTCTTAGTCAAATACTTTCAATCAGAAAGAGAAGACTTGTAGTCACAGCGACAACACTTTCTGTACAAGGGATTCTTCTGGTTGGGCTGTTTAAGAAGCAGAACGAAGCGGGTGGAAGGGGGGGGGGATTGGCTCTTGATAAAAATAATTGCCTTGCCAGCCACTAGTGCTAATGTCGTCTGTTTTGCTCAGCGAAGCATGACTCACGATTTCTTCACATACCAAGCAACAGGAGGGTGGGGAGCACAGTACACCCTCTCTCCCCAACTGCACTTTTTAATTAACTTAAATCTTCCTCCGGGTTTGCCTGACAGAATTGCTTGGGGGAGCAATTCAGGACAAGTGAATATTTATGCCTCATTTGAGCTCTCTTAGGATAGAAATCCAAAAAGGAAGCAGGCCCAGAGGTGAAAGGGGCATTTCCTCAAGCAAACACCAGACCAGCGCTATTGGGCTTGTGGACATCACGGCATCTGCTGATGGGTTTCATGGTGCCAACTTGCTTCTTCCTCAAGGCATATCTTCCCAAAATAAAGAACCAGTTTATGTCTTCCTCCACCTCACAGAAGCAGAAACTTATTCGGAAGAATCTAGGTCCCATCACCTTTGTATCAACAGGGAACACCTGTTTGGATGACTCTGTCATAGAAAGATGGGTTGACTTGGTTCTCCCTATACTTTGTGACTGTTCCTAGTATCCCATGGCAGCCATTTTGTGGTTGGCTGAACCTCCCCATGACAGCCATTTTGTGTTGGTGTCCACTCTTAGTTTAACACCAAACACCAAAAATGCCCAAAAGGCTGAAAAAGTTTGGAGTTCCCTAGAAAGGAATCCTCCCATCCCTAATCAGGACAGCAATGGAAAAGAATTGGCTTGCAAAGTTTAAATGATGAATCAAAACATTTCCATAATTAGAGCCCATCTAAAGGGTTTTTAAAGTGCCCCCATTATCCCTCTTGCACCTCTGCCACTCTCAGACAGGACAAGAGAAGAATGAGCACACAGTCCTGAAGTTCTGTGATTGATTTCTCAGCATTTCACCTCAAGAGTCAACAAGGTGAGGTAACATATGAACATATGAAGCTGCCTTATACTGAATCAGACCCTTGGTCCATCAAAGTCAGTATTGTCTTCTCAGACTGGCAGCGGCTCTCCAGGGTCTCAAGCTGAGGTTTTTCACACCTATTTGCCTGGACCCTTTTTGGGAGATGCCAGGGATTGAACCTGGGACCATCTGCTTACCAAGCAGATGCTCTACCACTGAGCCACGGTCCCTCCCTAACATTAACTCTTCCTTCTACAGTCATTCCATAATTAGCAATGGCCTCCCCATGGTTGATTTAAATCTTAGTAGGGACAAAATATGTACACAACCATGGTCATTCTAAAGCTACCTTATGGTTAAAGCAGCTGGGTTGATGGTGTAACTTTGGCTTTCCTTAATGCAGTTTCTTCGAAGTGAAATAGAATATGGCTTGTGATACAAATGTTAAACAAATGTGAGCCTGTTGCTTCTAATTGGTTCTTACACATGACAGCTTTTGTCCTCAATAAATGTGTTAATCTTTAAGGTGCCTTGAAGTTTTGGTTACATCAGCCAGAACATGCATAGGTTCCCTTCTACTTTTGATTCCATCAAATGTTAGCAGGAATGGATAGCGTGACATATCTTAATACAAGCACACACCAAATAGAGGTTAATAGAGCTAGAAAGGGGCAATAGAGCTAGAAAGACAAGAAAGGTCAAGATTGTCTGTATCCTTCCTTTTGTTTACTCTGCTGTTGTCCCTTGGATACCTAGACTGCTATTCACAGGGGTCTTCCTTCTTTCCAGCTGACTCTCCTCTCTCTTCCAGCCTCCCTCTTCTAGCCTCCAAGGGCAAGATGTGCACTCTACCATCTCTACTCTTTCCTATCCAGTGCATTTTCAACAAAGGACTTTCATTTCCTTTCTAAAATTTGGGATGCTAAGGAGTATTGCAATTTATTGGGCAATGCCAGTATGCTAACACTGGAAAGGGCTGAGAGACAAGTGCAGAGGCAGTTTATAAGCCTGGGGTGAACTGGTCTCCTTCCACCTTTTTTACCCCAAGCCGATTGCTCCAGCCAGATCAGTATTGTCTACTCTGGCTGGCAGGAGCTCTCCAAGGTTCCAGAAAAGGAAGGTCCCTCCCACAGCTTGCTAAATGGAAATACTGTGGGTTGAAACTCTTTGCATGCAATACACACTTAAGTTCATTTACACCCCACCTCTCTCCCCACATTAGCTTACGTTATTCTCCTTTCCTCCGCTTTATCCTCACAACAACCTGTGAGGTAGGTCCACTCTATACTATGAACTCAGAATGGGTTGCGGTCATTTTGCACACATACCCTTCACCCCAGATGCTTCTACAAATCCATTTTATTGGAATGGTCAAATCATTTCTCCTTTCACTCAGGAAGCAGCATTTAGGCTCCCAGTCAGTTGATGGCACTCTCCCCCTCCCCTCCGCAGACAACCAGAGCTGGCTCTTTAATGGAGCAAGGGATGATGATGGTCTCTGTGGTGGAATTTGGGAGTGGGATGCCATCTTTGGCCTCCACTGGCATCCCAGTCCATGCTTTGCCCCCTCTCACTTGTCATCTCTTGCTCCTCCTCCACCACCTCTGCTCTTTCCTCCTTGCCCATGTTAGAGTGAATGACTCAACATGCCAGAATGTTTGGAGACGCTACATCACTCTGTGCACAAGAGTTATCTCCTTGAATGACAGGCCTCTCGTTGTCTCAGAGCTTTTTTAGTAGCAGGAACTCCTTTGCATATTAGGCCACACACCCCTGATGTAGCCAATCCTCCAAGAGCTTACAGGGCTTTTAGTACAGGGCCTACTGTAAGATCCAGGAGGATTGGCTACATCAGGGGTGTGTGGCCTAATATGCAAAGGAGATTTACACCCCACCTGCTTTGTCTTAACATTGTCTTAACAATAGGCGCCCTGCTTTGTCTTAACATGGGAGCTGCACTCTGACCCCTCTTTCTCTCTGTGCTCTTTGTCCTCCTCCATTTTATTCTCATGACTTTTTGTGGAGCCACACATCTCTACAGATCTCTCCCATAGAAACAGTGCACTCATACTTTCATATATGTGAAGCTGGACTATCTGGCCACTTGTGATAGGAATAGTATTCTTTAGATTAGGCTTCTTTCTCTATCTCTTTTTGACTGCAACCTGAATGTGAACAGAATCTACTTGAATAAATGTAAGTTTTACATTTGCAATATACTTGGGCGATTTATTTGCTTTAAGCAATATCACACTTCTATGACTGAGCAAACTGCCGTATTAACCATACATCCCATTAGCCCGTCCCAAGCAGGAACAGGGAATGCATCTTCCTTCCTCACTCATGCAGGAGTCTTAAGACCCAGCAACGCAAGCCATGCCTGCCCATTTTGGATTTCCTGAACATTTGCAAGCCAGAGAGTTGACAGTGGCTCAGTGGTAGAGCATCTGCTTGGTAAGCAGAAGGTCCCAGGTTCAATCCCTGGCATCTCCAAAAAGGGTCCAGGCAAGTAGGCGTTAAAATCCTCAGCTTGAGACCCTGGAGAGCTGCTGCCAGTCTGAGAAGACAATACTGACTTTGATGAACCAAGGGTCTGATTCAGTATAAGGCAGCTTCATATGTTTGTCAAGCCAGCACTGTAGATGACTCCATAGCAATCAATGCCTGCTGAGACAGCTTGGAAATGTTGAAAGAAGCACTTCTCTGGGAGCTGAGTCTGAAGGACTACTGAGAGAATTCCGAGCATGTTCAGGTTCCCAAATACTTTGCTGTGGTGCAGCAAAGTAGCCTTGCTGAGGACCAAAAACCAGGCCATTTAGTTAAGATGAAATTTATTCTGGCTTCCTTTTTCCATTTGGGCTGCTGTTAATAAAGCTGAAGATCTGTACAGCAGATGCAAGGTCGGTTAAGGTCAGTTAGATCCAATCAACAGAATCGAGTGCATGGCGTTTCCTGAACTGTACCGCTTCACACTGCTGTTGGGAGGATTTTGTCTTTCAGTGCCTTGCCTCCTTAAGAAAAAGCACCGTGGGCATACAAAATAGCAAGGTTGAAAAGTGTTTTATCACATTTTATTGTGCCTTGTGTCTCAGCAAAATTTGCAGATAAGAAACCAAGTAAGTAAATAAATTGCATTTCAAAGACAAGGCTGCACACACAAGCCTCATTTCCTCATAATGGAACATTAAAACATGTGCGTACACAGACACTGTCCTCTGCAGCCCGCTGGTACAATCCAGGAAAAGTTTTGGCTTTAAAACAATCTTTATTCTGATATATTTTTATCTTACAAATATTGACTCTCAAAGCATATCACAAGTATAATTTTAAAAAAACAAACAAACCTACAAATGAGATTAGCATTTAGTATAAATGTTCTGTGGGGAAGAAATTCTCAGCTGCACTTCACATGAGGAAGGGGTACCCAGTCTGCCTTCTGCCCTTTCTCTGAGGGCTCCACGAATGGCAGGGGGAAGCTGGAGGGAGGGCACCTGTCACCTGTAGAGAAATCCAAGTGAGGGGAGGCAACTAGTGTGTGCTGCCTATACACATATTGCAATTTGACCTCCCATTTCACCGCTTAGAGCAGGCAATTACCAACCCCCAAACCCAGTTTCCTACTTTTAAGGAAACTGAGGAATGGGAGAAAAGAAATGGCCTCCAGATAGGGATGCTCTAGAAACTTCCCTCTAATCTCTATTGTAAAAAGCATAGAGACTAGGGAAGGCAATCCAGTGTATCATCCAGAAGTGACTCTTCCCTAATCTCTGTACTTCCTGGGCGTCGGTCTCAAAATCTCCCAACATTTTCCAAGATTGTATTGGAAAGCCTAATTTGAATTATTCAATTTATAACACTTTTCAGCAAGAATTATGCTACTACCTTGCTAATAGTGTGCCTCGCATCTGTCAGGATAAGGGAGAAGGCAAGTTGCTTTACTGTATTCTGATTGACAGTGAACATCTATTTTCATTGTCCAATGAAGTGTGCTTGCACACAAAAGGTCACACCTTGAATAAAACTTTGTTGGTCTTAAAGGTCCACTGGACTCTAACTTTGCTCTGTTTTCACAACATTATCTGCTTTTGTTGCAGTCTTCAAAGGGCCTAACCATATAATGATGTTTCCCCCTGGTTTGTCCCCTGGTCAGGTTGTGAGATAGATACCCATGGGGGGGGGGGGACACTGGTTTAATAGGGCAAATGGCAGATCCTGGGGCCATTTCAGGTCAGGGAAATAGTGCAATAGTAAGGTCTTCGTCCCTTCTATCTATGCATCATAGTCCCAATCCAAACAGATTGCACACACCTAGGAAGTGCAGAACTTCACAACATGTCTGTTGACTCAGCATCCCCAGGGAGAACATAATGTGCAGTTCAGCCCTGATATAGACCAGACCCGACAGGAGCAATTCACCTGCCTTCAACCCTTTTAGGCACCATTCATTTTAACTGTTTTCATCTGCACCTGTAAAAACACTCCTGAGATTTCTAGCTAATTACTTGACATGCATAAACCCAGGCTATTTTGAAGCATTCTTGAGCCAAGCATGTTTTAAGTCCTCAAAATAACTGTTACTCCCTGGAGTGAGAAGCAACCTGAACTGTTTCGGTTCAGCTGCTTATATTGTTTAAGTGTGGTGATTAGCATACAAGGAGCCTGGAAATTGTAGCCCTGTGGGAGGGCTGGGGTCTCAGGCAAAGAACTTGCAGAGTTGGTATTGAAAATTAGCATTCCTGTGAGTCTTCAAAGGAAACCACTTGTAAAGGTCACAAGGGGCCTCAAGTTCCCAATCCAGGCCAGCAAAACAAAGTTCAGTAGTTTTAACTGTCCAGGATTCGTAACTGTAAAAAGTCAGCAAAAGTGTATGGCTGATACCTGTCAGATTTATCAGGGAGCTTCTATATATCCATATATGCAGGATCTGCAGAAAATATGTAGGGTGGGGTGGGGTGAGAGAGTGTAGAAAACAGCATCAGGGACAATGAAATGTCATTTCCGTTTGCATACCTGCAAGCGACATCACAGTGTCACTTGTGTCATGAGTCAGTCAGGGCTCAGCGACTGTGAGGACTCCTCAGGAGAACAGAAGTTCCATGTAGCCAACCTTGAGTCAATAGAAACTGACCAGCGGGGAAAAACAAGCTACAGGCTTGTCAGGATTCACAGCCAACAGCTGGTGCAGAGCCACCAACACCCTCCAGCCCTGGTTTAGCAGGTGAACCTCAGTTGGCTGTTCCCAGCCTACCAATATCCCCCTACACTTTAGAGTGCTGCAGACAAAGGCTAAGAGCAGAACTTCATACAAGTTGGCAAAGTTCATGTCTCCTGGACTGACACCAGCTGCTTGCTGATAATGAAGATGAGTAGTTGCAGGATTGCTTAGAATCATAGAGTTGGAAGGGACCTCCAGGGTCATCTAATCCAACCCCCTGCACAATGCAGGAAACTCACAAATACTGCCCCCCCCCTAAATTCACAGGATCCACATTGCTGTCAGATGACCATCCAGCCTCTGTTTAAAAACCTCCAAAGCAGGAGAGCCCACCACTTCCCGAGGAAGCCTGTTCCACTGAGGAATCACTCTAACTATCAGGAAGTTATTCCTAATGTTGAGCCAGAAACTCTTTTGATTTAATTTCAACCCATTTGTTCTGGTCCTACCTTCTGGGTCCACAGAAAACAATTCCACACAATCCTCTATATGACAGCCCTTCAAGTACTTGAAAATGGTGATCATATCACCTCTCTGTCACCTCCTCTCCAGATTAAACATTCCCAACTCTTTCAACCTTTCCTCATAGGACTTGGTCTCCAGACTTCTCACCATCTTTGTTGCCCTCCTCTGGACCTGTTCCAACTTGTTTATATCCTTCTTAAAATGTGGTGCCCAAAACTGAACACGGCTCCAGGTAAGGTCTTACTAGAGCAGAGTAAAATGATACCATCACTCCACGTGATCTGGACACTATACTTCTGTTAATACAGCGCAATATTGCTTTTACCTTTTTAGCCACCACATCACACTGTTGACTCATGTTCTACATATGGTCCACTAAGACCCCTAGATCCTTTTCACACATACTACTGCCCAGACAAGTCTGTAAAACCTGTAAAAATACTCATGAGATGTCCTGACCATACTGCAACACTAGGAATGCCTCAAATCTCTGTGGTAAAGACCATAGAGATTTGGAGCATTCCTAGAGTGTTGCAGTGCTGCCATGATGTCATTTCTGGGTTATCATAGGAAGTAATGTTACAACACACATGATACTGCCTCCCCTCCCATTCCCCCCTAGCTGCTCAGGGGAAACCAGTGAGAGGACTGCAACGGAAGCAGGAGAGTGGCCTCTGAAGCTGGATAAATGGCAACCCTTATGGGGGTTACACTAATCATAAAATGACTACTATGAAGGATGGGACAAAATGGTTGCCAAGGCATATGGGACCAACCACAGTATATTAGAAGCTTTTATGAAATGATAAGATATTCCAAGTCAAGCATCCTCCAATGACACAGATGGCTATTTCTGAGTGGGAGTTTTCTGCAGACACAAAGGTGATTGGCAGCAGAAAATACATTAGTAGAAAACATGGCACCCTCCTTGGGCACCATGTTGGGGATCACTTAACTACAAGGTGACTCCCATTACTCACTGACACATTTAATTGCTAGCGACTGGAGAGGGAGAACTGAACGACAACATTAAGATCTCCATGAAATGATTAAACAGGGGCAGAGCACAGGAGCTACAGAATAGCTGTTAAAAAGGGAACAGTTGGAGTGTTGGTGTTGGCATGACTAGAAATGGGGACATTCCCTATGTTAGCATGGCCCCCGCAGCTAACAGCTATTCCTTTCCAAAGGAAGCACATGGTGTTTTAAGAACTGCCCAGAAACATTCATGCCTTTATACATTCTGACCAGATATGAATTCCACTGAGCAGCCATTGCAAAGGTCACATTGGGAAATGTAGTGTATGCAGACATCAGTTTCCTCAAAGAGCGGTTCTGAGAATCCCATTGACTTGTGGAAACTTGGATTAAAGGGTGAGCAGATCTGTTTCCACAAGGGCAACGGGCTGCATCTGATCTACTCTGACAAACAGGTGTTGCCATGGTAATGAAAGACTATGGAAGGCTCCTCAACAAGGTTGGCCAGCATCTGTTAGAAGCTTCAAAGCATGCGTTTGCATTTTATGTGGCGGTGGCAGCCACTGCTGAAAAGCTAAAGCCAGGCAGGGTTTCTGTATGAAGGGCTGGGAAAAAGCCCCATTACCATTGGGTGTTTTAAAGTTCTAACTTGAAAGAATAGAAGCAGGTAGAGACTTAGCAATGAACAGTTTCCTGGAAGCCTGACTGACTACATCAGAGTAGGCCGGCTTCAGAGGGCCCAGCTAATGTTCAGTTTCATTAACCTTTCTCGTAGCTCTTGACCAATTTTAAATTGAAAGGGTTCATTTTTCATTATTCGGATTCAAGGAATTCTGCACTTCCTCCTATCTTCCCACCCAATCTATTTTGCAAGAGAACAATCTGCATTTTAATAAGGAAGGAGCTGTGTCTATTTAGAGACTTCTGAGCCAAGCTGAGGCAGGCATTCTTTAACATTGAAGTTAAATCTGCCACCAGAATATCAAACCAGTAGACATCAGATTGATATTTAAAATTCAAAAATTCTGGTGAATATTCCAAAACCTACTATTTGATAGATCTGCTTATGCCTGGAAGGAGAAGTCTCATATATCCTTATCATAGCAGCAGTCTGGTTATACTTCAATGTTTTCTCCTCTCACACAATGTTTTCTCCTCTCACATTCATTATATATATTTTTAAAGTATTTTAAACTAATTTGAAATGCTCATGGAAGAAACTATCTGCTTATACAGTTTCTTAACTACCAAACCATACAGCGCAACTGCTAACAAATAGTCTTATTTGTATGTATAATGTTTACTTAGAACAATCATCGTAGCAGTAAGATTAGCTGGCCTAAGTTACATAAAATGCATCCTAACACTTCAGAGAGCACCATATTTACTGCCATTAGAGTTTCCAGTAACAATTCAAGGCAATGGTTCTTAATCTTTAAAGGCCTCAGTGGTGTGGAACCAGTGGGGTTGTCAACTGGGAAATTCTGGAGATTTGCGGATGGAGTCTGGGAAAGGGCAGGACTTGTGGAGTGTAGGGATTTCAGAAGGCTATCAAGCCACAGAATCTACCCTCCAAAGCAGCCATTTTCTCCAGGGGAATTAATCCATGTAGTCTGGAGATTCTGGGAACTCTCCACACCCAACCTGGAGGTTGGCAACCTTAGGAACTAGGGTATCCAAAGCACTATCTGCTCCTGTATAAATGTGTCCATTTGTTAAAAACTGTGGTTGATGTCTTGCTCTGTATGCCGCCAAATTCAGATGCAATTCAGTAGGTGGAGAGCAAAGTTTGATGTAGTGGTTAAGTGTGTGGACTCTTATCTGGGAGAACCGGGTTTGATTCCCCACTCCTCCGCTTGCACCTGCTGGAATGGCCTTTGGTTAGCCATAGCTATCACGAAGGTTGTCCTTGAAAGGGCAGCTGCTGTGAGAGCCCTCTCAGCCCCACCCACCTCACAGGGTGTCTGTTGTGGGGGGAGAAGATAAAGGAGATTGTAAGCCGCTATGAGTCTCTGATTCAGAGAGAAGGGCGGGGTATAAATCTGCAATTCTTCTTCTTCTTCTTAAAACAGGACCTTTTCTGTGGTGGGGCTTTGACAACAGCCAACCATCCCCACAGCAATTAATCTAATACCAAGAAACCCCAGTTAAAAATAACTTGGCTCAGACATTACATTCATTGTGTATGCTTCACAATTTTCTTTCCTCATTTTTAAAAAAATCTGCAATTCTTATTGTGTACTGTTGGTTTTGATGTTTTAATTCCACTGTTGGTTTAAATTGTTTTATTGGCAGAGCTTTTTTTTTTAGCAGGAAGGCAGTTCCAGCTGGCTTGGTGTCAGGGGGTGTGGTCTAATATGCAAATGCTGGGCTTTTTAATTCCTGCTGGGCTTTTTCTACAAAAGAAGCCTTGTTTATTGGTATTGTTTCATGTGAAGAGTTCACTGATAGATAGTTAAAATATTATTACTGAATCAGATAATACACACGCACCAACTTCTCAGAGAGAATCTACAGTTCAGGATGCAGGAAGGCTCTTTAGGCTGGAGGAGGAAATGTGGCTGAGAGCAATGATAGAAACAATCCCTGGATGTAGAGTCAGCCAACCCCCACCCCCTTTTTTGTGTGTGTGAAAAAGGCCAGGGTTCCCTTTGACCACCCAAAAGGGCTATGCCAGTATAGTGGTTGGATTACAGTGTCAGACTAGGGTTTGGGAGACCCAGGTTCAAATCCCCACTCTGCCATGAATGCCAGTTGAATAGGTAGTTGGGTAGTTGCCAATTTTGGATTGGGAAATTCCTGGAGATTCAGGGGTGGAGCCTTAGGAGGCAGAGATCTGGGGAGGGGAAGATGCACAGTGGGGTATAATACCGTAGTACTCACCCTCCAAAACTGCCATGTCTTTCAGGGACACTGATAGGCTGGAGAACAGTTATGATCCCGGGTGAACACCATCTGGAGATTGGCAACCCTAGTGGGTTGGACATGCTTAGTGGTGCTCTCTGGAAGCTTGTTATTGCAAGATCTCTGCTGTGCAGAACTGAACACTGCACCTGGATCGTCAGCTGAGAAGGACTATCTTCTCCAAGTCCTCATTCAAGAACAGAGCTACCTGGATAGTTTTCTCCCACCACAGGAGTGGCCAAACTTGCTTAACATAAGAGCCACATAGAATAAACATCAGATGTTTGAGAGCTGCAAGACATGAACATCAGATGTGTGAGAGCTGCAAGATGAAGAAGGAAGGGAAGGGAAGGGAAGGGAAGGGAAGGGAAGGGAAGGAAAGGAAAGGAAAGGAAAGGAAAGGAAAGGAAAGGAAAGGAAAGGAAAGGAAAGGAAAGGAAAGGAAAGGAAAGGAAAGGAAAGGAAAGGAAAGGAAAGGAAAGGAAAGGAAAATAGATGGGGAAGGGGAGAGAGGTGGAAAGACAACAACTTTAAATGCATTCTCAAAGCTGACAGCTGGCTTAGCTTGGAGAAGTGATTTAAAGAGACAAATGCCTTCTCCAAAGCTGCTAACAGGGTGGTGGGGGCTTCAAGAGTCACACAATATGTGTGGAAGAGCCACATGTGGCACCCGAGCCGCAGTTTGACCACCCCGTCCTAACAATTAACACCCACTGAGGAAATGATTTCAGGTTTTAAGGAATGTTTACAGCTGCCTTTCTTGAACAATTTTTTTAAATATGGCAAGTTGTCTTTGAAAGCAGAAAATAGAAGCTATATGATCAAGCCTCTATCCTCGCCCGCGCATGGCCCTATCCCTCCCCAGAGCAGTCGCAAGCTGTGGCTTTTGTGCAACCCTGTAAAAACAAAATTAAAAATGCTTCCATGGAAACTACAGGTTGGTTCTTTTTATGCCAGATATTCTTTTGTGTTAACTTGCAGATGATTTGGCCAATGCAATGAGTTCTATGGTCTACATGGAAATATGCAGACAATAGACTTATTTTGTGTGAGACAATCTCTGGCTGCAAAAAAGAGAGCAACAATCTGATATGTTGATCTCCACCATTGTACCTCCTTTTGAATGGGAAGTTAAAAGCTGCACATCAATTGATTTTTCTTTCCCCTTTTTGAACTGGCACAGCTTGTGAAATAAAAGTACAAGCAAACCAGGTTCACTTTGATAGCAGGGAGGGTAGACAATGTACATCACATTGGACTCTTGCCTAAACACTTACACGGGTGCAAGCAGTGTGTCTGTGCTGTATACAGCGTAGAATCCTTGCTCAAAAAGAATAAAGAAGAACCTTGTATAAATGGCAGAAGAAGGGTTGATTCAAGTCCCTGTTTAGGCCAAAAAGCTTGACCCATCCTTCTTGCTCAACCTACCTCATAGTGGTGTTGTGAGAGGGAAGGGATTATTCCATCTATGGGCATTGCCTTGAGCTCCTCAGTGGAAGGGTGGGATGGTAAAATGGGAGAATTCAGAGCTTTTTTTGCAGAGAAAGCCCAGCAGGAACTCATATCAGAAAAAGCCCTGCAGGAACTCATTTGCATATTAGGCCACACACTCTGCTGCCATGCCAGCTGGAACTGCATTCCTATGCATTCCTGCTCAAAAAAAGCCCTGGGAGAAATGAAAATAAAGACTTTATAGAAAAGTGGGATGCTGTCAGAGTTTGGAAGAAGGGTGACTTTGGAGCAGAGAAACGTTCTCTTGAATAATAAAACATCTTGCAGAAGGGAGAAAAGGCAAGGAGGAAAGAAGGGCAGATAAAGGGCTGTGGCACAGTGGTGGAGCATCTGCTTGGCATGCAGAAAGTCCAAAGTTCAGTCCCTGGCATCTCCATTTCAAATAGGATCAGGCATCAGGTGCTGTGAAAGACTTGGGATGGGCACAAACTTAGAAAAGTAGGTTCGGTTTGGTTCGTGGTTTGTGGTGTGCCCAGTTTGCAAACCACAAACCATCATGAACTTTCAGGGCTAAGCAAACTGATTCAGTTTGTGAGGATTATGATGCAGTAGAATGCACCCCCCCCACACATGCTAGAGACATCAAACTGCAAAGGCAGCAGAAGCCCCACAGAACAAAAGTCCCAGAGAACCTGGGGGGGGGGGACATTTTTGCAAGCCCAGCAGAACCAGTGCCACTGTGGAAGTGGAAACCCAACAGGACTAAGGTCAAACCAGAGAATTTCTGCAATAGAAACTGAAGGGGGGGGCATTTTTGCAAGCCCAGCAGAACCAGTGCCACTGTGGAAATGGAAACTCAACAGGACTAAGGTCAAGCCAGAGAGTCTCTGCAGTAGAAACTGAAAGGGAGGGCCATTTTTGCAAGCCCAACAAAACCAGTGCAATATGCCCAGCAGAACCAGTGCCACTGTGGAAGTGGAAATCCAACAGGACTAAGGTCAAGCCAGAGAGTCTCTGGAATAGAAAGTGAAGGGAGCGGTAGGGAGGGCATTTTTGCAAGCCCAGCAGAATCAGTGCATTGTACAGAGTGCCCAGCAGAACCCAGAGCCATTGTGGCAATGTCCTCTCAACAGAACTTATGTCTAGCACAGAATCACACTCCAAGCAAGGGGGGTTGCAAGCCCAGCAGAACCACTGAAATGCACTACTGCCCAGCAGAACCCAGTGACATTGTGGCAATTTAAATATCTCTAACCAGGAGTCTTGGACTTTTGACCACTATATGTGCTCATGGACTTTTGTATTTGATTTGGGCTGAGATTTTTGATTATTTTGTGCCATTCTTAACTTACTTATATATGTGATACCTCTTGTCTTTGTGTAGAACATTTAATAATTAGTTTGTATAAGATTTTTCACTTTCCATTATATTTATAAATAAGACACATACCTTTTTGACAATTGTTTGTTCTTTATTCTTCACTTCTTGCCTACAAATCACAGCTTATATTTTCTTCTTGCATGATTGTGGCCAGTTCAACAGGACTGAGGTGAAGCACCGAATCATAGTCTAAGAGTGTGGGAAGGGGATTACAAGCCCAGCAGAACCAGTGCTATGTACTAGTGCCTAGCAGAACCCATTGCCACAGTGGCAATGCAAGCAAGAGGACTAATGTCAAATCAGAGAATCCCTGCAATTACAAGGTGCAGAATGTCCCACAGAACTCAATGTCACTGGCATTGCAAGTTGTGAAGAAATGGATTTTTTCCCCCTTTGGAGGTTTGAAAGGAGCAAAACCATTATTAGTTTTTAATTTTTTTTCTCTCTCTCTCTCTGGGCAGAGAACAGGCAGGAAGCAGGGAAATCAGTTCAGTTTTTCCAGACTTACCTCAACCCACTTTCATACAAATGCTGATAGGTCTAGACAATAGGATGGTCTAGTTTCCTCCCCTCTCCAAGCAGAGAACAGAGATTTGGAGATATTAAAGACTAGAAGGACATCAGGAAGAAACTTCTGGAGACTTCAGGAAAAGCTTCTTTGAGCCTGCCTGTCCCAGTCAGTGGGTGGGGATAAAGGCTGATAAAACTCCTGGTAGAGAAGAAGGAAGCTTCTTTTGTGCGGAGTCCATCAGAGCAGACAGAACTCTTAACTGAGGTCTGGAGAAGGAGGCCATTGGCATGTGCTGGCCTACACCTGAGGGCGTGTTCAAGGTAAGTGATAGCCTGTAGAGATTTGCAACTTCCTAAGCTAAGGAGCCTTTCTTCTATTTAACAGATAGGGCATGCATAGAGGGAGGGACAGAAAAATTGTGTTGACAGAAAAATTACCCTTTTCTTTTGAATCCCTTGCTCAGTCTGGTGCTGAGCTAAGAGTATATTTTTCTTTTCAATAAATAATTTATATCTTTTGATTCTGGTAGTGGTTTCTTGTACCACACACAGATCCCCACCATCTTGGAAACACTATTTTAAAAGAAGTGCCAAGAGGAAGGCAGTCAGTTGGCAAGAAGTGTGCAAGGCATTAATCTGGAGCTGGGCAGATGATCAGGTGCTAGGTGACCAGGTGTTGGGCAGCAAGAGACATAGAGGCAAGACCTTAGAACTTGGATGCGAAGTTGGGAGTCCTGAACCTCCAAGCAGTCAAGTCCCACAAAGGTCAGGTGGTGGTGGTGGGTTACCAGACAAAGAGGAAAGCCTCTCTAGGTGTTAGGAAATCCTTGGAGGGCAGGGTGGAACAGGGTCTGCAGGCCAGAGCTGGCCTGTTCTGCCACACAAGCTTCAAAGGACTGCTCTCAAAGTAGAGTCACAACAAACTCAAACAAGGGGAGGGGGGATTTTGAGAGCCAGTTTAGTGTAGTGGTTAAGTGCACAGCCTCTTATCTGGGAGAACAAGGTTTGATTCCCCACTCCTCCACTTGCAGATGCTGGAATGGCCTTGGGTCAACCATAGCTCTGGCAGGAATTGTCCTTGAAAGGGCAGCTGCTGTGAGGTGCTCTCTCAGCCCCACCCACCTCACAGGGTGTCTGTTGTGGGGGGGGAAGGTAAAGGAGATTGTGACTGCTCTGAGACTGAGTATAGGACGGGATATAAATCCAATATCTTCTTCTTCAAACTCTGCAAGGAGAAGGGAACACAGAAAGGCCAGCAAAGGAGGGGGGGGACCTCTTGAAACTGACATGACTAGTTTGAAACTGACCAGAGTGTTTCCAGGGCTGGAGAATTCCCTGCCCTCTCCCTTGCTTTAAGTTTGGTAAACATTTTGATTGAACTGAGACAGTGGCTGATTCTACATTCATGTTTGTGTCTGATTTTCTGAGCACTGAAATCGCCTTCTAGAAATCCAGTGTATATTTTTTCATCTACACTCAAAATTTTGCTCCTGGACTTTCTCCTCTACACTTGCTTGCTTTACTGCGATTCTTGTCATTGATTTATATAAGTTTCTGCAGGATATGCATGCCAAACTTAAAAGCTGCTTGAAACCATGGAGGGGAGAAGGGGGGCAGGTTTAAGAGTTTCTTTGTTCTTTCTTGAGAAACGAGTTTATTGCCCTGTTTCCCAAGAAATATATCATCTTTATGGCCTCAGCACCTTTTGAAGAAGATGAAGATGAAGATATGAAGATATTGGATTTATATCCCGCCCTCCACTCCAAAGAGTCTCAGAGTGGCTCACAATCTCCTTTACCTTCCTCCCCCACAACAGACACCCTGTGAGGTGGGTGGGGCTGGAGAGGGCTCTCACAGCAGCCGCCCTTTCAAGAACAACCTCTGCCAGAGCTATGGTTGACCCAAGGCCATTCCAGCTGGTGCAAGTGGAGGAGTGGGGAATCAAACCCGGTTCTCCCAGATAAGAGTCCACACACTTAACCACTACACCAAACTGGCTCTCTTTTGTCCTGTGGAATGCTCTTGCAATTTCTCTAGCCAGGGTAAGAGTCAAAACAAATGCTTTCTTTTAAAAGAAACTGCTTTGCCTAAGCATTCTATTCTATATTATCTTCTACTTTAGCCATATGCGCTACTACTTATAACAATAGAACAAAGCAGTAGACGAGTGTACCTTTAAGACCAACTAAGTTTTATTTAGTTGGTCTTAAAGGTGCACTTGTCTACTGCTTTGCTCTATTGCTTCAGACCAACACAGCTGCCTACTGGGATCTACTTATAACAATTCTAATGAATTGGAAATTGGCTGTGAGGCTTTTGCGAATTTCTTTGCGGATAAAATCGCATCGCTCCGTTCCGACTTCCCTGCCATATTAGATACAGTTAGTGAACCTGAGGCTCCGTGCCTGCCTTCGGATCGTGTTCTGGACGGCTTCGGCGCGCTCAGCCTGGAAGAAGTTGACAGGATCTTCCTATCTGCACGCCCAACAACTTGTAAGTTGGACCCGTGCCCCTCCTGGCTTATTAAGACCTGCCAGAGGGAGCTAAGATATCCTATACGGGATATCATAAATAGATCCCTATTGGAGGGGCATTTTCCATCAGCGCTTAAAGAGGCGGTGGTCCGTCCCCTCCTGAAAAAAACAACGTTAGATCCGGCCGAATTGGCACACTACCAGCCGGTCTCGAATTTGCCCTTTTTGGGCAAACTTATTGAGAGGGCAGTGGCGTTGCAGCTACAGAGTTTCCTGGAGGATGCTTCTGTCCTCGACCCCTACCAGTCTGGTTTCCGCCCGGGCCACGGGACGGAGATGGTGCTGGTCGCCCTGGTGGATGACCTTCAGCGGCATCTGGATCAAGGCGGCTCGGCGGTGCTGATGCTGTTAGACCTATCGGCAGCGTTCGATACGGTCGACCATCGGCTTCTGGCGCGCCGCCTTGCCGACGCAGGGATTCAGGGGTTGGCCCTGCAATGGCTTTCCTCTTTCCTTGACGGTCGGGGACAAAGGGTGGTGATTGGGGAGGAACTGTCCTGGAGACACACGCTTGATTGCGGAGTGCCTCAAGGGGCGGTACTTTCCCCGATGTTATTTAACATCTATATGCGCCCCCTTGCCCAGATTGCCCGAAGGTATGGGCTAGGGTGTCATCAATATGCTGATGACACCCAGCTCTATCTGCTTATGGACGGCCGGCCCGCCTGCGCCCCAGAAAATCTGGACCGGGCGTTACAGGCAGTGGCTAGGTGGCTTAGGCTGAGCGGGCTGAAGCTGAATCCGGTGAAGACAGAGGTCCTTTGCTTGGGTTGTTGCGGCCCGGGAAGGGAAATCCCCCTGCCAGTTTTTGACGGCGCGCCGTTGATAGCGGCGAGCAGGGTCAAGAGCTTGGGGGTACTATTGTAGCCTTCACTGACGATGGAGGCTCAGATAGCAGCCACTGCCAAGTCCGCATTCTTTCATCTTAGGCGGACGAGGCAATTGGCCCCCTTCCTGGAACGCGACGACCTAGCAACAGTGATTCATGCTACAGTCACCTCGAGGTTGGACTACTGTAATGCCCTCTACATGGGGCTACCCTTGTGCCGGACCCGGAAACTGCAGTTAGTGCAGAACGCCGCTGCCCGGCTGTTATTAGGGCTCCCAAGATGAGAGCACCAACGGTCGGGGCTCCGGGTCATGCACTGGCTGCCAGTAACATTCCGAGTCCAGTACAAGGTGTTGGTCATTACCTTTAAAGCCCTATATGGCCTAGGACCTGCCTACCTTAGGGACCGTCTCTCCCCACACGTTCCCCAGAGAGTACTACGATCGGGTTCACAAAACCTGCTGGTAATCCCCGGGCCAAAGGAGGCCCATCTAAAATCCACCAGGGATCGGGCCTTCTCAATAACGGCACCTTACTGGTGGAACCAGCTGCCGGAGGAGGTGCGGGCCCTGCGGGACCTAGGGCAGTTCCGCAGGGCCTGTAAGATAGCCCTCTTCCAGCAGGCCTATAACATCTAACTGACAATGAGAATATCTTCCGGATGGAACAAAAATGCATCTACAGACCGCTGGTTTTATTCTTATTCTGTTTTATTAATTATGGTTTTAACTTATTTGTAAATGTTTTTAAACTGAAGTTATGTAAATTACAATGTTGTAAGCCGCCCTGAGACACTTCGGTGAGAAGGGCGGGATATAAGTATAAATATAAATAAATAAATAAATAAATAAATGTTATTAATACAAATCAGATTGTCATAGCTGATGTATAGGTCTGAGAAACATCATAGGTACCAACAGCCAGTAGCAAGTGATGCTCAAAAGGACATCTGCTGTTGTTAACTAAACAATGTGCCAAACAGAAGTAAAACATTTACACTTATGGCCTTAGATCTGAAACTTCCTGGAAACCCTCATTCAAAAGTAGTCTTGGAAAGTCAGCAGCAACTCAGTGGCGAAAACATTTTCAGAGCCAGTTCAGGGTTTTAAATGTAAATGACAGTCAAATCACCAGAGCAAAACAGAAGTGAAGGTGGATTGTAATGCAGATGGTCACTTTCAGAAGTGCAGCATTACTGGGTCTTTTGCCCAGTGTAAAATCAGCCAGTGTCTGGAAATGTCTCCATTCACAAACCCACATGAACCTCCAGGAACAGCTTGGAAGTTTGTGCCAAGTTCATGCTGGTTGATCTGCCATGGACGTCACTTTGCAAACTACAAACCATGATTATCTTCGGCTGGTTCATGCCCATCCCTATGAAAGACTTCTGCCTAAGGCCCTTGGGAGTTGCTGCAAAGTAAATAATGCTAACCTTGGTGGACTGGTGGTCCAATTCAATATAAAGCAGGCTTGTGTATTCAAGAAGCTGGATCCAGCCCAGTTTTTTTCAACCCAATTTCTTTCAAGTCTCCCCCTTTGAACAGCCCCTTTTCCACATGACTTATTTATTTACTTCCTTTATACCCCACCTTTGTCCCTCATTGGGGTTTACTGCAACTTACATAATTTTAATCTCTTCCATTTTATCTTCACAACAACTCTGTGAGGGAGGTTATGCTGGGGGTAGGTGACTGTTCCTAGGTATCCCAGCAATAGGGTTGCCAAGTCTATTATGGGAAATTCCTTGCAGATTTGGGTTTTGTGCCCCGAGTGGACAGCATTTGGGGAGAGGATGGCGCTCATCAGGGATATAATCTCAGCATCTTGAAGCTGCCATTTTCTCCAGGGGAGATGATCTCCGGGGTCTGGAGACCAGGTGTGATTCTTGAAGAACTCCTGATCCCACCTGGAGGGTGGCAGTCCTATTGTCAAATCAGTACACATCAACACCACCACCCTCTCCTGATGAATGGCATGTTCCAACTGGGTATTTTTATTGCTGCTGTTGTTTTTGAACCACAATGCAACAGGAGGTTTTTTGACATACTGCTAACTTCAGCTGCCTCCATGATTGAGGGAACAGACAAGTAAGTGTGTGTGTATGCATGCAAAGGGGAGGGGGGGACAGCTGTTTGTGGTTCAGAAGAGCAAGATGGCTATTGCTACATCGCATGACAGCAAATCTCATTAAGTCAATCACTCTTGGAGTGAAGAAATACATAAGGTTTTCCCCACCATCACCAGGGCTAAAAGCAATGGTGGGAGGGGGGGTGGAGTGATGGAGGCAATTTCAAGTTCAACACCATGTGAGTGAAAAGTGTTAACCCTTCCTGTCTTCAGTTTTGCAGCCCTAATCGGCAACACACACACAGAGCTTCTCTTTCAAACTAAGTTGCACCCATCACCTTCTAGACCCGCATTGTTGCACAGGGTTGCCAGCTCTGGGTTGGGAAATACCTAGAGATTTTGGGAGTGGAACCTGGGAAGGGCAGAGTTTGAGGCATAGAGGGACCTCAGCAGGGCATCATGCCATAGGGCCCACCCTCCAGAGCAGCCATTTTCCTCAGGGGAACTGATAATGATTAGCTGGGGGATTAATTGTAATACTAGGAGATCTCCCGGTGTCACCTAGAGACGAGCATCCTTATTGTTGCAGGGTCTTGGCTTGGACATGGCCGGTGGTAGCACAGCCCTCCCTCCAGGGCAGAGCCGGATCTAGGGAGGGGCGGAGGGGGCACTGCCGGAGGGAGGGGGCACCAAATTGGGTATGGAATCAATTCTGTTCTATGGGCTCATAAGATAGAATGGGCCCACAAGGGGCCATCATAATTTTTCATTTTGCCCCCCACCCCCCATCCAGTAGATCTCTGATGTAGATCTGGTCCTGCTCCAGCGGGATGCCACTCATCTCCTGTGGCATTGATGAATACGAAAGAGCTGATCCCCTATAGCTGGCCCTGATAACAGGTGAGGTTGTCATTTTTTTTTTAATTAGGTGGGAGGAAAACACCATTCCTCTCACAAGACAGGCACTTTGCACATGTTTAGAGCTACTCTACTCAGGCTGCCAACTTTCTTGAACTCGCAAGTCGGCAGTCACATTTAAAAGACCAGTTTCTTTCTTGAAGCAACACCTTCTGGCCATTTCAAACACGAATAGATTTTTTTAAAAAAATAATGTTCAAACTTTTTTTCTAGAGCTGGGGAGAGATCTGCTATTGCCTGAATGATATTTCTGACTGGCTTCCTTTGTTCATAAGTTGAAGAAAAATGAATTCATGTGCAGCGTTACCTTTCAGCACAGTGGGAGTAAACAAGGGGAAGGCATTTGTGAAGGTTCCTCTCATAACATTTAATTAAAAGAATCAATGCAGAGCTTTCTCTTTTTGTACGTTTGGGACTCAAAAGGGCTTCACAGAAAGTGGGTGCTTTAATCAAAAGAAGCAGATATAAGAAGCAACTGCCTGCAAACTGTATGCAGTTACCTCAGACTTTTACCCCCCAACTTTTGATAACTAATACTAACCATACAGGTCTGACCCATACCCAAAAATGTTGGGGTAAAGAGGCCTCAATATCATCTGGGGTTTTTTTCAGTTAAAGAACTTAAATCCACACAGGAAGCCACACATACAGGTTTAAAATAGGGTTGACAGGACTCCCACTCTAGCAAGCGACCTCCAGGCAACCCAGTTTGTTGCCTGCCAATATCTGAAATGTTGGCAGGAAGACATGGGTAGGGAAATGGTGGCAAGCAATGGCCACCATGCTAACATCATTTCTGGTGACAACTGAAAGTGTCATCATGGGACATTCTAGGGATGCCAAACCTTTTTAAGCCTGCAGGCTCCTTTGGAATCCTGATACAACCTTTGGAATCCTGATACATGGTGGGAGCAACCACAAAATGGCTGACACAAAACGGTTGTCATAGCAGATGCAGCCACTCACAAAATAGCTGCCACAGCCTATCTTCAGTGAAGATCCTTGTGCTGTGGTAGCAACTGCTACCAAAGCAATGTGGGTTTTTTAAAATATTTTGATTGCACAGCCAATCAAATCTCAGAGTGGGATTAGGGGGAGAATATCTGAACACGCTGGAAACAGCTTGGCATAATCACATGGTTGTGGGGAGAGGAAGGGAAAGCAGATTGTAAGCCACTCTGAGACGCCGAGTGAAGGGTGGGGTATAAATCCAATCTCTTTTTCTTCTTCCCCCTTTTCTCTCTCTTCTCCTTCATTATCCTGCTGACATGGTTCAGAACTGGTTAAAGATAAATTCTTAATGCCATCGATCTGGGGATTAATTTTAAGTCTGTAATGTTATATTTATTGTATTTTAACTAGTAATTATGATGTCTTAATGTATTAGTTCATTGATGTAAATCACCCAGAGCTCTGTGCATTCAGGGACTGGGTGAGTCATAAATCTAAAGTATAAGTAAATAAATAAATTAACTTAGCAGGCTGTGATAGCATTCTAGAACTTCTGTTTCTCCAGGATTCTATGGTATAGCATAGAGGCTGCCCTCCAAAACTGTTGTATCTTCCAGGAAAACTGATCTCTGTATTTTGGAGGTCAGTTGTAGTTCCAGGATATCTGGAGGCTGACAACCCTAACCCAAGCATAGCTCTTCCCTAGGCATCGTGAGGACCAACAATAGCAAATGGGTTGAAACAATGGTTGGGGGTAGGAGGGAAGAGAACAGCTCCTCTGAAAACGTTGGTATCAATTAAGGCGTTTCCAATCAGGAGAGTAAAACACTGCATCTTGCTAGGGCACACCAAGAAATGAGGGGCTGCTTATCAGGAAGGTAAAGCACACCTGTTGGAAGCCATTTTCTGCTGCATTTTCACTCCATGCCACTTGGCCTGTTGTCAGCAGCGTGCATCTGTTACAAATGTGTGATTTCACACTTTGTCAAAAGCATTTAACAAGGTCGGGCTGGCAGAGATACTGATGAAAAGGGAGATGCGGTGGACAAGGAGGCCTGGCTGTCCTGTAACTACTCAGGAGAATGCCTTGAGCACAGCTTCCCAGCCTATTGCACAGGGATGGAGTGGTCTGTTAATTTACCAGGAAAGTTCCCTAGGGGAAGGGGGCCAGGAATAAATGGCCCCTGGGGCCCATGGAGCACCACAGGGGCCATGTGGTCTAGTCCAGGGTTATTTCTGCTCCCTGTGAAATGGCCAGGATGATCTCAGGGATGCCCCCAAACTAGGGATGCCAGCCCACAGGTTGGACCTGGGGATCCCCTGGAATTTCAACTTTCTCCAGGCTACAGAGACCAATTCCCCTGGAGAAAATGGATGCTTTGGAGGGTGGACTCCATGGCATTGTACCCCCGGAGGTCCCTGCCCTCCCCAGGCTCCATCCCCAGATCTCCAGGAGTTGCTCAACCTGACTCCAGTAGCCTTACCCCCTATCTCCTACTGGTGAGGAAGGGGGACCAGGCAACCCTACCCCAAACACGCTCACATCACCATTCTAAGCAATAGGCTTATGCTGTGTCTTTGGTTACCAACTCCAGGTTAGGAGATCCCAGGAGATGGAATAGGGGATTGCGAGGTGTTAATCGAGTATGTTTTTGGCCCTGAATCAGCCTAGCTACAGCCTTCATATTTGAACAAAAAGGGTTCCAGACTCTGTGTAGTTTGCCTTTAGCAACTGATTTTGCTGGGATTGCAGCGATACAGCACAGAGTGATTGTCATGTATTCCGAGAGGAATATCTAACTGCAAGTAGCTGTAAACACCAGGAAAACACCCCTCATACTGAGAGGTGTTTGTTCGGGAGGGAGGGGCAACTCGTCTAAAGCTTGTCGAAATTGATTTTTCCCACCAGAATTGTTTTCAACCCTAACTGATATTATAAGGGAAGAAGAAGCATGGATTACTGGATTTTTTTTAAATCTTGTTTTGGTGGCTTTGGGAGAATTTATGGATTCAGCTGAGGGACCCCAGAAACTGGTGTGTCAACTGAAGTATTAGGGTTGCCAGTCTTCAGGTGGGGCTGGGAGATCTCTTAAAATTACAACTGAACTCTAGATCACAGAGCTCAGTTTCCCTGGAGAAAATGGCTGCTTTGGAGGGTGGATTCTAGGGCATTATACCTCGCTGAGGTTTCTCTCATCCCCAGCTCCCCCCCCTCCACAGGCTCCACACACACACCAAGTTTCCAGGAATTTCCCATTCTGGAACTGGCAACTCAGTGAGAGTATTAATTTTGCCAAATAAGATGAGCAGCTGCTGCGATGCTATTAGAACCAGATAGCACAAAACGGGGTTTCACATATAAGGGGAGGAAATATTCCCTGCTCCAACTGTTAGCATGCACAATCCTGTTATTCAGGAGTACTATTCCTTGAACCCCAGCCTGAAACTTATCACTGGAAGACCCCAGAATGTACTACTGATTGCTGGCCAAACATGAAGACTGACAAACACCTGCAATTCTGACAAACAAGACCACCAGACTCAAGACTGATAAGAAATTTTCTGACCAACATATTGTTTTTGGAATATGAGGAAAATGTTATGGACATGGGTTTTTGCAGTCCCCTGGATGCCAATGAATTGCGGGGGGTGGGGATAAAGTCACACCTCTGTCTCCACCTCTAAAGACTGGGGTACCACCACGGTATCACCCCTTCCCAAGGGAGATGTAGAAAAGTCTAGGAGGAAGACAGGTCTGGAAGCAGTTTTTCTTTGGTAGCAGCTTTTTCTTTGCAGGGCAGAAGAAGGCATTTTCCTCATGCTTTGAGAATGTTTTGAGGCCTCCAAAGGCCTATCCTCCCCCTCCCCTCTCCTCCACCTAATTCTCAGGAGCTGAAGCAGGCTGAAAGTCCCAGAAATCTGGAAGGGTCATGTATCTTCAACTTTCCTGGATCCTTAGATAGATGGCTTTCTTGCTAGGAAACTAGGGGCATTTCCATGATTTTCCTCACTTGTCATTTCCTGTTGCTTCAAGGGGAGGGATTTTTTGTTCTCTCTAGTGGTCAATTCTGTATTATATCATTTTATCTCCAACATAAAAATCGACATAAAAAGTTTAAACGTGCAGGAAGATATGCCAGACATAAACTGATGTAATATTGAATTAACCCTAGAGGGAGCAAAGCACATGTAGAATGGAACCCCCCCCCCCAAAAAAAAAAAACCAGTAGGAACTTTCAAGTGAGGAAAATCAGAATGCAGAAAAACCATAGCAGCTTAAACCTGCAGGGAGACATGCTGGACATAAACAGACGTGCTATTAAACTGACCACTAGAGAGAGCAAAACACATGTGAACAGGAAGAAACCCCCCCAAAGCAACAGGAACACACAAGTGAGGAAAATGAGAATGTAGAAAAGCTCCAGGACAGAAAAGGGGTAGAGTGGCAGTTCATGGTTTAGCATGTAGATTTAATGTGCATTGTTTGCGCTCATGTTTGCAGTTTTCTGTTTCAAGTGTATTTAGTGGTTTGTTTCAAGGTTCAGTGGTTTGTGGTTCATCTCTCCACTACCTCGTGTGTTCTCTGATCGGTATTCATTTTATTTGCTTATGCTTCAGCACTGCCTGTTCGGTTTATATTAATTTCTGTAACCATCTGCATCTTTCTAATGGTTCTGTATCCACACCTTTTCCATATGTATTTCTGTAACCCGCATCTGATCCAGTTTGCAATTTGCTTGTGAAATGTCTTGTGCAGTAACATCATCTGATAAGCTGTTTAATTTCAGTAGAAAAGAGCAAGAGCCCAGTAGCATCTTAAAAGACTAACAAAAGGTGTGGCAAGGTATCCGCTTTTGTCAGTTGCTGCTCATTTCCAGGGTTGTAGCCAGCAAATTTGTTTGTGGGGTGTTGGGAAACCTTGTGGGGGAGAAAGAAATAGGGAGTGGGGGGGGGTTCCTGTCAGCAAGCAGGAAAAGAAGAAAAGTAAGCAGGCGGGCAAAAAAGAGAAGTTGTAGGCTCCTCAGTTCCTGCTATTGAACTGAGCAAGGAACCCAGGAAGCATTTACAATTTGCACTCTGCAAAAAATATATATATATATTTAATTGCTGCTAATGCTGGGTGATGGGCTGCTTTCACCTTGTAGTTTCTGAGCAGACATCTATGGAAAGGAAAGGTCCCCTTTCCATCTATGGAAAGGAAAGGTCATTTCCGACTCTGGGGTAACATTGCTTTCACAACGTTTTCATGGCAGACTTTTTACAGGGTGGTTTGCCATTGCCTTCCCCAGTCATTTACACACACACACACACACACACACCCCAGCAAGCTTGGTACTCATTTTACTGACCTCGGAAGGATGGAAGGCTGAGTCAACCTTGGGCCGGCTACCTGAATCCAGCTTCCACCAAAATCGAACTCAGCTCGTGAGCGGAGAGTTCAGACCACAGTACCGTAGTACTGCTGCTTTACCACTCTGCGCCACGGGGCTGCCTTAGACATCTATAGAGTTGCACAAATTAAGCCTGAGACTGAGTTAACTGGAACCATAGCAATCAATTCCACCCCTCCTCCAGAAGCCACTCCTCATTGCCTTAATATCAACATCCAGCATCCTACCTGAATACTGGAAAAAATGCTTTTTAAAGTACTTTAAGAAAATACTAAGCTCTGGCAGCTGAAGCTGTAGGACATGGCTCATGACTGAGGGGCATAGCCCTGTGGTGTCCCGCTGTAGCTACGGGCCTGTTAACTTCTTTAGCTATCTGATCTAATTTGTATCAATAACACTTTGGAGTTCATGTCTTCCTACTAACAGTCATGTGCCTACCGGGATTATAAGAACCCGAGAAAATAGAGGTCTCTTGCTTAATGGGGCAAACATAGGGCGAAGCATCCTGGGAGAAAAATTAAAAAGAAAAACAACACCCTGTCTACTTACAGGAAGTTCTTACCACAGCATTCTAGAGCTACCTGGAAGTGATAGAGAGTAGCTCTATGAAGCGCCAAAAACTCTTGGGTAAAACTGGGAGTTCTGGAAAGTCAGTTTGTTGCAGTGTTAAGTACACAGACTCTAATCTGAGAGAACTGGCTTTGATTCCCCACTCACCTCCACATGCACCTGCTGAGTGACCTTGGGACAGTCATGGTTCTTGAAACAGCTGTTCTCTCAAGAACAGTTCTCTCAGAGCTCTCTAAGCCCCTTCTACCTCACAGGGGGTCTCTTGTGGGGAGAGGGAAAGAAAGGAGATTGTTAACTGCTCTGAGATGCTGAGTGAAGGGTGGGGTATAAATCCAAACATGGAGAAAACCTGTGGCATAATCCCAGTTCTCTGCCCCATGAAAAACTCTTGCCCGTCAAATGAAATTTCTAATAAGGGGCCTGATTTTGGAGCCTCTAGCATTTTGAGGACAATAACTTCTTAGTGGTGGCACCTTCCCTTGGAACTTCTCCACAGCAGCTCACCTGGGTGATGAGATCATCATCTGCCTGTCCATACCAAGGGAAGACTTTCCTTTTCACCCTCAGGGAAAGTTGGGATCATCCTCCTTTTCTCTCACCTGTTCTCCCTTGGTCATATTTCATCAGATAACTTCCTGACAATTTTCTTTTTGTCTGCTTTTTTGGTCACTGGCTTCTTCGGACTATTTTAAATTTGTGGTTTCTGCTGCATTCTTTTTTTTAATGACCTAGTATTTATATTAATTCGTAAACTAACCCTTTGGAGAAATTTGCCAAAAGGCAGTTTAAAAATACTCTAAAGAAATATATGGGTGCTTTAAATAATGATGTCAAAATAAACACAAAATGAACTCATCAGCTTTTACAGTGGAGAGAAGGTAGAACCCAACACTTTTGGGAGATGGCAGTCAGATTAAGTAAATGCACAGGGGGGTGGGGAATATGTTGAGGTTATCAAAATGGGAGAAATAATGGCTGAAATGTTTGAGCCACAGCTGGTAGCTCTAAGCCTGCTCCCCTTTTAATATCAAGTTACATTTTTTTCACATTCCATTTACTTTAAGACCAGAGGTAAGTTTGTGTCTTTCATGGCTTTGAGGCTTTGGGTGGAAGAGAGAGAGAAGGCCCCAAAGGCTTCCTCTTATATAGCACTGAGATCTAGTCATTCATGAAACAATGAAAACTTAGCTCCCCGTCTCTGTCTCTTCCTATCACACCAAATATGCCTCTAGGAGCTCTTCTGGTCTCTCCAGCTAGCATCTACCATCGCCCACTTTCAAGGGAGGAAGTTGTCCTCCTGGCATGTCAAACGACCCACCAGTGATTCCAAGTGACACCAAAGAGCACTGTGGGGAAAGAGATGCTTGCAAAGAAAGGGGGGGGTGTTGTTGTGTTGATAATGCAAAGGTGGTGCTAACAGGCGTTTTGGGGCTATTTGGTGCCACAAAACGGATTAGATGGAGGAAGAAATTCTTACAGCTGTGTGCGTCTCAGCTCCTTATATCAAATTGCCAAGGGGTGACCCTGTGTGGCTCAACCCTCAGCAACACAAGCCCAGCCCTGGCTACAAATGGGGTTTTGGCAAACAAGGGGGGGTCCCCCATCCCAAATTTGCACGGAAATCTGAATTTGTTAGAAAAGGGCGGAATTAAAAAAAACCCCAACATTAACAATGATGTCTTTTTTTAAAAAAAGAAAGCATCGTTGGCACATTCTACTTTATTATTAATTATTTTCATGGTTTGTTTCATTGTTATCTATTTGCTGTTTGCATTATCTTGCTCTCGCTGCATTATATAGCTACTTATGTAATACCATTTCCTGCTTGTTTAACATATCCTGTTCAATCTTTATGCTTTGCTTAGATTGCTGAAAACCTATTCCTGTTACATTGCTTGATATCTCATCCTGTTGACTGCATTGACTTACACTGTATAATTTGCCTCAGGAAGAAAAGCAGACTGTAAATAACATAAATAAATAAATTTAACCATTAGCCATCTTGGTGACCCTGACTGGACAGAACATGTGGCATACAAATCTTAATAAATGAGCTGCCAAAACAACCCAAAGTAGCTCCCGGACAAGGAAAGTGAGGGGAAAGTGAAGTGGAACCAGAGCAAAGGAGGGGGGAAAAAGAAAGCAGAGCTGGAGGCAGAGAGGTGGAAGTCAAGTGGTGTTGTGGGATCATGATAAATTTGTGTGCTGGCCCTTTCCCAGATACTGTTGCCAATCCCCTGGTTTTGAAGCCCTCCCCCCCACTTCAGGATTAGCAGAAAGAGGGGGTGATGGGAATGTCCACTAAGCACTCCATTATACCCTATAGAGACCGCTTCTCCATAGGGGTATAATGGAGATTCAATCTGTGGGTACCTGGGGCTCGGGAGAGAGCTGTTTTTTTAAGTAGAGGCACAATTTTTTCAGCATAGCATCTCTGCCTCTCCTAAAATAACCCCCTAAGTTTCAAAATTATTGGATCAAGGGGTCTAATTCTATGAACTTCAAAAGAAAGGTGCCCCCATTCCCCATTATTTCCAACAGAAGGAAGACTTTTAAAAGAAACATGGTCCCTTTAAAAGTGATGGCCAGAACTGGAGTTCAATAGTACTTATCACAACCTTGCTGCTGGTTCCCTCTCCCCAGAATCTCTTGGCTCCACTCCAAAAGTCCCCAGATATTTCCTGAGTCGGATCTCGCAACCCTATTCCCAGAAGACGGCAACTGCTCATGTCAGGAGGGTCATGGGTTATTCATTTTTCTACTGCATGTCAAATGCAGGCCTGTAGCTATGAGAGGGCTCTCATCAAGCATAGCCTCCCTCCCCAATTTGTCCAGCCCTCTCACCAATCAGCTGGAGAAGAAGGGAGTCATTGCCCAATTTGCTCTTGTAGGAGATATGGAGGCTGAGGGGGGAAATCCCTTTTGTAGGTAAAAGTTGTTTTCATTTCCCTGTTAGCTGGCAGCTTCTGGCTGGAGGTGTGAACTGACTGTTTCAGTGTCTGTGGCATTTCTAAAGAGTTGGGTGAGGCTGGAGAGAAATTCACTTGATTTATGCCCTCCTGCCTGTCCTATGCTAAAAGAGAGAAAAAACCCTTTTTTTAAAAAAAAGTGACAGTTTTGAACAATCCAAACTTCCAAAGTAGAACACATTTATCCACAAGTAAAGTTATATGTAGTTTCCTTTTTTGTTTGTGAGTCTTGACCTGGAATAGACACACAGCTGCTCAGTCAGAACCAAACAAGAGCAGCCTCTCAATTCCTTTGCACAGCCTGATCCTCTTAGCAGGTTTCCTTGGAAGTAAGCTCCACCATGTTAAACTGCCCCCTGCCTCCCCCACACAAGGCAAAATTCCTGTCTATGGTGCTGGTCAAATGTCAAGTGGAAAGTAAATTGAATAAACTGCCTTTCTCATTGAGGCAAATGACATTGTGAGATATAAATTTGGTAAAATAAATAAATAAACCAGGGGGTGTCAAACATGCGGCCCGGGGGCCGTATCAGGCCCTTGAGCAACTGGCTGTCATCTGCTTTCTTCTCCCTCTCTCATTTCCTTCAGCATCACAGTTTGTTTTGCAAAGCTTGCTCAATCGCACAGGGACTACAGAGCAAAACCTCTGTTTTCTCTATTAGCTGAGGCTCCTCCCTTGAGAAGAAAGGGGAGGAGGGAGAGCTTGCTTTGCCAGGCTCTCTCAATCACACAGCAGAGCTAGTGAGCCAAGCCTCTCTTCCTTCTATTGGCTGAAGCTCTTTCCCCTCCTCATCCCCAGAGAAGGAAGGAAAGAGCAAGAGCTTCCTTTGCTCAGTTCCCTGGATCATATGGAAGAAATACAAAGAAAATGCCTTTAAGACCAATGAGTGCTAACGTTTCAAGCATGTTTCATTTTAAGGATTTTAAAAATATATATATTTAATTGTGTTTGTGTCCTTTAGAAATTTTATGTCTCTGCTATCTGATCTTAAATAGGAACACACATGGCCCAGCCTGACATGGCCCAGCCCGACAAGGTCTCATTTATGTCAGATTCAGCCCTCATAACAAATGAGTTTGACACCCCTAAAATGAAGTGTAGGGAGCTGCAAGTGGAGAGGGATACAGGCAGAGAACAGAGAAGGGAATGTAAAGTTTGATCAGAAGATTGTTCCCTGTTGAGCAAAGATTCCTGGTAGAAAGAGAAAGAAGAGGAGCAATGCAAAGACATTTGAAAGTAAGTACAAGAAGCTTTCAGTGAAGAAATGACACATCATTTGAAACCACATCCAGTAAGTATTAAATGGGCAAATATTCGGCAAAACTTTTCAGAGAACATTTGGGAGAATATTGGACATCAAATTCCCTTCAGCCCCAGCCAGGTCCATATTTAACACTGTCCTCAGTTCATCTTTCCTCCAGAAGAACAAACAAAAAGAGGAATTCTGGGACTTGAGACAGCTCATTTGGTCTGCCCGATATATAGCGTACCAAGAATCTGACAGCTCCCAATAAGAATTGGTTCTCCTTTATGTTTCTGTCTTTGCCACTTGGGTAAATCCAGCTGCCTCACAAAGCTGGTGATGGCATTTCATTTCTACCGCTGCTCGTTTTTAATCAGGCAGAGGTTTCCTGAACATGCCGGCTCCCTTTCTGCTACACTAAGTTTCTATTAGAAATGTCTGCCTAGGCAAGGCTCCGAGGTCTACAAATTAGAGCCGGGAGGAACTTGGCAATTTCCGATTGGTTTTGGTCTTTACACACACAGCACCCCCCCACCCCCACCCTCCCACTTTCAGCTTGTGTCAAATCCCCAGGTGGCATTGCCTTAGCAAAAGTTCAAATTTTAATTAATGCAGAAATATCTGGTCTGAAATAGAGGTGCTCTGGAGTCTATTCAAAAGAATATGCCAGAGGGCTACCTCGTGGCACCTTTGGATCTTGACAATTTGCAGCTTTATAGCAAAATGTGTTATGATTTGGATTTGAGAGGAACCTTTTCAGGGTACTTCCCACACATTACAAGGGAGAGGAATTCTTGGGACCTAATTGGAAGCTGCGTAAATAGCAAAGAACTGGAACAGTTGGTATCCATTTAAACGCATATACCAAGAAAAGTTTGTTTATCCCCAACTCTTCCTGTTCCACACCGAGAGCCTGCAGATCTCGGGGCCTGCCCCTGGTCGATCATTGCCTCTGTTTTGGTCCTCGGAGAGAATGTAGGAAGCTACTGAACAATGCTGTTTAGTCTAAACCTTAAATTCTCCATGGGGAGGGAGGGATGACTGGAGAGACATCATTCTCGACTTGCCCATGCGCGTGGAAAAGGGCACAAGATGCCGGGGCGCTGCTTCCCTCCCACATCTCCATGGCATGACTTTTCAAACAGCAGATGTTGCTGAATTGTGCTTCACCTGCAGCTGTTCTTTAAAGTACATCCAGATCTCACTGTGAGTTTAAATGTTCTACTATATACTTTTTAAAAACAGGAGGGGGGAGTCCTTCTGTGTCTGCCCCAGGCCCATAGCCATGGGGCTCTTGGAGGCAATGCCCCCTCTTGAATGTGCCCTGCCCCCTCCTCCCCTGGTCGCTCTCCCGTGGGAGATAGAGGCAGCAAACTCTGCCCATTCCTCTTTAAAGCAGAGAACGCAGGGCTCAGATCTTAACTGAGATAAAGACGACTGAGGCTGAACTCTTCTCCACAGCCTTACATCCTGGCACTCAGCTGCTCACATGCATTTAGAAAAGATGATGATGATTATATTGGATTTATATTCCACCCTATACTCTGAATCTCAGAGCGGTCACAATCTCCTTTACCTTCCCTCCTCCCCACAGCAGACACTCTGTGAGGTGGGTGGGGCTGAGAGAGTTCTCACAGAAGCTGCCCTTTCAAGGACAACTCTGTGAGAGCTATGGCTGACCCAAGGCCATTTCAGCAGCTGCAAGTGGAGGAGTGGGGAGACAAACCCAGTTCTCCCAGGAAAGAGTCCGCACATTTAACCACTACACCAAACTGGCTCTCTACCATATACTTTCCCACAGACAGGGTCTGGGGAAAAGAGGGATGGGGGAGAAAGGCACAGCTCCTTCCTGCCCTGATTCCGGAGTCAAGGAGACCCCTCCCCCTATATCTCCCCTGCTATGGGAATGGTGTAGCCATGCAAGTAAACAAACATGGCTGCCACTGCCACATCTGACATGGTCCCCCCAGTGACCTGCTTTAAGGCAGGCTGTTTCACAGGGAGAATTGCAGGGCTTGTGACCTTGCGCATGCGCACCATGGCTTGGAAGAGGAAGCACAGAGTGCAGCATGTTCCATTAGTACCAGCAGGGCTAAAAGCAGCATGTTCGCATTGGGCTCTGCTCCTTCCCTCTGGCCACCCCCACCATCCAGAGATGGTAGGTTGTCCCCAGGAACTCCTTTGCATATTAGGCCACACACCCCTGACGTAGCCAATCCTTTGGGAGCTTACAGTAGGCCCTGTACTAAGAGCCCTGTAAGCCCTTGGGGGATTGGCTACAGCAGGGGTGTGTGGCCTAATATGCAAAGGAGTTCCTGCTACAAAAAAAGCTCTGGCTATCCCTATGACATCAAGAGGTCATGGGACCATCTGTCATTTCTATACAGAAGAAGCACCCAAGGAAGATGAAGAGTCAGTTTTTATGCTTCACTTTTCTCTACCCAAAGGAGTCTCAAAGCAGCTTCCAATCGCCTTGCCTTCCTCTCCCCACCACAGGCACCCTGTGAGGCAGGTGGGACTGAGAGAGCTCTGAGAGCGCTGTGACTGGCTCAAGGTCACCCAGCAGACTTTGTGTGGAGGAGGAGTGGGGAATCAAACCTGGTTCTCCAGATCTGAGTCCACCAACTCTTAACCACTACGCCATGCTGGTTCTGAGTATGGGACCTTTGGAAGGACCCCAAGGCAGCTTGCTCACACTCCTTCAAGACCTGCCTGGCGTTGAGGGGGACAAGAGAGCTCTGCTGTGTTGCCCTGGGCTCCTCCTGACCCCACAAGAAATGGGAGATTGTGCCAAATGCCCATGAAGCCCCAGGCTGCAATTGCTCACTGCCTGGAAAGAACAGAGTGGACTGGAACACATTTGTGACAAGCAGGAGGAGGGGAAACTTCCTGAGGCAGTAAGCCAGAGCCATATTGAGAGAAAAGTACAAGCCTAGGGCCTCACATTTTTTCCATGATGGAAGTGCCCTGTCAGCAGAACACAGCTTTCCTGCCTCCCCCTCCCACTGCAACTCACTGGTTTCCCCAAAAATTCTGCTCCTGGGGGACACGGGATCCTCAGGATTGGCATGAGGGGCAAACTGGGGCTTTACAGAAGGAAAGCAGAATTGGTGGAAATAGCACCTCCTCTTCTGATAATAGGCTGGGGGGCAGAAATGTCTGGATTAAAGCCAATACGACGGATTTCTCAAAGTTGCGTGACTGTCAACTTGCCAGCCCAAGGAAAGAGACTGCGGCGGGATAATACTCTAAGCTGCTTTTGTGTCCACAATTAAGTGGAGAGAAATGAATTAAAAGTACTCTGAATAAACTTATTTTTAAAAGTTCAATCACTCCCAGCCTCCTTTAAATCGTGTGGTCTTAAGCAGACTGAGGCTACAATCTTCAGAGGGCTTCTCTGTGAGCAAGCCTCATTGAAAAACATGAGACTTACTTCTGAGTAGAACTGTTTACAACCTCATCTCAATATAATCCCATCCCAACTGAAGCTCCTCAGCTACCGGACGGCCAGACTCTGGAAACCCAGCCCTGCCAGCAACAAAAATTAATGTTTGCACTGAGCTCGCACAGAGAGGCTATGTATATCGGAAATGAGTAAGATCGGAAATTTTGAAAATGTAGCACCGAGTACGATCGTATGAAATTGTTGGTTTTAATTAGATGGTTTTAAGGGAATTTTAAGGAAATTGTATAATGTAGTAGATTATTGTTTTATTGTGTAATCTTTGTATTTTATATTACATTGTGAGCTGCCCTGAGCCTTTGGCGGGGAGGGCGGGGTATAAATTAAATGTTGTTGTTATTATTATTATTATTATTAGAGAGTTTGTGTTGTTGTTGTTCAGTCACACAAGTCAAGTCCGACTCTTTGTGACCCAATGGACCAAGTCACGCCAGGCCCTTCTGTCTTCCAACATCCTCCGAAGTCTGCTCAAATTCATGTTAGTTATATCAGTAACGCTGTCCAGCCATCTCATCTTTTACCTTCCCCTTCTTTTGCCTTCTGTCTTTCCCAGCATGAGAGTCTTCTCCAGGGAGTGCTCCCTTCTCATTTGATGGCCAAAGTATTTGAGCTTCAACTTCAGCAACTGACCTTCCAAGGAACAGTCAGGCTTGATTTCCTTTAAGACTGACTGATTTGATCTTCTTGCAGTCCAAGGGTTCTTTCAAGAGTCTTCTCCAGCACCACAGCTTGAAAGCATCTATTCTTCTGCACTCGGTCTTCCTTATGGTCCAACTCTCTCAGCCATACATTACTACTGGGAATACCATCGCCTTGACCATGCAGACTTTTGTTGGCAGGGTGATATCTCTACTTTTTATTATACTGCCTAGTAGAGAGTTGCTGTTACTAATTAGCACTTCATCAAAGGCTGCAACCTTTCATCCTCTTTCACCACTGGCGGGTGGGGCCCGACTAGCAAAATCCTCCTTGGCCTTTTTAGAGTCTTAATCTTTCAGAACAATCTTAAAGAGGTGCTGCCCTCTGCTGGCTCAAAATAGGAACCTGTTTTAGCCATACAGCAATTCTCCTTGTCAAACAAGCCTCTTGTGATTAGACAAGTTGCCAACCTCCTGGTGGGTCCTGGGATTATCCTGGAATTTCAACTGGCCTCCAGATGACAGAGATCCCTGGAGTCAATGGCTGCTGTGTAGGGAGGCCTCTAGGGACTTATATACCCCTCCCCAACCCCAGAATCGCCAGGTATTTCCCAACCCATGTCTGACAGGATATAAATCCAATATCATCATCATCAATGGTGGTCTCTGATATTTTTAGGACTGCATACTTCATGTAGATCCCATTGTATACACACTTGTAAAGAAACCTAAACTAATAGGAATGACTGCAAAGATCTGATGTGGAGGAGCTGAAGCTGCCTTCTACCAAATAAGCACATTGGATAATCTAACCCCAGTACAGTTTACTGTATCAGCAGCTCCCCCACACACACAGGTCTCAGGAGGAAAAATCGCAACACCCTCTCAAAACCTTTAACAGGTGCCATAAATTGAATCTGGGATCTTCTGTATACACACCATGTCTTCGATTATTGACAGTGCTCTTCCCCAGCTGAATCCTGCATAACATGCGCTCCACGAAACCAAACGCAGCCCACCCGCTGCATATTGTGACCTGCCCTGCGCTTGATAACACAGAGGGCTGTTGTGATCTCAGGCAGCCAAAGGAGTCCATCAAGCCCTGGTGAGCCAATGAGGTGCACAGGGCTTAAATCCTGTCCAATACTGGGTATTATTATATTGCAGAAGAGGGAACCCAGCACTGTGGTCATTTTCAGCAGGGCTTGCACATTTAGCCCTTGGAAATTAACAGCTAAGGGCAAGTGAAAAGGACATGGCTAAAATCTGTTTGTTCTTAATTGATGGTTTAGGGGCCCAAAATATGACAACCAGAAAAGATCGTTTCTGTGACCAGCCTTTTCCTGGAAAAGCAGCCAGCACCCGATTCTGCTGCACCTGCTGAAATCAATCACATTCTGTTCCAAAAATATGCTACATTTAACCTTGGCTCTGGAGTATTTTAAGGCACAATAAGAGGTCACCCCAAACCAACCTCTGTCAGCTCCTAAGGGTACTGTATGTGAAATGTGATGTGCCCAAAAGACACAGATAAATAGCAAACCCACCTCTTCCTTTTCAGGCCTGGCAAAGGCCAATTATTCCAAAGAATAAAATGGTGGAATTCTGGAGCTAATCTAGCACATGCCTTTTGGGTGACAGACAGAAGCAGCTGTTAAAATGCAGAAAAACACAACTCTCATCTCACAAAATTGTCAGACAACATTAGTGTGCACATCAGCTTATGTCACAAATTCTTAAAATTTGTTTTGCCAAAAGTTTTCAGTGCTTTCTTGGATGAAGTTTAATCTTAGATGTATGGGGAGGCCAGTTACAGGTGATCAGTGAACTAGAAAGCACCCTGCGCATGATCAGAAAAACTCTGTAATAACTGTTAATAGCACCAGTTAACACAGAATAATAAGGCTTCCAAACTGCAACATGACCTTTTGAAACAGAATCCAGGAGACTAACGGAGTGAGTCACTAAACCTGCCCCATTTCACTATGAAACTGATCAGCATAGCCAGAACTACGTGGCTTGTTTCTTGTTCAAAGCATCTGGAGAAATATTTGTTGCCATTTTAAATGTTCTGGGATTTTTCTACTTGCAGGGAGGTCTTTGTTGTAGGGGGAAATTCAAATCCTTTGAGACTGCCACCAAACCACATAAGGAGAGCTGCAGGAGACAGTCTAAACCAGGGATGGCCAAGCTGTGGCTCTGGAGCCACGTGTGTCTTTTCCACACATGTTGTGTGGCTCTCAAAGCCCCCATCGCCCCATCAGCCAGCTTGGAGAAGGCATTTTTCTCCTTAAATCACTTCTCTAAGACAGCTGGCAGCTTGAAGAATGCATTTAAAGTTACTTTCTTTCCACCTTGTTGGAACTATCTGTCTGGGGCAGTGATGCTCTGTATTCTTGGTGCTTGGGGGGGTGGCAAAGTGGAAGGGTTTCTAGATCCACTTGTGAACCTCCTGATGGCACTTGGGGTTTTTTTTGTTTTTGCCCATTGTGTGACACAGAGTGGACTGGATGGGCCGTTGGCCTGATCCGACATGGCTTCTCTTATGTTATGTTCACCTCTCCCATCTATTTTCCTTCCTTTCTGTCTTGCAGCTCTCAAACATCTAATGTTCATGTCTTTCAGCTCTCAAACATCTGATGTTTATTCTATGTGGCTCTTATGCTAGCCAAGTTTGCCCACCCCTGCTCTGTACTCCACGCTTCTGACAAATCCCTCATGATCCATTCCTGATTAAACGTAGCCAGTCATGACATCAGGGTGGGAGGATGGAGCCTCAAGAATGAGGAATTTTTTTAAAGCGCAGGCGTGAACAGAGGCTCCTGAATGAAGCGAAGGGGTACTGTTTAAGCTGTTGACAAATTAGCATCTAAAAAGCAGCAGTCCCTGTGATATCCCTCGGTGCATTTCTTAGAACTCAGCTTGTTTTTGGGTTAAAGTCCAGTGGATAGAACAGGGGGGGGAAGAACAGGGAGTTTTGAATTGCTCCACATCAGCTGACTAACAAAGCATTGAGCTCATATCAGGCAGGGCTGTGTCACAACTACGTGCTGTTTGACCAACTTTTTTTTTTTTAACAAAAAATTCCTCTGGCCATAGAAGAACTCAAGAAGAGCCCTGCTAGATCAGATCAGCAGTTCCTGTTTCACACAGCAGCCAACCAGTTGCCTTGGAGGACCCACAAAAAGGACATAGAAGCCAAGGCCTTCCCTCAGCACTGTCTTTGCATATGGAGATTCCTTTAGCTCACTATGCCTAGCAGCCATGAAGCCTCTTTTTCCCTGCACCCACACAGAGAGCAAGCTTTCCTTTGGAAGCCACACAGCAAGACCCCACTAAAAAAAATAATAATAATCCCAAATTTCCTGTGACTCTTCTGTAGTGCTAAGTAAGCATCAGCCTTTCAGAGAGCCAGTTTGGTATAGTGGTTGTGGCCTCTTATCTGGGAGAACTGGGTTTAATTCCCCACTCCTCCGCTTGCACCTGCTGGAATGGCCTTGGGTCTGCTGTAGCTCTCGCAGGAGTTGTCCTTGAAAGGGCAGCTGCTGTGAGAGCCCTCTCAGCCCCACCCACCTCACAGGGTGTCTGTTGTGGGGGGGCGGAGAAGATATAGGAGATTGTAAGCCACTCTAGAGTCTGATTCAGAGAGAAGGACGGGGTATAAATCCGCAGTCTTCTTCAAAAGGGCATTAGACAAATTTCTGGTGAGTAGTTCCATCAAGGGCTATCAGCCACATTAGGTTAATAGAACTTTAGGCTTAATAGAACCTCTGAACAGCAGTCGCTGGGAGCCAAACAGCAGAGAAGTGTTATTTTTATGCCCTGCTTTTGAGCTCTATGGCAGAGCAAAGGGGTAAGGAATCACAGAATCAGATGACCCCCCAGGGTCATCTAGTCCAACCCCCTGCACAATGCAGGAAATTCATCAATACCTCCCCCTAAATTCACAGGCTCAGCATTGCTGTCAGATGGCCATCTAGCCTTTATTTAAAAACCTCCAAGGAAGGCGAGCCCACCGCCTTCCGAGAAAGCCTGTTCCATGAGGAACTGCTGTCAGAAAAGTTCTTCCTAATGTTGAGCCAAGTTGTTTTTCCTCCCACCTTTACTTAGTAAAACATTGATACCCCCTCCCTTTCTTTGTGGTTCAAAGTAGCTTACAATAAAGAACATTTTCAGTTAAAACCAAAATAACACCCCCTCCCTTTAAAGGATGCCTCTCATTTCAGTCCCCTCAAGCTTGTCTTGTAGTACGTCCTGAAGAGGGGTGGGGGACTGGGCTCACTTCTTCAGGGACCCCATCCCACAGAACAGGAGCCACAATGAAAAAGGCCCTGGCTCTCATCAGTGCCAGCCAGGCCATCCTAAGGGGTAGGTAGGATAGACTGTAGATGGTTGCCTGACCACTGTAGTTGGCACACAGGATACAGGGGACAGTCCTTCAGATATCTGGGTCTCAGGAAAATGAAGGGCTTTAAAGGACCATAACCAGAAACTTGAATTGTACTCAAAAACTAACTGACAGCCAATGCAGCTGTTTCAAAACGGGCAGCATGTGTTCCCAGCAGCTAGTTCTATTTCAGAAGGCATTTGGCAGAGCGTGATCTGTCACAGCACCTGAATGCTTTTAAACCTATTGATGGTCTTTGTTGTGCAGTTTTGTTACTGCAACTCTGCTAAATACGCAGGATATAAATGTTCCAAATAAATATATCCAATCCTCAACATGGCCCCATCTGCAAATTCTTAAATCCACAGACCAGGGCCATGCAGAAAGGGGATTCTTCTACAAGCCTGAGGGGACACTCACGTTTGCAGAAAAATTACAAATCTTTGGGGATAATTAACAATTACAATTCCACATGTGCAAACAACTGTGTCCCGGCACCACTGTGGGTAGGTGGGGAAGAGGACTAGGGACTGCCACACCCCCACCCACTACAGCCAAGGAAGCGCAGGAGGATGGGCAGGGAGAAGCAGAAGTCACTGGCAGGACTGGAAGTGGCAGTCTGCAGGAGAAGCACAAGAACTGTGGAGGCAGCAGGCCGGAAGTGGGTGGCAGCAGGAAAGAGGACCCTGTTGCTAGCAGGTGGGCAACCAGGGGAGGTGGGAGAGGCAGGGAGGATTCTGGCGGAGAGCAAGTGAGTGGGGGGGGGGGGAGCAGGCAGGCAGAGCAGGCGAGATCCTCCCTCCCCCACAAGTTTACCAGGGCCCTGCAGGAGGGGTGCAAACAAGTTCCATGGTCGTAAATGTATATAGGTCAGGCATGAAACACACACTTATTGCACTAACAGGAAACATTTAGTATTCGATCGACTTTATTATGTTATTAAAGTAAACAAATATGCAAAAAACAAACTATTGAACTCAGTCATTCACAAAGGATGTGTATAAAAATGCCAGGCTTCGCCAAGCACTGTTCTATACAAAATACTGTTAAAAGAAGAGAACGGCAGAAGTTGTTGCACAGTCCCTGAATTTCTGAAAGGCTCAAACACTGTCATCCTCCACAAAAGCCAACCTTCGCTTTGGCCTGGCAAGCTCCTTTGCAACTACTGCTCAGCAGTGAAACCTCCCTGAAACCTCACACAGCAGCATTACTTACTTTCTTTTTAAAAGAAAAGGGCCAAAGTCCCATCCAGCACTCACTCTCTACATTTGTCAGAATACATTTGGTCCTAGAAAGGTTTAAAAACACTTTAAAAAAAAATTTTTTAAAGCTCTGATTTTGTACCACAGGGGCCGCCTAGAGAGGTACTGTGAAGAGGGGAGCTGTTGAAAAAAACACACAAGAGATGTTTTCTTCAAGACAACAGCGGCAGTCTGGGTGCAAAGAGAGGCTTTTGGATTAATTAAAAAAGCTTTTGAACCCTCAGTAGAAAAAAAAATTTTTTTTGTCTTTTTGTAGTTCTCTCTCCAAGCTGTATAAAACCTGTTTTAAAACTCTCCTGTTTCAAAAGCAGTTTGTCCTGGCAGATGGGAGGATGCTGTCCTGGAAAAAAAAATCTCATGGGCCAGGTTGCAGAATGTGAAGGATCCTGGTTAAAACCCAAAGCGGAATTTAGAAGAGTGGGCAAAGTCATCCCAATGCATTTTGATACACTGAGGTCTGGCATGTGGCAGGCAGACATTCACAAGTGGGATTACGATCTATCAGACTGAGCTGTGGATCAAACACCTGGAGTACAACTATGACTGACAGCGAATGGCTGAAAACAGCCGAAATGAAGAGCTTACATCCAAAAATCCGTAAGCATGAATTAAAAAAAAGGCATTTACAGGACGCTGATACTTTTATGAGCCAAATGCAGGAGAGGGAAACGGTTATGTTGCCAGGAGACACAGATGGGACATGCCTGAAGATATTAAATGGATGACAACAGCTGGAACAACAGATGAGAAAATTGTCACAGAACTGGAGGCAACAGGGAGGCATGGAATGGAACAAACATCCGGCCCAATGAAAAGGGGCCACACAACAAAGCACAGCTTTGTTACCACTCTGAAGTGGGATTATGCAGTGCCTCGGCAAATAGCAGCAATAGATGCCAGCAATCACCTGCATTGGTATGAGCTCTACCAAAGGGATAATGGATTGTAGCAGGCACATCACAGAGTACACCATCAGGGTTTTGGCTTAATCCCTTAGCTTTCCTCCCCTACTGAAACTAAGCCTGTGCAAGTTAAGTGAACCCCTAATTCTTCCCATGATTCTTGACTGCAATGTCCTGCCCGCTTCTCTGCCTGAGGAGTCAAGATCTACTTTTTTGCAAAGGTTACTCTCCTAAGGACCATTTTGATGGCGCTTATATGCATGATAAGGTACGGGTCAGCAAATGGCTCAAGAAAAATCAGTGTTTTTAGCAATGGGTATTCCTCTCCCACCTTTCCTTTCTGCCAAGACACAAACCTGCTTCCGCAAACACTAGTTTGCATGCAAGTTATTGGGGTATTGGATGGGATTTACCCTCTGTTTCTTTGCCTCAGCCCACCAAACAAGCTCCATGTGCAACAAGAGCTCTGCTTCATCAATGGAAGGGGAAGGTTTTAGCTGCACACTCATCCACAAGTCACTGAACATTATGGTACCTTTAGACTGCAAGGGGACTTAGACAAGATGAACAATCTACTTAAGAACCATAATAATAACCGGGGCAGATCAGCAGGTTCTATTAGCATGAGATCTTGACAAAATCAAAACTCCACAGACTTAAGTTGATATTCAAAGACATGGCTTGAGGAGATGATCTGAGAGGGCCAAGTGTGAAAGAATGTCTGCTGGAAGAATTTGCACAATGACAGGTGCACACCCACGGGGCTGGCAGCTGTGAGTGGCTTTTACTTACACCAGCTGCTGAAGAACAGGAAACCAAACAAGACTGTGCATTTCATAAGGCAAGAAACATACACCAAACATAACTACCTTGGTTTATAAAGGACCACAATTAATGCTAAAGATACTGCACATGTAACAATCAATTATGTCTGAGAACAGGGTAACCTTAAAAGCTTGAGGTAAAATGGAAAAGGTTACACAAGACCAGTAACAGAACTCCATTTTCAGCCTGTGAACAATCACTCTCACTCAAACAGTTTGGCCAGGATGAGGCCTGGAGACTAAGAACACCAGAATGTGTCCACAACTTGCTTTCTTAACTGAAACAACCAGGCTGGCTATAGCTTATTCGGACCAAAGCCAATGCGTCCATGACAAAATAATGAACTTCGAACTTGGGGTTTTGGCACATGCTTGTGGGAAATAATCCCCCTCACACCCTGTTACCCTGTGTAATCACTGACTGAAGCAGCTTTCTTTCTTGTGCTTTTAAGGCTTGCAACACCATCAAGCAACCAATATCCCACAGTACGCCAAGTGAAAGGCAAGACCGTTTGCTTCTTATCTGCAACTGTTAGACCTCCATTATTTTTTCTGGCAGTGAGCACTGATTTGGGAGGTTGGGAATAACATGCACAGATTCTGAAATTCATTCACACTGGGAAGAACTCAGACCAGAGCACACTTGCTGGTGCGTCCTGTTATTTCACTCTTGAGTTTCTCCTCCCATAAGGAACCTACAGAAGAGAGCTGAAGCAACAAGGAAAGGATATTCCAGTGGGACACTATAACCTAGGAACTCCCAACATTTCTGAACAGAATTAGTTCTCTGTGACCCCTTTAAACTCCATAAAAGACCTCCAAGTGACAAGAGCAACTTGCTCATAGAGCAAAGTATTTCGCAAAATATGCCTGGAAGGTAGCCAGCATCTCCCTAGGATTGGGGGAGTGTTGCATCTGGCTAGACGAGTGTTGGCCATCACCCTGTATTTCGAATGCAGCAAGATCAAGTATTACCACTGACTGCCAACTGTTCTCAGTAGTGCAGAGAGACCACACTAAGTTGGTAGAATATATCTCACCTGAAAATCTGCAGCACTACAGTCTCCAAATGACAAACTTCTCCAAATGACAAACTCCTCCTAGGTTCAGTAGCACTTGAGATTTCATTGTCCACAGCCTCTGAATTTTAATTCCACCTCACAAAGACCAAGCAGACAAATCTAGCTCAGCACTAGAAGATCCTGCCAGGAAGCCAAATTCACCAATAGCCCAATGTATGGCTGAATGTGGCTAAACGATGGTAGTATTAAAAACCTGTGTCAGCTTGTCATACCCACTGCTGGGACTTCCCTTCATGACAGATTTCTCTACCAGGACCAATAAAGAAGAACTTGCAACCCTCAAGTTCTCATATCCTCTCCCTCGCACTACAGCTCAACATATATGGAAAGAGAGAAACATCCCTACAATCCTGGAGACCAGTGAGCATAGCACGTTCTCCATGCGAATGGACGCTCAAGTGTGTTGGCCTGAGCATGAGCACTAATCCAAGACAAATGATCATTAAAACCAAAGCAGCTTCCCCACCCTGTCTAGTAAATGGGATTTTAAAAGAGGGAGCCAAAAAAAGACAACCCCCACCCTGCTTTGAACAGATCCCCTCAAGTTAATGCTGTGAATAAAAAAGGTCCTCTGCCCTGTGTCATGAACCAGTGAGAACCTTTTCTACATAGGAAATTGTATGGGCGTCATACAGCATCTCGATGTGTTCACTTCCTGGCAGCTCGTGAAGTATCACCTCCTGCTTCTGCTTCCCCACCCACTTCCGACAATGCAAGGCACTTTCTAAGTTCACCGTTCCATCACCGTCACCGTAGAATATCTTTGGCTCCTTGTCTGGGAAGCTCTCATAGAAGAACGAATCAGGGGTCTCTACTCCAATGCCATACAGACAGTGTATGCGCACCCCTGGTGGAGGCATCTCGTAGACTAGGGCTTCGGTCCCTTTTCTCATAAGCCAGCCATCTTCAAAGCCGATATCTTTGTAGAACTTCTGGAAATCCTCAAGAGTGTAGTTGGCAGTTGGTGTGCTGATGAAGATCTTATTGGGAGGCCATGTGTAGTTGTAAGGCAACAGCCAGTTGGTCGAAACTGCAGATCTCTGTTGGTCCCTGATCTTAAGGGAGCTGATGACTGGGATCCTGTTGTTGTCTCCTGTGGTATTAAATGCAGGTATTGTTAGGTGATCATGGGTCATAACAACTGGGCTCATGCATACTTTAAAATACCTCACAAAAAAAAACAAACAGAAATGAAACTGGACATGCGTTCTGCTTGAGAGGTCACAAAATGGACATCAATAGCTCAAATATTTTATTTGATGGGTGGTCTACACAAGAGGTGTGAAAAACAATTGTTTTCCCCCAGATTTGGATATATTGGACCTGGAAAATTATTGGTATTTCCCAATGTTCCCAAATCTCAAAACCAGAATGGTATTCGGATTTGGAATTTTTCAGGAATCCTGAATTTTTGGGGCGGTACTATGCCCTATGTGGACCATTATACTCAACAGGAAATCTATCTTGGGGTATTCCAAGGGTCTGGAGGGGCTGTTTTTTGAGGTAGAAGCACCAAATTTGCAGCACAGCTGCTGATGCTTCTCCTCAGAAGAACCCCCAAGTTTCAAAAAGATTGGACCAGGGGAGAAAAAAAACAGGAGTGGGAGAAAATATCCAGTGGAGGAAATAACAGCAAAAAAAGGCAAGGGCAACAGAAGCACGGTAGAACAGAATCAAAGTCACAGAGAATGTGCAGTAGAAACTGAAGGGAGGGGCATTTTTGCAAGCCCAGCAGAACCAGCACAGTACAGAGTGCCCAACAGTACCAGTGCAATCACAGAGTGCCCAGAAGAACCCACTGCCATTGTGGCAATGCCAGTTCAACATGACTTATGTAAAGGGAATCACAAGCCGGGGGGGGGGGGGGAGAAGGAAAACAAAAACAAACCTCTTGAAACTGCCAAGACTAGGTTGAAATTGACAGGGGCAATGGGGAAGCACACAGAAACCCCAGACACAAACAAAAAGGGTGGGGGAGATAGACCCCAGGAGCCTGCAATGCCAGCTCCTGACCTTCCCAGAAAATCCCAAGTATATCTGGATTTCTTCAAGAGGAGGCTTTTTTTTTTTTTGGGGGGGGGGGGGAGGTGCTTTCTGAAAAATCCCAAATACTTTTGGAATGCTGAAATATACCCTCCAAATACCAAATACTGATCAAGTCTTTTCCAGTAAATTTTTGGCTCGGCTGTACCCAAATGATACCACTAGTCTACACTAATACAAATAACTTAACTAGTAATCCATCCCTGTATATTTTACCCTTCCTGCAAGAAACTTCGGGCAATATACACAGTTTGTATTTCTCCCTTCCTCACAACTGTACACGGTGTGAGAGTTAACTGTCTCAAAGTCACCCAGTAGGCTTTAAGGTTGAATGGAAATTTAAACCCAGGTTGCTCCAGTCTTAATCCAGCACACTATTCACAATACCGAATAACAGTAGTGTATGGAATGTCCAGTAACCTACGCTCCTTTTCTCTGGGAGAACACCAGGTTGATTTAACAGACTAAACTAGATGAAGATCTCAGACTGCTTCTGTTCTACCCGTTTTGAGTGCTCTGACGATTCCAACTGTGCAAATGCATTCAACTAGAGCACTTTAAGACTATCAGTGGCTTCCCACTGTCCCATAATTATGGAATTCAGTCCTCCTGCAGGTTTCAAACTCCTATTATCCAGAAGTGGTCCATTCTTCCTCTGCTTTTCAGCAGTCGAAACTAGCATTGACATATTTCACAGTTACAGGTGTCAATGGGTATTTTTACTCTGTTCGTTTTATTATTGTTATCTGTGTGAACTGCCTTCAACATAAATTTTTGAAGTCTACACACAGTATCAAAAATGTAGCAATTTTTGCTGTGAAGAATAAGCCTTCCTGAGTCCATTCACAGAACTGCCACTACATTTCAGCCCAGAAATTGCCATCAGGTTCTTCAGAAAATTATATTTTTGGAAGCAGACTGTGGAGGTACAGAAGCCTTCCCAACCCAAAGGCCACTGCACCACTGTAAGACCCAGGCAGAACTATGACAAATGTCCTTCCTTTCAATGCCAGACACAAATTTTCCTTTCTTCCTGAGCCCTCCCCATCAGCATGAGCTTGGTCAGAAATAACTAATTTCAACAGGTGCCAGTCTGCTGTGAGCAAAAGCTGTCACTTCCCTTCATGGTTTTCAGCCACATTCAGCAGAATCAGAAAGCAGAAGGAGCAGTGACTGCCCAGCTTCCTGAGGCTAACTAAAACAAATTCCAACACAACCAGTTGCTAAACTCTGGGGATGCTGAATTGTTTCTCATCACTGCACGCCTTGTCTAGGAAAACCCCTTGTTGAAAGCAACCAAAGCCCAATCAGAAGTAAGCTATGTTCAGGAGTTCTGTGGAACTCCACACAACTGGAAAATAGAAATAACCACGGATTTTTCATCTGCACCACTTGGTACCTCATTCCCCAATGAAAAGATTAATGCCAAAGAATTTCACATGCAAGTTCTTAGGGCAAAAGCCACCTGTCCCAAGCGACCTTTTAATTTGTAAAATTAAATTCATCCTTTCTTGTGGGCAAAAGACTCCTCAGATTCTCTTGTACAGATGTGGGTCTTTCTCCATCATCCCCAGTGAAGGCTGAAGAAAAGAAACGATTTAGTTTCTCCACAGACTTTCCCACTTCCTTCAGTATGCCCTTCACATTTTTGTCATCTAAATGTCCTATCGCCTCCTTGGATGGTTTCCTGCTCCTGATGTAAAAGAAATGTATGTTGACTGTTGTTTATGCCTCCAGCAATGCTCCCCAAATCTCTCCTTCGCTTGCCTTGTCACCTTACATTTGTTTTGCCAGTGTCTGTGTTCTGTTTCTTCATTACAGCTAAACATAAACTTTTTGAAAAGGAAGACTTGACAAATTTGGAAGTGGAAAAACTGCTGAAGCAGATGCCTTACTGTTTTCCATCCCCCCAAAATGGGAAATCCATTTCCAATGCCCACATCTCACTGGACAGAAGGCATTTGGACAAGTTTGCTCAGTATAACTTTTTGCAATGCATTTTTAACCTGCCCCCTCCTCCAAAGGAGCTCAGGAGGGTATTCATTGTTCTCCCCATTTCCATTTCTACCCTAAGAATCCTGTGAGATAGGTTAAGCCAAAAGAAAGTGACTAGCCCAAGGCCACCCAGAGAATTTTATGGCAGAGTGGAGATTCACCCTGGGTCCCAAATTCTAATCCAGCACCCTAGCTGCCACACCACGATGATGGAATGCTCTATATAAAGGGGAAAGTGTACAATGCCATCCAGTCCTCTAAGCTACACCAGATGTGAATCAGCTAGGGCTTCAGTGTGCAAAATTGCATCAGTGCCCTCCCCCTGAAACCTTTAGCCCCCAGTGTATTCCTGGTACCTACCTGATGCCAATACACGGAGGGTTTTAGCCACACCTCCCCAAGGAGCACCTAGTGACACAAAGTCTCTTATGTATTTGTCTTTCCAATCCTGAGGCTGATGGTTGAGGAAGTAGAGGGTGTACATATTCCCCATGCTGTGGGCGATTAAGACTACTGGTTCTTTGAACTCTTCATACATTATCTCTATCAGCTTCTGGAGGGCCACAAAGTAGTCTCTGTTCTCATCTAGAATGATCAAGACAAGAAAATTTATCATATTAATAAAATGAATTCATTATCAGTTTTTTTTCCCCCACTGCAAAATTACCACAAGCATAAAATGCTTTGACACTCTCTGACAAAATGGTTTTATACATTATAGACAAGGATGAACCCAAGAGGTGTTTATATATTATAGATGTATGTGGATCAAGGAAGCACACTTGCTCAAGAGGAGAAGCATGAATTTCACTACTTTGTCATTCATGCACCAGATGTATGCAGAAATTCATCCATCTTACCACAAAGGAAGATGTACAAGTCACATCTTCACTGTTACACAGGAAGTTAAAATCACTTGTACTTCCTGTGTTGGCCCTTGCTTGTCAGCTTATGAATTCTGGGCAACATGTAGCTCAAGATGCACTGATTCAATCTACGAGGGCATTCAGAGAGCTGGCTCTCATTTTAAAAGAGGTTTAGTCATCTCAACTACAACAACTGCTTAGCAGATATCATGACTCTTACAGGAATAGCTGGTGAAGTAACTCTTTGGCTTGTTGTAACATCTTAGCTCTGATGCATGAAGGTCACCACAGTCTGTTTATTAACTAATCAGGTGATACTCAGCTGCATCAGAAGCTCAGCAGTTAACCAAGAAAATTCACACCAGCTTCCAAGAACTCTGTGTTCAGTGCACAGAACTGTTTTTTGAGCAGAAAAAACCTGGTTTTGGTAATCCCCTTCCCCTTGTCTCAGAAATGAACAAAGAAGAAAACAGAAGTTGGGAAAGCTGTAAGCATGAACATTTTCCCATCTGGATACACGAAATTATTCATGTCAAACACACTACCTATAAGAACATAAGAGAAGCCATGTTGGATCAGGCCAATGGCCCATCCAGTCCAACACTCTGTGTCACGCAGTGGCCAAAATTTTTTTATATATATACACACACACACACACTGTGGCTAATAGCCACTGATGGACCTCTGCTCCATATTTTTATCTAAACCCCTCCTGAAGGTGGCCATGCTTGTGGCCACCACCACCTCCTGTGGCAGTGAATTCCACATGTTAATCACCCTTTGGGTGAAGAAGTACTTCCTTTTAACCGTTTTAACCTGTCTGCTCAGCAATTTCATCGAATGCCCACGAGTTCTTGTATTGTGAAAAAGGGAGAAAAGTACCTCTTTCTCCACTTGCTCCATCCCATGCATTATCTTGTAAACCTCTATCATGTCACCCCGCAGTCGATGTTTCTCCAAGCTAAAGAGTCCCAAGCGTTTCAACCTTTCTTCATAGGGAAAGTGTTCCAGCCCTTTAATCATTCTAGTTGCCCTTTTCTGGACTTTCTCCAATGCTATAATATCCTTTTTGAGGTGCGGCGACCAGAATTGCACACAGTACTCCAAATGAGACCGCACCATCGATTTATACAGGGGCATTATGATACTGGCTGATTTGTTTTCAATTCCCTTCCTAATAATTCCCAGCATGGCGTTGGCCTTTTTTATTGCAAACGCACACTGTCTTGACATTTTCAGTGAGTTATCTACCACAACCCCAAGATCTTTCTCTTGGTCAGTCTCTGCCAGTTCACACCCCATCAACTTGTATTTGTAGCTGGGATTCTTGGCACCAATGTGCATTACTTTGCACTTGGCCACATTGAACCACATCTGCCATGTTGACGCCCACTCACGCAGCCTCAACAGATCCCTTTGGAGTTCCTCACAATCCTCTCTGGTTCTCACCACCCTGAACAATTTAGTGTCATCCGCAAACCTGGCCACTTCACTGCTCACTCCCAACTCTAAATCATTTATTAACAAGTTAAAGAGCATGGGACCCAGTACTGAGCCCTGCGGCACCCCACTGCTTACCGTCCTCCACTGCGAAGACTGCCCATTTATACTCACTCTCTGCTTCCTATTACTCAGCCAGTTTTTGATCCACAAGAGGACCTGTCCTTTTACTCCATGACACTCAAGCTTTCTAAGGAGCCTTTGATGAGGAACTTTATCAAAAGCTTTCTGGAAGTCAAGGTAAACAACATCTATCGGGTCTCCTTTGTCCACATGTTTGTTCACCTCCTCAAAGAAATGTAACAGGTTAGTGAGGCAAGATCTTCCCTTACAGAACCCATGCTGAGTCTTCCTCAATAACCCGTGTTCATCAATGTGCCTACTCATTCTGTCCTTGATAATGCTTTCTACCAACTTTCCCGGTATTGAAGTCAGACTGACTGGCCTGTAATTTCCCGGATCTCCTCTGGAACCCTTTTTAAAGATGGGGGTGACATTTGGTACTTTCCAGTCCTCAGGAACGGAGGCAGATTTCAATGAAAGATTACAGATTTTTGTCAGAAGATCCACAAGTTCAACTTTGAGTTCTTTCAGAACTCTCGGATGTATGCCATCCGGACCCGGTGACTTATTAGTTTTTAATTTGTCTATCAGTTCTAGGACCTCCTCTTTTGTCACCTCAATCTGACTCAGGTCTTTCAACACCCCTTCCAAAATTAGTGGTTCTGGGGCAGGCAAAAAGTTCTCATCTTCCACAGTGAAGACGGAGGCAAAAAATTCATTCAGCCGTTTCCCTATCCTCCTTCAATAATCCTTTTACCCCATGGTCATCCAAGGGCCCCACTGCCTCCCTGGCTGGTTTCCTACTTCTAATATATTTGAAGAAATTTTTATTGTTGGTCTTTATGTTTTTTGCAATATGCTCCTCATAGTCCCTTTTTGCCTGCCTGATCACAGTCTTGCATTTGATTTGCCATAGCTTGTGTTCCCTTTTACTAATCTCACTTGGACTGGTTTTCCACCGCTTAAAGGAGTCCTTCTTACCTTTTACAGCTTCCATTACTTTGTTTGTTAACTATGCAGGCCTTTTCTTATGCCTGTTTATGCCTTTCCTAACTTGTGGTATGTATTTTATCTGAGCTTCTAGGATTATAGTTTTAAATAGTGTCCAAGCTTCCCCAAGGGTTTTGACCGTATTTACCTTTCCTTTCAGTTTCCTTCTCACATGCCTCATCTCAGTGAATTTACCCCTTTTAAAGTTAAACGTGGTTGTGGCGGTCTTTTTGGGCAACTCCCTATTTATACAAACGGTGAAATCAATAACAGCGGCGCAATCACTTTTACATCTCTCACCAAGTCTTGGGCATTACTTAGCACCAAATCCAGGATCGCCCCACTCCTGGTAGGTTCTGAGACCATCTGCTCCATAGCACCTATATTCCACAGAATTATATAAACCTGTCTGAGTTACAGTTTCACAGACACATTTCAAATGAGATGTCATCTGTCTGCAATCCCCCCTTAATCACAACTAGTGCTATTTTATTTACTTGGTGCCTTCCGCCAGTCATAAGGAGCGCCTCTGATGTCGTCATCCCGTCGATAACCCAAGCTCACCAGATGCTGCACCAGTGTGTAGAAGTAGGTGCCTGTGGATAAAGGAATAAACTTTAACAGCAAGACACACCAGCACAGCACCTTGTGCAGAATAATCCTAGAATTTTAGGATTTCCTTTAGCCTGTTCCCATAATCTGGCACTGAAGCAGGAGTGAAAACAAGAGTGGCCACATCAGTAGGCAGATAAAATGTAGAATAGGTGCAAGGTGAAATTTTTTTTAGTTCTTGTGGATCCCTACGCATTTTGCAATTTGCTTTGTGAGAGGATCTAGTATAACATAAGTTAAAATTACAATTCAGTTAATTAAAAATATATCATACAGAAGTCAAAACTATATTTGTAATAATCAAAGCTTTTTTCACCTTGCACCTGTTTTTCTACTTTTTTTTTAACTGAAGTAGGGGAACAAACTCACCAACTTAACATGCTTCAAACAATGCAGGCTGGGCAAACAAAAAGAGTGGTTAATATTGTGTTAGCGGTTAATTTGTTCCCATTAAGCAGACTTCAGTGCAGGTCATAGATTTTGCAGTGCTGATTATCTGCATCAACACTTCAGCAGCTACAAAACTAAAAGATTTTCAGATATATTTTGGAATTTTAGACAGCAGAAGCATTTAACTGTTGCACTAATTAAAGTTTTTTTTCAAAGCATTATGTTATATGCCTGCCTGGAGGCATGAATATTACAACGGAGAGTTGCTGCCAGTCAGAGCAGACAATTTTGAGAGAAATGGACCAACAGTATAAGGCAGATACACTTCTTCATACACAATCGCTGCTGTTTTTAAAAAATGCCATTCGATGACAGACTACAAACTCCATGTCCAGACTGGACATCAGGTGCTGACCTCTGGGAAGAACAATGTGTTTTGTATAAGCAAAAAACCTGAAAGTCTAAAGTCAAAAGTCTAGCCATTCAAAATCAGAATGCCTTTCCTCATTTTCAAGCCCTTGTACCCAAAATATGTTCTTGTGGTCTTGTGGCCTTTTCTCTTAATTTCTGTTTGCTAATCTGATGTATAGTGTGTTTCTTGATTTCAGCTTTTTAATCAAGCTCCAAACTTTTGGCTGCATCCTGTTCCTTGTCACAACATTGGAGCAGCTTAGTTCTGCGACCTTTTAGCACAGCAATGAAAAGCTACCCTTTTTGTGACAATATGTAGTTCAACGAAAAAACTTTAAACAAAAGAAAACTACTACACCGGAACAAAATAGGATTTTCTTGGAAGAGAAACCTGTGATATGTTTAAAGAATGCAAAGCAATGACCACTCCCATATTGACAAAGGTCAGGAGGAGAAAAAACATCACACCACAAAAGAAGGCAAACAGGCACCTCCACCACAACAAGGCTATGAGTGATTAAAGCCAAAGGTTACAGAAGTCCTGCCAATATACCCATTATCATGGTCAGGCAGCAACTGGCTTAAGTCTTGACTATCCTGCATCATTGCCATATACTCTGGGGCTTTCCAGTGCTCATATATTGCAGACCTGTTTCACATAATCAGCTATAAAGGTACATGACCACACAGAATACAGGCAGCCAAGGAAAAGGCTACTAGCTCACTAACTGGTCAAAGGCTCATGTAGTGAAGATGAATGAGTCCCAGGTTTTCCATCCTGTCTCCTGTTAAGTTCAGGTGAGAGGAGGAGACCGGAAGCTGCCACAGCACAGCATCACTAACAAGACGGGAAGATGGAATGAGGGAGATCATGGACAAGTTTTATGCTTGAGCCCTACATGATTAAAGACTGGCCTTATTACCCCAAAGTTCTGTTTTCACCTTCAAATGCAACATAACCCAAACCAGGACTTTCAAAAAAGCAATCCATAAACTAGTCTAAGAGCACCACTGAGAGCACATTCAACCACTGCTCCACCAGCTGCACTGGCTTCCAGTTGAATACCACATCAAGTTCGAGATGTTGGTTTTAACCTTTAAAGCTCTATGCAGTCTGGGACCAGCATACCTTCAGGACCGTCTCTCCTGGTATGTCCCCCGAAGAGCGTTATGCTTGATAGATCAAGATCTACTGGTGATCTCCAGCCCTAAGGATGTTCGCTTAGCCTCAACCAGAGCATTCTTGGCTCTGGTGCTGGCCTGGTGAAGCACTCTCCCTACTAGGACTTAATGCAATTCCACAGGGCCTAACAAAATAGAGATGTTCTGCCAGGCCTGTGGTTGAGGTGGCAGAGATCTATTTATATGGGCCTGCCCATGGCACTGTTATCAACTTGTGTTATCTTTCATCCATTGGCTCTCTCCCCTCTAGTACTGGTTGCCAGCCACCTGTAAATATAGGGGAACCCACGCAAGAGCAGAAAGGGATGGATTGGTTAAGTAATGCCATCTACTTGTATTGTTAATATTAATTGATTTTAGTGTTACTTGGGTTTTAAGAATAGTTATTTTATGCCCTGACCTGGATAGCCCAGGCAAGCCTGATTTTGTCAGATCTCGGAAGCTAAGCAGGGTTAACTCCAGCAAGTACTTGGATGGGAAACCTCCTCAAAATACCAGGCGTCGGGAGGTGGGGGCAGGCTTTATTCAGCCACCTCTCTGAATATCCCCCAGATCCCCAGTAAGGGTCAGTCACCAGAAGTCACCATGACTTCCAGGTGCAGACATACACAAAAAATGATATATATAGAGAGAGAACACTATATTACTCATTGCTTTATTGTAACCTGCCCTGAACCTGCTTGTGTGTGAGGAAGGGTTAGAAGCCAAAGTAAATTTTCTGCTGCAGGGCTTTTGCATTCAAGAATTTTTAGGAGAAGTGGTTGTTTTTGTTTATTTGCATTGTACACATATATCTGGGACATTTTTTGTCACTGGCCTGAAGCTTTAAAGGGGTCTGACAGAGCACAAATACCTACCAACGCTTCTTTTACTTGGGTCAAGGAATTCCAAGGAAAAGGTTTGCCCAAATCCAGGGACTTTGACATCCACCCCATCAGGTGGTCCGGTGGTTCCACTTGTTCGGTTGTACAACAGCCTGGAAAGCAATAAAGACAAAGGTAAACATCATCCTTTCCTACTGTAACCATGCATTCCAGTCAAAATGCACACAAAAACTGCAAAGAGAGCAATGGTTTTCTAACTCCTTTAGGTCAAACCGCTCAGTAATGGATACCACTCACTCCAAAGCTTCTTTTGCTAACTCATCTCTAAGTGGGACCTGCATCAGGGAACATATTTTAACCAAGTTCTTGAAGAAGTCACTCAATAAGCCCGAGAAAAATAGCTGCTTAGCCAAAATAGTATTTGAGAAAGTCAAAGCTAAAAGCCATGGAAGCTTCTTGGGAAGTAATTGGTTAGTTCCATTATAGCTGCAAGACAGCTATCCCTCCTTGCACTTTGTGTAATGTAGTTAAACTACAAGCACAGTAGATGTTTGCCCTAAAATACCTGCTTCAAACAGCTGCAACCAATATTCATCTCAAGTGCCAAGCATTTGGTTTTCAGTCATAAGTGATTGAAGTAATTAATGACTCTGCTTTCTTCTGACAGGTAGGTGAAAAAACAGGTTGTTTAACTGTAACTAATGATTTTCAAGTGGTCATTTGTGCATTCACACTCATGGGATAGAGCGTCTGCGCTGATCACTGGATTGGTACCTAAAAAGCCTGGGATTTTTCACGCTCTGCCCCAGTGAGCATGCGCAGAAGCCCCAGTACGTATGCTCACAAGGACCAGCACGAGGATCCCGCCAGTTCCTTCCTGACCGCTGGAAGTCCCTACAGCAGGGAAACTGTCAGCAGTGGGGAAGGTGGACAGGTAGTGTGAATGCACAGATGACCACTCAAAGATCAGTTACAGATAAGCAACCTGTTTATCTTCTTCGTGGTCTCTGTGCCTCACACTCATGGGAGATTAGCAAGCTAGACATACCTGGAGGCGGGAGTAGACGGTCAACCAGAAGAGAAAGTTTGAAGCACCACAGTTCCCAATCGAGTCCAGAGCGTAATGCTTCATGAAAGTGTGAGGAGAGGACCACGTGGCTGCCTTGCAAACATCCGTCAAGAATATGCCCTTCAGGAATGCCACTGACAATGGCATAGCCCTAGTAGAATGCCCTTGTATGGGCCCAGGCAATGGCTTTTTTGCTAGAAGGTAACAAAGTCTGATCATCTCAGTAAGCCACTTCGAGAGACTCTGAGAAGAGATTTTGGAGCCCAACTGAGGAGCAGCATAGAACACAAAAAGATGTGGGTCCTTTTGGAAGCTCTTTGAGCGACTCAAATAGAAAAGCAGTGCACGCTTCACGTCTAGTGCATGCAGCCACCGCTCCTCATCAGAGGTAGGCATTGGGTAAAACATGGGGAGCCAGACATCCAAATTGAGGTGAAACTGGGAAACCACCTTAGGGAGAAATGAAACGTCTGGAGCCAAAGACACCCCTGACTCATGAAAGACTAAGTATGGGTGGTCACAACGCATAGCCATAAGTTCTCTCGCCCTTCGTGCTGACGTAATCGCAGCCAAGAATGCAGTCTTTCAGGATAACAGTTGGAGGGAACAGATCGCCATTAGTTCAAAGGGTTGCCTAGTCAAGTCTATCCAGAATTAAAGGCAAATCCCATGACTGTGGAGGTGATCTCGTGGGAGGATGCAGCCTGAGGAGTCCCTTCAGAAACTGTTTCGAGTGAGGATGCGCAAATACTGAGTGCCCCTCAATCGGTTCGTGCTGGGCAGATATAGCCGACAAATAAACCTTCGCTGAGGAAAAAGCAAGGCCAGCATCAACCAGAGGGAAAAAAAATCGAAAATCACAGGTAAACTCACCAACCGGGGTGGGGCATCAGTAACAGACAAGAACTGGACGAACTTAGCCCATTTTATCGCATAGGATCATCTAGCAGACAACTTTCTGCTGTTCAGAAGAACTTGCTGGGCCTTAACTGAGAACCCTCGAGGTCGATGAACCAGGCAGTCAAATTCAAGTGAAGAACACTGTGGTGGAGTACTTGGCCTTCTTGTGCCAACAGGAGATCTGGCTCCACTGGGAAGTGATGGAAAACTTCCTGCACGAGTTTGAGCAGAATCAGAAACCAGTTCTGCCGAAGCCACCAGGGCGCTACCAGAATGCACCTCAGCCGCTTCCTCTGAATCTTGTTGACTACTTTTATAAGTAGTGGAAGAGGTGGAAACAGGTAAAGAAAAAGGCCTTTCCAAGGGAACAGAAGACCGTCCCCCAAGGACGTTGGATCCAACCCTCCCCTGGTGCAAAACAAGGGACACTTCCGATTCAGAACTGTTGTGAAAATGTCAATCTGGGGATAGCCCCACTGCCGGGACACTGGTTGGAGAAAACACCATTGTATTTCCCATTCGTGGGGAGACGCAGCTCCTCTGCTCAGGGAATCCGCTTGCAGGTTGAGTACCCCAGGAAGATGAGAAGCCTTCATGAAAATGTCCAGCTCCAGGCACTCTGTCCACATCTCCAGCGCTATGGCAAAAAGTCTGCGAGAGACCGTCCCGCCCTGCTGGTTGACATAGCAGAGGGCTGTGGCATTGTCCGTAAGCACTGCTACAGCTTTCCCTACTATCAAGGGATGGAAAGATCGAAGAGCAAAATGGATTGCTAGAAGTTCCAGGTAGTTTATGTGGCAATGGGTCAGAGGTAACATCCAAGGTCCCCACACACACAGAGTGTTCATGTAAGCACCCCATCCCCACAGGAAAGCGTCCGTAGTGATCGTAACTGTTGTGATAGCTAAGTGGAAGGGTGCTCCTTAACATATATTGTCTATTGAGGTCCACCATTCTAAGGACTGTAGGATAGAGGGAGGAATCATGAACTTCTTTCGCGGGAAATCCTGTAGAGGGCGAAACCTCTTGAGGAACCAAATTTGGAGTACTCGCATGTGGAGCTTTGCAAACGCTAATACATTGGTGGTTGCCGCCATCAAGCCCAACAACCTCTGTAGCTGTTGTGTCATGCCCCACCTCCTGCATTGGAGGGGATAGATGAGGGTTATAATGTCCATCACTCTCTGCTGAGGTAGAAACGCCCAATGTAGTTCCTTGTTCAGAAGGGCCCCTATAAACTGAACTTTCCTTGATGGAAGCAAATGTGACTTTTTTTGTGTTTACCTGCAGGCCGAGGGTTTGAAGGAGCCGAAGAGTTATGGAAATATGACGGGACAGACGATCCTCCAAATCCACCACCAGGAACCAATCGTCTATATATGGAAAGATGACTATCCCTTGAAGCCTCAGATATGCGGCCACCACACTCATCATCTTGGTGAACACCTGCGGCGCAGTGCACAGCCCGAATGGAAGAGCTTTGTACTGAAAGTGGTTGGGGCCAATTACAAATCTGAGGTACCGTCTGCAAGATGGATGGATGCTGACATGGAAGTAGGCATCCTTCAAGTCCAGGGTGGCCATCCAGTCCCCTTGGCAGATGAGAGGGAGGATTGTTTGTAGAGTGGACATCCAAAATTTCTGGTACATGATGAATTTGTTCAAGTTTCATAGGTCCATTAGTCTCAGTCCACCATCCCATTTGGGGACCAGGAAATACCAGAAGTAGAACCCCCTGCTCCTGACTGCTGAAGGAACCGGTTCTATGGCTTGTTTCTCCAAAGGTTGCGCACTTCCTCTACCAGAGGAGGGGAGGGAGGCGTGATGATGAAGATCAACCGAGTCGGAACCTGAACTCTAACATGTACCCCTTTTCTATAATGGAGAGGACCCATTTGTCTGTGGATATGGACTCCCATGCAGGTAGGTAGGGGTGGAGGCGGATGGGTCCAGAAGTGGGAGGGAGAAATGTGGTTGGTAGGGCAGGAAAGTCAAAGGCCCTGCTTCGGGGCACAGGAGCCTTTGGGCTTGTTTGAGTTGTTCAAAGCTGAAGTAAACTTTGATTTGTTGTTTCCCCGATAGGGTGACCTGCTACCAGTTTGTGAAGAACGAGGTCTCCAGGATTGGTCAGGTGAGTATTTCTGATAAGGTCTCTTTGGCCAAGGCTTCTGCCACGGCTTAGGTTTTCCAGGATGAGAAGCAGGCACCCCAAGATTCCAGGAGGTTTTAATACTCTTGTCCAATTCTTGCAGGACACTGTCAGTGGTGGAACTAAATAGCTCTGGTATCTGGCTGAAGGGCGATGGAATGCAACCAGGAGTGGCGGCATAGCGAGATGGCAGAGGTGAGTGTCTTGGCCGAAACATCCACCATGTGATTGGAAGCGGCTAACTGCTGTTTAGCTAAGGCAAATCCTTCTCTTTGCAACTTCTTTGCTAGAGATCGCTTATCCTCCTGCAGAGAGGAGAGTATGGGTGTAAGTTGTTCCCAAAGAGAGTACTGATACCGTGCCATACAGGCTGCATAATTAGAGATCTTCACCCCCAAAGCCCCAGCAGAGTAGAAGCATCTACCAGCATTGTCTATCTTTTTCCCTTCCTTATCCGGAGGTGTAGAATGGGTTTTGCGAGCCTTCAACGACAAGGAGACCACCACCAAGTTAGGCTTGGGATGGGTAAAGAGAAATTCCACCCCAGATTGTTGGATCCGGTACATGTGATCTAAGCGGCGTGAGAGTGGTGTGGATGCAGGCTTCAGCCAAGGCTCCTTGACCACTTGTAAGATAACTTCGGTGACAGGAAGAGCGACTGCTGTTGACATGTCCCACTGCATAATGTCAAATACTGTGTCGTTAATAACAGGATGCGGCTGCAGCACCGTAAAGGAGAGAGATTGTGCCATGCGCTTGATTAGGTCCCCATAAGATTTGAGGTCTTCTGAAGGGGATATAGGCAGGTCATCTGCAATATGAGAGTCAGGTGATGGCTCAGCTTGTGTCTTATCCAGATCCTCCTCCCCGACATCAGAATTCAACGTCAAAGATGCTTCTCTCATGTCGGAATCCTCCAAAAGCTGCAGAGTCGAAGCACACTCCGAAGGACGTATCGATACCGACGGGGCCACCTGGGAGTCTCCAGTCTTCCCCTTGTGTCTATCTGGAGAAATCGCTATCAACACCGAAGGAGTACAACTTACCCGTGAATGGTGCGAAACTCTCAAAAAATGGGAAGCTTCTGAATGCTGATCCCATTCCGGTAGTTCACGAGGAGGATACCACGGGTATGGCGAATGGTAAGGGTAGGCCCCTTACTAGTATGGCCATGGATGCTGGTCCCACATCGGGGGTGGTGGAGGTCTACGGAGAGGAGCTGTTGACTCTACCTCTCTATCCCACAGATGTCCCTTATCCGGCCTGAGTGGAGCTAGCGGCTTGGTCAATGCAGATGCCTCTAGCTTCGATACCGAACCGCTGTTGCTCCGCCAGCGCAAGCCTGACCGGGAGGAAGTTATTTGCTGGGTCAAGTCGAACTCTTGCTCTGATCCCCAAAGACGGATTGGTTCTGATCCAAATCTCCCCAACGCTGATGGGCTTTGACTACTGGGAGAAGCTAGGCGCTTCCATGGTGGAGTGGCTTGCACCATCGCCGGACTCAGCGTTGAAGCATCCCAGCATGGGGAAGGAGCGCAAGAAAGTCTGTCCTGTCTCTTACGCTTCTCCTTCGACTTGTGCTTCTTCAGGATCGACTGTTTGGCCCCTGAATCATCCCAATGCTTTTTAGTCATGGTATATTCCACTGCGGTGTTGGCTGCCCACTTCATGGCCTGACCTCAGTCGGGAAGTGTAGCCGCCGATGACTCGGCTGAAGGTCCCGTCGACGCTGCGACTGCAGGCTGTGTCAATTTGCCCATTGATGCCAAAAGGCCCGACACCATTTTCAGTGGTAAGAGCCGATTTGACTAAGGCCACCGACAACCTGGCTGCTCAATTTTTCCTCGTCTGTTTGGAAAATGTTGAGCAATGCGGGCACAAGTCAACACAGTGTCCCTCACGCAAGCACAGAAGGCAGAGGGAATGACCATCTGGGGTAGCCATCTTACTTCCACACTTCAGGCACTGCTTGAAGAAACCCCAACGTTTTTCCATAAGAAGCAGGAGCTGAGAGGTAAGGGGGGAGGGTGCCCCTAGGGCGAAAGTCCAACTAAGTCACTACAGTCTTTTTTTTTCAAAGTAACAAAGTCCGGAAGAACTAAAGAAGGCCAGCGGGCTGAGGAAAACACTGAAAGGAAGAAAACTGGGAAGAAAAAACGGGTAAGTACCGACCGGAGAACTGAAGGAGATCCTTTCAACACGGCAGTCAAGAAGGAACTGGAGGGATCCCCACACTGGTCCTTGTGAGCATGCATACTGGGGCTTCTGCACATGCTCACTGGGGCTGAGTGCGAAAAATCCCGGGCTTTTTAGGTACCAATCCAAGGATCGGCGCAGGCACTCTATCCCATGAGTGTGAGGCACAGAGAAGATCAAGTTAAATGATCACCCATCAACATGGGTTCTGTTGACCTACATGTGCATTTCAACAACAAAAGAAAGACATTACTTGTGTCTCCTCTAACAGATAAACTGCTCTCAGAAAGAATTCTGTGTCCACATGGCAAGTCAATTCATCATTAACTCATAAGCTAACATTTCTGACACACAAAGATAGTAATTAAGTGCTAAAAAGCGCAAAAGCAGGTTGAGCAATGTGCAGAAATCAGAGCCACTTGCCATTGCTCTTCATGTACTTCAACAGCTATTTAAACCCTGGAGTGCAGCTCTTTTCCTTAAGTAGGTCATGTGTCATGGCAGGTCTCCCAATCAATTATGAACTCAAGTCACTGGATCAATTCAGACATGACACCAAAGCACAGTTTGTGCTCACCAATGAAAGCCACAGTATGAACATCACGGTTTAAATCTGCATGTTGGCTTTTGTTCTCTGCCTGTTTATTTCCAGTTTCTATAGCACAAGTAGCCTCTGAAGGTGTAACTACAGCCGTAACATGGTTTGTCAATTAAGGTATCACTGCAAACAATCTTGGCTAACATGATGTCACATGGCAGCCTCTGAACTGAGACACTTTAGTGCTAAAGTGAGTGAACAGCGACTCTGCACCACCACTATAAGCTTGCAAAGAATGGCACTGGATTGTAACTCCAGGAAGAAATGTGCTTGGTTTAATTTGCCACCTGTCCACTAGATCAACTGCCAGCGTGGCACCCTTTTAAACACAGCATTCTCTAAATTATGCAAACACCAATGTACAAGGTGTCCTGTTTGAACTTGGTCACCATGTGGCACCATTTATGTAGCAAGGGGTCACAGCATGAAGAAAGATGACCTTGGGACAGGAGGCTGAATTAAATTATCATCTTGCTACCCTTCCATTTATAGCTCAGTGCCAGTGTTTCTTCTGCATAGATGAAGCACAGCTATTAAGTGGTCTGCTTCATAAGAAACAAAACCCCTTCTACAAAATATGTTTCCACTAATGGACTGATATGAACCCCACAAGTAATTCACGTTTTGATGAAAGCACATATTCTGTCAAGTATAATAAATGCAGCAGTAATAATTGTAATCAAGAGTTCCTGCCATGCACAGTGTTCCTTACAAAGGAGAATTAATATGCACAGCACTACTCCATATGGCAGGGGTGGCCAACGGTAGCTCTCCAGATGTTTTTTGCCTACAAATCCCATCAGACCCAGCCAGCATGACCAATGGCTGGGACTGATGGAAGTTGTAGGCAAAAAACATCTGGAGAGCTACCAATGACCACCCCTGCCATATGACATTTTTTTCTTTTGTCCACAAATAATGAACCAAAATGGTTAACTCGCTCTTACATATGGGGTTGATTCTTGTTAATGCTGCTGCATCCTCACCTGATATTATCAATCCAGCAGTCAATGATCACAGGAAGAAGCAGTTCTAAGTTCAGCCACAATGTGAAGTAACTGTCTGTCTTCTTGGAGCAGAGGTAATGTACCACAGAAGGTTTGTCCAGTTTTGCTTCTAGCTGGTTACCCAGATCTCCTGGCACTGAAATAAGAATGAGGGGAGGAAAGTTACAGTAGGGTCTGAGGCTTTGTCCAGGTATTTTTTGTGTGGTACATATGTCTTTAGATGACTGAGAATACAAACAATTAACAGGAAAATGCCACATTTTGTAAAACCACCAAAAATCCATGGGATGAAAGCATGTGTATTATTGGAAAGTTGGCTAGTATTGACTTAACTTTCAAATGAGTCAGCTGATCTTCAGAGTTACAAGCACTCTTTCATACTTCTAAATCTTGAAACTGTAAGTAATGTGACTTTGTTGAAGCAGACACTGTGTTTGGGGGAGGCGGTGTTATCTCAAGACATGTGAGTTAAGCTGTGTGGAAAGTCTTATTCATATGTTAGGAAAGGAAAAGTCCCCTGTGCAAGCCCCAGTCGTTTCCGACTCTGGGGTGACGTTGCTTTCACAACATTTTCACAGCAGACTTTTTTACAGGGTGGTTTGCCATTGCCTTCCCCAGTCAACTACACTTTCCCCCCAGCAAGCTGGGTACTCATTTTACTGACCTCGGAAGGATGGAAGCCTGAGTCAACCTTGAGCCGGCTACCTGAAAACCCAGCTTCCGCCAGGGATCAAAGTCAGGCCATGAGCAGAGCTCAGGACTGCAGTACTAACACTCTGCGCCACAGGGCTCTTAGTATTCATATGCTAACCTTTATTTTAATCATGCAAAATGCTCTTTTTGAAAAGTTCCCATTACAGGCTGATTCGAAATGGAGAATCTTTTTTCCCCCTGCAACTTCTTCAAAGTATGCTTGACTACACTACACAAAGCGCATTTATCTATCAGCATGGTATTTGCTTTGGTGCAAATTCCTTATTGTCCTCAAAGGTGCTTTATGTAGACATCTGAAATATTCATCAAAAAACAAGTTTTAGTGCCATATCCAAGGGCTGAAGAAGGAAAGAATGCAGTGTGAAAATTAAATCTCATTTTCTTGCAATAAAGTTCTACATTACTGAATAGATTTTCTTGGAAGTAACAGTTAGTTAAAGGGAACAGAAGTATGTGTACGCTCGCAAACGAATAACTCAGTACTATGTTTACTCAGAATTAAGGTTCACTCCCAGATCTGGATAGCCCAGGCTAGCCTGATTTCATCAGATTTCAGAAGCTAAGCAAGGTTGGCCCTGGCTAGTTTTTGGATGGGAGACCTCCAAGAAACACATATGAGAGGAAAGCAATGACAATCCACCTCTGAACATCTCTTGCGTAGAAAACCCTACAGTTGCCATAAGTCAGCTGTGACTTGACAGCACTTTCCACCATTACCAAGGTTCACTGCATTTAAGGGAGCTTAGTCTCAAGAGTACAAAGAATTACAAGCTTCAAATAAGTTATTGGACTTATAGCAAAATGGTTCCCAACAGCTTCACATATGTGTCTGATGGAAAGCATACTCATTTTGAAAGTAGTGCTGCTGTGATCCAGCACAGATCTCCTTTTTTATTCTTCTTCAAATGTGGTACTGCTGAGTTCATTTTAGCTCACCGGTTTAAAATATCCTACATACCGTTTCAAAGTAAAGACAAGCCTGCTTCAATAAAAAGAGCAGTCAGTGTTCCCTAGGACTTTGTGAAGCTGTATCAAATTAGTGATCAGGGCCAGACCACAGAGGATTTCCATCCTTGTCAGTTAAACAAAAGAATAAAGTGATGTAGTACTGCAGACTTGGAAGAAGGTTAAATTGCACATACAACATTCTGCTGAGAAAGCTGGCCACCCAAAGCACAGGGAAAAGTCAAAGCATCATACATCTCACCTCACATAAAATATTAAACACTATTACAAACATTCTTTGAGGCATGGTTACTTTTTCAGGTTCAAAGTAGATTTGATTAATATGTAATTCCTCCCTTACCTGCAGTAGTAATGTGGTAGAAAATATTTGCAAGCAGCATTAATGTTAAATCAAGTGGGCCTTATGAAAAAAGAGCCATGAAAACCAGCTTCTGTTTGCAACGCAAATGCAACACTATCTTCACAACTGTTAATGAAATCAGATCAAATCAAAACTTAAGATAAAGGTGTTCCTCTGTATAAGCCATAACAACTGTCCCATCAGCAAATAAAGGAACCTCGTCTGCAATGTAGCAATGGTATGGGACTCTGGGTTCACTATCTGTAGAATAGCTGTGTCCCAGATTCAGTGGATGAGTGACAGAAAGGCACTAATTAGCTTTTTTCTTTTTAATTTTACATTTCATCAACGCCAAAAGCAGCGAGAGCATTGCATGATCCTATTAAGTTCTCCCATCAAATATATTACGGTAATAATTGCACTTTGCAAAATTAACATGCATAATGCATGCAGCCTAAAGGTTGAACATTAAGCCTATACTTAAGACCAAAGTGAAACCCCAAGTGGCAAAATGACTGTGGCTCACAGGGCTTGGGAAGAGATAACTACAATTCCATAGCCATTACGTAACTGGCTCTGAGCTGAATTACTCTAATAATTATTGTGAATTGACAGCTGATAAGACATAATTGTTGTCATTATTAAGAGTGTTATTTTCCTAGTATTTCCTTCAGACTACCATTACGATTTCTGGATGCAAGCAGTTGGCATCAGAAGGTAGATGGTCAAGTTTTGTTACTTTCACCGAGTTGCCTGGAAGGCTTTTTAAGGTTAACATAAGAACATAAGAGAAGCCATGTTGGATCAGGCCAATGGCCCATCCAGTCCAACACTCTGTGTCACACAGTGGCCAAAAAAATTTTATATATACACACACACACACGCTGTGGCTAATAGCCACTGATGGACCTCTGCTCCCTATGCTTGTAGCTGCCACCACCTCCTGTGGCAGTGAATTCCACATGTTAATCACCCTTTGGGTGAAGAAGTACTTCCTTTTATCCGCTTTAACCTGACTGCTCAGCAATTTCTTCAAATGCCCACGAGTGCTTGTATTGTGAGGAAGGGAGAAAAGTACTTCTTTCTCTACTTTCTCCATCCCATGCATTATCTTGTAAACCTCTATCATGTCACCCCGCAGTCGACGTTTCTCCAAGCTAAACAGCCCCAAGCGTTTCAACCTTTCTTCATAGGAAAAGTGTTCCAACCCTTTAATCATTCTAGTTGCCCTTTTCTGGTCTATTTCCAATGCTATAATATCCTTTTTGAGTTGCGGAGACCAGAATTGCCCACAGTATTCCAAATGAGACCGCACCATCCATTTATACAGGGGCATTATGATACTGGCTGATTTGTTTTCAATTCCCTTCCTAATAATTCCCAGCATGGCGTTGGCCTTTTTTATTGCAATCGCACACTGTCTTGACATTTTCAGTGAGTTATCTACCACGACCCCAAGATCTCTCTCTTGGTCAGTTTCTGCCAGTTCACACCCCATCAACTTGTATTTGTAGCTGGGATTCTTGGCCTCAATGTGCATTACTTTGCACTTGGCCACATTGAACCTCATCTGCCATGTTGACGCCCACTCACCCAGCCTCAACAGATCCCTTTGGAGTGCCTCGCAATCCTCTCTGGTTCTCACCACCCTGAACAATTTAGTATCATCTGCAAACTTGGCCACTTCACTGCTCACTCCCAACTCCAAATCATTTATGAACAAGGTTCCTGCTGTCCAACCAACATTGCATCTCAACCTAATCTATATAGCAGGGTTGATGAGAGGAAAATGGAGAAGAGAACAACATAACCCTCTAGGTTCCCAGAGGTGGGGTATAGATGAAGTAAGAAAAGGAACTCTTGCACATCCTCCACAGAAGACCAGTGTGTTCCATCATGCTTCAGAGAATTTAGAGACATGCTAGAGGGCACATCCTAGTTGCATTTGCATTGTTACTCCACTCCAAACACATTTGTGACATGGCACATACCCAATATTCTTTCCTGTGTCTGCTCACAGCAGCAGAAACAGATTGTACTGAGCAGACTATATTTCAGGAAAGATTATTCAGCATTAATGTTATTGTGAGATGCTGATAACAATCTCTTGGATTCCCTGCAAAGTACTGCATTAAGCCAGAGAAAGTTAAATCTGCAGTCATCATTTGTGCCGGAATTCTACCAGTACCTTATCACAACCATCCTTCACATTCCTCTCTAAGGTAGCCTTTTCCCTGAATCAACGGGACTGTCATGTACCAAACAGAAGAAATTAAAATTAGACTTTAACACAGGTTTGGTCTGTAAATTTAAGCTGGGGTACTAAACTCTTCTCTACCTACCTTTCTAAGTTTACTTTCTGGACATGCTGTTTCTGCTCTGTAGCAAAGCTGCAGGTGTTAAACCAAGGTTAAAAATAGAAGCAGCAGTGAAGAAAGGACTGTAGTCACTTCTGTTAAAAAATAATAATAATTTAATTGTAGCATGAAAACAGTATATTTTGCATCTCAAGGAGAAACATTTTTACTACATCCCACACAAAGATCCCAACACATTTAATGCGCTTCTTAATCTGGAGAACTGCAAAACCATCTTTTCTAATGATATTCTCATTGAGGGAACATCCTTAGAAAGGTTGCTTTACAGATCCCCTGGCAAACAGTGTGCAAAATGGACAGGGGTCTTTGTGTGGAATGTAATAATAAAAAAACTCCCACTGCACCATCATTTTTGTCCCTCTGCTTTGACTCTGTATTGGTGCAGCCCCTCACTTGTTCATCAACTGATTCTGGCCTTCTGTCATCCAAGTTATTCTGCCCTCCAGCAGAATGGACCAAACACAGCAAGATTTGTTCCTTCTGCTCCATATACTCCAAGTTATTAGCCTCATGCACAACACAGCTCAGCATCACAAAGAAAACTACCAAAGACACAGATAATTCACCAGGCATTTTGTAACAGGAAGAACAGGACAATTAAGAGAGCATTTATTAAATCCAAATGAGACATTTAAAGCTTTATAATTTTGTCTGTTTTCCCAGCAAAAGTCGTACGTCAGGTCGGCATCACAAGAGTAACACTAAAGCAAAGCACCTGAATATTTGGTAAAATGTTTAAGAATGTGACACAAGTAGCCACTCAAATGTCTGAACTTGTTTGCTAAATATGCAGGGCCTCCCTTTGTTACTCCCAACCTCCTTTAACTAGGAATGTTGAAAAGAGCACAACTATATTTAGAGCCTCATGGCTAGCCAGATTGTGGGGTACACGTGCCACAAGCCGCTAATTTTGTCCGCAGTCTCAGTGCCAAAAAGAAACTGAAGTTACCTAGTGGATTCAAAATTCTGCTCCCCATGTACAAGAAACAAGTCTGAAACAATTTAAAACACTTATTGTAATGTAAACTGGCATGAACCAGAGTAACAAAAGCGTTCCAGAATATTTAGCAAACAAGACAAACTTCTGACTGAGCAAACTCTAGCCAACCGTAGCTGATGCCATAGTATACTTCTTAGGGTTTAACGTACACATGATTCATGGCTTCAGCTATCACTTCTCAAAAATGTATATATCTGATTTACATCATAGCAACAAGCATTCAACAATTAATGCTAGAATCAGCCCTAACACTAAAATAGGGATGGCTGAAATGCTAGCGACTGTCAGGATAAATTACATTTCAAAGGCTAATGAAGGCATGTGAAAGGGAATTTAGATACATCAAGATTTCTACAGAACTTGAACAAAGTAGCACTGGTATTATAAGAATGGATTTATCACTAGTCTAATTATATTTAGCATGTGATTCAAATTTCAATGGAATTAGGAGGACTTATTTTCCCATAGGAGCAGAATGTCATACTTTTAAACCAAATAGCCTTATGGGGCACTTCCCTGAATCAAATATTCTGAATATGTTCTTTTATATGGACGGCATTTTGGATAAATTTGAGTGAGGGATGAAGCAAAATTTACCATCCTTGCCTCACATTTTCAAAATATAAATGGCTCCTCGTGGTTACGCCATTAAAAAGCACACTTCTCAGCCCAAACTAGGAAAATTTGTTTTTGTTTTCTCATGTGTATGAAGACCTAACCATATAGTAACATACTCATGAAATATGCTGTCCGCCACCCTGAGCCCAATCTTGGGAAATAGGCAGGACAGAATTTAACTTATTATCATTATTATTAAACAAGCACACTATCAAGGTTGAATATTAAAATTCCTTCAGCATAAATTTTACAATCCGTACATTTCAAATAGTTGAGAGGTAAATAGTAACTTCTTCCTAAGGGAGAAGCTAGCAACTGAACAAAACGGAGTGTAAAGAAACAGTATCTTTACAAAACATCAGAGTAGGTTAAATGCTGAAGAGGTGGTGAGCTTTCCTCAGGCCAATGCCTTGAATTATGCATAGAAAATAACTGTGAGCAAAAACAGACTCTGCAGTAATAGCATAATATGTATCCAGGAACTCTTCCCTTTCAGAAGACAGGCTATAATGCTCAGCAGTAGATGAAGGTTCTGGAAATTCATCGGGGCAGCACAAAGGATACTGGATACGCAGGTCAGTAAATGTCAACTAGTCAATCTACAAAGGAACCTTATCCAAGACATGGTTTCAGGGTCCCATAACATTATGCATTATCTAGACACAAGCGAAAAGGGCTGCTGTTTCCTATCTATGACTGAGATGACATCCTGACTTCCACCTCCAGACAGGCATAAAATACACTTAACACATCTGCTAATAGCACATTTCTTTAGACAAGCAAAAACAAGCCAGCACAGGATGTAACACTATGATGGCAATATACTTTCTTTACAAATGTAGTTACCCAAAAGGTACAGAATAAACCTAAACAGATTAAGGGGCTGGAGGGGATAATTCATATATGATGGGCTTCCTGCTGCCTCCTCCCACCGGTTTCAAGATGGCTTGGCATTGATAAATTTCATAAAGGTAACTAAGAATTTGAAACATTTTAAATTGTAAAAGTGGACTGGTGCTTTAGCATTTGGAATAGTGTTTCTACCCTTTATGATGCACCGGAAGGCAGTTTTCCTGTTTTTGTCCTTCCTCCTGTATAAATTAACAGAAGAAACAGAGACTTCAGCAATTTCCACCCCCCACTTGCTTAGGTTTTTCCCAGAAAAAAATCCACATATTCCAAGAGAAGTCTGCTCTCCAAAAAAAACCCCTTTCTAAATTACATTTAGGACTGGGAGGACTGGCAACTCATGTGCTGAAGATCACATGCTGTCAACAAAGACTGCTGCAGATACTAAGAGATACCTCAAAAGAAAATTAAGGCTGAACAGTGGCAGGCATCAGATCACACTACTAGTATCTATGAAACATGGTACAGTAAATCAGAACATCAGGAGCATATAGTACTGAATCCTTTCGTGGCCTGTGCTTCCCTGCCAAAGCTGCTTGTCCCCATCCATTTGCTTCTGTCAAGGCAGCAAGGCCAGAACCAAAAGAAAACAAAAACCAAAGTAGCAGCTTGGGGGGAGGGGGAAATAGTATAGACAGGAAAATGTTCCCTAATCTCTACCCATCCCACTTGTGCTTTTAGGCATTTCAAAATCCAACCATGGTACCAAAAGCCAACTCAAGCTTTTTACTGTAGGCATTAGTAATACTCAATCATCAAAATATAACCAATGAACTAACTCTGATCACAAAGCACAGTCTTATGCATAGAGCTGCCAACTTCCAGATGGTGGCTGGAGGTCTCCTGGGATTACAACTGATCTCCAGGTGACAGATCAATTCACCTGGAGAAAATGGCCACTTCAAAGGTGAACTATGTCATTATACTCCACTGAAGTCCCTCCCCTTCCCAAACCCCACCCTCCCTAGGATTCACCCCCAGAATTTCTACATATTTCCCAACCCAGAACTGGCAACCCTAATTATTCATTTAATTAAAGCCCAGTCAGAATGAAGAAAAAAACTGAAAGAAAACCACCCAGATATACAACAGCTTTTTAAAAAGATATTGACATGTAGGTTGCCTTTAATAAGTAAATTCTTAGAGGTTTCCACTAATATACTATCCTTGATGTCAGTCTATTTGGTTACACAAAGCAAGGTGTGTATGATTAGTATGGACTGCAATTATTTTAACAAAATATTGTTTCAAGTTACATTAACTGGCTCCTTCATTAATGGCCACAGGTCAGATAATCTATAGACACTCTTCCCTAAAAGAATTAATTTTGCCAGCTCCACAGACTTTGGCACAGAAGTCTGGTATGCAAGGTTCTCCTAAAGGTTCTGCATAAAAAGTACACAAGAGCTCTCAGAACTATGAAGTGCTGACTTCATAGCTTTTCTGCCCTTTTCAACTGAAAACACCTTACACACAATGTGCAACCATATCATCCTCATCACTGGACAAAATGAAAAGCAAACCTGTTCTTGACACCTATATTTCAGATGCAGCTCAAAGCAACAAGGCAGCACATCACCTAATTTAGATCCTACTTACCCATAACTGTCACACAGTTTCATTTTTATTAAGTTTTATAAGGATGTTGTGGAGAATGAGACTGGATTAAAGGCTTCTGCCAAAGAAACCACTTCTACTATCACTGTCTATGCTTTTCATCAAGTGAGCTGTAACACCAGTTTAGCTTATGCAAACAATTTGAAGCTCCTTTACAAGGCTCAATTAGAACTGGCAATGTCATAAATGAACTTTGATGCAAGATTCCAGTATTTAACTACAGATAGCCCAGGCTAGCCTAATCTCATCAGATCTCGGAAGCAGAGCAGCGTCGGCTTAGTATTTGGATGGGAGACCTCCAAGGAATACCAGGTTTGTGATGCTGGGGGGCAGGCAATGGCAAACCACCTCTGAATGTCTCTTGCCTTGAAAACGCTACAGGGTCGTTAAAAATCAGCTGTGACTTGACAGCACTTTTCACCACTGCCACAAAGAACATAAGAACAGCCATGTTAGATCAGGCCAATGGCCCATCCAGTCCAACACTGTGTGTCACACAGTGGCAAAAAAAATTATATATACACACACACACACACACACACACTTTGGCTAAGGGCACTCGTTATTTCAGAAGAGAACATTCTAGAGGTGCCCATGGGACTTTCTGGAATCCATAGTGCTAAAGACATAAAAGGAAACCAGGAGCACAAAATATGAACTTTATTCCTTCGGTACATATCCGGGGTGATAAACAGAGTGGTAAGCTGCAGTACTGCAGTTCAAGCTCTGTTCACGGCCTGAGTTCAATCTAATCTATTCTTAAATTTCATCAGCCTCAGTATGTCGCCCTTATAACCCAAAGCCTAATTTCTTATAAATTAATAATCAGTAATGTAGATTTGTATAATTAATTCTACAACTTTGTGAAGTGTCATGTACACCAATACAAAACAAAAACACATACGCTTTCCCATCATTCTTGTAAACAGTCTGAAAGACATACACTGGAATCTGTTACCCTACATTCAAAATAATTTTAAACACTTAAAAAACTTAACAGTCAAAAATCTCTACTTATCCAATATGCAAAGATATAGATTCTTCCATGGAAAGATTCCAAGTTTGCTAATCAGAAAATCCAAACACTGAATGAAGTAAAATATGTTATACATGTGTGTATTTTTCCACATACAAAACAATAGTCTGGATTTCTGATTTCCTGAGATGCCTATGATTAAGACATAGGGGGAATCAGTAGACATTAGATATGCCTACCTCGGAGTTACGCCAGCTGAAACAAGGTCTCAGACGGCTAGAGAGGCAATGGTGGCGTACCCGTGACGAAGCGGCCAGAACATCTTATAGGAAGTTTATGAAGTCCTATGAGATGGCAATCAAGGCCGCAAAGAAAACATACTTTGCGGCCAAGATTGCGTCTGCAAACTCGCGCCCGGCACAATTGTTTAGGATAATTCGGAATTTTACTACATTGCCCCAGGGCAATCCAAACGCTAAGGAATTGGAGATAGGCTGTGAGGCTTTCGCGAAATTCTTTGCAGACAAGATCCAGTCACTCCGCCACGACTGCCCTGCCAATTTAGATACAGTAAATGAACTCGAGGCCCAAAGTGTGTCTTCTAGTTTGATCTTGGACTGCTTTGACCCACTGAGCTTGGAGGAAGTCAACAGAATCCTTGTCACAGCACGCCCTACGACTTGTGATCTGGACCCATGCCCCTCCTGGCTAATTAAGGCTTGCCAGGAGGAGCTAAGATGTCCTATATGGGACATCATAAATAGATCTCTTTCAGAGGGTTTCTTTCCAACACCCCTGAAAGAGGCAGTGGTCCGCCCTCTCCTGAAAAAGGCTACATCAGACCCGGCCAAATTGACTCATTACCGGCCGGTCTCAAATTTGCTCTTTTGGGGCAAAATTATAGAGAGGGCTTTGGCGTTGCAGTTGCAGGATTTTCTGGATGACGCTTCCACCTTAGATCCGTGCCAGTCTGGCTTCCGCCCGGGCCATGAGACAGAGACAGTTCTGGTCGCCCTCATGGATGACCTCCGGCGACATCTGGATCGAGGCGGCTCGGCAGTATTGCTGTTGTTAGACCTGTCGGCTGCGTTTGACATGGTCGACCATCGGCTGCTGACCCGCCGCCTCGCCGATGCAGGAATTCGGGGGCTAGCCTTACAGTGGCTCTCCTCCTTCCTTGAAGATCGGGGACAAAGGGTGGCAATTGGAGGAGAGCTGTCCCAGAGACACCCACTTAATTGTGGGGTGCCTCAGGGGGCAGTTCTCTCCCCGATGTTATCTAACATCTATATGCGCCCCCTTGCCCAGATTGCCCGGAGGTATGGGCTGGGTTGCCACCAGTATGCTGATGACACCCAGCTTTATCTATTGATGGACGGCCAGACTGACGATGTCCCTATAAATCTGGACCAGGCGTTGCAGGCCGTGGTGGGTTGGCTCAGGCTGAGTGGGCTGAAGCTGAATCCAGCGAAGACTGAGGTCCTTTGCGTAGGTCGCGGCGGGCCAGGAGGGGAGATCTCCCTACCAACCTTTGACGGTGCGTCACTGATACCAGTGCGCAGGGTCAAGAGTTTAGAAGTGCTACTGGAGCCTTCCTTGACAATGGAGGCCCAGATAGCTGCCACTGCTAAATCCGCCTTCTTCCATCTTAGGAGGGCGAGGCAGTTGGCCCCCTTCCTGGAACGCAGAGACCTAGCAACTGTGATCCATGCAACGGTCACCTCGAGGCTAGACTACTGTAATGCCCTCTACATGGGGCTGCCCTTATACCGAACGCGGAAACTGCAGCTAGTGCAGAATGCGGCGGCCAGGTTGTTAGTGGGACTACCTCGGTGGGAACATGTGCAGCCTAGGCTGCGGGACCTGCACTGGCTGCCGATTGTGTACCGAGTTCGCTATAAGGTGCTGGTTATTTCCTTTAAAGCCCTATATGGCCAAGGACCTGCCTACCTTAGGGACCGCCTCTCCCCATATGTTCCTCAGAGAGCACTGAGATCTAGTTCTCAAAATCTTTTAAAAGTCCCTAGACCAAGGGAGGTTAGATTGAAGACAACGAGGGAGCAAGCCTTCTCAACAATGGCTCCCCAATGGTGGAATCAACTACCAGAAGAGGTGCAAGCCCTGCGAGACCTAAATCAGTTTCGCAGGGCTTGCAAAACTGTCCTCTTTCAGCTCGCATTAAGATGAAACCCAGGAAACGACACCTAGCCATCCTATATATAGTTTGAACTGTAGCGCCGAAATCTATAATTTATAATGGTTTAACTGTCTTTCTAATTTTAACTTAACTTATGAATGTAATTTTATCTATTTTAATTGCTTAATTGTTTTGTTGTAATGATTGTATTTTACTGTAATCATGGTGCATACCATGTCGTGTTAGCCGCCCTGAGCCTGCCTTTGGCGGGGGAGGGGGGGATATAAAAATAAATTTATTATTATTATTATGCCTAGATCTATTTTTAGAGTTCTGGAAGTATTAGCAATTTTTCCAGCTTCTGCTCTTCGAACACATGCCTTCATAACTTTTCCTGTTCCTAAAATAAAGGACGGAAATATGCTATGGTATCAAATAAAACAGGCTGAACTGTATGAAACAGACTGTTTTCAGGCTGAACCTCAAAAAGGATATTATAGCATTGGAAAAAGTGCAGAAAAGGGCAACTAGAATGATTACAGGTTTGGAACACTTTCCCTATGAAGAAAGGTTAAAACGCTTGGGGCTCTTTAGCTTGGAGAAACGTCGACTGCGGGGTGACATGATAGAGGTTTACAAGATAATGCATGGGATGGAGAAGGTAGAGAAAGTACTTTTCTCCCTTTCTCGCAATACAAGAACTCATGGGCATTCAATGAAATTGCTGAGCAGTCGGGTTAGAACGGATAAAAGGAGGTACTTCTTCACCCAAAGGGTGATTAACATGTGGAATTCACTGCCACAGGAGGTGGTGGCGGCTACAAGCATAGCCAGCTTCAAGAGGGGGTTAGATAAAAATATGGAGCAGAGGTCCATCAGTGGCTATTAGCCACAGTGTGTGTGTGTATATATATATATATATAAAATTTTGGCCACTGTGTGATACAGAGTGTTGGACTGGATGGGCCATTGGCCTGATCCAACATGGCTTCTCTTATGTTCTTATGTTCTAACTATCTAAGCACACATAATACTGCCCTGTAAATTCTCTTGTGTCCTAAAATGGGAGTATTATTGACTTCTGAAGTCCTTTTACCATCTAGGTATCCATTATGTACCTGTTATTTTTGGTCACATTTACAGCCTTGGAAATAAGGGCCAACGTGGACAAAACAGTGAAGCACAACTAGGATCTTCTAAAGGTTCCCCCAAGCCAAAAAAAATTTAAAACCAGCCAGGTGAAATTTCTAAACTGAACGGAGGGAAATGGCATTGAGTGAGATGCCTCAGCCACTCCGCACCACTTCCCTAATTTAAATCTCTTTCTCAAACTTTTAGCCTGGCTGGGGTGGGGGGATACAGGTACTGTTGATGTGCCTGCACCAGTACTTCCCAATCTTTTTGGGTATGGTGCCCTACAAATCTGGAGTTGGTGTGGTTGCACACTTTTAAAAGCAGAGCATGCACAAATCAATAAAACTGCAAAAGCCTGGGACCCAGAGATTGGAAAACATTGATCTATACAACACATACCCTGGGGCCAGGACTAATACCAGCATGGAGGCCAATTTAAATCTAGGAAATCACAAGGAGAAAATAGATCTGAATCCCCTTTCTTCAGAACCATTCTCCCAATTAGTTCCACCTCTCAGCAGCTTTGAAGTTTAACAACATCAGTGAACCTGTCATAGTTCCCAGGAAATCAACAAAAACAACTAGCCTGCCTACACACACCCATGTTGGCACAACAGAATGGCTATTTACAAGGCTGAATGCACAAATGGGAAACAACCAACCCTGCAATAAAGGGTTTGCAACCAATCTGGGTAATGTGTGCAGCATCACTTGATTTCCCTGATGGTGTCAAAAATGCTCCAAGTTAGCAACATGGATTAAGCTCAAGCCCTCATTGCCAATATGCAGACTACAGAACTGTGACATTTGTGTACCAGTACTAAACAAAGTTTGCAAGCAGCAGCATCAGACACAGGGATTACTACCACCACCAGTCTACCAGCCAAAACACCCTGCATAAAAGTATTTCCATAAGTATTACTAGGCATGATTCTCAATATGATACATCTAGGATCTTTAGGCAAGAAAGACCAAGACTCACCTTGACCAACACAACTCAAACCCACTCCAATCAACCAGGGCATCCCATAAAAATCCTTCTATCTCTTCAGGTTTCTTAAGGGACCTTCAGCTATGGCTGGCACAGCAATGAACTGATGAGTGAAACCTTGTCAGTTCACTTTGGTCATGTAAACCATGAGGCCAGGAATGTCACTGAACAGCTAGCTGGCCTTTTACTTTCTCTATTTCACAAGAGTATCATTTATTTCCAGGGTCTGACATTTCTGTTCTGCTTGGCCCCTTGCCCCAAAACAAACCAGGACAGAGCAAAGTGTTTCCTAGTAGACTGACAGACATCTCTACACAGAACAGGCCTGCTTTCTGCTCAGCACAACTGCCTTTAATAGTTGAGAGGATAATATTTACTGTTAACAGTCAGCTGACTTCCCCAAGCCTCTTGCTCTAGCCCGCATTTCCACCCCATAAGCTACCTAATAATTGCCGTCTCGCCAACCTTTGAGAGCTTCCTCTGAACCCACTTCCCCAAGCCTTACTTCTAATAAACTCCCAGAGAGTTCCATGCCAATGCTATTTCTCATCCACAAACCCTAACAGCCAGAGACAGAAAAGGTATGCAACTTGCCTCTTCTGTCCCTACTAAATTTTTAGATAACACCTACGAGCACTATGGAAAAAAAAATATCTGCTAAGCTTCACGTCTTCACACATCATTCAAGCATGCCCACTCTTTTTATGCCGTCCTTTCAGAATAAATTCTTCTGCATCTTGTCTTCAGGCATCGCCTGCACAAACACCAAGCAGAAACACCCTCACCCTCTCCAAACAAATGCATGTATACGATCATGCTTTTGATTGAGAGAACCACTATAGCAGTTAGAGTGCTGCACTAGAATCTGGAAGACCCAGGCTCAAACTCCCCACTCGGCTGTGGAAGATTGTTGGGTGACCTTAGGTTAGTCGCAGTCACTCAGCCTAACATAGTAGTGGAAAGTGCCATCAAGGTACAGCTGACTTAGGGCAACCTGGTAGGGTTTTCAAGGCAAGAGACATTGCAAGGTAGTTTGCCATCGCCTGCCTCTGCATCACGACCCTGGACTTCCCTGTTCATCTTCCATCCAAATACTAACCAGGATTGACCCTGCTTAACTTTTGAGATCTGATGAGATGGGGCCTAACATACCACATAGGGTTGTTGTGAAGATAAAATGGGAGGCGAGAAGAAGGATGCAAGCCACTTAGGATTCCCACTGAGAAGAAAGGTAAAATATAATTAAAGCTAAATAAAATATTCTATCCTTCTTCCAAGGAGCTCAGGGCAATGTATAAGGTTCTCTTCTCCTCCAGTCACCCTGACAATGATAAGGGTTCCAGAGTGGCTTGCATCTAGCTTTCCCAAGTCCTACTTGTCAAGCATACTACTAGCCACTAAACACACTCTACACAACAATTCCATCATCACAGTACTACTCAGGAGTAACTACTACTCATCCAAATCACTAACATGCATAAGAACCTTGCTCTCAAGCATATATTTGTTGGAAAAATCAAGACTTTTAAACCACCCTATAAGAGTGCTCAAAAACAGTGTTAGCAAATCTGCATTTACTGTCCTACTTAATCTTTAAAACTGAATTGTATTTCCTCTAAGCTAATTTAGGGACCCTTTTGTATCAAAAAAGAGCAACAGAAAGCAATACTCCTCTCCTTAATCCATTAAGTCTCATCTTTGATATACATCCCAGCCAAGCATCTGCGGAACAAAATGTGTGGGACCAGGGGTGGCCAAACTGTGGCTCGGGAGCCACATGTGGCTCTTTCACACATACCATGCAGCTCCTGGAGGTCGAGGAACTTAATGCAGGCTTACTCTCAAGTAAGTGTACTTAGTATCAGGACCTCAGTCAGCCTTTGAGCACTGACTATTTCTGCCATGGAAGCAAGGAAGGAGATGGAAATAAGCAAGCTTGCAAGCTCTTTTCCACCACAGAGGTCACCCATTGATCTAGAGTGGGGAAAGAGAGCACAAGAGCCAAAGGAAGCAGGGACAGAATTAAAGAGAGTGGTGCACAGTTCCCTCTTGGTTTCATAGCTCTTGGAGGAGCTGTATTTACTAACCTTGGTGTCAAGCCAGAGAGATGCATAATGATGCAAACAGTGGTCAGTGATTTATACGGTACATATATGTTTCCTTCTCTCATTGGTGCCAAAAAATAATTTCCTAACCTTTCCCTATGCTGGTATAATGGGGATTGTTATTCCCATGTTTTGCTTTTTTTCAAAAAGTCTCCTTTTAGCACGGCTGAGTTGTAAAGTGCATGCATATGTATTTAATTTTTCTATGCAAAGAAAGTATTAAGAGTTTTAATAAAGACACATGTGTAATATTTGTTCATGTCCTGCAGCTCTCAAACATCTGATTGTTTATTCTATGCGGCACTTAGGCCACCCCCTAGTGTAGGCATAAAAGACTTACTAATTGCAGTTTTCCAGTAATCCATACCATGATATCTTTACAGCTAAACACAAAGATGGTAAACAGGTTGCTATAAGAGTCATTACAGCCCCTTAATCATCCCACAAAACCAGTTTTCAAAGTTGGTTATGGCCTACAAACCACTACCACAACACATTGTTTCCATACAACATCCTTTTGTCACTCTAAAAAACCATTCGCTAAATATATAACTATGGTTTCCCTTCAAGAACCAATTTCTGGAAAACAACCGCATAACACTGACTGTGGGACACACAAAAATTTATGCCTCACAAGAACCCATTAAAAAAAACCTCCTCCAATTTCCACATATTCTGGAGTGCTGCATTCCTATAACTGTTTCTGGTCCAAAAGACTAAGAGTAAAACTAGAAATAACATCAGAAAAGTTGTGAATAGATGCTCCATAGGTTTCTAACGGAGTAAACCAGGGATGGCCAAACCATGGCTTTCACACATATTGTGTGGCTCTCAAAGCCCCCAGCACTCCAGCTGCTGGCTCAGAGAAGGCATTTGTCTCTTTAAGTCACTTCTCCAAGCCAAGCCAGCGAGCATCTTAGATCATGCATTTTTAGTTAAAGTTGCTTTCTTTCCCACTCTCCCTCCCTCATCTATTTTCCTTCTTTCCTCCCTCCCATCAAACATGTAATGTTTGTGTCTTTTGGCTCTTAAATTTCTTACATTAAGCAAGTTTAGCCACCCCTGATGTAAACAGTGACTGTGTCTCTCTCAAGTCAGGCAATGCCACAGCATGGTCTGGGGACTTCAGGATACTGCCAGACAACAGAGGACTGACCTAGCTGGACCAAAGATCTGACTCAACAGAAGACAGAACTGTGTGAATATGCACTAACTCAGGCAACTATGCAATGCTGCATTATGAGAGCCAGCAAAACAGCTAGGTTCAAATCTCCATTGTGCCAAGGAAGCCTGCTGGGTGACCTTGAATCAGTCATATACTCTCAGCCAAACCTATTTCACAATGCTCTAGCTAAAAGTTTAAAACAGAGGAGACAACAAGAGGCATAAGCCATCTCTGGGCCACACTGGGAAGAAAAATAGGGCAGACATACCTAAATAAATGATGAAGCAAGACATTCTGGATAAACCAAGACGCTAACTCAACTTCGTGATTGTTTCCAGCTGGAAACACTATTAATGCCAATTAATTTGTCACCTGCTCTGTCATCAGGTGGTTTTAACTGTTTTATTGTCATGTTTTATTGATTTTAATTGTTTAATTTTGTTGTAATCCACCCTGACCCCATTCACAGGGTAGGGCAGAATGTAAATCTGCTAAATAAATAAAGCATGGCTATGAAGTAACCAACCTGCTGTAGCCATTACAGTGTCAGACTAGGAGCTGGGAGACCCAGGTTCAAATCCCTACTCTTGCCATGGAAACTTAATGATGCGCCTTGGGCCCATCACCCATTGTCAGTCTAGCATCTTTGGCCCACACAGTCTACCACACAGGCTTGTTGTGAAGATAAATGTGAGAGAAGAGACCAATGCTGTAAGCTGTTTTGAGTCTCCACTAGGAAGAAATAAAGAAGCAAATAAATAAATGGGGAAACGTGATCAGGTTCAGGCAAAGCATGTATTGCTATATTACACACCCATTTCAGCATGGCACTTACTTCTGAGTAAACAGCCCCCACCCTCTGCAATCCTCCCTGTTTGGGATAGGAAGGCGCCCACATATTTCCCTCTCTCCAAGAAACACTCCAAGAACGGGAGCAGCCTAGACATCCCCCTCACCCCGTTCCTCTGCAGGCACCCTTACCCAGCAAGACAGGGGGTCCCGGGGCCCTTCCCCCGCCGCCTGGCCGTGGGTGTCGCAGACAGGCGCCGTGAGGCGAGCACAGCAAGAGAAAAAGAAGGCTGGCCGCGAAGACACCGCCCTCCGCCGGGCTTGAGAGCAGCCGTTGACGCCTCGGCAACATCACTTCTGCTCGTGAGCCGCCAACCTACAAACAACCTGCCCCGTGGCCGAAGCCTCGCTAAGGCGGCGAGCCATCGGCCACCTTGGTATATATAGAGAAGAGAGCTGGCCAATCGACGCCTTACCGGCTGCGTTAGAGCCAATAAGAGGGGAGAGGGCGCTCAGCTGCTGCCAACCCTCCCTATTTCTCCTGCAGGCTTCAGTGTGGGAAAAGGAATACGGATGCATCGATTCAAAAACAAAACAAGGCGGAAAAAAAAACCCGCACACGTTCGTGCGCCCTCCCTCTTTTTTCCGCTCTGCCGCCTAAGGAAAAGCAATCGCACATCGACTAGCGGCAGCGCTCTGGCTGCCTTTCCATCTGTGAAGCGTTTCTCCTTGTAGCTTCGAGTCTTTCAGCAGCCCCTTTAAAGCTGGGGTCAGCACTGGGTGTAACTGGCAAAATCCTGAGCCGTGGAGGAGGAAGACGCTGCTTCACATCACATGCCCGCTCTGCTGCTATGAATAAATGAGAGGCTTGTGGCCTTTTAAAAGACTTTTCAAAAATCCAGTATAAACGTTTTGCCCACTCCATTGGCGTTGAGTAGATCTTCACTATGCGGATGTTTTATGTAGGTGGATAAATTTTTAACTCCATAAACTTTTGAGTTCTGAGGCCAGGTGTTTTTTTTAATGTAATAAGGAGATCTCATTGTGCAAATATGTTAAGTGATAAGTGTGGAAAGGGGGAAAAATTCCTGCAGGGTCAAGGAGCCAAAAAATGCAGGAAGTATAAGGTAAAATGTAATAAATGACTCTGTTGTTTGTGTTATTGCTGGCTGTTCTAGAATCGTGATAAATTAAGTAATAATGTAATCCTGAAATCTAGTCAAGAAAAATGCAGAGATCATCTGTAAATGGGTGGGGAGTTACAGGTTTGGCTAAACTAAATGAATCACTCTCCAGTTTGACCCAGGGTAGGGGTGGAGAGATAGCCTGCCATTAGGAACTCATAAGGAAGCAGGAAGGGATTTCTAGTGCCAGTCTACTTTATTGAGTGGTAAATATGACAGCAAAATGATATATCTGAAGAGCTTTGAATGGAAAATGTTCTATAAATGTTAAGCGTAATTACTGTATTGAAGATGGGTGGTTACCCTGGGCTGTGGGTCAAAGGTTATTAAACTGGGCCTGTACTGAAGTCCAAGGTAATAGGAATCAAATCTCAACAAGAAAGGTGATCAATAAATGAAATAAATAAGGAATTACATTAAAGGCTTTTAAGAAAACACTCTTACCTACTCAGTCTTCATATAATTCTACAGTATTAGGATACAAAATGATTAACTAAGCCTACATTCTAAATACCATTATATTGTACGTATTCATATTAACCTGAAAGGAAGGCAACCCTGAATATAAAATGACCCCCACCACTAAAAAAATGGTATACACAAAACGTTTTATTGCTGCGCACACTTGTAACTAATTTGTGTATGAATATTCTTTCTTTATCAAATATAACAGAAGGGGAACACAGTGTAAATATCCCAAAGCAAACACACCCAATAATGCTACAAAAATATACAATGTACAAAAAAATATATTCAACAAATTCATGCAATACACTGGCACAGTCCTTGCTACAAAAAGTCTCTTTGCAATAAAGCCATTCCAACCAAGCCGTCTCTTTACTCAAGCAGTCTCTTAAAGATATTCAATGTTGTCTTCAAATATATTCTTGAAAATAGTAGCCTCGAATATAACTCCACACTACGCGATTTCCAGATTTTGAAGTGCATTTCAGTCCGTGACCCTTCATCATAAGAACATAAGAGAAGCCATGTTAGATCAGGCCAATGGCCCATCCAGTCCAACACTCTGTGTCACACAGTGGCAAAAAAAAATAATTATATATATATATATATACACACACACACTGTGGCTAATAGCCACTGATGGACCTCTGCTCCATATTTTTATCTAAACCCCTCCTGAAGGTGGCTATGCTTGTGGCCGCCACCACCTCCTGTGGCAGTGAATTCCACATGTTAATCACCCTCTGGGTGAAGAAGTACTTCCTTTTATCCGTTTTAACCCGACTGCTCAGCAATTTCATCAAATGCCCATGAGTTCTTGTATTGTGAGAAAGGGAGAAAAGTACTTCTTTCTCTACTTTCTCCATCCCATGCATTATCTTGTAAACCTCTATCATGTCACCCTGCAGTCGACGTTTCTCCAAGCTAAAGAGTCCCAAGCGTTTCAACCTTTCTTCATAGGGAAAGTGTTCCAGCCCTTTAATCATTCTAGTTGCCCTTTTCTGGACTTTCTCCAATGCTATAATACCCTTTTTCAGGTGCGGCGACCAGAACTGCACACAGTACTCCAAATGAGACCGCACCATCGATTTATACAGGGGCATTATGATACTGGCTGATTTGTTTTCAATTCCCTTCCTAATAATTCCCAGCATGGCGTTGGCCTTTTTTATTGCAAACGCACACTGTCTTGACATTTTCAGGAAGTTATCTACCACGACCCCAAGATCTCTCTCTTGGTCAGTCTCTGCCAGTTCACACCCCATCAACTTGTATTTGTAGCTGGGATTCTTGGCCCCAATGTGCATTACTTTGCACTTGGCCACATTGAACCACATCTGCCATGTTGACGCCCACTCACCCAGCCTCAACAGATCCCTTTGGAGTTCCTCACAATCCTCTCTGGTTCTCACCACCCTGAACAATTTAGTGTCATCCGCAAACCTGGCCACTTCACTGCTCACTCCCAACTCTAAATCATTTATTAACAAGTTAAAGAGCATGGGACCCAGTACTGAGCCCTGCGGCACCCCACTGCTTACCGTCCTCCACTGCGAAGACTGCCCATTTATACTCCCTCTCTGCTTCCTATTACTCAGCCAGTTTTTGATCCACAAGAGGACCTGTCCTTTTACTCCATGACTCTCAAGCTTTCTAAGGAGCCTTTGATGAGGAACTTTATCAAAAGTTTTCTGGAAGTCAAGGTAAACATCATCTATCGGGTCTCCTTTGTCCACATGCTTGTTCACCACCTCAAAGAAATGTAACAGGTTAGTGAGGCAAGATCTTCCCTTACAGAACCCATGCTGAGTCTTCCTCAATAACCTGTGTCCATCAATGTGCCTACTCATTCTGTCCTTGATAATGCTTTCTACCAACTTTCCCGGTATTGAAGTCAGACTGACTGGCCTGTAATTTTCTGGATCTCCTCTGGAACCCTTTTTAAAGATGGGGGTGACATTTGCTACCTTCCAGTCCTCAGGAACGGAGGCAGATTTCAATGAAAGGTTACAGATTTTTGTTAGAAGATCCACAAGTTCATCTTTGAGTTCTTTCAGAACTCTCGGATGTATGCCATCCGGACCCGGTGACTTATTAGTTTTTAATTTGTCTATCAGTTCTAGGTCCTCCTCTTTTGTCACCTCAATCTGACTCAGGTCTTTCAACACCCCTTCCAAAATTAGTGGTTCTGGGGCGGGCAAAAAGTTCTCATCTTCCACAGTGAAGACGGAGGCAAAAAATTCATTCAGTTTCTCAGCCATTTCCCTATCCTCCTTCAGTAATCCTTTTACCCCATGGTCATCCAAGGGCCCCACTGCCTCCCTGGCTGTTTTCCTACTTCTAATATATTTGAAGAAATTTTTATTGTTGTTCTTTATGTTTTTTGCAATATTCTCCTCATAGTCCCTTTTTGCCTGCCTGATCACAGTCTTGCATTTGATTTGCCACAGCCTGTGTTCCCTTTTACTAATCTCACTTGGACTGGTTTTCCACTGCTTAAAGGAGTCCTTCTTACCTTTTAGAGCTTCCATTACTTTGTTTGTTAACCATGCAGGCCTTTTCTTATGCCTGTTTGTGCCTTTCCTAACTTGTGGTATGTATTTTATCTGAGCTTCTAGGATTATAGTTTTAAATAGTCTCCAAGCTTCCCCAAGGGTTTTGACCATATTTACCTTTCAGTTTCCTCCTCACATGCCTCCTCATCTCAGTGAATTTACCCCTTTTAAAGTTAAATGTGGTTGTGGCGGTCTTTTTGGGCAACTCCCTATTTATACAAACGGTGAAATCAATAACATTATGGTCACTGCTCCCAAGCGGCGCAATCACTTTTACATCTCTCACCAAGTCTTGGGTATTACTTAGGAACAAATCCAGGATCGCCCCACCCCTGGTAGGTTCTGAGACCATCTGCTCCATAGCACAGTCATTGAGAGCATCAAGAAACTCAATCTCTTTCTCTTGACCAGAACACATATTGACCCAATCAATATGCGGGTAGTTAAAATCACCTATTACGACACAGTTTTTACTTTTAGCCGCTATCTTTAAGCCTTCCATCATATTATAATCATCCTCTCTCTTTTGATTTGGTGGGCGATAACAAACAGCCATAGTTAAATTTCCTTTTGGGCCCTCTATTTCAATCCAAAGCATTTCTAAAAGTGAATCTAATTCTCTGACCTCAGTCTTACTGGACCGTATATCCTCTCTGACATACAGAGCCACCCCACCTCCAACCCTTCCCTCCCTATCCTTCCGATATAACATATCCAGGATTCACCGTGTCCCACTGATTCTCCTCATTCCACCAAGTTTCTGAAATTCCCACAATGTCTATGTTTTCTCCCAACACTAAACATTCCAATTCACCAATTTTACTTCGAACACTTCTAGCATTTGCATACAAACATCTATAATTTCCCAGGCAAGCTAGGCCCGCCACCTTCCTCCTGCCGCCTCGAGACTCTGGCAGACAGTCCATACTGTTTGTCACCATCACAGTGGACAACTCTGATCCGTTACCCGGTAGAAAAATAGCAGCCAACCCTTCATCTCTTTGAGACGAGTCCTCCCGAACCAGAGACATTTCATCTCCTGTCGGCTTTCCCCCAAGATTTAGTTCAAAAACTGCTCTGCCACCTTTTTGATTTTAAGCGCCAGCAGCTTGGTTCCATCCGGGGACAAGTGGAGACCGTCTCTTTTGTACAGCTCCCGCTTGTTTCAGAAAGCATCCCAGTGCCTAACAAACTTAAACCCTTCCTCCTTACACCATCGCCTCATCCACACATTGAGACTTCTAATTTGTGTCTGTCTCTCCTGCCCTGCACGTGGAACAGGTAGCACTTCTGAGAAGGCTACCTTGAAGGTCCTGGCCTTAAGTCTCCTGCCTAGCAGCCTAAATTTTTCCTCCAGGACCTCACGACTGCATTTCCCCACATCGTTGGTGCCAACATGCACCACGACCACAGGCTCCTCCCCAGCACTGTCTATCAGCCTATCTACTACACGCATAATGTCCACTACCTTCGCACCAGGCAGGCAAGTCACCATATGGTCAGTACGCAGTTTCGTCACCCAGCTGTCTACTTGCCTAAGGATCGAATCACCAACTACCAAACCGCCCCCTCTCCCCCTGCTCAGGGATGGTAGGTCTTATTTCCTTCAAGAGAAAGTTCTATCCATACATTCGTTCCAGACACATATGGAAAAAGGTATATATATAGCTTCCTTTCAGGGTCCCGATTAACAATGTTACTCAGCTTTACAGCTTCACATGATTCAGAGTTTAGGTCTTACCCCTCTTTATGGCACATCTCGGGAGGGAATAGTCTTCCTATTCAGCAAATTGTTTCATGCATAGCCATTCTGAACAGTTTGCCCTGAAGACTCCAAAACTGCAGGTGTGAAAAGAAGACACTACCAAAAACACATGAAAGTGTGGTGAATCCAAAACATTGATTTTGAGCTGGTGCATGGGATAGAAAGCAGAGGTCCCCCCAAACTTGACACCACAAATGTCAACCTTAAGCACTTTGACATAGAAAAATGCAACAGAGCTAATCAAAGAGAGCTTCTAGGCTAAGATAGTGGGGGGAAAGTTCACTCTAGGTCTCTGTTAGCATCCAGACAATGGTAATACACTGTGGCAGTTGACCACAGGTAATCCTGGAAAACACTGTTGAGTTCCAACATTCCAGTTAAATCAGTGTACTGTGTTTCAGAAAGCAAGGCAAATGTCTAAACCCTTTCAGAAAGATGAGTTATATTTTCTCCATCCACATCTCTTCCTTTCTTGTCCCTAGGAAAGGCTTGTCTTCCAAAACATCCAGGTTCTGTACAGAAGACTTACTCAAAAGTGGTGTGGTTTGGTTTCAGTTGCTTAAGATGTCATTCTGTTAAGGCCAGTTTAAACACTGTTGCAAAGCTTCTGGAAGAGAATGCTCTGTGTCATGTGACTACCTCTGTTGTTTGCTGAATGGCTTTGTGTTTAACTTATAATAGATAAACTGGAACCAATTGTGATGCTTCTTAAATCATCCTTGTTGGGAAAACAGCTTAACCAAATATCTTTTTATCCAGTATCTTTACAGGTCACCGATTGCTGTTAATCAACAGGCTTCTTGCTGACAAATCTTTTAGTTGTCAAGACCGATACTCCTTCTATGATGTGGAGTCTTGAGAGCAAAAATTCTATTGTGATTAGGTGCTAGGCAGATCACAGCAGGGAGGTTGTTCCAAAGATGTCCCTCATCTTTGAAACAACCACCCTCCTGTGATTCCAAGCCATACAGACAACCAATGCAGGTGGGCCAGAATTGGTCTTATGCATTCAGACCTCCAGGTCCCAGATATCAGTCTGGCTGCTGCAACTAGTACCAACTAGCACTTCCAAACCATCTTCAAGGGTAGCCCCATGTAGAGTGCATTACAGTAATCCAATCTGGAAGTTACCTGATCATAGATTACAGAGACCAGACTATCCATGTTCCATCAGGGACACAACTGGGCCACCAGCCAAAGCTGATAAAAAGCACTCTGAGCCACCAATGCCACCTGAACATCAAGTAACATAGATCAAGAAGCACCTCCAAGCAACGAACCTGCTGTGTGACCTTATCTAGGACAGGTTGAACACACACACACACCCCAATCTGGTCAAAGGAATCACCCACCAACAATATTTCAGTCTTGCCTGGATTGAGCTTCAGTTTTTTAACTTTCATCCAGTCCATTATCATAGCCAGATGCCAGCTTAGCACCTCCACAGCCTCATCTGCCAGTGGTGAAAAGGAAAAATATAGCTGCATGTCATCAGCATAGTGAAGGCAACACACTGCAAAACTCTGGATGACCCCACTCAGTGGTTTCATGTAGATGTCAAATAGCATGAGGAACAGAACAGACCCCTGATGAACACTATGCTGAAGAATCCATGGGGCTGAACAATATTCCCACCTTCTGGAGACAGCCCTTCAAGTAGGAGCAGACCCGCTGCAATGCAAGGCCCCCATTCCCATATCTGCTAGCCACGGCAGAAGGATGACATCAAAAGCCACCAAGAGGTCCAGTAGTATCAACAAGGTCACACTCCCCCATCTTACTTCTGGCATAGGGTGACCAAGGCAAATCTTTCCCCCAGAAGTGCCTAGTGAGTAGATTGCAACGGGCCAAATAAAGATGGTTCCAAGATGTCCTAGGGGCTAGCATCTAATAAATCCCAAACAACCTTGAAAAGCTCCACTGAGCAGCAAAGAGAGGAATGAATAGAGACAATGATATATTGTTTCTTTGATGCCCTCAGTGCCTCAAAATATACCCAATTGTTAGAAAGTAAATGTAGTACATGGCCAAAGCAACTATGGTTGCCAACTTCCCATTGGGAAATTCCTAAGGATGGAGATTTGGGGATGGAGCCTGAAGAGAGCAGGGTCTGGGGAGAAGAGGGATCCCACTGAGGTATATGACACAGTCCACCTTCCAAAGTAGTCATTTTCTCCATGTGAACTATTTTATGTCACCTGGAGGTCAGTTGTGATTCTGGGAGAACTCTAGACCCCCCCCTGGAGGTTGGTAACCCTAAAAACAACACACTCTGCTATATACTAGACAAACTGGTAATTGCAAATTTTGTTCAAGTATATTTGGGCTTTTATCCCTTTTTGCCAAGGACCGTCATTGTGGCTTACATAGTTCCCCCTTTTTGTTCCACAACATCCTGTGAGGTAGAGTAGGCTGAGAAAGAGTGACTTGGGCCCCAAAGAACTTTACTGCTTACAGAAGGGGTGATCTTCTTTGTCTCTCTTCTTCAACAGCACTTCCGTATACCCTCCAGCACGCCAGCTGTCAGCAGAAGAAGAAAAAATATAACACCATTAGTAACATAATGACAGTACTCTCTAGAAATCTCTGGAAACTCCGTATTTCACGGGTGGCCAACAGTAGCTCTCCAGATGTTTTTTGCCTACAACTGCCAGCTGCCCCAGCCCCCAGCCAGCATGGCCAGTGACTGGGGCTGCTGGGAGTTGTAGGCAAAAAACATCTGGAGAGCTACCATTGGCCACCCCTGCCATATTAAATCTGGATGACATCATTTCCTGGTTTTCCCAGAAGTGAGGTCACAGCATTACTGACCCTTCCCTTCCCCCCTCCCCCCCGCCCCCCAGCTCCTGGCTATTTTAGCTGTATGAATCATGCTTGGCTTGGAACCTGCTAACATTTCATAGAACTTCCCAGTTTTTCAGAATTGATCTGAGACTCCAGTGGCAGCCGTTTTGTGGCTGGTTCCAGCCCATGGCAGTCTTTTTGTTGTGGCACTCGGTATCTGTTCTCAAAATTCTGAAAATGGTTACAGGTTCAACCAGTCTTAAGAACTCCTAGGTCAGAATATCAGACTAGAATGTGGGAAGCCTAGCTTTGACTCCTAACTGGCATGGACCAGTTGGCCTGGCGACCTCCCTCACAAGATTGTTGTGAGGACAAAATGGGGACTGGATAGAAGGATGTATGCTGCCCTAAGCTCCTTGGAGAAAGAATGGGATAAAATGTACAGGTGAAGAGGAGAGCAAAACTATGCGCCCACACCCTCCATCAGTGGCCAGTCAATCTGTGGAAGGGCAGGGGGGACAGGCCAAGACCTCTTTCACTGTGCATTAGCAAGAATAACACATATATTGCTGGTTTTGTAAAGGTGATCTGATTCTTGTTGTTTTCTGCCTTGTAGATTTGTTTATTTAAATACATTCCACTTCACGCCCCCCCCACCCCCACCCCATGGAGACCCAAAGTGGCTTACAACAGGGCTTTTCCCTTCTCCATTTTGATCTTCACAATGACAACCCTGTGATGTAGGTTGGGCTGTGTCACCCAACAAGTTTCCACAGCAGAGTGGGGGATTTGAACCTGGGCCTCCCCAGTCTTAGTCCATTGCACTCTCATAGGACACAAGGGACTAAAATAAATAAATAGAAAATCAAACATGTTGCTATGAGGACATGCAAATCACTTTCAAGATTTCACACAACTCTTTCCCACGCTGTTATACGAAACAGCTTGAAAGGGAACATTTTCAGTCGTCCAAATGTGTAGGTTGACTTTGTGCTGACAAGCCTTTTTTGCCTTTTAAATTGCCACCTGAAGCCTTATAAAATGGGAATAACTGCTAAAGCATGTAAGAGTTTAATAGCTCTTGCAATATGAATTAGAGACAAAGGGATATAAATCCGGATTCAGAAGATCATGGCTCCCAGATTTACTCTGACCTTTCTCCAGAAGTTTGTCAGCATGCTCAGAGATGGGGCAGCTGCCACTGTTACTGACCTCCACACACACACACACACACACACACACACACCCTTCCATCTGTCTTTACCTGCGCTCTGAACTGCTCAGCATCACTAAGGAAGAAAAACATGTGGGTGGTACACAGAGTGGTGGCACTCCTGGGCTCAATGGCACCAGCACTCCTAGCTGCAGAAACAGGACAATGCTGTCAGGGAAAGGATGTGCAGGTGGTAAACAGCACTTAGCATAGGCAGGAGGGGCTTGCAAGTGGGCGAAAGATGGATGGGTAGGTGTAGGGATGGAAAAGGAAGGCATGAGGAAGGCCCTGATGGTAGGCAGATGGGGTGACCTGAGCATGATTTGGAATCAGCCTTGGTTTGTAATTTAACTTGAAATTTACAGGAGGCTGGACATTTTCTTTAAAACACAAGATCCATTGTGTGTTAGAACAACATTTGCTTTAACTTAGAGACTTTTAAAATTGTTGTTTCCCACACGACAATACTTTCATGGTGCTGAAGAATTCCTTTAAAGGAAATCAAAATGGTATTCCGACAATCTTGAGTTTAATACTAATATTCCTCAAACTCTAGCAATCTTCATCCGCACAGGCAAGACAAGATTCTGCTTTTAGGCTTACTCAGAAGCAAAGAACAAATACCATTTGGTAACAGCTGTGTTTCTCCATGAAATCCTCCCTACAATGCAAAACAAAAAAAATTCTTCAACTGTTACTTTTACCTTCTGAGCTCTTTCCTATGCTGAGTTAATTATTTCCTGCTAACTGGAGACGGCTACAGGAAGTAATTTAGCTAAGAAGTAGAGGCTTCATTAAAACTAGAGGAAGCAAGGACAATAAAAAAATGAGACAGTTGCTGTGGAAAGCCACAGCTCACAATCTCCTTTATCTCCCTCCCCCACAACAGACACCCTGTGAGGTGGGTGGGGCTGAGAGGACTCTCACAGCAGCTGCCCTTTCAAGGACAACCTCTGCCAGAGCTATGGCTGACCCAAGGCCATTCCAGCAGGTGCAAGTGGAGGAGTGGGGAATCAAACCCAGTTCTCCCAGATAAGAGTCCACACACTTAACCACTACACCAAACTGGCTCTCATGTGGATATCTAGTGGTGGAGTTGTAGTTTAAATGTCAGGGCTTTTTTAAAAAAAAAGATCAAAAATGCTGGAATGCAACAGGTTGCCAGCTATTAAGGTTACCATCCTCTAGGTGGGGCCTAGCATTCTCCCCAAATCACAAATCTCCAGGCTACAGAATTTAGTTCCCCCAGAGGAAAGAGGGGCTTCAGAGTGTGGACTCTGTGGTATACCATGGTATCTAGGAGAAATGGATGTCATCAGGGGTCATTTTGCAGAAAAATAGGTGGTGGAGCTCATCCAGAATGGTTATGCAGTTGCACCTACTATTCAGTGGACAAGGTGGGAAGGAGGAGGTGGAACTCTCAGAAAGGTTCAGGAGCTGTACTCCTGTGCGCTCCCGCTGAACCAAGGCCTAGATGTCATAGAGAAACATCAAGGCTGCACTGAGCTCCCTCCCCAAACTTTCTCCTCCCCCAGGCACCACTCCCAAATCTCCAAGAATTTCCGGAGCCAGAGTTGGCCCCCTAATTCAGAGCCATGCTGTGAAACCAAAGGAACCAAAATTGAAAGGGGTGTTAGCATGCAAATTCAACGACTGTCCTGAATGAGATTTACTGACCTGTGAGGCAAACCTCCCCTGGCCTCCTCTCAAGGGTTAATGTGAATAGTAATAGGCCTAGTTCATCCTTACTAATTGGTCTCTCAGCCTGAACTGTTATCTTTTTTTTCCCCCAGTTCAATATTTCAGCATTTATACCCCACCCTCTCCTGGATCCACCCCCCAAATTCTCCAGGTGCTTTCCAACACAGACCTGGCAACCCTAACTTTCCTTGGCATGCTCTCTGACATAGACCATTTTTCTTCCTAGTCTGGCTCACTTTCAATAAATCTGGAGCTGAACTAGGAACCAAGAGGCTACTACAATGGAGTATAGAGAAGGAGGGTCATGAGAAGGGTTGCCAGATGGCCAGGGGGGGAAATGCTGTCTGATGTGTGTAACTGGGCAAGTAAAGTTTTTAGTGATATGGAGGTCAATAACTTCAGGTAAATAACACCCCGTTAAGCATCCATTAAAGGTAGGATTGCTAAATGGGGGTTGGAGATCATGCAGAATTACAACTGATCTCCAGTCTACAAAGATCAACCCCTCTGAAGAAAATTGCTATTTTGGAGGGAGGACTCTATAGTATTATACCCCACTGAAGTTCCTTTCCATCCCAAAAGCTGCTCTCCTCAGACTCTACCCCCAAATCCTACAGGAGTCTACCACCTTATAATTGGCAACCCTAATTAAATGAACTGACAATTTTTTTCCCTAGGCCAGCTGGCAATCCTAGTCAGGGGAGAGTACTTCTGTGCATCTATCAGCATAAGCTGTAGACCTATTTTACAGGCAAACAGGACAGCCTCAAGAACCAGAAATGCAGCTGCTTTCCTCACACCCAGATTGGCCAATTTCATTTCTATGGAATAAATTCTGCAATCCTACATCATAATATTTTTATTCCTCCCTCTTGCAAAACGTCACTTGGCTACAGTCTTGCAAAACTTCATTCCAAGAAGAAGACTGAGTAAAAGGAGATGTTTCCTCCTTCCCCTGAACTAACAATCAGTGGTTCCTGAAGTGGGTTGTGCCACTTCTGGGTTTGGGGGGAATTTCCGGGGAGGGGGGGTGCTGGAGGTCGGTACCTCTGACCACATTGTTCATTTATTTATGATTGACCAGGCTATGGTACCACACTGACAAATGGCACTCCACGTTTCTGCCCATGTAGTGTTAAAGTAAGTTTTTGCTGGCAAGGCCTTAAGATAATAGCATTATGTTATTTGTAAAGAGGAATTTTAGAGGAATTTTCCAGCTAGTTCCAAGTTAACTGTTCTCTGATTCTCTTTAGGTGTTAGCCACCCCATACCCCACCCCATACAGGTGAGGGCAAGGGATCCCCCGGTTTGGAGGCCCTTCCCCCCCCCCACTTCAGGGTCATCAGAAAGCAGGGAGGGGGGAAGGAAACATCTGCTAGGACCTCTGTTATTCCCTGTGGATATTTATTCCCATAGGAAATAATGGAGAATTGATCCACGGGTATCTGGGGCTCTGGGGGTGGGGGGGCTGTTGTTTGAGGTAGAGGCACCAAATTTTGTATATAGCATCTGGTGCCTCTCCCCAAAATACCCCCACATTTCAAAAAGATTGGACCAGTGGGTCCAATTCTATGCACCTCCAAAGAAGGTGCCCTTATCCATTATTTCCTATGGCAGGAAGGCATTTAACAGGTGTGTGGTCCCTTTAAATGCAATGGCCAGAACTCCCTTTGGAGCTCAGTGATACTTGTTAGAGGGAAAATTCAGAGTATAAATAAAAACATTCTAACAATACGAGGAAAATGTATGGTAAATAAATATAAATATTGAGTCCACTCGCTTAACAAAAGATGAAAGTTTAGCTCAAGAGATGCTATTTGCAAGGCAACTAAGAACAGATGGTAAAGAGGAGTCAGTATATTGTGTTGTTGAGCAGTTCTTCAAAGACAAGGAAATTCTGCTTATTTAACCTACCTGCTTTTGCAACTGATGATGTACCATTAGTGACTGGTCACTACTTTGGGTTGTTGCTTACTTGAAAAAAATAGTGCCAAATGTCTGTATCATTCATTGTGTCATTCATTGCCAACATCTGGTTGCAAAAAACCTTAGAAATCACCTGCACACGTGATTATGCGCTATCATTACTGCAGTGAATCCAATTAAAGCCCGTGCTCTTAACGATCAACTATTCCAGGAGCTCTGCATTGAAAATGAGGAAGATTTTGAATGTTTGCTGCTTCATACTGAAGTTCATTGGCTATCAAAAGGCAACTGTGTGAGATGTTTTCACAACCTTTTTGATACTGTGGTAAAGCTTTTTAGAGACACAAATGCTTTGCTCAGTGATGAACTCAAAGAGATCAAGCATGACATTGCCTGTTTATCAGAACTATTTGCAAAGTTCAGTTAAATGACTCAGTCCAAATGTATCCATTAGACAATTTCTTGCTCTGCTCAAGGGGACACCTGTAGCCCTTATGAGGGTTGAACTTGGTGTGCCATCAGTTAGGGCCCATATCTATCTCACCTTACTTACATTTTGGAGCAAAGGCAACACCACTACCATCAATTCACCCAGTAATCAGTGTTTTTTGTTAATGTCATGTAATGGTACAATCTGGGCTGTATGCTACAATAACATACTTGCCTGTTATTCTATCCCAGATGACGTTGGGGACTTTGAAAAATGGCTCCAGCTTATGAAACTGGGTATATAGATGTGATGCCTTCTTGGATAATTTTACCATCTCTAATTCTAAATTTTCTCCAAGCCAGGCCTTGAATTCAGCAGGAGCTCACAGGAGCACAGCTCCTGAACCTTTCTGAGGGTTCCCCCTCCTCCTCTCCACCTAGCTACCTTGTCCATTGAATAGTAGGTGCAGCTGCATAACAATCCCTGGAGGAGCTCCACCACCTATTTTTCTACAAAATGACCCTGATTCAAACTAATCAAAAAAGATCACGTAAGATCTTCTTACTTCGTAAATATTTCATCTCAAAACCTCAGAAAGGCATTCACTTCTCTATGTTTTCAGACAATGCCAACAGCTTTTCTATATGTGGCACTTCAGTGCCAGAGGATATATTCCACTACATTTTATTTTGTATGCAGAAGTTAGAACTAAATTCTTTGAAAACCTGTTAAAGGGACAAAATTTTTCCTCTGATCTCAATAAGCTGGGTGTTTATATTCTCTGATACTGACTCATTTGTTAGTGTCACTTTTTGTCCTGGCTGCAAAAAAATTAGGGCCAAGACTGCTGTCTCAGTAAATAAATCTTATGACTAACTAAATCTTATGACTAACAGCAGCTAGACTGTTGTTGGGGCTTCCTAAATGGGAGCACATACAGCCTGGACTGCGCGAACTGCACTGGCTGCCAGTTATATACCGGGTTTGTTACAAAGTGCTGGTCATTACCTTTAAAGCCCTATATGGTCGAGGACCTGTCTACCTTAGGGACCGTCTCTCCCCATATGAACCCCAGAGAGCACTGAGGTCAGCCAGGAAAAACTTGTTGACTATTCACTAGGGTTGCCAAGTCCAATTAAAGAAAAATCTGGGGACTTTGGGGGCGGAGCCAGGAGACTTTGGGGGTGGAGCCAGGAGACACTGGGGGTGGAGCCAGGAACAAGGGTGTGACAAGCATAATTGAACTCCAAGGGAGTTCTGGCCATCACATTTAAAGGGACAGCTCACCTTTTTAAATGCCTTTCTTCCATAGGAAATAATTAAGGATAGGGGCACCATCTTTTGGGGCTCATAGAATTGGACCCTCTGGTCCAATCGTTTTGAAACTTGGGGGGTATTTTGGGGAGAGGCACTAGATGCTATACTAAAAATCTGGTGCCTCTACCTCAAAAAATAGCCCCCCCAGAGCCCCCAATACCCACGGATCAATTCCCTATTATTCCCTATGGGAATCATTCTCCATAGGGAATAATAGAGTGCCCAGTAGACATTTCCCTCCCCCCCCACACGCTTTCTAAAGGGGGGGAGGGCCTCCATACGAGGGAATCCCCCTCCCTCTCTCACACACACACACACACAAATACTTACTTGGTCTTCTTCCGGAGAACTGTGCCTGCTGTGAAAACGAAAGCAAAGAAGGGAGGGGCCGTTCTCCGAAGCCCTTCCTGTTTCCTCCTTCCTGCCCAGCCTTAAAGGGACAGGGATTTTACAAACTGCTCAGGAGCTCTATAGGTATGTTCTCCCCCCCTCCCCCTCCCCCCCCCCCGGTTCTCAATTTTTGAAGACCGGGAGATTAAGCTGGGAACCCAGAAGTCTCCCGCTAAAGCGGGGGGATTGGGACCCCTACTATTCCCAGACCGAGAGAGGTGAAGCTGCAAAGTACCTGTAACCGGGCCTTCTCCTCTATAGCCCCGAGCCTATGGAACCAACTTCCAGAGGAAATGCGGGCCCTGCGGGACCTTGAACAGTTCCGCAGGGCCTGCAAGACCTTCCTCTTCCGACTGGCTTTCGCTGATGAAAAAGGAAACTGCTAAGGAAAACCGCCATCATAAAAAGCAAACATAGCATTAGCACTTTTACTAATTTAATTTAATTTAATTTTAAAAACTTAATCAGAATTTTAATTAAAATGTTCATAATGTTTAAATGTAATTTTATTTATTTCTGTATAACTAAGACTTGAATTATGCTGTTAGCCGCCCTGAGCCTGCTCCGGCGGGGAGGGCGGGATACAAATAAATTTTTGTTGTTGTTGTTGTTGTAACTGGTTTCATTTTAGGTGTTTATAACTTTACTGCATACCAATATTTGTTACTAATTAGATCTATTTTGGTTGAGTCTAATGGTCATTGTATTTCTGAAATTTAATATTACTTGCTTCTGTCTTGTGTCTTATAACAGATTTTATAATGATATTTTTAGTTTTGTTTGACCTTTTAATTATTACGTTCTTAATTTTCCATTGTGATGGCCTTTGGCTGTATACAATAAATATTTCTGTTCTGCTCTGAATTTGTAGTTGCAAGGAAATGAGGTCAGCATTAAGATCAAATCTGTCACCTTTATATTTATTTAAAAGCTAACTCTTTTCAAATGCAATATTGAGATTGCCAGGTGTCCAGTTTTGAACCTGACAGTCAAGTATTTTCCCTTTCTGTCCAGTAAATAAACTGACAAAATATTGGACACATGCATGTCCAGTATTTTCTAACCAAGTAAGCCTGTATCCACTGTGGCCAAGCTCCCAGCATGCAATCTTCCTTTCCTCTGAGGCTTGACAAAGTGGCAAGCTGGCAACACCTCCCATCCATTTGCTCTTCATTGCAGCCAGCAAGGTTTGAAAAGAATTAGAACTACCACTCAGCAGCCAAACAGGATGCTCTCAGAGAAATCCTATTTGCTTGACTGAAGAAAACTGGAAAAGGAGAGATTTTCATGGCCAGCCAGTCAGCTTCAGGAATTCAGTGGTTTTGTTTTTGAGAACCTATAAAATAGCACTACAATGAAAACTTAACCTAAGATTGGCTTTGTCTGTTGAATTTCTAAGTATTATATAACTTTCAAACTTAGAAATTTCTGTAGGTATTTTTTTATGAATAAACAATTTTATTAGTAACATATGGTAGCAAAACTATATCTACAACTTATAAAAACTTAAAGTAAAAGAAAAAACTTTCTACCCCATATCTTACTTTTCCCCCACCCCTCCCCCCGTTACTTGACCCCCGCCAGTGTTATTTACTTAAAGGAAACAAATATTAAAGGTACGCTTAACTATTAAAGAAAAAAAACCCCAAAAGTTATATTCTTATTTTAAAAACCTTAATCGTTATCAAAGATTGTCCAATGTCCTTTTATTTTCCACTCTTTTTCTACGTATCTTCTGAATTTCTTCCATTCCAACTTAAAAAGTTCCAAATCATAGTCTCTTAATTTTCTTGTTAATTTGTCCATTTCACTCCATGACATAACTTTTGTAATCCAATCCCATTTCTCTGGTATTTTTTCTTGCTTCCACAGCTGCGCATACAATGTCCTAGCAGCTGAGAGCAAGTACCATATTAAAGTTCTGTCTTCTTTTGGAAATGTTTCCATTTGTAATCCCAGCAGAAAAGTCTCTGCCACTTTATTGAATTCATATCCCAAAATCTTAGAAATCTCTTGCTGAATCATTTGCCAAAACTTTTTAGCCCTTTCACAAGTCCACCACATATGGTAGAAAGAACCTTCATGCTTTTTACATTTCCAACACCTATCTGGCATCTTGTTGTTCATCTTTGCTAATTTTTTTGGAGTCATATACCATCTATACATCATCTTAAAACAATTTTCTTTAATACTATGACATGTTGTGAGTTTCATAGAATTTTTCCACAAATATTCCCAAGATTCCATCTTTATTTCTTTATTTACGTTAATTGCCCATTTTATCATTTGAGATTTCACTACTTCATTTTCTGTAGACCATTGTAAGAGTAATTTGTATACTTTTGAAATTAATTTCTCATTATCTCCAAGCAAAACTCTTTCCATTTCTGTTTGCTCCTTCCTTATTCCTTCAGTTTTGATATCATTCTCCACCAAACTTTTTATTTGTTGCATTTGAAACCAATCATACTTGTAACTCAGTTCTTCTGCAGTTTTCAGTTCTATAGAAATTTCTGTAGGTATTTTTGTTGGAGTGAGTCAGCATGCCTGGACATGGGGGGGTGGGGTGGATTACATCACTCCAAGTTAGGGTTGCCAAATCCAATTCAAGAAATATCTGGGGACTTTGGGGGTCGAGCCAAGAGACTTTGGGAGGAATTAGGAGAAAGGTTGTGACAAGCATCACTGAACTCCAAAAGGAGTTCTGACCATCACATTTAAAGGGACCGCACACCTTTAAAATTTCTTCCCTCCATTGGAAATAATGAAGTACAGGGGCACCTTCTCTTGGGGCTTATAGAATTGGACCCCTAGGTCAAATCTTTTTTAAACTTGGGGGGTCTTTTGAGGAGAGGTGTTGGATGCTATGTGGCAAATTTGGTTCCTCTACCTCAAAAAAAGAGCCCCCCCCCAAGCCCTAGATACCTGTGGATCAATTCTCCATTATTCCCTTTGGAAATTGGTCTCCATAGGGAAGAATGGAGTGCCCAGCAGACATTTCCCTCCCCCCTGCCACTTTCTAATGATCCTGAAGCGTGGGGAGGGCTCCAAATTGGGGGGGATCCCCTGTCCCCACCTGGGGATTGGCAACCCTACCCGTGTGTACTTGTGTTATCTCCTTTTGTCTTCACCTGGGAGCTGCCCTCCGACCCCTCCTCTCTCTCTTTGTCCTCTCTCCCTCTACAGCAGGGATGTCAAACTCATTTGTTATGAGGGTCGGATCTGACATAAATGAGACCCGGCCAGGCCATTTGTGTCATAAAATGTAATGCCAGGTTGCAGAGATACAAACTTTATAAAGGAGATAGAGAAACACTAAGATTTTTTTTAAACTTAAAATAAAACATGCTTAAAACATTAGCACTTGTTAGTCTTAAATGTGCTTTCTTTGTTATCTCTCCTGTGCAATCCAGGCTCTCTCAGTTGCACAGCTCTCTTTCTTCTATTGGCAGAAGCTCCTCCCCATCCCGGCCCCCTAGGGAAGGAAGGAAAGAGCCAGGGCTCCCTTTGAAACAAGCTGTCCCTCCCCTCCTTCCTCCCCAAGGGAAGAGCCTCGACCAATGGAGAAAATAAAGACTTTCCTCTTTAGCTCCTATATGATTGAGCAAGCCAGGCAAAGCAAACTGTGATGCAGAAGGAAGCAAAAGAGAGGAAGAAGGAAACAGATGACAGCCAGTTGCTCAGGGGCCTGATAGGAGCCCTCCAGGGGCCTGATTTGGCCCCCGGGCTGCATATTTGACACCTCTGCTCTACAGGGCCTTCCACGGAGACACATCTCTGCAGTTCTCTCCTGTAAAGGCAATCTCTCATACTCCCGCACACATGATGCCAGGCAAGCTGGCCATTTGTGGTAGGGAAAATACACTTTAGATTAGGCTTTTCTCTCTCCTTTGAGTGCAACCTGAATGTGAACTGGATCTACTTGAATAAATGTAAGTTTACCTTTTTTGCAATATACTTGGGTTATTTATTTACTGCACTCAGTATCATGCTTCAATGACCGGGCAAAACTCTACTATATTAACCAAATCGCCCAATAATTTGTATATATTAAATGGGAATGTGTGGTATAGTAGTGCTTAGCATGTCAGACTAAGGTTTGGGTAGATCCTATTTAGGGTAGACAACTGCCTGGAGAAAAGTCTTGTCCCTTTAATTAGGGGCTTAACAGGATCTTATTTACCTCCATTCCATTACAAATTTCAATGACTCATTTCCACATATAAGCCTCTATTAAAGGGCATTTTTCTTTGTTATTTTGTGCATGTGTTGGTTGCCCTATTTTACCAAGTGTGTGTAGTATTTTTGTTGAAACCAGCTGGCAACCTTATGCAATATAGAGCACTGTATGCTATAATAATTTCCAAGCCTGTCTGAGTGTAACGTACTGAGACGGGAGACGTTGGTAGGGCAATATGCTTTAATGGAGACACGTTACAAGAGAGCGAGCATGCGGGCCGGGTCCCGCTTATATACATTCCCAGAACTTCTTCCCCGACAGGCCAGCCCAATCCTGGCCTGTTGAACTTCCCGGCGCTGCTGGTGATTGGCGGGCTCAGCGCTTCCCGCGGAGTCGCCTGGGTGTCCCCAGTCGCCTCCGCTGTCCGGCTACGCGGACTAACGCTATTGCGTCATAACGAAATGGTTGCTGTATTGCTTTATAATGAAATGGTTGCTGCATTGCATTATAACGAAATGGTTGCCGCCTTATGCTATCACAATATGCTACACTGAGCTGGAAGAAAAAGGTGGGATACAAGATGATGATCTGGAGGGTTTTTTGTTACCGTTTGGATATGCTGCATGATTGCATGTTTGAGAGATTTGAGGATCTTCTTTTGATGGAAATTCCAGTCCATTTTGAGATACTGAGGAAGCTGAGGTAGTAGAGGACGAACTAACGGAGCTACAAAATGATACTGAGCGGAAGCTAAAGTTTCTTACCTCTTGGTTACAGAAGGAAACTTCTGATCACTGTCTAGCACTAATATCCTTGACTTGGATAGCCCAGGCTAGCCCAGTATTGTCAGATCTTGGCAGGGCTTTTTTTGTAGAAAAAGCCCAGCAGGAACTCATTTGCACATTCAGCCACACCCCCTGACACCAAGCCAGCCAGAACTCCATTCCTGCTCAAAAAAACCCCTGGAACTCAGAAACAGCTGTCAACCCTGGTCAGTATTTAGATGAAAGACCACAGAATACCAGGGTTGTGATGCAATGGCAAACCACCTCTGAAAGTCTCTTGCCTTGAAAACCCTATGGGGTTGCTATGTCACCACCACCACCACCCTCCGTTAGGGACAGTGGTTAAGAAGCTCCTTGTTACGTTTCTAGCATCGTATTTGGTGGAATGTGTTTTTAGTGCGGTCATCCGTCTTTTCTCCAAGCAAAGAAATTGACTCTAGATTACTAAACATGGTGATTTAAGAATCCTGCTAACTTTAAACCAGAGACTAAGAAACTGATATCACTTCATCAAGCCTATTTGTATCCCATTAAGAATTTACTGAACAGTGGAGTAGTTACTAAATGTGTGTTACAAAATTTCTTGCTAAATTGCTATCAGGCTTTGAAAAGCTGGTATCAGTTTTGTGGAATGCTTTAAACTAAAAAGTTTTAATTGGATTTTGAGTAAATGTGCAATTAGAGAGCCAGTTTGGCGTAGTGGTTAAGTGTGCGGACTCTTATCTGGGAAAACCGAGTTTGATTCCCCACTCCTCCACTTGCAGCTGCTGGAATGGCCTTGGGTCAGCCATAGCTCTGGCAGAGGTTGTCCTTGAAAGGGCAGCTGCTGTGAGAGCCCTCTCCAGCCCCACCCACCTCACAGGGTGTCTGTTGTGGGGGAGAAAGATAAAGAAGATTGTAAGCCGCTCTGAGACTCTGAGATTTGGAGGGCAGGATATAAATCCAATATCATCATCATCATCATCCTCAATTAATTACTATTTTGAATTTTATTATTATCTTCCTTAGTGGGTTGTGTTAACTGCTGGTCTGAATAGCACTTATGATAGAGTTGGGTGGGGGCATTGGGGATACGTTTATGGAACCACAGGGTGACAGCCCCAAAAAGTTTGGGAACCATTGTTATAGATGGAGCCATCATAGCTTTAGGATATCGGCACATGTGTACGTGCTCATTCATTCAGGAGGTTCACGGGTTTCGGTAGTTCATTTATGCCCTTTGAAACAATTCCAGCCTTCCATTTGGCCATGGTAGACTATCAGTGGAACCTAGAAAGCTCATGTAAATTTGCCCTGGCTTATGAGCACAGATCAGCAAAAGAATATATGGTGTCACAGAGCTTTTTACTCAAATGCTAGAGCATCCCAGCATGATGACGACACTTCCAGGTGACATCGTTGCACTGGGCATGTCGCTCACTGACACAGCTCTTCAGGAGCGGGGTTCCCCCGCCAGTCAGTTTTGTGCTGGTGGGTTAGAGGCACTGAAATCGGGAGAAAACCCACCCCCAGTGGGAGGATGGGAACCCTACTCCCAAGCAGTGCCCTGCTTTGCGATTTTTATAGCACTTTCATTTATCAGAAGCAGCCCTACCCATTTTTAGCAAAAATGACAAGACTTTTTCCTCTTATCCAATTATTTGCTTCAAAGCATAGTCAGCATTACTGTTAGGTGGGCTCTCCTTCCTTGGAGGTTTTTAAACAGAGGTTAGATGGCCATCTGACAGCAGTGCTGATCCTGTGAATTAGGCAGATCATGGGATTCTATGAATAAGGCAGATCATGAGAAGGAAGGCAGGAAAGGGCTGTGTGGGGGAGGCATTTGTGAAGCTCCTGCATTGTGCAGGGGGTTGGACTAGATGACCTTGGAGGCCCCTTCCAACTCTATGATTCTATCTTCCCAACCCTCAACTCCTCCTTTTAGGGTTGCCAGGTCTGTGTTGGAAAATACCTGAAGACACTGGGGGTGGATCTGGGAGAGGGTGGAGTTTGGGGAGGGGAGGGGCTTAACATAGTACAATGCCATAGAGGCCACCCTTTAAAGTGGCCATTTGCTCCAGTGGAGCTGACCTCTGACAGTTGGAGATCAGTTGTAGAAGTGGGAGATCTCCAGGCCCACCTGAAGGCTGGCAACCCTACCTCCTTCCCTTGTCAATTCCATTCTCATCCAAGGAACCCTTGACCCCATCCTCCTCCCTTCATGCAAGGTCATCTAGTTAATTATAACGCTAGCTCTGGGCCTCTGGCAGTTCTTCAGCTATATTATACATCCTGTCAATTATGCAGCAAAGATATGCAGCCTCCTTCTTCCCACCAGCCAAACTGCTGAATTATAGCTTTCCCATGGCCTTTGAGCTTCTTTAAGGAAGTGATCAAATGGCTTCCACGTCAGCAAAATTCATCTTGTCTATCACTACTAGACCTGTACGAAGCAGGGCAGATTCAGAATGCTTCAGGATAATCTGCACAGAATTCTTCAGGGTTCAGTGTCCACACTAGAGGGTTGGATTAAGGCTTGTCTAAATTGGTGTTAAAGGATCTTAGTAAAGCCAAGAAGTTACCATCTGTTACAGCCCTATGAATACAGGTGCTGCAGGTTTGGGGCCTGTTAGAGCCCTATGAATATAGTCACTGTGTGTTTCCTCATATGTTTTTGAACTCTGCAGAAATTTGGCCTGTAAGACTTGTCTCATCTCCCTATCTCCATGCTAAGATAAACATCTCCTACATTTCTATGGGTCTGTCTCAAGGCACAGGATCTTAGCTGGTGAGTAAAGAAGGTGAAGAGAGCATCCTCAGAATCCAGTTTAAAGAAAGCCCTTTTTGTGTGGACACTCCAGAATGAACGTTTGCACCTCCCTCCTCTCCCCGCCCCCCCCCCCCCCGGTTTGGTATAGTGGTTGTGTGTGAACTCTTATCTGGGAGATTCCTCCACTGGCAGCTGCTGGGATGGCCTTGGGTCAGCCAAGCTCTCGCAAGAGTTGTCCTTGAAAGGGCAACTTCTGGGAGAGTTCGCTCAGACCCACCTACCTCACATTGTGGGGGAGGAAGGTAAAGGAGATTGTAAGCCAGTCTGAGACTCCGATTCAGAGAGAAGGGTAGGGTATAAATCTGCAGTCTTCTTCTTTTTCTCCTTCTTCTTCTCTCTCTTTGAAGTTGTGATGTGGAGGCTGTAACTATGACTTGTAAAAGGTTTGTGATCCATTTGGTAGCGTGAAGTAGGGCTGCCTGTCAGTTAGAAGGAAACCAGTGTAACTTGTTCTTATGCTTGTAACACCTCTTTAAGGTACCAAGACCACCGACAAAAACTGCCAGTCTCTTTATTCAGGAAGCCAGGCTGCCTGAGGACTGCATTTCCCAGGGCAGATTCAGGTGAGTAGCCATGTTGATCTGAAGCAAAAGAAGCAAGGTTGAGTCCAGTGGCACCTTTGAGAACAATGAAGTTTAATTCTGGATATAAGCTTTTCTGTGTATGCAAACTTCTTCAAACAAAATTTCTTCAACTATTTACATATAGGTAGAGAGAGGGTGGAGGGGTGACTTGCCAGGAAGGGCTGATTAGGGGCAAAATGTATAAGCCAATGAGCAGTAAGTATAGCTAAAATTGGATTAAAGCAGTTGGAAAGACCTGTAAAAAACATCAAGTTAGCATACAGATAATAAAGGAGTTATCAAACAGATGTGAAAACTAAGTTTGACATCAGTGGCACCCTTAATACTAAGAAAATTTAATTTGTGTATAAGCAACAACTGGGCCCATAACCACAGGAGGGCCTGTGGGGGCACTGCCCCCTGACTTCCAAACTGGGCCCACTGGACCTTTTGTCCTCTTTGTCATGGCTGACCTGGTGATGTGTCATCGGTGGCAGCCGAAGCTGGGAGAGCTGAGCAAGACACAGTGCACCGCAGCAGCAAAAGCAGCAGGTGGAGAGGTGGGAGGCGGAGGAGCAGGAGGTGGAAGAAGCTGGAGAAAGCTTCTAAGAAGCAGCAAGCCCCACAGTGGATGAGAAAGAGTGCCCCCCCGGGTTTTAAAAAGCCCCTGATTTTAAAAATCCTGGCTACAGCCCTGGTGAGAACTTAGTGACTTAGTATGTGTAGTGAGATAAGAACCTGATATCTCTGTTAAGCCCTGAGGTTTCCATTCTCCTGAGTGCTGTAATAACTTGTAAACCAACAATCTCCTCTTTCAGTCTGTTTCTGAATTCCTGAGTGCCCTGGGAGGCTGAAATGTTCTTCTACAGATTTCTCATTTTTGTGATTCTTGATGTCAGATTTGTGTCCATTTATCCTTAAGCAGTTTGACTTGTTTGCCCTATGTAGAGAACCAAAAAGAGAAAAGAGCCCTGAGGAGCAGAGTGGTAAAGCTGCAGTACTGCAATCCTAAACTCTGCTCACGACCTGAGTTCAATCCCGGCGAAAGCTGGTTCAGGTAGCCGGCTCAAGGTTGACTCAGCCTTCCATCCTTCTGAGGTCGGTAAAATGAGTACCCAGCTTGCTGGGGGAAAAGTGTAGATGATCGGGGAATGCAATGGCAAACCATCCCGTAAAAAGTCTGCCGTGAAAACATTGTGAAAGTAACATCACCCCAGAGTCAGAAATGACTGGTGCTTGCACAGGGGACTACCTTTTTAAAACTTTTTTTAGAGAACTGAAGGACATTGTTGGCATTTAATGGAATATACAATGTTAGAAGATTAGCTTGTGAACAAGCCTTGGGTGATGTAGTTGATGTTGTTAAGTCCAGTGATTGTGTTCCCTGTGTGCATGTGGCAGCAAAGCTGGCATCTGAGTTTATTGCAAGCTCTGCTACAAATGTCAATGTTCAAATTAGATGTTGTATTATTGTGGGTGAGGAGTTGTTTAAGACTAGAGGGCTGGCTGTGCACAAGAAAAGGTTTGCTCCCCTGTACTCGTGAAAGAGAACTGTCATTATCCAGTAGAGGTTGTAAGTTGCTGATGATGGATTGAATTGTTTTGAGCTGACAGCTGTTATGTGACCACTAGCAGTGTTCCATTATTGTCTCTTTTGGGCCTGTCCTGCAAAAGGTTTTCTCTGGGAACCATCCTGGCTTTGCTAATCTGTTTCTTGACTCCATCAGGTGGATGTTCCAAAAAGGTTTCTTCTTATAGATCCCTCAGTTGAGAATCTCTGTCTGTAGGGTTGGAGCAGTTGTAGCTGTAGTGTAGTCTTGCTATATACAATGAAGGGTTGTCAGCTCCGGGTAATACATGGAGATGGGGGTGGAGCCTTAGGAGGCTGGGGTTTGGGGTATAATGCCAGAGTCCAACTTCCAAAGTAGCTATTTTCTCCAGGTGAATTGATCTCTGTCACCCGGAGATCAGTTGTAAAAGCGGGAGATCGCCAACCACCATCTGAAGGTTGCTAACCAAATGCAATGGATTGTTTGGTATGTTTCGGATAGTAGCTGGAGGCCTGTAGATAAGTTTATTGGTCAGTAGGTTTCCGGTATAAGGTGCTAACTGTATGACCATTGTGTATTTTTACAATAATGTCCAGAAAATGCATTTCTTGCGTAGGTTGGTTCATTGTCAGGTTGACAGTGGTGTGAAAGTCATTGAATGTTTGGTGGAATATTTCCAGGGCTTCTTTACCATGTGTCCAGAGAGTAAAAATGTTATCAGCATATCACAGGTATAAGGACTTCTTTACCGTGCATCCAGATAGTAAAAATGTCATCAGCATATCACAGGTATAAGAAGAAGACCATAGATTTATACCCCACCCTTTTCTCCAAATCAGAATCTCAGAGAGGCTTACAATCTCCTGTCTCGTCTTCCCCCACAACAGACACCCTGTGAGGTGGGTGGGGCTGAGCTCACAGAAGCTGCCGTTTCAAGGACAACTCTTGTGAGAGCTATGGCTGACCCAAGGCCATTCCAGCAGCTGCAAGTGGAGGAGTGGGGAATCAAACCCAGTTCTCCCAGATAAGAGTCTGCACTCTTAACCACTACACCAAACTGGTGTAGAAGTGTGAGTGGGTAGGAGTTTAGGAAGTTGGGAAGGATGTCAGCCATAAAGATGTTAACATACCCTGGGGTCATGCAGGTGCTCATGGCTGTACCATTGATGTGAAGGAAAAAGTTGTTACCAAATCTGAAGTGGTAATGAGTGAGTAGAAAATGTATCCTATTTCCCCGGGCAAACTTTGTCAGGGTCTTCTGGCTAGCTGTTGGTGTAAGCAGCAACAATTCTACAGCAAGGAGGGAAAGGGTCTCCTCACGCTTTTGTTACATTTATTCTGCCCTTTCTCCAAGGAACTCCCATCCCACTGCCATTTTATCCTTGCGACAATTATGGAAAAGTAGGTTAGGCAAAGAGGCCATGATTGGCCCAAAGTCACACCAGGGGTTTGAACCTAAGTCTCCCTAATCCTAATTAATGGCTTTAACTACTATGGCACCTGTCCCTTTGGAAACTGCGGCACATCTGTATTTTGCAGAGAAGAGAGTTAGTTTAAAAAAAAAACAGGCAGCCCTACCTGGGAGCCCTAAAACTTGTGTATGATAGTTCTAGTTCCTTGATGTTGTCCCAGCTTGCATTTGGATAGCAACGCGTCTCAACAAAGCCTTCTGGAGTCTGCATGTGAGCTTGTTCTGCAACCCTAATCTAATCTATCTGCTCTTTTTTGCATAGGCATCATAGATGCTGGAAGGAACTGTACAGCAACTCTTCCCACCCTCTAAGGCATGAGGAACGGCAGGCATTCCAGACCGAGAGTCCCTTGGGCAGGAATCAACAGGAACATTTATCATGGGAACTTAGCTAACTATGAACTTGAGCAGCCGCTTGGAGACCATAGTTGACCTTAGCCACACATTTTTAGAGGGAAAATTTTTCCATCTCTGCACCTTACAGAGCAGCCTGACACACAAAAAGAAAACAGGTGAAGCTCCACCACCTATTTCCCTCTCTGGAAAAACTTTACCTGCTACATTGCAAAGTGTGATAGTTTGTTGTTAAAGATGAAGAAGGGAAATTTAGCTATCCTGATCTGACACCTAGGAAACAGGTACAATTTGGGAGCACTCACATCATGATTGTGACTGTGAGCTCCAGATCCAAGGACCAAAACTGAGCCATCTCTAGGAAGTCACAGTGCAAGCTGCATGACTTCTATTCACAGGGCTTTTTTTCTGGGGGAACATGGTGGAATGGAGTTCTGGAACCTCTTTGTGGAAACAAAATTCTCAAGAAATGAGTGGCACCTGTGCGTTTCTCCTTCATTTCCCTTTTGAGAGTTCTGGCACCTCTTTTTCCAGAAAAAAGCCCTGCCTAAGAGGACTCTGCTGAGGTCCTGTGAGTGCCAGTGCCGGTATGGCAACCTCCCCACCTCCCGTGAGACAGGGGCATGTTTTGTTAGTTCATCTCATTGGGATAAGTTACTGTGTTTTATTGTTTTGTGGAATTAAATTATATGACTGTTCTTGTCACTGATGCACACTGCCCTGAACCCTGTTCCACAGGAGAGGGTGGTTTAAAAATTCTGCTTAATAACAACAATAATAATTTTATAAAAGGCTCCTTTCAGATTCTGCTGCACAAAGGCATTTTCTGGTGATCAGGACTAGAGTACAGCCTACAAAACAAGTTAGGTAGGGTAGGAGTTTTTGTTGTACTAAAAAGGTAAAGGTAGTCCCCTGTGCAAGCACCAGTTGTTTTTTCAACTCTGGGGTGACGTTGTTTTCACAATGTTTTCACGGCAGACTTTCTTACGGGGTGGTTTACCATTGCCTTCCCCAGTCATCTACACTTTCCCCCCAGCAAGCTGGGTACTCATTTTACCGACCTCGGAAGGATGTTGTTGTACTACTGACCAATAAAAACAGCTACTGCTCAGATTTTACCTCAGTGGAACATTTTCTGTTAAGAATGCCTCAGAGCACATACCCTACATCTTATGGGCTGTAACAGCGGTCATTTCACCTGGCTGCATATTAACTGCAAAAATTGGGGTGGGAGACAATAGGATTTTCAGGACATGACAGAGCAAGTCATGCCTGTGGAACAGGACATGTTGCTTAGCAACCTCACTGTGAGTAAATGGTGCCCCGTAGCATGTCCAGAGTGCCTTTAGGCTGTGGCAACAGTTACTGTACTTGTCACAAAAGTAACTACAAAAACTGAGTGGGGAGAAGTAAAATTGGTCAGAAAATTGGTCTGGTACAACTTGTAAGCACCCAGCTTAAAGGGGTGCAAATTTTATATTTCTGTTTGTCTATCTGATTTCTTTCAATTTTTTGTTTGCAGATACATCATTACATGATCTAGTACTACAGGGTTGAAAAATCCTTGGAGATTTGGGAGGGTGGAGCCTAGAGATAGTGGGGCTTGAGGCGGGGAGGAGGGTATAATTCCACGGAGTCCACCCTCAAAGCAGCCATTTTCACCATGGGAATTTACATCTGAAGTTCTAATTCTGAGAGATCTCCAGGTCCCACCTTGAAGGCTGGCAATTCTGCCTATGGGACACAAGATTTTTATGCTGATTCTGACACCAAGCTCTTTTCTGTTGGAATGCCCATCAGAAAGAGTCTCCTGCGATCTTTCTATACTGGTTGCATTTTCTGACAAACATTTATTTTATTATATTTTTGTTCAGTCGCACAGTTAAGTCCGATTCTTTGCGACCCCATGCACCAAGTCACACCAGGCCCTCCTGTCTTCCACCATCTTCTGAAGTCCACTCAAATTCATGTTAGTTACATCAGTAACGCTGTCCAGTCATCTCATCTTTTGCCATCCCCATCTTCTTTTGCCTTCTTTCTTTCCCAGCATTAGGATCTCCAGTGAGTGCTCCCTTCTCATTTGGTGGCCAAAGTATTTGAGCTTCAGCATCTGACCTTCCAGGGAACAGTCAGGGTTGATTTCTCTTAGGACTGATTGATTTTATCTTCTTGCAGTCCAAGGGACTCTCAAGAGTCTTCTCCAGCACCATAACTCAAAAGCATCTATTCTTCTGCGCTCAGCTTTCCTTATGGGCCAGCTCTCACAGCTATACATTACTACTGGAAATACCATCGCTTTGACTATACAGACTTTTGTTGGCAGGGTGATGTCTCTACTTTTTATTATACTGCCTAGGTTTGCCATAGCTGTCCTCCCAAGGAGCAAACGTCTTTTAATTTCATGGCTACAGTCAACTTCGTGGCTGCAGTGAACTTGGATCCCAGGAATGTGAAGTCTGTGATACTTACCATCTAAAACAGACTCCAGTTGCATTTTATACACCAGTCGTAGCTGAAGGCTGTCTATGAGCTGTGAAGTCAGTCAATGCCATGCTATGTGGCTGGATATTCTGTACAAAAGTGGGAGGGGAACAACAGAATCGTTCAGGGCATGGCAGAGAAAGTCCTACTTGCCCATGGGAGAACAACAGGGGGGAAAGCCTCCTGTCAGATTTTATCTCTAAATGTTGTTGAGAACGCTTGCCTTGTTCGTTGCCCATAACTGCCATCAGTAGAAAATGTGGTCAAAACAAGTTTAAATTAGGCAAAAGATGCTTCAAGACTTGTTTTCATCTAAACAAGAATATAAGGACATTAATTAAAAAAAACCTGAAATGCTGTATGATAGTTCTAGAACAGGGAAAAATTGCTTCCATTGTAGCTCTTACCCTTATTTTGGGAGCAACTGAGTATGCTCTGTCAGAAAGATGCTGTCTATCAAAAAGTATATACTTAATACCATGCACAGTAGCAAAGTTATTGTAATCCAAATGGAAAATGCTAATCCTCATGGTGAGACAGATTAGAAGGAAAGCAGATAATTCTGTTCTTATAAGTAGTGATTATCTCTTGGTTGCTTTCATCAACAGTTCCTTCACCAGGTGGGATATAAAATATATAGGTAAAGGCACCCAGTCATTACCAATTCAAGGGATGAAATCACATCATGACATCTTCTTGGCAGACTTTTTGTTACAAGGTGGTTTGTCATTGCCTTCCCCAGTCATCTATCTTTTACCCCCAGCAAACTGGGTACCCATTTTACCGACCCTGAAAGGATGGAAGCCTTAGCTGTCCTCCCAAGCAGCTACCTGAACCCAGCTTCTGCTTTGCGGGATCTGGTGGCAGGGCCAGATTAAACCCTGTGGAGCCCCCTAGGCAGTCTGAGTGTCTGCCCAGTCTAGGCTTCCCAAATCCCCCGCCTGGGCGGCCCCCCCCCCCCGATTTGGAGCCTCCTCCCCCCGCTTGCCAAAAATCTGGAAAGCAGGGGGAAATGGCGGCCCTTCCCACCTCCCGGAGACAAGAGGAGCCGAGTGCAAGTGGGCCTCTGGCTGGGTTGGCTGCGCGCCAGCGGGATGAGCTGAAGCTGGGCGCTCCTTCTCGGAGCCCTTTTCTCTCTGGTTCCCCTCCTGAGTCCTGCCTCAGCCCAGCTGGCTGGGGGCTCTTCCGTGCCCTGTTGGTGGAGCGCCGGCTTTCCCCGAAGGGAGGGAGGGAAACGCGCATGTCCTGCCCCTTCACTAAAAGTGTTCTTTGTCGGCTGGATGTCGCAGAAGACTACAAGTCCCATGCTGCTTTGCGCGCTAGCAAAAGGTTGCGCTCTCTCTCTGCGGCCGGCGGATGGGTCGGAGCGAGTCTTGGGGACGTCATGCTGGCTTTTGGCGCAAGAGGCATGGGACTTGTAAGAGGTGGCGAGTGTTGGGTCGCTGTGACACCCGAGCGCCCCCCGTCTTTGCCTCTTCCCTTTCGTGCACCCCTCAGGTGCCTCTTCTCCGACAGTTCTCCAGCCGAAGGCTTTAGCGCAAGAGGCACGGGGCTTTTGGCATAAGAGGCACGGGACTCGCAAGAAGTGGCAAGCATTGGGTCGCTGTGACACCCGAGCGCCCCCCGTCTTCGCCTCTTCCCTTTCGTGCACCCCTCAGGTGCCTCTTCTCCGACAATTCTCCAGCCAAAGGTGACGAGGCAGGGGCGGGCGGGCATCGGCAATGGCTGAGACTGTGGCGGACACCAGGCGCCTTATCACCAAGCCGCAGAACCTGAACAAAATGACATTTTAAAAGGTATGCTGTCCCTTTAAATGTAATGACCAGAACTCCCTTGGAGTTCAATTATGCTTGTCACGCCCTTGTTCCTGGCTCCGCCCCAATGTCTCCTGGCTCCACCCCCAAAGTCCCCAGATATTTCTTGAATTGGATTTGGCAACCCTAGCCCAGTCGCATGCAGCCCCTGCTGCAGCCTGCAGGCCCCTTCTCAAAAGCCCCTTTGACAAAGCTGTGGGGAGAGGAAGAAAGAAGCAAACTTGGTGATGATGCAAGTTGGGCAAAGAGCAGCTCAGTTGCTGGCTGGGCGTGCAGGCTGGGAGGGCTGCAAGGAGGGGGGGGACTGGTGGGGGGAGAGGAAGGTTGGCCCGGGGCCCATAAAAGCATGGGGGCCCATAGGCCAGTGCCGACTTGGCCTAATTGTTAATCTGGCCCTGTCTGGTGGAGACAGAGGGAAGTCCTGGTGGAAAAGATTCAATGGCTCCTCAGGGGCCACTTCTGGAACAGATGGGAAGAGTCTTTTACCATGTGGGGATACCCTGGAGCTCCTTTCTCTCCAACAGGCCATGTTTCTGGCTCTCCAGGTTTGTCTTGAGAGGCTGCTGAGTTGGAACCCAGAGTCAGCTCAATGAGATTGAGAGAAATAGTTTTCATCGTTCTACATTGGTTTCATCTTGGATGAACACTTGAACAGGCCAATTTTTTTTTTAATACTGACCATCAGAAACAGTCCCTCACCATTTTTCTACCCAGATGCATTTTCTGCTAAACCTGGCCATTAATGGTCTTTCTTCACCGTTGGGACAGAGGAAGCAGGGTAAGGCTGGACACAAAGAAGAAATCTATATTTTAAAAGACTGTCATCTCCTAATGATAGTCTCCTAAAATATAAGAGAAAGGAGCAGGCAGCTGAATTCTAACCAAGACCTCAGCTATCTTCTGGTCCTTATCCAGCCTCCACCCACCCCCCACTCCATCTACAACATGGAAATAATAATACTGGCATACTTTATTGGGCTGGCATAAGAGTTAGAATAAGATGATCATGCAAATGGCTTTGAACAATGAAAGAGTTATATATCATCATCTTATAGATATAAAAGCCAAGCTGTACTGCTACCAACTCATCGACCCTCTTTTTGGCTGAGTCGCATGTCATGACTCAATCCCTCCAACCCCAGGACAGATGAGGACTGCGCCACTGGGGAAGCTAACTTAGAGCCCTATTGGCCACCCCTGGTTTACAGTAAAAGGGTTTAACAGGGGACATGATTAATAGAAGCAGCTGAAATCAACCCTGGTGCTAGGGGTTCTGCCACCCCAGGCAGAACCCCACGCCCCCAGACTCTAATCGTATGCGCTTTGCACGTGTGGCACGATGACGTCACCTGAAAGTGACATAATTGCAACGGCGCTGCCAGTTCCCTCTGAAGCGGGGGAAAGGGCTGGGTAAGGGGCAGGCAAAGCGAGAACACTCAGCCTGCCCCTTGCCCAGTCCTCTCTTTCTTCAGTATCTGAAGTGGTGTGAGCAGGACGGAGAGGGAAGCGGCGGGGGCGGGAAAGGGTCGGCATGAGCGGGGATGGAGAGGGGGCACCTGCCTCCACAGCGAGGTGGCGTCCTAGGCGGCTGCTTACCTTGCCTACTCCCATGCACCGGCCCTGGCTGAAATGACATCAGCCACTGAAAAAGAGGGAGGGAGCGGGAAGATGTCTCAGGCCATATGATCTGAAGGTCTTGTCTTGCTAGTCTCCTATGTGCAGGTGTGGAATAGGTTTGCTGATTTTAAAAAGGTGATGGTGTCTGGGCTTCTGAGAGGAAGAGACAAAAAAAATGAAAGCCTCACATATTGGCTTACCATCCTCCAGGTGGGGCCTGGAGATCTCCTAAACTGATCTCCGGACCGCAAAGGTCAGTTCCCCTGAAGGAAATGGCAGCTTTGGAGGGTGAATTGTATGGTATCAAATCTCTGTGGAGCTCTCGCCCTTCCCCAGAATCTGCCTTCCTCAGGTTCTACTTGTTCTGTTCATTGGTATAGTAAGCCAGTCATCTCTACCTCATTTAGCAGAATGCACTAAAAAGGCTACACGCAGCAGTAGCTTCTTTGTTCTGTATGTGATAGCAAAGTTACAGAATTACACAGAGGAACTAGTCAGTTCCAAACTAATAAAGTGTCCTTTGCTTAGTTAACTCCATTCTACATAAGATAGATTTAAGAGAGGAATAGAATCTAACTGACCCATGATGGGTGCAGATGCTGAGATGTATGTCCTGCATCCATGGGGACAAAGATGGAGAGCAATGTGCTCCTTCTTTGTGTGTATGCAAGAGTAAGTGAGAATGGAACAAAGGAAGCAATTCCCTGTGAGTATCAGTCTACACATCAAAGGGACAGAGACAGAAGAGTAAACAGGAAGAAAACTCACAGTTTGCCTGTCTATCTATCTGACTCTTGTGTAAAGCTCACCATCCACCCCCACCTCTCAGGAGAGTGAGGTTAAGAGACAGTGTCTAGTCCTCTTCTGACACTACTCCCCCAAATCTTCAGGAATTTTCCAACTCAGAGTTGGCAACCGGACCCCCATTGAAAGCACAACACCCAGTAGTTAAATAAATATGTGTTGAAGATCCCTCACAGCATCTCCTTGATCCAGGATCTTTTTCACATAGCCAGAAACATCTGCTCAAGAGAGGGGTACCAAGAGCTACCCCTGGACCCACCCTCATACCACCCACATCTAACTCAAATCACATGACTTGTCTAGCTCTATGGACCCCCAGAGTGACCAGAATGTTGTCCCCCAAACCCTTTTTCAATGGGCCTGACATGAACCAGAATCTTTTTCACATGGATGTACAAACACCGTTTAAGTCAGATTTGGCAATTCGTAATTATCCCTGTTCTGCCTTCCTCCTGCCTCACTCATGCAAGTTGCTTAGCCAGCAGCTACACTTTGATCAATGGATTAATAGTCCCACAAATCTTCATGGAGTTGAGGCTCGCAAGGAATGAACTTCTGAGTCCTGGCCAGTAACCACAAATTGCTTCATCTGCTTTCTTGCTCAGAATAGCTTTCCATTTCTCAGCATAGAGGCCTCCTCCTACAACTAGAAACCTTCATCTTGGACCTAACTTTTTACAGGGTATTCCTGGCCTGTTGGCTTTTCAGTTCTTAGCCATACTTTCAGACATGGGGCAGCAAACTCTGACTTGGGAGATTCCTGGAGATTTGGGTATGGTGCTGGGGAGGGTGGAGTCTGGGAGAGATAGCGAACTCAGAGGGGAATGTGATGCCACAACTGGACTGTCTAATCTATCCTTAGCTCCAAAGGAAGTGATCTCAGTAGCATAGAGATCAGTTCTAATTCCGGGAGAACTCCAGGCCCCACTTGGAGGCTCCTTACCCTATTTCGGGGGCAGCTGAACCTCAGTTCTTGTGAAAAGGAAAACCCCATCCCTACATGCCCCTGCCTCACCAGCTCCAGAAACACAGGCAGTGTGCACATGTGTGCAAGGAGGAAAGATAGGGGAGGCATGGTGTGTACTTAGTGGGAAACCACTGGAGTGGTATCATACCCAGAACACTCCCAGAGTTGAGAGAACTGTTAAGTGTATTGCTAGTAGTGCATTCGCCCTGACCCGTTTCCACATGGGTTATCTATAGGGTTGCCAATCCCCAGGTGGGGGCAGGGGATCCCCCGGTTTGGAGGCCCTCCCCCCGCTTCAGGGTCGTCAGAAAGTGGGGAGAGGGGAGGGAAATGTCTGCTGGGAACTCTATTATTCCCTATGGAGATTTATTCCCATAGAAAATCATGGAGAATTGATCCGCGGGTATCTGGGGCTCGGGGGGGGGCTGTTTTTGGGGGTATTTTCAGTATAGCATCTAGTGCCTCTCCCCAAAAAACCCCCCAAGTTTCAAAAAGATTGGACCAGGGTGTCCAATACTATGAGCCCCAAAAGAAGGTGCCCCTATCCTTCATTATGTCCTATGGAAGGAAGGAATTGAAAAGGTGTGCCGTCCCTTTAAATGTGATGGCCAGAACTCCCTTTGGAGTTCAATTATGCTTGTCACAGCCTTGATCTTGGCTCCACCCCTAATGTCTCTTGGCTCCACCCTCAAAGTCCCCAGATATTTCTTGATTTGGACTTGGCAACCCTAGTTATCTGCCACCCCTGGTTCATTACAGTTGGTAGACCTTTGGCTGGCAACCAACGGCAGGACTGGGGGTTGAAAACAAGACAGGAATTGCACCATACATGCACATGTGGCACAGTGACATCACTTGTCATCACAGTGACATCACAGTGTCACCCCCATCTTTAAAAAGGGTTCCAGAGGAGATCTGGGAAATTACAGGCCAGTCAGTCTGACTTCAATACCGGGAAAGTTGGTAGAAACCATTATCAAGGACAGAATGAGTAGGCACATTGATGAACACGGGTTATAGAGGAAGACTCAGCATGGGTTCTGCAAGAGAAGATCTTGCCTCACTAACCTGTTACATTTCTTTGAGGGGGTGAACAAGCATGTGGACAAAGGAGACCCGATAGATGATGTTTACCTTGACTTCCAGAAAACTTTTGATAAAGTTCCTCATCAAAGGCTCCTTAGAAAGCTTGAGAATCATGGAGTAAAAGGACAGGTCCTCTTGTGGATCAAAAACTGGCTGAGTAATAGGAAGCAGAGAGTGAGTATAAATGGGCAGTCTTCGCAGTGGAGGACGGTAAGCAGTGGGGTGCCGCAGGGCTCGGTACTGGGTCCCATGCTCTTTAACTTGTTCATAAATGATTTAGAGTTGGGAGTGAGCAGTGAAGTGGCCAGGTTTGCGGATGACACTAAATTGTTCAGGGTAGTGAGAACCAGAGAGGATTGTGAGGAACTCCAAAGGGATCTGTTGAGGCTGGGTGAGTGGGCGTCAACATGGCAGATGTGGTTCAATGTGGCCAAGTGCAAAGTAATGCACATTGGGGCCAAGAATCCCAGCTACAAATACAAGTTGATGGGGTGTGAACTGGTAGAGACTGACCAAGAGAGAGATTTTGGGGTCATGGTAGATAACTCACTGAAAATGTCAAGACAGTGTGCGTTTGCAATAAAAAAGGCCAACGCCATGCTGGGAATTATTAGGAAGGGAATTGAAAACAAATCAGGCAGTATCATAATGCCCCTGTATAAATCGATGGTGCGGTCTCATTTGGAGTACTTTGTGCAGTTCTGGTCACCGCACCTCAAAAAGGATATTATAGCATTGGAGAAAGTCCAGAGAAGGGCAACTAGAATGATTAAAGGGCTGGAGCACTTTCCCTATGAAGAAAGGTTGAAACGCTTGGGACTCTTTAGCTTGGAGAAACGTCGACTGTGGGGTGACATGATAGAGGTTTACAAGATAATGCATGGGATGGAGAAAGTAGAGAAAGAAGTACTTTTCTCCCTTTCTTACAATACAAGAACTTGTGGGCATTAGATGAAATTGCTGAGCAGACAGGTTAAAATGGATAAAAGGAAGTACTTCTTCACCCAAAGGGTGATTAACATGTGGAATCCACTGCCACAGAAGGTGGCGGCGGCCACAAGAGTAGCCACCTTCAAGAGGGGTTTAGATAAAAATATGGAGCAGAGGTCCATCAGTGGCTATTAGCCACAGTGTGTGTTTATATATAATTTTTTTTGCCACTGTGTGACACATAGTGTTGGACTGGATGGGCCGTTGGCCTGATCCAACATGGCTTCTCTTATGTTCTTATGTTCATTCCATTTTTCATCCAGAAATGATGCTGCAGCATTGCACAACACACAGCATTCTCCCTCCCCTGTCTGCTTCCATTGCTCATTGGAGCAGCTGCAGGGGCTCTGTGTGTGTGTGTGTGTGTGTGTGTGTGTGTGTGTGTGAAAGGGCAGGGGGTTGCTAATAGGGCTGCCAACTTCCAGGCAGTAACAATAAAACAAGAACCCACCATGTACAATACATTACATGAAACTGTATGAAATGTAATAAGTGCAATAAATTAAGTATTGCACATCAAATATTAAATAAATTCCATATACATAATGTCTTGTCCACCTCAGTTGATTCAATTCATGTCTTGTCCATTTAAGTTAATTACACAGTCCAAAATCCCCATATACAGAAATTAAATATCAACTTGATAATAAATCCTTATTTTTTGCTATCCTCCTTGGGCTCCTAGACACTGAAGAAATTGCCAATAGTGAGCCAGTGGTTCCGTTTTGGCAAATCTTTTTCACTGATGATGTCAACTTCAAGAATCGCCCGCTTCAATTTTCAGTTTGAGTTGTCCAACAAATCTGATCACATAGACTAACTGGAATGCCCACCTTTCCATATTCACATCGAAGATTGCTCCTGAGATTCTGGGTATAGTGTTCTCCACCCACATGGCAGCTATTTTCCCTCATCCTAACCCCATGGCTGCCATTTCCTCCCCTTACCACAGGCAGATTTTTTTTTTAATGGCAATTGAACATTGTTATATCAATATGTTATAGCAATATGGTGCGATAATGATATTTGTGACAGGTTTTCTGAATTCCCAGCTTTCATTAAAAAAAAAATCCCTAGCTTCTTCTGTTGCAGAAAGGTTTCAGGGGGTTGCTATATTGTTCTGCAACAGAACAGCTAGATTCGAATCCAGTAGCACCTTAGAGATCAACAACATTTACGGGATATGAAAGTCCAAGCTCCTTTCATAACTCCATGACAGACCGTGCTATTTCCTTTTGAGAATGACAGCTGAGAATTCAGATAGCCTGTCACATAATCATTATGTAACTTACATCGCTATAACAATATTATATTTTACAAAAATTGAAATCCTGTGGTGGCCTGGGGGCAGACAATGCCTGCTGATGAGACTAAGACAGGGAATTGTGGGAAAACTGGTCTCAGGGAAGTGTCAACGCTGCTGCACTGTATCAGCAGCCCAAGCAGTAACATGATCAAAGCCACACAAGCCTGTCTCCCCTGTGGAAACCACCAAGATTTCCTAAGATTCCAGTGTGGCTTGACAAATGTGTAGGTGTGCAGAATGAGTGGAATACTTGCATAATGGGAAATGATGCCATGTATCCAGGCACTGTAGGTGGCTACCATTACTCGGTGTTCTGATCCATCAAGGTTAGGGCTGCTGACCTGATACTGAGCCATTATTAAACTCGGTGCAATTAATTTCCCCAATATAATTGCCTGGCAATCTGCACTTAAGATAATAGAACACAAGTAAATGCTGAAGCTCAAATACTTTGGCGACCAAATGAGAAGGGAGCACTCCCTGGAGAAGACCCTTTTGCTGAGAAAGACAGAAGGCAAAAGAAGCGGACAGCAAAAGATGAGATGGCTGGACAGTGTTACAGATATAACAAACATGAATTTGTGTGGACTTTGGAGGATGGCGGAAGACAGGAGGGTCTGCCATGACTTGGTCCCTGGAGTCGCAAATAGTCGGACTCGACTGTGACTGAACAACCAGGGCTTTTTCTGAGCAGGAATGCACAGGAACACAGTTCTGGCTGGCTTGGTGTCAGAGGTATGGCCTAATATGCAAATGAGTTCCTGCTGGACTTTTTCTACAAAAAGCAGTGTGAAACAATGGTGCCATCAAGGGGTGTGGCCTAATATGCAGATGAGTTCCTGCTGGGGGTTTTCTACAAAAAAAAGGCCCTGTGAACAACAAAAAATATAGTATCACTGGGCGGGGGGGCGGCAACCCACACATGAAATGCAGATATATGTCTCTCTCGGCTTGGCTTCGCGAACGAAGATTTAAGAAGGGTGCAATAGTCCACGTTTGCTGCAGGCTCGCTGGTGGCTGACAAGACCAATGTGGGACAGGCAGGTCCGGCCACAGCGGCTGCAGGGAAAAGTCTGATTTAGGGTTGGTCCTGTAGCAGTGCGATTCTTCCTCACTCTCCTTTTGTCCTCAAGACCAGCTATGCGTGCGTTCTCAAAGGAAGAGACAGCCTGGTGGATGGTGTGCCTCCATGCTTTGCGATCTGAGGCTAGGTCAGACCACTGGTGATGGTTGATGTGACAGGTGCTAAGGGATTTCTTCAAGGAGTCCTTGTACCTCTTCTTTGGTGCCCCTCTATTTCGATGGCCGGTGGAGAGTTCGCCATACAGGGCAATCTTGGGAAGGCGGTGGTTTTCCATCCTAGAAATATGCCCTGCCCAGCGCAGCTGCGTCTTCAACAGCAGTGCCTCGATGCTGGTAACCTCCGCCCTCTTGAGGACTTCAGTGTTGGTCACAAAGTCACTCCAGTGGATGTTGAGGATGGTGCGAAGGCAGCGCTGATGAAAGCGCTCAAGGAGTCGCAGGTGATGACGGTATAAAACCCACGATTCGGAGCCGTAGATGAGGGTTGTCATCACAACCGCTTTGTAAACATTGATCTTTGTGCCTTTTTTCAGATGCTTGTTGCTCCACACTCTTTTGTGCAGTCGACCAAATGCCCGGTTTGCCTTTGCCAGCCTGTTGTCAATCTCCTTGTCGATCTTGGCATCTGAGGAGATGATGCACCCCAGGTAGCTGAACTGCTGGACTGTCTTCAGAACTGATTCACCCACAGTGATGCAGGGAGGGTGATAATCTTCCTGAGGTGCAGGCTGGTGGAGAACTTCTGTCTTCTTCAGACTAACTTCTAGGCCGAATAGCTTGGCAGCCTCTGCAAAGCAGGACGTCATATGCTGCAGAGCTGATACCGAGTGGGAGACGAGTGCAGCATCATCAGCAAACAGTAGCTCTCGGATGAGTTTTTCCATTGTCTTGGAGTGTGCCTTTAGTCGCCTCAGGTTGAACAGGCTGCCATCGGTGCGATAGCGGATGTATACACCATCGTCATCATCTAGATCTACTGCGGCTCTTTGAAGCATCATGCTAAAGAAGATCGTAAAGAGAGTTGGCGCGAGAACGCAGCCTTGCTTTACACCTGTACCTATTGGGAAGGGCTCCGAGAGGTCGTTGCAGTGTCTGACTTGGCCTCGCTGGTCTTCGTGTAGCTGGATGATCATGCTGAGGAACCTTGGGGGACATCCTAAACGTTCCAAGATTTGCCACAGGCCTTTCCTGCTAACGATATCGAAAGCTTTGGTAAGGTCGACAAAAGTCACATACAGAGCCTTGTTCTGTTCCCTGCATTTCTCTTGAGAACAAATACCTGAGAACAAATACCATGTCGGTGGTGCTCCTGTTAGCTCTGAAGCCGCACTGGCTCTCTGGGAGGAGTTCTTCTGCAATGGTGGGCACCAGTCTGTTCAGGAGTATTCTGGCAAGGATTTTGCCTGCGATGGAGAGCAGGGTTATCCCCCGGTAGTTGGAGCAGTCTGACTTTTCCCCTTTGTTCTTGTATAGGGTGATGATGATTGCATCGCGAAAGTCCTGTGGTAATTTGCCTTGTTCCCAGCAGGTGACAAGTACTTTGTGAAGTGAGCTATGTAGTACTGTGCCCCCATGCTTCCAGATCTCTGGTGGAATTCCATCAACTCCTGCTGCCTTGCCACTTTTCAGTTGCTTGATGGCTTTAACAGTCTCTTCTAGGGTGGGGATCTCATCCAACTCTGTTTTCACCGGTTGAAGTGGGGTGAGGTGGATTGCTGAATCTTGAACTACGCGGTTGGCACTGAAGAGAACCTGAAAATACTCCGACCACCGGTTCAGTATGGATGCCTTGTCTGTGAGGAGCACTTGGCCGTCTGCACTATGCAAGGGACTCTGAGCCTGATATGATGGACCATATACTGCCTTCAGGGCTTCGTAGAACCCTCTTAAATCACCAGTGTCTGCACACAGCTGGGTTCTCTCTGCAAGCTTGGTCCACCACTCGTTCTGAATGTCTCGAAGCTTGCGCTGGAGGTTGCTACATGCAGCGCGAAAGGTTGCTTTTTTCCCAGGACAGGAGGGCTGAGCAAGATGTGCTTGGTAGGCAGATCTCTTTTTTGCCAGTAATTCTTGGATCTCTTGATTGTTCTCATGAAACCAGTCCTTGTTCTTCCTTGTGGAGAACCCGAGGACTTCTTCAGAGATCTGCAGGATGGTAGTTTTTAGGTGTTCCTAGAGTGCTTCTGGAGAAGGGTCTGTGGGGCAACTGGGGTCCTCAATTCTTGACTGGAGTTTTGCCTGGAAGGCAGCTTTAACTTCGGCTGACTGGAGGCTGCCAACCTGAAAGTTCCTCCGAGGGATACCTCCTCTCCTGGGTGTGGGTTTAAAGTGAAGACGGAGATTGCAGCGTACAAGACGATGATCCGTATGACATTCTGCGCTGGGCATTACTCAGGTGTGTAAGACATCTCGAAGGTCTCTCTGGCGCACCAGAATATAGTCGATAAGGTGCCAATGCTTGGACCGTGGGTGCATCCAGGTTGTCTTCAGACTGTTCTTCTGCTGGAAGATAGTGTTGGTGATGGTGAGCTGGTGCTCCATGCAGAATTCTAGCAGGAGGCGCCCGTTGTCATTGCAGTTGCCAATGCCGTGTTTGCCAAGTACTCCTTTCCAGGCTTCCGAGTCTTTACCTACTCCGGCATTGAAGTCGCCAAGGATGATCACCTTGTCCTCTGTAGGGGTCTTCCGTACGAGGTTGCGTAGATCAGCATAGAACTTGTTCTTTTCTGCAGGATCTGCTTGAAGGGTTGGGGCATACACACTGAAGAGTGTTGCATGCTGCTTGTTTTGAAGTGGGAGGCGCATGGACATGATGCGATCTGAGTGACCTGTTGGCAGGTTTTCGAGTTTGGAGGCAATGGAGTTCCTGACCATGAAGCCAACGCCAGAAAGGCGGCTCTCAGCCTTTGACTTACCCGACCAGTAGAGGGTATAGCCAGCACTGTGTTCTTGAAGACTACCTTCCTCAGGGAAACGGACCTCACTGAGAGCTGCTATGTCGATATTCAACCTGAGAAGTTCGTGGGCAACTAGAGCAGAGCGTCGTTCAGGGCGACCACTGCCTACTGTGTCAAGCATGGTTCTGATGTTCCAACACGCAAGCTTTAGTCTTTGCACACTTTGTGAGGCACGTGCATGCCTTTTCTTTGTTGTTATTTTTCGACCGCAAGTAAGGATGCCCGTTGACCGTGGCTAGCCAACTGGGGTGGGGGAGACGAGCTTTGTTTAGGCCACCTTTTCTAGGCCCCTCTCCGTGTGGAGCAAGCAGTGCTGTCCCTAGATAAGGCTGCTTGGTCGTTCAGGGTGCTGCCGAAAAATGCTTTCGTCTCCGGGTTAGCATCAGGCGACCAATACCCTGAACCGCCTACATGCTGGATCGGAACTGCGGCTTCCAGTGGCACCTTCCACCTGCCGTTTCGCCCCTTGCCCATCGCTGCAGGACTTGATGCGTTGTGGGTTGTGTGTGTGGATATGCCCTTCAGGCCTGCGCAGAGGAATTTTTTAGGTGAAGCGCAGTGTGCGCGGTACTGGCTCCACCCTTTCACCTGGGGGTCATCTGCCATGGCCCAGTAAGCCGGGACGCCGGCAGCGAGTCCTCCAGGTGGTAGGTGTTACATTAACGAGCTCTATCTGCCCGGGTTTGATGTTAGAGTTTTCCTTCTCTTAGGCTGGCGAGGTTGGTGGGCCCAGCCCGCCCATCCGGTTATACCGCCGGACATTCGGTCGCACCATGACGTAGCAAACTCTGTGAAAACGGGGGGGACCAGCGAGAAGGTGTTGCTACGGATGCAGTAATGCAGGAGAGGCCATTGCAGTGACCATCTGCCAGGCATAGCCACCAGACAGTGACCACGCGGCGTTCACTACACCGGGAGAGGAGAGGCTATGTATTGCGCATGCACTTTCCCTGGGGGGGGTAGGATTCACAGAGGGAGCCCACCCCCCACCCCACCCAGATATATGTAAAGATGTCCCAACACACCTTTTTTTAAAGAAAAGGGGCAACTGAGAACCAGGAAGGACAGAGAGAAAGGAGGGTCTTAAGGCTGAAATTCCAAGAACTCTTTAGAAAGCGCTATTGAATAAAATCATTTTGAGTAGACAAATTAGGGCAGCTCCCTAGGGGGATCCCAAGATTGTTCTGGTTAACTGGTCCAATTCCCACTAGTTAGCAGAGTGCTTAAATAAAGCTACAAAATGCAGGAGCATCACTTTACCGAGTTACTCAGCTTACAGAGCTACACGGAGTCACACTGCAAGTTTTAAAGGCAGAAATATTCCTCTCTTTATTAGAGAAGCACACTTTGGATAGGAAGGAGTAGAGACAGGATAGGCTACTAATTTATTAGCTAAGGATGGAAGCAGATGGCAAGAGGACCATCTGCCTCATGGTGCCAAGAACAGACAGAATGTCATCTCTCTTGGTTTCTACAGGGAGATGGGGGGGAGCTTCATCTGAGAGAAAGAATGGAAGGAAGGAAATTGTCCCTGAGGACACAAACTACATTTCTAAGGGGACAATGGCAGAAGAGTACATATTGGAAGGAAAGGTCAGTGTGCCTGTCTAGCTATCTATTCTCTCTTGCCATTAAGTCTGGAGGCTGAGACGGGACAGCATTTTCACTTCCAATACAATACACTTCCCCCCCATATGTCTGAAACCCCACACGGGGAGAGGAAAGAAGCAGTCTGGAATCAGAAATAAAGGTAAAGGTGCAAGCACCAGTCATTTCTGACTCTGGGGTGACATCATATCACGATGTTTTCATGGCAGACTTTTTACGGGGTGATTTGACATTGCCTTCCCCAGTCATCTACACTTTCCCCCCAGCAAGCTGGGTACTCATTTTACCGACCTCAGAAGGATGGAAGGCTGAGTCAACCTTGAGTCGGCTACCTGAACCCAGCAAGAAATACTGCTTTTCAATTAAATATCTCCAGGGTATTTAATAATATATATCACAAAATCAATAATAATATATCACACAATCAATGAAAAAAATTCCCACTAGCACCAGTTCTTCATTCCCCATTTCTTATAGGTCTAAACCCAAAAGTCCTTCTGAAAAGACAGGTGTTCAAACTAGAGCTGCCAAGCCCCCAGATCCTCATACCCGCTGTCGTTTGGAGTGCTGGAGGGTGGGTGGGATTAAAAAATATCCACTAGAGTCATGAGCATGATGATGTCACTTCTGGGTGAAAGCTGGAAGCAACAGTGGTAGCTCTAGGAAACACTGAAAGTTCTGTGATTTTGCCATAGACTTTCTAGCTATTTCTAGAGCTTTCACCATCGATTCCAGGTTTCCCCCCAAGGGACATCATCACACTCACAACACCTGTCCCAATCCTCCTGATTCAAGCCCATACAAAAGAGATTAGGTTAGATCCAGCCAGCTTTTTCACTCAGTTTCTTAATACAGCTCCCATCCCTCATGGCTTTTGTCCATGCAGGCCTCATGATTCTCAGGCATAGCCTTAAAAAAAAAAAAAGTGGTCTTCTTTCTTCACCAGAACAACTGGTTGGATCAACCTGGTGGGTGGGAAAAGAGTTAAGTTCCCTCTTTTGGAAACACAAGTTCTCCGGTCTGTAAAGGTACAGCAATAAAGCTTATTCACTAACCCCTAGGGCCACCCACCTACAGAGCCTCTGTTGTGTTAAGCAAGGTGTAGCCATTGGTTGCCCAAGGCTCTGGGATACGCATCCATAAAGCTTGCATCAGCATCCCCAGCCATACATCCTACGTAACTTCTCATTAAATTATAGGTGAGGAAAACCAAAACGCAGGAATGCCAAGACACAGAAGCATCCCTTCTGATGTTTCACAGGTGACAATATAGACACGTTTGTAAAAATGCCAGTTTTCATATCAAGGATCACTGTGCCGACCCCACCCAACTATTATGCACTGCTGAAGGCACTGCTTGCCTTTCCATACCTGGCAATTGTCTCTCTGTTGGCTGGTTTAAAAGGAGAGCAAGCCTCTGCAAGACGTTCCAGGTCACAATTCGGAATGCCTCTGGCTGGAGGGATTTCCTTGTTTGTTGGAGAGCCAGTTTGGTGCAGTGGTTAAGTGTGTGGATTCTTATCTGGGAGAACCGGGTTTGATTCCCCACTCCTCCATTTGCGGCTGCTGGAATGGCCTTGGGTCAGCCATAGCTCTGGCAGAGGTTGTCCTTGAAAGGGCAGCTGCTGTGAGAGCCCTTTCAGCCCCACCCACCTCACAGGGTGTCTGTCAAAAGACATGCACCTATGTTGATAGTAAAGCCTAGCAATTGTATAGTTTTCTTTCCTCTGCCACCAATACTCTTCTGCCTTCTTCTGCTTTCCTCTTCCACTAAATCCAAATTCCCGGTACCTGATGCTGGCAAGTGGCAACCTATCAAGTGCATTGTATTGTTTTGCATGTCCCCCATTATCCATTTTATCCTGCCTTTCTCCCCAGTGGGTATTCAAAGCGACTCACATTGTTTGGTGTAGTGGTTAAGTGTGTGGACTCTTATCTGGGAGAACCGGGTTTGATTCCCCACTCCTCCACTTGCACCTGCTGGAATGGCCTTGGGTCAGCCATAGCTCTGGCAGAGGTTGTCCTTGAAAGGGCAGCTGCTGTGAGAGCCCTCTCCAGCCCCACCCACCTCACAGGGTGTTTGTTGTGGGGGAGGAAGGTAAAGGAGATTGTGAGCCGCTCTGAGACTCTTCGGAGTGGAGGGCGGGATATAAATCCAATATCATCATCTTCTTCTTCTTCTGGAGAACTGTTCTTCAGCTGTAAATCCACTTTAGCCAGGAAATGAGGTGATCCTGGATTAAATTAGGAGTCTGCAATAAACCAAAATGCCAGCTGTGTCCCCAATATTCACTCTGAACACACAATCACCAGACCTAACATCAGGCATGCCATCCCCGCTTCATTCACTTGTTGGTCTTCCAATGTTATATATGCCCTCAAGTATCAGATGGTAATGCCCTTCCACCCTCTGCAGTGGACAAAAAGGTCAGTCCTCATCCAGAAGAATAAGCTCAGTTTCATAAATTTGAAAACAAAAAAATCACAAGGCTCAAAAACTAGAGGGAGAACATTTTAATCTTCCAGGACATTCCATTGCTGACCTAAGAGCTGCAGTTCTCAAAAGAGAAGCTTCAAGGGGAGATTATAACTCTGATCAGATCAACTGATTCATTCACAAATCCAGAACAATGAGAAACCAACCCACCCCCCACCCCCAAAGGCTGAAAAGGCCCACAGGATTCTTATCTCACTACAAATGCTAATTTTCTGCCCCTACACATTTCTCCCCAGCAGCTCAAATAAAGCACTATACCTTGCATCCTGACTCCCTTCGCTACAACACCTCTCCCATCTTCTGTCTGAGAATATGCCATGGTGGCTCATTTCCTACTTGTATCTGACAAAAGGAGCTTTGACCCAGTGAACTTCTACCCCGAAAACCTGACGCACAATTGCCTCTGCAGCCATAAATTGCAGACTCCTGGATTAAACTGCCCTTCTATCACTCCTACAGCTTTTTTCCTAGGGGAACACACCAGAATGGAATTCTGGAACCTCTTCATGGAAACAAAATTCTAAAAAATGTCTAACAGTTCATGAGGGGCACTGGGAGACCATGACAGTCTTTGATCCAACAAAGTATGTTTAAAAAACACAGTTGTTTCAAGGTTATTGTTTGGTGTTAGCCAAAAACAAAACCTGAAAAAGAACCGAGGAAGTTGGTGACATGTCTAAAGTTTGGAAACTGCTTTAAAGTAGAGGCAAGTCCATAGCACATGAAAACAATCCTATTTCAAAGAATCCTGTGCGTTTCTCCTTCATTTCCCTCTTGAGAGTTTTTAAGAAAACAAGCCCTGATCACCTCTCCCTGCCCATTCTACTGAACAGGACTCTAGGAGTGAGGAACCAAATGCAGAAAGGATAAACAGAAGAAGCCAGAGCTACCTGGTCATCCACTACATCATGGAATGTTAAGATACCGGGAGAGCAATTTCGCAATCTTATTAATGATATATTGGCATTTTTGTAGAATATTTAGTCAACAGTTGCCTAACGTTATCATCATTTGGTATCTCAATTGTTTTTCACCATTATTTGAGGGCAATGCAGAATCTTTACACGTGTGGATTTAAGCATGTTTTGTGTTTAAAGTCTGGATGCAGTTTTTGGAATAGCCTCAAGAGGGCAGCACACACCCATCCAACTAAATATACAGCCATTTTTTCAACTCACATCAGTAAAAGTTCAGAGTCAGTAGGGGGAAAGGGAGTCAAGAGCCCTGATCTTAACTTACCCAGAATGAAAGGCAGTCTTCTGCCAGTAGGGTTGCCAGGTCGGACTCAGGAAATATCTGGGGAGCCAGGAGCAAGGTTGTGACAGGCATGATTGAAATCTGAAGGGAGTTCAGGCTGTCACATTTAAAGGGACCACGCTCCTTTTAAATGCCTTCCCTCCATTGGAAATAATGGAGGATGGGACACCTTCTTTTGGGGATCATAGAACTGGACCCCTGAGCCAATCTTTTTGAAACTTGGGGTGGGTGGGGGGTTGAGGAGAGGCACCAGATGCTATAGTGAAATTTTGGTGCCTCTACCTCAAAAACAGTGCCCCCAGAGTAGGGTTGCCAAGTCCAATTCAAGAAATATCTGGGGACTTTGGGGGTGGAGACAGGAGACTTTGGGGGTGGAGCCAGGAGACATTAGGGGTGGAGCAAAGATTAAGGATGTGACAAGCATAATTGAACTCCAAAGGGAGTTCTGGCCATCACATTTAAAGGGACGGCACACCTTTTCAATTCCTTCCTTCCATAGGAAATAATGAAGGATAGGGGCACCTTCTTTTGGGGCTCATAGAATTGGACCCCCTGGTCCAATCTTTTTGAAACTTGGAGGGTATTTTGGAGAGAGGCACTAGATGCTATACTGAAAATTTGGTGCTTCTACCCCCCAAAACAGCCCCCGCATAGCCCCAGGTACCCGTGGATCAATTCTCCATGATTTTCTATGGGAATAAATCTCCATAGGCAATAACAGAGTTCCCAGCAGACATTTCCCTCCCCTCCTCCTCCCCCCCCCCGCTTTCTAATGACCCTGAAGCGGGGGGAGGGCCTCCAAACCAGGGGATCCCCTGCCCCCACCTGGGGATTGGCAACCCTACCCCAGAGTCCCAGATACCCACAGATCAATTCTTCATTATACCCAATGAGACCGGAGTATAATGAACATTCCAGTCCCCCTCCCCCACACACACTTTCTAATAAACCCGAAGCAGGGAGAGGGCCTCCAAACCCAGGGATCCCCTGCCGCCAGCTGGGGATTGGCAACCCTACAGCAGTGCCTCCTGACCTCATCCACTGTTTGAATGAGTGTTGTGGGGGAGACAAGAGAGGCAAAGGCATTGTTTATGCACCTGCATCACTTCTGGGGGTTCTGACTGACAGGTGGATTTAAACTATTTCTATGGCAAAGCAGAGAGGCTTGCAAAATCCAGAAGTGAGAAAAGGAAGGGAGCAGGACCATATCTACTACCTAGAATTCCTTGGAAGACAAGTCAGATTAAGATGTATTAGAAACACAGCTTTGCCTGACTGGGGGTGGGAGAAGATGTCTCCCCACCCCACCCCACCCAGTCAGGTAAAGCTGCATTTCTAAAACATTTTGGGGAGGGACAGTGGCTCAGTGGGTAGAGCATCTGCTTGGGAAGCAGAAGGTCCCAGGTTCAATCCCCGGCATCTCCAACTAAAAAAGGGTCCAGGCAAGTAGGTATGAAAAACCTCAGCTTGAGACCCTGGAGAGCCGCTGCCAGTCTGAGTAGACAATACTGACTTTGATGGACCAAGGGTCTGATTCAGTAGAAGGCAGCTTCATATGTTCATATGTTCATATCCCACCTGTCTTCCAAGGAGCTCACAGCAGTGTCTATGGTGCCACTTTCTTCTTTTGTCGTTATAACAACTCTGAGAGGTGGGCTAGGCTGAAAGAGAGCAACTGGGCCAGGGTCACCTATTTTCACAAGCTACTATGTGTGAGTGTACAAAGGAGTGTATGAGAAGAAGGTGGTTCATGTGATCCCTATGCCTGTTTACTCGGAACTAAACCTCACTAAGTTCTGAGGGCCTTGCTCTCTGGAAAGCATCCACAGGACTGCAGCCTGAAAAGGCATGTGCACAGATCTATGAGTGATAGTAAGAATGTGCACGTGCCTTTCCTGCAGGAGAGTGTGCAAGGAGTGCAGATGTGCACATGTGAGACTCATGTATGCATGACAGGAGAAACCACAGCCCAGGGTGAAACTCTTCTAGACCCCCCAGGTCCCATGTATTGGCCATTGGAAGTCTCCCTTGAGCTTGATTTCTCCTTCCTCCCTTCATATGCTGTCCTTCCTTCCCTGATTTCCTGGTTTAGGTGAACCATTTGTTTGATGTCCTGTTTGTTGGCCCACCAGGGCAACTGGTTAGTGACTGTGTGAAATAGGATGCTGGTAACAGATGGACCACTGGTTTGATCCAGAAAGGCTCTTCATAGGTTCTTATGACAAATGGACAGAATGCACGGAGTTGCTGTCTCTGCTACACGAGAAACCAACAAAGGATTTTTGAAAGAATAGAAAGTGGCATGGCATGGGCGTAATTACTAATAGTGTCCATTCTGTCTATCATCCTACATCCAAAGCAGTTCTGGAGGCTTTTGGAAGTGTCTGAAAATCTACCCATCGTGTTTGACAAGAGGGGATACTAGAGCAAAAGCCACATGGTGTGTGTGTGTGTGTATGCGTAAAATGGGCAAAGCTTCCTCCATCATCCTTAACTCTGACACTAAGCTAAGGTCACATATGAGGTTAAAAAATCTCAGCAACATAGAATTTTGCAGACAAAGCATCTCGTTCTTTCAAGTCCTGAAAGTCTGAATTCTGAAGAAAAAAAATAGGATGTGAAACTTCCGTGATACGAATGCAGAAGTCACAAGCTACATTTTTGTGGTTGTGTTATGTCAGCCTTGGGACTCTCTCTGCTGCTGCAGAAACGGAGCAGTGTGTACAGAACTAAGAAGCTAAAACCCTGAGTCAAAGAAAGGCCATCACTTTGAGAAGAATGAGTCTGTCTGAAGAAAATGAGAATCCTCCAGCATCTGCCATTGGAAGGCTTTTGGTCTGCACCATCCTGAGTCTGTCATTTGCTGTTGGGGTTCCCGGAAACGCCTTTGTGATCTGGACCATTTGTAGACGAATGAAGCAACGGTCTCTATCTGTTGTGCTGATCCTTAATCTAGCCATTGCTGACATCCTGGTTCTTGTGACCTTGCCCGTCTGGATTCATTCTATTGCCAATACCTGGCTCTTTGGGATTGAAACTTGCAAGGCCCTTGTCTTTGTCATTTGCTGCAACATGTACGCAAGCATATTCCTGATCACAGCCCTGAGCTTGGAACGGTTCATGGCTGTCTTTCACCCCTTTGCTGTTCAACGGAGGACCAAAAAGACGTTCACCTGCTTAGCGATGCTTCTCATCTGGCTTCTCTCTATTGCTTTCGGAGCGGTTGTCCTTCCCTTTCAAGAAACTGAGGACACAGGGTTTGGCCCACAGTGTACCTCTCGCAGCTACATTTCGAACTCTCAGAAGGTGGCCTGTCTCTTGCTGGAGACTCTCGTGGGCTTTCTGGTTCCATTTGCCGTTATCTCCATCTGTTACGTGTGCATTGCCAAACGGATCAGCAGCTTGACAGGCTCGAAAAAGCGCCGATCCAACCGGCTGGTCGTTTCCGTAGTGGTGTCCTTTGCTCTCTGCTGCCTCCCCTACCATATCTTTAACTTACTGAGCGTTGCTTCAGCTGTGATGGAAGATTCAGACGGTGAGGCATCTGAAGCTCTGGAGGAGATTGCAGTCCAGGGAACCTTCATTGCAGGTTCCATGGTATTCCTCAGCAACTGTGTCAACCCCCTGCTCTATGCCTTTGCAGCCAGGAACATCCAAAGCAGCATGAGATTTGCCAAGCTGTCCAAACTGTTTGAACAAATGAGTCCAGAAACGAAGCAGGAAGGGACCAAAGAAAGCTCTGTCCTAAATGGAAAAGAGGAGACTTTAATGAGCACAGATCTAAACTAATGAGCAAGGTATGTCTTGGCTGTCCGTAGGGCATTGGTGCTAGCCGTGCTCTGGTCCTCTGCCCCAGATCAGATCCCTAGAGAGATCCCATTCATTCCAAGAAGTGTCACTTCAGCTGGGAATGTTGAGAGAAACTCTCTTAATTCCTCTCGGCCCAATTTCTCCCTGAAATGCAGCAATCCATGTCTTTTTCTCTTTGTAGGAATTTTATTCAGTTTCTAGTCAAGTGCATTTGAACCAAAAAGAAATTTAAAGAGAGCAGGGGCAGGCAGGGAAGGTTCTGCGACTACATAAGCCCACAAAGCTGCCTTATACTGAATCAGACCCTGGATCAGACTCTTATCTGGGAGAACCGGGTTCGATTCCTCACTCCTCCACTTACAGCTGCTGGAACGGCCTTGGGTCAGCCAGCTGCTGTGAGAGCCTTCTCAGCCCCACCCACCTCACAGGGTGTCTGTTGTGGGGGGAGAAGATATAGGAGATTGTAAACCACTCTCTCTGATTCAGAGAGAACGGTAGGGTATAAGTCTGCAGTCATCATCATCGTTCATCAACAGGGCCGGATTAACTATTGAGCCAACTAGGCACTGGCCTATGGGCCCCCACACCTTTAGGGGCCCCGGGCTGACTTCTCCCCACAGTTTCCCCCCTGCTTGCAGCCCTCCCAACCTGAATGCACAGCCAGCAACTGAGCTGCTCTTTGCCCAACTTGCCTGGTGCGGCTGATGCTGGCGTCATTGCCAAATTTGCCTCTCTCTGCCTCTCCCCTGCAGCTTTGTCAAAGGGGCTTTTGAGAAGGTGCCTGCAAGCTGCAGTGGGGGCCATGGGCGGTGGGGTGGGCGCTCTGACTCTGAAATAATTTGCAAGGGGGGCCCTGAGATTTTGACTACCTAAGGGCCTCCACAGGGTTTAATCTGGCACTGCTCATCAAAGTCAGTCTTGGCTACTCAGACTGGCAGCAGCTGTCCAGGATCTTAGGCTGAGGTCTTTCGCATTACCTACCACCAGATGCAGGGGATTGGACCTAGGATCTGCCAGCCAAGGAGATGCTCTTCCACTGTACCATGACTTCTTCCGCAGTTCCACTCTGCAGGTGTGCAGAGACTGGCGAAGTCTTCCCAGACTTTCCTATTGTCCTGCTAGAGCGCCGCCTGGTGGTGTGTGACATAAAACAGCTGCAAGGGCTAGAGTTACAAAAGGGTGCGCTGATTTCTCTGCAAAGAGAAATGAAAGAGAAACCCCTCTTTTTTAAAAAAAAAAAGGAGAGAATATGAGGAATCAATGGCTATATCTTGTAAATGTGACTCTTGGAAAAAGAATTCCCCTCCTCATAACAACACTAACTCTAGCCAGCTATCAACTCTAAGGAGTTTTTTTAATGTATAATGTAAATCCTTTTCCCCTGCCTGCCTTCATGAAGAAATCCACCCCTGCCCAGCGTATTCAAAATTCTTAATTAAATGCACCATTCACACTGCCTCTTTTTTCAGTCTGAGAATATGGGCCCCTTTACTCATCCTGCGTGCCCCCCATCCACATTAATACTGCTTGCTTCACTAGGCTTGGCTCCAACAATTGTGTTGCTCACAGTCTCAAAGACAGATGCCTGGAAAGGAAAACACCTCTGAAATGAAAAGACCATCCAAACCGCCATGCTAGTCTACCCCAAAGCAATGTCAATGCCCTTTTAGTAAGAGCAACCAAAATTACCCAATACTCAGTGAGCAACCTTTCAAAATCTCCAGAATGCTTCATAAGGCTGAATGTTAATTGACTGGTGGTGGGGTGAGGGGGAGGGAGTGATCTTTCAGGTAGGGTTGCCAAGTCTAATTCACGAAATATCTTATTTATTTTATTTATTTATATTTGGACTTATATCCCGCCCTTCTCACCGAAGTGTCTCAGGGCGGCTTTGGGGGTGGAGCTAGGAGACTTTGGGGGTGGAGCCAGAAGACTTTGGGGGTGGAGCCAGGAGCAAAGGTGTGACAAGCATAATTGAACTCCAAAGGAAGTTCTGGCCATATCATTTAAAGGGACTGCACACCTTTTAAATACCTTCCCTCCATTAGAAATAATGAAGGATGGAACACCTTCTTCTCATAGAATTGGACCTCCTGGTCCAATCTTTTTGAAACTTGGAGGGTGTCTTAAGGAGAGGTACTGGATATTATGCTGCATATTTGGTGCCTCTACCTCAAAAAACAGCCCCGGGAGCCCCAGATATCCATAGGTCAATTTTCCATTATACCCAATGGGAATAGGTCTCCATAGGGAATAATAGAGTGCCCAGCAGACCTTTTCCCCCACCCCTGCTTTCTGGTGACTCTGAAGTGGGGGGAGGGCCTCCAAACTGAGGGATCCCCTGCCCCTACCTGGGGATTGGCAACCCTACTTTCAGGCTATTTCTCTGGCTCTTCAGGCACTCTTTGCCTTAAGAGCCAGTGTGGCATCAAGATGACCGTGCTGAATGAGAACCTGTGAAACCCAGGTCCAAATCTCCTCTCTCTCTCATGAGGTGGCTTGGACCAGCCCCTCTTAGCCTAACCTACCTCACAGGGTTGTTGTTGTAAGGGTATAAATGAGGAGGGAAGAGAATCACGTACGCTGCTCTGAGCTCTTTAAAAGGAGAGCAGGACGGAGGCGTACTTAATGAATAAATAAAAATTATAGGACTCTAGTTGAAATGGTCTTGCATATCCTCCTACACGTGAACTTTATCAAGAGGAAAGATTACAACTAATTACCCCACTTTTATCTAAATTTAAGCATTTAAAGTTTTACATGAATTTTAGAACTGAGGTACTTCAGAAATTCCTATTGGAAGATACACAGAGCTTTGTAACTCATGCAGTAGCAAAATTTTGTAACATTGTAATCTGCAAGCCAAAATATTTGGAAGATCCTTGATTTTATTGACTGTTTGGACATCTATGAGTTGCTTTGATGTCTTCTTTTTTGCTTTTTACTGGTCTTTGACCGTAATAAATATTGACTGACTGACAAAATTATAGGAAGAAGGGAGCAAGAACAATGGCAGCTCCATGGTATCAACAGCAAGGTGTTTAGAGTGAGGTTGCCAACCTCCCGGGAATGCCTGGAGATCTCTTCAAATTACAGCTGGTGTTGTTTGGATTAGAGGAATCAGTCCCTTCTGGAGAAAATGGCAGCATTGGAGTGTGGATTCTATGGCATGATGTTTTATTTATTTGGGGTTTTTTAGTTACCACTCACCTAAAGGGCCTTGTGGTGACTTATAACATTAAAAACAATAGTTGTATTTATTTAAATTTATATTCTGCCCTTCCTGCAAGCGACTCAGGGTGGATCACAGAAACAAAATTTAAGACATATCAAGTTACAGTACACATTAAATATAAAATACAAGCAGTTAAAACAGTTGAAAACAATATAGGTTGAAACAGAATGCACTATTTAACTGTGTGCAGAGATTTCCAGCTAACGCCATTGATCTTTAGATTGTCTTAATCTGAGCCACATGAAGATGGTAAACTTCAGCAAGGGAGGCCAAGATTTTATTGGACGTCTGCCACCTCAGCCAAACCCCTGGCAATGCAGTGCCATTTTGCAGGCCCTACAGAATATGGTAATAAGTCCCACAGGGCCCTGATCTCAGGTGGGAGCATGTTCCACCAGGTCAAGTGAAGGCAGAAAAAGCCCTAGCCATGGTCAAGGCTGAATGGACATCCCTTGGGCTGGGGACAACCACCAGGTCTTGATCTGTAGAGCACAAAGCTATCGGGGCACATGCGGGGAGAGGAGGTAAAAACAACATAAAAACAAACAATGGATGCCATCTGAGAGTACATTCCACAGGGTAGGGGCCACAACTGAGAAGGCCCTTCCCCTAGTGACAGCTAATCAAGCCATCCGGGGGCCAGGCACCTGCAAGAAGCCCTTAGGCAATGACTGAAGTGAGCATGGGGTTGTATAGTGGGAAAGGTAGCCCCAAAGGTATGAGGGTCCCAGACCATTAAGGGCTTTAAAGGTTAACACTAACGCCTTGAATTGGATCTGGAGACTAATTGGTAGATAGAGCAGCTGCTGCAGAATTGGCGTAAAATGAGTTGACCATGATGTTTCAGCCAGCAACCTGGCAGCTACATTCTGGACTGCCTGCAGGTTTCTGAGGTGTTTACAAAGTTAACCCTATGTTAACTGAATCGCAGTAGCCTGGTCGAGAGGTGATAGTTGCTTGGATCAATGTGGCAAGGTCTGGCCCAGATAAATAGGAAGGCAGCTGGTAGGCCTGGCATAGGTGGAAGAAAAAGCTGACCAGTGACAGTGCATAATCCAGCCATTTTCAGAGGCTGTCTACAGAGTCTACAACTGTCAACATCTACCCTCTCTCTTGGCTTGACTTCGCGAACGAAGATTTAAGAAGGGTGCAGTAGTCCACGTCTGCTGCAGGCTCGCTGGTGGCTGACAAGACCAATGCGGGACAGGCAGATCCGGCCACAGTGGCTGCAGGGAAAAGTCTGATTTGGGGTTGGTGCTGTAGCAGTGCGATTCTTCCTCAATCTCCTTTTGTCCTCAAGACCAGCTATGCGTGCGTTCTCAAAGGAAGAGACAGCCTGGTGGATGATATGCCTCCATGCTTTGCGATCTGAGGCTAGGTCAGACCACTGGTGATGGTTAATGCGACAGGTGCCAAGGGATTTCTTCAAGGAGTCCTTGTACCTCTTCTTTGGTGCCCCTCTATTTCGATGGCCGGTGGAAAGTTCGCCATACAGAGCAATCTTGGGAAGGCGGTGGTTTTCCATCCTAGAAATATGCCCTGCCAACATCTACCCACATCCAGATGAATCCCTGTCTGTCCCTATTAGGTCACCAGTGCCACCACTTTGTCTTTTGAGGAGATTTTGGAGTGACCTTCTTGAAGAACTTTCTCAAACAATCCCTTTGTGCGCCCATGAAGACGCTTCCTTCCTATCACCCCATGACCCTGATCAAGAGAGAAGATAATGCTGAAGGTGTTTGGTCTGAAGCTCATCTGTCGTAATTTACAGCCTGATTCACTGTGAGATTAAACCTTCTCCAGCACAAACTGGAGGAAATTGATGTGCTCAGTTTATTGACCTCCCTCTAGCTGCACCCGTTCTTCAGGCCAGGCTATGGCAAAGAAGTGGAGCACAGTCTAAACCATGTGGAGAATATTTATCAATTGACTTTATGTGTACCCCTCTTTTCTCCCCAATGGGGGCACAAAGCCACTTCCAACACCCTGCCTTTCTTCAATATATCTTCACAACATCCCTGAAGGGTTGCCGGGTCAGGAAATATCTAGGGACTTTGGGGATGGAGCTAGGAGACTTTGGAGGTGGAGCTGGGAGTGAGGTTGTGACAAGCATGATTGAATTCCAAAGGGCGTTCTGGTCATCACATTTAAAGGGATCACACTCCTTTTAAATGCCTTCCCTTCATTGGAAATAATGGAGGAGGGGGCACCTTCTTTAGGGGCTCATAGAATTGGACCCCCTAGCCCAATATTTTTGAAACTTGGAGGGTGTTTTGGGGAGAGGTACTGGATATTATGCTGCATATTTGGTGCCTCTACCTCAAAAAACAGCCCTGGGAGCCCCAGATATCCATGGATTAATTCTCCATTATAACCCATGGGAATCAGTCTCCGTAGGGTATAATCTTTAGGAAGCTGAATTTATAACACAAGCCAGCACAGCAGACATTTCCCTCCCCACATCTCTTTCTAATAACCCTGAAGCAGGCGGAGGGCCTCCAAACTGAGGGATCTCCTGCCCCTAACTGGGGATTAACACAACAGGAAACCACAATGTACAGATGATTAGAAACTAGCAAAACGCTGCGTAAAATGCATTTCAAATAATCATGCTATAGTCATTCAAACTATTCTTCATTTGCTTATAATCAGTATAACTCATAATTCATAACATTTCAGTCAAAATCATAGTCCATAGGAATGGTATGAGAATAGAGTTATGCACGCATGCAGCATGCCTATTTTCAGCAGTGAAGCTTTGCATGAACATAAGAACATAAGAGAAGCCATATTGGATCAGGCCAATGGCCCATCCAGTCCAACACTCTGTGTCACGCAGTGGCCAAAATACACACACACACACACTGTGGCTAATAGCCATGGGTTGCTGGCAGGGCTTTTTTTGTAGCAGGAACCCCGTTGCATATTAGGCCACACAACCGTGATGTAGCCAATCCTCTTGGATCTTACAGGGTTCTTAGTACAGGGCCTACTGTAAGCTCCAGGAGGATTGGCTACATCAGGGGGTATGGCCTAATATGCAAAGGAATTCCTGCTACAAAAAAGCCCTGGTTGCTGGTAACATAAAGAGCCATTGGGTGGGGGGGAGACCAGACAACGGCCGGCCCTGGACTGCCTGGATCCCTAGGCAAGGCTAACGTCTAGCCCCCCTCCCCCCACACTGATCACATCACTGAATCACATGGGGTACCCAGTTTGGTATCCCAAAAGGCAGCACCCTAGGCAGTCACCTAGTTTGCCTAGTGGCAGAGCCGGCCCTGACCAGAGCTAGCAGAAACTTGATATGCTATTCTAAATTAAATTCATCCCATCTTCTTGAATGTGAGAAGGAGGCCATGTTGCTTTCCCCTTTCAAGGTCCCCCAGTCTGAGATCACCAATGTGGACCGAGAACTTAAAACTCTTGTTTGCATCTTTGCCAGCAAAAGTTAATTACTGTTAATTTCAGTTTACATTCTGGCAGCCCAGGGTTCAAATTCAGAATTACTGACTACGTCCCAGCAGAAAAAAACAAGAGTCCAGTAGCACCTTAAAGACTGACAAAATTTGCGGCAGGGTGTGAGGTGTTGTGTGTTGACGCATGAATTTTGTCAGTCTTAAGATGCTACTTAACTCTTGCTCTTTTCTACTGCTACAGGCAAATTAACAAACCTACCATCTTTTTTGTGTGTGAGAGTGTTTTGTGTGTGTGTGTGTGCGTGCATGCATGCATGCCTGAAAGTCATGGTTGAATTCTGGCCACCCCTACTGCAGCTTGGATGTTCAGAGGAGTGGTTTCTGTTGCCTGACTCTGCCTCCCGGCCCTGGTATTCCTTAAAGGTCTCCCATCAAAGTACTTGCCAGGGTTGGCCCTACTTAGCTTCTGAGATCTGATGAGATGGGGCTGGCCTGGGCTACCCAGGTCAGGGTCACAGCTACTTCTCTTGATCTGTCTGCATCCCAGTTCAAAAAAAGTCTCAGTTGCTTTTTCAATGGGAATAAAGCCAAGACCATTCTCTGTCTTGCGCAAATCTTGCAAGGATAGTGGCAATTCAGATAAAGAGTTTCATCTCCATATTCAGGTAGGTAATGCTGTCTGCCTGTAGGCACCGTGTGATCCATTAGGTAACTTGTAGGGAGGTAGTTCAGCCAAAGTCTTAAACACTTCTAAATGCAACTATCTAGCTTAAACATTTTTTCCTCCAACAGGCAACAACACTCCTGGGGGACAGGCAGGGGCCTTTTATAGCTGTGCTGAAATCCTTTCACTAGGGATGGTAGCCATTGAACCTGGGACAGTTTACATACAAATCAAGCCATCTACCAGGAAGTTATGGTCCTTCCCATATACAAAACAGGCCAGTTGGTGTAGTGGTTAAGAACAGCAGACTCTAATCTGAAGAACTGAGTTTGATTCCCCACTTTTCCACAGCCAGACAGCTGGGTGACCTTGGGTCAATCATAGTTCTTTCAGAGCTGTTCTCCCAAGAGCAGTTCTTTGAGAGCTCTCTCAGTCCCACCTACCTCACAGGGTGTCTGTTGTGGGGAGAGGAAGTCGGATGGTTCATCTGTCTAGCTCATTTCTGTTTCACTGACTTGGCACTTGCTCTTGGGTAGTGAAAGGTCTTCTCCAGCACTTGCTACCTAAGACCCTTTAACTAGAGATGCTGGTGACTGAACCTGGAATCTTCTGCATACAACAGCAGCTGCTTTGCTTCTGAGCTATGGCTCCATGGAAGTAACACATATGGAGGGTGGATGAGTACTGACCAAGGAATCTTGGCTGCAGAAAATCCAATCTGCAGTAGAGTTGCCAATCCCCAGGTGGGGGCAGGGGATCTCCCAGTTTGGAGGCCCTCCTCCCGCTTCAGGGTCGTCAGAAAGCAGGGGGGGAGGGGAGGGAAATGTCTTCTGGGAACTCTATTATTCCCTATGGAAATTTATTCCCATAGAAAACCATGGAGAATTGATCTGGGGGTATCTGGGGGGGCTGTTTTTTGGGGTAGATGCACCAAATTTTCCGTATAGCATCTAGTGCCTCTCCCCAAAATACCTCCCAAGTTTCAAAAAGATTGGAAGGTGTTTGTATCTTATTTAACCCCTCATCTAAATTGCTATCATCGGATGAAATAAAAGGAAACCAAATTATTGGGAAGTCTTCTGGTTTTCCTTTGAACTGACAACAGCATTAGTCTTAAAATAAAGGCTGCAGCCACACATCATGGGCTATTGCATCATCTTTGTGCTTTAGTAATTCTGCAACAGGATTGTCTTGTGTGCACAGGAACACCCAGCTGCAAATTATTGCTAAAGCACAACAATAGCCAATGATGTCTGGATGCAATCTGCAAGTGCCCAGCACGTGTAGCCAACCACCATCTAGCATGAGAGCAAGGCCTTTTCTGAGTAGGAACGCACAGGAACACAGTTCTGGCTGGCTTGGTGTCAGGGGGTGTGGCGGGGTGTGGCCATATGCAGATAAGTTCCTGCTGGGCTTTTTCTACAAAAAAAAAGCCCTGCATGAGAATAGCATTTATGTGGGAAACCAATAAAAAAGTAATAAAAGTTGCCTGTTAATTGCTCTTGCTACAAATCTAGGTGAAACAAAAGGACTTGTATTTCTTAGTGATGTTCTTATCCACCTAATATACTTTGTATCACATTCTTAACCACTACACACCACTTACATGTAGTTCTGCTCACTGTACCCCATTCCCTCATCTGAAGAAGTATGCATGCATACGAAAGCTTACAATCTGAATAAAACTTTGTTGGTCTTAAAGGTGTTCCTTTACTCCTACTTTGTTCTACTGCTTCAGACCAACACGGCTGCCCCCTCTAAGCTGAGTTAGTGTGAGCTAGCTCACAGGTTTTTAGCCTCCAGCTCACACATTTTTGTCTTAGCTCAGGAAAAATAGCCCCAGAGCAAAATAATTTATGCAGTAGCTCACAACTTTAATGCCAGGAGTTCACAAAGTATAATTTTTGCTCACAAGACTACACAGCTTAGAGAGAATATTGCATGTGCATTCGGGTGTGACCTCATATCATTGCTTGCTGAGACTATCCTACGTGACAAAAGGGATGGCGATGTGCCTTAGATGACTGTAGATGTCTCCTCTTTTGGCCTTCATTGTTAGGGAACTGGGCGTTCAAGCAGCCCATATGAGCTGAAGGGGTGCATGAAAAAGGAAGAGACAGATAATGCAGTCTTAGCAGAGTTGAGCCCTATAAGTCTGCTGGATTCAAGCACTGGATTTCAGTGGGCTTGGATGCATGGCATACATCTGTTTAGGACTTCAGGGGTGGATCCAGGAGAGGCTGGGGTTTGGAGAGGGAAGGGACCTCAGCATGATAAAATGCTCTAGAATCCACCCTTCAAAGCAGCCATTTTCTCCAGGGGAGCTGATCTTTGCCAGCTGAAATCTGGAGATCAGTTGTAAAAGCAGGAGATCTCCAGGCCCCAGCTGGAAGCTGGCAACCCTATTGGGGATGCAAGACTTCTATCTCAGGATCTGATAGATAGAAGATAGCAGATATGCTGCTCTGAAGGGCTGCCTGTTTCCCCCTCCACCTGTGCTTTCCCGGCAGTGGTGATGGAAACCGCTGTCAAGTCACAGTTCTAGGTCTCCAGTGTTCCCTCCTCCAAAGGGAACAAACTTTGATCATCACTACCTGGGGAAGTGAGAGCCGGTGTGGTGTAGTGGCTGTGTCAGACAAGGGAGACTCAGGTTTGAATCCCCACTCTGCTGTGGAAATTTACTGGATGATCTGGGGTCAGTCACACACTCTTGGCCTAACCGACCTTACACAGTTGTTGTGAGGATAAAATGGAGAAGAGAAGAAGACAAAGGATTTATATCCCACCCTCCACTCCTAATCTCAGAGCGGCTCACAATCTCCTTTTATCTTCCTCCCCCACAACAAACACCCTGTGAGGTGGGTGGGACTGAGAGTTCTCTCACAGCAGCTGCCCTTTCAAGGACAACCTCTGCCAGAGCTATGGCTGACCCAAGGCCATTCCAGCAGGTGCAAGTGGAGGAGTGGGGAATCAAACCCAGTTCTCCCAAATAAGAGTCCACGCACTTAACCACTACACCAAACAATGTGAGCCACTTTGAATCCCCACTGGGGAGAAAGGCAGGATAAAATGGATAATGGGGAACATGCAAAACAATACAATGCACTTGATAGGCTGCCACTTGCCAGCATCAGATACTGGGCATTTGGATTTAGTGGAAGAGGAAAGTAGAAGAAGACAGAAGAGTACTGGTGGCAGAGGAAAGAAAACTATACAATCGCTAGGCTTTAGTATCAACATAGGTGCATGTCTTTTGATAGAAATTATTTGATCACCTGGAGAGATTTTTTAAAAATGTGAATTAGGTTTGAATGTCAGAAAGCAGCTTATCTTTTGCAGTTGTACTGTCAGGAAAGCAGCAATCCTAAGCACTTAGAAAAGAATGCAGGACCAGCCTGCAGAAGATACGTGAGATAAGCTTGAAGCAATTAAACGATTCCAGGCTTATTAAGCTGCATTTTTTGTTTTAAAAAATGGGAAAGAGAAAAAAGAAACTAACTGTAAATAAGAAAGTATATTTTTGTTCTCACAGTCTCTTGTGCAAGCACAACTTCTCCCTTTAAGGTTTCCATGGTATTATGACAAGCGTAAAATGGACTAACCCATCAGATGTTTCCTGTAAATGGCTATTAAGGAGCTGTCAAGCTATTAGACAAGCATAAATAGGACTACTCAGAAGTAAGTCCCTTTTTATTCAGTGGGGCTTACTCCCAGGAAAGTGATTGTAGGATTGCATGAATGAAAACAAAAAAGGGGGGGTAAGGAAAAAAAGCTAATCAAGATGGGCAACAATCTCACAGATTTCTTACCAAGATAGCTGTTAGTCTGCCTGTAGCATGGCCTAATATGCAGAGGATCTCCTGCTAGAAAAAGAACCCTGTGGCTGCATAATGAAAGTGGTGTGGTGATGCCTTTGAGGGGAGGTTGCAGAAATCCAAGGAGCAGAGACATATAGACAACTATCCATGACTACTTCAAGGTGCCTCCATGTTCAAAGGCACTATACTGAAGAGGGACCCCTGAATAATTATGAATACCCCTATAATAATAATAATTGAAAATATGGTTTTGCCTTTAACAGCAAAGAGAATGTCTGATGCAATATTTGAAGAACTGTAATTGTTAGACAAGCAGGCAGTCAGTCCAAATGGGTGTAAGACACAGACGGGTACTGATAGAAGCCCTCTGAGGAAGCTCCTTAGAGATAAGTAGACATGCTGGAATAAGCAGACTACCAGGGAGAAGGGGAGGAGAGAAGTGAATCAGATAACGTGTAAAGGGGCCAGGCTGAAGGTTCACTTTTGCTTAAAGCCGATGTTTTGAGAAGGGTCCGGGGTTCATTATTTTTGGGAGCCTAGATGCTCAAATGAACCTGCTTTGATGTCAAAGTAAAATACCTCGTTTTTCAATCAGTAAGTGTGCACCTCGCTTATTCCTCTGCTACAATACCGCTGAATACCCATTGCTGAGGGGCAATTGCTGGGCAAGGCTACTGCCTTCCCGCCCACTGTTGGGGCTATCTGGAAGTATCTAGTTGATTGTGGTGGGAAACAGGATTCAGGATTAGCAGTGGTCAAAATACACCGCTCTTGGTTTTTTTGTTTACTTCCTAATTTCTCAGGACATAGCTCCCCCCCCACCCCCGCTTTGTGGAAAATATACATTGGGATACTATCTGCAAGTTGTTGCGGTGCATCCAAGTATGAAAACCTGCATGAACAAAGACAATGAGAAATGTGTATGTGTGTCTAGCTTGTGGGCAAGAATGCATCTAAAAACACCAACTTTGGAATTTGTAAAACTAATCTACTTGTGGGTTTTATCTTATTGGTACGTGCATTGCTGGAGTTCAGCTTTTCTTTCAGGTAGATCAGGGATGGCCAAACTGCAGCTCAGGCGCCACCTGTGGTTCTTTCAAACATATTGCACAGCTCCCAGAGGCTGAGGAGGAGTTTAATGCAGGCCTGCTCTTGAGTAAGCATGCACAGCATTAGGACCTCAGTCAGCCTCTCAGTGCTGACCTACAGGTAGACAACTATTTCCACTGTGTGTGAAGTGGGGAAAGAGGGGGAAATGGGCAGGCTTGCAAGCTCTTCTCCTCCACCACAGAGATCACCTGGAGACAGGGTTGCTCATCCCCAGGTGGGGGCAAGGGATCCCCTGGTTTGGAGGCCCTCCCTTCGCTTCAAGGTTACCAGAAAGTGGGGGGGGAGGGAAATGTCTGCTGGGCGCTCCATTATTCCCTATGGAGATAGATTCTCATAGGGTATAATGGTGAATTGATTCGCTGGTATCTGGGCTCTGAGGGAGCTGTTTTTTGAGGTAGAGGCACTAAATTTTCAGCATGACATCCAGTGCCTCTCTTCAAAACACCATCCAAGTTTCAAAAAGTTTGGATCAGGGGGTCCAGTTCTATGAGGCCCAAAAGAAGCTGCCCCATTCTTCATTATTTCCAATGGAGGAAAGATATTTAAAAGGTGTGCGGTCCCTTTAAATTTGATGGCCAGAACTCCCTTTGGAGCTCATTTATGCTTGTCACAACCTTGCTTCTAGCTCCACCCCAATGTTTCCTGGCTCCACTCCCAAAGTCTCCTGGCTCCACCCCCAAAGTCGCCAGATATTTCTTGAATTAGACTTGGCAACCCTGCCTGGAGACCTAGAGTGGGGAAAGAGAGTGCAAGAGCTGAGGGAGAAAAGTGAGCATGCAGGGGAGAAAAGCCTCTGGCCATGCTGCAAGCTGGACAAGCACTTGGGATCCCCACCCTTCCCTGCTGGATGGACAGACCAACCTGAATGCAGCTACTGCCAAGAAGCACAACAAGATGGAGAGTTCCTGATGGGCAGCCATGTTGGTTTGAAGCAATAGAACAAAGTAGTCCAGTAGCACCTTTAAGACTAACAAAGTTTATTCAGAATGTAAGCTTTTGTTTAAAAAACACAGTTGTTTCAAGGTTATTGTTTGGTGTTAGCCAAAAACAAAACCTGAAAAAGAACCGAGGAAGTTGGTGACATGTCTAAAGTTTGGAAACTGCTTTAAAGTAGAGGCAAGTCCATAGCACATGAAAACAATCCTATTTCAAAGAATCCTGTGCGTTTCTCCTTCATTTCCCTCTTGAGAGTTTTTAAGAAAACAAGCCCTGATCACCTCTCCCTGCCCATTCTACTGAACAGGACTCTAGGAGTGAGGAACCAAATGCAGAAAGGATAAACAGAAGAAGCCAGAGCTACCTGGTCATCCACTACATCATGGAATGTTAAGATACCGGGAGAGCAATTTCGCAATCTTATTAATGATATATTGGCATTTTTGTAGAATATTTAGTCAACAGTTGCATAACGTTATCATCAATTGGTATCTCAATTGTTTTTCACCATTATTTGAGGGCAATGCAGAATCTTTACACGTGTGGATTTAAGCATGTTTGTGTTTAAAGTCTGGATGCAGTTTTTGGAATAGCCTCAAGAGGGCAGCACACACCCATCCAACTAAATATACAGCCATTTTTTTCAACTCACATCAGTAAAAGTTCAGAGTCAGTAGGGGGAAAGGGAGTCAAGAGCCCCCCTGATCTTAACTTACCCAGAATGAAAGGCAACCTTCTTAAATCTTCGTTCGCGAAGCCAAGCCGAGAGAGAGAGAGAGAGAGAGAGAATCTTTTTGAAACTTGGGGTGGGTGGGGGGTTGAGGAGAGGCACCAGATGCTATAGTGAGATTTTGGTGCCTCTACCTCAAAAACAGTGCCCCCAGAGTCCCAGATACCCACAGATCAATTCTTCATTATACCCAATGAGACCGGTCTTCATGGAGTATAATGAACATTCCAGTCCCCCTCCCCCACACACACTTTCTAATAAACCCGAAGCAGGAAGAGGGCCTCCAAACCCGGGGATCCCCTGCCTCCAGCTGGGGATTGGCAACCCTACAGCAGTGCCTCCTGACCTCATCCACTGTTTGAATGAGTGTTGTGGGGAAGACAAGAGAGGCAAAGGCATTATTTATGCACCTGCATCACTTCTGGGGGTTCTGACTGACAGGTGGATTTAAACTATTTCTATGGCAAAGCAGAGAGGCTTGCAAAATCCAGAAGTGAGAAAAGGAAGGGAGCAGGACCATATCTACTACCCAGAATTCCTTGGAAGACAAGTCAGATTAAGATGTATTAGAAACACAGCTTTGCCTGATTGGGGGTGGGGGAAGACGTCTCCCCACCCAGTCAGGTAAAGCTGCATTTCTAAAACATTTTGGGGAGGGACGGTGGCTCAGTGGGTAGAGCATCTGCTTGGGAAGCAGAAGGTCCCAGGTTCAATCCCCGGCATCTCCAACTAAAAAAGGGTTCAGGCAAGTAGGTATGAAAAACCTCAGCTTGAGAACCTGGAGAGCCGCTGCCAGTCTGAGTAGACAATACTGACTTTGATGGACCAAGGGTCTGATTCAGTAGAAGGCAGCTTCATATGTTCATATCCCACCTGTCTTCCAAGAAGCTCACAGCAGTGTCTATGGTGCCACTTCCTTCTTTTGTCATTATAACAACTCTGAGAGGTGGGCTAGGCTGAAAGAGAGCAACTGGGCCAGGGTCACCTATTTTCACAAGCTACTATGTGTGAGTGTACAAAGGAGTGTATAAGGGTGAGAAGAAGGTGGTTCATGTGATCCCTATGCCTGTTTACTCGGAACTAAACCTCACTAAGTTCTGTGAGCCTTGCTCTCTGGAAAGCATCCACAGGACTGCAGCCTGAAGAGGCATGTGCACAGATCTATGAGTGATAGTAAGAATGTGCACGTGCCTTTCCTGCAGGAGAGTGTGCAAGGAGTGCAGATGTGCACATGTGAGACTCATGTATGCATGACAGGAGAAACCACAGCCCAGGGTGAAACTCTTCTAGACCCCTCAGGTCCCATGTATTGGCCATTGGAAGTCTCCCTTGAGCTTGATTTCTCCTTCCTCCCTTCATATGCTGTCCTTCCTTCCCTGATTTCCTGGTTTAGGTGAACCATTTGTTAGATGTCCTGTTTGTTGGCCGACCAGGGCAACTGGTTAGTGACTGTGTGAAATAGGATGCTGGTAACAGATGGACCACTGGTTTGATCCAGAAAGGCTCTTCATAGGTTCTTATGACAAATGGACAGAATGCATGGAGTTGCTGTCTCTGCTACGCGAGGATTTTTGAAAGAATAGAAAGTGGCATGGCATGGGCGTAATTACTAATAGTGTCCATTCTGTCTATCATCCTACATCCAAAGCAGTTCTGGAGGCTTTTGTAAGTGTCTGAAAATCTACCTGTGTTTGACAAGAGGGGATACTAGAGCAAAAGCCACATGGGGTGTGTGTGTATGTGTAAAATGGGCAAAGCTGCCTCCATCATCCTTAACTCTGACACTAAGCTAAGGTCACATATGAGGTTAAAAAATCTCAGCAACATAGAATTTTGCAGACAAAGCATCTCGTTCTTTCAAGTCCTGAAAGTCTGAACTCTGAAGAAAAAAAAATAGGATGTGAAACTTCTGTGATACGAATGCAGAAGTCACAAGCTACATTTTTGTGGTTGTGTTATGTCAGCCTTGGGACTCTCTCTGCTGCTGCAGAAACGGAGCAGTGTGTACAGAACTAAGAAGCTAAAACCCTGGATCAAAGAAAGGCCATCACTCTTTGAGAAGAATGAGTCTGTCTGAAGAAAATGAGAATCCTCCAGCATCTGCCATTGGAAGGTTTTTGGTCTGCACCATACTGAGTCTGTCATTTGCTGTTGGGGTTCCTGGAAACGCCTTTGTGATCTGGACCATTTGTAGACGAATGAAGCAACGGTCTCTATCTGTTGTGCTGATCCTTAATCTAGCCATTGCTGACATCCTGGTTCTTGTGACCTTGCCCATCTGGATTTATTCTTTTGCCAATACCTGGCTCTTTGGGATTGAAACTTGCAAGGCCCTTGTCTTTGTCGTTTACTGCAACATGTACGCAAGCATATTCCTGATCACAGCCCTGAGCTTGGAACGGTTCATGGCTGTCTTTCACCCCTTTGCTGTTCAACGGAGGACCAAAAAGACGTTCACCTGCTTAGCGATGCTTCTCATCTGGCTTCTCTCTATTGCTTTCGGAGCGGTTGTCCTTCCCTTTCAAGAAACGGAGGACTCCGAGTTTGGCCCACAGTGTACCTCTCGCAGCTACATTTCAAACTCTCAGAAGGTGGCCTGTCTCTTGCTGGAGACTCTCGTGGGCTTTCTGGTTCCATTTGCCGTTATCTCCATCTGCTACGTGTGCATCGCCAAACGGATCAACAGCTTGACAGGCTCAAACAAGCGCCGATCCAACCGGCTGGTCATTTCCGTAGTGGTGTCCTTTGCTCTCTGCTGGCTCCCCTACCATATCTTTAACTTACTGAGTGTTGCTTCAGCTGTGATGGAAGATTCAGACGGCGAGGCATCCGAAGCTCTGGAGAAGATTGCAGTCCAGGGAACCTTCATTGCAGGTTCCATGGTATTCCTCAGCAGCTGTGTCAACCCCCTGCTCTATGCCTTTGCAGCCAGGAACATCCAAAGCAGCATGAGATTTGCCAAGCTGTCCAAACTGTTTGAACAAATGAGTCCAGAAACGAAGCAGGAAGGGACCAAAGAAAACTCTGTCCTCAATGGAAAAGAGGAGACTTTAATGAGCACAGATCTAAACTAATGAGCAAGGTATGTCTTGGCTGTCCATAGGGCATTGGTGCTAGCTGTGCTCTGGTCCTCTGCCCCACATCAGATCCCTAGAGAGATCCCCTTCATTCCAAGGAGTGTCACCTTCAGCTGGGATTGTTGAGAGAAACTCTCTTAATTCCTCTTGACCCAATTTCTCCCTGAAATGCAGCAATCCATGTCCTTTTCTCTTTGTAGGAATTTTATTCAGTTTCTAATCAAGTGCATTTGAACCAAAGAGAAATTTAAAGAGAGCAGGGGCAGGCAGGGAAGGTTCTACGACTACATAAGCCCACAAAGCTGCCTTATACTGAATCAGACCCTGAATCAGACTCTTATCTGGGAGAACCGGGTTCGATTCCTCACTCCTCCACTTACAGCTGCTGGAACGGCCTTGGGTCAGCCATAGCTATCGCAGGAGTTGTCCTTGAAAGGACAGCTGCTGTGAGAGCCTTCTCAGCCCCACCCACCTCACAGGGTGTCTGTTGTGGGGGGAGAAGATATAGGAGATTGTAAACCACTCTGAGTCTCTGATTCGGAGAGTATGGTAGGGTATAAATCTGCAGTCATCATCGTCGTTCATCAACAGGGCTGGATTAACTATTGGGCCAACTAGGCACTGGCCTATGGGCCCCCACACCTTTAGGGGCCCCGGGCTGGCTTCTCCCCACATTTTCCCCCCTGCTTGCAGCCCTCCCAACCTGCATGCACAGCCAGCAACTGAGCTGCTCTTTGCCCAACTTGCCTAGTGCGGCTGATGTTGGCGTCATTGCCAAATTTGCCTCTCTCTGCCTCTCCCCTGCAGCTTTGTCAAGGGAGCTTTTGAGAAGGTGCTGGCAGGCTGCAGTGGGGGCCATGGGCGGTGGGGTGGGCGCTCTGACTCTGAAATAATTTGCAAGGGGGGGCCCTGAGATTTTGACTTCCTATGGGCCTCCACAGGGTTTAATCTGGCACTGCTCATCAAAGTCAGTTTTGGCTACTCAGACTGGCAGCAGCTGTCCAGGATCTCAGGCTGAGGTCTTTCGCATTACCTACCACCAGATCTTTGGACTGGAGATGCAGGGGATTGGACCTAGGATCTGCCAGCCAAGGAAATGCTCTTCCACTGAACCATGACCTCTTCCGCAGTTCCACTGGCGAAGACTTCCCAGACTTTCCTATTGTCCTGCTAGAGCGCCGCCTGGTGGTGTGTGACATAAAACAGCTGAAAAGGCTAGAGTTGCAAAAGGGTGCGCTGATTTCTCTGCAAAGAGAAATGAAAGAGAAACCCTTCTTTTTTAAACAAAAAAAAGAGAGAATATGAGGAATCAATGGCTATATCTTGTAAATGTGACTCTTGGAAAAAGAATTCCCCTCCTCATAACAACACTAACTCTAGCCAGCTATCAACTCTAAGGAGTTTTTTTAATGTATAATGTAAATCCTTTTCCCCTGCCTGCCTTCATGAAGAAATCCACCCCTGCCCAGCGTATTCAAAATTCTTAATTAAATGCACCATTCACACTGCCTCATTTTTCAGTCTGAGAATATGGGCCCCTTTACTCATCCTGCGTGCCTCCCATCCACATTAATACTGCTTGCTTCACTAGGCTTGGCTCCAACAATTGTGTTGCTCACAGTCTCAAAGACAGATGCCTGGAAAGGAAAACACCTCTGAAATGAACAGACCATCTCTGTAAGCTCCAGGAGGATTGGCTACATCAGGGGGTATGGCCTAATATGCAAAGGAGTTCCTGCTACAAAAAAGCCCTGGTTGCTGGTAACATAAAGAGCCATTGGGTGGGGGGGAGACCAGACCACGGCCGGCCCTGGACTGCCTGGATCCCTAGGCAAGGCTAACTTCTAGCCCCCCTCCCCCCACACTGATCACATCACTGAATCACATGGGGTACCCAGTTTGGTATCCCAAAAGGCAGCACCCTAGGCAGTCACCTAGTTTGCCTAGTGGCAGAGCCGGCCCTGACCAGAGCTAGCAGAAACTTGATATGCTATTCTAAATTAAATTCATCCCATCTTCTTGAATGTGAGAAGGAGGCCATGTTGCTTTCCCCTTTCAAGGTCCCCCAGTCTGAGATCACCAATGTGGACAGAGAACTTAAAACTCTTGTTTGCATCTTTGCCAGCAAGCCAGCAAAAGTTAATTACTGTTAATTTCAGTTTACATTCTGGCAGCCCAGGGTTCAAATTCAGAATTACTGACTACATCCCAGCAGAAAAAAACAAGAGTCCAGTAGCACCTTAAAGACTGACAAAATTTGCGGCAGGGTGTGAGGTGTTGTGTGTTGACGCATGAATTTTGTCAGTCTTAAGATGCTACTTAACTCTTGCTCTTTTCTACTGCTACAGGCAAATTAACAAACCTACCATATTTTTTGTGTGTGAGAGTGTTTTGTGTGTGTGTGTGCATGCATGCATGCATGCCTGAAAGTCATGGTTGAATTCTGGCCACCCCTACTGCAGCTTGGACATTCAGAGGAGTGGTTTCTGTTGCCTGACTCTGCCTCCCGGCCCTGGTATTCCTTAAAGGTCTCCCATCAAAGTACTTGCCAGGGTTGGCCCTACTTAGCTTCTGAGATCTGATGAGATGGGGCTGGCCTGGGCTACCCAGGTCAGGGTCACAGCTACTTCTCTTGATCTGTCTGCATCCCAGTTCAAAAAAAGTCTCAGTTGCTTTTTCAATGGGAATAAAGCCAAGACCATTCTCTGTCTTGCGCAAATCGTGCAAGGATAGTGGCAATTCAGATAAAGAGTTTCATCTCCATATTCAGGCAGGTAATGCTGTCTGCCTGTAGGCACCGTGTGATCCATTAGGTAACTTATAGGGAGGTAGTTCAGCCAAAGTCTTAAACACTTCTAAATGCAACTATCTAGCTTAAACATTTTTTTCCTCCAACAGGCAACAACACTCCTGGGGGACAGGCAGGGGCCTTTTATAGCTGTGCTGAAATCCTTTCACTAGGGATGGTAGCCATTGAACCTGGGACAGTTTACATGCAAATCAAGCCATCTACCAGGAAGTTATGGTCCTTCCCATATACAAAACAGGCCAGTTGGTGTAGTGGTTAAGAACAGCAGACTCTAATCTGGAGAACTGAGTTTGATTCCCCACTTTTCCACAGCCAGACAGCTGGGTGACCTTGGGTCAATCATAGTTCTTTCAGAGCTGTTCTCCCAAGAGCAGTTCTTTGAGAGCTCTCTCAGTCCCACCTACCTCACAGGGTGTCTGTTGTGGGGAGAGGAAGTCGGATGGTTCATCTGTCTAGCTCATTTCTGTTTCACTGACTTGGCACTTGCTCTTGGGTAGTGAAAGGTCTTCTCCAGCACTTGCTACCTAAGACCCTTTAACTAGAGATGCTGGTGACTGAACCTGGAATCTTCTGCATACAACAGCAGCTGCTTTGCTTCTGAGCTATGGCTCCATGGAAGTAACACATATGGAGGGTGGATGAGTACTGACCAAGGAATCTTGGCTGCAGAAATCCAATCTGCAGTAGAGTTGCCAATCCCCAGGAGGGGGCAGGGGATCTCCCAGTTTGGAGGCCCTCCTCCCGCTTCAGGGTCGTCAGAAAGCAGGGGGGGAGGGGAGGGAAATGTCTTCTGGGAACTCTATTATTCCCTATGGAAATTTATTCCCATAGAAAACCATGGAGAATTGATCTGGGGGTATCTGGGGGGGCTGTTTTTTGGGCTAGATGCGCCAAATTTTCCGTATAGCATCTAGTGCCTCTCCCCAAAATACCTCCCAAGTTTCAAAAAGATTGGACAAGGGGGTCCAATTCTGTGAGCCCCCCAAAAAGGTGCTCCTATCCATTATTTCCTATGGAAGGAAGGAATTGAAAAGGTGTGCCGTCTCTTTAAATGTGATGGCCAGAACTCCCTTTGGAGTTCAATTATGCTTGTCAAAGCCTTGATCTTGGCTCCACCCCAATGTCTCCTGGCTCCACCCCCAAAGTCTCCTGGCTCCACCCCCAAAGTCCCCAGATATTTCTTGAAATTGGACTTGGCAACCCTAATCTGCAGTCCTATGAGCTTCTCTCATCGAAGGCAGCCAGCAAACCTGTCTATGATCATACCCTTGCACATGGGAAACAGGGGAGAGACTACAACTGTTTTGTTTTTGTTTGTTTGTTTTTTTGCTACAGCAGCTTTAATTCGTTTTTCATCCATGTCACAGGGTTTTTTTCCAACACCACTGATTATAAAAGCAGCATCATGTCACAAATGTTGTGGCCAATCAATCTTCCTGAAAGAAAACCACCAGGGAAAGGTCAACCTAACCTGAAATGAACCTCCATCCTCCTGGCCGTGTGCTTCCTTTTTCATCTAGCAAAGTCGACTGCCTTCGTCCCAGCGTCTCTGGGAAAATATACATAAAGAACAGTATATAGGGGAAGGTGTTTGTGTCTTATTTAACCCCTCATCTAAATTGCTATCATCAGATGAAATAAAAGGAAACCAAATTATTGGGAAGTCTTCTGGTTTTCCTTTGAACTGACAACAGCATTAGTCTTAAAATAAAGGCTGCAACCACACATCATGGGCTATTGCATCATCTTTGTGCTTTAGTAATTCTGCAACAGGATTGTCTTGTGTGCACAGGAACACCCAGCTGCAAATTATTGCTAAAGCACAACAATAGCCAATGATGTCTGGATGCAATCTGCAAGTGCCCAGCACTTGTAGCCAACCACCATCTAGCATGAGAGCAAGGCCTTTTCTGAGTAGGAACGCACAGGAACACAGTTCTGGCTGGCTTGGTGTCAGGGGGTGTGGCAGGGGTGTGGCCATATGCAGATGAGTTCCTGCTAGGCTTTTTCTACAAAAAAAGCCCTGCATGAGAATAATCTGGTTTCCTAAGAATCCTAGCAGTGAGCCTGTTGTGGAAGCAGACGTTCACTGCCTTCACATCAAGAGCATGAGTGAAAGTCATTCTTCCCTTTCGGAACAGAAGCTTATGCTCCTTAGATGAACCTACCCATCAGGATTGTTGTGAGAACAAAATGCAGGAGATCAGTGTGATGTAAGCCAATTTGCACATCCACTGGGAAGAAAGGCAGCATATAAATTAAGTAAATAAAATAAATAAACTGTGCTAAATGGCTGGGAACCAACAGCTTCTCTGAGCAACTTTCCCCCCTCCTTCCCTAGAGATGGTTGTCTACATTTAAACAAGGATTTCGCCTTTTTAAACGGGGGAGGGGGGAGTATCTTACTCCTCAAAAGCTAGCATATATATCTAAATCAGCAAGTCTGCTATGCTGAGGAAAATGTGCTGTTGTTGGCTACATTGTTCCCACATAAAAACATTTTGGGAAAAGGTACTTAAATCAAAACTATAACAGGAATTGAACTTACTACAGAACACTTATTTCTTAATGGCTGGAAACATTCAGACTGCTCGCCTTCCCTTTCTGACACTGTTTCAGTTTTCTTATTCGCTGCCTAAACTGCAGTAGCCTCATGCTGGAAAAGTAAATTATTATCCCAGATTTATCACAATGGTACAAAAAAAATGGGACAAAAACTGACAACTTATCCTCTCTTGAATTACAAATTTCCTCTTTGTTACAATTTGGTTTCCCGTAACGGAATACTTAGTAAAACAAGGTGGAATTTCTTATGCAATTGATTATCTATGTCTGTGGTAATTATGAAATGTTTTGGATACTCTTATCTTAATGCAGTTGATGAATTGTGGTTTTAGACTCTATCAAATGTTAATCTAATTAACTCGTATTATACTTGGCATGTTGTAATGTTTAATTTTACTTGCTTCATCTGTTCTGTATTTTTAAAAATATATAATAAAAGTGTTCATTAAAAAGGGGGGGGGGATGTTGCTGGGTGCCCTTGGGCCAGCCACCCTCTCTCAGCCTATCCCGAGTCCTTGTGGGGATAAACCAGAGGAGGGGAGAACGAAGCAAGCCGCTTTGGGTCCTCACTGGGGGAAAAACAAAGGAAATAAATAAATACATTAAAAATATATATTTTAATGTAGATACTGTGCTTTGTGGGGGGAAAGACCAGCAGGGGCATGGGTAAAACAGACTGCTGAAACAGCATTCAATTCATCCACCGAATACATCTGTATTGCAAATGTGGGGAGAAGCCTGGCTCAGGTTGTGGGGAAGGGAGGAAGAACAGAACTCCTGATTTATGTTTAGGTCTATACCAGGGGTGGCCAACCTGCAACCCGGGAGCCACATGTGGCTCTTTCACACATATTGGGTGCAGGGCTTTTTTTGTAGCAGGAAATCATTTGCATATTAGGCCACACCCCCGTGAAGTAGCCAATCCTCCAAGAGGTTACAGTAGACCCTGTAAGAAGAGCCCTGTAAGCTCATGGAGGACTGGCTACATCAGGGGTGTGTAGCCTAATATGCAAAGGAGTTTCTGCTACAAAAAAGGCCCTAATTGTGCAGCTCTCAAAGCCCCCACCACCCCGTTGGCCAGCTTGGAGAAGGCATTTGTCTCTAAATCCCTTTGCCAAGCCAACCAACATGGGGGGCTTGGAGAAAGCATTTAAAGTTAAATTTGCTTTCCTTCCACCTCTCTCCTCTCCTCCATCTATTTTCCTTCCTTCCTTCTTCTACTCTCAAACATTTGACATTCATGTTTTGTGGCTGTCAAACATCTGACATGTATTTATTCTGTGTGGCTCTTACATTAAGGAAGTTTGGCCACCCCTGGCCTATACAAGGTTTAGCAATTGACTGTTTAACTCCTAACACTAAAACTCTTTATTCCTTACTGTTTAAACATTGTTCTATGCCTTGATCTGGATAGCCCAAGTGAGCCTGATTTCATTAGATCTCAGAAGCTAAGCAGAGCTGGCCCTGATTCATACTTGGATGGGAGACCACCAGGGAATACCAGGGTCATGACACAGAGCCAGGTAAATAGCAACCCACCTTTGAACATCTTTTGCCTTGAAATCCCACTAGGGGTCACCATAAGTCAGCTGTGACTTGATGGCACTCTCCACCACCCTGGCATGGAAGAGACATGTGTCCTGTGTTCCTTCTAAGCTGAATCAAGTAGCACCTTTAAAACTAACAAAGTTTTATTCAGAATGCAAGCTTTCATATGTATGCACACTTCTTCAGATGAGGGAATGGAGTACAGTGAGCAGAACTATATATAACTGGTGGGTAGCAGTTAAGAATGTGATACAAATTTAGGATCCAATAGCAAAATAGTATAGTAAGCAAACTGAAAGACCATTTGGTCTGGATAGCATTTATGTGGGAAACCAATAAAAAAGTAATAAAAGTTGCCTGTTAATTGCTCTTGCTACAAATCTAGGTGAAACAAAAGGACTTGTATTTCTTAGTGATGTTCTTATCCACCTAATATACTTTGTATCACATTCTTAACCACTACCCACCACTTATATGTAGTTCTGCTCACTGTACCCCATTCCCTCATCTGAAGAAGTATGCATGCATACGAAAGCTTTCAATCTGAATAAAACTTTGTTGGTCTTAAAGGTGTTGCTTTACTCCTACTTTGTTCTACTGCTTCAGACCAACACGGCTGCCCCCTCTAAGCTGAGTTAGTGTGAGCTAGCTCACAGGTTTTTAGCCTCCAGCTCACACATTTTTGTCTTAGCTCAGGAAAAATAGCCCCAGAGCAAAATAATTTATGCAGTAGCTCACAACTTTAATCCCAGTAGTTCACAAAGTATAATTTTTGCTCACAAGACTACACAGCTTAGAGGGAATATTGCATGTGCATTCGGGTGTGACCTCATATCATTGCTGGCTGAGACAATCCTACGTGACAAAGGGGATGGCGATGTGCCTTAGATGACTGTAGATGTCTCCTCTTTTGGCCTTCATTGTTAGGGAACTGGGCGTTCAAGCAGCCCATATGAGCTGAAGGGGTGCATGAAAAAGGAAGAGACAGATAATGCAGTCTTAGCAGAGTTGAGCCCTATAAGTCTGCTGGATTCAAGCACTGGATTTCAGTGGGCTTGGAGCATGGCATACATCTGTTTAGGACTTCAGGGGTGGATCCAGGAGAGGCTGGGGTTTGGAGAGGGAAGGGACCTCAGCATGATAAAATGCTCTAGAATCCACCCTTCAAAGCAGCCATTTTCTCCAGGGGAGCTGATCTTTGCCAGCTGAAATCTGGAGATCAGTTGTAAAAGCAGGAGATCTCCAGGCCCCAGCTGGAAGCTGGCAACCCTATTGGGGATGCAAGACTTCTATCCCAGGATCTGATAGATAGAAGATAGCAGATATGCTGCTCTGAAGGGCTGCCTGTTTCCCCCTCCACCTGTGCTTTCCCGGCAGTGGTGATGGAAACCGCTGTCAAGTCACAGTTCTAGGTCTCCAGTGTTCCCTCCTCCAAAGGGAACAAACTTTGATCATCACTACCTGGGGAAGTGAGAGCCGGTGTGGTGTAGTGGCTGTGTCAGACAAGGGAGACTCAGGTTTGAATCCCCACTCTGCTGTGGAAATTTACTGGATGATCTGGGGTCAGTCACACACTCTTGGCCTAACCGACCTTACACAGTTGTTGTGAGGATAAAATGGAGAAGAGAAGAAGACAAAGGATTTATATCCCACCCTCCACTCCTAATCTCAGAGCGGCTCACAATCTCCTTTTATCTTCCTCCCCCACAACAAACACCCTGTGAGGTGGGTGGGACTGAGAGTTCTCTCACAGCAGCTGCCCTTTCAAGGACAACCTCTGCCAGAGCTATGGCTGACCCAAGGCCATTCCAGCAGGTGCAAGTGGAGGAGTGGGGAATCAAACCCAGTTCTCCCAAATAAGAGTCCACGCACTTAACCACTACACCAAACAATGTGAGCCACTTTGAATCCCCACTGGGGAGAAAGGCAGGATAAAATGGATAATGGGGAACATGCAAAACAATACAATGCACTTGATAGGCTGCCACTTGCCAGCATCAGATACTGGGCATTTGGATTTAGTGGAAGAGGAAAGTAGAAGAAGACAGAAGAGTACTGGTGGCAGAGGAAAGAAAACTATACAATCGCTAGGCTTTAGTATCAACATAGGTGCATGTCTTTTGATAGAAATTATTTGATCACCTGGAGAGATTTTTTAAAAATGTGAATTAGGTTTGAATGTCAGAAAGCAGCTTATCTTTTGCAGTTGTACTGTCAGGAAAGCAGCAATGCTAAGCACTTAGAAAAGAATGCAGGACCAGCCTGCAGAAGATACGTGAGATAAGCTTGAAGCAATTAAACTATTCCAGGCTTATTAAGCTGCATTTTTTGTTTTAAAAAATGGGAAAGAGAAAAAAGAAACTAACTGTAAATAAGAAAGTATATTTTTGTTCTCACAGTCTCTTGTGCAAGCACAACTTCTCCCTTTAAGGTTTCCATGGTATTATGACAAGCATAAAATGGACTAACCCATCAGATGTTTCCTGTAAATGGCTATTAAGGAGCTGTCAAGCTATTAGACAAGCATAAATAGGACTACTCAGAAGTAAGTCCCTTTTTATTCAGTGGGGCTTACTCCCAGGAAAGTGATTGTAGGATTGCATGAATGAAAACAAAAAAGGGGGGGTAAGGAAAAAAAGCTAATCAAGATGGGCAACAATCTCACAGATTTCTTACCAAGATAGCTGTTAGTCTGCCTGTAGCATGGCCTAATATGCAGAGGATCTCCTGCTAGAAAAAGAACCCTGTGGCTGCATAATGAAAGTTGTGTGGTGATGCCCTTGAAGGGAGGTTGCAGAAATCCAAGGAGCAGAGACATATAGACAACTATCCATGACTACTTCAAGGTGCCTCCATGTTCAAAGGCACTATACTGAAGAGGGACCCCTGAATAATTATGAATACCCCTATAATAATAATAATTGAAAATATGGTTTTGCCTTTAACAGCAAAGAGAATGTCTGATGCAATATTTGAAGAACTGTAATTGTTAGACAAGCAGGCAGTCCAAATGGGTGTAAGACACAGACGGGTACTGATAGAAGCCCTCTGAGGAAGCTCCTTAGAGATAAGTAGACATGCTGGAATAAGCAGACTACCAGGGAGAAGGGGAGGAGAGAAGTGAATCAAATAACGTGTAAAGGGGCCAGGCTGAAGGTTCGCTTTTGCTTAAAGCTGATGTTTTGAGAAGGGTCCAGGGTTCATTATTTTTGGGAGCCTAGATGCTCAAATGAACCTGCTTTGATGTCAAAGTAAAATACCTCGTTTTTCAATCAGTAAGTGTGCACCTCGCTTATTCCTCTGCTACAATACCGCTGAACACCCATTGCTGAGGGGCAATTGCTGGGCAAGGCTACTGCCTTCCCGCCCACTGTTGGGGCTATCTGGAAGTATCTAGTTGATTGTGGTGGGAAACAGGATTCAGGATTAGCAGTGGTCAAAATACACCGCTCTTGGTTTTTTTGTTTACTTCCTAATTTCTCAGGACATAGCTCCCCCCCCCACCCCCGCTTTGTGGAAAATATACATTGGGATACTATCTGCAAGTTGTTGTGGTGCATCCAAGTATGAAAACCTGCATGAACAAAGACAATGAGAAATGTGTATGTGTGTCTAGCTTGTGGGCAAGAATGCATCTAAAAACACCAACTTTGGAATTTGTAAAACTAATCTACTTGTGGGTTTTATCTTATTGGTACGTGCATTGCTGGAGTTCAGATTTTCTTTCAGCTAGATCAGGGATGGCCAAACTGCAGCTCAGGCGCCACCTGTGGTTCTTTCATACATATTGCACAGCTCCCAGAGGCTGAGGAGGAGTTTAATGCAGGCCTGCTCTTGACTAAGCATGCACAGCATTAGGACCTCAGTCAGCCTCTCAGTGCTGACCTACAGGTAGGCAACTATTTCCACTGTGTGTGAAGTGGGGAAAGAGGGGGAAATGGGCAGGCTTGCAAGCTCTTCTCCTCCACCACAGAGATCACCTGGAGACAGGGTTGCTCATCCCCAGGTGGGGGCAAGGGATCCCCTGGTTTGGAGGCCCTCCCCTCACTTCAAGGTTACCAGAAAGTGGGGGGGGGGGGAGGGAAATGTCTGCTGGGCGCTCCATTATTCCCTATGGAGATAGATTCTCATAGGGTATAATGGTGAATTGATTCGCTGGTATCTGGGGCTCTGAGGGAGCTGTTTTTTGAGGTAGAGGCACTAAATTTTCAGCATGACATCCAGTGCCTCTCTTCAAAACACCATCCAAGTTTCAAAAAGTTTGGATCAGGGGGTCCAGTTCTATGAGGCCCAAAAGAAGCTGCCCCATTCTTCATTATTTCCAATGGAGGAAAGATATTTAAATGGTGTGCGGTCCCTTTAAATTTGATGGCCAGAACTCCCTTTGGAGCTCATTTATGCTTGTCACAACCTTGCTTCTAGCTCCACCCCAATGTTTCCTGGCTCCACCCCCAAAGTCCCCAGATATTTCTTGAATTAGACTTGGCAACCCTGCCTGGAGACCTAGAGTGGGGAAAGAGAGTGCAAGAGCTGAGGGAGAAAAGTGAGCATGCAGGGGAGAAAAGCCTCTGGCCATGCTGCAAGCTGGACAAGCACTTGGGATCCCCACCCTTCCCTGCTGGATGGACAGACCAACCTGAATGCAGCTACTGCCAAGAAGCACAACAAGATGGAGAGTTCCTGATGGGCAGCCATGTTGGTTTGAAGCAATAGAACAAAGTAGTCCAGTAGCACCTTTAAGACTAACAAAGTTTATTCAGAATGTAAGCTTTTGTTTAAAAAACACAGTTGTTTCAAGGTTATTGTTTGGTGTTAGCCAAAAACAAAACCTGAAAAAGAACCGAGGAAGTTGGTGACATGTCTAAAGTTTGGAAACTGCTTTAAAGTAGAGGCAAGTCCATAGCACATGAAAACAATCCTATTTCAAAGAATCCTGTGCGTTTCTCCTTCATTTCCCTCTTGAGAGTTTTTAAGAAAACAAGCCCTGATCACCTCTCCCTGCCCATTCTACTGAACAGGACTCTAGGAGTGAGGAACCAAATGCAGAAAGGATAAACAGAAGAAGCCAGAGCTACCTGGTCATCCACTACATCATGGAATGTTAAGATACCGGGAGAGCAATTTCATAATCTTATTAATGATATATTGGCATTTTTGTAGAATATTTAGTCAACAGTTGCATAACGTTATCATCATTTGGTATCTCAATTGTTTTTCACCATTATTTGAGGGCAATGCAGAATCTTTACACGTGTGGATTTAAGCATGTTTTGTGTTTAAAGTCTGGATGCAGTTTTTGGAATAGCCTCAAGAGGGCAGCACACACCCATCCAACTAAATATACAGCCATTTTTTTCAACTCACATCAGTAAAAGTTCAGAGTCAGTAGGGGGAAAGGGAGTCAAGAGCCCCCCTGATCTTAACTTACCCAGAATGAAAGGCAACCTTCTTAAATCTTCGTTCGCGAAGCCAAGCCGAAAGAGAGAGAGAGAGAGAGAGAGAGAGAGAGAATCTTTTTGAAACTTGGGGTGGGTGGGGGGTTGAGGAGAGGCACCAGATGCTATAGTGAAATTTTGGTGCCTCTACCTCAAAAACAGTGCCCCCAGAGTCCCAGATACCCACAGATCAATTCTTCATTATACCCAATGAGACCGGTCTTCATGGAGTATAATGAACATTCCAGTCCCCCTCCCCCACACACACTTTCTAATAAACCCGAAGCAGGAAGAGGGCCTCCAAACCCGGGGATCCCCTGCCTCCAGCTGGGGATTGGCAACCCTACAGCAGTGCCTCCTGACCTCATCCACTGTTTGAATGAGTGTTGTGGGGAAGACAAGAGAGGCAAAGGCATTGTTTATGCACCTGCATCACTTCTGGGGGTTCTGACTGACAGGTGGATTTAAACTATTTCTATGGCAAAGCAGAGAGGCTTGCAAAATCCAGAAGTGAGAAAAGGAAGGGAGCAGGACCATATCTACTACCCAGAATTCCTTGGAAGACAAGTCAGATTAAGATGTATTAGAAACACAGCTTTGCCTGATTGGGGGTGGGGGAAGACGTCTCCCCACCCCACCCCACCCAGTCAGGTAAAGCTGCATTTCTAAAACATTTTGGGGAGGGACGGTGGCTCAGTGGGTAGAGCATCTGCTTGGGAAGCAGAAGGTCCCAGGTTCAATCCCCGGCATCTCCAACTAAAAAAGGGTTCAGGCAAGTAGGTATGAAAAACCTCAGCTTGAGAACCTGGAGAGCCGCTGCCAGTCTGAGTAGACAATACTGACTTTGATGGACCAAGGGTCTGATTCAGTAGAAGGCAGCTCATATCCCACCTGTCTTCCAAGAAGCTCACAGCAGTGTCTATGGTGCCACTTCCTTCTTTTGTCATTATAACAACTCTGAGAGGTGGGCTAGGCTGAAAGAGAGCAACTGGGCCAGGGTCACCTATTTTCACAAGCTACTATGTGTGAGTGTACAAAGGAGTGTATAAGGGTGAGAAGAAGGTGGTTCATGTGATCCCTATGCCTGTTTACTCGGAACTAAACCTCACTAAGTTCTGTGAGCCTTGCTCTCTGGAAAGCATCCACAGGACTGCAGCCTGAAGAGGCATGTGCACAGATCTATGAGTGATAGTAAGAATGTGCATGTGCCTTTCCTGCAGGAGAGTGTGCAAGGAGTGCAGATGTGCACATGTGAGACTCATGTATGCGTGACAGGAGAAACCACAGCCCAGGGTGAAACTCTTCTAGACCCCTCAGGTCCCATGTATTGGCCATTGGAAGTCTCCCTTGAGCTTGCTTTCTCCTTCCTCCTTTCATATGCTATCCTTCCTTCCCTGACTTCCTGGTTTAGGTGAACCATTTGTTAGATGTCCTGTTTGTTGGCCGACCAGGGCAACTGGTTAGTGACTGTGTGAAATAGGATGCTGGTAACAGATGGACCACTGGTTTGATCCAGAAAGGCTCTTCATAGGTTCTTATGACAAATGGACAGAATGCATGGAGTTGCTGTCTCTGCTACGCGAGGATTTTTGAAAGAATAGAAAGTGGCATGGCATGGGCGTAATTACTAATAGTGTCCATTCTGTCTATCATCCTACATCCAAAGCAGTTCTGGAGGCTTTTGTAAGTGTCTGAAAATCTACCTGTGTTTGACAAGAGGGGTTACTAGAGCAAAAGCCACATGGGGTGTGTGTGTATGTGTAAAATGGGCAAAGCTGCCTCCATCATCCTTAACTCTGACACTAAGCTAAGGTCACATATGAGGTTAAAAAATCTCAGCAACATAGAATTTTGCAGACAAAGCATCTCGTTCTTTCAAGTCCTGAAAGTCTGAACTCTGAAGAAAAAAAAATAGGATGTGAAACTTCTGTGATACGAATGCAGAAGTCACAAGCTACATTTTTGTGGTTGTGTTATGTCAGCCTTGGGACTCTCTCTGCTGCTGCAGAAACGGAGCAGTGTGTACAGAACTAAGAAGCTAAAACCCTGGATCAAAGAAAGGCCATCACTCTTTGAGAAGAATGAGTCTGTCTGAAGAAAATGAGAATCCTCCAGCATCTGCCATTGGAAGGTTTTTGGTCTGCACCATACTGAGTCTGTCATTTGCTGTTGGGGTTCCTGGAAACGCCTTTGTGATCTGGACCATTTGTAGACGAATGAAGCAACGGTCTCTATCTGTTGTGCTGATCCTTAATCTAGCCATTGCTGACATCCTGGTTCTTGTGACCTTGCCCATCTGGATTTATTCTTTTGCCAATACCTGGCTCTTTGGGATTGAAACTTGCAAGGCCCTTGTCTTTGTCGTTTACTGCAACATGTACGCAAGCATATTCCTGATCACAGCCCTGAGCTTGGAACGGTTCATGGCTGTCTTTCACCCCTTTGCTGTTCAACGGAGGACCAAAAAGACGTTCACCTGCTTAGCGATGCTTCTCATCTGGCTTCTCTCTATTGCTTTCGGAGCGGTTGTCCTTCCCTTTCAAGAAACGGAGGACTCCGAGTTTGGCCCACAGTGTACCTCTCGCAGCTACATTTCGAACTCTCAGAAGGTGGCCTGTCTCTTGCTGGAGACTCTCGTGGGCTTTCTGGTTCCATTTGCCGTTATCTCCATCTGCTACGTGTGCATCGCCAAACGGATCAGCAGCTTGACAGGCTCAAACAAGCGCCGATCCAACCGGCTGGTCATTTCCGTAGTGGTGTCCTTTGCTCTCTGCTGGCTCCCCTACCATATCTTTAACTTACTGAGTGTTGCTTCAGCTGTGATGGAAGATTCAGACGGCGAGGCATCCGAAGCTCTGGAGAAGATTGCAGTCCAGGGAACCTTCATTGCAGGTTCCATGGTATTCCTCAGCAGCTGTGTCAACCCCCTGCTCTATGCCTTTGCAGCCAGGAACATCCAAAGCAGCATGAGATTTGCCAAGCTGTCCAAACTGTTTGAACAAATGAGTCCAGAAACGAAGCAGGAAGGGAGCAAAGAAAACTCTGTCCTCAATGGAAAAGAGGAGACTTTAATGAGCACAGATCTAAACTAATGAGCAAGGTATGTCTTGGCTGTCCATAGGGCATTGGTGCTAGCTGTGCTCTGGTCCTCTGCCCCACATCAGATCCCTAGAGAGATCCCCTTCATTCCAAGGAGTGTCACCTTCAGCTGGGATTGTTGAGAGAAACTCTCTTAATTCCTCTTGACCCAATTTCTCCCTGAAATGCAGCAATCCATGTCCTTTTCTCTTTGTAGGAATTTTATTCAGTTTCTAATCAAGTGCATTTGAACCAAAGAGAAATTTAAAGAGAGCAGGGGCAGGCAGGGAAGGTTCTGCGACTACATAAGCCCACAAAGCTGCCTTATACTGAATCAGACCCTGAATCAGACTCTTATCTGGGAGAACCGGGTTCGATTCCTCACTCCTCCACTTACAGCTGCTGGAACGGCCTTGGGTCAGCCATAACTATCGCAGGAGTTGTCCTTGAAAGGGCAGCTGCTGTGAGAGCCTTCTCAGCCCCACCCACCTCACAGGGTGTCTGTTGTGGGGGGAGAAGATATAGGAGATTGTAAACCACTCTGAGTCTCTGATTCGGAGAGTATGGTAGGGTATAAATCTGCAGTCATCATCGTCGTTCATCAACAGGGCTGGATTAACTATTGGGCCAACTAGGCACTGGCCTATGGGCCCCCACACCTTTAGGGGCCCCGGGCTGGCTTCTCCCCACATTTTCCCCCCTGCTTGCAGCCCTCCCAACCTGCATGCACAGCCAGCAACTGAGCTGCTCTTTGCCCAACTTGCCTAGTGCGGCTGATGTTGGCGTCATTGCCAAATTTGCCTCTCTCTGCCTCTCCCCTGCAGCTTTGTCAAGGGAGCTTTTGAGAAGGTGCTGGCAGGCTGCAGTGGGGGCCATGGGCGGTGGGGTGGGCGCTCTGACTCTGAAATAATTTGCAAGGGGGGGCCCTGAGATTTTGACTTCCTAAGGGCCTCCACAGGGTTTAATCTGGCACTGCTCATCAAAGTCAGTTTTGGCTACTCAGACTGGCAGCAGCTGTCCAGGATCTCAGGCTGAGGTCTTTCGCATTACCTACCACCAGATCTTTGGACTGGAGATGCAGGGGATTGGACCTAGGATCTGCCAGCCAAGGAAATGCTCTTCCACTGAACCATGACCTCTTCCGCAGTTCCACTGGCGAAGACTTCCCAGACTTTCCTATTGTCCTGCTAGAGCGCCGCCTGGTGGTGTGTGACATAAAACAGCTGAAAAGGCTAGAGTTGCAAAAGGGTGCGCTGATTTCTCTGCAAAGAGAAATGAAAGAGAAACCCTTCTTTTTTAAACAAAAAAAAGAGAGAATATGAGGAATCAATGGCTATATCTTGTAAATGTGACTCTTGGAAAAAGAATTCCCCTCCTCATAACAACACTAACTCTAGCCAGCTATCAACTCTAAGGAGTTTTTTTAATGTATAATGTAAATCCTTTTCCCCTGCCTGCCTTCATGAAGAAATCCACCCCTGCCCAGCGTATTCAAAATTCTTAATTAAATGCACCATTCACACTGCCTCTTTTTTCAGTCTGAGAATATGGGCCCCTTTACTCATCCTGCGTGCCTCCCATCCACATTAATACTGCTTGCTTCACTAGGCTTGGCTCCAACAATTGTGTTGCTCACAGTCTCAAAGACAGATGCCTGGAAAGGAAAACACCTCTGAAATGAACAGACCATCTCTGTAAGCTCCAGGAGGATTGGCTACATCAGGGGGTATGGCCTAATATGCAAAGGAATTCCTGCTACAAAAAAGCCCTGGTTGCTGGTAACATAAAGAGCCATTGGGTGGGGGGGAGACCAGACCACGGCCGGCCCTGGACTGCCTGGATCCCTAGGCAAGGCTAACTTCTAGCCCCCCTCCCCCCACACTGATCACATCACTGAATCACATGGGGTACCCAGTTTGGTATCCCAAAAGGCAGCACCCTAGGCAGTCACCTAGTTTGCCTAGTGGCAGAGCCGGCCCTGACCAGAGCTAGCAGAAACTTGATATGCTATTCTAAATTAAATTCATCCCATCTTCTTGAATGTGAGAAGGAGGCCATGTTGCTTTCCCCTTTCAAGGTCCCCCAGTCTGAGATCACCAATGTGGACAGAGAACTTAAAACTCTTGTTTGCATCTTTGCCAGCAAGCCAGCAAAAGTTAATTACTGTTAATTTCAGTTTACATTCTGGCAGCCCAGGGTTCAAATTCAGAATTACTGACTACATCCCAGCAGAAAAAAACAAGAGTCCAGTAGCACCTTAAAGACTGACAAAATTTGCGGCAGGGTGTGAGGTGTTGTGTGTTGACGCATGAATTTTGTCAGTCTTAAGATGCTACTTAACTCTTGCTCTTTTCTACTGCTACAGGCAAATTAACAAACCTACCATCTTTTTTGTGTGTGAGAGTGTTTTGTGTGTGTGTGTGTGCGTGCATGCATGCATGCATGCATGCCTGAAAGTCATGGTTGAATTCTGGCCACCCCTACTGCAGCTTGGACGTTCAGAGGAGTGGTTTCTGTTGCCTGACTCTGCCTCCCGGCCCTGGTATTCCTTAAAGGTCTCCCATCAAAGTACTTGCCAGGGTTGGCCCTACTTAGCTTCTGAGATCTGATGAGATGGGGCTGGCCTGGGCTACCCAGGTCAGGGTCACAGCTACTTCTCTTGATCTGTCTGCATCCCAGTTCAAAAAAAGTCTCAGTTGCTTTTTCAATGGGAATAAAGCCAAGACCATTCTCTGTCTTGCGCAAATCGTGCAAGGATAGTGGCAATTCAGATAAAGAGTTTCATCTCCATATTCAGGCAGGTAATGCTGTCTGCCTGTAGGCACCGTGTGATCCATTAGGTAACTTGTAGGGAGGTAGTTCAGCCAAAGTCTTAAACACTTCTAAATGCAACTATCTAGCTTAAACATTTTTTTCCTCCAACAGGCAACAACACTCCTGGGGGACAGGCAGGGGCCTTTTATAGCTGTGCTGAAATCCTTTCACTAGGGATGGTAGCCATTGAACCTGGGACAGTTTACATGCAAATCAAGCCATCTACCAGGAAGTTATGGTCCTTCCCATATACAAAACAGGCCAGTTGGTGTAGTGGTTAAGAACAGCAGACTCTAATCTGGAGAACTGAGTTTGATTCCCCACTTTTCCACAGCCAGACAGCTGGGTGACCTTGGGTCAATCATAGTTCTTTCAGAGCTGTTCTCCCAAGAGCAGTTCTTTGAGAGCTCTCTCAGTACCACCTACCTCACAGGGTGTCTGTTGTGGGGAGAGGAAGTCGGATGGTTCATCTGTCTAGCTCATTTCTGTTTCACTGACTTGGCACTTGCTCTTGGGTAGTGAAAGGTCTTCTCCAGCACTTGCTACCTAAGACCCTTTAACTAGAGATGCTGGTGACTGAACCTGGAATCTTCTGCATACAACAGCAGCTGCTTTGCTTCTGAGCTATGGCTCCATGGAAGTAACACATATGGAGGGTGGATGAGTACTGACCAAGGAATCTTGGCTGCAGAAAATCCAATCTGCAGTAGAGTTGCCAATCCCCAGGTGGGGGCAGGGGATCTCCCAGTTTGGAGGCCCTCCTCCCGCTTCAGGGTCGTCAGAAAGCAGGGGGGGAGAGGAGGGAAATGTCTTCTGGGAACTCTATTATTCCCTATGGAAATTTATTCCCATAGAAAACCATGGAGAATTGATCTGGGGGTATCTGGGGGGGCTGTTTTTTGGGGTAGATGCACCAAATTTTCCGTATAGCATCTAGTGCCTCTCCCCAAAATACCTCCCAAGTTTCAAAAAGATTGGAAGGTGTTTGTATCTTATTTAACCCCTCATCTAAATTGCTATCATCGGATGAAATAAAAGGAAACCAAATTATTGGGAAGTCTTCTGGTTTTCCTTTGAACTGACAACAGCATTAGTCTTAAAATAAAGGCTGCAGCCACACATCATGGGCTATTGCATCATCTTTGTGCTTTAGTAATTCTGCAACAGTATTGTCTTGTGTGCACAGGAACACCCAGCTGCAAATTATTGCTAAAGCACAACAATAGCCAATGATGTCTGGATGCAATCTGCAAGTGCCCAGCACGTGTAGCCAACCACCATCTAGCATGAGAGCAAGGCCTTTTCTGAGTAGGAACGCACAAGAACACAGTTCTGGCTGGCTTGGTGTCAGGGGGTGTGGCGGGGTGTGGCCATATGCAGATGAGTTCCTGCTGGGCTTTTTCTACAAAAAAAAGCCCTGCATGAGAATAGCATTTATGTGGGAAACCAATAAAAAAGTAATAAAAGTTGCCTGTTAATTGCTCTTGCTACAAATCTAGGTGAAACAAAAGGACTTGTATTTCTTAGTGATGTTCTTATCCACCTAATATACTTTGTATCACATTCTTAACCACTACACACCACTTACATGTAGTTCTGCTCACTGTACCCCATTCCCTCATCTGAAGAAGTATGCATGCATACGAAAGCTTACAATCTGAATAAAACTTTGTTGGTCTTAAAGGTGTTCCTTTACTCCTACTTTGTTCTACTGCTTCAGACCAACACGGCTGCCCCCTCTAAGCTGAGTTAGTGTGAGCTAGCTCACAGGTTTTTAGCCTCCAGCTCACACATTTTTGTCTTAGCTCAGGAAAAATAGCCCCAGAGCAAAATAATTTATGCAGTAGCTCACAACTTTAATGCCAGGAGTTCACAAAGTATAATTTTTGCTCACAAGACTACACAGCTTAGAGGGAATATTGCATGTGCATTCGGGTGTGACCTCATATCATTGCTGGCTGAGACAATCCTACGTGACAAAGGGGATGGCGATGTGCCTTAGATGACTGTAGATGTCTCCTCTTTTGGCCTTCATTGTTAGGGAACTGGGCGTTCAAGCAGCCCATATGAGCTGAAGGGGTGCATGAAAAAGGAAGACAGATAATGCAGTCTTAGCAGAGTTGAGCCCTATAAGTCTGCTGGATTCAAGCACTGGATTTCAGTGGGCTTGGATGCATGGCATACATCTGTTTAGGACTTCAGGGGTGGATCCAGGAGAGGCTGGGGTTTGGAGAGGGAAGGGACCTCAGCATGATAAAATGCTCTAGAATCCACCCTTCAAAGCAGCCATTTTCTCCAGGGGAGCTGATCTTTGCCAGCTGAAATCTGGAGATCAGTTGTAAAAGCAGGAGATCTCCAGGCCCCAGCTGGAAGCTGGCAACCCTATTGGGGATGCAAGACTTCTATCTCAGGATCTGATAGATAGAAGATAGCAGATATGCTGCTCTGAAGGGCTGCCTGTTTCCCCCTCCACCTGTGCTTTCCCGGCAGTGGTGATGGAAACCGCTGTCAAGTCACAGTTCTAGGTCTCCAGTGTTCCCTCCTCCAAAGGGAACAAACTTTGATCATCACTACCTGGGGAAGTGAGAGCCGGTGTGGTGTAGTGGCTGTGTCAGACAAGGGAGACTCAGGTTTGAATCCCCACTCTGCTGTGGAAATTTACTGGATGATCTGGGGTCAGTCACACACTCTTGGCCTAACCGACCTTACACAGTTGTTGTGAGGATAAAATGGAGAAGAGAAGAAGACAAAGGATTTATATCCCACCCTCCACTCCTAATCTCAGAGCGGCTCACAATCTCCTTTTATCTTCCTCCCCCACAACAAACACCCTGTGAGGTGGGTGGGACTGAGAGTTCTCTCACAGCAGCTGCCCTTTCAAGGACAACCTCTGCCAGAGCTATGGCTGACCCAAGGCCATTCCAGCAGGTGCAAGTGGAGGAGTGGGGAATCAAACCCAGTTCTCCCAAATAAGAGTCCACGCACTTAACCACTACACCAAACAATGTGAGCCACTTTGAATCCCCACTGGGGAGAAAGGCAGGATAAAATGGATAATGGGGAACATGCAAAACAATACAATGCACTTGATAGGCTGCCACTTGCCAGCATCAGATACTGGGCATTTGGATTTAGTGGAAGAGGAAAGTAGAAGAAGACAGAAGAGTACTGGTGGCAGAGGAAAGAAAACTATACAATCGCTAGGCTTTAGTATCAACATAGGTGCATGTCTTTTGATAGAAATTATTTGATCACCTGGAGAGATTTTTTAAAAATGTGAATTAGGTTTGAATGTCAGAAAGCAGCTTATCTTTTGCAGTTGTACTGTCAGGAAAGCAGCAATGCTAAGCACTTAGAAAAGAATGCAGGACCAGCCTGCAGAAGATACGTGAGATAAGCTTGAAGCAATTAAACTATTCCAGGCTTATTAAGCTGCATTTTTTGTTTTAAAAAATGGGAAAGAGAAAAAAGAAACTAACTGTAAATAAGAAAGTATATTTTTGTTCTCACAGTCTCTTGTGCAAGCACAACTTCTCCCTTTAAGGTTTCCATGGTATTATGACAAGCGTAAAATGGACTAACCCATCAGATGTTTCCTGTAAATGGCTATTAAGGAGCTGTCAAGCTATTAGACAAGCATAAATAGGACTACTCAGAAGTAAGTCCCTTTTTATTCAGTGGGGCTTACTCCCAGGAAAGTGATTGTAGGATTGCATGAATGAAAACAAAAAAGGGGGGGTAAGGAAAAAAAGCTAATCAAGATGGGCAACAATCTCACAGATTTCTTACCAAGATAGCTGTTAGTCTGCCTGTAGCATGGCCTAATATGCAGAGGATCTCCTGCTAGAAAAAGAACCCTGTGGCTGCATAATGAAAGTGGTGTGGTGATGCCTTTGAGGGGAGGTTGCAGAAATCCAAGGAGCAGAGACATATAGACAACTATCCATGACTACTTCAAGGTGCCTCCATGTTCAAAGGCACTATACTGAAGAGGGACCCCTGAATAATTATGAATACCCCTATAATAATAATAATTGAAAATATGGTTTTGCCTTTAACAGCAAAGAGAATGTCTGATGCAATATTTGAAGAACTGTAATTGTTAGACAAGCAGTCAGTCAGTCCAAATGGGTGTAAGACACAGACGGGTACTGATAGAAGCCCTCTGAGGAAGCTCCTTAGAGATAAGCAGACATGCTGGAATAAGCAGACTACCAGGGAGAAGGGGAGGAGAGAAGTGAATCAGATAACGTGTAAAGGGGCCAGGCTGAAGGTTCACTTTTGCTTAAAGCCGATGTTTTGAGAAGGGTCCGGGGTTCATTATTTTTGGGAGCCTAGATGCTCAAATGAACCTGCTTTGATGTCAAAGTAAAATACCTCGTTTTTCAATCAGTAAGTGTGCACCTCGCTTATTCCTCTGCTACAATACCGCTGAATACCCATTGCTGAGGGGCAATTGCTGGGCAAGGCTACTGCCTTCCCGCCCACTGTTGGGGCTATCTGGAAGTATCTAGTTGATTGTGGTGGGAAACAGGATTCAGGATTAGCAGTGGTCAAAATACACCGCTCTTGGTTTTTTTGTTTACTTCCTAATTTCTCAGGACATAGCTCCCCCCCCACCCCCGCTTTGTGGAAAATATACATTGGGATACTATCTGCAAGTTGTTGCGGTGCATCCAAGTATGAAAACCTGCATGAACAAAGACAATGAGAAATGTGTATGTGTGTCTAGCTTGTGGGCAAGAATGCATCTAAAAACACCAACTTTGGAATTTGTAAAACTAATCTACTTGTGGGTTTTATCTTATTGGTACGTGCATTGCTGGAGTTCAGATTTTCTTTCAGCTAGATCAGGGATGGCCAAACTGCAGCTCAGGCGCCACCTGTGGTTCTTTCATACATATTGCACAGCTCCCAGAGGCTGAGGAGGAGTTTAATGCAGGCCTGCTCTTGACTAAGCATGCACAGCATTAGGACCTCAGTCAGCCTCTCAGTGCTGACCTACAGGTAGGCAACTATTTCCACTGTGTGTGAAGTGGGGAAAGAGGGGGAAATGGGCAGGCTTGCAAGCTCTTCTCCTCCACCACAGAGATCACCTGGAGACAGGGTTGCTCATCCCCAGGTGGGGGCAAGGGATCCCCTGGTTTGGAGGCCCTCCCCTCGCTTCAAGGTTACCAGAAAGTGGGGGGGGAGGGAAATGTCTGCTGGGCGCTCCATTATTCCCTATGGAGATAGATTCTCATAGGGTATAACGGTGAATTGATTCGCTGGTATCTGGGGCTCTGAGGGAGCTGTTTTTTGAGGTAGAGGCACTAAATTTTCAGCATGACATCCAGTGCCTCTCTTCAAAACACCATCCAAGTTTCAAATAGTTTGGATCAGGGGGTCCAGTTCTATGAGGCCCAAAAGAAGCTGCCCCATTCTTCATTATTTCCAATGGAGGAAAGATATTTAAAAGGTGTGCGGTCCCTTTAAATTTGATGGCCAGAACTCCCTTTGGAGCTCATTTATGCTTGTCACAACCTTGCTTCTAGCTCCACCCCAATGTTTCCTGGCTCCACTCCCAAAGTCTCCTGGCTCCACCCCCAAAGTCCCCAGATATTTCTTGAATTAGACTTGGCAACCCTGCCTGGAGACCTAGAGTGGGGAAAGAGAGTGCAAGAGCTGAGGGAGAAAAGTGAGCATGCAGGGGAGAAAAGCCTCTGGCCATGCTGCAAGCTGGACAAGCACTTGGGATCCCCACCCTTCCCTGCTGGATGGACAGACCAACCTGAATGCAGCTACTGCCAAGAAGCACAACAAGATGGAGAGTTCCTGATGGGCAGCCATGTTGGTTTGAAGCAATAGAACAAAGTAGTCCAGTAGCACCTTTAAGACTAACAAAGTTTATTCAGAATGTAAGCTTTTGTGTGCATGCACACTTCGTCAGATAATGAAACGGGGTACAGTGAGCAGAGTTACATATAGCCGGTGGGCAGTGATTGAGAGTTGTTAGTGAGGGAAAGAAGATGAGAGGGCGAGTAGCTGTGGTAGCCCTTGGCTCAGAGAGCAACAACAGTGGCAATGGAGGAACTGGGGGGAGGATGACGGCTGCCCTCCCCTCTTCTGCAAGGTACTCTGGGATGACCAATGGCAGGCCCTGTGGCCTAGCCAGGTGAGCTGCAGCAATGGCTTGCCTCCCTCCTTTGGCCAATGGGCCAGTGTAGGCCTGGTTACCAGGGGCTGTGACTGGCAGAGCACTTTTGTCCCTTGGCAAGTTTGTGGGCCTGCTGCATCCCTCTCTTGTGCTGGGCTTTAGAAGTAAGCAGGTTAACTAATCTCCCACCAGGTGGCAGACAGCTGCAGAAGCAGCAGTGAAGTTAGGGTTGCCAATCCCCAGGTGGGGGCAGGGGATCCCCCGGTTTGGAGGCCCTCCCCCCGCTTCAGGGTCGTCAGAATGCGGGGGGAGGGGAGGGAAATGTCTTCTGGGAACTCTGTTATTCCCTATGGAGATTTATTCCCATAGAAAATCATGGAGAATTGATCTGCGGGTATCTGGGGCTCTGGGGGGGCTGTTTTTTGGGGGTAGAGGCACCAAATTTTCAGTATAGCATCTAGTGCCTCTCCCCAAAAGACCCCCCAAGTTTCAAAAGGATTGGACAAGGGGATCCAATTCTATGAGCCCCAAAAGAAGGTGCCCCTATCCATTATTTCCTATGGAAGGAAGGCATTGAAAAGGTGTGCCGTCCCTTTAAATGTGATGGCCAGAACTTCCCTTGGAGTTCAATTATGCTTGTCACAGCCTTGATCTTGGCTCCACCCCTAATGTCTCCTGGCTCCACCCCCAAAGTCTCCTGGCTCCACCCCCAAAGTCCCCAGATATTTCTTGAATTGGACTTGGCAACCCTAAGTGAAGTTATGGTGTCCCTTGGTTCAGCTGTGATAACCTTTTCTCAGGTGCTGTCCCACTGAAGGAGAGATGAAATTAAAGAGGGCAGCACAGGGTTCCCCACTAGGTTCATGGTTCTTGTAGGAGCTCTATTTACTAACCTTGGTGTCAAGGCAAAGATAAATGCATAATGATGCAAATGGCGGGCAGTGATTTATATGATACATGTTTTCTTCTCCCACTGGTGCCAAAAAATAATTCCCCAACCTTTCCCTATGCTGGTTTTATGGGGACTGTTATTCTCAGCTTTAAAAAAAAGTCTCATTCTAGCATTGTTGTGGTGTAAAGTGCATTCATATGTATTTTATATTTCTGTGCAAAGAAAGTATTAAGAATTTTAATAAAGACGTGTTTGTAGTATTTGTTCATGTCTTTCAGCTCTCAAACATCTGACATTTATTCTATGGGGCTCTTAAGCAAGTTTGGCCACCCCTAAGCTAGGTAGTGGTAGTGGGAAGCAATGTTTTGGATGACAGCTCCTCAGTCCTGCTAGGGATACCAGTCTCCAGATGGGACCTGGGGATCCCCTGGAATTACAGCAGAGATCGGTTCCCCTGGAGAAAATGGATGCTTTGTCTATGTCAGGGGTGGCCAAACTGCGGTTTGGGAGTCACATGTGGCTCTTTCACACATTTAGTGTAGCTCTCAAAGCCCCCACCACCCTGTTTGGCTGGCTTGGAGAAGACATTTCTCTCTAAATCACTTCTCAAAGCCAAGTCAGTCAGTGGCTTGGAGAATGCATTTAAAGTTAAAGTTACTTTCTTTCCACCTCTCCCTCTCCCATCTATTTGTCTTCCTTTTTTCCTTCTTGTTCTACGGCTCTCAAACATCAAACATACATGTCTTGTGGCTCTCAAACATCTAATGTTTATTTTATGTGGCTCTTACATTAAGCAAGTTTGGCCACCCCAATCTATGTCATTGTGCCATGCTGAGGTCCATGTTTTCCCCAGACTCCACTTCCAAATCTCCAGGAATTTCCTAACCTGGAACTGGCAACTCTACCCACCCATCACCTTCCGGTTACCTGGTCCTCCTGCCAGGGCCATGAGTTGATTACTTATTTATTTCACTATCTTATTTCACTTTCCCCCGCAGCAGGAACCCAAGGCAGCTCATAGGGTTTCTCCCTCCTACATTTTATCCTCACAGCAACACTGTATAGTGAGTCAGAGAATGACTGACCACAAGTCAGTACAGCTGCATACCTTCAAACAGAAGCTGGAGCTCCCCTGCAATTACAACTGACCTCCAGATGACAGAGATCACTTCCCTTGGAGACCTACTTTGGAGGATGGGCATTCTATCCCCGCTCAGCATGCTCCACCCCCAAACCTCCAAACTGGCAACCCCATCACTTGGCAAGCTTCCATAGCAGACCAGCAATTCAAATATGGGCCAACCTGCTGGTGCCTCTGACACTTTAAGCACCACTCCTGCCCCCAGACCATGATGGATCCAACTAGTTTCCTGGATATTCTGGAATATAATAATAATAATAATAATAATAATAATAATAATAATAATAATAATAATAATAATAATAATAATAATAATAATAATAATAATAATATTTAATTAGTATCCCACCCTCCCTGCTGAAGCAGGCTCAGGCTGTTTCGAAAATCTGAATGGTGATTCTGTTGAGGGAGTGGTAGAGGCCTATCATACTAGTAGAATTGCAAACTTAAATCCCTTAAATGGATTGCAGTCCTTTGGAAAATTCCTAGAGATCTGGAGGTGGAGGCTCAGGAAAGTGGGCTTTGGGGAGGTAGATGACATCAGCGTAGTGTAATACCATAGTCCACCTTCCAAAGCAGCCATTTTCTCCAGGAGAAACTGATGTTTGTGGTCTGAAGATCATTTGTAATTCCAGGAGATCGCCAGGCTCCATCTGGAGGCTGGCAACTGTATTTAATGTTAGGCCTTTCCTTTCTTACATCCAAGGGCAAATGGGCTGGGTTTCTTGACCAATGTGAGCCAATTTTTATGCTGAGAAGTTGCATGTAAATATGACCAAGAAAGAAAGCTAGCAGCCCATTATGTGGGCCTAGGCAATTGCCTAGGACAGGGGTGGCCAACAGTAGCTCTCCAGATGTTTTTGCCTACAACTCCCATCAGCCCCAGCCAACACAGCCAATGGCTGGGGCTGATGGGAGTTGTAGGCAAAAACATCTGGAGAGCTACCGTTGGCCACCCCTGGCCTAGGAATGGTCCTCTCCAGGCTCCACCCTAAAAATCTCTAGACATTTTAGGGCTGCCAGCCTCCAGGTGGGGCCTGGAGATCACCCACTTTTACAGATCTCCCAGCTGGCAGAGATCAGCTCCCCTGGAGAAAATGACTGTTTTGGAGGGTAGACTCTATGGCAGGGGTGGCCAACGGTAGCTCTCCAGATGTTTTTTGCCTACAACTCCCATGAGCCCCAGCCAGCATGGCCAATGGCTGGGGCTGATGGGAATTGTAGGCAAAAACATCTGGAGAGCTACCGTTGGCCATCCCTGCTCTATGGCATTGTACCATGCTGAGCCCCCCCATCCCAAATCCTGCCCTCTCCTGCATCCACATCTAAAGTCTCCAGGTGTTTTCCAACCCAGACCTGACAACCCTACAGAAACTAGCAACAGCCAAGAGAAGAACAGTGGAAGGGAAAAGAAGAGAGACATCAGATTGACTATTCCTGCATGAAAAATATTTCAAGTCAGTTTCAAAAAAATATGGCTTCTTCATGCAGCTGACACCTAAGCTTGAGTTGGTCCTTTGGGTGTTCCAGGAGAGACAGACTACTGAAACTTTATAGGACGTTCAACTTTGAAGAGACAGTCTGTACTTTTCCAGAACAATTTGGACTATTATTATACTTGCATAAGTGTCTGAGCACTTACAAAATATTTATTGAGTGTTCTTGTGGGCCCGTGTGCAACATCATTCATTAAGAATAGTTTAGTGCCTGTGTATATCATTTTTGTGGGGCATTACATGCTTAGTGCCTGTGTACAGTTTGTGACTTGGCTGTTTGTGCTGCTGGCTGCTATTGATGGTTGTATTAAGTAAGGGCTTTTTTGTAGAAAAAGCCCAGCAGGAACTCATTTGCATATTAGGCCACACCCTTGGTGCCAAGCCAGCTGGATTCCTGCTCAAAAAAAGCCCTGGTACTGACCCTGAATATATATGAACTGAAATAGATTTTAGACACAAAAAGAGGCAAAATCAACAGACTCTTGATTAAAATCCAGTTATTTTATTATATGTTGCAAAATTGCAATAATTTCTTCAAGTGACAGCACTTGTTCTTGGTGTTTTCGTCCCTAGTCAATTACACACGTTGAGGATCCCAACTAAGAACCAAAGGGAAATCATGTTGGATCAGGCCAGTGGCCCATCCAGGCCAACACCCTGTCACACAGTGGCCAAAAAAACCAGGTGCCATCAGGAGGTCCACCAGTGGGGCCAGGACACTAGAAGCCCTCCCACTGCTGCCCCCCAATCACTTCATTGCATTACCACCTGAAGGATGGCAACCCCATGAGGCTGGATTTTGAACTCAGTTCAACCCCCAGTATTTTACCTGTCTCTCTGCATATCATTACATGCTGTACCTAGTGACATGATGCTTCCTTCTTGGCATCATTCCTTAGGGTGACCTTTCCTTCCAACCACAACCAGGGCTAGTCTGTCTTGGCAGCAAGTGAGTTTGTGCATGGATGGAAACCCATTGATCCTTATCGTTACCTTGTAACAGTTTTGACACAAGGCAGATTGGATTCCATCCACCTCCCCTCACAGCCCATTATCCACGGGTTAGCAACACAAGAGAGACCCTCATGTTTTCCAGGTCACTGCATGCCTAATGTCCGTTTGCTACTCATTAATAGGGCAGGCTGATCCAAGCAAACCCTCTCGCTGTGCTAGGAAAAAGCTGAGCTCTTAATATCATCCTCATCTGCATAATTAAGTTTGCTTGTGGAACAGCACTTCATACATTCACAACACAAATTAACTGCAGCCATTAATGCAAAAATTTGTCTCCTAATAGGCCAGAAACCACTGGGTTGTATCCAGAGGTAATTCTACTTACTAAAGTGATTTCCATCAGTAGCATGGGGCTTTCGCAATCCGTATTCCACTGGAGCACAAAAGACTCCGGGCGTTTTTGCACAGGGCTTACCCCGGAGTGACATCCCTCTTCACCACGCAGCGTCTGCGCGGATTTCACACCAACTGCTCCGCAGAACCAGGAAGAGCTGCGAAGTGCTGCGGCTTTTGCGTCGCAAATGTAAACCGCCAAAAACCAGTTTACATTTGCGATGCAAAAGCTGCGGCTCTTCGTGGGTCTGCGGAGCAGTTGGTGCGAAATCCGCGCAGACGCTGCACGGTGAAGAGGGACATTGCTCCGGGGTAAGCCCTGTGCGAAAACGACCTCCATAAAATACTGCTTTGGGGTGGATGGGGGTTCCATCCAGACGAGCACAAAGGTAGTTTTGTTAACCTCCAGGTTTGATATGGACTTTTCTCAACCTATTGGAATAAATGACTTGAGTTGTCTTTATTTATGAATTTCTATATCATACACTTAATATTGAGAGTGAAAATAAGTGTGAATACAAATCTTTATTACATTATTGCTTGGTTCACAGTTCTTGTTCTTTGTTGTATCTTCCTTCTGTGAACATCCTAGTTTGGTGCGGAGAGCCAGTTTGGTGTGGAAAGCCGATTTGGTGTAGTGGTTAAGTGCACGGACTCTTATCTGGGAGAACCGGGTTTGATTCCCCACTTCTCCACATGCACCTGCTGGAATGGCGTTGGGTCAGCCATAGCTCTCACAGGAGTTGTCTTTGAAAAGGCAGCTTCTGTGAGACCTTTCTCAGCCCCACCTACCTCACAGGGTGTCTGTTGTGGGGGAGGGAAGGTAAAGGAGAATATGACCACTCTGAGATTCTGAGTTTCAGGATATAGGGCAGAATATAAATCCAATATCATCATCATATTCTTCTTCTTTTTCTTCTTCTATTGTTACAACCTCGAGGTGTTGCCCAAAGATTTCCTGGAATTACAACTGATCTTGAGACAACAGTGATCCATTCATCCAGAGAAAATGGCTGCTTCTTTGGACCAAGAATCCTATGGCGTTATACTCTGCTGAGATCTCTCCCCTCCCCAAACCCCACCCTCCCCAGATTCTATCTCCAAATCTCCAGGAGTTTCCCCATCCAGCACGGATGAGCATAAGAGGTCTGCAGTGAAAAGGCAAATTGGCCAGTCTCCCCTGCCACACACACACTGCTTATGTTAGCAGAAATACACCATTGTTTATTTCAGAGGTGGCCAATGGTAGCTCTCCAGATGTTTTTTTGCCTACAACTCCCATCAACCCCAGCCATTGGCCATGCTGGCTGGAGCTGATGGGAGTTGTAGGCAAAAAACATCTGGAGAGCTACTGTTGGCCACCCCTGGTTATTTTATTTTTATTTTTTTATTTTATCAGATTTATATCCCGCCCTCCCCTAACAGGCTCAGGACAGCTGAGTGTGTGACCAACCTAGGGTTGCCAGCTTCCACATGGTAGCTGGTTCTTCTGGGATTACAACTGATCTCCAGGTGACAGAGATCAGTTCACCCGGAGAAAATTACTGCTTTGGAAGGTGGACTCTATGGCATTATACCCTGTTGGGGTCTCTCTCTTCCCTAAACTCCTCCTTCCCTAGGCTCCACCCACAAAATCTTCAGGTATTTCCCAACCCAGAGCTGGCAACCCTGTTTCAATAATAAAAATAAAGACATAGGTATCCATGCCTTATGCACCAGAATTACTTCTTCTGGCTGACAAGCGTTCTCCAAGTCTTGAGCAGAGGATTCTCCTGAGCCCTGCTGCCTGAGGGCTCACACAGTCCAGGTGAAGCTCAGACTTCTGGAGATCATCCTTATCCTTCAGTCTGTAAAATTCCTGAGGGGTAGTCCTGCTTGTCAGTTGTTGCTAGGTTGCCAGGTCTTACCTGACTGCCAGTGGGGGGAGCCTCTCATGCATAAGAAACATGATGACATCACCTGGAAGTGATGTCATTACATTAGGCAATGCATTAGGGGAGGGACGGTGGCTCAGTGGTAGAGCATCTGTTTGGGAAGCAGAAGGTCCCAGGTTCAATCCCTGGCATCTCCAAAAAAGGGTCCAGGCAAATAGGTGTGAAAAACCTCAGCTTGAGACCCTGGAGAGCCGCTGCCAGTCTGAGAAGACAATACTGACTTTGATGGACCAAAGGTCTGATTCAGTATAAGGCAGCTTCATATGTTCATATGTTCATTTCTTCACAATACAAGAACTCGTGGGCATTCGATGAAATTGCTGAGCAGACAGGTTAAAACGGATAAAAGGAAGTACTTCTTCATCCAAAGGGTGATTAACATGTGGAATTCACTGCCACAGGAGGTGGTGGTGGCCACAAGCATAGCCACCTTCAAGAGGGGTTTAGATAAAAATATGGAGCAGAGGTCCATCAGTGGCTATTAGCCACAGTGTGTGTGTGTATATATATATATAAAATGCCACTATGTGACACAGAGTGTTGGACTGGATGGGCCATTGGCCTGATCTAACATGGCTTCTCTTATGTTCTTATGTTCTTAGGCACATCATACATGGGGCGCTCTAGCAATTGAGTATGTTAGAGTATGGGATAGAGGAAAACTCCACCCCCTAGATCTGGCCGCAGAATGCAGTGGCCAGGCTGCTAGTGGGACTACCTCGGTGGGAACACGTGCAGCCTGGACTGAGGGAGCGGCACTGGCTTCCAATCGTATTCCGAGTTTGCTACAAGGTGCTGGTTATTACCTTTAAAGCCCTATATGGCCGAGGACCTGCCTACCTTAGGGACCGCCTCTCTCCATATGTTCCCCAGAGAGCACTGAGATCCAGCTCCCAAAGTCTCCTAAAAATCCCTGGACCAAAAGAGGCCAAACTGAAAGTAACAAGGGAGCAGGCCTTCTCAATAATGGCTCCCCACTGGTGAAATCAGCTACCGGAGGAAGTGCGAGCCCTGCGGGACTTTAACCAGTTCCGCAGGGCTTGCAAAACTACCCTCTTTCTGCAAGCCTATAAGGTTGAACCCTGAAAGTGACATCTAGCCATCTGGATATATATCTCACTGAAATGTAGCACCCCTAATTTATCATAGTTTTTAAACATTTTATGTAACTGTTTTAACTGTATTTATTAATTGTACTTTATCATATCAATTGTATTATAGTCATGGTACACACCATGTCTTGTTAGCCGCCCTGAGCCTGCTTCAGCGGGGAGGGCGGAATATTATTATTATCTCTCTCTCTCAGGTTGGTTGAAATACAGCAGATCGTTACATTTATCAACTCCAGTGAGTAAAGCTATCTATGCCATTGCCCCAGGGAGATCACAAAAGTGTTGGCATGCAAACTGTTTATGCAAACTTTATTTGGCTGCTGCGTGTGTGTGTGCATGTGCACGTGTGAGTTCACTTTCATTTTAGTGGAAGTGCAGCTGCTGTGGAACCATTTGTATCCAAAAAAGAGGAGGAGGAAATGAAGACTGTATTCAGGGGAACTGCACTGCTGTATCTTTATTTATTTGTTTTTAGGGAATGGGAAAGAGTCCTGACTCCGCCCCAAAGTCTCCTGGCTCCACCTCCCAAAGTTCCCAGATATTTCCTGTCATAAAACATCATACAAACCATCACATACATAAATAAACCCTTGGCCAGTTGATCTCGTCAGATCTCAGAAGCTAAGCAGGGTTGGCTTTGGTTAGTAGTGGAAGGGGACACGACCAAGGAAGTCCAGGGTTGTTATGCAGAGTCAGGTAGTGGCAAACCACCTCTGTTCATGTTGTGTCTTGCATTTCAGTCCCAAAATTACAACACAGCGGACGCTACAGAGGTGATCAGTGGAAGTCCGCTGGTCCCCGGATGTAGCTCCGCAAATACGCTCCGTCAATAAAGATCTGTGGCGGGAAGTTTAACTGGCCGGGATTGGACCTGGCCAGACTGAGGATTGTCCTGGGGTATGTATATAATCGGGACCCGGCCCGCGTTGCCTCGCCTTGTGATGTACTCGCTAATAAAGCATGTTGCCTTCCACACGTCTCGTCACTCAGTACATTATAGTTCATCTTTTGTCTTGAAAATCCTACAGGGTTGCCACAAGTAGACTGCAAACTGACAGCAGAGGGCAGAGAGAGCAGCTAATGCAGAGCTTCACCTAAGCAACTAAGTCAGGTGATGAACAAGGATGGGATGGTTTGCCAGGAGTCTGGATCTGACTGTTCTCACCGAATTTTGCCACTGCACTTCCCACGGTTTGGCAAAGCAGGAAGTTCCTGGCAGACACACCCTTATCATTCAGCCCCAAGGGCTCTGGCACGTTATGAGATCTCTCTGTACACAAAATTAAGTCCTTTCCAGACATTCTTCTCCTCCCAAGAGGGTGGTGAAGAAGCCATTGGAACTGCCAAATGCCTTTGTCCAAGCATGTGCTCCCACTGTACAAGGATTACCTTCAACCACAATATTGCCACCAGCTGTAAGTTGCTTATAACAATATTACCACCAGCTGTAAGTGTCTAAGGGCATTAAGTGCTGGGTCTGGGAGCATTAGTGTCATGAACTCATATTGAATGGCACCTAGGATATTAAGGAGAGGCGCATCACACATCCCCTCTTCTTATTCAGCCTCATCATATTTCTCAAAAATGATGGCACGTAGACTGCCTTAGGCTGAAGCCTAAGGAATCTTCCTCCAACCTAAATGGCTCTTCTACATGGAAACTTCTACAAAGTTTTATTCAAGGTATGAGCTTTCATGTGCACACACACTTCTTCAGATACACACTGAAATGGAACTTGCCATATAGCTAGAGGGTGAGCAGCATTACAGTACCTCCATGCTTGAGAGGAGACAGATGGAGCATAATAACAGGGTCTCAGTTAATTACTCTCAGCTTTCCACAATAAAGGAGGATACATTTACACATCAGTCTCCAAATTTGATAGATTTATTTGCTTCACCATGTTTCCAAAATTATATCCAAACAAATGGTGACCATATAAACTTAGCTTGTTATTCATGTTTGGTCATTGTGTTTGTTAAAACATCTCTTTTATGTTGTATGTTAATTTGCTGCTTGCATCTTTGCTGGATACAATGTGTTGCTTATAACACCAAACCTTGATGGAATGCTGAATTATTTTAAGTCTCTCTGGGTACTCACTCCAATACTTCTTATCCTGACAGACCAATCATCAGATTTTATATTAGGCAGCATCAAGGGTTCATGTGAAGAGCTAGGCTGCAGTCACACACACTAAATAATGTGCTTTGCAACTGGATTTTTACTTCATAAGAACAGCAAAATCCACTTGCAAACAGTCGCTGTGTGAAAGCACCCTCCTTTCTACCTTCCAATTCTTTCTTCCAAATGCACACCTACACCCCTACTCCTGCAAACACATTCACCTTATGAGAGCCAGTTTGGTGTAATGGTTAAGTGTGCAGACTCTTATCTAGGAGAACCAGTTTTGATTCCCAACTCCTCCACTTGCACCTGCTGGGATGGCTTTAGGTCAGCCAAAGCTCTTGCAGAGTTGTCCTTGAAAGGGCAGCTTCTGTGCGAGCTCTCTCAGCCCCACCCACCTCACAGGGTGTCTGTTGTGGGAGATGAAGATAAAAGAGATTGTGACCACTCTGAGACTCTGAGATTCAGAATGGAGGGCGGGATATAAATCCAATATCTTCTTCTTACCTTCTTCTTATGAGGAAACACAGGTCTTAAAATGTTTCCGTTGAAGTAATGCTGATATCCACCCTCAGAAATTTTGCCTTACGTTTTTCACACAAATTACTCTTCTCCTCATGTTCAAGTTGGATATGATCATATCCTGTTCTGGTAGATACTAATTTCAATCAGCAAAATGGTATGGGGGGAGTGCTAAACCCACCTCTTCTCCCCCAATTCTGATCCAAATCACAGCCTGACAGAACTGTGTGGTTTTTTAAATGCTAGAGAAATCCCTCTATGAATTTCCCAGCATCACATCAAGGAAGGAAGGAAGGAAGGAAGGAAGGAAGGAAGGAAGGAAGGAAGGAAGGAAGGAAGGAAGGAAGGAAGGAAGGAAGGAAGGAAGGAAGGGAGGGAGGGAGGGAGGGAGGAAAGAAAGGAGGAAAGAAAGGAGGAAAGAAAAAGAAAGAAAGAGAGAGAAAGAGAGAAAGAAAGAAAGAAAGAAAGAAAGAAAGAAAGAAAGAAAGAAAGAAAGAAAGAAAGAAAGAAAGAAAGAAAGAAAGAAAGAAAGAAAGATTCTCATTTGATCTATGCAACCTTTAAAAACCTATTAGGATTAAAGAAGGGAACTCCTTAATTTAGATGTAATAAAGTCAGTGAGAAGAGCATGTTTTGACAAGCACACCAGGTGAATGGAAGTGGGTGGCTTGGAAGCAATAAATAATCCATCCAGGGTAGCTCATTCTCATCCAATTTCACCCCAGGGTTCACGCTACAGTGGGAAATGTCAGCAGCTCCCTACAGTAAGAATCAGGGATTTGCAGACCTTTGTCAAGGCAGCAAAAGTCACTCTTCACTCCATCAGCCATTCTTTTCTTAAAAACAAAGCAGTAATTACAAGGAGTGCTGAAAAGATGGGTCAGAAAAGCCTGGCAACTTTAATATTATGCTGAAAACCAGTGATTGGGAATGGTTGTGAAATACAATTGTGAAATATGCCCAGATATTTTTCCTAGATTGTCAACATCTGAGAAAGGACTTATAAGATTCAGATTTCAAGGGGAGGGTGTCTAAGTTTAGGCCACCACAGTTTGTGTTAGAAAGGTCAGATTTCACAGGAGTCTAAAATTAAAGGTAGCCATTTGTTTGTTTGTTTATAAGGCCCCCATTTTTCACAAAAAAAGCACACTTTAAGTTCCCCATAACCTTTCATCAGGTCAAGTGTTTAGTGCAAAAAAGGGGGAGAATAAAAAGCTGTTCCAAAGCATAACAGGAAAACTGGCAGTGGTGGTATACCTAAAGGGATACCAACTGTTTCTTGCTTCCTGGTAAACATCTGGCAGAAGTTTGGGGGTGCCTCAACAAATGAATTGATATGGGAGAGTTCCTGTATAGGTAGAAAAATTGAAAACCACTGGTCTAGACCACTTTCACTGTTGGAAAGAATACGTTCTGTGACCATTTCTAAACGAATGGAGACTGCCAGAAAAAAAGGAATTGAGTTTCCAAACTCCTAGTGGGGTCTGGAGATCTCCTGGAATTACAACTGATCTCCAGACTACAGAGATCATTTCCATGGCAGAAAATGGCTGCTTTGGAGGGTGGATTCTGTGGCAGTATATCTTGCCAAGGTCCCTCCCTTTCTCAAACCCTCCCCTCTCCAGTCTCCACCCCACCTCCTACCATAAATTTTCCAACCTGGAGCTGGCAACCCTAGGATGAATACTAGCAGGCCCAGTTCCAGAGTTCCTGGTGCCCTAGGCCCCGCCCCCACCCCCAGTGGATTCGGGAAGGTGAGGGTGGGTGGCAACCCTGGTGGGGTGGAGGCAGAGCACGGGTGGTGGCCAGTGCTCTCCCTGACATGCCTGGTACAATGATGTTTATTTATTTATTTATTTATTTAATGAACTTATATCCCGCCCTTCTCACCGAAGTGTCTCAGGGCGGCTCACAACATAATGATTCATACAATTCCATTTAAAACATTTACAGATACAATAAAAGCATAGTTAATAAAACAAGATAAAATAAAGCCAGCGGTCTATAAGAGCATTTTGTTCCATCCAAAGATGTTCCATCCAAAGTATCAGTTAGGTGTTATAGGCCTGCCGGAAGAGGGCTGTCTTGCAGGCCCTGCGGAACTGCCCTAGGTCCCGCAGGGCCCGCACCTCCTCCGGCAGCTGGTTCCACCAGTAAGGTGCCGCTGTTGAGAAGGCCCGATCCCTGATCCCTGTAACCCAGAATTGATGTAACCCAGAATTGATGTTATTGCACTGGGCATGTAATGCACGTGATGTAATGCACGTGATGGTGCCATAGAGTTTCACCCAGTTGCTAGAGTGTCATGCACACAACATTCCTGGTGCAATAATGTCACTTCTGGGTGATGTCATCATGCTGTGCACATGAAAAAAATCCCCTGCTCGGAGCCAGGTAAGATCCTAAATGAAAGCCAGGACATTTGGTCAGGGAGAAGAGGCCTGGCTGCTTTGCCATTGCTACAAGTTTTAATGTCTATGAAAATTTTAGTTAACGCTGCCTCCTCCCTCGCTTGTATTATTACACTGTCTTAGTGTAGTTTTTAAAAATTGTATTCTTCGTTGAGTCGCAGTGGAAAAGTCGGACTATAAATGAAGAGGAAAAAATAAGAAACACGGTAGTGACAAGTTAAGCGAAAACTGGAGTTTCAGTTCAGTAGCAGCACAGGCTACATCTAGAAGAGAGAGACTTACTGTAGGTCTCATGGAGTAGGTGGGTCAAGCCAGGGAGGATAAGTAGTATGCAAAGAGGCAGCTTAAGGCCAGTGTGGGCATCAGCCAGGGAGGATCTGCATCCAGTTGGTAACCTGATGAGACTCAGTGGAAGAGAATCTGATTTGCATAGAGATTTAGAAGGTCCCAGGTTCAATGCTCAGCACCTCCCTTTATGTTGGTGCTGTGAAAAGCCTCTGCTGGGGCATAACTGCCAGTTAGAACAGTCAGTACTGATCTGAACAGACCAATCGTCTCAATAGGAGGCAGCGTCACACTTTCAGACCAAGAGTGAGGAGAAGAAAGTCACTGGAACAAGCAGGAACATTTGCATGTTAGGCCACACCCCTGACATCACCATTGTTTTGCACGGCTTTTGTAGAAAAAGCCCACTCATTTGCATATTAGGCCACACCCAGTGATGCCAAGTCAGCCAGAACTGTTTTCCTGTGTGTTCCTGCTCAAAAACAAGCCCTGGGAACAAGACAAGAAAGAGGACAGTACTAGTGCTTTTTTTTCTAGGGAAACACAATGGAATGGAATTCCAGAACCTCTTTGTGGAAACAAAATTCTCAAAAAAATGTTTAAAAGTTAATGAAGGGCACCCATGTTTTTCTCCTTCATTTTAGGGTTGTCAGGTCTTTCCTGGCTGCCAGCGAGGGGACTGTCCTTGTGCGCACGAATTGATGACATCACCTAGAAGTGACATAATTGCACTGGACACATCACGCATTTTGGTAAAATACTCTATGGTGCAATAGAGAGTTTTTTAACCCAAATGTTAGAGCATCTCTGTACAACATGCTTGGCATGATTATATCACTTCCGGGTGATGTAATCGTGCTGGGCACGTTGTATGCCAATGGCCAGTTTATTAAAAACAGTCATAAGACCAGCATACAAAATAACAATATAAGATAATACAATATAAGAACATGGCAATAGAGAATTACAGCTATAAATCCTAAAATTCCAGACCGAACTAATCCTTCATAATAACTCAATTTACAGTACGATCTACGCTTTTTAATTACCAGATAACAATACCTAGCAACCTTGCATGAGACGGAATCATAATTGTCAGCCAATAAAAACTTCATCAATTGTTCCTCGGCATATTTATGATAGTTTGACGTGCCAATGGAGCTCTTCAGGGGCGAGGCTCCTCACACCAGCCAATCCTGTGCCAGTGGGTTGGAGGACCCAAAATTAGGGGAAATCCTGCCCCCAGCGGGAGGTTGGGAACCCTGCTTCATTTCCCTTTTGAGAGTTCTCACACCTCTTTTCCAGAAAAAAAGCCCTTACTAGAACCCTTTCCTCTGTCGGTATTTGAAGCCATGTGGGTGGGAATAGATTAGGGTTACTAACTCTGAGTTGGAATATTGCTGGAGATCTGGGGGTGGAGCTCAGGGAGGGAGAGTTTGATGTGGGGAAAGTACAGTGCAATAGAGTCCACCCTCCAAAACAGCCATGGCCACTCAGGGAACTGACCTCTGCAGTCTGGAGGTTATAATTCCAGATCTCCAGTCCCCATCTGGAAACTGGGAACAGGATCGGATCTACATGTTTTTGAGGGGGAGGATTAAAAAAATGACGCCCCCTTTTGGGCCATTCTATCTTATGGTACCATAGAATACAATGGACTCCATACCGAATTTGGCGCCCCCCCCCCTCCGTCAGCGCCCGGGGCAAGCACCCCCCTCTGCCCCCCCCCCCAGATCCAGCCCTCACTGGGAACACTATTTAAATGGTAGAACAGACTAAACACAGAGCAGCGATCTCTCATTAAGACATCTGCTCAGCATCTAATGAAATACAAGCATCTTCACTTTTAAAAACTTCACTTTAAAAAACTTGACAATATCACACATCTCTCTAGGATGTGCACTATGAATTTTTCCTCATTTTCCCTATTATTCTATACAAACTGCACAACAAAATTCAGACTCATTAGAAACCCCAGTGCTGAGTACCAGATTTAAAGCTCCGGAGGCTCATGTATTTAAAAGGAAGGATCTAAATTTCCCACCTGCCTCCTTCAGAAGCTGTGGATTATCCTTCTCAGTAACAGAAGTTTGCTCTCAAGCGTTTGTGGAGGAAAAGAACAAGCCATTAATTTGAGAGCACGACAACAGCTGAGCCACAGTCTACAGAGATGTGTGTATATCATTAGAGCTCCTCAGAGGCTTAAGCAGAGCTCTGGATTCAAAAGCAGGTTACAGGTGCTTTAAATTCCGTTTTAGTTAACTCTTGTATTCCACTGTTCATTGTGAACGCCTCTGGGTCTTAAAAGAAATCTTGGGCACTTTTTAATACAGACAATCTGATTTTTCACAAATAACATCTTCAAAACAAACCAGACATACCTGTTCCTGTGGCCCATTCTTTTTATGAATCAAACAACCTATACTATGAAGCTGAGAATTTGTTCACAGTGGTAAAAAAAAATTACTCACCAAAAAGGAAAACTGGTTTCCCCTCGCAGATTTCTGTCAAGAAAGAGGGGGATCATCTTGCATTCACATACAAGTTACAATTATGTACAATAACCAGTTGTAATTCCAGATCTCTGGGATCCTATTGAAGGCTGGCAACCATATTATAGAGGCATATTCTGTTGTGGTTCATGGATTGGTATTGCCAGGACTCTTTTTGAGCAGGAATGCACAGGAACGCAGTTCCAGCTGACGTGGCATCAGGGGGTGTGGCCTAATATGCAAATGAGCTTTTCCTACAAAAAGCCCTGTGTGAAACAATGGTTATGTCAGGGAGTGTGGCCTAGTATGCAAATGAGTTACTGCTGGGGTTTTTCTACAAATAAAGCCCTGGGTATTGCTGTTGCTACAATGCTTGCAAGCATCTTCACAGACAGCATTATTTTTTCTGGAATACCTTACATAAGTCTATATATGCGCACAAGTGACAATCTCCCTCTAAAATAAGGGACAAGCACAGGGCTTTTTTTGAGCAGGAACGCAGTTTCGGCTGGCTTGGTATCAGGGGGTGGGGCCTAATATGCAAATAGTTTCTGCTGGGCTTTTTCTACAAAAACAAATCCTGTGGAAAACAATAGTGATGTCAGGTGGTGTGGCCTAGTATGCAAATGAGCTCCTGCTGGGCTTTTTCTACAAACAAAGCCCTGGACAAGCATGTTCCGCGCATAAGAACTTAGTGAACAGTTCTCAGTTGATGGATTACTTGTTATGTTGCTGAACAGCATTTTCTTCTCCAGCATAATCCCTGGCAAGTAAAAATTCCACCAACAGGTAATTTTGGAAACAGTGCAAATGAAAATCCCCTGAACAGGATTAAGCCTCTGTTTACCCTCCCATCCCCATGGGAAAGGCTCTATACAACACCAGCTTCCACGCTCTGAAACTGAAGGAAATTCTGCTCCTCAATGCTCAGCCCTGCTCACTCCAAAGCTGGCTTTTTGTGTCCTTGGAATGGCCCAGTGTGCAGCATCCTTGAAGCAGTGTGCTTTTATTACACATCTTGCAAAAGCATTTATGGTTTTTAATTAAGCAATGGTCTCCATAATTTTAATTGGGTCCTCAGAGTAACAAGCTCTTTCACCAGCCCAATGACTGTTGGCGATACCAACAGCACACCCAGTTTGATTGCATGCCTTGAAACTCAGGGGAGTGGCCAGTTCATGCTAGAGGGAGAATGGTAACAGCAGCTCTGTAACAATAAGAGCATCATAAGCCAGGAAGTGGAGCAGTATACTACAGTTGTGGAAAGGGAGGATGGTTAAAAGCAAGGCTTTAAAATATGTAGAGCAGACATTATTCTCCAAGGAAGGAACAAATGTCAATGTTGCTTGACTCTTCCAGTCTGCCTACTGGGGAAGCTATTTCAAACAGAAATACAGAAACTAACACAAAAGGGTGGGTCTGTGGCTCACTGGAAAAACGGCTGCTTTCTAGGCTGAAGGCCCCAGGTTCAATCCCCGGCACTTCTAGCTTCAAAAGGATTTGTAACACACACTTATTTAATAAAACTAATTTCTGGTTTTTGTTTTTGTTTTTAAATTGCAATCTTAGTCATGGGCCCATGAAAAGGCCTTAAAATGAGTTAGACGTGCTCTAGCAGCACCAATAGGGTTGCCAATCCCCAGATGGGGGCAGGGGAAAGGGTTGCCAAGTCCCATTTAAAAAATATCTGGGGACTTTGGGGGTGGAGCCAGGAGACACTGGGGTGGAGCTAGGGGGAGGGGGGAAACGGCACCGGGGAGCGTGGCTGCTCCTCCGAGATGAGCTCAAGTTGGGCCCATCTCGGAGGAGCAGCTGCGGGGGGGCAGTGGTGTCGCGCGCTCCGCTCCGCCTCTGGGTTGGAATCGGCTGCTGCAGGAGGGAGACGCGCCGGCCTACCGCGGCCTGCTGGCCCAGTGCCTCGTGGGGCTGCCCGCCCCACCGCCGGCTGCTGAGCGCATGTCCCGCTTCCGTCCCTTGCAGGTTTCCAGCCCCCGCGAGGTGGGAGGGAGGGGCGGATGTGCACGCAGGGCAAGAAAAATGTGCTGGCCTCCGGCTATGCCCTGCTGGCTGAGAGCAGAGCCCCCTTGCCCGACTTGCCCGTCCTCGGCAGCCTTTGGCCCAACAGCGCCACGGAGGAGCAGCTGCAGGGGGAGGGGGCGGCGTTGCCCGCTCCGGGATGGGGCGGCTCGCCATGTTTGTGGCACCGTTTTTCCCCCTCCCCCCACTTCCGTTTTTTGGGGTAGCGGGGGAAGAGGGTGGAAATCCTGGCATCCCCCACCAGAGCGGGAGGGTTGGGAAGCCTAACAGGGGATCCCCCAGTTTGGAGACCCTCCCCCTTGCTTCAGGGTCCTCAGAAAGCGGGGGGAAGGGAGGGAAATGTCTGCTGGGAACTCTATGGAGAACCCTATGGAGATTTATTCCCATAGAAAATCATGGATAATTGATCTGCGGGTATCTGGGGCTCTGGGGGGGGGCTGTTTTTTGGGCTTGAGGTACCAAATTTTCAGTATAGCATCTAGTGTCTCTCCCCAAAATACTCCCCAAGTTTCAAAAAGATTGGACCAGGGAGTCCAATTCTATAAGCCCCAAAAGAAGGTGCCCCTATGCTTCATTATTTCCTATGGAAGGAAGGAATTGAAAAGGTGTACAGTCCCTTTAAATGTGATCGCCAGAACTCCCTTTGGAGTTCAATTATGCTTGTCACAGCCTTGATCTTGGCTCCATGCCTAATGACTCCTGGCTCCACCCCCAAAGTCTCCTGGCTCCATCCCCAAAGTCCCCAGATATTTCTTGAATTGGACTTGGTAACCCTAAGCACCAACATTGTTTTCTCTGACTAGTAGCTACTTGGTGGGCAAACAGTGACTTCTCCCAAATCATCAGTAGAACATACAGGAAGTCCCAGGGTCATTCCCCAACATCTCCAGTTGGTAGTGGGGGGCAGGAGCAGGGCCGGATTAACAATTAGGCCAAGTAGGCACTGGCCTATGGACCCCCATGCTTTTAGGGGCCCGAGGCCAGTTTTGTCCCTGGGTTTTCCCCCTGCTTGCAGCCCTCCTGGCCTGCATGCGCAGCCAGCAACTGAGCTGCTCTTTGCCTAATTTGCCTGGTGAGGCTGCTGCTGGCATCATTGCCAAGTTTGCCTCTCTCTGCCTCTCCCCCACAGCTTTGTCAAAGGGGCTTTTGAGAAGGTGCCTGAAGGCTGCAGCAGGGGCCATGGGCAGCAGGGCAGGCGCTCCAACTCAGATAATTTGTGAGCCCCCCCACACAAAATTTCAACTGCCTAGGGGCCTCCACAGGGTTCAATCCAGCACTGGATGGGAGAGATTTCTACCTGAGATTCTGGAGAGCTGCTGCCAATGAGAGTAGATAATACTTTGGTGGATTCATGGTTTGTTCTGCAAGCTCTACTCCCACATTCTGGGTTAATCCATAGGCAGTCTACTACATGGGTAATCTACTGCAAGGCAATTAGCTCTTGACAGCCTTCTGCTCCATTGTTGCACTCCACCATTAAACATCCAAGGGCAGATGATGTGAACTTGTCGAAATGGGAGTGCCCAAATCTGCTTTTTTCTTCACCTGAGTAGACTAGTATGAAGTCAGGTCCTGTCTCATCTCTTGCTCTTGAGTCACCGGGTGGTGTTCACAAAGGTGTGTCTGCCTTTTTGCCATTTCCAAGGTAACCGGAGTGCAGTAAGTTAGCCTGAAGTAAAACAGGCAGGTGCTGTGGAAATCATAAGTGGGGGATGTCAGATTTTCCCCTCCCTTTTCATTAAAGAGGGCAGTTAAAGAAGCAAGAATCAGCCTCCTGACATTCCAGAAACTTAGTAGACTTGATATCTTCAGAGCATTCTAATAAGAATCAATCATAAAAGACAGTGAAGGTATACAATTCACTACCAGAAGTCACAGCAGTGGCTCCAAATTACATAAATCCATGGTAGATATGTCAATCATTGCCATTAAACATGGCAGCTAAATTGAACCTCCACATACAGAGGCAGTATATTATACGCCCACAGTGCACTGAAGAGGGCAAGTGGCTCTGGTATAGTAACAAGGTAGGACTATGCAGATGTTCAGAAGCTATTGACCTGAAATCAGTGGCAGATGTTGCCACTCATTTTCCCCACCTTAGTTCTCTAAAATGGAAGTCCAGCAGCCAAGGCAGAGAGCTGCCCAGATTTACAAGAGGGAAGCAGACCTTTTGAGTTCTCTCCCTTAGTGGTGGAAATATTACAGCTTTGCGGAGCCACCAACTCATGCAAGCTTGGAGATGGAGACTGGTACAAAATAGAGATGCCAGCCTCCATGTGGGACCTGGGGATCCCCTGGAATTACTTCTCATCTCCAGACTACAGAGATCAATTCCCCTGGAGAAAATGGCTGCTTTGGATGGTGGAATCTGTGGCATTGTACCCCACTGAGGTCCCTGTCTTCCCCAGGCTCCATCTCCAAATCTTCAAGGGTGTGGCCAAACCTACCACTTAAAGCGAGATGGAAGAGCCTTTTTCTGGACCGGGGCAGAAAAATCCGATGTGGCGGCGTTCACATGAACGGTGGTATAAAGGGTTGGTCCCGTTAGTGAAAAGCAGTTGATCGATCACACGGTGATGGTGATTTCTGGGAGGGGGGGGGTCCATTGAACATGCACCCAACTGTTTGGAGCTGGGAAATCAAACCTTGCTTCAGCGGCAGGGGGGAAAGGGGAAAGTTTCCGGAATTAGCGTTGCCGATCCAAACCACGGAACTGCCAGGAATTATTTTCCTAGAAATTGGCAGTGACAATGATATCTTGAAATCCTCCACATTGAAAAAAAAGAATTTTTTCCTGTTCTGAATAGTGGGATAACGCCCCCCCCCCTCCAATCCTGTGTTGATTGGAGAAGCAGAAGCATCACCTCAGATTCCCGGATGATCTGGCAATGCGCATGTCTGTGAGGTGAGAGGCAGTATCGTGCGTGAGCTGTCCAAACAACAAAAAGCCAATCCTGTGCCGCTGTTTTGAAAAAGGACTGGACTTTTTCTACAGTCAAATTAACCCGATATACATGCGGGGCAAGTCGGGATGATAACAACTCCACATCGTTTGACAGATGTGAATGTCTGGACGTCCGCTTTAACTCCGCATGGGGGGCGTGGGTGAGTCGCTGTTAATTTATTATTTATTTATTACTTTACATTTATATCCCGCCCTCTCCGCAAGCGGACTCAGGGTGGCTTACAATATCATAAAAACAATCAATTCCATAAAACATATAAAACCATAATTCACTTATCAATTTAAAACTATTTAAACTATTTAAAACTAATGTTTCATCTGACCGCACCCCAAGAGTTTCAAACCGAGATCTGGCAATCCAATCTCTTGCCAGTGGCCAGGACCTGGCAACTCTAACACAAAAGCCGCCAGAGTACTATTAAGTGTGAAGGAACATAAGGGGCCTGCCTTAAGAGACTCTTCACCAATGCTGAGCAAGCTCCACATGCAGCAGGAGGCACCAACAGCCAGTGATGAAGTCAGCATTCCACCAAGGGTTCCTGGGTGGTGAGTGTGGCCAGCCACTCAAAGACAAGTCTGGGACGCCGCTCTTCAAGGCCTTCTCTGCTTCAGGTAGCAAGAAATAACCAAAGAAGTCAGACACCTCCATGACGTGCTTGAAGGACTGCTGAGATTCATGAAGGTCCTCACACAGAGATTCCCCTAACCCTACCCAGTTCCAACCTAAATCTTCCATGAAAACAAATCATATGTCACCAGTGTGGCACAGCGGTTAGAATACGAGTCTAGACCCATTGAAGAATCCCTACTCTACAATGGAAGTTCGTGGAGTGGCCATGAGCCAGTTCTGCTCCCTCTACTTAAACGACTTCACAGGGCTGTGGTGTAAGCCACTCTGGGTCCACAATTAGATTACCAGTCTTCAGGTAGGGCCTGGAAGTATCTTGGAATGACACCTGATCAACAAACTACAGAGATCAGCTGGCCTGGAAAAAATGACTTCTGTGAAGGGTGGACTCTAAGGCCTTACACCACACTAGGATACCTTTTCCATTCCCAAACCCTGCCCATTCCAGGTTCCACCCTCAAATCTCCAGGAATTTTTCAACCAGGAGCTGGAAACTCTATGGTATCACATCCACACTCCCTCCACCCTTCCAGGCTCCTCCACTGAATCTCCAAGAATTTCAGAACCAGGAGTTGGTAATTCTAGTCCCCATGGGCAGAGGGGATGGGTGGGAAAAGTGGTGTATAAATATTTAAGAAGAAGCAAGCATGTGGGTGCCAGTTCCCTGGGTCCCCCAAGGTGACCAAGGCTCCCATGATTTTGTCCCCCCCAAGCAGCCTTGTCTGCTTGAGAGCTTTGAGTTATATCAGCTGGGGCAAACTAAAATGCTGAATTTTAATCTAGTCAAGTAATTCAAAAATAGTTCAGATCAGACTAAATAAGTACAGTTTGGAAGTAAAGCCTGGCATTTATTTATTTATTTAGTAGCTGATGACAGCATTCTTCACTTTGGCACATACATTTTACTGGACTACAGTTCCCAGGCAGCAGTGCAAGAACACAGCAGGCAATTGCAATCTAATATAGGATGGGCATTGGAGTACCCAAAGCTTCTGATCCTGGGTGACTTCAATGTCCATGCCGATGACATGTCCTCTAGTCAGGCGATGGACCTAGTGTCATCCATGGCGACACTAGGACTCTCCCAGGTTGTTACAACACCCACCCACCAGGCGGGGCACATGCTAGACTTGATCTTCGCGGCGGGAATTTTAGTGGACGATATTACTGCGCAGACAGTGCCATGGTCGGACCACTATGCTCTTAAGGCTCGTGTGGATATTCCACTCCAAACCCGTTTAGGCGGCGAGCGTATTTTAGCTCGCCCGCGGAGCCAGATGGACCCGGAACGGTTCCAGATGGCTCTACGGGATCCCTGGCCCTCTGGCAATTCCCTCGATGACCTGGTGGAAGCCTGGAATGATAGGCTCTCCAGGGGAATCGAAGAGATTGCACCTAGGCGTCCTCTGCGCCCTCGCCTAAAGCTAGCACCCTGGTATAACCAGGAGCTGCGGCAATTAAAGCGTGGACTCAGACGACTGGAGAGGCAATGGCGGTGCACTCGAGACGAAGCGACTAGAGCATCTTATAGAGAATGTATGAAGTCCTATGAGATGGCAGTCAAAGCCGCAAAGAAAACATACTTTGCGGCTAGGATTGCGTCTGCAACTTCGCGCCTGGCACAATTGTTTAACACAATTAGGTCTTTGATAACGCTGCCACAGGGCAACCCAAACGCTAGTCAATTGGAAATCGGCTGTGAGGCTTTTGCGAAATTTTTTGCAGATAAAATCTCGTCGCTCCGCCGCGACACCCCCGCCATATTGGAGGCAGTATGTGAACCCGAGGCTCCTTGCTTGTCTTCAGACAGTATTCTGGATGGTTTCGGCGCTCTCAGCCTGGAGGAAGTTGACAGGATCCTCCTATCTGCACGCCCTACAACTTGCAATTTGGACCCGTGCCCCTCCTGGCTTATTAAATCTTGCCAGAGGGAGCTTAGGTATCCTATACGGGATATCATAAATAGATCCCTCATGGAAGGACAATTCCCAACACCTCTTAAGGAGGCAGTGGTCCGCCCCCTCTTAAAGAAACCAACACTGGATCTGGCCGAATTGGCACACTATCGGCCGGTCTCGAATTTACCCTTTTTGGGTAAACTCATTGAGAGGGCAGTGGCGTTGCAATTACAGAGTTTCCTGGAGGATGCTTCCGTCCTTGATACCCATCAGTCGGGCTTTCGCCCGGGTCATGGGACGGAGACAGTGCTGGTTGCCCTAGTGGATGATCTCCAACGGCATCTGGACCAAGGCGGCACGGCGGTACTGATGTTGTTAGACCTATCGGCAGCGTTCGATATGGTCGACCATCGGGTGCTGACTTGCCGTCTCGCCGACGTGGGGATTCAGGGGTTGGCTCTACAATGGCTTACCTCTTTCCTCAAGGGTCGGGGACAAAGAGTGGTGATTGGGGGTGAGCTGTCCCGGAGGTACCCGCTGGATTGCGGGGTCCCTCAGGGGGCAGTTCTCTCCCCGATGTTATTTAACATCTACATGCGCCCTCTTGCCCAGATTGCCCGGAGATATGGGCTGGGCTGTCACCAGTATGCTGATGACACCCAGCTCTATCTACTTATGGACGGCCGGCCTGCCTGTGTCCCTGAAAACCTGGACCTGGCATTGCAGGCCGTATCTAGATGGCTTAGGCTGAGCGGGCTGAAACTAAATCCGTCGAAGACAGAGGTCCTTTGCCTTGGTCGCCGTGGTCCGGGGAGGGAGATTCCCTTACCGGCCCTCGATGGTGTGCCCCTGTCAGCGGCGCACAGGGTTAGGAGCCTGGGGGTGCTATTGGAGCCTACTTTAATTATGGAGGCCCAGATAGCGGCCACTGCCAAGTCCGCATTTTTTCATCTTAGGCGGGCAAGGCAGTTGGCCCCTTTCCTGGAGGACGACGACCTGGCAACAGTGATCCATGCAACGGTCACCTCGAGGCTGGATTACTGCAATGCCCTCCACATGGGGCTGCCCCTGTGCCGAACCCGGAAGTTGCAGCTAGTGCAGAATGCCGCTGCCCGGCTGTTGTTAGGGCTCCCTAGATGGGAGCACATTCAGCCGGGGCTTCGGGGACTGCACTGGCTGCCGATAACATACCGCGTTCAGTACAAGGTGCTGGTTATGACCTTTAAAGCCCTTTATGGCCTGGGACCTGCCTACCTTAGGGACCGTCTCTCCCCACATGTTCCCCAGCGAGTGCTGAGATCGGGGTCCCAAAACCTTCTTACAATCCCTGGGCCAAAGGAGGCCCGTCTGAAAGTGACTAGAGACAGGGCCTTCTCGGTGGTAGCTCCTTGTTGGTGGAATCAGCTCCCGGAGGAGGTGAGGGCCCTGCGGAGCCTTGAACAGTTCCGCAGGGCCTGCAAAACAGCCCTCTTCCGTTTGGCATACAAGTAAATTGCTATCGGAATGCCTGAACATCTAATCTCGAACATCAGACTATCTAATATTGGAACACTGAAGAACTGATTTGAAGAATGGCAGCATAGTATATATTGATGTGAGCTCTACGAACCTTATGTGTTTTATGTATTTTATATGTATTTTAAGTATTTTATTGTATAATTATAATTACTAATGTATTTTTAATATATTTAAATTGATTTTGTTGGTCTTATGTTGTAAGCCGCCCTGAGCCCGCCTCGGTGGGGTAGGGCGGGATATAAATCAAATTAAATAAAATAAATAAAAAAAAAATAAATGGTCAGTTAACACATGTACTCTCACTTTGGGAGTCAGGTTGGCATTAGCCACAGGCAGGAGGCTTGGGTTGGAGGTGGAGGGAATCCAAACTGCCATTGATGCAAGGTCACTTAGTGCAGGGGGTCACCAACCCCCGGTCTGTGGACCAGTATTGGTCCATGGCCTGTCAGCAACCGAGCTGTGAGTTGTATAATTATTTTATTATATATTACAATGTAAGAAAAAGAAGCTGATGATTATTGGATTTATATCCCATTGTCCACCCTGAAAATCAGAGTCTCAGAGTGGCTTACAATCTCCTTTATCTTCTTCCCCTATAACAGACACCCTGTAAGGTAGGTGGGGCTGAGAGAGCTCTGAGAGAAGCTGCCCTTTCAAGGACAATGCATGAGCTATGGCTGACCCAAGGCCATTCCAGCAGCTGCAAGCGGAAGAGTGGGGAATCAAACCCAGTTCTCCCAAATAAGAGTCTGTGCATTAAACCACTACACCAAACTAGCAGAATAAAATGCACAAATGTATCATCTCAAAACCATTGTCCCCCTCCCCCCCCCCAGTCCGTGGGAAAACTGTCTTCCACAAAACCAGTCCCTGGTGCCAAAAAGGTTGGGGACTACTAACTTAGTGGCACAAACCTGGAAATAACGTCATCACGTTGCCTAATGAGAGGAAGATATTTCCAGGTTTTCACTGGAAGTCACATCGCTGACATTACAACATCAGAGCAAGGGCAGTTTTCCCCACATTCCTCACTGGCCCACCAAGCAAGTTTTGGGGGCTGCCCACTAGAAGAACCTCGATGACCTCTCCAGATCAATGTGCACATGAGCACTATTGCACTGCCTCATGGGAACTGCAGTTTTTTTGGATACACCAAATCTGTAGGTGCAAAATTGGCCATAAAGTGCAACACATAAAGAATTGTATCAGCTTGACAATGGGGCTGTTTTGACATGACCTTCAAGACCCAAAGAACTCTTTAGCAGAAGGGCAGGATAAAAGTACAAGGAGAGAAAAATAATGCAGGAAACCCCTGAAAAATGGCAGCCAGGAATTTAATAAAAGTGCAGAAATCATCCTATGTTTATGATTTTCATCAGAAAAAGAGAGAAAAAACCTGTGTGCTTAAAACAAACCCAGCGGCAGCCCCTCCCATTACAGATTCAGGGACCTGTTCAGCTTGTTACATCATGACCTGCCTTCTTCTAACCCTCTACACAGATCCATAAAACAAAACTAGCATCAGTAAAATCATTAGAAAAAGCAATAAAACTATCATTTAAAACAGTGTCACGCCACTCCAAACGCCTTCCAAAAGAGAACGCTGCTTCACAACCCCAAGTGAACAATCTGGAATTCTCAGGTTTTGCTCAGAACTCGTACAGAAAAGGGGAGCATAGGGAGAGGGGTGGGTATGATATCAGACAGATCCAATGCCTACCTCAGCCCCCAAAATCACTTTGCCTCAAGAAAGCACCTTCAAGAGTACTGTATTCCTCAGCAAGTTCCTCCTCTCATGCCTAGTAGCAAATACTCCAAGTGTTATCAGTTGTCACACCAAATGTAGTCCAAAGGGGCTCAGGGTTCTCCCTCGAAAAATCCACAGGCTTTCCCCTGCCACTCCCCCCTGCCAGCCTAGTGTTCTTACAGAATGATGATTTGATCTTTAATTAGGGTTGCCAGGTTGGTGTTGGAAAACACCTGGAGACTTTGGGGATGGATCTGGGAGAGGGTGGGGTTTCGGTAAGGGAGGGGCCTCAGCATGGTACAATGCCATAGGGGCCACCCTTCAAAGCAGCCATTTTCTCCAGTAGAATATATAGTAACCACCGGAAGCAATGAAACTCCCATGCAGAGCGTGTGTAAATGAGTTCTTTTAGTGCAAACTAAATAAAACAAAACTAAGGAACACAAAATACTCAATACAGTGTCTCAACACTCTTTTAAGAGTAACAGTCTCTTCAAGATAGACATAGTAAAAGATGTGGGTGGAATCTTTAATCTCTTAGTGTTCCACTCATGATGATATGGATAGAATAAGGAACCGCTTTTGAAAGGAATCCTAGGGGTTTCGCTTATCAGTACTTCTTCAGTGTCTTTCTCCCGACGTTACACGGAGCCACAGCTCCACTCTTTACAACATGGATCAACGCATGCTCTCATCTGCTGCTGCCGGCTCTCACAGATGAAAGCATGCGTTGGTTCATGTTGTAAAGAGCAAAGCTGTGGCTCCATGTAACATTGGGAGAAAGCGGCTGAAGAAGTACTGATAAGCAAAACCGTGAGGATTCCTTTAAAAAGCGGTTCCTTATTCTCTCCGTATCGTCACAAGTGGAACACTAAAAGATTAAAGACTCCACTCACATCTTTACTACGTCTATCTTGAAGAGACTGTTACTCTTAAAAGAGTGCTGAGAGACTGTGTGGGGAAATTTCAAGTACTGAGTATTTTGTGTTCCTCAGTTTTGTTTGATTTAGTTTGCACAAAAAGAACGCATTTACACATGCTTTGCATGGGAGTTTCATTGCTTCCGGTGGTTATTCTATATTGACACCGGTTCCAGTTGCGTTTCTTATTTTCTCCAGGGGAGCTGATCTCTGCCAGCTGGAGATCAGTTTTAAAAGTAGGAGATCTCCAGGCCCCACCTAGAGTCTGGCAACCTTATCTTCAGTCTACAGACATCAGTTCCTTTGGAGAAAAAATGGCAGCTCCACAGGGTAGACTCAACACTGCTGAGCTCCCTCCACAAACTCTACCCCCAACTTTCCAGAAATTTACCAATCTGGAGGTGGCAACCCTCTTCAGCTGCTGGCGCTACAGGAAGTTTTATACAGACTGTTTTATACAAAATCAAACTATTGTTCCCCCCACTTGCTTCAATATCGTGTACTGCAACCTACAGCAACCACCCAGATTCTAGGTAGAGGAAGCTCTTCTCCAGTATCTGCTACTGGCAAGACTTTAACTGGAGAAGCCGGGGATTGAAGCCAAGGCCTTTGTATGAAAAACCAATGCTCAGATCCAGAGCAATACCACCCCCTCTAGTTATGGCCACATCTCTTTTGCACAGTAAATATCCCTGGGTGGGACAGGGACAGCACTAGAGTTGGGGAGGGGGCAGTGTCCCGGTGGTACAGCCAGGGCCTTTTTTTTTTTTGTAGAAAAAGCCCAGCAGGGACTCATTTGTATATCAGGTCATACCCCCTGATGCCAAGCCAGCCAGAACTGTGTTCCTGTTCAAAAAAGCCCTGTGCACAGCATCTACTTGGTATGCAGGAAGATCCCTGGCATCTCCAATTCTTTTTTTTTTTAATGACCAGATAATAGGTGATGGTGGAGGGAAGATGGCATGGTATAACCCAATATCGTAAGATTTTGGAAGCTAAGCAATGTTGGTACTTGGATGGGAGACCACCAAGGAAGACTCTGCAGAGGAAGGCAATGGCAGACTAACTCTGTTTTTAAGTTGGCTTGAAAACCCTTCAGGGTTCCCATAAGTCAGTTGCAACCTAATGGCACTTTGCACGCGCACACACACAATTGGTGATGTGAAAGGCCTCCATCTGAGACCCTGAAGAACTGCTGCCAGTTCAAGTAGGCAATGCTGTTCTGGGTGGACCAAAGGTCTGACTCAGTATAAGGCAGCTTCATGTGTAGAGCTGAGAAAACTTCTGCTCCTCAGCTATCCAGCACCCTCGGCCACACAGTATGTAGGTTCCTCCATAGGGCTGTCCAAAACTCATCAACATTCAAGTTATTGGCACATGGGGTGAGCTTGAATTCTTATGCATTTATGTGCAAGTGTTTTAGTTTGCACATAGGCCCTTGGTTTTTACACACACACACAAACATTCTGTTATGTGTTGCAACTATATGTTTTTAAGATGACCAAAAACTGAGCCAAATGAACCTGCTGTGTTGTAGAACCCCAACTGAAGAAGCCCTGCCCTTAGATGTGCAATTACAACCAGGGTTGTCAATCCCCAGTTGGGGACAGGTGATCCCCTGGTTTAGAAGCCCTCCCCCTGCTTCAGGGTTATCAGAAAGTGTGGGGGGGGGGGAGGAAATGTTCACTGGGCCCTCCATTATAACCTATAGAGAGTGATCCCCATTTGGTATAATAGAAAATCAATCTGTGAGTATCTGGGGCTCTGGAGAGGCTGTTTTTTGAGATAGAGGCAGGGCTTTCTTTGCAGAAAAAGCCCAGCCGGAACTCATTTGCATATTAGGCTACACCCCCTGATGTCACTATTGTTTCACACAGGGCTTTAAAAAGCCCAACAAGAACTCATTTACATATTACACCATACCCCCTGACACCAAGCCAGCCGGAACTGCGTTCCTTTGCGTTCCTACTCAAAAAAAGCCCTGGATAGAGGCATCAGATTCTCAGCATAGCATCTGGTGCCTCTCCTCAAAACACCCCCCCCCAAAAAAAAATTTCAAACAGATTGGACTAGGGGGGTTCAGTTCTATGAGCCCCCAATAAGGTGTCCCCATCCTCCATTATTTCCAGTGGAGGGAAAGCATTTAAAAGGAGTTCAGTCCCTTTAAATGTGATGGCCAGAACTCCCTTTGGAATTCAGTCATGCTTGTCACAACCTCGATCCTGACTCCACCCCCAGTCCCCAGATATTTTCTGAGTCAGACCTGGCAATCCTAATTACAACACAGACCTCTGTAAAGATCTCAGGGGGAGGAGGGATCAATTTATCGCCATGAAGCTTGTGCAGACACACCTCAGGATGGGTTAGGCCACATGATCAGTCTTAAACAGGTATTGGGTTCCATTTGGATTATCTGATTTTGGCCTCAAAATGCTTTGCAACTGACTGAGAAACCAACTTGTACTGGTTTGAGGTTTTTTTATTATTATTATTTCTTGGCAAACAAGGGCGTGCCCTCTGAAGTATAGTTACGTGTGAAAAGCAAGTGGGTGTGGTAGCACTGCCAGTTGAAAGCATCTGGAAGGGCTCTGCCAGAGCACATATTTTTATCAGCCTGGTTCTGCCAGGAGAGGGAAGGCATGAAGCATTCAGCACCTGCTCTGCTCTACACCCATTGTTTTTCTTAATCAATATTGACATTGCAATCCTTGTAGCAATAAAATGATACAAAACTTCCCAGCTATTAAAAATGGACCAAGTCAAAACTGTTGCAATGCGGAAACGCTGTTCAGAGACTCTGGTCTCTGGTTTTGCCATTCTTTGCCACATTTGGCACAAACCGCTTTCCCGTTACCTCCAAAGCTCTCCATCGTTTTCCCATCAACGATGGTGTTTCTGTCTGAGTCTCTCAATGTACCCACAACCCTCAGTTTCACTCCTCCAGTTCCACCACCCTAGGCCACCCAATCATCTTCCGCTGTCATGCAAAACCACAGCCCCTGGCATTTGTTGTTTCCTCAATTCCATCCCTTGTCTTTCAGATCTCTCTCCAAGCCCACTGCTTACAGTTTGGGGTACTGATTAAGTATGTTTATGTTGTGAAAATACAATAAATTGTTAATTTTTTTAAAAGAGCAGTTCTCTCTCAGCTCTTAGTCCCACAGCTCTCAGACAGTGAGCCGCTCTGAGACTCTGCGTGAAGGGAATGGTCAGGGCTTTTTTTGAGCTGGAACGTACAGAAACGCAGTTCCAGCTGGCTAGGTGTCAGGGGGTGTGGCCTAATATGCAAATGAGCTCTTGCTAGGCTTTTCCTACTAAAAAGTTCTATGTACAACAATGGTGATGTCAGGGGGTGTGGCCTAATATGCAAATGAGTTCCTGCTGGGCCTTTGCTACAAAAAAGCCCTGGGCCACACAGTATAAATCTAATCTCCTCCTACTCCTACTCCTCTTCTTCTTCCAGTGTGGAAGAATATCCCACTGTGTAAGCATGCATCGGCTAGGAGCCAGAGGAGTCACAACTGCATTTGTTCTTGTGATACTTTTTCTGAAGACCAACCAAGATTAGACCAGACTATAGGTTGTTTTTCCCCAGGGACCATGCAATCCACATGTACTTGCAAGTTCTCCACTGGGAACTAAATTCTTAATACTGCATGGTTTGGTTTGGATCACAACCATAGCATGCAAGGAGAAGGGGTGTCAGTCTTTTCCTTCAGGCTGGCTTCCTGACCCCAGGAGTTACTCTTATTCCTATTGGGAGGCAAGCCCAAAACGGGGAAGCAACAGGGAACCTCCTCAGAGAGCAAGTCATTTTGCTGTATCCCTGCAGCAACAATGAGCAAATGACCCAGCTGCATTCAATTCAGAGCTGCAACAGAATTGTCCATCCTCAGGAAAAAAAACAATTGGTACATGACAAAGATGGAGCAGAGACTCATACAGAGACACAATTGATAGGTGCTTCTGTAGATGGGTGCTTTAATTTTATTTACTTCTTTTTACTTCCTAGTCTACAGTTTGGATATACTGAAGCAGGAATATCAGGAGGGGTAGGGAATGTTGGCTGTCTGGATGTTTTTTTTGCCTACAACTCCCAACAGCCCCAGTCATTGGCCATGCTGGCTGGGGCTGTTGGGAGTTGTAGGCAAAAAACATCTGGAGAGCCAAGGTTCCCTACCCTCCCACCTTCTTTAAATATTACATTCCATATGGAGAGAAGCCCAGAGAACAAACAAAGGCCTTCACAATGGTCGCATTTTGCCCTGTTCTTGCTCAATGCTCATGTAAACGCCCTCCATGATATCCCAAACATTCCAGCTTTCCTTCATGATTGTTTGAAAGGAACTGGGAGGCAGGAGGAGTTGCGACACTAAATGGAGGGCTGTGACATTTTCTTTTTTTGTAGTTAACATCTTGGCTCTGTAGTGCAAAAACAAGATCTCACTTAAGTATGACCAGGAGAACTGGAGCTGCTATAGCTCTTCATTTCATCAAGGTCTCGGTTACAAATTAACTCAAAGCACTGAGCACTCAAAGGACTTAACCCACTGCAGGAAGTGGCTCCTGGTATTGTTCTCAGCAAACATGTATAATATTATTTCTTCGACATTCTCAGTAAAGAAAAGGTCACACAGCTCATGACTCGAGGAAATGCGACAGAGAGGAATGCCAGCGGGTTTGGGAGGGCAAGGGTAGGTGGAATTAGCAACATTCTAAATGTTTCTAGCACTAGTTACAAGTTATAGAGAGCACAGATTGGAGCTGGGATCTCCCACTAAGGATGCCAACAGTGCATTGGGAAATTCCTGGAGATTTAGGATTGGAACCTGCAGAGAGCAGGGCTGGGGGTGGAAGGGACCTCATTATAGAGTATAAAACCATAGAGTCTACCTTCCAAATCAGCCATTTCCTCCAGGAAACTGTTCTCTGTCATCTGGAGATCAGTTTAATTCCAGGAGAACTCCAGGCCCCACCTTGTGGTTGGTAACCCTACAAACACTGTGAGATAAACGTCAGAGAATGGTTGGGTCAGGGTTACTCAGTTATTCATGCCTGGCAAACAGCAGGAGGAAATTAGGAACTTACATGGGGGACCACCATCAGCATCCCTGTCATGACGACACTGCTAATCTGGTGTACCATCACACAAGGGGTTGATGCTCTAGCATTTGCCCAAAACTCTATGGTTTAACCACAGAATTTTGGACAAATGCCAGTGTTACCCAATATGTTTACATCCCTTCCCAGTCACACCAGAAGTGGTATAATAACATCAGGAATACCAGTTCCACATTTTGCCCACCATTTTTCTCCCAGTATCCAGCTGAGCAGTGGAGAAGGAGGAGGAGGAGGAGATTGGATAGAAATGTGAAATAATAAATAATTTATATCCCACCCTTCACTTGGAGTCTCAGAGCTGCTTACAATCTCCTTTCCCTTTCTCTCCCCACAACAGACACCCTGTGAGGTGGATGAGGCTCAGAGATCTCTGTTGAGCACTGCTCTTGAGAGAGCAGATCTTTCAAGAACTGTGACTGACCCAGGGTTACTCAGCAGGTGCCTGTGGAAGAGTGGAGAATCAAACCAGTTCGCCCAGATTAGAATCCACATACTTAACCACTACACCAAACTGGCTCTCCAAACTGATAGGCAGCAACAGAATGAGAGTGGGTGGTAGATCTACTTCTTCCAGCAGGTAAGTGGAGAAACTTATTATGTAGTAAACCTTATCGCTGAACAAGCAAAGTTAACTCAGTTCTTCCAAGTGCAATACTCTAACCCACAAAGTCCCAAGATGGTGCCCACCTTCTTAAACAGAACATCTCTTTCCTAAAACAAATGGCCAGTTCTGTTTTTTCTCAACCTCACTGGAGTAAGAGGTACTTCAGAAGGCGTCAATCTTTGTTTCTGCAGGGAACATCCATTCAGGAACTGATCACTCCATCACGTCTTGTAACATTCTGTGACTGACCCCAGTCCCCATAGCAGCCATTTTGTGGTGCCATCCACTCTGTCCTCAAAATTCCAAAGTTGTTAACAGGCTCAACAAGACTGGGGGTTCCCATTTTAACTATTAACACCACATTCACTCGGCATACCCAGATCTAGCCAGGGAAATTCCTGGAAATATGGAGAGGAGACAAAGCTCACCAGAGATGTGATGCTATAGAGTCCATATCATGACAGAGTTGCCAACCCTGGGTTGGGAAATACCTGAAGGGTTTTTTGTTGTTGTTGTTGTTGTTTTTTTTTTTGGGGGGGGGGGGAGGAGCGGGTCCTCAGTGGGATATAATGCTATAGAGTACATCCTCCAAAGCATTCTGGTTGCCCTTTTCTGCACTTTTCCCCAATGCTATAAAGCATTTAAAAGGCATGTAGTCCCTTTAAAAGTGATGGGCAGAACTCCCTTCAGAGTTCAGTTGTGCTTGTCACACCCTTGCTCCTGGCTCCACCCCCAAAGTCTCCTGGCTCCACCCCCAAAGTTCCCATATATTTCTTGAGTCTGACCTGGCTATCCTAAATTGGAGGGAGTGGTAACAAAGCCCTAGGACTGTAACAAGCCCACTTAACATTCCACTGGAAATGCAGCACCTGTGTGGAAAGGCAGCTCTATTTGAGGCAAGGCCCACTGGCTGCTTACATGCTGAGGTGAATTCATTTCACCAAAGGATGCAGAAATACCTAATCCACAGCCAGGTAGGTTAGTTTGTGTCCTCAGTTCTTCTTCCATTATAGTTAGCTCTCTCACTTCCACTTATCTGCATACACCTCTGAATTTAAATGGTTGTTGCATTTAGATAGGCCCCAGATTAGCCCTGATCAATTTGAAGTTCTTCTGGCTTTTTCTGCAATCATGTCTGAATGGCAGTTAGGCTGTTTAGTGTATAAGCAACCCCCCAAAGCAGTATCACATTTTTTTTACCCCACCCTTTGTCTAAGTAGCCTGGGGTGGCTGATGTGGTTTCCATTCCTCTTTTGTCCTCACAACAATCCAGTAAAGTAGGCAGGGCTGAGACAAAGTGACTGACTCACATTCATGCTTCACAGCTCTGTGGGAATTTGAACCTATATTTTCCAATCCAGTGTCAGAGCTTCTAAATTATGCTTATTCTAAACAAACTGCTGTGATACTCTGTGGTTTCACTCAGAAATCAGATTTCAGTCCAGTAAGACTTGTCTCCATAAGCACACAGAGTTGAGAGAGAGAGGCTAGCTCATGGTTACTTAGTGAACTGCTATGGCAGAGTGGGGGATTCAAATAGGGTTGCCAATCCCCAGGTGGGGGTAGGGGATCCCCTGGTTTGGAGACCCTCCCCCTGCTTCAGGGTCGTTAGAAAGCGGGGGGAGGGGAGGGAAATGTCTGCTGGGAACTCTATTATTCCCTATGGAGATTTATTCCCATAGAAAATCATGGAAAATTGATCGAGTATCTGGGGCTCTGTGGGGGCTGTTTTTTGGGGGTAGAGGCACCACATTTTAAGTATAGCATCTAGTGCCTCTCCCCAAAATACCCCCCAAGTTTCAAAAAGATTGGACCAGGGGGTCCAATTCTATGAGCCCCAAAAGAAGGTGCCCCTAGCCTTCATTATTTCCTATGGAAGGAAGGAATTGAAAAGGTGTGCTGTACCTTTAAATGTGATGGCCAGAACTCCCTTTGGAGTTCAATTATGCTTGTCACAGCCTTGATCTTGGCTCCACCCCCAAAGTCCCCAGATATTTCTTGAATTGGACTTGGCAACCCTAGATTCAAACCTAAATCTTCCCAATCCTACTCCACAGTTCAATGCAGTATACTACCTCTCTTCATTCTTTTCTATTACACTACTCAAATTTTGTTAATAAATGTATCTGTTTGCCTTTTATAAACTGCATCCTAGGGACACTTTTCCCCACTGAATAAAATTGGACTTACTTCTGAGCAGACCAGTTTGGAATTGCATGTACACTGGCTGAAAGTAGACAAAGTGTCACACCTACGATTTCTTGTCAGTTAAATTAATAAGTGGGTCGTGGGCATCTGAACCACATTCTGGCTTTCAATGATCTAATTTTCTGAGCTCTCATAAGTAAACTCATATTTTATGTTCTCCCATCTTCCCCTCTGCACTATGTATTGTGCTCTCTCTGGTGAGATTATTGGCAGACTCCTAAAGCTGAAAAACCAGCTGCAATATTTCAAGCTCCATGGAATTTAAAATCACAGCGCCCAGAACAGAAGTGAACATTTCACAATTGGAAAATCTTGCTGAATTTCCTACAGAACTGGGAACAATGTTCCCTTTAAGCTGCAGAGTCTTGTGAGCAAAAATTCTACTTTGTGAGCTACTGGCAATAAAATTGTGAGCTATTGCATAAATTAGTGTGTTCTGGGGTCATCCTTCCTGAGCTAAGACAAAAATGTGTGAGCTGGAGGCTAAAAAACTGTAAACTAGCTCACGCTAACTCAGCTTAGAGGGAAAACTGGCTGGGACCTTCCTCTATAATCACGGGGGGGGGGGGGGGGGAGAGAGACATGGAAGATAAAGATTATAACCTCTCCCCCAGTGCCTTTAATAACTGCAAGAAATTCACAAGGTGATTCTTTGCTGTATCTGTGCCTGTTCTGCAGTTGTTAAAGGCACAGACCATTAACCTACCTTAACAGTTTCTTCCCCTCTACTTAATAGATATACTTTTTTTTGTTACTGGAATTTAAATTTCAGTTAGACTCTGCTATGAACTTTGCTTTGATCTTTGTTTAAAACTTTGCAATAAAACAGTGGCCAGCAGGAGATCAGTGCAGAGTAAAAAAAAATGAAGACAGCCAGATACAAAGTATGTGCCTATTATTCTATTACATTCCTAGAGGATGGGAACTTTCTTTTTTTTAGATTTTTGCATATTTAATAATGGTCACCTGTTCCTCCAGCACAGTGTAGTGATTGGAGTATCTGACTAGGGTTGCCAGTTCCCCCCTGCCCATGAGCAGGGATGAGGGGGATGTAGGGGTGCCAGATCCAGGTTGGGAAACCCCTGGCGATTTGGGGATGGAGCCTGGGGAGGACATCCGTGGGGTACAATGACATGGAGTCCACCTTCCAAAGCATCCATTTCCCACAGGGGAACTGATTTTGGAAACGTCAGCTGGTACAGAACATGGTGGCATGGATCCTGTTGGGGATACTCCAAAAAACTCATATTCAGCCTTTGTTGCAAGAGCTGCAATGATCCCAGTGGAGTACCGGATCAGGTTCATGGTTTTGGTGTTAACCTGCAAGGCCCTTAATGATGTGGGTCCAACAAATCTTTGGGACTGCCTCTCCTGGTATATCCTCAGGATAACACTGAATTAGACAGAGAAAACTTGTTGGTGGTCCTCAACCCAAGAACTATCCAGCTGTCCTTAACCAGGGCTGGGGCATTTTTTGCCTTGACTCCAACCTGGTGGAACTCTCTGCCGAATAACATCCATGCTCTGCGAGTTTTCTTTCTGCTTTATGAGCGATTAAGATGTTACCTGAGGTTTTGGCTCCATAAAGCAACCTTGCCCTGACCAGAATGGCTCAGGATAGCACAATCTCATCAGAGCTTGGAAGGTCAGCCTTGGTTACTAATCGGATGGAAGACCACCAAGGAAGTCCAAGGTCATTACAGAGGAGGCAATGGAAAAACCACTTCTGAATGTCTCTTGACTTGGAAATCAGCTATGACTACTTGACGGCACTTTCCACCAAAGCAACCAAACACGTCCTGAGTCACTTGCATCCTAAAGAGCCAGGGCAGGCCTGACTGGAAAGAAGTGGGCTCTGACTCATTTTGTTAGTCTTTAAAATGCTGCTAGTTTTATTTTTCTACAGTAGACTTAACACAGCTACTCTTCTAGATTATCCTGAAAAGAAGGGCCCAGACTGAAATCAGCAAGGTGCTTCCTAGCAGTGAGAGGCCAGAGAGGCAAAATAATTTTTACAAAGTCCTCCTCTGCTACTGCTGTTTGGAGAGTGAGATTTGGGAATGGCAGGGAGATTGACACCCTTCCATCAAGGCAGAGAACCTCAGAGGATGAGCCACTCTCCTGAAAAAGGGAGAATAGGAAGAAAGAGATCCTAAATCAGGGGTGGCCAAACTTGCATAACACGAGAACCACATAGTATAAACTTCAGATGTTTAAGAGCTGCAAGACATGAATGTCAGACTTTTGAGAGCCGCAAGACATGAAAGAAGGCAAGACATGAAGTTGCAAGACAGGAAGGAAAATAGATGGAGAAAGAGGTAGAAAGAAAGCAACTTTAATGCATTCTCCAAGCCACCAGCTGGCTTAACTTAGAGAAGTGATTTAAAGATACAGATGCCTTCTCCAAGCCAGTAAATGGGGCAGTTGGGGTTTGAGAGCCACACAATGAGTGTGAAAGAGCCACACGTGGCTCCCGAGCCACAGTTTGGCCACCCCTGTCCTAAATACTGACCAGTCAAGCTATCCCAAAGATGAAGGAGGGAGGGACTTCTGATCAACTCAAGGCCCGGTAGTTTTTGCTAGCGGTAGCAGAACTGGCTGAGAGGACTGGGTAAAAAGAATGGCAAATCCCTTTAACTCTATTCTTTATAAAGCTGTGCAGAATTGCCTGAGGCTAGAGGTCCTGAGGGGAAACTGGCAGTTTACAGAGAAGTGCTAAGTTAATTTCATTTAAAGTCTATTTATCATAGCCCTGCTTTGGAGTAATGTGCATTTTTAACTGAAGGTAGAACACACCTCTTCCTATGATCCACAAGTATCCTTTTGTGTTCATCTCTTCCTCCCAATGAAAATTCCTTTTAAAAAAATCACTGTAAACAAAAACATTTTGGGTCTAATAAAATAGAACTTTGCAGCATAATTTTATCTAAGCCATCATTTTAAGCTGACATTTTTGTCACTGGCTGAGGGAGGCCTCAGTTCCAGCTCCATTCTACTGTGATGCAATGGCAAAATACCTCTGTTTGCCTCTTGTCTTTAAAATCTTTAGGGAGTTACCATAAGTTGACTGCAACTAAGCCACATTTTCCAGGTTCTGGCTGCAAATGAGTGAACATAAAGTTGCAACTCAATAAGCCTGTGTTTTGTTTCGTCAGATATAATGGGATTTATTTCCTAATAAGGTTGATTGATGTGTTGTAAGTTCACTTTAACTCTGCATTGGATTTGGCTCTTGGCGAAGACTGTAGCTTCAAAACAATTAAAGCATGAGAGAGAGAGAGAGAGATCTGTGCCCAGGTGGCAAAAGATGGCAAATGAAATTGTAGAAGAAAAGCTTGTTGAAACACAATATTGTTTAGTTGAAGAGTCTTCTGCAAGCAAAAGAGGCCCCCATACCTTTGTGGAAAGGGAGAAGGAAAAAAAGCAGTCCACTACATTCCACTCGCTCAGTGCTGATAAAAAGACACCAGTTAAACTCAAAGCAGGTAAAGCACTTCCTGGAGCCAGAATTAAAATTGAGCAAGGGGGGGTGGAGAGAGAGAGAAAGGGAGTTTCCCTTCTGATCTCTCTCAGTCAAAAAAAAATCCAATCAGGTAGGCTGTGGCAGGCGTTGATTTCTCAACGTCCCTCCTACACCTTTTCTAAAGGCCCAATGGTTTTGCCCCGTGGGGAGATTGACTAGGGTCACATGGTCTCTCTCATGGGCAGGTAACTTAGGAAAGGAGAGGAGAGAGGGCGAAAAAAGGTTTTTTTAAAAACAAAACAATATACCCGGAGCCTGAGTTCCTGCCATGATGTCAAAAGGACAGAAGCTAACAGCCTGTTGATTTCGTCTCCCAGTCAGACCCAGGGAGAAAAAGAGATCCTGCCCAACCAGGTACAATGGCGAGATTTCTTCTCCTATTTTGTGGGTGTGTGTAAAGCGCTACTCTTCTCCCTGACCCTCCCCTACCCCATAGTTCTGGCTTTCTGACATTGCCCTTTTTGATTTCCACTTGGAGGAAGGGGGTGACCCTTTGTGTGGGGTTTTTGTGTTTTGGTTTGTGTTACCTTTTTCTCTTCTCTCTTTTTTTCCCTCCCCTCCCCTTTTTATTTTCTTCCTTCGTTCTTTCTCTCTTTTTTTTTGTTTTTACCTGTGCTTTTGATTGTAGTTGTCTCTCCCTGTGGTCATGACGGCTTCTTCGCACAGTGACTCTGTGGTGGTCTTGTTTGGGGCAACAGCTGGTGCATTTGGGGCTAAGCTGGGTTCCGATGAGAGGGAACTAATTCTCTTGGTGTGGCAAGTTGTGGATCTACACAGCAAGAAGGTATGGCTTCCCAAACTCTTGATACAAAAGTTGGGTGACATGCAAAAAAGTACCAAAAAAGCAAACTTCTTTGTGTGAGAGTGTGTTTGAAAAAGAAACTTCATGGCTGCCCATGCTTCCTTGAGAATAAATCCCACCCAGTTCACTGGCTTTTGTCCTTGAGGAAACATTGAGCTGTTATCCTTCTTCTTTCCCAAATTTTTGTGGGGGAAAGAGTTCAATTGTCTGGCCAGAATTGTCCCCCCTTCCCTTCTGAAGGGGCAGATTTGCTGATTTCACAACTGTTTGAGAGACTGTAAGAGACAAGGTGATCCTAAAGATTATGAAATCTACAGAGATTTACAAAATCACAGCTCTTTACCCCTCTTCCCAATTAAAGGACTTTTTAATAAACTTGGTTAAGAATGCCAAAGCTTTTCCTTCTTCCAGAAGTTAAGTGGGTTCTCATTTGGGATATCTAGTTGTTGTGTTTAGAGAAAATCAGGTCTGCATGCTGCTCTTGGGACCTATCGCTTTATATGGCAATCGAATACCCCTGGGGGGGAGGTCTTCTCTGTGTGGATAAGAAAGAATCTAAATTTCCCCTTCTTTCAATGAAGTGAACTCTTGAAGTCATGACTGGTTTTTGTTTTTTTAATGTCTGCCCAGTTGTCAATCTGGCCAAACCAAATTAAAGGAACTTCTCTGCCTGCCATGCAATCTGACCTTCCCATGAAAACCAGACAGTTTCTGGTGAGGTAAACATGTACTTCTCAGGATTATACAAGAATGGCAGCCAGGTCTCTTTGCAAAGGGTGGGGGGAGTAGAGTGAAGGCAGTCTCTCTATCTCTCCTGGGAAATAAAGAGGCCTTGAAAGATCAAACAGATCTTGAGTTCTGGGAGACAGAAATAAATGCATTCTCCAAACAATGAGTCCCATGCCTTCTGCAGAGCTCTAGCGATGCAAGTCATTACGTATTACCTTTTTTAAAAAGTCAACATGAAACACCTACAGTTCCAGCTTCTTACTTTGTCTCTCTCTCTCCAATTCCCATCTTCCCACTTTGTGAAATATTTTCAGGTAGGGACGCTGCACAAATGCTTGGTGAAGGCAGACAACTTGGAGTTGAGTGACCAGTGTCAAGAAGTGACAGGCTTAACCCCTGAGGGACTGAGTAAAGCTGAGCCACTGGATCGGGTTCTCCAACAGGTGAGGACTGCGAGAGGGTTAATGTGCAAGGACTGGGACTTCATCTGATGCAACACAGCAAACAGACTTGCTTTAGGCTTTGAAATCAGTGGCAAAATGTCCCTTGGGGCAGCGGTGCTGAACAGGGAAGGTTTTTCCTTGAAAAGGAAACCTGCAGAGTTGGGTTTGTGAAAAGGGATAGGGACTGGTTTTGCGACCTGTGTGTATGCCCCTGCTGTTCTCATCATTGGGTGACAGGGAGCTGCATGGCTGCTGTGACAAATTCTGAGAAATGCTGTAGGGTGGCAACCAGAAGTCTGAGGTAGGAGCTACGAAGCCTCTGGTTCAAACTATTCTTCTTCCTTGAACTCGGTAGATAATCTCAATCCAACCTGCATTCTCTGTCCTCTCCGTGGTGGTAACAGTTTGCTGGAATCATAAAAATGAAATGTTTTGCATTCTCAGGAGTGCAATATAAAGAATATCTAAGGGATGGGACATGATAGAGGCTTATAAAACTGTTCATAGAATGGAGAAGTAGTTGCAGTTGACTTTTTCTCCCTCCCCCCAAATTTGGAAGCTTCCAACTGATGGGCAGTAGATTCAGGGCAAAGAAAAAAGAACATTCCTTCAGAATACATGTTGTTGTCTTGTAGAATCTTCTGGATGTGATGATAGTTTAGATGGTTCCTTAAGAAACGATTAAACATTATCCGTGAAAAAGAGCTATTATCAATGATAGCTCAATGGAACCTCCATTGTCAAAACCAGTATACCAATTGCTGTAGAGCTACAGTTGAGTTTGTTGTGAGTTTCTAGGGCATCTTGTTGGTCACCGTGGGGTCATAGGGTTGCCAGTCTCCAGGTGGGGCCTGGAGATCCCCTGCTTTTACAACTGATCTCCGGTTGGCAGAGATCAGCTCCCCTGGAGAAAATGGCTGCTTTGAAGGGTGGATTCTAAGGCATTGCACCATGCTGAGGCTCCTCCCCAAACTGCACCCTCTCCTGAATCCACCCCCAAAGTCACGAGGTATTTTCCAACACTATATCCCGCCTTGAGCCCGTTGGGGAGGGCGGGATATAAATGTGATAAAATAATAAAATAAACACAGACCTACTGGCAACCCTATGTGAGGAACAGTGCATTTGACTAGATGGATTTTTGGTCTGACTCAACAGGGGGATGCACTTGTGTATAATTAAAGTTTGAGGTGTTTGATCTCTGACAGCTATTTAATGCATTCAGGTGACAGATGGATGTTGCACTTGTTTTGAGGTAGACTCACACTTGTGAGCTTGCTCTTGAGAGTATATATGCACTGCCCTTTCGGGCTGCTAGTTACATGTGAAAAGCTCATCAGAGTTGTGATGGTTTTTACAGTATATTTAGCGACTCTTTACATTTACAGAATATCAAATGTGAGATGACCCAGGCAGCTGTGTAAAACACGTCATAGTCCATCTCCCAAAAAATCCCTACCCTATGACAGAGATCAGACAGAAGGGCGAATGATTTGTTCAAGATTAATCAGTGTGCTCTGTGGAATTTAAGCCTGAAACTTGGGCATCTAAAACCAATACCATCTTTCCCAGTTGAAGAGAGGTAAAGACAGAAATTCCTACCACCCCAGGCCACATGAATGGCCTGCTATGGAGTGCTGGCTTCTTGGTCCTGAAAATTTGAATGACGAGGAGACCTATGTGAGGGCGTAGGCCACAGTGGGGTCTCCCAGAGGCCCAGTGTTTTGTTTTTCAGTGTGACATGGGGGCAGTATAAAGTTTCTGTGGAAGATGGCTCTCAGATCTCCCCCCTCCCCAACATCTGCTAGCTAAGAATCTTTCAGCTGAAATGCCAGGGATCATGTATGGCCCCTTCTGTAGGCTGAGCCCCAGGTAGGGTTGCCAACCTCCAGGTAGTGGCTGGAGATCCCTTGCTATTACAACTGATTGCCAGGCAGCAGAGATCAGTTGACCTGGAGAAAATGGCTTCTTTTGAAGGCAAACTCTATGGCATTATACCGCATTGAAGTCCCTCCCATGCCCAAACCTTGCCCTCCTCAGGCTCTATCCCACCCCTCTCCAATTTCCCTACCTGGAGCTGGGAACCCTAGGCCCAGCCCAACTTTAGCTGTTTACTTCATATTTATTTACTTCATATTCTTCTATTTACTACATATTTATTTATTTACTTCATTTATACCCTGCCTTTCTCTCCAGGGGCAACTTGAATCAGCTCACTTCATTTTCATTTCCTGCATTTTAACTTGTGGGATACGTGAGGCTGTGGGAGTGTAACTGAACCAAGGTCCCCCAGTAAACTTCTGTGGCAGAGTAAATCTTTGAGCTTGGCCTCCCAGTGCATAGCCTGGCACTCTAGCTGCCACACCACACTGGCTTTGCTATTAATCTCACAGATTCCAAGACTTGCTACTGAAATATTCCCCTTACTTCTCACAGGTTAGTTTTATTTCTGTCCAGTTTTAGAAGAGCTTGGAAGCCCAGGCTTGGCTACTTCAAGCACCTATGCAGCTAAGTCCTTTTGGCATTAAAGAACCCTATAATATTCTTTGTCAAAGTAGGGTGCCATGTTCTGGGTGAGGCCTGGATTTCTTATTACTGATCTCCAGTCCACATAGATCAATTCCTGTATAGAAAATGGCAGTTTCAGGGGCTGCTGCATATGATGTCCTTTCTCTCTCCAAACTCCACCCTTTCCAGGCTCTGTCTCCATATCTCCAGAAATTTTCCTACCCAGAGCAGACAACAGTATGTTCAGGTCATTTGAATTCTGCTGCAATAACTCTGCAATCTGTATCAGCTCTACAGATCAGGAGAAATTATGTAGATCTAGTTTCTTTGCATAAGCTTAAAATTATCTGAACCGCAAAGGTGAGGCACTTTCCTTTTTTTACAAAAGTCAGTGTTCCCAGAGAATGAAATTATAGGCCAGTGTATATGGGGCTGTTTTTGCTGATCTCTGACAGAATTGAATGCCTGCCTGGATGTTGTGTTCTGACACAGAGGGTGGAGAATAGTTCATTTGCATTTTAGTAGATGATGCAAGTGTCAATGTTTTCTGCCCCCCTCCCCCCGCAACCTATGAGAAAACAAGAATTCAAATGGAAAAGCACAATAGTGGGGCTTTGTGGAATGTCTGAAGTAGGTTCTTCATATCTCACTTGAATTGCAGGGAGTGTGTGTTTGTGGGAGAAACTCGCTTAGGCAGTAAAACAGGTTCTAGAGACAGAGATCGGCGCAGCCAGTGGCTTCTGTGTGCAACGCCGTCTTTAAGAGTTCACTCTGCCCCCCCCCCCCCATTTTAACCTTAAGAGGGAGCACGGCAGACCTCCAGGAGGAGGGGGGGGAGTACTCTGCAAAAGAAACCATTAGATGTGGGAGTTCTTTTTTGCTTCATTCATTAGATTTCATGCAAGTCTGGTTCAGGTTGTAGAAATGATTTCAAGAGTTTAGAAACTGCTCTGATACAAGTGTTACTGGCTGCAAGTCAGATCTTGTCCTGCATCTTGCAACCAAAGACAGCTGGAACAGCTTAGTTAGGTACACTTTACTGTTTCTTTTTTTTTTTTTAAGACAAACACTGTAATTATGGTCCATTTTTCAATGGGGGTTGTATCCTATGGCCACAAATTGCAAGTTAGATGCAGCTAGTACAGTAGGCAGAAAGGGGAGAAATGCTCCCTTTTGCCTTGATGTGGTAGAGGCTGGCAGGGGTGGGTGAGGGAGACTTTCTGCCCCATCTTGGTTGAGTAAAGGAAGATGGTGGGATTGATGGAGAATCTTTAGCAGTAACAGTCTGGCTCTTTTGTATCAGTTCTCAGGCTAGAAATGAGCAGCCCATTCTGTTCATTCTGTATGTGTAGCCTGTTGCAATCATGAGAATATGAGCCTTAGTCCTTTGGTTGCCAGGTCTGACCTAGGAGGTGGTGCCTGGGAGGTCAGAGTTTGAGGTATAGTACCACAGAATCGAGCCTCCAAAGCAGCAATTTTTCCCCTCAGGGGAATTGATCCATGTGGTGACTTAGGGTTGCCAGCACAAGGCTGGCAGCTGGTGGGAGACTGACTAGCGAATGTCACTTCCGGTTGTCCATTTTTCTCCTGACACTCAGCTGAGCCACAGTGGGAAGGTCCTGCTGTTGGTGGGATATAGAGGTCAGTTTGATTCCAGGAGAACTGCAGGCTGGACTTGGCAGTTGATAAGCCTAGGCTAGGTCCTGGGCCATTATTTGTGTTACAGACAGCTGGGAAATGAGTAGGCAAGTAAGGGTGAAGAAAGACATCTCTCCAGGTGTAGATTTTCTTCTGTTTTCTCCTGTTGTTGTTGTTTATTAGATTTAGTGAATTGCCCCTTCCTGGCCTTAAGCCAGGCTCTGGGTGATACACACAAATAAAAACAGTATATGGATTTAAAAGTGCAGTAATACAAATTAAAACAGTAGATTTTCAACAGTAGAAAAACCTTGATGGTGATTTTGTTCGTCATTCAGATTGCTGGAGCACTGAAGGGGGAGGGGGTAGGAGGAAGAGGGTTTTTTTGAAATAATCAACAAATAATGTGGTAGGCCAAACCCAGGCCTCATGATCAGGGGGTTTTTTGAGCAGGAACGCATAGGAATGCAGTTAGGACTGGCTTGTCGCCAGAGGGTGTGGCCTAATATGCAAATAGGTTCCTCTTGGGCCTTTTCTACCAAAAAAAAAATGCCCTGCTCATGCTTACATCTCACCATGTTTGATGAAAATATTATGCCAAGTGCTGAATGTCAGACAAAATTAGGCTCCTTACTTGGGAATGTCACTTCTGGATTTAAGTGGGGAGAGAGAGATTTCTTTAGGTGAAGTGAAAGTCACAGTAAGGCTTGAAGGCCTATTCTCAAGTATAATTAAAATGCAAAAAGCACTGACTATTACTTTTTTACCTTGTGTTTCGTGTAGCAAGATCAGGGCATTTAATTGCAGAACTTGCATGTCACTTGCAGTTTGGCCCACCATGAAATGCATGTGCACAAAAACAGAAGCTAGTTACTGGCCAGCATTGATAGCAAGATAGGAGGCAAAATCAATATAATTGAATTAATTTGTTCCCCCCCCCCCCTTACCCCAGATCTCTCAAGAGAGCTAGGGAAGCAGGACTCTGTAGATCAGGCCTCTACCAGGAGAAACAAGGTGGAGACAGGGTTGCCAGATCACCAGCATCCCAAGCCAGAAGGTGAGATGAGGGAGCCTGGTGATGTTACAGGGCTGGACTTGGTCATGTCATATTGAATAGCAGTACTGAAGTTAATACATCCGCAGACCTCTGCATGCACAATCGTTACTTCAAGAGGGTGTTTGTAGAAGTTTTAAAAGGAGGTATCAAATGTGGGCTGACAGTGACTCTGGAATCTCATTCTGCTGCCTTGAGAATGAACCTCTGAACCTGAGTCTAGAGGTCAAAGCCTGGGGCCTGTCTGCCTAGGGTTGTCAGCTCCCCCCGCCCCACACACACACACACACTAGCAAGACATGGGAGGGTAGGGTTGCCATCTCTAGACTGGGGAATTCCTGGAAATTTGGGGTGGAGCCTGGGGAGGATAAAGAACCTCAGTTGGGTGCAGTGCCTTGGAGTCCACCTTCCAAAGCATCCATTTTCTCGAGAGCAGGAGTCCCCAACCACCGGACCATGGACCAGTACCGGCCGTGGCCTGCTAGCAACTGGGCCACAGAGTGAGGCAGAACAACCCCAGACTTAAGAAGCAGCACAGCCTAACTCCAAGACTGCCTCCCCTTGCAGGGTCCCGGACCAGTAGAAGGGGCAGTGCTGCTGTGACCTTAACCTACCCCTCTTTAAATGGGAAGGAGAGGCAGAAACAGCTTCAGTCTCCGCCCCCCCCCATTTAAAGACCCCCATGGGCGGCAGGGATGTGGTGTGGGCGGGGGGGAGCCTGGGGTGTCAGAACCCCCAGTACCGTCCCCCCCACACCAGTCCTTGGAGAAATTGTCTTCTGCAAAATCAGTCCCTGGTAACAAAAAGGTTGGGGGCCACTGCTCTAGAGGAACTGATCTCTGTAGTCTGGAGATGAGCTGTAATTCAGCAAATCCCCAGGTCCCACCTGGGGTCTGGCATCCCAACGTCTGCCCTGTGTACCAGGTAGTCTGCCTTTTGAAGAAATGTAATTGCTGACATGATAATAGCACTTTCTTTTTTGTTATTACCTTAAATCATCTCTTGACTGGGAATTCCTGTGTGTACTATCTATGCCAAGTATTTGTCCAAAATGTCAGAGGACCTTTTTCCAAGATAGCTCATTGTGCTAGGCTTTAAAGATTCCTTATACTTAAAAAAAAACTCTTTGTAAAACAATAGTTTTGAGAACTCCTTTTACATGCTCACAGCTTAAACCGGTGGACTACAGGGGTAGCTCTGATTTCTTAAAAAGTGGAATCAGGGAGGGGCGATGCTCAGGAGAGCATTTGCTTGGCATTGAGAAGGTCCCAAATTCAATCCCTGGCATCTCCAATGGAAAGGATCAGGTAGCAGTGGTGAAAGGCCTCTGCCTGAGACCCTGGAGAGGCTGTTACCAATTAGAGCGGATAATACTGACCTTGTTGGACCAACAAGCTGATTCAGTATAAGGCAGCTTCATGTGTTTGTGAAGTCCTTGAATATCAAAGTGGCTCTTTGCTTACCCTGTGTGTGGCTTGTTCTTGAGGGGCCCTACTATACATCTGCCTCCCATTTTCCAGGTGAGAGGCTGTTATTCTGGTCAGTGGCACCCAAACGGAATGCAAGAGTATATTGAGGTTTGGAAATGCACAAATGGCTTTCTAGATTGCATCTTAGCCTTCGGTTGCCTTTTTTTTTTTCCATTAGAGATGAGGGTGAAGGAGTGGGAAGGTATCCACTCTATGATCTGCAGGAAGTACATGACACTATGCAGAGATTTCATAGGCAAAAATGAGATACTAGGTCCCTGCCCCCAAGTGCTTACCATCTCAGATGTCTTCCTTTCTGGTGGTTGTACCTTTTGTGGGGACCTCCTAATTCTACCAGTACTCAAAACTGTTGTTGTTGGGATGATTTTATTTCCAACCCATCTCCAGGATTATCCTTTGAGCCATGGATCCATTCCACTAGTAAACACTTGACAAATTGTTGGCATAGGTGACCTCGGTACCTAGAAGTTTCATTGTAGCACCAGTATTCTCAGCAGACATTTATTGTAAGTCCCCCCCCCCTTTTTTTGCCTCTTTGTACTTGGTAGTTACAAAGCTTATTTAGAGGACAGATAGAGGTAGAGGTTACCTTTTTTGTGATGACAATCATATATTTACTTATATGCTGCAGCACTTTGGTCATAGCTTTAAAAAAAGGTAACTGAGAATAGAGTAATAGAATCATAGAGAAAGGGCAGCTTCTGGGAGAGCTCTCTCAGCCCCACCCACCTCACAGTGTGTTGTGGGGGAGGAAGATAAAGGCGATTGTAAGCTGCTCTGAGATTCAGAGTGAAGGGTAGGATGTTCTTCTTCCTCTTCCTCTTCCTCTTCCTCCTCCTCCTTTTTCTGTTTCAAGTTCCTGTATCCAATAGCTTTCAGATATACATCTACTTCACTTGCCCTGGAGAGATGGACTTCAAATTAGATATTATAGTTCTTTGAGGGGAGCCTGGGAATTCTTTGCAAGCTCACCAAAAGAGTTCTTCAGGGAAAGACAGGAAAAACTGCTATAAAACCAGTGTATAGGTGTATTATTGTAGTTAATTACAAACCTAGGGTTGCTAACTCTGGTTTGGGAAATTATTGGATATTTGGGCATGAAGCCATAGGCAGGGACTTCAGCAGGTTATAATGCTGCAGAGTCCACTTTCCAAAGCATCCATGTTCGCCACAGGAACTGAGGGCTGTCATCTGGAGATCAAAGGTAGTTCTGGAATATCTCCAGGCCCTACCTGGAGGTTGACAACCCTTAATCCCACCTTTCCAGATACCTGATAGTTGTGGTATAGGTATACTCTTCGTCATAGCTTCATCCCACGCGAGCACACCCATGGTATAGTGTGACGCTCCACATTTGTGAAAGGGCACAAGCTTTAATTAGTAGATCAAATAAAGTTTCATGCAATTAATCAGAGAAAATAAATTTTAGGTTTCTGAGGCTGCAAGTTGAAGGTAGGGGTTTTTTTTAAGCTTAGTTCTTGTGCGTTGCTGTATTTTAAGTATTTCTTTCTAATGAGTGATAACTTATAAAGGAAGGAAGGGAAATTAGCTTGGATTTCCTTCAGCATTTATTCCTCAATCACAGTTAAACCGTCTGTTGAAAGGCAGCTGACTTAATGAACTATAATTATTTATCCATTTTATTTTTGTTTCAAGGGGTATAGCTCTCCCATAAGATTATCCTCCTGTACACTGCAAGGATGTTGTGCTAGAGAGTAAAGCACTATAGATAAGCAGTACAGTTGGAATGTTCACTAATTGATCAGAGGGATAAAGCCTTAAGAGCAGCGCTTAGTTACCAGCCAAACAACCAGCATTTAACTGGGCCATGACTCCACGCTAGAGTATCTGCTTGGCATACAGAAGGTCCCAGGTTCCGATCCCCAGCATCTCTGTTTCAAAGGAGCAGACGGCAAGTGATAGGAAATATTTCACCTGGAGATCCAGGGAAGCTGCTGGTGGTCAGAGTAAACATTAATGATTTGAAAGACCAATGGTGTAGCTATCTGCCTTATTGGAGGAACCATTTCTTGGCTGGTTCCTTGGTTTATTTATGGTTCCTTGGTTTATTTTTATAAATACTTTTTTTAAAAGTTAGAGGCTAGTGTGTTTCTGTTCATAGCCCTCGCCCCCCTCCACACGGGAGGTTTCCAGGCAGTGTGTTTGCCAACACCAGCCAAGTCAGCAGAAAACCAGAGGCGGTGCAGCCATTGGATTCCTTTAACCTGATGAACAGGTTGTAGTTTTGCTTGGAGGCAAACCTGTTCTTCAGCCTTTCCTCCTGATGGGAAAGGGCGCGTTCTGTTCTGCCTTCTTTAATGGCACTGGAAATAGTTTTGGTTTTATTGCACTTCAAAAAAGAAAAGAAAAAAAGGACCAAGCTAAGATCTTTGTGATAAAGTTATGTTTGATGGGGGGGGGGAGTATTTTCCTACCACTGCGAGGGAATATAAGTCCTTGCCAGCTTCGTTTGCACCTGTCCCCTCTTGATGTGCCTGGAAAGAGAGGAGCAGGAATGGTGTCTAAGCTGGATTCTTTTGCTCTAAATCAGCTTTTCAAATCTGGTTTGGATGAAATAACATTCAGTTGCTTGTCTGTGGTATATGCGGAGCCATACTTTAAAAAGTAAAAGGGTGCTTTTTAAACAAAATATATTTTAGGACCATTGTGTTATTCCTGATATAAATTAGTTCGAAATATGTTCCAGAGAATGAAGTGTGTGAATGGCAGGTTGTGTATTACACGGCCTCTTAGCATTCATATGCGTGTGCTTACATGCATATGTGAGATGCATCCACACCCCGCTCAAGTACCTGAGAGAAGTAGGACAATGCTAAATTCCTCCTAAAACTGTTACAAGGCATTTTCTCAAAGGCTAAAATGAGAATTAGTCTGCACCCAGATACTGTATTGTAGTAAACCATAGTTTGATCAGTCATGATTTGATAAAACCTCAGGTTAGTGTGGTACTGAAAGCAGGCTGCCATAAAAACTGTAGAACAAAGTTGGAGTCCAGTAGCACCTTTAAGACCAACAAAGTTTTATTCAGAATGTAAACTTTCATATGCATGCATACTTCATCAGCCAATGAAATGGGGTACAGTGAGCAGAGCTACATATAGCTGGTGGACAGTGGTTAAGAATGCAAAGTGGTACAATGTTAGAATCCAGTGGCAAAATAGTGAAATTAACACGTTAACAGAACATTTGTTCTGGATAGCATTTGCATGGGAAACCAATGAAACAGTAATGAGAGAATGATGGTGAGAACGTCATAAGACAATAATTGCAGTCTGTTAATTGCTTTATTGCTTGCAAGTCTGGGTTAAACTGAAAACATGTCTTTCCCAGAGGTGTTCCTGTTCACCTAATTTACTTTTTAACATGTAACATACATTATAAACATCATTCTAGTTTGCCATTATAAACTGTAGTGGTTTGGAGGGTGCTAAACTGATATTCTAAACTGTGATCTGTACCTTGCATATTAAATGTAGTTGGTCTTGCGTGGTTTGTCATGACTTCTGAATGCAGAAATCCTAGTTTGTTTAGTAGCCTCCTGAATACAGAGAGGGAAGCACACGACAACAGTGTCATTCCAGTTGCATTCAGTAATCAATAATGCTTCCTCAGAACACTCCCTCATTCCTTCCCTCTCTAGCCCCCTCCCACCCCTGCCTAGGCTAGCGGTGACTCAGCAGGCAGATTGTGCTTCAGCTCCTTCAGCTTGTCCTGAGGAGAAGTTTAAAAGGCAGCAGGATTTGAAAATTTCACTTAGTCATCATGTGCTTTTATTTATTTTGCCAGGTCTATCAAGTAGTGGGACAGCCTGAAATATCAACTTCAGTCCTGTCCTCCCGATGTTGATCTTGAGCATGTGGCTTACTAAAATACAATAAACTAAAAACCCACATGGCACAGCTTGACAAATCCCAGAAGCCAGGTTCCTCTGATGCCTGTATATTTCATTGGGGTGCCTAGTATTTTTTGTGGTAGTAATAACTTAAAATACGATAGTACATAACTTTGAATGCTGAAATATGAGTCTGGCTCCTACATTTTTGGGGCTGACTTCTAGAGCCAAAGAAAATTTGTTAGGGCCTGCCCTATGGTATTCACTGGAAGTCTTACTTCTGGACAAGTCACATTCACCTCCTTAGATAATCAAACTGGATCGTCCCTCAAAAGGGAGCCAGTTTGGTGTAGTGGTTAAGTGCGTGGACTCTTATCTGGGAGAACTGGGTTTGATTCCCCACTCTTCCATTTACAACTGCTGGAGTGACCTTGGGTGGTCATAACCCTCTCAGAGGCTGTTCTGGTTAAGAGCAGTTTCTGTCAGTGCTCTCTCAGCCCCACCAACCCCACAGGGTGTTTATTGTGGGGTGGGGAAGGGAAAGGAGATGGTAAACTGAGACTCCTTTGGGTAGTGAAGGGCGGGGTATGAATCCATTCTCTTCTTCTTCTTCAAAAGCCCTCTGGTGAAGCAATCAAGCTTTTTGCCTAAAGGATAAGCCTTGATTGTTTTTATTCCCCATCTTCCCAACCAGCCTTTCTTCAACCTGATTACATTCATGCTTTTTCAGAATTGTGTTCAGCATGGGTTTACTTTCAGGTAAGAGTTCATCCATGGGATTGCAATTTCTTTCTTGCACACTATCAAGATCAGAAAATCTCTGACCATCAGGGCTTGAGTTGGGGCATGATGAACTGAATTGTACCCTAGACTGTCATGTGTTCAGGCACTTTACAGACATAGTGTGAAACCATAGCAGGCCTTTACTGTTGACTAAGCAAGGTCAGCATCTTCTGTCCACTGCACAAAACCGCAGGAATCATAGATCAGGAAACCTTGGAACTGTTGCTTCTTAGGGCAGGGGTGGCCAACTTAACATAAGAGCTACATAGAATAAACATCAGATGTTTGAGAGCTGCAAGACATGAACATCAGATGTTTGAGAGGAAGGAGGGAGAAAGGAAAAGAAAGACAAGGAGATAGATGGAGGGAGGGAGAGGTGGAAAGAAAGCACTTTAACTTTAAATGCATTCTCCAAGTCACCAGCTGGCTTGGAGAAGTGATTTGAAGAGCAAAATGCCTTCTCCAGGTCGGCCAACCGGTTGGTGGTGGCTTCAAAAGTCACACAATATGTGTGAAAGAGCCACATGTGGCTCCCGAGCCACAGCTTGTCTTAGGGTTTGATCTGTATTTGCAGGATTTCAGCCAATGGAAGGGGTTCCCAAGAAAGGAATTAAATATAAGAGTGAGTAACCAAAAATGCAGGAGAGATTTATTCTGCTTGGCTGGGGGCAGGGCGGGGTTGCTGTTACCTCTGCTTCTGTGTTCATGATTTCAGCTCTTCAGCAGTAGGGTACAACCAGGTCCACCCCCCCCCCCCCAAGATGCTGTCCCATTGCCCTATGTACCCACCTTCTTAAGTGCTAACATCCAAGGAAGCCTGTGCCATGCTCTCTTCAGTTTGCAACATTTACAATTCTAAATGACCTGGGGAAAGGGCGCCTTAGGGACCCCCTGCTTCCTTATGAACCTGCCCCCAAATTAAGATCTTTTGTGGATGCCCTCCTTTGGCTGCCCCCATCCAAAGAGAAGAACTGGTAGTCACAGAGGCAGGACCTCCTTTGCAGTGGCTCCTCAACTGTAGCGATCCCTCTCTGCAGCTTTGTCTAATTTGTTTCAGCCCCTATGTTTCAGCCACTGATTTGTTTTAGCCACTATGATGTGCTGGGTTGCTTGAATGGCCTTTTTGGGTTGATGTTTAAGGTCTGTGATTAGGGGCTTTTTAATCAACTGTCTTATCGGTTTGTTTAAATTGTGGGGTTTACTCAGAAGTTGCCTTGAAAGTCATTATGCTGAGAGGTGGGCATATATATCTTGTAAGTAAGTGTGTGGCATGGCCCTTAACTGGGGCTATGTGTTCCATAAAAATACTTCATGATTAAATTTGAAGTACAGCTGGCCTGTAGGTGGCAACAGCTATGTATGACGGAGGGCAGATTTAAAAAAAAAATTATAGCAGGAACACACAGGAACACAGTTCCGGCTGGCTTGGGGTCAAGGGGTGTGGGCTGATATGCAAATGAGTTCCTACTGTTTTTTTCCTACAAAAAAAGCCCTGCACAAAACAATGGCGACATAAGGAGCTGTGGGCTGATATGCAAATGAGTTCCTACTGTTTTTTTCCTACAAAAAAAGCCCTGCGCAAAACAATGGCAACATAAGGAGCTGTGGCCTAATATGCAAATGAATTCCTACTGGGCTTTGTCTACCAAAAAAGCCCTAATGGAGTGTGGTTTCCTCAAGAACAAATGTTCAGGCAGAGATTAAAATGCCTACAGCTTTGAGAAAATATCTTAAGAAAAATAAACCTCCTGTCCTATGACCTCCCCTCCTTTCTCTTCATGCCCCTCCCTTACTACGAACCTTGAATATTTAACATCAATCAGTATGTGACTTGTGAAAACCACGGTAGTGTGCTGGATCATACCATGCAGGATTTTTCCACAACCTGACGGGCTGCATCACAGAGCAGGCACGTTTCCTTTGATGCAGGTGGTTCTGGAATGCTTCAGCTAGACTTAACTTGTCTGCCAAGTTGTTACACGGAGTGAATTTCTTGACCTGCTCCAAACAGAAGCAATGACAGCTTTGGCAGAACCATGCTTTGGTGGCAAAATGGCAACCAGGGAGCAGAGAAATGGCTGACTGGAAGCATGGGATGTCCCCCCCCCCCCCGGGCCACCCCTCTTTTCCCATCCGTTTGCCTCCCCTGACTGGCACGTTCTTCTCAGAGGGTGTAGGCTGTGCAGCAGGCTGGGGTTTCTCCCCAGCGTGTATCTCCCCTCTTTTGTTTGCACATTGGCAACAGATACATATGCATTGTTTGCCACCCTTCAGAATAAACACCACCTTGTGTGTGTTTTAATGCAAACCAAATGCCAGTGTGATCTTCAGCGCTGATTGTGCCACTAGAAAGGAAGTGAATGCCAGTCTTGACAAAAATTCAGAACATTAAAGAGAACAGAGAGGGGAACAAATTACTTACAAGGATGCTGAGTAGGAATGAGGCATTCAGCTGGCTCCACAAAATGGACGGAGAAGTGTTTCTTTCATGCGCTGGTGTGGAAGTGAAGTACCATTATGCTGAGAGCAACTTTGGTTGAGGGCATCGTGTGACTTTGGTTCTGTTGCCATCTTTATGTTACTGGATAATTTTCAACACTGCTGACAGTAGATGAGGGAGAGGGAAAAAATTGTGCTATCTGCATGATGATTTATTTTTTTTTATTTATTTCACTTATGTTCCTGTTTTCTCTTCAGTGGGATCCAAAGTGGCTTGGATCAATCTCCCTTTCTCTGTTTTTTCTTGAGAATGGTCCTATGAGGTAGATTAGGCTGAGTGCGAATCATGGACTCCAGGTAGCTCAGCAAGTTTCTTGGCAGAGCAGGGATTTCCTAGCCTGGCACTCTAAACACTACACTGTGCTGTCTGTCTACTGGCTTTAAACAAGTTGCCGCATCAGCTTGAAGAACAGAATAGTGATTTGAGGGGAAAGTGCTGACCTTCATGCCTATGTCTAGCAGCAATGTGCCCTGATTTAAATGTATCTGTGCTATTGCAAAGGGTTTGTGCAGATAGGAACAGAGTAGGCATGTGTGGGTGAAGTGCAGCATCTGGGTGGATACTAGGCAAATTAGGAGATCAAACAAGCCACTGGAATGCATAGAAAGTTCTGTGATAATTTTTTGGGTAAAGGGAGGTTTTGGTGCAGAGAGGTGCCTTCAAGGTAATTGGTAACCCCGGCATGCTTTTCTCACTAGTCTCACCCTGCCCACCATTACTGGATGCTAAGCTTCCTGGAGGTGACTGTTTTAGGGTTTCCAGCTTCAAGGTGGTGGCTGGAGATCTCTAACTATTACAGGCTGCCATCACAGATGCTAAATAATGCACTTCCCATGCACTTTACAACTGGATTTTACTGTGTGAATCCAGTTGGAAAATGGATTGAAAGTGCATTATTTAGTGTGTGTGTTTGAAGCCCAAATTGATCTCCAGGAGACAGAGATCAGTTCATCTGGAGAAAATGGCTGTTTTGGAAGGTGGATTATACAGCATTATATGCCATTGAATGCTCTCCATTCCCCAAACCTTGCTCTCCTCAGACTCTACCCCCCCCCCCAAAAAAAAATATCCTGGCATTTCCCAGTTCAGAGTTGGCAACCCTAGGCTGTTTCCCTGCTGCCCATACATTGCTCCAGAAAGGCCAGAAATTGTACTGGAACTAGGAGTGTGCCTTTTCCTATGGCAAGTAGGATGTGTGAAGGGAGAAGATTTCTGTCTTGCAAGGACCATGTAACAATGTTGTCCCTGTAACAGCAAGGGCAGTTAATCAGGCTGTTATATATGTGATCAGAATTGTGTTTAATATATGGAATTCTTGCCTGACTCATTGGAGCCTGGAAGACTGAGCTTGAGGACTCAGGATCAATAGGCAGCAGGATTCAAATCCCTGCTCCAATCAAGGGCCCCCTGCTGGTTTGAATGGTCCAATAGCATGCCAGCATGGGAACCTTGTGTGTATATATAGTTGGCCCAGTCTTCAGTCTTAGAGCACAGCCCTATACTATACTGTGATAATAAAAAGAGCTTTGATCACTATCACCTCGCCTCTTCATTGCGTGGAACTCACTATATTATACAGGCATTAGAGCAAAGGTCAGGTTTTGCTCTCTCTCAGCACCCGCAACTACAGGGAGTGGATGGCTTAAGTTATGGGGAGAAGTCAAAAGACACTGTTGTGACTTGGAAGGGGGGTTCTTTCTAAAGGTCTTTAAAAAAAACCACATACCAACCTGTGGTAAAAAACCACTACTTTGTCTTTATTTTGCCTTGGAGGAGTGGGGAGTTGTTGAAGATGTCAGTGGTTCATAAGCATTAGAATTCTACAGGTTTCAGGTCTTTTACAAATTAATAGGTAGGCTAATTAATTACAAATTACAAATTAATAGGTAGGTTGTTTTGTTGGTTTTAGGCTGAAATGGTTCTTTATAGGATGGCAGTGTAAATCTTGGGGGTGGGGAAAGACATCTTTATATTTCTGCGTGTCCACAGATATATGCCTGTGTGCATGGACATGCAAGAACCTTTAGTATGGGGGAGCACTCCCGTTTTTGGTGTGAGGACAGGAGTGTTATAAAAAAAAGTATTCATTTTTTCATCCGTGAAAGTGCTGGAGGATATAGTGTGGCAGTTAGGGTTGCCATTTGCCTGCCCTCAACCCCAGCCCCCTCTCCCTTGAGAAACTGAGGAGTGGGAGGGAAATTGGCCAGAAAATTATTTTTCATAGGGACGCTGTAGGAATTTCCCCTGCCTCTGTCGTGTTTACCATAAAGATTAGGGGAAAGATGAGGGAATAGCATTCTTCCATTCTTCTGGTATTGCACTAGACCTATCTATGGCTGTAAAAAGGGCTGCTAGGAATGGGGCCCACCACTGTGGAAAAGCATTGATAGCCTCAGGGGGAATAGCATCGGACCCAGGGGCTTTTCCCAGTTTAAGCACAAAATAGTGAGTTTCCAAGTTCACCAGACTGCATGGGAACCCTACATTTCTGCTCTCTGCGTAATGAGGGATTCACTGTATTGTTTTATTTAGAAGTTGTTTCTGCCTCCTCTCCAGAGTTCTGCTTACAATTAAATAAGCCATAATAACAAGCCAAGGCATGTGCTGAAGGGAGATCTAAATTATTGTTGGTTTCTATATTTGCAACATTGGGGGGGGGTGATAGCTCCCCCCCCCATGCCCAGACATATGCTTTCCTTCTGCCTCTACCATCTCTGTGTGTATAGTCATACAATTTGCTCAACACTTCATGCATCTGCCTATGTAGTCTCTCTGATCCCTGGAAATTCCGCAAGAATAAGTTAGTCTCAAAGATTCAACAAAATGCCATTTGCCCTAGATTACGTTTCCTGGTCACATTGGTGACTAATGCCACACTGAGAACGTGCCCCTAAAATATATAGGTGACTAAGTCTGGCCTGCTTTAGGTTTTTGTGTTTTAAAGAATGCCCATATTTGACTCCCTCTGCAGGCTTTGGTTTGCTTTCTCCTGACAGGCTCCGCTTTGCACTGCAAACAGTGCCATGATGTTGGGTAAACACGGCTGCCAATCAATAGAGCCAGGGCTAAAGATCGTGTTGCCAAATTAAAGCTCGTCCTTGAAACAGGAAGGGGAGAGAACAAGAGAGGGAGAGAGAAACACTGTGATAGCTCAGCCCCGTTAGGACTGCATGGGAAAGAACTCACAAACATCCAACTTTTGAACGTAGGTAGCTGTCTGTATGCAGCTAAGTCTTCCCCTACTTAGAGAAATGACAGGACAGCATACTGTTACCTGGGGTGACACTGGCTGTACGACTTGCACAGGAGAGAGTTTGGCCATTTGGAAGGGACTTGCTATCAGTATGCATGGCCCATAGTGGGGGTGGGAGGTGAGAAGCCAGTGGTAACTTTTCCTTTCTATTGCCACATGACTGACTCCAGTCCTTCTGCGGCATCTGTTCACAATTAAAATGGGAGAAAAAGATGCTGGCAGGCAATGTTCCCTCTAAGCTGCAGAGCAAGGGTGGCCAAATTTGCTTAAAGTAAGAGCCACATAGAATAGATGTCAGATGTTTGAGAGCCACAAGACATGAACATCAGGGAAGGAAGGAATATAGATGGGGAGGGAGATATGGGAAGAAAGCAACTTTAACTTTAAATGCATTCTCTGAGCCACCAGCTGGCTTGGCTTGGTAAAGTGATTTAAAGAGACAAATGCCTTCTCCAAACCAGTCAATGGGGTGGTGGAGGCTTTGGGAACCACACAGTATCTGTGAAACAGCCGCATGTGGCTCCCGAGCCACAGTTTGGCCACCCCTGCTGCAGAGTCTTGTGAGCAAAAATTCTACTTTGTGAGCTACTGAGATTAAAGTTGTGAGCTACTGCATAAATGATTGTGCTTTGTGAGCTACTGAGATTAAAGTTGTGAGCTACTGTATAAATGATTGTGCTCTGGGGCCATTTTTCCTGAGCTAGGACAAAAATGTGCAAGCTGGAAGCTAAAAATCTGTGAGCAAGCTCACGCTAACTCAGCTTAGAGGGAACGCTGCTGACAGGTGATCTGGGGTAAAAGAAATAGCAAGTATGGAAAGGGTTAATTGAGCGAGGCTTGTCCCTCCCACTTGGTTTCCCTATTCCCACTTGGGCCGATTGGAAGTGGCCATTTCTGCATAGCCCAGTCTAGAGCTAAGCGGGGTCAACCCTAGTTAGTGCTTGGATGGGAGACCCACCAGGGAAAAGCAGGATTGCTGTGCAGAGGAAGAAAATAGCAAACCACCTGTGCTCACCTCTTGCCTTGAAAACATCTTGAGCAGTCATCGTAAGTCAGTTGCGACTTGATGGCACTTAGTTATTATAGTGTGTGTGTGTATAGTTATTTGTGTGTGTGTGTGCTTGTGTGCCCGGAAGTCATGGTGACCTCCAATGACCCTACTTGGATGTTTTTCAGAGGTGGCTTGATAGGCCTCTGAGTCCCAGCTCTGGAATTCCTTTGGAGGCCTCCCTTCGAACTACTTGCCAGGGTTGCTCCTACTTAGCTTCCAAGATCTGATGAGATTGGGCTTGCCTGGGCCATCCAGGTCAGGGCAGCACTTAATTATTATGTAATGCATAGTTTGGACCGGGACTATCTAAAATCAGCCTGGCTTTTCAATTTCACGGTTTATCTGGTTTTTCTCCTTTCTGCAGGGATTATTTAAAGAGGTCCCAGATCTTTAGGGTTCATCTTAATTCTCACAGATGTTGTCCAGGCAAGGCTTTGTGGATCATTGTGGCTAGTGGTGCCATTTTAGAGTCAAACCGGATGCGATATGTAGGACCTGTCTTCTCGATCTCCCTTGTTTGGACGCCCTCCAAAGGATGCTTATTTGGTCAGGAATTTTAACTTATTTAATACTTTAACCCCTGCCCTTAACAGTGCAGTCCTAAGAAGAGATGAGCTTCCTTTGAAGCTAATGAGCTTTAGGAGGGCATAACTCTGTTTAAGATTGCATAGTTAGCCCTGATAGAGGTGTCCGATGGCTGTAATAGTCCCTGAACAAATGCAAGAGCATTTGTATGTGGAAGCAACTCATTTGTTTTTCCTTTTGGCTGTCTGAGCAGTGCAGGTATGTCATGCCTGCCATCATTTGCACAGCAGCTGCTGGCACGGAGCCATCCAACTGTTAGGCGCGTTCAATGAAGCGTGTTTGAGGATGAAGGATGGCTGCAGGAGGAAGGTGGGGGCAGTGTGAGAGGGGACACTTGATATTCAGGGAGGTCCATTTTCTGTTTGCTGCAAAGAAGCTGCCCTCCCAGCATTCTGCCACCAAGCTAGAGATGTGCAAGCCAATAGAGAAGAACACAGTATGGTTGAAAGCCTGAGAAAAACTATGTTCAAAAGAGATGATAAACCTCTAAAAAAAAAGTCTCTTAAAGACTAATAAGAAACTTCAAAGAGAACTGCTAATGCTTGTTGGAGTAATTGACTAACTGCGCGCATACTGTGATAGAGCATTGGTTCCAGATTATTGAAGTATTTTGATCAGAGGAAGTTGGTATTGAAACACATAAATTTTACCTGAGAAACGTGTTATCAATTATACTTCTTATTTGTCTTTGAGTCTTCACTACACTGCAACATTGTTGTTCAAAGAGTTTGCCAACAATCACTTTGTTTTTCCATGCAGAGGTCTGCGTGTCAAAACTGCTACTTCAGCAATCCTTCCTGGGGTGGACTCTTCAAGTGATTTGTTTTTCTGTATGATTTGTGACTTGGTAATTTTGTAAATGTTTTGTATAAGTGGTATAAGTTTGTGAAAAATGGACTTTGTGGCTTTTAAGGAGCTCACAGCTTTACTAGTTAGACTGGCAGTAAGAACAATTTTTGGCACTGAGCCTGTGTAACTCGTTGAAGTTTCTTACCAAGTTTCTTACCAAGAGACGGCCAGAACGTCACCTAACATGCTTCCACCGTCCATCCCATCTGGGTTTGGGGCGAATGTGATGTCACATGTTGCCAAACATCATTTCCTGCCCAGGGCCTTTTCTTGCACTGCTCAGAGTAACAAAGGTAGGAAAGCGAGGGCCCAACCACCAGTACTCCTCCTACTGTAAGTAGTCCAATGTTGGAAAGTTGCGTATTCTAATAAAATGCAAAATCTCACATTAAGCAGAGTGTCTTCTCTGTCCTTGCAGAGTGGACAGGCACAAATCTTGGGGCTCTGAGCTCGCTGCTTCATTGTGCCCCATGCTGTTTTGGCATCCAGCCACAGTAGCTCTTTTTCTCTTTGTTTCCCCTACGGTGCCAGAAGCCAAAAGAAATTGGCTCGAGTCTGACAGATTGCATGGGCTTTGTGCATTTCCCCCCCTGTTTTGCATGAGGTCACAGTGATCCTATTATCAGCCACGTGGAATAACAGTTAGCAGCCGAACAAAAGGCGAGGCCCCAGTGAAGGACAGGGCAGCTCTGTTGAAACAGTTCCCTGGCTTTTCTCTTCTGTTTTTATAATTTGTATTGATTTTAAGTATAAAAAGAAAAAGCATAAGCATAAGCATAGATACAGAAGCATAAAGAGGGGGAGGGGTGGATACAGAGTGGGAGACCAGAAACAAAGAAAAATGCAAATATATCAGTTACATTTCTACCTCCAAATGAAATACCCAATTCTTTCTACCTGCAAGTACTAATTTTTCCCCTTATATTTTACCATCTTTGTCTTTCATTATACACTTTTTACTAAACTATTACTTAAAATACAAGTCTAAACTGTTCTTCAGCACATATAAGTATAAAAAAGTCAGAGAAGTCTCAACACAGAACTAACTGGCTAAGCTTAACCATATTAAAAATACAGACTAACTTGTTATTTGAACAATGTCGTCATTAAAATGAGCATAAGAAACAAATATCTTTATCCTTCTAACTTACTTATTTCAAACAGAAAGAAAAAAATCAGATTTAAAATATCATAAAACACAGCGAGAAAAAAAGTAATAAGCAGGAAAAAAACATAGTAATTTATCTGTGTCAGTATAAACAATTTCTCCAAACAAACATATTAAGAGCAGATCTACCAGATTACAGAATAATTCTGTTGTCTGCCTTCTTAAAAATTGATCCAACTATTTATATATATATATATAATTCTTTTCAAAACTTTTCAATCCTTTAACTCTTATATCCATATTGCTCTAGGAGGAACAACTTAATATGACCCAAAAATCTCACTTGGCCTTTTAAAATCGCATGTCAGTTCTTGTTGAGAATTCCATATCCAATTACCCACAGAGAGAGAAACAGTTCAAAGACCCTTCTTCCTGAAAGTTTTCCATGTCTTGATTTTTTTGCTGAGATGTACCTTCTCTCTCCTTAGTGCAGTCATCCCTCTCAGTAAAAATAGTAAGGATTCCACGCCACTTGTTCCTCTCGAAAAAACTTCAATCAGTCTCAATTTCCGGTCCTTCTTTTTAACTGCACAATAAGGTTCCATTTTGGTTTTCTTCTGTTCGTTTCCCAGCGGATCACTCTCCATTTCCAATTCCACAGACGTCACCGAGATCTCTTTAACACTCTGCTCATGTGGATTTGAGATTTTGCTAGCTTTCAACATAAAAGCTCCCGTTTGCTTTTTTACCAACTCTGTTAATGAACCAAGATCTTGCTTTAGAGAAGTTATGATAACCATTATATCTTTTTTATAAAACATTTCACTTGGTAATGCCATTTTTCTCTACCAAATAACTCAGTCTATTAATCCAAGTTGAAAAGTAACTCAGAGACCCAGTTAGTCTGTCTCTTCAAATCTCCTCCAGCCATGTGTTTTGATTGTTGCCATTTCAGTTGCACTCAGGCGGCAAAGACAAATCTCTCTAAAATATCTCGTTTTTGTTCAGACCATATTATAGCCAGATAATAGTCTCATTAACACATATTCAATTATAATCCAGGTCGATTTGAGTATCTATATTCAGTCTAATTCAAATTGTTGCCAATACTCAAAGTTGTTCTTTGTCTTTTTGAAGCTGCATTCCTGGGAAAGTGGGGGGGGGGGAGGAAATCCACCTCTTTCCCTTCCTTTGAACTGTCCCGTTTGTTGTTATGTAAAATGACCCATTAGCCAGTGGTATTGAAAACAAACTTACTTGCCGAGTAGAATTCCCGTGCTTGAGGTAGGAAAGCAATGCATCAGAAACTTAAGAGAAAAAAGAGCAAGCGGTCGGGTGTTCACCTCTTACTGCCGTAATGGCGATCATGGCGGCGGAGCTTCGGGGCATACAAGAAGGACAGGAACAGCCGCTGCTGTGCCCCTGGCTTCTTGCAAACCACCATGCCGAAAGGAAACCCCTTCAGGGTCTTCCTGGAGATGCCACGTCTGTGGCACCTCTCCAACCACCTGATTCAGGGGGGCTGCTAGAGACAAGCTCCGCAGACCCCCACTGAGCTCAATGCAACATAACCCAGAAGTCCTCGCCCTGGCTTTTCTCTTATCAGCAAATAGTAGGGTAGCCCAAGAAATCCTCTCCTCTTGCTATTTTGTCTGCAGCAGGTTCTTCTCGGCAAAGCCACTCGTGGGAAGGGTGGGATATAAATTCTAAATAAATAAAGCCACACCCGAGAAGATAGCAAGGCCAGCTTAAACAACAAAGAGGCTGTTGACGTCTGCAAGGTGTTAATAATAAAGCAAGAGCTCAGCATAGACGTGGTGCTAACTGGGGAAGCATAGCTGTCCTTTGGCGCAAAGGGCAAATTGGCATATCTGAAGCTGAGTAAAAGGAGGGGGGGACTGCACTAAACACCCACAAAATGTTTGCCTATTTATTTTTGATGCAAGGTCTGAGCTGCTAGTGTGAAGGCTGCCAAGCCTTTTGTCTCTCTTTGTGCAAACATTGAGAGGAACAGCAGGAGAACCAGGTGAGGTTCTGCAAGCTCTCCCTGGCCTTTTCTCTGTTGCTGCCTTCCAGGCACCCCCCCCCCCCCCAGTCAGTTCTCCAGTGCTCTGCATGGACCTGTAGTGTAGAATCTCTTTTCCAGTAGTGAGAACTCTGGCTCCTCCTCTTCTTCTTATATAACTTTGACATCATATGGTTTCCTGTCATGTGGTACAGCTCAGTTAGAGTTGCCAACCTCCAGGCGGTATCTGGAGATCTCTTGGAATTACAATTACAGATATCAGTTCCCCTGGAGATGATGGCTGCTTTGCAGGGTGGCATTATACCCCACTGAGGTCCTTTCCCTCCCCAAACCCCACTGCTCCCAGGCTTTAATCCCCCCCCCCAAAAAAAAACTACAGGAATTTCATAATCTAGAGCTGGCAGCCCTAAACCCAGTTAATTCTATGATATCATCTGAGAATGGTTGCCAGGTCTGTGTTGGAAAATACTTGGAGACTTTGGGGGTGGAGCCAGGAGAGGGCAGGGTTTAGGGAGGGGAGGGGCTTCAGCATGGTCCAATGCCACAGAGTCCACCCTTCAAAGCAGCCATTTTCTCCAGGGAAGCTGATCTCTACCAGCTGGAGATCAGTTATGAAAACGGGAGATCCCCAGACCCCACCTGGAGGCTGGCAACCCTACATCTGAGGGTTTGTGGATGCCTCTTGAGTCTGAAAAGGAAGAAGACTGCTGCTGTAACAAAGAATCTCAGAATTCTGCATTTAATACTGCCAATTTTGGCCTTGCCATTAGCTTCTTTCCACAGGATCTAAACTACAGTGAGTGCACCAGAGTCTAGTGTCATGTCTGTGTTGAGCCTGAGGTTGCCAACTTCCAGGTGGGGCCTGGCATTCTCCTGGAATTAGAATTGACCTCCAGACAACAGAAACTCTTTCCCTTTGAGGAAAAGGCAGCTCCAGAGGGTGGACTTTACAGCATCACATCCCCTCTGAGTTCCCTCCCCAAAATGTGCCCTCCCCTGACACTGCCCCCAAATCTCCAGGTGTTTTCTAATCTACGACCTTAGCACCCTAGGAGTCACCAACAGCTCACTCAGCATGCCCCTGTGGTGCTTTACTTCATGTCCTAGCAGTGTGCTTTATCTCAGCTTTACTGCTTTGCAGAACCTTTATTCGATAAGAAGCACACTGTTTATACAGTTGGTAGCCAGTTGCTGTTTCATTTCAAGGGCTTAGAGAGCTAGATCTAAAGACCAAGCTGGAAATCAATAAGCATTTTGCCAGCTCTTGACACACTCTACATTCCCCCCTCCTCCGACACCTCTTGGTTTAGCACAAACGTGTCTTTACAATCATTCCTAATAAGCAAAGTGGAAAGTCCATCAGTGGCATCCTCAAAATATTTCCATCCTTCTGTTGACTTCAGTGGATTTAAAAGTCTCTAATTCTCTGTAGGGATGCACTGTTGGTTGGACAGAGCATTTCTCTTGTGAGTGTGACGTGCCACTGGTCAGGTTTGTTGGCAGAGTAATTAACACAGTAACGGTACACAACCTGATTAAAGAGCAGATAAAGGTTTGATCAGGAATCAGCATACTTGATAGGAATGAGAAGAGACAGAGAGGCTCCTAACAACAGGAAGTTTCTGGATAGTAAGGGTTGCCAACCTCCAGGTGGAGCCTGGAGATCTCCCAGAATTGCAACTGGTCTCCAGATTACAAAAATCAACCCGCTGGAGAATATGGCTGCTTTGGAGGATAGACTTTATGGCATTATACCCTGTTCATGTCTCTCCCCTCCCTAAACCCACCCTCCCAAGCTGTACCAAATCTCCAAGAATTTCCGCTACAGGTGGTCCAAAGAAATCTTGCTCCTCCCGAAACATCTTTCCTCTGAGCCCTGAGCAGGGTTGGCCCTAGACTGGCACCCTAGGCAAGGCTAACGTCTGCCCCCCCCCCCCGCATTGATAGCATCACCGAGTCATATGAGGGACACCCAGTTTGTTGCCTCCAGAAGGCCAGCACTCTAGGCAGTCACCTAGTTTGCCTAGTGGCAGGGCTGACCCTGGGACAAAGTCCAGTGAATGGGCAGGTTTCTTCTTTTGGCTTTTGATGAGTCTGTCTTGTATTGGTTACTGTATCTTGCAGAGATGAATAATCGACCTATAAGAAATGAGTGTTTTGTAGGGGTTTGGCCACTTTGAGGATTGTACCGCCTCGTTTTAATTGTTTCTGCTGAAAGTTTTGCAAACATTTCACCTCTGTTTGTTGTTTCGTTTTTATTTACAAAATTTGTATTCTGCCTTTCTGCCCTCACTACTTTGTTCTGTCGTTGGCATGTATGTGGGTTGATCAGTGGTTGTATCTCTCAGCCGATAATGTGAGCATAAAATATCCATTTGTTCTGGCCTGGCTCAGAGGTTAGCCACGGTTTGACATTGTGCAAATGGCAGCATAATCCCGAAATTGTTTGCTCAGAAGTAAGTCCCATTGAACTCAGTGGGATTTTACTCTCTTGTAATCGGTGTAGGATTGCCGTTGGATTATCAGCTTGCATGCGTTTTCCTCGACTCAGGTGATCCTATCATCCCCTTTGCAGAAGAGCCATAGGTTTTCCATTACATTACTGTGCCTGTCTAGCTTAGATGTAAGCAGAGATTGTTCACACACTGTGGCAAACTGCTCACCTGACAAATGTACCTTGTTCAACTGCTGTCTTCTGCACTTAAAGCTGAGCAATGGATTAAGGGCAAGACAAACCAGTTTGCCTCGCACCTTTTGGCTTCATGGTAGACTTGTACATAAGTTTAGTTTCTTTGTGTTTTGTGGCTACTTATGTGCCAGCGTGATGGAAGTAATTCTCTCACCTCCCCATGACAGGTGATTGAAGTTGGGTCAGTGAGGGCTCTGTGTGCATGATGGAGATGTCAGGTCACAGCCAATTTATGGTAACCCCCGTAGGTTTTTCAAGGCAAGAGACAAGCAGAGATGGTTTACCCTTGCCTGCCTCTGCATAGCTATCCTGCACTTCCTGGGTGGTCTAACCAGGGCCAACCCTGCTTTGCTTCTGGGATCTGATGTGATCGTGCTAGCCCAGGAAGCTAAATGACATAAATGAGACCTTGTCAGGCTGGGCCAGGCCATGACAGGCTGGGCCGTATGTGTACCTATTTAATATTAGGTAGCAGAGATATAAACTTTTTAAAGGACACAGACAAACACGATTAAAGATTTTTTAAAAAAAATTTGTATTTCTCCCATGGGATCCAGGGAACTGTGCTAAGGAAGCTCTGACTCTTTCCCTCCCTCCCCAGGGGACCAGGAGAGGGAGGAACCTCAACCAATGGAGAAAATTGAGGTTTTGCTCTATAGCTCCTGTGTGATTGAGCAAGCCTTGCAAAGCACACTGAGATGCAGAAGGAAGCAAGAGAGAGGGAGAAGGAAGCAGATGACAGTCGGTTGCTCAGGGGCCTGATAGGAGCCCTCCAGGAGCCTGATTCGGCCCCTGGGTCGCATGTTTGATACCCCTGTGCTAGTCTATTCCATCTGGGTCAGGGCTCTGTGCACATAATGGCCCTTTAATTTTACAATTCACTAAGCCATTTTCAAATTGACACAGTGTTTGTAGGGAGAATAAACTGCAGCTCTCGTGAGGCTGTGAGAATGCACATGTGCAAACCAAAACCCACTTTGGATCGACAGTTAATCTGTTGGAGAGATAAGAGACAAACACCAAACAAATTGTGAACTTCTTCCACCCCTCGCCTTCATATAATTCTTTTCAGCAGCATGACATTTATGTTAGCCAGGGATAGGCGGGGAAGAGCAAAACACCACAATGCATGCTTATACATGCAAAAGCATGACATTTCTATGCCGGACAGGTTTGAGTTGTTCAAATGCAGGCGGAACAACGTGTTGAACATTCAGCTCCCACGCTGGTTGCATGCAGTCAGGATGTGAGTGTTTGAGCAGTCTGGATGGAACAGCATGCTGCTCATCAGGGAGCAGAGGAAGGATGAAGGCACATGGAACTTCAGGCTTATTTATGGGAAAACTTGAATTTGCCATTGCATCTGAACTGAGCTGTTATCTAGAAGACCTATCCAATTTCTGCCCAGTCTTGAATCTTTCGTTTCTGGACAAGGTGAGAGAGCGGCAGCTGAGCAGCTCCAGCAATTTCTGGATGACACATTGGCATTAAATCTGTTTCACTCCAGCTTCACACCCTGGCCATGGGAGGGAGACAGCACTGGTTGCCCTCACAGACGATTTGTGTAGGCAGCTGGATCAAGGTGGATCAGCACTGCTGATATATTTGGATCTTACAGCAGTGTTTGACACAGTCAACCACAGTCTTCTGACTCACCACCTTGCTGACATCCATGGAGTAGCCTTGCAGTGGCTTACCTCATACCTCCATGGCCAGGGACAGAGGGTGGTGCAGGGCAAGAAGGTACCCCCACGACATCCACTTGTACGTGGGGTCCAACAAAGGGCACTCCTCTCCCTGATACTGTTTAACATCTATGTACGCCCCCCTGCCCAGTTGGCACAGAGTTTTGGGCTACGGTGTCACCAGTATGCTGATGATACCCAGCTGTTTCTTTTGATGGGTAACCAGCCCAATGCTGTTCCCATGAATTTAGCCAAGGGTTTGGAGGCTGTGGCTGGATGGCTAAAGCAGAGTCAATTGAAGCTGAACCCAGATAAGATGGAGGTTCTCTGGCTGGGAGGGAGTGGACCATGGTCAGGTTGCCAGCTCCCAGCTCGTGACAAGGTGCCTTTTGTACTGATCCTGACTGTCAAGAGCCTGGGCATGACTCTGGGTGGTTCCCTGTGACTGACCTGGAAGCTCCAACTGGTCCAGAATGTGGCTGCGTGGGTCCTGACAGGAACCCAAAGGATGGCACATATACGACCTGTGCTACGTGAGCTGCACTGATTACCAGTGAAGCACCGGATCAATTTCAGGGTGCTGGTATTAACCTTTAAGGCCACTCACAGACAATGACCTACATACCTTCAGGACTGCCTCTCCCAATACGCCCCCAATAGAACATTAAGATCAGGTACAAAAAATCTTCTGGTGGTCCCTGCCCTGAGAGAGATCTGACTGTCCTCGACCAGCTTGGTGGAACTCTCTGCCAGAGAACAGCCACGCACTGCAGGATTTGTTACTTTTTTGCAGGGCCTGTAGTATAGACAGAGATGTTCCGACAGAACTTTGGTTGAAGATATTGACAGGATAATAACTATCTGGTGCTCTCAGGTTACGCAGCCCCCCTTGCCTGTCTTCTGAAGTTGAGAGATTTCATTCATCACCATCTGAATTATCTTAATTAGAATCTGATATTTTAATGTTATCATTACATTGACTCAGACTATGTAGATAGATCCAAGTGGCACTCTCACCATCACTCTTCAATTGGCATGTTTGCTGTTTTCCTACGCAACAAATGGTATCTAAACCAAACTGGTTGTTCTTACAGTTTGTTAACTGGACTATATTGCCATAGATTCTAACTTGGTACTATTTTGCATGCTTAACCACTGCCCACCAGCTATGTAACTCTGCTCACTGTACCCCATTTCATCGTCTGATGAAGTGTGCATGCACACCAAAGCTTACACTCTGAATAAAACTTAGTTGATCTTAAAGGTGCTACTGGACTCCAGCTTTGTTATGTTGACTCAGACTGTATGTTGTTTTAGTGTTTTATCTTAATGTAAGCTGCTATAAAAGCACCCGCTTCACGGTCCCACTAGATCGCTTTTATGTGCTGTTTATGGCTACCCCAGCCCCTCTTTCTCCTCAGTTCTTCCTTTTAAAACTTTCACCTCAGGACTATAGAACTCAAGGGGTGGGTATGATGGATTTCGCTCTTCTAGTCTCTTCGGGGTATTTGGTTTCAGATGGATATATAATGCACTTCATAGGGGACCACAGCAGTTTTGATAGTTTTCGCAAATTATAGGCACCAGAGAACTTTAAAATAAACCACAGATCTTTAATTAAAGTCTTCAACTGGGGATATGGGAGATATTTACACGGGCTATAATGTATCTCACACAGTTAACAAATTACTCAGTAACTTCAGGCTTTATAATATCTTTCTTTTTTCTTGGGTCTCTCAGGTTCACAGTTCCTCTATATAATACACTTTCCAACAATAGCAAAGGCTGGCCTCTTGGGTATGATGTGCCAAGTCTCTCCAGTCGACTGGAGCCTCTCCTCCCAGCCCTTCAGACTCCTAGACCCACATATATTCCCTCAGCCACCTCTCTAGCTCTTAAGAGGTGTTTATATAAGTGTCTGTGACCGCTCAGGTCTCCACCGTGACTCTTCTGTTGTCACACACACACACAGCCCCTTGGCTGTTTTTATAGAGCTAGCAGTCAGCTTTTCTTCTCATGAAGACTCTCCACAGCTACTGCCCCAGCTCCTTCTCAAAGACCAGCTCTCTCTGACTCTGTCAGGCACTAACTCTCTCTGGCTCTGTCAGGCACTAACTAACTCTCCTCAGCCGTTAGCTGTCAATCTCACACTGAGAGTTCCGAGCACTCTGGCCCCCACCCTCAGGTCACCTGACGCAGGCTCTGTGCGTCTTCAATTTTCTGTTTAACCCATACCTTACTGTCACAGCTGCCTTGAGCCCTGCATGCAGGGAAGGGCTGCCTAAATGCCCAAATGATTGATTGATTGATTGATAGAATGAATGTTTTGATCTAAAATCTACTTTTTTGCATTTTGAGTTTTTTTCGGGTATATTTTTGGTGTGTACCTGGAAGTCATGGCAACCTCTAGTGACTGACCCCTACTGGGGGACATGGAGGATATTCAGAGTGGCGGTTGAATAAAAGCTGCCCTTGCCTCCCAGCTCTGGTATTCCAAGGAGGTCTCTCATCCGAGTATTTGCCAGAGTTGACCTTGCTTAGCTTCCAAGGTTTGAAAACATCAGGCTTGCCTGGGCTATCCAGGTCAGGGCCTCCTCTTTTGCATTTGCTTAACCTGATGGTAACCCATGTTCACACAAATGGCCCAGCTGGGATGCAGGCGTCCTTGTGTAACAAACTATTTTGACTGCTTGTTTGGTTTGGAAGAGAGGAATGGAGGGGCCCAAAAGAGAGGAAGTTTCTCTTACTGCCAGTGAATAGTGGGGTAGGAATTTAGATGCATTCACAGCTACTCTTATCAAATTGTAGCTTGTAGGAAATTGCCTGGTGTGCCGGACTCCATGTCTGCTCAGGGTCCGGTTTTGTTCCGTCTAATTATAGAAGCACAAAAGGGGTTATATTTTGAAACGCAAGAGTATGTTTGAGGAAGAGAGAGAAGGAAGATGCTGGCTCTTGGCCAACTTACAACTGACTAAACTCGCTACACTGCTTTTCTTCTCTGCTTCCAGGTAAATGGCCACAATCTTGTTTGACGTGGTTCTAAATCTGCTCTTCAGTCTCTTTCTCCTCACTGTTCTCGTTGCCAGAATGCAGCTTTAATGTACTAAGAAAGCTTTGGCCCATCCATATGTAATAGAACAACACTTTTTAAATATGCAAAGCCATTCAGGGTCTCCCCCCCCCCCCCCATACACAACCATAAAGGGGTGTCAAACTCATTTATTATGAGGGCCAGATTGGACATAAACGAGACCTTGTCGGGCTGGGCCGTGTGTGTCATAAAATGTAATGCCAGGTAGCACAGATATAAACTTTATAAAAAAGCTCAAACACAAAGATTTTTTAACTTAAAATAAGACATGCTTAAAACATTAGCACGCTTCCAATATTTTCTTTAACAGTCTCTGATAACTGACACCTCTTGCTCTGAATTGTTGCATCAAAAACTGAAGACAATGTCTGAGCTGTAGCAATCTTGAGTATGCTGTTCATGTGTTCTGTAAGTTGCAAACCTATTTTTGATTTATTGGCATTCATTACAGAAATCTCATGATCAATGCTTTGAGCCTAAGACCCAAAGGAAAACATGAAATGGCTGGGCATTGTGAGCTTGTGTAGATAAGTTGCTTCATGTGCTGGTCAAGAACATGTGAAGGCACCATGGCACAGACTGAGGGCTATGTGTTTATCTACAAAACTGTAGTCTTCCCTAGAAAAATAACTGCAGCTCCTATGAGGCAGTGCAGGAACAGAGAGACAGCCATGTATAGTGGTCAGCACCAGCCTACTAGCTGGGAAGTCTAAGTTCAAAATCCCCAATCAATCAAAGGAAATTGAAGGAAAATGTGAAATAAAAATCAAAGGAAATGTGCTTGGGTAAACTTGGTCTGGACATACACTGTCAGTCTAATCCTGGCACTGGATCATGAGAGCATGAATAAAGGGGGAGGCAAACTCAGTTGCACCCATAACAAGCCCAACAAAACTCATTGCACACACTCTCTGTCTCTCTGAAGCAAGGCAAAAACTCATTGTTGGTTTTAAGCTGCTTTCTTTGTGTTTCTTTGTGTCTCTCCAGTGGGATCCAGGAAACTGGGCAAAGGAAGTTCTCTCTCTTTCCCTCCTTCCCCAGGAGATGAGGGGGAGGAGCCTCAACCACTAGAAAGAAGAGAGGCTTGACTCAGTAACTCTGTGGTGTGATTGAATGAGCCTGGCAAACTTAATCACACAACAGAACTACAGATCTGAGCTTCTCCACTGGCTGAGGATCCTCCTCCTCCCTGTCAGAACTTGTAACTTTATTATTGCTAGCTTAATGTAGAACCAGTATAATTGATGGTTGGCAAGTATGCATAGAGTGGACCTGAGCGTTGAACCAGACCGACCCCATATTGTAACCTTTCTTAACCTGAAGTGCCTGAGTAGTAGTTAACCCTGCCCCGATGGTATCCAAAGTATTTGGGGGCTGTAGACTGAATAATGTTGTATCTCTGTACTTTCTCACACTGACACCCTTTGAAGCCGAATCGTGTGGCCTTCAGAGTAAGGAGGCAACGTCTTTGCTGATAGCACTGGTGGGAAGACAGATGTGCCTGTAACGGTGTGAATTAAAGCTTTGTGGGTTGTTTGTTTTACTATATAAAACTGGGCCAGTGCTGGCTCTCGCCATCACTGTTATCTTGTACCTTGTATCTAACAGTTCTTAGTTCTCTCTAATAAAATCCTAGCTTGGAAACTAAGTATGGGATCTGCCTGGAGTTCTTAAGTTCTGACATTATAACAGTGATCCCATTGTTTCGGAGCTTATCTGAACTGGAAACCCGGCCCGATGGCTGCAAAGGTTCCAGACAACGGAGAGCCCACCACTCCAACGGAGGACCCGCCGCTCGACCCGAAGGTGACGGGGGTGAGGCGCAAGATTAAGGTGCCCGCACCTTTCTCGGTGGACGCGTTCGCCGCACCCCGATCCTGGAGCCCGCGGAAGTCCACGGCGGCGATCGACGCGGCGGAGCAGCGGTACAGAAGTATGCTGGGCGACGGGGCAAGCGGAGACGGAGACGACGACCAGGGCGAAGGTCCAGAACCGCGAGGCGGGGACGACCCGGTCCGGAGCCTCCGCAACGACCTGTTCGACTATGTACGGGAAATTCACAACGACGTACACGCCTCCCGAGTTATGATGGCCGAGGAGATGCAACAGAACCTAGGCGCGATCTACGACCAGCTCCGCACCTTGCAGACGGCGGTCCTGGGGATCCCCGTGGGAGGGCTGCCGCTGGGGCAACCGCCCGTGGCTCCACCGGCCCCGCTGGCTCCCGCGCCGCCGGTGGTGCCCGCTCCAGCCCCACCGGCCCCACAACCAGTGGCGCCTCCGGCCCCGGGGGCCCCCGCGCCGCCGGTCCCAGCGCCTCCGGCGCCGCCAGTTCCGGCGCCCCCGGCGGTCCCCGTGCCCGCACCGCCAGCGCCGCCGGCCCCAGCTGCACCAGCCCTACCGGCCCTGCCGGCCCCGGTGCCCCAACCCGCGGCACCCCCGGTCGCAGGGGGGGGGAGAGAGCTGAAAATTACATTCGACGGGAGCCCAGAGGACGTGGAGTACTTCACCATACAGTGCGACACGTTCTTTACCCACTGGGGTGCGGACTACCCGACCGAAGCCAGCCGAGTGTACCACATTGCGTCCCGACTGAGAGGTCCAGCCCGCAAATGGTACGTCGGGCTGTTCACCGCGAGGAAGCCCGAGCTAGCAACCGTAGCGGGGTTCCTGCACGCCATGCTCCGCCAGTACGGCGACCCGCTCCGCGAGGAGAAAGCCATCGCAGCCCTCCAGCGCATCGAACAAGGCAACCGATCCATTCGCGAGTATGCCACGGAGTTCCTGGGCTACTGCGCGGCAGTGAGAGGGTGGAACGAGATTATGAAATATACTGCTTTTTGTAACGGGCTGAACCCGAACGTCCTCGACCGCTGCTACAGCCACGGGCGACCCGACACCTTGGTCGGGTGGATCCAGCTAGCCGGAGAGGTCGAGACCAACATCCAGCACGTGGGGCTTCGCCGACAGCAACTGGCGAAGAAGGGGTTGAAATCCACACCCACCAAGGCGGAGGGGCGACGGGCCCCGACAACCTCGACCCCCACCACTGCCCGAAAGTGTTACCGGTGCGGCGACCCAGACCACCCGCTCCGGGAAGAGGATCGGCCCCCCGGAGCCAGACCTCTTGTCTAAGTTAGTTGCGGAGACTGCTCGGGAAGCAGACCAACCACCGAACCTCCGTAAAAGCGAGGACGGCCTCCTGTTGCACAACGAAAAGATCTATGTGCCCTCCTCCCTCCGCAAGCAGATTTTAGAGCATTGTCATTCCAGCCGCCTGGCGGGCCATTTCGGCTATGTCAAAACCCTCAACCTCCTTACCCGACAGTTTTGGTGGCCTAGGCTCAAAAGAGACGTCTCCGAATTCGTCCTCTCATGTCCCACCTGTCTGATGGCTAAACGAAGAGGGGGTAAACCTCCCGGCCACCTAGTGCCCCTCCCAACAGCCACCCGGCCTTGGTCGGTAGTGTCTATGGATTTCATTGTGGAGCTCCCGCCGTCGCAGGGCAAAACTGTTGTTTTGGTAGTGGTCGATACATTCTCCAAACAAGCCCACTTCATCCCCTGCAAGCAGCTCCCCACGGCTAAAAAACTTGCCCAACTTTTCTTTACACACATTGTACGCCTACACTCGTTCCCAGACAAGGTCATTAGCGACCGCGGGACGCAGTTCGTTGCCAACTTCTGGCGGGAGTTTTGCAAACTTGCGGGTATTGAGCAGGGCCTCAGCTCAGCCTACCACCCCCAGTCGGACGGACAGACGGAGAGGGTTAATAGCCTTCTAGAACAGTACCTCCGCTGTTTCATTAACTTCCAACAGTCCAACTGGGTGGACCTACTCCCATTCGCTGAATACGGCTACAACAACAGCCTTCACAGCTCTACGAAAACCTCTCCTTTCCAAATCATAAATGGCTATGAGGGCAAGCCTTTCCCAACGCTTCCCCTCCCTGCCACCCCCTCAGAACCCACATCGTGCCAACAATGGTGGGAGGGCCTTCGGGAGAGCTGGAAGGGAATTCAGGAGAACCTGGAGGAAGCGAAAAAGGCTTACAAAAAACAGTTTGATAAAAAACACTCTCCTGAATGGGAATTGAGAGTGGGAGACACTGTCTTTTTGTCCACAAAAAACCTCCCCCTTCCTCAGCCCTGCCGCAAACTTGCGTTGAAGTTTCTTGGGCCTTTTAGGATCAAACGAGTAATCAATAAGGTGACTGCAGAACTCGAGCTGCCCAAGTCTCTAAGCAAAATCCATCCTGTTTTTCATTGCAGCTTACTCCGGAAAGACCCTGGTGCCACGTCCTTCCATCCCAGGGCTCCGCCGCCCCCTCCGACGACAGTGAGGGGTCAGAGTCACCATGAAGTCCACGAAATCCTGGACTCCAAAGTCAAACGGGGAAAACTGTATTACTTAATCAGGTGGAAGCACTTCCCCCCGAGCTGTGATGAATGGGTCGAGTCTCAGAACGTAGCTGCGCCGCAATTGTTAAAAAAGTTTCACCTGCTGTACCCGCACAAGCCCAAGCCGCCACCCCCCGGGGGAGGGCGCTTAGGGGGGGCAGTATGTCAGAACTTGTAACTTTATTATTGCTAGCTTAATGTAGAACCAGTATAATTGATGGTTGGCAAGTATGCATAGAGTGGACCTGAGCGTTGAACCAGACCGACCCCATATTGTAACCTTTCTTAACCTGAAGTGCCTGAGTAGTAGTTAACCCTGCCCCGATGGTATCCAAAGTATTTGGGGGCTGTAGACTGAATAATGTTGTATCTCTGTACTTTCTCACACTGACACCCTTTGAAGCCGAATCGTGTGGCCTTCAGAGTAAGGAGGCAACGTCTTTGCTGATAGCACTGGTGGGAAGACAGATGTGCCTGTAACGGTGTGAATTAAAGCTTTGTGGGTTGTTTGTTTTACTATATAAAACTGGGCCAGTGCTGGCTCTCGCCATCACTGTTATCTTGTACCTTGTATCTAACAGTTCTTAGTTCTCTCTAATAAAATCCTAGCTTGGAAACTAAGTATGGGATCTGCCTGGAGTTCTTAAGTTCTGACACTCCCTTTGAAAAGAAGGAGGGGAAGGAGGGAAAGAGCGAGAAGAGGCTGCTTTGCTCAGCAGCCTCCTCACAGGAGAGAAAGAAAAAATGGCAACCAAAAGAAGCAGGTGGAGAGAAGGAAGCAGACGATGGCTACTTGCAGATGGGCCTGATTGGCCCCCTGTGTTAGATCATCTGCTGTATTGTGTATGAGTCTTTTAAAATAACAGTTGTTAATATGAAGTAAACGTATTCCAGTTAAAGGATATAGTTATGTTTAGGAAACTATAGACATAGACACAACTGTCTGACACCTTTGTTCCAATTTTCTTTCTATTTTTCCCCTCCTACTGCTCAGAGCAGTTCCCATCCTGAGCAGAATATAACTGTTGTAATCTTAAAATAGCCAATGGGCAGTGCAAGACCCTTCACAGCTTCAGATTGCTGCTGAGTGAAACTTCCTGTTTTAATGAGCCGTCAATCATGGTTACAACATAGAGGGAACACTGCTTTGTACTTTTCTTTAGGCTCTGTTGGTATTTTTCATGCCCACCTGTTTAACACAAATACTTTCTTTTAACCTGTTTTCCAGTTCAGTCAGTTGGTATCCAGTGATCTGAAGGCACTGGGGAGAAACTCCTACACATTCTGCACAGATGGCCAGTTACTCATTCGGCAGGTCCTCCATCCGGAGGCCTCAAAAAAGGTATGCCTGGTGGACAATGGAGAGGCTTCTGAGTGCTATGCAGAACAGCGTGCTTGCAGCCAGGAAGGAAGATCTAAATGGGCTTCTGACATGTTATACAAGGGATCTAAGGTGGAGCCAGTGGGTGAATCACCCTCCCCTGAATGCTGATTCATGACTCTTAGGCTGTGATCATGCACACTAAATAATGCACTTTCAATCCACTTTCAGTGCACTTTCCAACTGGCTTTTGCCAGTTCACACAGTAAAACACAGTTGGAAAATGCATTGAGAGTAGGTTTGCCAATCCCCAGGTCCCAGCGGGGGTTCTTCCGCTTTCCCAGGCTCCTTCCCGCCCCCAGTCAGCTGGCCGGCGGGGGAAGCTCCGCCCCCAAAGTCACCATGTGACTTTCCCCCTCTAGTTGGAAAGGCTTCCTCTTGGGATGGGGTGTCTGTGTTACTTGTAAGAAGTTGGCTGCAACTCGTGAGTAGAGAGGCCAATCCCTCACTTCAGAGTCGCCAGAAAAGGGGGGGGGGGAGAGAGAGGAGGAACGTCTGCTGAGCACTTCATTATTCCCTATGTGGAGATCGATTCTTATAGGGTATAATGGGGAATTGATCTGGAGGTTTCGGGGGCTCTGGGGGAGCTTTTTTTTAGGTAGAGGCACCAAATTTTCGGTATAGTATATAGTGCCTCTCCCCAAAGTACCCCCCAAGTTTCAAAACTATTGGACCAGGGGGTCCGATTCTATGAGCCCCCCAAAAAGTGCCCCTATCCTTCATTATTTCCTATGGAAGGAAGACATTTTAAAAAGGCGTGCTGTCCCTTTAAATGTGATGGCCAGAACTCCCTTGGAGTTCAATTATGCTTGTCACACCCTTGTTCCTGGCTCCGCCCACAAAGTCTCCTGGCTCCACCCCCAAAGTCCCCAGATATTTCTTGAATTGGACTTGGCAACCCTAATTGAGAGTGAAATGAAAGTGCATTATTTAGTGTGTGTGAGCACAGCAATTTTTTAAAAACAATTTTTTAAGGTTTTCAAAGGGCAGCTTTTACTTAAAACTTTGGAGTTTCTTAATAGAAAAGAAAAAGTTCAGGATTGATAAATTCTTTTAGAAAAAGGTAGTGATTGATGTCCACAGACATATTAGCACTCCAAAGTCTACCCACCTTCCCATCCAGTTCTGTTCTGCATGCCCCCTTCCCACCTGGGATTCCTTAGGCTCAGAATGGTTTTTCATAATCATTCCCACTCTTTACAGTGCTTAAAGGGCTCTGGAAAAGAAAACCTGTTCGCTAGGCTTGCCAACCTCCAAGTGGGGGCTGGAGGTCTCTTGGAATTACAACTGATCTCCAGACTACATAGGCTGCTTATTTATTTGTTTGATTAAAGGATTTATCCCAATCCTCTTGGAGCAAATGGCTGCTTCGGAAGATGGACTGTGTGGCATTATTCCCTTCTGAAGTTCCTCCTCTCCTTAAACCCCTCCTTCCCAGGTTCTACCCACAAATCTTGCAGATATTTCAGAACCTGGAGTTGGCAATCCTACTGTGAGCATTTGGGTTCCTAGTGTAGGCCTGGAGTTCTCCCAGAATTCCAACTGCTCTCCTGACTATAGAGATCAGTTCTCCTGGAGGAAATGGCAGCTTTGAAGAGCTCTAGGGGAACCTAAAGGCTTTCTCCCAATACCATCCCCAAATCTCCCAAGAATTTCCCAACCAGACTTGGCAAGCCTGTCCCCTCTCCAAATAATTTCTGCTCCTCAGGTTCCTTGTAGATGGCAGCATGGTGGTTAACTTTGGATCAACTTTGTACTAGAATTATTATTCAAATAATTAGAAAATATTATGTGCAAAAGTTCTCATTTAGTGTTAGCCTCTTCTTTCTGGGACAAAGGAAAAGAAGCAAAAGTTTCTGCATCTTTCTTTTTCTTTTTGAAAGCCACAGATCAGCACCAGGACTTGATTTTTAGCTAAATGCCTTTTGAGTTTTTATTTATACGTGTTGGGTAAAATTGCCTTCATCTTTATCCAAAAAGTTTGAGTGATTTGAAAATGCAAAATGTCTGAGTTTTCTGTGTTGTTCCTTTGTAGAATCTCCTGTTGTCTGACTGCTTTTATTCCTTTTATGATCTACGTAAAGAATTTCACAACTGCTACCCCAACTCAGCCTCCGTGAAGGATCAAACTATCCAATCCATGGCTGAATGTATCCTTGTTAATTGTTCCTCTGCACCTTGACTGATTTGGTAGCCCTGTCACTTCCAGGTAGCTCTGGGAATCTTCAGGAACTCTATGGTCAGAATTTCCTATAGATAGAAAAGTGGCCTTATTTCTTTTTTTTTTTATTATTATTATTTTACAAATACAAAGAAATATAGAATACTGCAATACAATCCTGTAATTATACGTATCATAGACAGTTGTCTTACATAATATAAACATGACCTAGACAGTCATCTGTGATCTTCTACAATTTCTTCATGTACCATATCTGTTTTATACATATGCTAAAATACTACATTACAATGATCTATTTACTACATATGTCAATCAGAGCTTACCTGTTTGCGTAATACCTATTTATATATGCTCTAAATTTTTCACCTGTTTAATTTTATTCTGTTTTCCATATTCATATCTAACATTTCATTTTTACAAACATATACTGCCTGACTCTGTGGACTTGATTCTTATTTATCATGCTCCCCTTTTGCCTCAGGTTCTCCCTGCTGCAATTAGCTGGAGCCCTATTCATGATGCAGACAATGTAGTTTCAGATGAAAATTGTATTGAGTAGGAACTGTTAGGTGCTTAATAAACATCAGCCCAATTCGCACTGAAAACTCTTCATGATTTCATGGTGAACCAACTTGACAGAAGCTGACATGAAAGCTTGTTCCGGAAGAGAACTGCCTACCAGTTATGTATGGCTCTGCTCCGCTATGTATGGCTTTGCTCACTGTGCTGGATTCCTCGTCTGATGAAGTGTGCTTAAGAGCACACGAAAGCTTAAGTTTTAAATAAAAATTGGTTGGTCTTAAAGGTGCAACTTGACTCCTGCATTGTTCAACTGCTTCAGACCAACACGGCTGCCTGCTTGGATCTACTGACATGAAAGCTGTTAGAACGTTAGCACACTGGTAACAGTTGTCACGGGTCTTGCTTTAGGCAATTCTACTTTCTGAGGCTAAATGCGTGGCAGCAAGGGGCGGTGGCTCACTGGTAGAGCATCTGCTTGGTAAGCAGAAGGTCCCAGGTTCAATCCCCGGCATCTCCAAAAAAGGGCCCAGGCAAAAAGATGTGAAAAACCTCAGCTTGAGACCCTGGAGAGCTGCTGCCAGTCTGAGTAGACAATACTGACTTTGATGGACCAAGGGTCTGATTCAGTATAAGGCAGCTTCATATGTTCAACCCAAGAAAGGGCCTTCTTGGTCATTTTGGGAGTAATGCTGTGGGACCTCTTAAGTTTGACATAGCTTAGGGCTTCCACTATCTTAATCTAGCCCTTGTTGTAGCAGGATCTTCCTTCCATACTTGTGATACAACTCTTAACTTAAAAACACCCTCAACTAACTGATTATTAATATCTTATGATGTGTGCAGCAATGCAGCTGAATGCCCCTGCTGCTTGTGCAGACTTTTGCATTGTTTTCTTAAACATGACATCCAGATATTGGCTTTACAATAGATGAAGCAGAGGAGGATTTTGGCGTATGGCAAGTGAAAGCCATGGTGGCCATAATTTTCAACATGCTTTCAGATACATGTGGTAAGTGAAGTCCTGGGGGAAAACCCCAGGGGGGGAGAGATTAAGGAGCAGTTGTTTTTCCCCAAGGGTAAAAAAAACTGGGAAATTTGGAGAACACTGGAAGAGACTATGAGGCGAGTGAAATCCTTTAAATCAGCGGTCCCCAACTGTTTTGGCACCAGGGACCAGTTTGGGGGAAGACTATTTTTCCATGGAGCAGTGGATGGAATGATTTTGGGTTGATACAATTGTGCACTTTGTTTCTATTAGTTTGATGTGGTAGTTAAGTGTGCAGACTCTGATTTAGGAGAACCAGGTTTGATTTCCCACTTCTCCACTTGCAGCTGCTGGAATGGCCTTGTGTCAGTCATAGCTCTCATAGAGTTGTCCTTGAAACGGCAGCTTCTGGGGAGAGCTCTCTCAGCCCCACCCACCTCACAGGGTGTCTGTTGTGGGGGAGGAAGGTAAAGGAGATTGTGAGCCGCTCTGAGACTGAGATTTGGAGTGGTGGGCAGGATATAAATCCAATGTATTATTATTGTTGTTGTTACTACTACATTGTAATATATAATGAAATAATTAAACAACTCATGGACCGGTTGCTAACAGGCCACGGACCAGGGGTTGGGGACCCCTGCTTTAAATGATGAAGTTTTAATCATTCAAAATGTATAGCATGGAAGCCTGAAGATCTCCCCCCCACACACTTTTTCCAATGGAAATTTTGGGGAACCGCAAACAAAATCTCCTGTGAGACTTTTTTTCTTTTGGAGTGAGTGAAACGCTTTTTAAGACAAGGTTTTCCTCAGTCAACATTGCATGAAAAAGTGTGATTCCTCCCCCCCCCCCCAATTCTCCCAATGGAAAAACTGAGAAATTTAGAGAAATATTGAAAACATTCCTTTGAAATATATTTTCGTCTTTTGGAATGAGTGAAGTATGCAGAGACAGAATAGGGTGCACCACTTTGCAGCTCTCTCTTGCTGAGTATTTAATGTATGTACAGTTTTGCTTGTTTTAAAAAAAGACATTTATACTCATGAGTTCCATAAACATGTCAATTAATACAATTGTATATATTAAGTTAAACTAACCCATTATAAATAATGCTTTCTATATTGTTGAATTAGCAAAATGGGTTTGATGGGAAAGTATTGTGCCTATTTCAGTTTCCTCCCAATTTTTTTTTTCCCCCATGGCAACAACATTTCTGGAAATGTTTCCTCTGTAGTAAGTGAAAATTCTTCTGTTGGTGTGGGACGCTTTCTGTTACAAGCACACTCTTTGTATCAGCCAATAAACGACATTTTCCTTTATCCCCACACCCCATCCTGGCCTCCTGTTCATGATTACATTTTACCTTTCCATCCCAGTTGCAGATCTCACGTTTACTGATCCAGAGACTGTGAAATACAAATATGAAACAGGACCCTGGTAAGTTGCTCTATCATAACACAGCAATTGGACATGACAGGGTGTCTGAGGCTTCCCTTCCCCAGTTGAAAGGGACTGTTGATCAGACATGCTTTGGGCATGGAGGGTGTTGCATGCTCAGTCCCTGCCTTCTGCAGTTAAATACTTTCTCGGGTAGCTTGTTGGGACCAACATTTGGAGTTACTGCCAGTTGAAGTTTTGAGCTAGACCAGTCATCTGACCTGATTGAGACCCCTTCTTGTGGGATCTATGTAGGGCTGTTTCCTCCAGGTGGGGCCGGGAAGGGAAGAGTTAGAATTCATCTCCAGCTTACAGAAATCAGTTCACCTGGAGAAAATGACACTGTCTGAGGGTATGCGGGATCACATCCCTGCTGACCTCCGCCCCAGGCTCCGCCCCTAAATCTCCTGGCATTCCAATAGCCAGAGCTAGCAACCTTGGATCAGTTGCCCCGGGCTTCTTTTTACTTTCCACCTTTATGAGCACAGAGAGGTTGGAAAGGAAAAAAATTGAGAAGGTGGGGGAGGAGATGCAAGCAGCAATTGGAAACGAGAAAGCCGACTTCTTTCTTTACCCAACTTTTGATGCAGAAATGAGTCTGCTTGGAAAGAAGTCACTGGGGGCATGGATTATGGAGTGCTGTGAATGCTTCAGCATCCTTCTTAGCTGTGTTCTCCTTGTTATGCTTTAAACACTGCTTCTACCCTGCCCTCCCCCAGCTTTACAAGTGATATTTATTTATTTTATTTTTATTTACCAGATTTATATCCCGCCCTCCCCTGACAGGTTCAGGGCGGCTGACAACAGTTTAAAAACATTAGCTATTTAAAAACATTAACAATTTACAAACATATTAAAATTAAATACATAAAAACATTTCCATACATATTAAAAATCCAAAATGGAAAGCTTCTGATATTTGGGCCCATATTTTAAGACTTAGGATTGCTGCCATTGCATGCACTGGGTGGGTGTTAGTCACTGGGAAATGACTAAGAGGACCCGGTAGAGGAGGCGAAGTCAAAGGGTTTACTTTCGGTCCTTCCCACATGTGTATCTTTACACAAACCCGAAGTTATGTGAACAGAAGTAAATCATGAACAGAAGTTAATGAAACTGATGTGCAAGTTTTATTAATTAAAAAATGCCAGGACTCTTTTTCTAGCAGGAGCTCCTCTGCATATTAGGCCACGCCCCCTGATGTAGCCAATCCTCCAAGAGCTTAGAGGGCTCTTCGTACAGGGCCTACGGTAAGCTCCAGGAGGGTTGGCTACATCAGGGGGGGTGTGGCCCAATATTCAGAGGAGCTCCTGCTAGAAAAAGAGCCCTGAAAAAAGCAATTCTATACGTATATGGGTTTTCATATATGATATTAATTCACTGAGGAGCAGAATTTATTAAATGATCTGGCTGAATCAGACAAAGGAGATATGGTTGATCCTGAATGCAGTTAATAGCTTCCTTCTTACAAGGAACAAACTTAGGGTGCAGTCCTAAGCAAGTCTACTCAGAATCATACTCCCATCTATTCAGTGGGGTTTACTCCCAGGCAGGGCTTTTTTGTAGCAGGAACTCCTTTGCATATTAGGCCACACCCCACTGATGTAGCCAATCCTCCAAGAGTTTACAAGGCTCTTATTATTATTATGGAAGCTCTTGGAGGATTGGCGACATTAGGGGTATGTGGTCTACTATGCAAAGGAGTTTCTGCTACAAAAAAAGCCCTGCTCCCAGGAAAGTGTTTTTAGGATTGCATTGAGTTCCCATCAAGGGGAAATCATTAGCATTTCCTTTCTCAATTATTCATTAACATTACTTTTGAGTTGAACACAACACCAACCCTTGATTTTGTCTGTTAATGCTGTGCGATCCCTTATGTTGATTATCCAGAAATAGTTTCAAAGATGATGTAAGTGCATTTTGTTGTACCCAAATGCAATGCATAATCAGAAATTTTAGCAGCCACATTCTTTAGGTCAAATCTTTGTTTGTGTATGTGGGGGGGGGCATAATATAAAATAATGTGTTGCCTCTGAGTCCCTATTCATGTATAAATCCCAGCCCATTCTTTAAAATAAAAAACAACTCAACATTGTCTCCAGAACACCATTTCCTTCCTATTTAACACATCTCTAGCAGTGCAATCTTAAGCAGGTCTACTCAGTTTACTGAAGTCTTCCAGGAAAGTGGTCATAAGAGTGCACTATGATTCTGGTACGTCGTGAAGTTTTTCACTACCCAGTTATCCAAACGTTTAGTATATGTGCTGCTGAAGCAAGCACCACTTCTCATGTCAACTATATCTAGCCAGTACGCCCTCCAATACCCATGCAATAAGATTACTCTTACCCATTCATGTGGATGTTCCTAAATATAAAGCACACTGTGAGCAGAGTTTGAATTATACTTGCTTGTTCACATCGATTATGTCTCATAAGCAATGGCATCCCCAATGAATTGTGTTGATAGAAAGACCTTTCTCTTCCAGTGCCCTTTAGAGTACGCTTGATTTTTCTTAATTCACTGAGTAATTCTTGTATTACATTCAACCCATGTACAGGTAAACATGTGATAAACCTCATGTTTATCCAGCTACAGGTTCCCTATTTCATTTCATATTGGCTCTTTCTGCCAAACAGATGTACATGCCTTCACTCTAGGTGGCTTCATATGTTCGCCTAAGTAGCAATCATGGTCCTTTGATGTTTCATTAATGTTGCCCCCATTACCATGCCAGGTTAAAAAAAAAGCCAGCACTAAGCAAATGTGTTGGAAGTTCTTCCCATTTCTCTTAGCGTATCCCGTATTTTTTTTTCTTTTCAGTCCAGAGGGATGGGGAAATGTGGCAGTTTTATTTGCAAACTGCAGCTGGAAGTAATGTAAGCACTGCAAGACTCACTGCCTAAGGCTGTGTGTTGTGGACGGTTTGGGGCTTGCTTGGTTCAAAAAGGGGGGGCTGCAGGAGATCGAGAGACAGCTCTGTGGTGGGATGGCTCGGTGCATCATGGTGCCCTTTTGAGTTTCTCAGATGTCTCCTCCTTTGATTCCTGGGTTCACCACTTCTCACCTGAGCAGAAGTTGCCGATGGGAGTTCACACACTTGGCTGTTTCTCACTCTTCTTGTTGGCATTTTTCTGGCTGTGTGTTGTTCATTGGGCTGGAATGACGTGGGTGTGCGTGTGGTCATAGTGATGTGGCTGTTAGCAGTCATTGGCCTCTAGGTTGACGACCCTCACGTGTTTTAGAGGGAACTGTGGATTTCCAGTCCTGTCCTTTCCCAGGCCCTACTTCCCGGGTTTGTGTGGGATGGTTTGCGGTTTTGTGTGTGCTTTAATCTACTAAGAAATATTGCGAGAATCAGTGATGTGGGACATTTTTGGATTGGAAGATTTTCCTATGCAAATCTATTGTGGTAAATTCCTATAACGCTAACTTTTCCAAGGAATGTTTTGGAATTGAAAATGCTAAATCGTTTGGGGGTCCACATGATTTAGCACATTTGATCAACAAAAAAAAATCCTGCGTTGTGTGTGATGGGAATTCCACTAATGAAGTTTCTGATTAATTTGTAAAAATCCACAAAGAAATATAGCAGAAAAAAACCTGGAAAGTATTCCCTTGTTGGAAGCTCATCTGCCCCACATCACTAAGTAGCATTACAAAATGCTGTAATTTGCCCTTTCATAGAATTCTTTTTCTGGGAGAAAATCATAATCTGGTATGCTGGTGACAGTTTCTTCAAAAGGCATCGGTTTTTTGGTCATGCAGAATGAGTTTAATAGCATCTATCTATTTTGTAGCACTGCATTTTGTCATCATAAACAAGGATTTGCACATCACAGAATGCTGTTGGCATAGATAAGTCGCCTTTGAAATCAGTTCACACATGAATCTTCATGTAGGACTATTGTGCATGAGATGATCACCACATGACTGTCATGTGACATGTATTGTTACATTTGATCACCCATCCTTCCTCCAAAGACCTGTGAACAGTCTACAGGGCTGATCTTCTATTTTTATCTAAGTAACAACGCTGAGAGGTAGGCCTCAAGTCACCAAGTTAGCTTCACATCTGAGGTAGGATTTAGATCTCTCTTCATGAGCCAATTTGGAAGCTTGATCCCTTATCAGCACACCAGCTCTCCGATGACCTGATACCTGAGAACTAGTATACTAGCTAGCGTTTTGAACTAGGATATGGTCAGGCCTAGGTTCAAATCTCCACTTTGCCATGGGAAGCTTGCTGGATAACTTTGGGCCAGTCATGCTCCTTCAGCCTAACCCATTTCACAGAGTGGTTATTAAGGAAAAATGGAGAAGGGGAGGAAGTTGTTAAGCATCTTCAGATCTCCAATGGGGAGAAAAGTGAAGTATCAATATCTAAATATCAACTCAGAAATGGTTCACTGGCCCCAGATTAGCTAGATCAAGTGTTGGTCGTAATACATGTGAGCCAACCTCATGTCAGTGTTCAATTTTCCCCCCAAAATTATCCTGTTTTCCCTGGGCTTCATCATTATTATTTTTTAGTGTAGTGTGAAAAGTGTGTTTGTGAAACAGCTGTTACGCATTCATACACAATGAACTGGACACAACCCATGGGATTGATTCCAAACTTTTTACAGAAAGAGGTCTTTCCTCCCTATACAGTATTATCCCACCTGTTCTTCAGGGAACTTAGGCTGTGTTTTATCCTCACAACCACACTATCACACTATGCTGTTTGTATGGTGAGAAGAATTGGCTGTCCCAGGGTCACCCAGAGAGCTTCATGGCTGAGTGGGAATTGGAATGTGGATCTCTCTGATCCTAAGATCTCATATTGGTTCACAGGAGACATACTTCTGCTTTGTGAACAGAAACCAACATTTGGCTCCAGCTCCATAGTTTGGATTTAGCCCTGTCTGAGAAAAGTCCTTAGAAAGACCTGGTTCCTTTCCCTTCTGGGCCTTGCCTAAAGCTTCCTGAGGTGCAACAACGTCTAACATAATGGACTGGTTGTCTCTTAGAACAGCATAGGGCCAAACTACACATTACTGTTCCTGACGAGCCTGGTCCAGATTGCCAGAACCACTCACTTGTGATTGTGAAAAGAATACCAGAACCCTTGAGATGCATTCTCATGAAACAAGCAGCTATCTTGTGTGGGCTTAAATTTGATTCTACCCCCACACAGTGTTTAAACATGTCCTGTGTATATTTATTAGCTCCTACTAGATTTAGCTCCTACTATATCTTCTTTTTGTGTTTTTTAAGGCTGCTGATCCTTTGCTTTAATTTCTGGTATGCACAGCAACTGCCAAATAGAATGCTTCACATTTCTGTCAGTAGAACATATTCCAATGATGCTTAAATACGTCCTTGTGGAGCAGCACAGAAATGCTGGGTGGAAAAGCAGCTTGTTTTACCCTCTTTTCCTTTTCTTTTCACAGTAGTAAATCAGAAACAGTAGACAGCGAAACCGTAATACGTGCCAGAGGACTCCCTTGGCAGTCTTCCGACCAGGACATTGCTCGCTTTTTCAAAGGACTTAATATTGCCAAGTAAGAGTGCTAAATGTGCTGTTTCACTTTCAGGATCGACATGCTACTGTTCTCCCCACCACCACCTCTCTGTTCTGATATGAACTCTTGCTGTGCTTGCTTTGTTATATGCCTTACCCATCATATTTTCCATGAAAAATGCAAATGCAGGGGCTTAGTGGAAGAGCACATGCTTTGAGTGCAGAAGGTCTCTGGTTCAATATTAGGCATCTCCAGTTAAAAGCGGCAGGTGAACATAAGCCCACCCAGATCAAAATAACAGTCCAACTTCAGGGCCAGTCAGCTGTCCTGGAGGGCCAGCAAATGGGAGCACAGAGGCTGAAGACTTCCTGTAATATTGCCTCCTAGCACTAGTATTGAGGATTACTGCCTCTAAATAAAAAGGTCCCCTGTGGTCACCATGGCCAGTAGCTTGGCAATGTGCTTGAATATATATATATTCTTATCTTGCCATTCTTCTCTCTCTAAGGTCTTGAACAGACCAAAATCCAACCCTCTTACAGGCAATTGCCCCAGTTAGATATTTAGTGACTGCTAAGATAGCTTTCTGATCCTCATATACAAGTAAAAACTGGACACAACCTATGAAAAGGGTAGATAAATACCTTTCTCTCAAATCAGACAATATTTTACACTTCAGTAAAATATGTTCTAAGGACTTGAGCTGTCCAGATCCACATTTACAAACTCTGTCTGAATACAGTATCGCCTGCAAATCAGCCTTCTGTTACGGCCAAGGGAAAATAATTTAACTGAGCGAGCATAAACACTCTTCTGTAATGAGGGGTCGTTAGGTCTTTAAAGCAGCTTGGAATAGCACAAAGGAAGGAAAATATCTTTCTTAGCTTGGGACCCTGGAAAGGTGCTGGTTATCTGGGGAGTAGACAGTGCAGACCTCAATTGGTCTATTTATCTGACTTGCTTCAAGACAACTTCACATATGTGCTTGAAGTTATTACATTCTTTACTGCCCAGTTATAGAGTCTGAGGCATTCTCTTCTCTCTTCACTCTCCAGAGGTGGTGTGGCTCTGTGTCTCAATGCCCAAGGAAGGCGGAATGGGGAAGCCCTAGTCCGATTTGTCAACTCCGAACAGAGAGACTTGGCCTTAGAGAGACACAAGCATCACATGGGGAGCAGGTACATAGAGGTATGTTGTCGGCAAAAGGTTTGGATTATGATCTCTGAGGGCTGCATCCAAAAGCCAAGCCAGAGGGCTGCAAGTGACTTGACATATTTATCTGTGGGCAGCTTATGTTGTATGCAGCTGTTTGGTACAGTGGTTAAGAGTGTGGACTCTAATCTGGGAGAAGCTGGTTTGATTCCCCACTTCTCCACATGCAGCTGCTGGTGTGACCTTGGATCAGTCACAAGTTCTCTCAGAGCTGTTCTCTCAAGAGCAGTTCCCTCAGAGCTCTCAGCCCCACCTACTTCACAGGGCGTCTGTTGTAGGGAGCGGAGATTGTAAGCCGCTCTGAGACTCTGAGTGAAGGGTGGAGTATAAATCCAGTCTCCTCCTCCTTCTTAAATGGTTAACACTTTGCCATATGGATGGCACTGTTAACAACTACCCAGCAATAATGCAGCCTGCAGCAACACATTGTAAGATAATCAAAATCAGCAGAAAAATACAAAGAAATCATTGCAGTAAAAATCAAGGCGTAATCCCCATAAAAGCAGGCCAGACAAGAAACAATATAACCCTATATGGCCATGAAATAGGTAAAACACCTAAATTGGTCAAATAATAAAATAATGAAAAAGTGGGACAGATAAAATCCTGGGCAAACAAAAATACCTAAAAAGACAAAAGGATGAGTGAATAGGGAAAATGTAAGAAGAATAGATGTGAAGTAAGCTTTCAGGGAAAGAATTTTCTCCAGATAAGGTACCACCACTAAAAAAGCTCTGTCTCTGATTGCCTCCTGCCTGCCTTCTGAGGAGCTTAGGATGAAGATATGAACTAGTAAGGAGGACAGTAAGGGAAGAGGCTGTTCTTCAGGTACCTAGGTCCTATGTTGGAAAAAAGGAAAGGTCTAAATGCAAGAAGAAATAACCATGTCCAGAAAAGAATATTCAGAAGTGGTGTTACATTTGTATTTGAATTTAGTGATACTAACAATGTTTGCTCTCTTTTTGTTTCAGGTTTACAAAGCAACTGGAGAAGAGTTTCTAAAGATTGCTGGAGGTGAGGAGAAGTTATAAAATTCTTGTCATTGCAAGTTTGCTATTCTTAACTGCATTTGATGAGCAAAACAGTTCTGTTTAAAATGTGTAGCTGACAAATATAATTAATTGTCTTGTACTGCACCTCTGAAATGTAATGGTTTTTGCAAAGGAACAAGCCAAACATGATCCCTGCCTTAAGGAGTTTGCATCTCAGTATATTTGAGGATTTTGGTGGGTCAGCTTTTGCTTTCTGAAATCAGAAACTGCAGTTTAAAAGAAAGTTTGAAAGGCAACTCAAAAACATGTAGATAGCTGATTTGGATGTACTGCCAACTGTATGTGTGTGCAAAATAAGGAGGGAGTGGGTGGGACTGAGGTTTACATCAGTGAATATTGCAGCCAAGCCGCTCTCTAACTTGGCAGAGGACATAAATGAACTGAGAAATGTCTCTGTGCTGAAAAATCATTTTTAAAAACAATTCAGCTGAAATTACCTTTGTCGACCCCCCCCCCCCGCCACACAATTCCTGCCCTATTTTCCTAGCCGAGAGGGCAAATAAATGAATTCTCCCCTTGCCTTTTATAACAAGGTACCTCCAATGAAGTAGCCCAGTTCCTATCCAAGGAGAACCAGGTCATCATCCGGATGCGAGGGCTTCCGTTCACAGCCACCCCTGAGGACGTCTTGGGCTTCCTTGGGCCTGAGTGCCCCGTCACGGGTGGGAAGGAGGGGCTTCTCTTTGTCAAGTACCCAGATGGCCGGCCCACGGGCGATGCCTTTGTCTTGTTTGCCTGTGAAGAGTATGCACAGAATGCACTTAAAAAGCACAAGGAGATCCTTGGCAAGCGCTACATTGAACTCTTCAGGAGCACAGCGGCTGAAGTCCAGCAGGTTGTAGCAGTTTTGGTCTTTTTCTCGCATTAATATCTTATTTCTTGCATGTCATTTGTGGGTAGTTGCCACAGGGGACTTGAGCATAGCTCAAACCACATCCTGGCATCTAAGGGCAGGTTCTGCCTGGAATAGCAAAGAGCCCGTTCACAGCTTGTGAGCTTGTGACTACCAGTTAGTTTTTGTTCCACTTTGACTGGCAAAAGGATTTCCCAGGGCCATAGCCAGGATTTCAAATCTGGTAAGGCACATAGATACAGTTTTTTGTTTTGGAGGGCCAGGGGGCTGCCAATAACCCTATCCCTGCAGCAAACCCCCCCAAACCAATGTGGTCCCCTCTGTCACTAGGGCAAAGCCTCCAGCAGCAGCAAAACCTCTGGCATAAGGAGGGCAGCTGAGGCACATTGGGCAGGGTTGAGGCACAGGGGCTATGTGCCTGGGATGCTGCAGGGGCGCTGAGCCAAGGAGAGGATGCACACTCCACCCAGCTTCCTGCTTCTCCTTCACACTCGCCTTGCAAGACCAGCCAGGCATAGGCTTGGGCCTGCCGGACAGGGAAGGATGTAAGGAGGGCTGCTGCTGGAGGAGGTGGAATTGTGGGCTGGGGGTAGCAGTAACTGGTGGGACTGGGGCCCTGGTCTCTGTATTTCAGTTAGGTCTTCTGAAACAATTCCAGTAATCCTGTGAAACTACTCTGAGGGTCAGATCCGATGAGACTCTGGTACTTCTGTGATCTGCAACCTGTATGCTTTTCTGGCTCTGTTTAAGTGATGCTTAAATCCTCACACTGGGCTGTTAATCAGAATTGGGCTGCTGTATGCTTAATAATTGCATTTTTTTAAAAAAAATTTAATACCCCTGGTTAGTGCAGTCACAGAACTTCATTCGGCTTGGCCTTGGGCTCTCTGTGAGGTTTCGGTGTTGTGAACTTGATTCTCAGTGACTGATGTGGCCAATGGCATAGGGTTCCTTTTGGCTTAGAGTGCATCCTTTCACACTGTCCCATGTGAAGGAATTCTACCTATTCATTCCTATAGCGAAAACAGTGCTGTGGTAGAAGGGCCGCAAATTTTGCCATGGTAAACTTGGAGTTAGGGAGGGGGGGGAGCAGGGGATTTTTTCTGGCTTCATGCTGTGCTTTAGAAATGCTCCTGGGGCCTCTGATACTCAGCATAAGTTTAGAAGTCGACCCCTGCTGCTCCCCCTAAAGACGATGGAAGGACTTGGTTGTGGGGAACATAAACTCAAGCCAGCCCAAACTTCTGCTTCTCTGAAAATTAAGTCTTGAAGTTAGGATGCTCTTGCGGTGAACGTGCAATTAGCCATGACCAGGTGAAATTTGGGGAGGGAGCTCAGCAGAGATGTGATGGCCCTGGAGCCCCCCTTCTGAAGCTGCCATTTTCTGCAGAGGGACTGATGTCTGGAGATCAGCTGTAATTCTGGGAGATCTCCAGGCCCCACCTGAATGTTGTGAAACCAGAGAGCTCACGGGTGTGAGTAAGGTATATAGCTTAGAACACTCCGTGAGAGCTTTAACTAATACAAAACAAAATTTTAAACCTCAGTATTTTTCACATATTAACTTGGAATTATTTTACAGTCCATTTTACAATATACAGTGTTTTTCTTCGTTTGTAGGACTTCCTGAAGTCCAACGCACCAATGCAGGTGTGATTGCAGTTCCCAAACTGGTGTGGCTGCAACTGGCCCTCTTGTCATAATTGGTAGTCTTAGTGTCATCTTATTAGGTTGCTTATTCTTATCTTATTGTATTTTGCCGGATTTTTATTGTTTTATTAATTAAGGTATGTGTGTCTTTATTGAATAATAATAATAATGACTACAACAGTAACAACAACAACATGAACCAATGTGTAAAGGGATTTAGTGCTACTGAGTTGCCATCCTCACCCGTATCCTGTGGGGGGCTTGAAGGGCCTCCTTCCCTACACACACCCAAGACGGGCATTTTGCTGACCTGTAATGTCTATTATGAATCGCTCTGGGTTAAAAGCTGTAGTGGTGCCATTGAGGAGTATACTATCCCTGTTTTGTTTCCCTGCACCGGAGAAGGTGGCTCCTCTGTCCCTACAGCTCCACAGAAATAGAGTGTTGTGTTTTTTGCCTTGCACCTATGCAGAAGCACAGTTATTGTCACTAATAAAAAGTTCTTCCTCCTATTGGTCAGGGAGGGGGTGTGGTTCAGCGATAGAGTGTCCACTCAGCATCTGAAAGGTCCCAAGTTCAATCCCCGGCATATCCCAGTTAAAAGGGTCAGATAGCTGGGGATGTGAAAGACCTCTGCCTGAGACCCCGGAGTCAGAATAGACAAGGATGACCTTTATAGGCCCAGGACCACAACTTGGTAGAAGGTGGCTTCCTTATTGTTCCCATGTGTCTGTTCAGTCTAGCTAACAGGAGAGCTGGTTTTGTAGTCCATCCATAGCCCCATTCACATCGGGTTGCCAGCTCTGAGTTAGGAAATACCTGGAGATTTTAGGAGTGGAGCCTGGGAAGAATGTGGTCTGGGAAGGGGAGTGACTTCTGCAGGGTATAATACCATAGAGTCCTCCTTCCAAATCAGCCATTTTCTCCAAGGGAGTTGATCTTGGTCACCTGCAGACTAATCATTATAGCAGGAGATCTCCAGGTGGCAACTGTATGTTCACATGTGAATGCACATACATCCTGCCTTCAGGCGGGTGGCTGTGTTTGTCTGAAGCAGTAGAACAAAGTCTGAATCCAGTGGCGCTGGGCGCATACATCCTCCCTGTACATTCGTTACATCTATTTGTAAGAAAGAGCCAGTGGGCGTTCACTTTACAAATGAAACTGGGAACTAGACTAGTACCTGAATAAATGTGGAGTTTCAGTCACACATTCAGGTGTACATGGGTTGACTGTCACCTTAGAATTACTGTATGCATATACAAAGAACTATCAAGCATCACTGTACAAATGTGCATTCATTGTAAACTTGTGAACAGGACTTCTGTGGGGGTGGGGGATGGAAGAGTTTGCAGCTTTCTTGTGGCTGACACTTCCCAAACAGATAAGCTGCAGGTCAACCAGGAGTGTGACTGCTTCCACTGCATTTGCCCCTGTTAATCGCTGGTCTTCTCCCTCCCCCCCTCCATGGCTCCCTCTCCCTCATCCACTGTAATTAGTTTCTGAACAATGGGTCCCCACTGGCGGGCAGCCGCTCTGCCTCCAATTATTTCTGTCTGGTTTCTGTCTGTTGGGAGGGACAGGGCAGGGCACTGCTGCAGAGGAATCCCTCAGGAGCTGAAAGGCCCAGCTGGAGGCAGAAGGGAAGGCAGCAGGAGACATCCCAGAGCTTGTTAGTTATTATTAGATGGGGTGAGGAGAGGTCCCTTTGTCTGCAGGCAGGAGCTGGCTCTTTGTTCTTGTTGTTGTTTTTACAAACTGGCAGTGATGCTTTGTCACTACCAGTTCTAATAGGGCTACCGACCTACAGGTGGGGCCTGGACATCTCCTGGAATTACAACTTATCCTCAGATGACAGAGATCAGTTCCCTTAGAGAAAGGGGCTGATTTGGAGGATGGACTGTGTTCATAGAGGTGCCAATCCCCAGGTGGGGACAGGGGATCCCCCAGTTTGGAGGCCCTCCCCCCACTTCAGGGTCATCAGAAAGGGAGGGGGGAATGTCTGCTGGGCATTCCATTTTTCCCTATGGAGACTGATTCCCATAGGGTATAATGGTGAATTGATCCGTGGGTATCTGGGGTTCAGGGGGCCTGTTTTTTTGAGGTAGAGGCACCAGATTTTCCACATAGCATCCACCGCCTCTCCCCAAAATACCCTTCCAAGTTTCAAAAGGATTGGACCATGGGGTGCCCCTATCCTTCATTAGTTCCAATGGAGGGGAGACATTTAAAAGGTGTGCGGTCCCTTTAAATGTGATGACCAGAACTCCCTTGGAGTTCAATTATGTTTGTCACAACCTTGCTCTTGGCTCCACCTGCAATGTCTCCTGGCTCCACCCCCAAAGTTTCCAGATATTTCTTAAATAGAACTTGGCAACCCTATCAGTACATGTTCTCCTTTGTGAAGTTCCCATAAAAAAAACAGGCAGCCATGTTGTTGTGTAACAAAAGAAACTACAGTTCTACTAAGACCAAAAACTCAAACACATCGCGCAATGTGTGTCGTGCTATTTTAGCTTTCTTTAAAAAAAAAAAATTGCAGGGCTTTTAAGTGTTGCCAAGACCAAAATAACACAACACAGTGTGCCAAGTATGTTGATGTGTTTGTGGTTTGGGTCTTAATAAAAACATGCTACGTGGCTTTTGGATGTTGCTCAGACCAACCAAAATAATTGCACAACCCACACACTGCATACTGTGTTGCGTTATCCTGGGGTAATCTTACTAAAAGGCCTCATGCGGCTTTTGGATTTTCCTGCTGGGTTTTGTTAACACAAAATGGGTTATCTGGGATTACTGATCCAGGAAGCGGTTCTAGTTAGTGTTGGGGTGGGATTGAGCTGTGTAGGGTTGCCAACTCTAGATTGGGAAATTCCTGGAGATTTGAGGATGGAGCCTGGGAGTTTTGGGAGTCAAAGAAGCTCAGCAAGGATGTGATGCCCTTCAAAGTTGCCATTTCCTTCGGAGGAACCGATCAGTATAGTCTAGAAATGGGTTGTAATTCTAACTCTAATTTTAGTGTAGCTGCGCACACTTTGTTCATTCCCATCGTGGCTGCCGTATTTCTTGGCCTCTCTCTGCTCTTGTGTCTATAATTTTTCCGGTAATGTGTTTATTTATGTGCTGGCCTCTGTAATAAATAATCCAGTTCAGTGAACTGAGGGCTGATGTCATGCAGGTAGGGGGTGTGGGGAAAGCCACTGGATATGATGCAACTCCTCACATGAATCTCCAGTCCCCGACTCTCCAGGGATTTCCCAAACCAGAGCTGGCAACCTTGTTTCTCTCCTCCTACAGTTTCTCACAGGCTCTCATACCACCTCCCCCTCTAGTTTTCTTTAGAGCAGGAAATTCTGGGCTACACTTGCAGAACTGCTCTCTGTCCTAATCCCAAATGTTAAAAAATTCAGCTCCCCCACTGGGCTTCAGATTATCATTCTTTCTACCAGCAAGTCTGGTGGCTGCTTTATATGATGGCTTTAGCATCTTGGGCAGCTGGTTTTATTTCAGTTTGGTTTATATGACTTATCTTATCCTGAGAATTTATGGCAGGAACAGCCACTCCTTATGCAAGACGGATTTCTTTGCCCTTGACAATATAATTATTCGTTTTCAATTATTTTAAAGTGTTAGTCCACAAGCGTTTTGGAAACCTGTGGGGCAGGTGAAAAACAATATAAAATCTAATAAAAGCAAAATCCAGAACAGTTTCGAACATGAAAGCTTGCTGCTGTCAAATCAGTGGAACGCAGCTAAAACAAAAATCCATTCTAAAAATGTGCATGTTTGGGGACAGATCACACACTGTTAGCAAAAAGGAAAAGGAAAGGTCCCCTGTGCAAGCACCAGTCGTTTCCGACTCTGGGGTGATGTTGCTTTCACAACGTTTTCACGGCAGACTTTTTATGGGGTGGTTTGCCATTGCCTTCCCCAGTCATCTACACTTTCCCCCCAGCAAGCTGGGTACTCATTTTACCGACCTCAGAAGGATGGAAGGCTGAGTCAACCTCGAGCCGGCTACCTGAAAACCCAGCTTCCGCTGGGGATCGAACTCAGGTCGTGAGCAGAGCTTAAGACTGCAATACTGCAGCTTTAGCACTCTGTGCCACAATAACATTATTTTATCTGGTGCATGAAATGAGGAATGCCAGGTGCCAGGAAGCCTGGGGTTGTCTGGTCCCCCATGGCTACCAGGTTGGGAAATTCCTGGCAATTTGAGGATGGCACCTGGGGGGACAGGGACCTCAGTGGGGCACAATGGTGCAGAGTCCACCCTCCAAAGCATCCATTTGCTCCAGGGCAACTGATCTGTGTGTTCTGAAGATGAACTGTAGGTCCTGAGGATCCCCAGGTCCCATTTGAAGGCATTCCAAAGATGACCCACTAGGAAAAAAGGTTCTTTCTGGTTCCTCTACCATCTAAGTGAAATGAAATAGAGATAAGTAGGATTGGCTTTCCATTGAGATCTATAGATCTACATGAATATAAAATGGGCCAGTTGCAAATGATTTGGCAGCCGATGGCACTTATTTGTAGTGCTCTTTCTGACAATTCTGTGGATGTGTTCTGACTGCAGGTCCCATCTTGCAAAAACTGATTTCTTTCTCTCTCTCTCTCTCCCCCCTCCGCCCCACCATCAAACTCTTTGCCAACAGGTCCTTAACAGATACATGTCAACGCCTCTGATTCCCACACTCCCCGCTCCCATAATTCCTGTCATACCACCTCCTTACACCATCACTGCTGGAAGTGTGCGAGATTGTGTCCGGCTCCGAGGCCTGCCTTATACCGCCGGAATTGATGACATCCTGGAGTTCATGGGAGATGCCACTGTGGATATCAAGCCACACGGAGTCCACATGGTCCTTAATCAGCAAGTATGGAAGCTTGAACAAGATGGGGCAGTAAAGAATAGCGTAGGGTGCCTGGAACTCGGCCATCTGAGAAATACTCCAGTGTCTCCCAAACAGATTGCTAATAAAAATGGGGGATTATCAGGACCCTTTCCATTTGGATTTATGTATTTATTCATATCTGATTTTTCTCCCCAGTTGGGGACCCAAAGTGGCTTCTCTAACAATAACAACTCTGTGAGTTAGGCTGATCTGAAAGAATATGAGTAAGCTTGAGTTTCCCAGGATCCTTACCCAACTCTCTATCCACTACACTGTGCCTGTTCTCTCTTTGGTCAGCCCTGTACCCTCATTGCTGAACTCAGCAGTGGCAAGTACTGGGCTTTAGATTTGTAGGCAGTTTGTGGGGCTTGAACTGGGAACCCTGTGTGTGGCAAACACTAATTCCCTATTCCTTGCTACCACACACTGGTCAGAGGAGGAACTGCAGGCAGTTCAATCCAGGAGCAGAATGTTCCTGGTCCTAGAAACTGGGTCACTCTGAAGAGCCAGTTTTGTGCCTGCTCCCAGGCCAGTTCTGCTCTCTTGATCTAGGAAAGCCACCGGGCTATCTGTCAGTGCATCCTGATTTGTTTGTCCCTCCTTAAGTCATTGGGTAATGAGATGTCATATATCTTTGGTCCTAGGTGTTTGATGCATTATCACACAGACTTTGCCTAGGTTTACAGAGATTACAGGAATTCTTGTAAGGTATATTCAGGACTCTTTTTGTATCAGGAACTCCTTTGCATATTAGGCCACAAACTCCTGATGCAGCCAATCCTCCTGGAGCTTATGGTAGACCCTGTACTAAGAGCCCTGTAAACTCTTAGAGGACTGGCTACATCATGGGGGCATGGCTTAATATGCAAAGGAGTTCCTGCTACAAAAAAAGCCCTAGGTATATTACAGAAATGGCCTTGCTAACCTGGGTGCAACCCCAGAGGTTAAAGAGTGTTTGGGGGGAGGGGTTTACCACTCTCAGATTAAGCAACTGACAGGAGACTTGAGGGAGAGGGCTAGTTGGCAATGGCATGACGTTGCCTGTTAGCACAGTGACATCACTTCTGGTGTGAGCCATAAGTGATGTCATCCCATAGGGGGCACTGCAGTAGCATCCTCCCCAAACTGTTGTTTAACCATAAAACCACAACGTTTTGAGCAAATGCTAGAACAATGTGATGCTGTCCCCTCGTAGCATTTCTGACTACACTGATTGCCTCCCATTTCCTCTGGAATTTTCCCCTTGTTTCCTATCTGCATGGCGGCAGAAGGTCTCCCTCTGAGGCAGGAGACCAGGCCTCAGTTTCTGACCACACTGGTGGTCCAAATGCTTGTTAACTAGATATAACTCCCATTTAAAAAACAAGCATCAAAAGCAATTGGAGTGGAAAGAGAAACTGCGAGACAAAACAGAGAAGCTATCAAAGCAGGGTGTCTTTATTTAATACATTTATCTCCCAACTTTGTACTCAAATACAGTCAAGACAGTTTGTAGAAACACATTTATTTCTGTAATAGAAAACAGATCAGAAACAAAAGCAGTGAGCAGAAATGAAAGCAGTAAGGTTAGAGTGATTCATGTTCTGAGCTTCTAAATTACATCTGCGCCCACGTGCTTGCATCTCAGATCAAAGACCAACATCCAGTTATTAAACACCGAAATCAGTATCACCTTTATCTTGAGATACCAAAATCAGTATCACCTTTATCTTGAGAAAGTAATTAGGCAATTGCTAGGCTGACCTCCTTGGGGGAAAGATTGGGTTACTGGGGCTCTTGATAAGAGTCTGAGAGCCGGGACTCTGCTCCACAGAAGTTACAATCAAAGAAAAACAGCAAATGGAGCAGAAGGAGATAGGGTTGGGGGGGACAGCGAACAGGGAAATAATCTGCCCTAGTACAGGTGCTTAGACTTGGAAGACCAGGTTCAGAGTCTTGCTGAGTCATGAAGGTCACTGGGTAGCCTTGGGGCAGTTGTGCACTCTCTCGAGGCTAAACCTACCTCACAGGGCTGTTGTGAAGGTACAAGAATCACGTATGGTGTCATGTGCTCTCCGGAGGATGGGCAGTAGTGCTAGGGTTACAAGCTCACCCTGGGGCTCCTGCCTCTGTTCCTTCAAATCCGGTTTCTGTTCTTCAGGGCCGACCGTCTGGCGATGCTTTTATCCAGATGAAATCTTCAGACCGGGCTTTCCTGGTGGCTCAGAAGTGCCACAAGAAGATGATGAAGGACCGTTACGTGGAAGTCTTCCAGTGTTCAGGAGAGGAGATGAATTTTGTTTTAATGGGTGGCACTTTAAATCGTAGTGGCTTGTCTCCACCCCCGTGTAAGTTACCATGTAAGTCTCTGGTTCCTCCACTCTCTGCTGCTAGCACCTTGTGCCTGGTAGGTGCTGATGCACTGTCTCCTCTTGCTCCTCTTTTGCAATGATTTAAAATCAGACCTCTGGGTTTGGATGGAATTGGTTGTTTGAGCAGCCGCTGGCATGATTGGAAGTGTTTTTTTATTAGGGCAAATCAGTGCTCCAGGAAGGGCAGGGGGCGACTGCTGATCTTTCTCTGGCTAACAGTTAATTCAGATTAATGCTTGCAGCCTTCATTTGTACTATTTTCGAGAACAGAGAAGTAGAGGTGTCATGTGCACACACAGACAAGTTCTCATATTATCACTTACTCTGCTTCTGTTTTGGATACCCTTCCCTCCCCATTCTGCAGTAAACTTCACCTGCTTGGCTATGGATTTTTAATTTTTGTTTTAATGGGAAACAGTTTTCTTCTGTAGCCCTGAGTTCTTGTTAACCTGCATTTTAGCAGTAGGGAGATGCCTGTATTTTGGGGATTGCTTGTTGTCGAAGGCAGCATCTCCTGAGACCAATTCTACCAGATGGAGAAAAGAGTGATGAAACCAGATTGATTTTTTTTGCCATCTTGTAGTTGGTTTTATAGGAGCCCCATGGCACCAAGTGGTAAGCTACAGTAATACAGTCCAAGCTCTGCTCACGACCTGAGGTCAGCAGAAGCTGGGTTCAGGTAGCGGCTCAAGGTTGACTCAGCCTTCCATCCTTCCGAGGTCGGTAAAATGAGTACCCAGCTTGCTGGGGGGAAAGTGTAGATGACTGGGGAAGGCAATGGCAAACCAACCCGTAAAAAGTCTGCCAAGAAACATCATGATGTGACGTCACCCCTTGGGTCTGTAACAACTCAGTTCTTGCACAGGGGACTACCTTTGCCTTTAGTTGGTTTTATTGCGCACTGAGCGACAGAATCTTTAGTTTTGAGGGTGGTTTGAGAGTTGGGCCTTTATGGCAGATCAAGATCGTCCAATCTTGATGATCTCTTTATCAATTGTGTTTAAGGAGGCTACACTCAAAGGTGAGGAGGAAGAGCCTCTCAAAGAGGATGTACTTCCTGTTGCAGGGGTAATAGTCGCTGTGTAGGCGTCACAGTCACTGTTCTGCCCACACTGATCCTGCTGAGACAGCCTCGGACACCTCCAGTGCCTGCATTTAAACCATCCCCTAGAAACAGAACAAACAAAAAATAAATGGCCAAGAGGACAGACCTGATGTTGTAACCAAATTATTATTACTTTATTATTAAAGATATTTTAAAGGGTGCTTGTATACCGCAATTCAAAGTAAAGCGTAAGTTGGTGGTGGAATAATAAATTGAGCTGCAGTCAGTCGCAGACATAGCAACAGATTGAACACTTGCAAATAAGCTTCTGGTAGCTAAAAGAATACTAAGAGCCCTGTGGCACAGCATGGTAAAGCTGCAGTACTGCAGTCCTAAGCTCTGCTCATGACCTGAGTTCGATCCCAGCGGAATCCTACCTGGGTTCAGGTAGCCGGCTCGAGGTTGACTCAGCCTTCCATCCTTCCGAGGTCGGTAAAATGAGTACCCAGCTTGCTGGTGGGGGGAAGTGCAGATGACTGGGGAAGGCAATGGCAAACCACCCTGTAAAAAAGTCTGCTGTGAAAACATTGTGATGTGACGTCACCCCAGAGTTGGAAACGACTGGTGCTTGCACAGGGGACTACCTTTACCCTTTTAGCTAAAAGAATGTAAGGTTGACTTCTGCAAATCTACACAGGGTTCCACCACTGGAAAAGCTCCTTACTTTCACCACCACCCCATCACTCTTTGGCTAATTTCTGAGAGTAGGATGCCCCAAGAAGAACCTCAGGGGGATAGCTCAGGTAAAGCAGTTTAGTATGCAGAGGGTGAGAGCCAGTTTGGTGTAGTGGTTAAGTGCATGGACTCAGGTCTGGGAGAACCAGGTTTGATTCCCCACTCCTCCACTTACAGCTGCTGGAATGTCCATGGGTTAGCCATAGATATTGCAGGAGTTGTTCTTGAAAGGTCAGCTGCTGTGAGAGCCCTCTTGGCCCTGCCTACCTCACAGGGTTTCAGTGGTGGGGGGAGAAGATATAGGAGATTGTAAGCCACTCTGAGTCTCTGATTCAGAGACAAGGGCGAGGTATAAATCTGCAGTCTTTTTCTTCTAATCCATGTGCCTTTTCCAGACCACAGTTCTGAACAAAACCCAGCTGTGCTGCTGAGTCTCCTGACTAGGACTTCAGATTGATAACTGGAGGTGGGGGGGGGGCGGGAACTAATCTAGTCCAAAAGATTCTGCCCATCTGCATTCTCTTTAAGGCCGCGCCCACAAATCATCGGCTATTGCGCTGTCATCACCATAATTTTGCAGCTGGGTGGTCCAGTTCCATCTGAGAGTGCTGAGCCATATCTGGTGACGTGTGGATGATGCCCTTGCTTGCAACCTGCAGCTGTGTTGAAACAAATACCCACCCCAAAGCCACAAGCCTTACTAACTTTCCTTTTTCCTTTGGATTTGATTTGATCAGACTGCTGTCCTGCCCTCCCACGCAAGCGGGCTCAGGGTGGGTCACAACATTTCAATCAACAGCTTAGTAACAATAAAACGTTAGGGTTTAAGTAGGAGCAACAAATTAAACAAAATTAGCATTTTTGTTTGTTTTTTATTTCACATTTCTATCCTGCCCTTCCCGAACAAGCCCAAATGTCAGGCTCCCCAGGAGTTCAAGGAATCACACAGTCCATTCATATAGGCAGGTTTATTCCAGTGACAACTTAGAGACAAGACACCATGTTTGCTAAGACTGACATGTTAGCCTCAGGCTCTCAATTTATACCTTAGCACTACTGTTACAATTTTCAATTAAGGCGGGAACGCAAGGTGGGAAATATTTCCGTGGGTCCCCCTCCCACCCATAGTACTGGGAATGCTGGTGCCATCTCGTTACTTTCTTTTTCAGCATCTGGCCTCTGGCCGGTGGAAGCGACTTGACTAATAAGTTTCACAGATAAGCATGAGACAGAGGGGGAGGCAAAAGCAGAGGGGAGGCAAAAGCGAGGTGCATGATTACAGCAAAGCTGTGTGAACAAAAGATACAGTTTATGGCAAGAAGAATACATACGACTCTTGACACCAAACACTAAAGGATAAAATCTAAAATCAAGTTACAGTCCAATCAAATAGACGGCAGCTAGTCAAGGCAGATTCATAGCGCCTCCTGCGGTGACGCTCCGTTGGTCTCCAAGAGCAGGGCAAATTGCGCCGAGCCCTGTAAGCACTGCGCTGGTGTGAGCAGGGGAGGCTGAGATGGTTGGGCGACCGCTGCCTCGGTCAAAGGCCTAGCAGAGTAGCTCCATTTTACAGGCCCTGTGGGATTGTAATACATTCTGCAGGTCCCTGATTTCAACTTTTCTTCTTCTCTTGTGCCGCGGCTTCTCCGTAGGTCTTTCACCACCAGCCTATGCTGCTTTCCAGACAGCAGCAGCCGTGATCCCAGCAGAAGCAGCAATATACCAGTCGCAAGCGCTTTTACCTCCCAGCAGGACTCAACAGGCTTCGGCGGCTGCTGCTGCTGCTGCTGCTGCCGCCGCCGCCACTCCAGCTGTTACTTACTACCCGGCTCAAGCTGCTCAGCTTTATATGAACTACACAGCTTATTATCCCAGGTAATACCCGGTTGCCCTGACCCAGATAGCCCACGTTTGCCCAGTCTCATTAGATCTTGGAAACTTAGCAGGATTGACCCTGACAAGTATTTGTGTAGGAGACCTCCAAGGAATACCAGGGTCATGATATGGAGGCAGGCAATGGTAAACCACCTCTGAATGACTCTTAGCTTGAAAACCCTATGGGGTTAACATAAATCAACTGTGATTTGAAGGCAAAAAAAAAAAAAGCCCACCCCATAAGCTGTTAACAACCTCATAGTTAACATTTCTTTCGTTCTTGGAAGAGGAACGGTGTGGTGCTGGGTAATCCAGCATTGAACAGAACAGAAATTCCCTGGCTCAGTACTGCAACTTCCCAATAATGCACAACCTTCCTATTAGCATGTGGTGCACCCAGTAGCTCTTAGATTTGCTAGCTGTGAATGCAAATATACTCTAGGGCCCAGGTGGTGTGTCCCTTAGCCACCCTAGCTGATGCAATGCAAGGTGTACCTCCCCTCTTCTCTCCAGTCCATTCCACCATGTCAAAGAGCCAATGTGGTGTAGTTGTTAGAGTATCAGGCTTGAATCTTCAAGATCAAGGTTCAAATCTTTGCTCTGCCATGGAAGCTTGCTGGGTGACCTTAGGCCAGTCTCTTTCTCTCAGCCTAACCTACCTCAGAGGGTTGTTGTGAGGATAAAATGGAGGCAAGGAGAATAATGTAAGCTGTTTAGGGTCCCTAGCGGGGGGGGGAAATTGAAGTGTAAATAAAGCAAAAAGACTACAACTGATTCCTCACTAAGCAGTTGCTCAACCCCAAGACTCAAATGATCCAGGGCTCACTTTGTAGCAGGAGCTCTTTTGCATATTAGGCCAACCTCCCCCCCTGATGTAGCCAATCCTCCAAGAGCTTGCAGTAGGCCCTATAAGAATAGCCCTGTAAGCTCTTGGATGATTGGCTACATCAGGAGTTTGTGACCTAATATGCAAAGAAGCTCCTGCTACAAAGTGAGCCTTGAAATGATCAATTCCCCACCAGTTGTTGTGTGGATGCATTTTGACCCGCAGCTCCCTCCAAGTTCCCTCATCGCTTCCTGGTCTTGTTTTTTTTTTAGAGAGCATGAAGCTGCGAGGGAAATTGGAGGGGTCTGCTGGCCAAAATACACCTGTGCAGCAACTGGTAGGGAATCAGTCACTTGAGCCAGGGAAAGCAAAGGCCCAGGGGCAGAGCAACTGCTAGGGAGGGATCAGTATACTAGAACCAGAGAAAGTTACCAGTGTCAATGAGCTCTGCAGCCAAGCTCAGAAAGCTCTGTTGCGTAAGGCGTTCACTCCTGTCTGTGTAAAAATTCTGGATTTAGTTTTGTGAAATTTTCAAGTAAATACAGGAAATGGATTTCAGGCCCAAAGTGTGGTCTAAGTGGGTGGCAAAGCTTACATCCATAGCCAGTCAATGCTTGCCAGCTCCAGGATGGGAAAGTCCTGGAGATTTGGGGATGGCCAGGTATGAGGAGGGCTGGTACCCCTCCGCACAACGCCGTGGAGTCCACCCTCCAAAGCAGCAGTTTTCTTCAGAGGCACTGATCTCTGCAGTCTGGAGATCAGTTGTAATCCCAGGAGATCTCCAGGTCCCACCTGGAGCTGGTAACCCTAGTTAGTAACAAGGATGGCTCAGCCCAAGCTTTAACATGTAGGGAGTAACTATATCTTAGCAGGAGAGGGTGTGCTTGGCAGGCAGAAACTCCCTCTGCATCTCTGGATAAGAAGACCTTGGAAACTATTCCTCCCCCCCAGTGGTGCTTGGCTACATGGAACAACAAATCTGACTTTGTGTAAGGCAGATTTGTATGTTTCTTCATTAATAATGAGGAGGGGGCATTGCACAGATGACCCCAAATTCAATCCCTAGCAGTTGCAGCTTTTTAAAAAAAAGCTTGGAAAAGCAGACTTCAGAGAACTGATTGGAATAGATTGGACTGGGCTTGGCAAGCTAACAGATGGATTAGGTCACATGATAGATGTATATGAAATTATAGAATACTAGAACTGGAGGGCATCTAATGAAGCTGATGGGAAAGTAGGTTCAGGATGGGCAAAAATAAATGTTTACACAGGGAGTGATGAAAATGTGGGATTCGCTGCCATAGGATGTAGTCAGGAGTAAACAGCTGTAAAAGGGGATTAGATAGATTGATGGAGAATAGGTCTCTCAGTGGCTACTAGCCGGGGTGACTGAGGGGGACCTCCACTTTCAGAGGCACTAAGCCTTTGAATCCCAGAGCCAGGAGGCAACATCAGGGAAAGGCCGCAGCCTCTATGTCCAGTTGTTGGCCCTCCAGAGGAATTAGTCAGCCACTGTGTGAGACAGGATGCTGGACTAGATGAACCATTGGTCTGATCCAGCAGGGCTCTTTTTATGTTCTTATGTCACATCATACAGTCCGAGGTTGTTTGAATTGGCCCTAATTCAAAGCATTATGATTGTTTTGGTATCTGGTGGGAGAAGTTTCCAGATGCGTCTCAGCTTGCATATGTCCGTGAGCTATTGTGTCACAGGCAAGCCACTTCTAAATTCAGCAGCCAGTCTCTGCATGAGTGAACCAGCCCAATTTGGTCCCAGTGGCCTCTCCTTCTCTTTCAGCCCTCCGGTGTCCCCTACCACAGTGGGTTACATTACAGCTCCCCCAGCAGCAGTGGCAGCCGCTGCATCAGCCACACACACTCCGATGCTGCCCCAGCCTGGCGCTCTTGTCCGAATGCAGGGATTGCCCTACAATGCGGGCATGAAGGAAATCCTCAGTTTCTTCCAAGGCTATCAGGTTAGTATCGGGCTTCTCCTTTTCGTTCCCTTCCCCTCCCCTCTTTCTCTGTCTCACTCAATGATGAACTGCAGTTTGAACCTTCCACATCTCATGACTTTATAGGAAGGGAAGGTTTGGGTAAGAAATTTCTCTTATGCAAATATTCAGTGGGGTCAAACACTTGCTAGGTGACAGACAGGGCTTTTTTGGTAGCAAGAACTCCTTTGCATATTAAGCCACACCCCCTTGATGTAGCCAATCCTCCAAGAGCTTAGAGGGCTCTTAGTACAGGGCCTACTGTAAGACCTTGGAGGATTGGCTACTTCAGGAGGGTGTGGCATAGTATGCAAAGGAATTCCTGCTACAAAAAAAGCCCTGAGGACAGACATATTGGGCTGTTGGCTAGGAGCTATTTCCTTTCCTTGACTATAACTGATTTGACTACCATGACTCTTTGTCATTCAGCCACTGCACTTGTGAGCAAACTCTTCTGTCAGTGCTGAAAGGAGACAGAAATAAGGAAAGAGGTAGCTGTTACCACCCTTAGCAGCATTTCCAGTCTAGGCTTGAACTCATTTTTCCATTCTGTCATCCTGTCCAAAGTATGTCAGGCTTTCTCCATAGATGTGCTGAGGCCTAGAGTGGTGCTACACAGTGCTGGTAGCCAGTCATGACCAATGACAGCTTTCAATTCAGTCTCTAATCTTCTTCTACCCTTCTGTGGTTCCTGGGACTGGGGTTGGCACTTCCATCCTCGGAGGCACCCTGGATATTGTTCGGGAGGTTGAATGTAAAACCGTCCTGAAACCATCAGATACTCTCCCTGAAAGGCTGCTTTTGCATGGTGGAAGTTTTTAGCAGAAAGTGCCTTCTTTGTGGTGAGATGCAGCACTTAACCCTGTCCCTGTGCAAGAAACCTCAGAAACCTCTGGCAAGCTATCTCACTCACTCTGATATACTAAGTACCAGTTCTGGCCACACAAAGACAAATTCAAACGAAAACCCAACCTTATAAAACTGAACTGGAAAACTCAGCTTCATGGTGTTCTTGCCATGTCCCCAAAAAAAGTATTACCATCAGGGCTTTTTTTGTAGCAGGAACTCCTTTGCATATTAGGCCATACCCACCCTGATGTAGCCAATCCTCTAAGAGCTTACAGTAGGCCCTATAGTAAGAGCCCTGTAAGCTCTTGGCTACATCAGAGGATTGGCTACATCAGGGGTGTGTGGCCTAATATGCAAAAGAGTTCTTGCTACAACAAAAGCCCTGGTTATCATCAGGTGAACATGGTGGACATGAAAATGGTGGACATTTAGGGTTTTTTTGTTTTCAATTGCTATTAATCCCCCCTCCCCCCAATTTACTGATCATCTTGGTTGGTATCGTTCCAAAGAGTTCAGGGCAAGCTACATAGGAGTATCTTGTTTATACAGTGGCAACAACTCTGACAGGAAGGCTTTGATTAAGAGCTGGTAACTCCTTGAAGGCCATCCTATATCCTAATAATAACAATTGCAATCATTAGTATAATAAAATCAGCAGTAAGTTATTTAGGGAGGAGGAATACATTTTGTTTACTTTCCGCCAATCCATTATCCTAAATTGGGGATACCTCTTGTCAATTCATCTTTTAAAAAGAAATAAAAGTTTAACACATGTAGGCGCAGAGTACATTCCTGTGGGATTTGGACTTCTTCTCTATCTTAATCTATTCTTTAATCTCTCCAGATGGCTCTACCTTGCTCAGGAGTTTTTCAAAATGAATGAATCATTAACTCATTCCATAGTCTATTCTTGAGCCTACCCAAACTATCTAATTGAATTAGTTACTCACTGTTTGCAGTGCAAAGAGCTGAGTTTCACCTATGGGGGGAGAGGGGCCTTTGTTTACATTGGAAAGCGGTTGGGATTTTCAGGAACATTGTCCTAACAAAGCCAGAGTTGTGAAAGTTATTCGGCTCTCTTTGGATTGACCTGTTTCCTGTGCCTCCAACGATCCACTGCAGTTCTGAGGTTGTAGGGGCTGACCGCTACTAGGGTTGCCATGTACAGCCTGGAGATCTCCTGGTATTACAACTGGTCTTCAGGCAACAGAAATTGGTTCTCCTGGAGAAAATGGCTGTTTTGGAGGATGGCCATCGTGGCATTATGTCTCACTGAGCTCCTTCCCAGGCTCCGCCCTCAGTTTGGTGTAGTGGTTAAGTGCATGGACTCTTATCTGGGAGAAACAGGTTTGATTCCCCATTCCTCCACTTGCACCTGCTGGAATGGCCTTGGGTCAGCCATAGCTCTGGCAGAGGTTGTCCTTGAAAGGGCAGCTTCTGTGAGAGCCCTCTCAGCCCCACCTACCTCACAGGGTGTCCATTGTGGGGGGAGGAAGATAAAGGAAATTGTGAGCTGCTCTGAGACTCTTGAGATTCAGAGTGGAGGGCAGAATATAAATCCAATGTCATTGTCATCAAATCTTCCAGGAGTTTACCAAGCCAGATTTGGGAACCCTATTGCACATTTTGCACGGTGGGAAGATAAACTTTGAAGCCTCCACTGTAGTGACACTGAAGTATGCTAAGACACCCTTATTCCAAAATTCTACAATGTCCACTTAAAGCAAAGCACTGGAGTATGATAGTAATGATGCCAAGCAGAGATAAGAGCAGGTCCCTGGTTCTGTCTCTGGTGGGAGGGCTCTTGACTTTCAGGGGTGGGGAGATCTGGGAGTTGAGCCATTTGAGGATTGTCACAAGCTCTCCTTCCTTGGAGGTTTTTAAACAGAGGCTAATGGCCATCTGACAGCAATGAAGATCCTGTGAGTGTTTGTGAGTTTCCTGCATTGTGCAGGGGGATGGACTAGATGACCCTAGATGTCCCTTCCAACTCTATGATTCTAAGCAATGGTTCCCTCTAAGCTGCAGAGTCTTGTGAGCAAAAGTTCTACTTTGTGAGCTACTGGCATTAAAGTTGTGAGCTACTGCATAAATTAGTGTGCTCTGGGGTCAATTTTCCTGAGCTAAGACAAAAATGTGTGAGCTGGAGGCTAAAACTCTGTGAGCTAGCTCATGCTAACTCAGCTTAGAGGGAACACTGGTCACAAGACATTAGCGGGCTGTGTGGTCCAGTGGCCTGTCCAGGACAAAGCAATCTGAAATATGGATTTAGAATATGGCTATAAGATTTGGGGCTGGAGCCTGGGGAGGACAGACCTCAGTGAGGTACATTTCAACAGAACCCACCCTCCAAAGTATCCATTTTCTCCAGGGAAATGGATCTCTACAGTCTGCAGAAGAGCTGTAATTCTGGGAGATCCCCAGGTCCCTCCTGGAGGTTGGCATCTTTACTTCAAATGGAATGTGCCACATTCTGGGTGGGAATCATGCACCCAATGTTCTCTTGCTTTTAGTGAGATTTGAGCACATCCTGAAAGTACTAGCAGTTCACTTTGCGGCAAGAAGTCTAAGTCTGGATGTTCTTATAAAATGAAGGAGGAGTGGATGGTCTAAGATACTGACAGCGGCTATGCTTGGGGGGCGTGCTTTGTGGCTTCAGCCTTTCATATAAGAAATATCTGTTCAACCTGCACTCAGCTTCCGTTATCGCAACTATAAAGGAGCTTTATTGTGTTTAATCTTTTGGCTTTTGCAACAGACTTGATGGCCAGATATTGTCTAAAACCTGTAAAATGGGGTGGGGGTGAAGAAGCAATGAAGGGGGGCGGGATGCAGTGTTCTGAACTGATGGCAAAAGGCCACAGGCATTAGCAATCTGTATTTCTCCCATATCGGGACAGGAGGCCTCATTCTTGCTGACTTCACTAGGATTTAAAGGTTTCCTTTCAAATATATACTGAACAAAGATGTCTTCTCTTCTCTGAGTTTCTTCAGAAATCTGACACCTTATGTGGCCCCACAGAGTCTGGCTTCTAAGCCATGTCAGAATCCTCTCCTTGTTGCCTGTCCTGCCAAAGCTTCTGTGTAACACCCAGAAGAGAGAGAAATCCATAAAGGCCCTGCGAGATCCCTCTACTTTCCACAGGGCCTGTAAGACCGAACTGTTTCGACAGGCCTTTGAGATCTAACTAGGGTTGCCAAGTCCAATTCAAGAAATATCTGGGGACTTTGGGGGTGGAGCCAGGAGACTTTGGGGGTGGAGCCAAGATCAAGGCTGTGACAAACATAATTGAACTCCAAAGGGAGTTCTGGCCATCACATTTAAAGGGACAGCACACCTTTTCAATTTCTTCCTTCCACAAGAAATAATGAAGGATGGGGGCACCTTCTTTTGGGGCTCATAGAATTGGATTTCAGGCAAACAAGCTTCTAGCTCGTATTGTTATCAAAAGCAATTTTTAGTAGTTACCTTGGGGCAGGGCAGGGAGGCAGGAGTACCAGCCCTAGATTTCTTGCCAGTCTTGTCTTGCCATCTTTGTGGCAACCCCCCCCTTCCTTTTGCAAGGAAATTCTTCAATGAGCCCCGTGGCGCAGAGTAGTAAAGCTGCAGTACTGCAGTTAGAGCCCTCTGCTCACGACCTGAGTTCGATTCCAGCGGAAGCTGGTTCAGGTAGCTGGCTCGAGGTTGACTCAGCCTTCCATCCTTCCGATATCGGTAAAATGAGTCCCCAGCTTGCTGGCGGGAAAGTGTAATGACCGGGGAAGGCAATGGCAAACCACCTCGTAAAAAGGTCTGCCATGAAAACATTGTGAAAGCAGCGTCACCCCAGAGTCGAAAACGACTGGTGCTTGCACAGGGGACCTTTCCTTCCTTCTTCAACCTAAAATAAAATTCTCAGTGGTTCACCATCCCAAATATCAAATTGGGAATTAAGCATGGTAACTGAGCAAGTGTACATCTGTCTGTTTGCCAGCATAATTTTATTTTGTGCATTCTCCGCACCTTTTTAAAAAAATCCAGCATTTACCACAGAGAATATAGATTTGAGTACAGTAAAAGGCATCTAGGAATAGCCCCTTCAGATGAAAGTGAAATCACATATGCACATAATGGGGCTTGATAGCTGCATCTGAATGCTTGGACTATCTTGTGTTTGGAGCGCTGTCTGTACAGACTGGCCCAGCTCAGACAGAATGCAAAACCATAGTTTTAACAGTGAAAGTAGGATCCAGCTCAGAGACAGTCTTGGTTTGCCACAGCATACGTTGGTGATCCTTTTCCCCCAGCACTTTTGTCCTGGGTTTCAGAGCAAAACAAGCCATGATTAAGCTGAGGTGTCTGTTTTTGCAAAGTATATAAAAACAGTGAGAAGGTACAAGCCAATGTCAGATCTTGGCTAGATGGACCTCCCTTCCCTAAAGTACCTCTCTGCAGTTCTTTAACTTGCTTTGGCTTCTGAAATCAAATTGAATTTTAAAAGATTTCATACACCTACCTGCCTGTACTTCTGTGTTTGCCATGGAGACTCCACGTATTTTGTGGCCTGAGATGTCTCTAAGTTCTAGAAGGCCCCAGTGCTTGCAGTATAGCATCAGGCTCCAGCTTGGGCCACTGTTAGCCAACCAATGTCTCAGAGCTGTAGCTGAACTTGTGTCTGCAGCCCAATAGTAGGCAGGTATTTGGCTCTGGTGCTGGGATGTGGGGCTTGCTCTCAGGGCTTAATTTTGGCTCTGAACTTGAGAAAAGAAACCATAAAGGTGCACTTGGCTTGAATATGCTGCAGCGCGTCTCTCCTTTATGAAGAGAATGTTTCCTTGCCTGGCTGGAGAGTGTGTGGGCAAGCTGTGGTACCTGGGCTCTTGTTCCTGCAGCCCAGAGTGGGCATGGTGGCGGCAGCAGCAGCATCCTCACATGTGTTAGGCTGCCAAAGAGGTGACATGTGGAGAGGTCTTGAAGGTTCTGGCTGATTTGCATGGCATCTGGGAGACCGACCTATGTGAGTGCAATCTTATGAAATGCACCCTGAGAGACAGAAAGGGTGGCCTTGTCATGTAAGGGGCAGTTTGAGCATGGCATACTCCAAGACGGCACAAAGCTTTCATACCGCACGCATGTGCATAATGCTTTGAGTGTAGCTACCATCCCCATGGAATGCCTTAGTACATGGGTGTGTGCGACAGGAGTGAAACACCTGTAGCACTTATTTGCAGGACCTCCCACCCACATTTGCACTATTTTCCTTACCTCTGTCCACACAAGCACCATCCCCTGCATAGCAGGAGACTTAAAAAAAACCCAGTATATCAGCCCTGACCAGGATAGCCCAGGCAAGTTCCACTTCATCAGATAGGGGAGGGACGGTGGCTCAGTGGTAGAGCATCTGCTTGGTAAGCAGAAGGTCCCAGGTTCAATCCCCGGCATCTCCAACTAAAAAGGGTCCAGGCAAATAGGTGTAAAAAATATCAGCTGAGACCCTGGAGAGCCGCCGCCAGTCTGTGTAGACAATACTGACTTTGATGGACCGAGGGTCTGATTCAGTATAAGGCAGCTTCATATGTTCATCTTGGAAGCTAAGCAGGGTCAGCTCTGGCAAGTATTTAGATGGGAGACCTCCTTGGAATACCAGAGGACAGGGGCAGGCTATATTCAGCCACCTCTCTGATTATCCTCCATGCCCCCGGTAGGGGTCAGTCACCAGAGGTTGCCGTGACTTTCAGGTCTGCACACACATGCACACAAAAAAACACACACACACACATACACACACACCAGAATCAGTAAATGGATTGCTAACATGTTACAATTTTATATTGTAATTGTATACTAATTTCAAAGCTTACTAGCTTTTGATCCCATTTGCCATCAAGAAGGCAGAATTCTCATCAGTTTGAATGTTAACTTGCTTATCTGACAATCCTCTTTGAGAGGAGGGTATTAAATTGTGGTTTAGCAGAAATAATCCAGAGGGTGTACTGTCTCTGGGTTAATGGAAGATTGGTTCTGAACCCACCCCATCTATTGTTGTATTGCTGTCAATGCACAACTTGTGTTCTTGGTTCCTTCGTGGTCCCACTTTGCACAGTTGAGGAATGGGGTGGGACGCTGTAGTTCTGACCTCTGAACTCCCTCCATAGTTCTGAAAAGCAGGAATATAGCAAGGCAAGGACAAAATCTTCTTTTGGCAGGGGATGTCACTTCTGCTGCTTGGTGCCATGGAACTTGAGTTAACAGGAAACACAGGGAAAGCTTATTTATGTTGGGAAAAGTCACTCTGTACCCGGCTACTATTAGGAGAAACATACCCCTGGGGTGCACTACAATAATAAGCTTGCCAACTTCCGGTTGGGAAATTCCTAGAAGTTTAGGGGTGGAGTCTGGGAAGGGGAGGGATTGGGGAGGGACCTCTGGAAGGTCTATCCTCCAAAGCAGCCATTTTCTCCAGATGTCTGTCATCTGGAAATCAGTTCTGGGAGATCTTCAGGACCCACCAGGAGGTTGGCAAGGCCTTAAGGTAAATGCTTGTGGGTTCTCAACCCCATTGGCGGGAGCAGTAAAAAAGAAATTCGCTGATCATTCTTCCTGGACTTTCTGACTGAAGTGTTTTTTATGGTGCGCTGATTAGTCTTACTGAGTCAGTGGTGAATGCCCCCCCTTGCCTCCCACCTCTAATTACCTTATCCCCTCTTGTTTTTTCCTTGCCTTTCTCCAACTTCCCAGCCACTCCTGTCTTTCCAGTTTCCCACAACTCGTTTCAGTTAAACTATGTCAGATAGGCCTGTAGCTTCTCCATCACCCCAATTTTATGAGTATTTGTGGCTGGATTCTTGCCGTGAAAATGTTGTGATGTGACGTCACCCCAGAGTCGAAAACAACTGGTGCTTGCACCTTTTCCTCCCCCCCCCCACCGTCTGGCACTTTCCCAAGACTCCTGGGGCTCACCCGAAAACAAGGAGGTCGTTGGGAGCACAGACTCTAATCTGGGAGAACTGGGTTTGATTCCCCACTCGTCCACATGCAGATGCTGATGTGACTTTGGGTCAGTCACAGCTGTCTCAGAGCTGCTGTCTCAACAGCAGTTCTTGGAAAGCTCTCTCAGCTCCACCTGCCTCACAAAGTATCTGTTGCGGGAAGGGGAAGGAGACTGTAAGCCACTTTGAGACGCCCAGTGAAGGACGGGGTATAAATCTAATCTCTTCTTCTTTGTCCAAAAAATCCAAAATTCTTGTCCATTAAATCCACGCATCTGTACCCTGAGATTGCCTAAACCCTGTGTTATTGCCTGCTTAGTGGGTGAAGTGCCTGCTTAGGGGGTCCTCAGTTTAAACCCATAGCACTTCTGACGCAAATACACTTGCCAGCCTCCAGGTGGTGCCTAGAGATCTCCTGGAATCACAACAGATCGCCATCCTACAGAGATCAGCTCCCCTGGAGAAAATGATCAAAACAACTGGAACCGGTGTAATCAATAGGAAAAAAACAGAAAAAACACTGGAAGCAATGAAATTTACACAGAAACGTGTCTAAATACATTTTAGTGCAAGCTTAGAGGAAACTTAAACAAAACAAAACTAAGGAACTCGGAGCTTTCAACATATTTGGGGAAATTCATATGTTGAAAGCTCAGTGTTCCTTAGTTTTGTTTAAGTTTCATTTAAGCTTGCACTAAAACGTATTTATACACGTTTCCGTGTAAATTTCATCGCTTCCGGTGTTTTTTCTGTTATTTCCCTGGAGAAAATGGTTGCTTTGGAGGGTGGACTTTTATGGCATTATACTACACTGAACTCCTGTCCCCCAGGCTTTTCCCAACTTGCTAGCACCTTTGGCTGAAAGGACTTAGAGGCCAGTGTAGAAATAGCCACTGCCAGTCTGAGTAGCAGGCTGGCTGGTCTGGTAGTCTGGCAAGGGTTACCAACCTCCAGGTGGCACCTAGAGCTCTCCTGCTATTACAGTTGATCTCCAGATTACCAAGGTAGACTCTGTAGCATTATACCCTGCTGAGGTCCCTTCCTTCCCCAAACCCTGCCACCCCCGGGATCCACCCCCAAACCAGGACTGGCAACCCTATTTGGTCTGACAGTAGATGGCAGCGTTGTGCATTCCTGTGTCTTTGTCTTCCCCGATGCTGGTAGCTCACCCCTTTCTTCTAAGCTTGCAAGTGCTGGTCTGTGAGGCCGGCTGGTTGGGTGAAGACTGACCTTGTGTGTGTCACACTTGTACTGTAGTATGCCCCCGATGACTACAGTGGCCTCGTGCAGCTCAACGACCAAGCCAGGAGTGTGTTACAAGCACCGAAAGAATGGGTCTGTTTGTAACTGTTTGTAACCTCCGATGAAGGTAAGCTTGGCCCGGCCGCCATGGAACCTTCGGGAATGAGCGGAGAAGGGGCGAAATGATGGGACTGGTGTGTGGGGGGGGATGATTTGTTCCCTTCCCGGCTTGCGGTGGGGACTTTGCTCGCTAACACATCCCTTGCTTTTGTGCCATGCATGAATTGACTAATCCGGTGGTGTTGATGATTGGGGGGGTGGGGGGTGGGGCTGTGTTTGCCTGCAAGGAACGGCATATTGAGGGAAGGTTTGCTTGGTCATCTCTTGTTTTTGGAGAGGTGTTCCTGGTTAAGCTGTCATGATTGTATTTACAGCTTTCTGGCAGTTGCCTTTAACAAGATGCTTCTATCCTCCTTGTTAGACTTAGGTCAACCCAGGCAAAACAGTAAGCATTTAACTTTGGATTCTGTGGGACTGAGTGGTGTTAATATTTCCGGGAATTGTGATGCTTTTCTTTCAGTTGACCATGTGAGATAGTTTTCCATTCTGAAAATGTATATTCTTGAAGACAAGAGTGCTTTTGAACATGCGCAGTGTGCGTTTTTTTAGCAGCTCTGCTGTCTGACTTGCCATGAAACTTGCCCACCATTGTTTCAGAGGGTAGCCGAGCTAGTCTGCAGTAGACCACCTAGCTGAGAGTCCGGGAGCACCTTGGGGCTACCAAGATTTTGGGGATCTAAGTGTTTGAGAGTCAAAGCTCTATCTGACAAAGGGAACTTCGACTCTCAAAAGTTTATCCCCCCCCCCAAAGAACCCCCCTCTTTTTGGTCTCTAAGGTACTACTGGACTCAAATCTAGCTGCCCACCATTGACTGATCTTCTCACTGAAGAGCACCCACCAAACTTCTGCACCTGCAGTTCCTTGGAAGGAAGTTTTGAAACCCATCCCAGCCTAGCTGGTGGAGTGCTGTTTTCAGGGCCTTGGGAAAACCAGAATTCCAATATCAGATCAACTTGGAGTCATTAAAAAGGCTTGTCAAAGGTCTTCTCCATTTTTAACTTTAGGAGCCAGATGTGTTTTATTTGGAGGACTCTAAACCTAGGGTGTGGGAGTGGGATTAGATAGTCTAGGAGCTGGCCCAGGCTCCCCTATTAATTGTGCTCTGATTCCATTTACCGCGCAACGTAATTGGTGCCCCATCTCCATTTTGGGTATTGCCTGTCTCAGAACTAATATTCCTGCCTGTAAGCCCTTTCTTTGTATGTATATATCCTAGCTGCTCTTCAAAACAATCCTTCAAGGTTCCCTTTCCTCAAGCCTCTAAATGTCCATGTTTTCCTCTCTCCCAATGAATGGATTATTTTGGAAGTCTCTGGTTTTTATGGAGTTTCTTTTCTTTTTCCCAGTGCTTTTAGGTGTCTTGATACATTTTTGCAGTGTGGAACATTTATTGATCTGTCTTTGCTGTTTTGATTTCCTGGTTCCCCCCAGTACACTTATAATGCAGTGTATAGTTGCCAGCCTCCAGGAGGCACCTGGAGAAAATGGCTGCTTTGGAGGGTGGACTTTATGGCATTATACCCTGCTGAGTTCCCTCCCCTTCCCAAGCTCCACCCCCTCCAAGCTCCACCCCCAAATCTGCAGGTATTTCCCAATACAGAGCTGGCAATTCTGTGCTATGCAGAGTTACACCAGTCTGAGCCCACTGGTTGATAACTTTCTAATTTCACAGTAACTGTGATCTAATTTCTTCTCTAGTTTCTCATCTCCCCCCCCCCTCTGTCTCTTTCCTTTACCTTCTGCTCCTGCTAATTTTGTTGTCCAGAGTTGCATCACTTCCTTGTTAATCTTCGACTTATTTTTGTTGTCCAGAGTTGCATCACTTCCTTGTTAATCTTCGACTTTTCCTCGCCTCTTTCCTTGTTTTCTGACCGGCTTCTCTCTCCCTGCAGCTCCACACGGATTCCATCCTTCTGCTTTACAACTTCAGTGGGCAGCCCAGCGGAGAGGCCCTGGTCACCTTCCCCAGCCTGGACTCCGCGAAGAAAGCCGTGGCTGAGAGGAGCGGACACCTCTTGGGCAGCCACTGTGTGGAACTCTGCCTGATCTAACCAACAGACTCCTTTATGGGGGGCGGGGGGAGTTTGACTAAAAATTGGTGCCTTTTAAGGAAGTGGTCTTCCCCCATCAAAGTGCCTTCTCCTTCTGATGTGATGGGACAAACAGCCATTCAAGTGGGGGAAGGGATAGGCCAGAAACGCCCCCTCCCACACACACGCTCTCCAGAGCACTCACTTTGTAGAGCCACAGTGCTTGATTTCAAGACAGTTGCCCTAATAATTTCCAGCCACTGAATTTGGAAATCATGTGACTGCACTTGGGCAAAGGCATCCATGATGGGATACTGCTACTGTTATTTTTAGTTTTACATATCAATTTTGGAGTGGAAGCTTGAAACCAACATTTCCTTCAAATTACCAATTTGTTTTGAAGCCAGACTTGCCAAATAGGCCCCTGGAACACCCCATTCTTTCTCTCTCCAGTGCAGCCTGGCAAATTGTATGATTTTTGTTGTTGTTGTTATGTCCCATAGCTGAAGAGCAGCTTAAGAAGCTGCATTACGATGGAGTAATTTTCCTTTTTTTTTAATGAAAAAAGAAAACTTTTTGTGGGGTACAATGCAAAGAAAGAAAGCCATATGTCTCTAAACATTCAAGCTGCCAATCTGTGAAGCAAACTGAACCAAAAAAATAATAATAATTCCAGAATTTTAAAACTCTCACTAGGACAAGAATGGCACATAAACACTGAGGACTAGTAAATTATATATTTTGTTTTATTTAAGCATCATAGCTCTCAGATACTATGTTAAAAGATTTTTTTTTTGCTATAGTCTTTGTGCATGCCATTTGTTTACAATATTAAACTATACTTTATTTGTATATTACGAAGCAACAAGGCAACCCTGAGTCCCAGCTAGTGCATGGTTTGTTTTTTTATGTGTGTGTCTGTATGTATACATGTCTAAAGAATTTAGTTTTATGTTGTACAGTGCGTGTGTGGAAACATCTACTGTAGAAGCACTAGATGATTTTGTTTTTACTGTGCCTTTTGATCCAAGATTTTTCTCAAATGTGCAATAACAGCAGAGGAAACTGGAAAGGAGCCAGGATTTTTTTTTTTTTTTGCGAGTGGCTCTCAAGGTACCTGTGATCACAGGAAAAAAAATTGTGTGTGTTAAAAGAGTGTACAACTCTGAGTAGTACTTAAAATGGAAAGCCCCTGCCCTCTCACCTCCCAAATGATGATGTACGCTTCTTTATATAACAAGAAATAAAAACAAAAGATGCTTGAAGAAATAACATTGTGGCCTTACTATATCACTGGGCATTTTCCTCTGAGCCCATGCACCATAAACTGGTTTGCAGTTAAATTGTTTCTTTTTGTTTCAGAGAACAGCTGTGTTGGTTTACAGTAGACTCAAGTCCAGTAGTGCCTTGGAGATCAAGAGTCAAAACTCCCCTTTTCAGATACAAGCAGGAGCCACTTTGGTGTAGTGGTTAAGTACGTGGACTCTAATCTGGGAAAACTGCTTTTGATCCCCCATTCCTCCAAATGCACCTGCCCTGTGACCTTGCATTCTCGCAGAGCTGCTCCTCTCAAGAGAGGTTTCTGTCAGAGCTCTCTCGGCTCCACCTACTTCACAGGATGTCTGTTGTGTGGAGGGGAAGGGAAAGGAGATTGTAAGCCATTCTGAGTGAAGGGTGGGATATAAATCCAATCTCTCCTCCTTTTCCTCCCCCCGTCCCACTGGACAGAGAACTATGTATGTATTTGCACTCAGGGCAGAGGGGCATGCACACAGTGAGATCTGGGCAGGAAATTAGACTTGTGTGAAGCAGAGTCATCAATGACCTAAGGAAACCAAGAGTCCAGTGGCACCTTGAAGATTAACAACATTTATTACATTGTGAACTTTTGTGAGTCAGAGCTCACTTCTTCAGATGCCATGGAAAGAAAATCATCCTTAAAAGGGTGTAATGAAGACATCCTGACAGTAGATGTCCCCATTGCACTGCATTTGGTTGTAATGGAGGCACGGAAGTGGAACTTTGGGATTTCTTAGACTTGTGCTTCTCACAATATTTGCAATAATTTTAATACACACAGTAGTTCTGGCTCTTGCTTTAGTCATAGCTGTGGGGTGAGGGGAGAGCCTTTTTCTCAGAGATGCTGTGCCCTTGAAAAAAAATGTCCTTTTGTTTGGTTCCCTTTTGATTCCAAGCTGAACTGGGTCAAGGTGGGGGGGGGGGAGAAAGGGAAAATGTGTTAGATTTGCAGCTGTTACCACTGGATACTGTGAAATAGTCCCATGCATTTATCCCCATGAATGTGGTCTGATGTAGTTAATTCAGGAAGCTGGTTTGGTCTATTGCAAAAGCTGTGGATTCTTGCTCGTATGTAAAGAATTATTGCTATTTTGAGAGGAGATGGTTGGCCAGTGGGAGAAGGAAATCCCCACAGTGGAACCGATTTTATTTTATAAGTGAACTAAAGTACCCCAACCTGGATGGGCCAGGCTAGCCTGATCTCACCACATCTCAGTAACTAAGCAGGGTCAGCCATAGTTAGTACCAACAGCAAACCACCTCTCGTGTCTTTTGCCCTGAAAACGCAATGGAGTTGCCATAAGTTGGCTGAGACGTGACAGCATTTTCCACCAAAATAGCGCAAACACACACACACAGGGCCTTTTTGTAGAAAAAGCCCAGCAATAACTCATTTGAATATTAGGCCACAACCCCTGACACCAAACCAGCCGGAACTCCATTCCTGTGCATTCCTGCTCAAAAGCCCAGATCCTAAGATCCATTCAATGTCTTTTATGGTTAGCCTAAGGCCACTGAGCGAGTTCCAGGCAGAGCCGGGATTTGAACTAAAGCTCCATAGTTTTTTAATTGAAATGTTTTGTTTGCATCAGTAAGTGCCTCCTTAAAAAGTTCTAGATGGAAGTGGGGATGGCCGGGTTTTTAAAATAAATGCAGCATCATTGTGATCATTTTTAAATTTATCAGAGCCTCTTCATGGGATTTTGCTCTAATGATTCTGCCTTGATGGGCAGGGCTGGCTCTCCTACTAGGCAAACTAGGCAGTTGCCTAGGACTCCAGGAGGGTGGGTTCGCCAAATTAGGCTTCCCACTCCCTTCCCAGTGCCCAAAGCAAGCACCTAGTTTGCCTTCCTCGCCCCCCACTGCTACCACCACTCACTGCCGCCGCCCGCCCCTCCATTTCCTTCGCCTCCCCCAGCGCCTCCCCCCATCCCCGCCGCGGCTCCACACCCCCCTCGTCATGCCTCCCCCCTTCCTGCCACGACTCCTCCTCCCCCTCCCTTCAGACCCTTTCCCAGTTCGTGCCAATTTCAACACCAGAACCGGCTCTAGCGCTGCATTCCGGCTCTCTAAAGCCCCCCCTCCCCGGCTGAACACTCGAAACACGACTAAAACTGTGCCGCGGGGCCAGGGTGCACTCACCGTCCCTCAGGATGAGCGTCCTGAAAGGCCGACCCCGGCTGCCACTGACTCTTTCCCTCTCCACTTCCTGGATGAGAGAGGAGTCAGTGGCAGCGGGGGTTGCCCTTTCAGATGCTCTTCCTGAGGGACGATGAGCGTGCCCCAGCACTGCAGTGCAGTTTTAGCCGCTTTTCGAGTGTTCGGCCGGGGAGGAGGGTGCTTTAGAGAGCCAGAACTCGGCGCTAGAGCCGGTTCTGGCATTGAAATTGGCACGGAGTGTGTAATGTACTGAGTTCTGAGACGTTTAGAAGGCAACATGTTTTATTGGCGAGTACATCACAAGACCACGTGGCGGGGCCAGGTCCCCAATTATATACATCTCCCGGAACAACCCCCTTACCTGGCCAGGTCCAATCCTGGCCAGTTAAACTTCCCGCCACAGATCTTCATAGGTGGGGTGCATTTTTGTCCTTACGTTCGGCAACCTGCGGTTTCCCACTGGTTGCCTCTGTGTGCGCGCACTCACGCTGTATTGTAAATTCAGGGATGCAAGATACAACACTTCTCCCCCCCTAGTTCAAGAAACATAGTCTTTCAAATAAGCCGGTGGCCCACGTTCCCTCCTCAGCCCCCTAGGTTTGATCTGGTGAGCCGGAGCGGCTGTTGTTGTGGCAGTGGCTGCTGGTTCCTCGTTGTGGGGTGAAGCCAGAAGAGCGCTGTCCGGTGCCTGCAACCGCTCCGGGGGCTCCTCTTGCCTCCCACTAGGGAGAGTTGCTTCAGCCGCTGCGGGGCCCCTCCACCGGCAGGGCTGGCGAGGTCGGCACCGGCTGGGTGGCTTCTGGTGGTGTTACTGCTATCACCCTGCTCCCCGTTCCCCCGGCTCTGCTGGTTCTTCCGGCAAGGTGCAACAGCGCAGCTGATCAATGTGTCTCCGGAGGAAATGGCCCCCTTCTGATGAGACTTTGTAAGACCGGGACCTGGTGACCTGCAGCACTCGGGCTGGTAGCCATTCTGGCCCGCTTGCAAAGTTCTTCACATAGACCAGGTCCCCTGGAAAGAACCCCCTAGTGGCTTCTCTTGTCTCAGGGGAGATGTGGAGGTCCAGGGCCCTGTCAGGATGCAACCTATCTAGCCTAGTGGTTAACCTCCTACCCATGAGCAGCTCTGCAGGGCTTAAGCCGATGACTGGGTTGGGGGTGATTCAGTTCCCAAAAAGGAAGGCTGCCAAGCGGTGGTCACAGTCCCCCTGCATTATGCGAGCCAGGGCCTCCTTGGTGGTGTGCACCATGCCCTCTGCTTGGCCGTTGGTGACTGGATGAAAGGGAACGGACCGTATGTGCCGGATGAGGCACCTATTCAGGAACTCCTTGAAGTCCCGGGAGGTAAAAGCAGTTCCGTTATCCATGACTAAGGTCTCAGGGATCCCATGGGTGCAAAAGACCCTTTGTACAGCTCTGACCCCGGCCACGATGGAGGTTGAAGCTATGGGAATCACCTCCAACCACTTTGTGTAATATTTGGCCCTGGTATGGCCACGCGAAGTCTAGGTGTAGCTGGGACCACAGCACATGATTGGACTCAAGTGGTGGATGGGGGCACTGGACGGATCTGGCCTGGACTCTTGGTAGGGTTGGCACCTTCTAAACCACCCCTCTATCTCTTCGTCCATCCCCGGCCACCAGACATAACTATGCACTAGGGCCTTTGTGCGCGCTATCCCCAGGTGCGTCTCGTGCAAGGCTTTGAGCACTTGCTTCTGAAGTGGGGGGGGGGGGGGACCACCACCCTGCTTCCCCAGAGAATGCACCCCTTGTGTATGGACATTTCATTCCGGCAGGATGCAAATGGCCTGAAATCAGCGTCCAGTTTGCCTGTGGGCCACCCCCTCCCCACCCAGTTCAAAATACATGCGAGGATGCAGTCTCTGCCCATGGCCCAAGCTACCTCAGCGGCAGGGAGGGGCCTCTCCAGTAGAGTCTCCAGTAGCATCACGTGGTGGGCAGGGGCCGGGTCGGGGTCCATCAAGGACAGCAGAAAGAGTCTGAGGGTGTCTGCGTGTCCCATTGCTTTGCCAGGGCGGTGAACTCGCTTATACGTGTACGAATTGAGGAACTGGTTCCACCACAGGATGCGCTGTGACAGGATTTGCGGCGTCTGGCGGTCCGGGGCAAGGAGGCCCAGCAGCGGCTTGTGGTCTGTGACAATCATGAAATGCCTGCCGTACAGGTAGTCGGTGAATTTGTACACACCTGCCATGATTGGCAACGCCTCCTTGTCGATTTGGGCATAGTTACGCTTTGCGGGGGTCAAGGTCCCAAGAGTAGTAGGCCACAGGGACTTCCCTCCCATCCGGGAGTTGGTGACCCGGGACGGCACCCACCCCGTACGGGGAAGCGTCGCATGCTAGAATCATTGGAAGGTACTCATCAAAATGGTGGAGAACAGCATTGGAAACCAGGATGCCCTTGACTGCCTGAAAAGTGGTGACCTGCTTTTCTTCCCAGACCCACAGGGCGTGTTTATCGAGGAGCCTATGTAGGCGTTCTGCAAGGGGAGCTTTGTGGGGCAAGAAGGAATGATAAAAGTTCAAGAGTCCCAAAAAATGTTGTAACTCCGCCTTGTGGGGGCAGGGCGTGGACTATCACCCTGATCTTGTCGGCCGTCAGGTGTATTTCTGCGGCGTCCACTGCAAACCCCAAGAACTCCACCCTCAGCACCCCGAGAGAGCACTTCTCTCGTTTCATCTTAAATCCCACAGTCTGGAAGCGGTGGAGTACCTCTCGCAAACAGCAACTGAACTCCTTGGCGTCCAGGGTGGTGATCAAAACATCATCGAAAAAGGGTTGTACTCCAGGAATCTCTTTGAGGAGAGAGTCCATTATGCTCTGAAAGATTCCCAGAGCCACACTTACTCCAAATTGTAACTGTCACACCTTGAAAGCCCCCCTGTGTGTCACTATTGTTTGGACCTCAGCAGTCTCAGCATCCACTGGGAGCTGATGGTATGCTTGGGCCAAGTCCAGCTTCCCAAAAACCTTAGAGCCGGCCAGGGATGCAAGGACGTGGCTGACCACTGGGATGGGGTATAGGTTGTCCTGGAGCACTTTATTTATTGTGCATTTATAGTCTGCGCATATGCGCATGTCCCCATTTTGCTTCACCGGAGTGACTATGGGGTTCTCCCATATAGCGCACGAAACCGGCTCTAGCACTCCCTGGGCCACGAGGCAGTCCAGCTCTGCTTCGATTTTTGGTTTTAAAGCGAACAGAACTCACCTGGCCTTCAGCCATATTGGTCTCACATGAGGGTCGAGCTATAAGGTGATGGGAGGCCCCTTATAGCACCCCAGAGTCCCATCAAATACCTCCAGGAATTCCCGGCACAATTTCAAAATTGTGCGATTGTATCTGCTGCACCCCAGCTATTTGTATGCCCAGAGGTCTGAACCAGGCCAGACGCAGTAATGTGGTGAGCTGGCGCTTGACCACGAGTATGTCCAGTGCCCCCTTAAAGTTATTGAACCCTACCCTCACAGTGGCCCATCCCAAAATCTGTACAGGGTTTTTTTGGAAGTCCCGCAGTATGAAATCAGGCCGCAACAGGGGCCAGCTGTGGGGGCAAAGTTTTCTTAGGGATTCCTCTGAAATTATGCAGATGGAGGATCCAGAGTCCAGCTCCCTTATGCAGGGAGCACCCTCGATTTGACCTTATCAGGGGTGTCCAGGGGCAAATTCATTACCTGGATGCTAGTCGATGCGGTCATGTGAGCGTCCGTCAAGTCGTGGTGCATGGATTGGCGCCTGCAGTTGGTCTTGGCTCTGCAAGCGCACACGATGTGGCCCACTTTTCTGCAGCTCCTACAATTCGTGTTGTGGTAGGGGCAGTCCCGTTTGTAAGCCAAAATGCCCTCAAAACGAGGTTGGGGAATTGTCAGGTAGGCACCTGGCTTAATCAGGATCTTTTACCTGTGTATACAGGATTCTACGTCCAGAAATTAATGCTTAAAAATATTAGGGACTCTAATTAAGTAAAACAATTAAAATTTATTCCAGAAAAATATAGGCTTCCATACAAGATAAAATACTCATAAAATCATACATAAAGTCCTAAGAAAAATAGAGATATAGAGGAACACATGGGTAGACGAACAGGGTGATATTTACCGATTGTAGTCTTCAAGGAAGGCTCCAATGGCGACGAGCGAGGAAGTGGGAGAGGGGACCCGAAACTTGGCCTTAGAATCGAGGACGGATCTAGACAGCGGAATTGGGATACTGCTAGAAGCACACCTGTGGGTAACTAGTCCACAGGTTATAAGAACTATCTTGAGCCCTTAGGGGATGGGAGGTACGAGGGAGGAGGAAGGTGGTCACCTGATGCATGACCTCCCAAAAAGGGGAGGCTTCACAGTGACCATAAGGGCTGGACTACTGCGATAGCCAATAGAAAGTTCATTGATGGCATCTAATTGGGTGCCCATAACTGACCAATGAACAGGCTTGGGTTCTGGTTACCTGAGTGAACTCTCAGGTTGAAATGAACCAGGGTGGGGGTGCTCCAAGGTGACAGTACAGAGAAGAATGGGGGAAATCACTGGGTGGAGGTGTGCTTGAGTTTATCACACTTATCTAAGAGGGTGACTATAGATGGCCAAATTGTTATCTAAGGTAACACCCAGTCGGTGAAAAGATACTTGGCTCTGGATTTAGATGTTCTTCCTCTTCTTCAATCTTCTATTGTCACCAGTGTTTTGTCCAAGGTTTCGCTGGACAAAGACAGTGGCGGTTGGACAGTTGGCCATGCCTGGGGTGGGTCGATTGCCTGCAATCACAGGTGACATCTGGTGAGTACGTGAGCTGTTCGCTTCGCTGGAATGGAGTCTGGCCTGGTAAGAAGATGGCTGCGTGTGGTGTTAGCCCTCCACAGTGGATTCCATGGTCAGTGCTTCAAAACCGTTCGCCTGGATAGCTCCTGGCGGCGCAGTCTCCTCCGCTCCACGGCTGAGATGGAAGTCATACAGAATGGTGGGAAGCCCTCTGTTCTCCTGGTGGGTACTCTTGTACCGGTCTTGAGTGCCTTCGTAGCGTTATGGCTGCTAGTACTGCATAAGTCCCTTTTGCCCCTGGATAGGTTCACTCACACTCTCTGGGCAGACGTGTGTGAGTTACTTCTCCAGGTGCTCTGGCAACCAAGTTGATGACTATGATGTTCTGTAAGGGGTTTTTCCTCACACGTTGCTCGTGTGGGTCTCCACAGCTGGCGCACTTTGTGCTGGCGGGCCTCTCTGTAGCTTGCAGCCGGGTGGAAGATTTCAGCCCGTTTCCTGGTTGGCGGCGGAGCTGGTGTGCCTCTTCCTCCTCGTGGTTGCCCGACGCCATCTCCTTGTGGTGGACGGCTTCCACCTGAGGGCTGTAGTGTGTCTTGGTGACTCTCTCAAATGAGGTGGCTTCAATGAAGGCAAGTTGGAGGGTCAGCTCATCCTTTGCGAAAAGCTTTTGCTGTAGCCTTTCGTCCTGGAGGCCCCAGACAAATCGATCCCGCAGGGCTTCCTCCAGCTTGTCGAAGCTGCAGTTTCCAGCGATTTGGCAGAGAGCGGCCAAGTAGATGGCAGCCGTCTCTCCCGCCTCCTGATCCCTCTTGTGGAACAGGAATTGGTGGGTGCTGATGGATGGCTGGGGTAAGTAATGCCCTGTCAGGAGTTTGATTACCTTCTCATAAGTTTTCGCGGTGACTTTCGCGGGGGTAGAGAGACCTTTGGCGATCTCGAACGTGGCATTCCCCTCCGTAATCACGTTCTGCATAAGTCTCCCACCTTTTGTGTTTGTTGGGGTCAAACTCTGTGATGTGGCCTGCCATCCGGCTCAGGGTTCCATGGTGGCGGCGGGCACTCTGGCAGCGGTGGTTGCTTCAGCGGCGGTGGGTGCTTCTGCCCATCTGAGCTGCGTGCCTTCTTTATCTCCAGACAGGTCAGCAATCTCCCAGCAGGGGAAACTAGCTGCCCGCAGACCCGGCTAGGATCCCATCCTCGTCGCCAGTGTAATGTACTGAGTTCTGAGATGTTTAAAAGGCAACATGCTTTATTGGCGAGTACATCACAAGACCACATGGTGGGACTGGGTCACCAATTATATACATCTCCTGGAACAACCCCCTTATCTGGCCAGGTCCAATCCTGGCCAGTTAAACCTCCCGCTACAGATCTTCATAAGCGGAGTGCATTTTCGTCCTTACATCCGGCAACCTGAGGTTTTCCACTGGTCGCCTCTGTGCGCGCGCACTAGCACTGTGTTGTAAATTCAGGGGCCGAATTGCAGGACACAACAGAGTGGGAAAGGGTCCGAAGGGAGGGAGAAGGCGCTTGGGAGGCAGAAGGCAGCTAGTCTGCCTAGGGCGCCATGAGGCGTCGGGTCGCCCATGTTGATGGGCACAACAAACCCTTTATGGCGCGGCAAAGGGAGGGGAAGGGAAGGCACCCCAACCATCCTGCTTCCCCTCCCCTCCTTTTTGGGCTAAGTGCCCTGCCATTAGATTTCACCATGGGCACCATTTGTTCTAATACACCAAGCAGCTTGCAAAATGCTTGGAACTATCTAAATGGAGGCCGCTTTGCCGGAGCTCTGAAATAGTTATTTAATGGCTGTTGCTGGCAGGGGCGAGGTAGAGAGGTGTCAGGGGAGGCCAGAGAAAACAAGAAGCCGTTCCCTGCTTGCTTTTAATAGCTCTTTAATGAAGCCAGGAGCGAGACCAGCTCCTGGCTGGAAGCAGCGGGGAGGAGGTGGCTGGCTCGGCAGGATCCCCCTTCTGAGTAGGAGGGAGAGAAAATTCAGGCCCCAGGCAGGAGCTGAGAAGGTTAGAGCTGAAGGCCAGGCCAAGAGACTTTACGAAACCTACCGCCAACTTCCCAGCACTTGCATAGAGATACAAGAATAGCTGCCTCCATCTTTTCCTGCTGCGTAAGGAAGCTGGTTGCCGGGAAGGCAGCATGGCTCAGTATTTGGGTGGGAGGTGACCAAGTGCTTTTGCCAAGTCTGGATTGGAAAATTCCTAGAGATAGGAGGGTGGAGTATGACAAGGGACCTCAACAAGACCACTCATCCAGCTTCAATAAGTCAGGGATCTGTTGAGGATGGGTGAGTGGGCATCAACGTGGCAAATGAGTTTCAGCATGGGCAAGTGCAAAGTAGTACACATTGGAGCCAAACCCCCTAACTATAAATATACAGTGATGGGGTTCAAATTGGCAGTAACTGACCAGGAAAGAGATCTTGAGAGTCCTGGTTGGATAACTCACTGAAGATGTTCTTTGTGTAGGAGGGGGGGGGGGGAGGAGTTGAGGAAGAAAGGTTAAGCAGGAAGCCAGTCATAAATCAGCAGGATTCACAGTGACATAAGGGAGGCAGAGAGATCAGAGGTCTGACCAGATAAGTAAAATGATAGAGGCAAATCAATCTCTCTTTGGAGAACACCTGAGCTCTGGTTGCCTTTTAGGGAGCAGGGGACTGAAGCCAGCCAAGTTTCTTCCCACTGAAGTGAGCAGGAGAAGAGGTCATTTCTCAAAGGTTGAGTGCTGACTGCATACAAAAGATGAAGGTCCCAGGTTCAATCCCTGTCATTGCCAGTTAAAGAATCTCAACATAAGCAGGGAGATGAGACAGACATGTTCTCTTCCTGGGGCCCGGGAGAGCTTCAGCCAGTCCAAGGAGACAAGACTGGTCTGGGTGGACCAGTGGTCAGACTTAGCACACATGAATTTAGCCACACGCACCAGCAAGACAGTCCAGACTAGAAGGTCCCTTTCAAAATGAATTAAAAGCCCTGGTTTTTCCTGTGGATAAGACAATCCAAAGGCAAAGAATTGCCATAACACAATAAGGACCCCTGAAGGGCACTGCAAAGGCCTAATTCCTTGCCAGGATTTTTGATGGGTTATGAATGGCAGTCATCCTTTACTGGGGGGGAAGGTTTGTATTTGGGGATTTGTTAGTTTACTTTTGGTTTCAACTTGCAATGTTTTAATTATTACATTAAGCCCGCCTTAAAAATAAGGTGTAAAAATATTTTAATAAAGAAATAAAAATATCCAACGATGTGCAGCTGCAGAGGCTTCTAAATTGCAGTTAAATTTGTTTTGCTTTGCATTTTGTTTTTAAATTTTCTAACTATAGACCGATGCTGTGGTTTAGAGCATTGGACTAGGGGTAGGGAATGTTGGCTCTCCAGATGTTTTTTTGCCTACAACTCCCATCAGCCCCAGCCATTGACCATGCTGGCTGGGGCTGATGGGAGTTGTAGGCAAAAAACATCTGGAGAGCCAACATTCCCTACTGAGGTCAGGTTCGAATCCTCATTCTGCCACAGAAGTTCACTGGCGGCCTTGGGCCAGTCCCACATACTCTCAGCCTCATTTACCTCAGAGGGCTGCTGTGAGGAGAGCATGGAAGAGAACGAAGGAAACAAAATCACTCATGTTTTATATAGCCTGGACTTAATGGTGGCAAAGATTTTCATAATTTGTTACAGTTTTAAAAACTGTCGCAAATTAATGAAATCAGATTATTTGTTGCCCTCATTAGCATGATTGACAAAACAAAGTTGAATTATGGTTGTTAAAAATGCTTTGAAACATCTAACGCTTCATCTGCCAACTGTCAAAATCTTTCCTTTCATTGGTGACAAGAGCAACCCCTCCTTGATTCCCCTCTTTACGTCATCGCCTGTTCCTTGCCTTTCCCTGAGCCCCTCCTCCCCCGAGATATTCAGGGGTGCTTCAAACACAGCCAGGGGACAGCCATGAGGAGAAAAGGTGTACCCCACACCACACGCCTCACGCCACACAAGAAAGCGGGTGACTGGAAGGTCCGATATTGACAGCCCCTGTCCTGCTTTCCCCTCTGAGGCCGTCAGCTAATTAACATTAGCACCGCTGGCTGGAGCCTTGAAAAGATGCCAAGTGGAAGAAACGGCAACATTGTCCAGGCAAAGCAAAACTGGACCCATCCACTGAGCAAAAAAAACTCTCTTGTACGCTCTCATTTAAAAAAAAAATGTGTCTTGTTTTATCTCATCCTTCCTCCAAGCAGCTGAAGGCCTGCCTCCCCCAACAACCTTGAGGGTCACCAGCCTCCAGGTGAAGTCTGGGCCTCTCCTTGAATTACAACTGATCTCCAGATGATAGAGACCAGTTACACTGGAGCAAATGGCAGCTTTGGAGGGTACACCCTATGGAATTATACACCGCTGAAATACCTCCCCTCCCCAACCCCCATCCCCAGCCTCCACTCCCAGGTCACCAGGAATTTCCCAGCCCATAGCTGAATTTCCAATCATCCTAGGCTGAAAGCTTTGTGGCTGTGTAGGTCACAGAAACAACTGGTGTTTTGCACAGTCTCACACTTTACCTTTTTTTAGGTCACTAACCTAACTCTCTAACCACTCTACCATGCTAGGTGTCATGGCGCCTCTGGTGGAGATATTTAAGATGGCTGCCACAACAGCCTAATTTCAAAGTATGTCAAGGAAAGCCACAGTAAGCCACACAAGGAAAGTAAATGGGGGAGGGGGTCTAGTTGAAATTTCCAGAATAGTTTCTGCTCCGTTTCTTATTTCTATCACCTGTGCAGACCTTTTCCTCCACACCGCCTCACACAAGCACAGAGAACAGAGGTATGCTTCTAACAGTATCGGTGGTCAGCAACTCTGGTTTCACTTCCAATCTCATCTCAGCTATGAAGGGGCCTTGGCCTTCACCTCCCTGGGTGCAAGATGAGGTGACCAGCTTACAAAGCCGGAATAAGGTCTACCAAGAATTTTTATTTATTTTTTATTTATTCTATGACTTATATCCCGCCCTTCCCATAAAATTGCTCAGGGTGGCTCACAGCAAACGGTAAAACAATAAAACAAAGTGCAGAATTATTACAATTAAAAAGTCAAAACATTTAAAAATCTAAAAACCTTAAAATTTTAACATTAAAACTATACAATATAATATAATTGTATGAATGAATATAATATAATTGTATGAATAATAGAATGAATGTGAAGTGGGTCAAACTATTTAACACACTAGACAATTGAACATGAAAGATCAGCCATGCTGCTGAAACTTCTGAGAGACAGACAGGCATCCTTACTGTGGGGAGGGGTTATGCTTCTGGGGAAAAAGAAATCCAGCGCTCTTATGGCAGAACTATCTATTAAGTACGGCAGGGGTCATTTTGTAGAAAAATAGGTGGTGGAGCTCATCCAGGGATTGTTATACAGCTGCACATACTCTTCAATGGACAAGGAGGTAGCACTCTCAGGAGGAGGTGGAACTCTCAGAAAGGTTCAGGAGCTTTGCTCCTGTGAGCTCCCACTGAATCCGAGGCCTGAACTGTACTGGGGCAAAACACCTTTGTTTCTACTTACATGTTCTCTCAAAAACTCTAATGCAGTGGATATTTGCCAGGGGTATGTTTGAGTGTGCATGTCCAAGATTAGTGGAAAGGGGAGGGGGGCTGCTGAACTCTTCTGGCTGATTTTCCACCCTCTACCATCTTTTTTCTTTTTCTTCATGCTGGGTTAATTACTGACCTCAGAACCTCAATAGTGCAGTGCTGCAAAAGAAATCAGCAGAGGGAAGGCACAGCAACCAACAATCCCCTCCCCCCAGTCACCCCTGCAGGTGTACCCAGGTTTAGAAACCTCCTTTTTGTCTCTGCAAGCTCCTGACTCACGCCGCCTCTGTGGCTCAGTTGCCGTATAAGGTTTGAGACACATTCCCTGCCCAGCTGTTACCACAGCAGGAGGATGTCTAAGTCAGCTGTATTTGTATACCATCATCTGCTGCCAGCCCTGGAAGGGTGCGTGCGGGGGGTGGGGTGGGGGGATGCTTGCGCCTGACGTATGTTCGGCTGCTTAACAGAACATGACTCTCAAGTGGGCAGGGAAGTAGGGAAACCACAAGGCCTTGAGCAAGCACACCACCAGGGGCTATGAACAGCAGGTGCTGTGAGCAACCAGAGGGGCAAACAGCTTTGCAATGAAGCAAGACAGGGATATAAATAGTCTCCCCCCCACCACCACCAAAAAAAACCAAGAAAAAGAAAAGAAAAGAAAGAAGTTTTTCTCTTTGTAAAAAAAGTAAAGCCCCCTGGTTGCTCAAAACCAGAGATGGCGTTGGCTGTTTGGTGTAGTGGTTAAGTGTGTCAACTCTTATCTGGGAGAACTGAGTTTGATTCCCCCCTCCTCCACTTGCACCTGCTGGAATGGCCTTGGGTTAGCCGTAGCTTTCACAGAAATTGTCCTTGAAAGGGCAGCTGCTATGAGAGCCCTCTCAGCCCCACCTACCTCACAGGGTGTCTGTTGTGGGGGGAGAAGATATAGATTGTAAGCCGCTCTGAGTCTCTGATTCAGAGAAAAGGGCAAGGTATAAATCTGCAGTTCTTCTTCTTCTTCTGTTGTATGGTGACCCAGAGAAGAGCACCCATGGGTTAGTCGTGCCACTCAGGTTACCAGGTTGGGAAATACCTGGAGATTTGAGGGGGTGAAGCCTAGAGAGGGACTGGGCTTTGGGAGAGGAAAAACCTCAGCATGGTACAATGCCACAAAATCTACCCTCCAAAGCAGCCACTTTTCTCTGGCCGTTTTCCCACTCACGTTTTACTGGCGCCACGACCATCCTGACGCCGGTGAATCTGCCTGGATTTCGCAACAGAAGCGCCGGCGCTCCCAGAAGCGCCGGCGCTTTCCGTCGCTAAGCCAGCGCAAACGTTTTCCTGCATCTTTGCGATTTCCGTTTGCGCTGGCTTAGCGACGGAAGTAGCCGGCGCTTCTGGGAGCGCCGGAGCTTCTGATGCGAAATCCAGGCAGATTCGCCGGCGTCAGGATGGTCGTGGCGCCAGTAAAACGTGAGTGGGAAAACGGCCTCTGAGAAACCTAATCTTTGTAGTCTAGAGATCAGTTATAGAAGCAGGAGATCTCCAGGCCCCACCTGGAGGCTGGCAAGCTTATGCATCACCTACATCCCAGAGATAGCCTGAAACCTTATAGAAAGTGTTGCTCAAGATGGTAAACCTAGAGGTGAATTAAAGGCTGGTTTGTTTGCGTCCATTTTTTAAACTTACCTTTTAAACTTTTTTTTTTTTAATTATACTCATTTTCTTCCTCATCAGGGACACAGCATTGCCCCCTTCCTCTATTTCATCCTCATGATAACCACCATACAAGAGCAGATTAAGCTGCGACTGTGACGGGCCCCAGGTCACCTGGCAGGATCCTATGGGTGAGTGAGGGAATCATTCCAGGTCCTCCTAGCCCAGTGCTCTAACTTCTACACTACACCAGTCCCCCAGCAACTGTTTTGGCTCTCTTATGCGGCTTGCCATTACAAGATATTGCGGAGGAACCGTTCCTTCAAAGGGTGGGTTTTCTAGGTCTTCCCATATTAATTTCAAGATCTGTTACCAAATACAGGGGGTCTGGGGCCCACCGCCCTCAGCCTAAGGAAATACGGTGGAATAGAAACATTTTAAACAAACAAATCAGGCCTAGCCAAATGTGACCGATGCCTAGAACACAGGTGAACTTTAATGCAGCAGTTCTCAAAACTTCTTGAAGTGGAGCCCATTTCAAAATGTACTGAATTTATGCTTATTATTTTCAGGAGCCACTCACAAAGTCATCCTGCATTATCCCCCCACCCACCCTTTCCAATGTAAGCCCCCCCCCCCCCGCCCTCCCCAATGTAAGGAGTCTCATGCCTGAATAACAAGATGTACTTCTTGGCCATCCTGGGGTGCAAATCCAAATTTGCCATCAAAACTCCTGGTGTTTTCTCTTCTAGATCACCCTGTGCTTCCTTCTCCTCCCTTCTGGCCTCACAATCCACCTGCAAGACACTCCCAACCTCGCTTTGGGGTTCTATCCCATTCTGAGAACTCGTGCTTTGATTAGTTAACACCCCCAAATACATTTATGTATATATTTATACCCCGCTTTTTTCCACAATGAGGACCAAAGTGGCTTACAACATTGTTCTCCTCTTCATTTCATCCCATAATCACCGCCCTGGGAGGTAGGTTATGTTGAGAGGAAATAATTGGCCTAAGGTCACCCAGCAGACCTTGCAGCAGAGTGGGGATTCAAACCTGGGGTCCCCCAGATCCCACACTCTAACCACTGCATCATGCTGAGCTCTCTCCTGTATTCTCTCACCAGGTGGTCTGGTTTACAGCTCCACTTTTGAGATGAAAGAACAAGCCTGGAGCTTTGTCTCTTGCCCTTTCAGCTTCCAGGACTTGGTAAGTTATGATCCTATCGTAAGGAGATGAGATTGACCAGGGTGCTGAAAAATGCTTTACTTTTGATGTCTCTATATGAACGCTGGTCAGGGATTCAGGGGATCTGAAGATATAGTAGGTTCCTAGGATAGAGCTCCACAATCTTTCCATTCCACCACCGTAGGGGGTGTATGTGGTGTGCTGCATAGGGGGTGGAGAAGATCACTTTGAGAATTTGCAGGACTGAAAGACCTACATTATGCAGAGAAAGGGAGGCACCAAACCTTAATAGCTCTCTGCTATTAAACACAGACACACAGAGAAAAAGAGTCGAGACATTGGCTCCATTACGCTAATTGCTGTATTTTGAACCATCATCTATATTTTAAATTTATAGCTTTTATAGGTTTGTAATGAAATAATTATTTGAAAAAAGAATTTCAAGGTTTCATCAGAGAAAGTACGGTTGGTGAACTCCCCTTTCACTCAATAGACAATTAAGTCAACATATATGAGCTGGTCTGGCAAAGGAGGGGGGCTCCCCCTGATTCCAAGAGTTCTTGCCTAGCTTGTAAGGTGGCACACAGGACCGCCATGCCTAAGCAACTGACTATAGTGCCTTGGGAATCGATTTATTCTTTATGTACACCTCCAGCTTTCTCATGAATGAGGACCTAGATTATTCTGCATCCTCCTCCTCTCCACTCCTCCATATTATCCTTACAACAACCCTGTGAGGTAGGTTAGACTGAGGGGGTGTGATTGGCCCAAGGTCACCCAGTGAGCCTCCATGGAAGAGCAGAAATTCAAGCCCAGACCTCCCAGATGTTGCAATAGAAAACCACTGATGCGGCCTGATATTGTGTCTGGTATGTTAACCCAGGCTGCGGTCAGACGACAAGCTTAGCGTGGTCTGGCCACTCTTCTCATTTCATCTTTTCCTACAGAAACTTTTGTTCAGACATCACACCCTTAACACATTTCACCACATGCTCACCCCATGGTTGACCATTCAGATTATTGCTGTGGGCGGGCAGCTTCCTTTTTTTTTTTTGGTCTTTCATGCATGCCCATAAGCTCATAACTGGAGCACGGGCTCCTTTCTGACAGCTCTGCAATCCCTCCACCAAGTACTGTGATCTTTGGTTTCTATACAACTGTATTTCTCTGCCAGAAATCACTTCTTTGCTGCCTGGACTTATTCCCTTTCCCACTCTTTTCATAGGGAAGTTTTTCCTTTTTCTCTCCCCCTAGAGCTTTCCTGCCACAGCAATATTATGAAGTGGCTTGAAGTTCCAGGGGCACAATCCTAATTGCTGATATAAGAGCCTAAATAGGGATTATTTCCATTGCTGTCCCACCCCAAGAAATGACAGAGTTATTTTTCTTGAATTTGTCACTCTAAAGCAACCCCAAGGGGCTCCCAATCCTGACAATATTTGGGAACTGAAACGAGCAAGCGGTGATACATCACCCAGGTATGAATATGCGGTTATGTGCACATTGCTGACTTTTTAGAAAGGAACAAAAATGGAAAGGAAGGTTCAGACTTCCCAAACGGCTTGAGATTGCAACAGAGTTCAGACATCCAGAAATGCAAGGTGACACCAGCTACATCCGTAAAGATGGGACTTTCCCTGGCATCAAAACCACACAATCAGGGAGGAGTGACAATGAGGGGGATGACAACTACAGGACTGGATAGGGATGATGATGCCTGATCATGCATTTTAAATCTGGAAAGAAACAGCAACGACATCAGATCAAACAGCTCCTCTGATCACAGCCTCAAAGGGGTTAACATTCACTCAGCCCCCCTATCAGGTCTGGGGTTGGAGGGGCTGCTTTTTGAGAATCCCTTTCTATCACAGAGTCCCTGAAACAGGACGTTTTTCTGTCTAGTTAGGCCTTGAAGGGCAAAGTGATTTGTCGCAGCTCTTGAGGTTGAGATGACAACACCTCTGATAAATTATGGGACTTATGGCCCCATGTGACACGACAGAACTATGAGCCCGGGTCTGAGACAGCTCCATTCTGCAAGCTGTCAAACACAGATATGATGCGGCTTCTTCAGTTCACACAAGCCCCAGCTGAACACACACAGGGGAAGGTGCCCCAAACTAACGTGCTTAAACTGATGCCAATGCATCTGCAGCCCTAGCATTAGACTCTAATTACCTCTTAATTGCATGACACGAATGCAGAGCAGGATTCAAGCTTCCAAGCTATATTTAGAAAGCTTCAGACATCCCTGCTCAATATGAAATCACTGGCACTTCCACCCACCTCCCCTATTTATAACACAAGGGCCATCCATAAAGACGAGGAGACTGTCAAGGAGACAAATCCTAAATTGGTCAATGCTTTCACTAGGTCATGTGCTTTGGATCTCGGCCCTTTTCTCACAAGGCTGGAGGTAGCCCCACCTCAAGGCTATCCAGGAGGCATCCTCAACATATAGCTAGAATCTTAGTTGCACTGGCATATCATCCACATTTCAAAGTAGTGTTTATCAGGGGTCATTTTGTAGGGGAAAAAGGTGCAGGAGCTCAGTAGCATATATCATTTGCATATGCCCAGGATCTGTATGCAGCAGGGAAAGAACTCCCCACTGCGTGCAGGCCCTGTGAGCTCCTGCTGAATTCAAGCCCTGGGGTTTATAACTTGAACCATTACAGACATAGAAGAATTTACACCAAGTCAATCTTGCCCAACAGGAAGTACTCTGCCGAAGTATCAGGTAGAAATCCCAGCCAGGCTGCCTTTTAAAACAGAATAACCAGGGGCTGAACTCTGGATGTTCAGCATAGGAAAATGTACACTCCCTAAAATGTGTTATGTAGGGGGAACTGAATTCTTTGCCGCCTTCTTTGCTGTGCAGCTGAAGAAAGGGTGGATGGCAGGTGGTCCCAGCCACTACAAAGACCACTTCCCCATCAGCACCAGAATGTGATGCTGTGAGCTGCTACACAGAGACGCAGTCACACCCAAGTCCCAAATGGAGCAGGATTCACTATCACTGTCCTGTTTTTTTAATTGAAAATCTTATACAACCTGACCAGCACCCAACGGGTAAGTCAAGATTTGCACCAATAGGGGAAAAAAATACATCCGTTTCATTCTCTACCCAAAATTCACTGGTGTGGATATGTATACAAACAATGATATCCAGTTTTATATCAATTATACCTTCATAAGCTTGTGTAGGACAGTCAACTGGGAATGGGCATGAACCAATCCAAGAACCATGATTTGTTGTTTCAAACTGGTTTTCCCTTGGTGTTTCATTTGGTTCATTTTTGCAGTTCGGTTTTTCCAACAGCCTGGCGCTGATTCAATCAACACCTGGGAGCCCTAGAAGCACCTATAGCAATCATGGAGCTCTCATTCTGTTCTATGGGAGCAGACACCCTGATTCAGCTGCTTTCATTTTGCAGCACAAAGAGAGAAGAGTTAGTTGTGAGAGCTGAAGTTTCCTGGGGGTACTTGCTTTGAAAGGCTATAACTTGGAAATTCCAAATCCAGTCTTCAAATTGGAGGGCAGGTGGAGGAGAGCCTGCTGAAGACACTGAACCACAAACTGGTTTGAGCAATGGTACAAACCAAGAACCAACATAAACCACCGTTTCCCAGGTTCATGCCCATCCCTAGAGTCAACTACTCTTTGACTTCCCTTAAGCTCTCCATGTGTCAAGACAGCTGCTAGAATCGCTGATGTGAGTTCAACACAGATCAGCTTTTCAAGTGCTATTGCAAAATTTGCTTTTTGAGTTCTCTCAACAATGGGAAAACCTGTCATGAAGCTAGTTGTGTGTTTGGGACTCGTTGGGTCTTTTACAGTATTGCTCCAGCCATAGAGAAGGATAGC